>NC_136339.1:745065-2050065 GCF_964198595.1 Lampetra fluviatilis
CTCACAACAACGAGCGGAGCGCCAGGCAGATAAAATACAGCAAGTTGGCACAGGAGTGGGTACAGCTGGTGCATCTGCTAGTCATCTCAGTCGGTCAACCCATGGCACCAGGGTCTGGTCCCGTGACCTCCTGTCAGCAAGCCATCGACACTTAACTTGGCACCCGGCCTGGCACAGGCGCCGTGGTGATGTCACTGTCAC
The DNA here is from genome assembly GCF_964198595.1 of Lampetra fluviatilis. Taxonomy (NCBI): domain Eukaryota; kingdom Metazoa; phylum Chordata; class Hyperoartia; order Petromyzontiformes; family Petromyzontidae; genus Lampetra; species Lampetra fluviatilis. The sequence continues at coordinate 745,267 of NC_136339.1, forward strand.
TTAGTGGCGAATGACTGGTATTGGTATCGTGTGGAGTGAGTGGAATTTGTACGTTATCCCCCTGTTCTGCATGGGTTTTCTTCGGCTTTTCCTGTTTCCTCCATTCGCGAAACCACACCCACAGTGTACCGGCATTGGCGAAACCATACCAAACTGATCAAAAGAATTATCCAAATCACTCAATAGGAATAACGTACAAACATCGCACCTGCTGGCTTTGTCATTTTTCCTCGAAGGGACCGTGAACCATCAACCGCATCAGAACATCAATAGAGCCAACACTCCACGACACTTTCTTCATGAATTGAAAATGAAAGACTAAAGACCAACAGTGGTGCGATCATAGCCTTGCGATCCAAACTATGGAGCCATATAGTAAACCCGCTGGGGTCTGTGCTCCTTCACCAGAGGAGGAGGAACAAACAAAACTCTACGATTATCTCTTTCTACTGAAGCCCTCTCGTCGTGGCCAGCAGCACTCGACACTGGCAACGAGCTCCTGAACTAATCTTCTGCTGCTATCGTGTGCAAGTACAGAATAGAATTGCGATCTCACGCAGCAGCAATATTGCACGCTAATACCGTGAACACAGCTTGGCGGGACCGTGCTGACGAAAATATATATTGAGGCTCGCTCTGCTGGCCAAAGCGAGCTTCCGGAGTGAAAATTACGATGGAAGCAGCAGCAGTGGTGTTGCTGCTGCTACTTCAGCAAAATTTGGGCGTGAGGTGGCCGTGCGACTGGGAATCAACGCCACTGCCACCATCACCGTGCCACCCCCCCCCCATCGCTGGGGGTTCCCTTTCTTTTGTTCTGCAAATCCAGGTTTTTGTCGTAATCCAAGGGCACGGCCCAATTAGTGTGGATTAGTGCGGTGACTTTGCGAGCGTGCGCACCGAGGACTGGAGCTCCCCCCTAGGCCTTGCAGGACCCCCCCACAACCCGAACCCCCCCAGCCCACCACGTTTAGAGACGCGGTGCGATTCCGCAACCAGTTGTTCCCTTCATTTTATTTGTTCCAACTCGTTTCTCGTGGTGGCACACTGGTGCCCCCCCCCCCCCCCCCCGCAGTGGTTGCTCACGGTAGCGGGTGGCGGTGGCCTCACGGTGACGTGGCGGGTGGCACGGTGGTGGCGCGGTGGTTAGCACGGTGGTGGCGCGGTGATGGCCCAAGTGTAGTACGGTGGTTGCTCTGCAGTGGCCTGGCTGTAATGTGGAGGTGGTGCGGTGTTGGCCCAAGGGTGGTGCAGCTGTGGCCCATCTTTGACGCGGTGGTGGTTCGGTGGTGGTGTAGTGGTGGTGCGGTGTCGGCCCAAGGTTAATGCGGTGGTGGCCCGCCACCTCCGTTTGTTGCACGCGGTTCGACTGCGGTAGCCGCCCCTGGTGATCCCTGCGGTCGGTGTGTGAACCGTAATGCCGGCACTCCAGCCAACGCGCCGCCTGCTTCGGTTGTAGCGGACGTTCCAGGTCCCATGCCAGCGTCACCTTTCATGCAGCGGCATCGTCCCGAGTGGCAGACTAATGCGCGCTTGAATGGCGGGAGTGGTTGTTGTGTGATGATTTGTGAGGTGTGTGTGAGAGCGAGTACTTCTGTATGTGGGGTGCGATGGAGCAGTGGTTAGTGCACTACACTAAAAAACCCGGCGACCCGCGTTTGATTCCCGCTCATGACTAACACCAGTGACGATTATCTGAACCGGTTCTGGGCCTCCCCTAGGTTTGCTAAGCCTCAAATGAGGACCTGGTGCGGTGTGTAAACATCGCCACTGGGGGAAACAAGGGCGGTCAGGCATGGTGCTGGTCACCCATCCCCTCGTGTACCGTCCCAGCCTTCATATAGGTGCTCGCTAACAGCAATTGCCCCAACAGTTTATTAAGGCTGTACGGGGGATCTTTGTATTTTGTATGTACGTTGAACTTATTTTGCACCATATGTAGCCAACTGTGCTAGCAAGAGGTGCGATTGAAGGTCAGGTGCCATTTTCATATTGTGCCGCACAGGGCAGCTGCCACTGGGGGTGCCCCTTGGGAACATTTGAGAATGACTTGCAGAGGCATTGAAGCGAGAGCACCGTGCGCAGCGAAAGAGATCATGGCGAGCATGGTGATGGGTCATCGTTTTTACGTTCGTGTCTTCCTTGTTCGTCTCCTGCGCTCCGCGAGTCCGCGTTTGTGCGGCGCTCACTGCTGCACGATTTTTCACGTGCATCTTGGGGGCGAGGTGGAAGAGAGGACGAGAGGGGGACGAGAGGAGAGAGCGGGGAGGCCAGGACCGAATTCTTGTACATAGGAGGTTTTTTTTGGGTTAGATTTCGTAAATATAAACGCATCATTAAACCTGCCACTACCAGACACAGCGGAATTAGTGAGGTTTGTCACGTAAAACACAACGTGCCAATTAGTGACTAGTTCAGCACACCGGTGTGTTGGAGAGTAAACCACAACATTTACAATTACTCTCCAACACACCCCTGGTGTGCTTACGTGACAAACCTTACTAATATGGTGTTGGGTGGGGGTGGGTTTAATGACAGTTATATTTACGCAATCTAACTCGAAAACCTATATTATGGACCTATGTTCATTACAACCCAGCCCTTCCCCTAGCCCACGTGGAAAGTAACTGTTTTTTTTTTTAGATTTGAAGCTTTCGTGACTGCAAGGATTCATATTCTTAGGTTTTTTTCGGTAAAGTCACGTAGGTAAAAATTTTAAATTAATAAAAGTAAAATAAAACAAATTAAAAAATTCAAGACGTTTCGGAAGCAACACAAGCCTCCGTCTTCAGGTGGAACCGTCACAGCCACGACAGCTGTATCAAAAAAAAAAGACGGAGGCTTGTGTTGCTTCCGAAACGTCGTGAATTTTTTAATTGTTTTATTTTACTTTTATTAATGAAAATTTTTTACCTACGTGACTTTACCGAAAAAACCTAAGAATATGTTTTTTTTTTACTCATCCCATCAGCCACTCAGTTTTGTGGAAGTGAACTTTTTACAGCAGAATTGGCTCCAAGACCTGAAAAAACTCTGGACGGGTTTCGACGTTCGGTGTATCGTCAGCAGTTAATGTGGCATCGGACTGGGAGCGGACGGGGCGGGATCAGGGTGCTGGAGCAACACCATACCTCGATTGGGGGATGCTCCTTGCTCCTCGCTGCGGAGTCGCTGGCGCGATGTTGCTTGCGTGACGTCACGACACTCTGATCCAGTGGTGCGGACCGATGGGCCTGTGGGGACGTGCCGGCCGCGGCTCAGACGCGTGCATCTTCATTGAGGTGGCCGATTATGAGCCGCATGCGTCAACGGGGAGATCTCGGGGGGGAGTTACGGGGAATCTGGGAGAGCTCGGGGTTGGTGGGGGGGTGAGCTCGTGGTGTGAATTCCCAGCGCTGCGTAAAGGTGAAAGGTCACGGTTCGTGTTCTCCAAATCACGGGTCAAAATGCCGACCGGCGACACCGTCCGCAAATTGCAATTATGTTTCTCCCTTAAAGCGAATATTAAGCCCTTTTTAAACGCGAAGTGATTTCGGATATTTCCGTACATAAATACCGACCGTACATAAATATTGCTTCATAAATATTGCCCCGAGAAAAAATATTGCCGCACATAAATCACGTCGAGACAGAAGCGACGTGCACCCCCACCCACCTCCCCGGCCGCCCCCTAGGAATCCCCACGGTTTTCTCTGTTCACCAGCGACGGGAGTGACCCATTACTGTAATCGGATTACCAGAGGCAGGGAAATGTTATCTCAAATGATGGCTCTCTCTCGTTTTGCTCTCGGTGAGTATTGGGCTGATGGCGGCGAGATGAGATTCCTACCCCTCCCGTGGCTGCAGCGGGCCCGACCTATGCTCATTACAACGCAGCCCTGACCAATCCAACACCCGCAATCTGTACGACAGATTAAAGTTCATGTTATTGTTGTACACAGCCCATCAGCGCTCGGCCTTCCTTCTGGGGGGGGGGGGGCGAGTTATATCACCAGCGTCGGTTCAACATTTAGCAAAACGTCGGACTGATTTCGGCATTCAGTGTCTCACCGGCAGTCAGGCTTTGCTTGAACCAATGCTGGTGAACTGCCAGGTGTTGACAGTCAGGGAGTAGTTTCGATGTTCAGTGTCTCATCAGGCTCACTTGAAGCACTGCCGACGTGTCGAGGCAAGCCCCTTCCCTCCGCGTGGTGGATGAGTTGTGGGCCGAGCGTCGCCCGATAGCCAGCGGCCCCCACACTCGCCCCCCTGTACTCCAAAGCCCAAAAGAGATTTGTGAAGGATTAAACACCGCTTAGAGTTTATCATGGGGTGGTGGTGGGGGGGGTGATGGGAGGGGGGAGGTGCGCTGTGATTGTTTATTGATTCTTGTTTGTCGCCGTTCACCGGGCCAGGGCTGACAGATCCCGCCACTCTGAGCAGTGGCTGGCCCTGCCCCCCCCCCGCCAGACCTCCTGCCCTCCTCACCGGACCCCCCCCCTCCCCAGGTCACAATTCTGTCACAGACTTCCCTGTGATTGCGGTTTTTTTTCTACTGCCCTCTCAGCTTCCCTCCCTCTCGGCTGCCCTCCCTCCTTCTCGACTGCCCCTCCCTCCCTTGCTCTCGGCTGCCCTCCCTTTTGGCTGCCCTCCCTCTCGGCTGCCCTCCCTCTCTCTCGGCTGCCGTCCCTCTCCCTCAGGTGCCCCCGCTGGCACGTCACGGTTCCACGGGCCGCGTAATTGTGTTAATGAGGGCTCTGGTCGCCTCGTTAGCGTCTAAGTGAAGGCGGTGCTCAGCGGGAGGCGCCGCTGCTAAACGAGGCAATTATCATGATGATGAGCCGTGTTGATGATGGGCGGGGAGCTGGGCAGCAGTAGCAGCAGCAGTAGTAGTAGCAGCAGTAGTAGTAGCAGCTGTAGTAGTAGCAGCAGCAGCAGTAGCAGCAGTAGTAGTAGCAGCAGTAGCAGCAGCAGTAGTAGCAGTAGCAGCAGCAGCAGCAGTAGCAGCAGTAGCAGCAGTAGCAGCAGCAGTAGTAGTAGTAGCAACAGTAGCAGCAGCAGCAGTAGCAGCAGCAGTAGCAGTAGTAGCAGTAGCAGCGCCACAATCCCAGGGCCCGGTGGTCACAGTTTCAGCACTTGCGGCAGCCTGTGGGTCTGCGGCAGGCCTTGAACGGGGGAAAATACAAAATACACAATACGCAATACGCGAGCGGTGGTTTGGGAAATGAAAAACGGACGTTGAATGAACCGTCGCCTATTGAGGGTGCTGTGTGGGGGATGCTGAGTAGGTTTGTGTGAGGGGGTGCAGCGCAGCGTCGGGGTGCTGTGTAGGGGTGCTGTGTATTGGTAGCACTGCTTTGCTTGACTGGAGGAACTCGCGTGTATCTGTGCCGCAGGGCCGGGTGGGGCGGCTGCACACTCCGTGGCATTCCGTTGTTGTTTGCGCTCGTTTAGAATTTACCTGGGTAATGTGCACACCCATGCATGCGCGTGCATCCATGTGCGCGCGCTTGTGTGTACGAGTTGGCATGTGTGCGTGTATCTGTGTGAGCGGGGCGGTGGTGCGTTGGTTAGCGTGCACGAACCCGGCCACCCGGGTTCGATTCTCGTCCATGACGGTGGCGAATATTTGAACTGGTCAGTTTCAAATGAGTACCTAGTGCACAGGGCAAACATTAGTACTGGGAAGACAAAGGTGGCCGTGCATTGAGCCCCCCTTGGCACCTCAACAAAATTAATTATCTTGCGTTGAATCGCGTGTCCCGAGAGCCGCGTTCCTATATTGGCAGAGTTCGGCAGTTCACCAGCATCGCTGCAGGCAGGGCTGATCCTGTTGATGAGACGCTGGGTGTCTATCGGTCGAAACCTGTGCAGGGTTTTTGCTCACGGTGAATTGACGCCGCTGAAATTACGCACTCCCAGAAGGCCGTGCGGCCGATGGGTTGTGTAAGAAACGTTTGTTTCACGTGGAGAGAGAGAGGGATCTGTGACGTGTCGTCTGATTTTACATCTTTTGTTTTGGCCTTACGTGGAGACGTGCGGCCCAGTGGCCAGGCCACGCGCAAAGGAGAACGGAGCACCTCTGCGTCCCCCGAGTGGTAGGGCCGAGGGAGTTTTGACGAGTGTGTGCGAGCATGCGTCTGATCCGCCAACCCTCACCTGCTGCCTCCCTCGGCACTGGCTCGCAGGCTGGCCGCGTGCGAGCGTCGGGCCAGCGGCGCCACCCTGGCTTTGGCATGCGAATGCATTGGCGGTACACCGGTGATGTCCGGTCTATAACTAATTGAATCTCAAATCTTGCAGGGTTGGTGCGTCAAAATCAGTTACCGTGATGTCGAAGCAGTCGTAAGACAATGTCACGAGCTGCTGAACATGAAGCTTCGAAGTTTGTTGCCGTATAGCAGCACCTGGCCTGGTGACGATTGGCTGCTCCGTCTCCCAAAGGCAGATTTGACTCCTCGTGCCCTAGACTTGGTCAATTTTTGGCGGGTCGTGGCATCAAAAGAATACGACTTATGGTGGTGTCACCACCAACACGTTCCAATGGGAAAGCGGATGCTGAATCTAAGTGCAACTTCTCATGGAGTCCTGCAGCTCACTCGAGGGGCAACAGCGACAATGCCAGACTGTCTTACGAGGACTGGTGTGTTGTTCTGCTGCACGGGTTTGCTGCTGGATACTTGCACATTTGCGAGAAACGCAGGTCACGCCGAGAGTTGGCGGTGTCCGCTCCTGGCTGCCTTCCTTCGCGCCCCCCCAGCGCCGTGGTTTCCCCGGTGCCTCCTCGAGAGAACCGGAGTTGGCCCCCTTCTACCTCAGCGATGTGATCTGCTATTTGCACAACGGATGCTTTAATCACTTAGGTATATATTTTTTTTGGCTTCTTTCGGATGGCATTTTTGGGGATTGCAACGGATCGGACACTTGTGAGTCGGTGGGAGTCATCACGGAGGAGAAACCGCACCCCCCCCCTCCCCGTGGGCTTTGTGAGTGAAAAGGCGGCACAGCAAGTGCGTGGACTCCACTCGATTGATAGTGATGCCCCGCCCCCCGAGCACGCGTGGGTTTTCTCTGGGTGCTCCGCTTTCTTATCATGTGTGTAAACACCTGAATATATAGCGAAGACCCCAGAGCTTGGGAAATTGTCGGTAGCACCGGCAAAGCCTGACTCTGCTGATGAGAAACTGAACGTCAAAACCATTCCAAAGTTTTGCTCATGGTAAACCAATGCTGCTGAAACGATGCATCCTCAGAAAGCCGTATGGCTGATGGGATGTGTAAAAAAGACGAGTGTTGATTTTTTGTGAGCCCATCTAAGTGATCGATATGATGGCCGGGAGATGTTTGTTCATCGAGGAGGAGCCATGCCCTGGCTCATCAGGGGAAGATGGTACCGTCTGTATGGGATTGAGTGTTCCCCCTTGCGCGCGTGGCTTTTCTCCGGGTGTTCCGGTTTCCTCCCACGTGTGTAAGCACCTTAATATATAGAGAAGACCCCAGAGCTTGGGCAATTGTTGGGAGCGCCGGCTCCTCACCGCGTGGCTGCTGCTGCCTTCCTCCTCCTGCTGGCGCCTCTGAGTCGTCCTCTGTCTTTTCTCTCGACGAGAGTGAGGAACGAATCCTGTGGGGCGGCACCGCGTTACGAGTTGACACGATCATCATCATTATTATTATGGTGGTTGTTGTTGTAAACTTTTCCTCCGACCGGCTACTCCCCACCTCTCCCTGGGGGAGTCCGAACTCTTCGTCCCTGGAGAGGGGGTCGACTCTGTGGCGTGACTCCACTCTGAGCAGACAACGATCGCTGTGGCTGAACCACAGGGTGCGCGTGCGTCCCAGCCTCTCGGAGCCTACGCACATCCAGCTCCGCCGCCTCTTCTCGCATCCAGTTGTCTTGTACGGCACGCCTATGTTGTGTGTGTGCGTGTGCATGTGTCTGCATAGCAGCATGCATGATGCGGTCTCGTGTACGTGTGTTGTGTGTTCATATGGTGAGGAGCGGGGGACAATTTTCTGAACCGGTCCTGGGCCTCTCTTAGGTTGACTCGGCCTCAAATGAGTACCTGGTACGATGTGAAAACATCACCACTGGGGAGACTAATGTGGCCAGGCGTGGTGCTGGAAATCCACCCCCTTGTTTGTGTGCCATTCTGGCCTTCATCGGTGCTCGCTCACAGCACTTGCCCCTAAAGTCTGTGAAGGCTATACGGGGGATCTTTGTCTTTATTCATATCGTGGGGAGCGGTGGTGCAGTGGTTAACATGCTGCGCTGCTAACCCGGCGACCCAAATTCGATTCCCGCTCATCGTTGACGAATATCTCTATAGGTCCAGGGCCTGCCCGAGGTCGACTCAGCCCTAAACGAGCACCTGGTGCAGTGTGTAAACATAAGCACTGGGGGAGACAAAAGTAACCAGGCCTTCCTTGTCCAGGCCTTCCCTCTCTGTCAAGGCCCTCTCTGTCCAAGCCCTTGCCCGCCCAGGCGTTCGAAGGACTTTGAAATTTGGCTACATGCCTCTGAGTTCTGGAACGAACATTGTGTCTGATTCGTGAAATATATGCAGGTTATACTGGTAGGAACCTCCTGGTTACACCAGCCCACAGGGGATTATTGTGTCCGTCCGTCGTGCATCCAAAATTGGGAGGGGTTGGGCTGGGTGGAGAGGGGATGGTAGGGAGGGTGGGGAGGGGCTAGGTGGGGTGGGGAGGGGAGGGTGGGGAGGGGCTGGGTGGGGGGTGGGAGGGGTGGGGAGGGGCTGGTCACCCCGTGGTGCCCTTATAAAACTCAACGTTTAACCTCCTCACGCCGGCTTGTGCCCGCCCTCACAGTCGGCCATATTTGCGGAATACACCACGCCGCCGTTGACCCTGGCCATTGACAGAGCAACCCAACGTTCCTACCAGCTCCCTCAGTAGGAATGTGTTAAAATGTGTCTAATTGATATTTAATATGGGGCTTATTGATATGGGATGCATTTATGCGCTTGCTCGATAATGATGCAGTTGCTTGGCCCTTGCGTGAGAGTGCGAGCCCCCTCTGAGAGTGTGGGGTCCCCTATGTAAGACTGCGGGGGTCCCCTCTGTGAATCACCGGCTCGGGCCGTGGCTGTCCGTGAGCAGGCATTAGCATGCTATGAATAGGGCAGCGTTTGTACCTTGAATGAAACACAGCAGGTTCTTCGAGAAAATCAGCATCGCCCCTCCCCACTCAGCCCCACCGTGCCTGCCCTTGGCAGTGCGAGGTGTGTGTGTGTGCTGTGTATGTATATGTTGTGTGTGTGCTGTGTATGTGTGTGTTGTGTATGTAAATTTTGTGTGTGTGTGCGGCGCCACTGTGGTGGGATGTTGACTACCTCGCCTGGTATGCAGGAGGTCGTGCGTTCGATCCCAACCCTGACGCCTGTTTGCACGCCTTGATCCTTCTGGTCGCCGCGTGGTTTTTCTCCGGGTTCTCTTAAGTTTTTTCCTCCACATTTAGAATCAACATCAGGCGTTGAGAGTATTTGGCTGCTATATATTTCGACGTGGTAAGCTTCTTGGTTGAGCTATTATTTGCGGCCAGGTCGCTTCTGAAAAAGGGCCTTACCTGGTAAAATAAAAACATAGTTTACATTTTTTTATGTTGAGCGTGTCATACATGTGTGGTGGAGCGGTGACGCAGTGGTGAGCGCTGTGCTGCTCTACAAACCCAGTCATTTGAGTTTGATTTCCGCTAGCGGCCACAAAACATCAGCTAATATTTGAACCGGTCCTGGGCCTCCCCTAGGTCAACTCAGCCTCAAATTAGTATCTGCTGCGATGTGTGTTAACACTGACACTCGAGAAGACAAAGGCGGCCGGGCCTGGTGCTGTCCACCCGACCCCCCAGTGTGCCGAGCTGCACTTCATGGGTGCTTACTAACAGCACTTGCCTCAACAGTCTGTTAAGACTACACGGGGGATCTTTGTGTGTGTGTAAGTGGCAGGGTAGGGGAGGGGTTCGTTAGGCGTGGTCCCATCCATCTCTTGCATATTTGTTAGCGCCGCCGTGCATCTGTGAATCTGTGTGAGCCTGCGTATGTTTTGACAAAAAAATGTACTGTGTGGAGAGTGTTGTGTGGGTGCCCCCCCCCCTCTCGGCCACGCCACATCGTTGTGTTCACCCGGCGGGTGATGCAGGGGTGAACGCGCTCGCACCTCCTCGCAGCCAGAAAGGGCCCCGGGTCCGATTCACCACTCGGGCGCCTTCTCTGTATGCAGGTTGTGTTCTTCACCCCCCTGTTCTGCATTGTGTGAGAGAGTAAGAAAGAGTGAGAGGGTGAGTCTGGATGAGTGGGAATGGGTTTGGGGAGTTTGCATGTTCTCCCCCTGTTCTACAGAGCGTGAGGGGAGTGAGAGAGAGAGAGGGAGATTGGTTGTGTGAATGAGTGGATGAGTGTGATTTAGTTTGTTTGAGTTTGCATGTTCTCCCCCGGTTCTGCAGAGCATGTGTTTGTGAGAGCGTGTGAGAGTGTGTGAGTTGGCACGGTTAGATGGTGTATCTGCCAGTCATCTCAGTCAGTCGACCCTTGGCATCTGGGTCTGTCTTACTTTCAGCAAGCCTTCGACACTTCACGTGGACTCGAAGTGCACCTAGCCTGCTACTAGCGCCATGGTGGCGTCACTGCCACTTGGTGGCGAATGGCAGTCATTGTTGTTCTTGTTGTGTGTGTGAGTGAGTGTGTGGAGTTTGTATGTTGTGGGGAGTGATAGTGTATTAGTTAGCGCGCTGCGCTACGAACCTGGCCACCAGAGTTTGATTCCCACTCACGGCCAACACCGGTGACAATAATCTCCCCTAGGTTGACTCCGGCTCAAATAGGTACCTGGTGCGGTGTGTAAACATCGCCACTGAGGAGACAAAGGCGGTCGAGCGTGGTGCTGGCCACTCCCCCCTCGTGTGCTCTTCCGGCCTTTGCAGGTGCTGCTCACCTACAGCACTTGCGTCAACAGTCTGTTAAGGCTATACGGGGGATCTTTGTCTTCGGAGTTTTTATGTTCTCCACCTGTTCCGCTGAGTGAGGGTGTGTGAGAATGACTGCTGCTGTGCAATCTCAATTGAGTGATTTGCAAGGTACATTTTGAGCATCGGCATGTTTTTGGTCTACAGCGGGTATACCGTGTGTGGTTTTATTTTGCTACGGGAGGAAACGGGAGAACCCATGGGAAATCCACGCAGCCCGGGGGGGGGGGGGGGATATGAACATCCAAACTCCACACAGAAATGCGCCCGAGTCAGAAATCTAACCTAGGATTTTGTTGCTGTGATGTGCGAGCGGCACCACCGCGGCCGCCTGTCCGCCCGCTCCACACTCGCAGCCCAGGTGTGAAGCGGGCAGTCCCCCCCCGCAACCCGGCGAGGAAGACTAGAGAGCCGACGTGGCCAGCGGCGGTTCAGAGCATCGCTGCTGAGGTGGGGGGGTTGGGGGTGGAGGGGGTTGGGTGTGAGTGCGGGGTTGGCGAGGGGATCCAATCGACGTTGGGGGTGGTGGGGGAAGCAAGCGGCACTGAGCTCGTGGGGAATTCACCGCAGCGTAAGTGGCTTCCGTGCACCGCGCTGTACCGAGTAACCCCCCCCTCACCCCCTCGCCTGTCCGTGCTGTCCGTATTGCGCCGCCGTATTTCACGAGCGTTCCCCGGCAGGGTGCTACCACCGCCAATCGGTTCTGTTGCGCGTGGTGGCAGCAGCAGCAGCCAGATGGCGACGCTATCGCAGGCTCCTGCTACTGCTGACCACGGTGAGAGGCTTCAGCAGAGACAGACAGAGGCAGACGACAGGGAGTTGGTGTCGTTTTGCTGTTGCTCCTCCGTTGAAGGAGCGCAGACGACAGTGACTGACGTGATCCATAGTTTGGGTTGTCGTGGCCCCAATCACACTCCCGTGTCTTGCCTTTAATATCGCTCTGTGTTTCTCGAGTGGTCTCTTTCGGTCTCGATGTAGCTCTATATATCTCTCTGTGTGTCTATAGTGGTCTCTATGGGTCGCTGTGTATCTCTATGGGTCTCTGTTTTATAGCGGTCTCTGCCTCTTTCTGTAGCTCTCGTGGTCTCTATGCTTCTATAGTGATCTCTGTGAATCTATCGAAATTGAAAGAAATCAAAATAACTTTAACCTTTCGGATAGCTACCGCCTTAGTGCTGCGTGGAAGCAAATCATCAAATAATACATCATTTAAATGCATGCCTACAAAGGGCAGTGTACTTCAATAGGGATTACTGTTGGTAGGGCTATTTTAATAAACACAATATACAGGAAGTACAAGTTCAAAGGGCTCGCATAATGTACACGCATAATGTGCGTTGCCTCTGTAATCCCTTCCCCCCATTGTGCAAGAGCGCAGAAGCGTGGTCACCACATCTACGCCTCTATATAAGGAACGAAACAGGCGGACTTCTCCACAAATCTGGCTGTCGCCTGATGAAGCTGGTTGTAATTACTGGTGAAACGTCGTACTCAGATTGTAAATGTTGTGGCTTGGCTCTCCAACACACCGGTGTGCTGTACTAGTGACGAATTGGCCACGTTCTGTTTACGTGACAACCCTTACTGTTGGCTGTGTCGGGTGATGGCGGGTATTAACGACACATTTATATATTTACGCGATCTAACCCAAAAACCTCTATTATGAAAGATACACTTAATGCATTTTTAAATAATCTCAATGCACAAAACCCAGCCATTCAGTTCACCATGGAAATGGAGGTGAACAACAAACTCCCCTTCCTGGATATTTGGCTTGGACGCGGTCAAAATGGCAAAATAGCACACAGTGTCTACCTAAAGGGAACGTACACTGATGCCTAACTGAATGCAGATTCGCATCATCACCCAGCACAGAATCCTCTCTCATCAAAATGCTCGTACATCGGGCAAAGACAGTGTCAGATGGTCGAAAGAGATTAAACATGTTAAAGAAGCACTAAGACTGAATGGCTACAATAATGCTCAAATTCACATAGCATTGAATGCCAAGATCGAACAACAATACTGCTTAAAGTCAACAATTAAAATACCATATATCTCGGGAGTTACTGACAAATTAGCCAGTGTTTTGCAAAAGCAAAACATTAAAGTGAGATTTGGTACGGTACACAAAATTCTAAAACTAGTGTCTTGTACTAAAGACGAATTACCGAAGTTATCAACAGAAGGTGTATATCGGATAAATTGCTTTTGCGGTAAGTGTTATATTGGACAGACGGGACGTAACATCAGCGTATGACTAAAAGAACACCAAAGGAACATTAAATTCTCCCAAACACAGCTGTCGGCAGTGGCAGAGCATACAATGACATTCTATTTATTTTTATAACGTTGAAGTGTTATGGGGAACGAATTATTACTGGCCAAGACTAGTTCGAGAATCAATCGAAATTGAGAAGAATTCAAATAATTTCAACCGCTGTGATAGCTACAGACTCAGCGCAGCCTGGAAGCGTATTATGAAGTAATACACAACACACATTGCAATTCCTTACAGGTGAGTCACATTCGAAGTGGCTGATTGCTGATCTCTTACATAATTGCATACACCCTCACCTCTGATCTCGAATCCTGATGGGGTTCAACAATGATGACGTCATCCTGCACTGTTTAAGACCGGGAGCAGGTGGATGGCTTCACTATTCTGGCAAATCGCCCGAAGATGCTGGATGTAATTTCCAGCGAAACTTCGTACTACTCAGATTGTAAATGTTGTGGATTCACTCTTCAACATACCGGTGGGCTAAAGTAGTGAACCATTTTACTTTTGTCAACGTGACACATTTTTTACTGATTGGCTGTGTCGGGTGTTGGAGGGTTGTGACACATTTATAAATACCGCTGTCTAACCCAAAAACCTTTATTATGAATAATACTGGTCGTGAAAGCCGACTTGTTAAACTCCGTCTTCTTTGTGCCTGTGGTAATTCTCTCAGGAGCCATCATCTCCAGCGAAACGCTGTTTGTACAAAATGATCAACGTTTTGCATTAAGGCCCTCAATTTCCCTCCTGCGGTGGTGAGATGTTAACTACTTGCCTGGTATACAGGAGGTCGTGGTTTGAAGTTTTCGTGACTGCAGGGATTCATACTCTTTGGTTCTTTCGGTAAAGTCACGTAGGTATAAAAGAAATTAAATCACGACGTTTCGGGCGCAACACAAGCGTCCGTCATCAGGTGGGACAACCACAGCAAGAAACAATTGCGCCCGAAACGTTGTGATTTAATTTATTTTATTTTATACCTACGTGACTTTACCGAAAGAACCAAAGAGTAGGAGGTCGTGGGTTCAATCCCGACCCTGATACCTGAATATTTGGAGTTTGCATATCCTCCCCGTGGTCCGGGTCCTCCGTTTTTTTTTGCCTCCACATTTAGAATCAACCTCACGCGTTTAGAGTTTGGCTGCTGTAAATTTCCACATGATAAGCCACTTTAGTAGGCTATTATTTGTAAAAGCCAGGTCGCTTCTGAAAAAGAGCTATAAAGCAGCTCAGCAGGCCTTACCTCGTACATTAAAAAAAAAATTGTTTGACTGAGAACCTAAATCAAAAGGGGCACATTTACCGATGAAGTGACAACTCAATTTGATTGGCTTTGACGCTGGGTGGTGGAAGGGGCTGCAGCTAAACGGTCCACATTGTGCACTGCGTGACTATCTGACCCGAGCAGCGGCCACAAAAGCCTGCGTGTCGACTTAAGAGCCCAGTTGCTGCTGCTCAAATCATCTTGTGAGGCATCGTCGGTGCTCATCTCCTTTCATACAGCCACCGCTGAGCCGGCGGTGGAAATTCCACGCTCCTATGGCCGGGGGGTGGCTGGCAGGGACGAGTCCATCCCGTAGGATGACAACCATGCGCAGCGCGTTTGTGTGCCCGTGCGTCACCAAATCTCATGCAAATGATCTGCCGCTGTATTTAGGCCGAGGGGTTGCACGAGACGGTTGACGACCCCAGGAAATCACCGATAAGAATAGAAATAGGGACGGCGAGAGGGGGCGGAAGGGCGGCACTGGCGCTGCAGTGGTGATGCCCACGCCTCACGGCGAAGAAAAGGGGGGCCCCTGAGTTCGATCCGTGATACGGGTTTCCGTTGATACTGTGCGGAGGTGGTACGTTCTCCCCCACCATGAGAGGGTGCCAAGGTGACGAGGAGATGTTAGCTGCCTCGCTCGGTGTATAGGAGGTCGTGAGTTCGGCCCGTCTCTCTCCTCATGGTCGTGTGGATTTTTTTCCTGGGTCCTCCGGTTTCTCCCTCCACATTTAGAATCAACGTCACGCATTCAGAGTATTTGGCTGCTGCTATTAATTTCCACGTGATGATGAGCCACTTTGTTGAGCTATCATTTGTGATCGCCAGGTCCCTTCTGAAAAAGAGCTACATAGCTCAGTGGGCCTTACCTCGTAAATAACAATATATTGCATACTCTTTGGTTCTTTCGGTAAAGTCACGTAGATATAAAATAAATTAAATAACGACGTTTCGGGTGCAACACAAGCATCCGTCATCATTTTATTTTATATCTACATGACTTTACCAAAAGAACCGAAGAGTATGGATCCCTGCAGTCACGAAAACTTCAACAATATATTGTTTTCTTCTATGAAACCTGTGTAGCATCGTGCAATAAAGTTCAGCATGATACGACCACCAAATGTCAGCGCAAAACCGGTTCATGCCGGCAAAACGCACATGCAAATTGGGAAAACCTGAGGCAAGAGGGCAGCTGCCCCTAGAGGGATGACGTGCATGGGGTTGTGACCCTGCTCGGGGATTGAACTTGTGTGGCTGAGAGCAAGGGAGGAAGCAACCCTGCCTCGTGGCTCATAGAGCGAGGGCTCCGCCATGTGGCCTCTGGGCGCCACTGCATCCGTTGCGCTCGCTCGCTGGTGGCTACGTATGCATGTTGAACTTCTTTCGCACCGTACGTAGCCAACCATGCTAATCGGAGGTTTGGGGGGAAGTACAACACAAAAAGCAGTTCTAAAGAAATTGGTTTGTCAATATAGATAATTTAAAAGTGCATAGCTCCAGTGGCTTCCTAATATCGGAAGTAAGAGCATTCCAGACGGCCGCAGAAACATATCTAAAAGCACGCGATGTGGTAACCGTCTTTGTTCGTGGCCAGGCGATAGCCGCTGCTGCTGTAAGGATGACCGGAGTTTTCGTGATGGTTTATGCTCCTTGACGACATCAGCAAGATATTGTGGTTCATTTGTGGCAAGAACTTTGTGTGATTACCTCAAAGGCTTTTGCGGCCAAAATTATCCAAAAGAGAAGGTTTCTGGGGTATTATCGCGTAAATGTGAATGTTTTGTTAAACCCGCCACCACCTAACACGGCCAATTAGTAAGGTCTGTCACGTAAACAAAAGATGCCAATTAGTTACTAGTTCAGCAGACCCGGTGTGTTGGAGAGTAAACCCACAACATTTACAATTCGAGTATCGTGACGTTTCGCTGGTAATAACAACTATCCTCATCAGGCGATATCACCTGCTGCTTTCCCGTGAGTTTGTGGTTCCCCCTCCCTGCTGCAGACCCCTCTGAGTTGTCCCCCCTCTCTCTCTCACTCTCTTTACGAGCGTGATAGCGGCGCGTTTCAAGTTTACTTTTGTCGTCAAGTGACCAACACGGGGTCTGAAACCAAACTAACGAGAGGGGTGGAGCCATGCCTTTTTTCGAGTTCGCACACAAAACAACCTCATTATAATCGCGGAGACTGCGAATTTGTGCGATGGGAGGGGTAGCGACGGGACTGCCCGTGTGGTTAGTTGGTTGTCCTCACGAATCTCCGACTAGTGTGGCTGGCCACGTACGGTGCGAAAGAAGTTCAACTCACAATACATATCTATTAATAATTTAACAATTATTGTTCATTACAATTGGTGTGATAACTAGTATTAAGAATTATTAATAATTAAATTATATATTATGATGTATATACATAACAATAATTACTATGTCAACTCGTGACACGCCACCGCACAGGAGTCGCTCGCTCTCTGAGAGAGGACGACTTGGAGGCGCAAGAAGGAGGAGCCATCGACGTGTGGGAAGGCACCCGGAGCCGGTGCCAAATTCTCCCCCTGCTCCTCCTCCAAGCTCCGTGGTCCTCTGTATATGAAGGTGTTGTCGGCCAGTTAATGAGTGTTGATAGGTGTGGGAGGAAACCGGAGCACCCGAAGAAGACCCCACTGTAATCTCCTGCCGCTCAAATGCACGGCGCTCACCTCCTGTTATTACAGCTCTTGGAGAGCCAGCGGTGTATGTTGTACGTCGCCAACCGTACCCATCGGACAACTAACTCGCACACAAAAAACAGTTATAAAGAAATTAGTTTTCAATCTATGTTTAAAAGTGCATAGCTCCAGTGGTTTCCTAATATATTGGAAGGAAGAGCCTTTCAGACAGCCACAGAAGTGCATCCAAAAGGGCGTGATGCATTGGTTGAACACAAGCAAAATCTCTGGACCGGTTTCAACATTCATCATCTCCACTATGGGAACCTCATTTGCCAGTAAAAATATGATAATTGGTTCTTTACCCTTCTATCTGGCAACAAAACTGACACCTTTTTACAAGGAGTCATGTTTGCATAGACCGCAATACCTGCAGTCATAATACAAACAAAAGAACATAACTCTGATAATGTGCACTGTCCTTGAAGTTGATTGGGCCACACCCGAGACAGCTTTCCTTAGAGCCTAGTCTCATATGGGTTGGACCAGATGACGCCAAAAGGCGCACTCTGGTCCAACCCATATGAGACTAGGCTCTAAGGAAAGCTGTCTCGGGTGTGGCCCAATCAACTTCAAGGACAGTGCACATTATCAGAGTTATGTTCTTTTGTTTGTATTATGACTGCAGGTATTGCGGTCTATGCAAACATGACTCCTTGTAAAAAGGTGTCAGTTTTGTTGCCAGATAGAAGGGTAAAGAACCAATTATCATTCATCATCTCGTCGGCAGATTCGGCAGCGTTCCTTGAACTAATGCCGGTGAACTGCCAGTTGTTTGTAGCAGAGGTGTGGACTCGAGTCATGTGACTTGGACTCGAGTTAGACTCGAGTCATGAATTTGATGACTTGCGACTCGACTTGGACTTGCATAACAATGACTTTGTCCCACCTCTGGTTTGTAGGCAAGGCCCGGTTTTGACATTCAATGTCTCATCAGCAGCAGCGTAGTCAGGCTCGCTTGACCCAATGCTGAACTGCCAGATGGTTATAGGCAACGACTGGTTCGGTGCCTCATCAGCAGTGACAGACTTTGCTTGAACCAATATTGGTTTAACTGCCATATGTTCTAGGCAATGACTGGATTTGACATTCAGTGTCTCATCAGTAGCAGAGTCTGGTTCGGTTGACACAATGCTGTTGAACTACTGCCAGATGTTTTATAGGCAAGGGACCCCTCTGCTAGATGCGGGTCTTAGTTCGACGCAGATCGTATGCTCTCCCACTAGAGGCGTGTGGCTGATGGGATGTGTAACAAAATGTGTGCTTCGTGTATTTCCACCTGGAGTGACGGATGGGCGACCGAGCGGTTGCGCCGTGTTGCCTGCTTTGTGATTTCAGTTTCTATATTCTCCACCGGGACGCTGACGTTTTGTTCAGCATAACTGAAATATAGGGCCCTTGGTCCATTCACTGCTGGAGGAAGGCATCGCCACGGCCGTGCCAGTCAATGGGGGGGGGGGGGTTGTTTGGCCATACTTTACCATTCTGGTCAGTGCAGCAGGAGGGGTGGTTGGAGGGAGCAAAGTGGGGTGGGGGGGGGTGTCTCGTGGCAAGATGTTGGCTCCCTCCCCTGGTATAAAGATTCTATAATTAGTCTTGGCCAGTAGTAGCTAATTTTGCACAGAACTTCAACACAGATACAACTGTCAGCAGTAGCAGAACACGTGTGCCAACAAGGACACTCAATTGATTTTGATGATGTTAAAGTACGACGTATAATGACGCAATGCCCCGATCCACAAATACGAAGGAGACATCATGGCGATGGTGCTACACTCCGCTACTTCTGACGAGGTTGTCTTCTGGCTTGACCACCTGAATGTAAAATTGTAAAATTGTAGTTGTTGGTTCTGTATCTACATCAGCAGCCAAACAAGAAGAAGAGACGGATCCATATTCGCGCAAAGTAAAAAAAAACTACTCTGCACATTCACTCAGTTTGCTTTTGCACACACTGGGCAGTAAGCAGTCATCGGCCACTAATGGCAGCAGACTCATGCCAGCTCGCAGACTAGGCACCGAGTCACCTCGTGGTACACAGGGACAGCTGCTGCTTGCGGGCAGGAGGTGTCTTTCGAATGTTTTAGATGAGATATGAGATGCGACGACCCAAGACACTTTGAGCTGCTGGGCAATTATAAGTAAGCTCCGCTGTATGAATGAAAATATTCACGTTAATTTAAAGATAAAATTGTGATCATGACTTGCGGTGGATATTGCGATTTTTGGATTGCGGTGGTGCGGCGGTGGATTGCGTCCGTGGATTGCGATGGTGGAATACGACCGTGGATTTGCGTACATGGATTGCGACGGTGGATTGCGACGGTGATGTGACTGATCCGTGTGTTGTGCTGCGTGGTGTGCATCTCGTTGCAGACATGAGGATGAGTGATTCGCCAGATGCTGCTAAACACACACTGGATGGGCAGGAGGGCAGCCCAGGTCTGTGCTGGACCCAGGAGCCGTTCGCTACAGCTCATATCCCCCTCCTGCTGCAACAGCAGCACAGCCAAAACCACCACCAGCACAGTAAACACAGCCAACCACCACCACAACCACCACCACAACCACCACCACAACCACCACCGCAACCACAGCCACCAGGATAAACATAGCTACCTCAACCACCACAATAAACACAGTCACAACCACCACAACCACCACAACAGCCACCATGATAAACACAGCCACCACAATCACTACCAGCAGAGTAAGCAAAGCCACCCCAACAGCACTACCATGTTTGGTGCATAATTATTGGTGCATAATTCCCACTCGTGCTGCCATCACACAACTACTGTCACTCAACCGTTACTGCCCTAACGCTACAACCACCGTCACAACAGGCACCGGCACCGCCATCCACCGCCCCAGCAGCGTCACACGTGACCACACGCTCAGTGCAGGGTCCCCTTCGTGTCAGGTCTCAGTGAGTGGCAGCGCTGCTCTGGTGGCTGTGGCTCAGTGCAGGGTCCCCTCTGCATCAGACGTCAGTGAGTGGCAGCGCTACTCTGGTGGCTCTCAGGGTCACGTAACAACATCGAAAGCCGTGGACATCTCCCTATGCACACTCGGTCCTACCCAATTTAGAGCGCGCATTTTGAGATTACGGATGCGCATGTTGATTCGTAAATTCTGTGCTCAGCCTCTAATGCCGTGTGCGTGCTGTGTATTTTGTGCGGGTGTGTGTTGTGTGTGTGATGTGTGCACTGTGTGTGCTGTGTATTGACTGCGGGCTGTGTGTATGTACTGTGTTGATTGTGTGTTTGTGTATTCTATGCTGGGTGTACTGTACACGTGAACTGTGTATTAACTGTGTGCAGTGTGTACTGCGTGCTGTGTGTACTGTGTATTGACTGCGTGCTGTGTATTGATTGCGTGCTGTGTGTGCTGTGTATTGACTGTGTGCTGTGTGCTGTGTATTGACTGTGTGCTGTGTGTACTGCATGCTGTGTGTGCTGTGTATTAATAACTTTGTGCTCTGTGTACTGACTGTGTACTGTGTGTGCTGTGTATTGACTGTGTACTTTGTACTGACTGCGTGCCATGCGTGCTTTGCGCAGGTAAGGAGCGGAATGGGCTGGACTTCCACCGACAGGTCATCACTTCCGCACAGGCACAGGCCATCCTGGGCCACTTCCAGCAGGTGGCACTGCTTACGCACCGCACCCTCACCGCACCCTCACCGCACCCTCACCGCACCCTCACCGCACCCTCACCGCACCCTCACCGCACCCTCACCGCACCCTCACCGCTCTCTCACCGCACCCTCACCACACACTGCACTCTTACCACACTCGCAATACCCTCAGTCGCCCATGGCCGAAGCGCAGCGAGTCCCCACGCGACGCCTCCAGGCGACGCTGCTCAGAATCTGGAGTATTTCTACTGCGGGAGGAGGAGTCCGATGAGCTGGGAAGCTCTTTGTCACAGATGTCCACCAGTAGTGTATATCCTGAGCCACGGTGTCTGCCTCAACCGTGGCCCGCCCCACAGTCGGCTTCGCTCCCACGATAGATCGTTGATGATGGTGCGCAGGGCTCCTGGTTTGCGATGCACTCGCACGCTGATACACTCGCACACACAGGCAGAGATGCCCCGCGTAGCCTTCAACAGACCGTCGCGGCAAGTGCTGTTAGCGAGCAGCACCAATGAAGGCCGGCACGGCACGCGAGGGGGTGGGGTGGCCAGCACCACGCCCGGCCACCTTTGTCGCCCCAGTAACGATGTTTACACACCACACCAGGTACTCATTTGAGGCTAAGTTGATCGAGGGGAAGCCCAGGACCGGTTCAGATAATCATTACTTTGGAGTGCGACAGGATGAAACGCAGCAAGTTGGCTCAGTGGGGAGCACAGGTGGTGCATCTGCCAGTCCTCTCAGTCGGTCAGTCAACCAATGGCACCTGGGTCTGTCACGTGACCCCTGTCAGCGAGCCTTGGACACTTCACGTGGGTGTCGCAGTGCACTTAGTCTAGCACAAGTGCCGTGGTGACGTCACCCCCACCTTGTGGTGAACGACGGTTGTTGTGTGCTGACGTGTTGACGTGTGTGTGTGCACGCTGCCTGCAGGTGCATTTGGGTGCTGCGTTACAGACAGCCGCCGCCGCACAATCACTCCAGTCGCCGGCATTAAACCTGCAGGTATGGTGGGGCATCTACAGGGGGGAGGGGGATCCTCCTGTATGAGGTTTATAGTGTGCGATGGTGTGGGTGTGTGAGATGTGTGAGTATGTGGAGTATATGTCTATGTCTTTGTGCAACAATTTGCTTGATGTTTGTGCGTATGAGAGTACGTGATGTTGTGCGTGTCAGGAGCGGTAGTGTAGCGGCTCGTGCACTGCGCTATGAACCCGGCGACCTGAATGAGATTAACGTTCACCACCAACACCAGTGACGATTTTCTGAACCGGTGATGGCCCTCTCCTAGGTCGACTCGGCCTCAAATAAGTACCTGGTGCGGTGTGTAAACATCGCCACTGGGGAGACAAAGGCGGCCGGGCGTGGTGTTGGCCACCCACCCCCTCGTGTGCCGTGCCGCCCTTCATAGGTGCTCGCTAACAGCACTTGCCCCCTACAGTCTGTTAAGGCTATACGGGGAATCTTTGTCTTTGTATGTATATATGAGTGTGTGTGTGCCGCATGCTTCCTGGCACAGGGAGCTAATGGAGCCAAACCGAGTTTCCGTGGCTGTGCAGAGGGGGGCGGCTCTGAGCGAGCTCACATCCGTCTGCGTTAGGGTACGGGGTCCCAGTCCCCTAGGCTTCACACTGAGCCGTGTGTGCGTGCACGCAGGTGCTCAGGCGTATGTGTGTACATGTGCTGTGTGTGTGTAGCGATAGTGTAGCGGTTAACGCAGCTGCGCAATAAACCCGGATATGACCCGAGTTTGATTCCTCGCTCGCAGCCAACACGAATGACGATTATCTGAACCCGTCCTGGGCTTCCCCTAGGTCGGCTCAGCCTAAAATTGGTACTGGTGCAGTGTGTAAAAACATCGCCGCTGGGGAGACAAAGGCGGTCGGGTGCGGTGCTGGACACCCACCCCCTCGTGTGCTGTGCCCGCCTTCATATGTGCTCGCTAACAGCACTTGCCCTAACAGTCTGTTAAGGCTATACTGGGGATCTTTGGCTTTGTCTAACAGTGGCAAAGCATTTCTGATCTGGTTCGAGACCTCCCCCAGGTCGACTAAGCCTTCAACGATTACCATTTGTGGTGTGTATGAAGCATCAACACTGGCGAAGACAAAATGCGTCCGGGCGTGGTGCTAGCCACACATCCCACTCATAGGCGTGCCGTGCCGGCCTTCATAGGTGCTCGCTAATAGCACCAAAGGCCCTTGTTTTTGTGCGTGTGGGGGAGCGGTCGTGCAGTGATTACCGCAGCGCGCTACGATCCCTGCGACCCGACCATTCCCGCTTAAGGCCAATGACAGCGACTATTATGTAAACCGTCCCTGGGTCTCCTTTAGGTCAACTCAGCTGAAAATCAGTACTTAGTGTGGTGTGTTAACAACAAGCACTGGGGAGACACAGGTGACCAGGCGGACGTGGTGCTGGCCACACCCCCCACCCCCTTGGAGGTGCACTATTCCGGCCTTCATGGGCGCTCCTCCCTAAGACCAATTGACCCAGCAGCCTGTGTGGGCTAGACAAAGGACCTTTGTCTTTGCGGGTGTGTCTGTGTGCCTGCGCGTGCCTCAAGGTGCACCGAGCTGGGCTCAAGTGCTGTGGCGAAGTCACCGCTGTTTGTTGTTGCGTGTGTGTGTGTGTTTGCACGTGCGTGTGTTTCCATGTACAGTGAGGGAAAAAGTATTTGATCCCCTGCTGATTTTGTACGTTTGCCCACTGACAAAGAAATTATCAGTCTATAATTTTAATGGTAGGTTTATTTGAACAGTGAGAGACAGAATAACGACAAAAAATCCAGAAAAACGCATGTCAAAAATTTTATAAATTTATTTGCATTTATTGAGGGAAATAAGTATTTGACCCCTCTGCAAAACATGACTTAGTACTTGGTGACAAAACCCTGGTTGGCAATCACAGAGGTCAGACGTTTCTTGTAGTTGGCCACCAAGTTTGCACACATCTCAGGAGGAATTTTGTCCCACTCCTCTTTGCAGATCTTCTCCAATCATTAAGGTTTCGAGGCTGACGTTTGACAACTCGAACCTTCAGCTCCCTCCACAGATTTTCTATGGGATTAAGGTCTGGAGACTGGCTAGGCCACTCCAGGACCTTAATGTGCTTTTTCTTGAGCCACTCCTTGTTGCCTTGGCCATGTGTTTTGGGTCATTGTCATGCTGGAATACCCATCCACGACCCATTTTCAATGCCCTGGCTGAGGGATGGAGGTACTCACCCAAGTTTTGACGGTACATGGCCCCGTCCATCGTCCCTTTGATGCGGTGAAGTTGTCCTGTCCCCTTAGCAGAAAAACACCCCCAAAGCATAATGTTTCCACCTCCATGTTTGACGGTGGGGATGGTGTTCTTGGGGTCATAGGCAGCATTCCTCCTCCAAGCACGGTGAGTTGAATTGATGCCAAAGAGCTCCATTTTTGTCTCATCTGACCAGAACACTTTCACCCAGTTGTCCTCTGAATCATTCAGATGTTCATTGGCAAACTTCAGACGGGCATGTATATGTGCTTTCTTGAGCAGGGGGACCTTGCGGGCGCTGCAGGATTTCAGTCCTTCACGGCGTAGTGTGTTACCAACTGTTTTCTTGGTGACTATGGTCCCAGCTGCCTTGAGATCATTGACAAGATCATCCCGTGAAGTTCTGGGTTGATTTTTCACCGTTCTCATGATCATTGCAATTCCACGAGGTGAGATCTTGCATGGAGCCCCAGGCCGAGGGAGATTGACAGTTATTTTGTGTTTCTTCCATTTGCGAATATTCACACCAACTGTTGTCACCTCACCAAGCTGCTTGGCGATGGTCTTGTAACCCATTCCAGCATTGTGTAGGTCTACAATCTTGTCCCTGACATCCTTGGAGAGCTCTTTGGTCTTAGCCATGGTGGAAAGTTTGGAATCTGATTGATTGATTGCTTCTGTGAACAGGTGTCTTTTATACAGGTAAGCTGAGATTAGGAGCACTCACTTTAAGAGTGTGCTCCTAATCTCAGCTCGTTACCTGTATAAAAGACACCTGGGAGCCAGAAATCTTTCTGATTGAGAGGGGGTCAAATACTTATTTCCCTCATTAAAATGCAAATCAATTTATAACATTTTTTACATGCGTTTTTCTGGATTTTATTGTTGTTATTCTGTCTCTCACTGTTCAAATAAACCTACCATTAAAATTATAGACTGATCATTTCTTTGTCAGTGGGCAAACGTACAAAATCAGCAGGGGATCAAATACTTTTTCCCCTCACTGTACCTGTATGTGTGTGTGATAGGCTATTGTGAAGTATGGGGAGCGGTAGTGCAGTGGCGAGCGCGCTGGGCTACGAACCCGGCAACCTGAGTTTGAGTTCCGCTCACGGCCAACACCAGGGACGATTATCTGAACCGGTTCTTGGACTCCCCTAGGTCGACTCAGCCTCGAATGAGTACCTTTTGCGGTGTGTAAACATCGCCACTGGGGAGACAAAGGTGGTCGGGCGTCGTTCTGGCCACCCCACCCCCTCGTGTGCTATTCCGGCCTTTGCAGGTGCTCGCTAACAGCACTTGCCCCAACAGTCTGTCAAGGCTACACGGGGGATCATTGTCTTCATCTGTGTTGTGTAGCAGCAGACACGGGGTGTGGGTGGAGAGTGAATTGTTCTCTATTAAAATCTCATCACGCCAGATCGAATCCACAACGAAACGCAGCAGCAAAACTTAGTGCCGTAACGCACGGCACTAAGTAATAATTAGTGTAGGTTGTGGAGAATGTAAGTAGCCAGATAAATAATGTTGACAGCACGAAGGCAAAATGCACTTCGTTGCCTGTATCCCTCTCTCTCCTTAACACGTAAAATCAAAACAATTTATTTTCACACATCCCATCAGCCACACGGCCCTTCAGGGAGTGCATAATTCTGGTGTATAGCATTGGGTTCGTTCAACACGAGCAAAAACTCATTGGCAGAGAGAGGGGGGGGGGTCCTTGCCAATGATCTTCCGGCCGCTGGGGCTGCCCAAACCGGTGAATAATTATGCTTCAGTTGCTTTGGTTGTTGGAAGATTTACATGGCTCTCCTTTGTTAATGCGATTTGTTCGTCTTGTGTTGATACCGAAAATGATTTCAACATCAATCCTCGCTCCCAAATTCCATTTGGGAGAAACCAGCCCAAGAACGCGCACCGTGCGTGTCCTGGGTCTGCCTCCCCCCCCCCCCTCCTCGTCCCCCCTCCACACACCCAGGTCCTGCATTTAGAGTCGAGGGAGATAGTGGGGGAGGGCAACCGCTATCTGATGATGATAATGATGACCTCCGCTCCTCACCGCGTGACTCCAGCGCACACCCTAGTCTCTGTAACCCCCCGGCCTCTGTAACCCTCCGGTATTGGAGTCTGGCTCGGCCCGGCTGGGAGACCGGCGGAGGTGCCCAGTTGGCGTGCCGTGGTAGCGAGATGTTTACTCCCTTGCCTGGTATGCGGGAGGTCGTGGGTTCAATCCTGACCCTGACAGCTTTTGATTTGGGAGTTTGCGGTGTCTCTCTCCCCGCAGTCATGTAGATTTTTCTCCCGGTCCTCCAGTTTTTCCCTCCACATTTAGAATCAACATGCATTCAGAGTATTTGGCTGCTTTAAATTTCCACGTGATTATAAGCCACTTCGTTGAGCTATCATTGGTGGCCAGGTCGCTTCTGAAAAAGAGCTACATAGCTCAGTGGGCCTTACCTGGTAAAATAAAAAATTGTTTAGTTTAGTTCACCATTTGAGACGATTTAGAGCGATGCTGCTACCACCCCACTGCTCGGAGCCATGAGCATGGACATCCAGCCCCAACGGTGTCGCCCGACCCCTTCCCGCACTACCGTGAGGCTGTGCCGCCCGCGTTTGTGGAGTCGTAAACCATCCCAGCCGCTCCAAGTGGGTAAAGCGAGCTCTGACCCTCCTCCTCTGGTGCTCTCCGCTGGGAGGGGGGACGGGAGGGGGCGTCTCACCGCACCAGGTTACTAGAGTTGCGGTGATGTCTCGGTGATGTCTCGGTGACCACGGGGCTCGGCCACTGATGTTGAAACGATCGATTCGCCCGCTCGTAATTTGAGCTATCATCAATGGTGAACGAATATCTAAACCGATCATCAGCCTCTCCCTCTGTTGGCTCGGCCTCACATGAGTACCTGGTGCAGTGCGTATAATAATAATAATAATTTACACTTTTATAGCGCTTTTCACCCGGAGCTCACAAGGCGGTATACTATACACATGCACGCAGGCTTACACCAATAAAATCTCACCCGGCCACACCACCTTCTCATGGGTCGTGCCAGGCTTCATCGATGCTGCTCGCTAACAGCACTTGCCCCAACTGTCTGTTCAGGCTCAATGGGGAATCTTTGTCTTTGTGTGCGTGTGCAGCTGAAGTCGGATGAGCTTGCGGAGCTGAAGCAGGTGTCACAGCAGCAAGCCGCCATGCTGCAGCAAGCCATCCCACAGGCACAGTTCATGCTGTCCGGAAACCAGATTACAGGGGTAACACACACACACATACACACATACATACACACATACATTCACACATACATTCACACATACATTCACACATACATTCACACATACATTCACACATACAAAGACAAAGATCCCCCGTATAGCCTTAACAGACTGTAGGGGCAAGTGCTGTTAGCGAGCACCTATGAAGGGCGGAACGGTACACGAGGGGGTGGGTGGCCAGCGCCACGCCCGACCGCCTTTGTCTCCCCAGTGGCGATGTTTACACACCGCACCAGGTACTCATTTAAGGCTGAGTCGACCTAGGGGAGGCCCAGGACCGGTTCAGATAATCGTCACTGGTGTTAGCCGTGAGCGGGAATCGAACTCGGGTCGTCGGGTTCATAGCGCAGCGCGCTAACCGCTACACTACCGCTCCCACACACACATACACGCACATACACACACATACACACACACACACATACACACACACATACACACACCCACACACATACACGCACCCACACACATACACACACACATTCACACACACACATATACATTCACACACATACACACACATACACACATATACACACACATACACATTAACACACATTCACACACATACACGCACCCACACACACACCTTACTGCTTCCCCCATTTTCAGATGCGCTTCTGCAGACGTTTAGTTTGTTGTTCTTCTGCACCTCCAATCAACACAGTTGGCTACATACAGTGCGAAAGGAGTTCAACATACATGCATTCGCACACAACAAACAAACAAAGATCCCCCGTATAGCCTTAACAGATTGTTGGGGAAAGTGCTGTTAGCGAGCACTCATGAAGTCCAGCACGGTAAAGTCACGTGGTTTTCCCACCTGATGATGATTGCTTGTGTTTCAATCGAAACGTCGTGATTTAATTTATTTTATTTGATACCTACGTGACTTTACCGAAAGAACCAAAGAGTATGTCGAGCACGGTATTCGAGGGGGTGGGTGGCCAGCACCACTTCCGACCACCTTTGTCTCCCCAGTGGCGATGCTTACACACCGCAGTGGCTACTCATTTGAGGCCGAGTCTACCTAGGGAAGCCCAAGGCCAGTTCAGATAATCGTCATTTTGTGTTGGCCGTGAGCAGAAATCGAACTCTGGTTGCCGGGTTCGTAGAGCAGCGCGCTTACCACTACATTACCACGCCCCGCACATCCACGCACGCACATGCACGCACAGGGCATGCGATACGTAGATGCCGCCCCGTAGAGCCCCATCTGGAGGCTGGAGTTGCCATCCAGACGTGGGAGGAGGCATCCCTCCGCCCTCCTTCTCGTAGCAACGAAACACATTCCTGTGGAGGGAGTTGGTAGGAATGTTGGGTTGCTCGGTCAATGGCCAGGGACAACGGCGGCGTGATGTATTCCACAAATATGCCCGACTGTAAGGGCGGGCACAAGCCGGCGTGAGTAGGTTAAACGTTGAGTTTTATAAGGGCACCACGGGGTGACCAGCCCCTCCCCACCCAGCCCCACCCCTCCCACCCCCCACCCAGCCCTACCCTCCCCACCCAGCCCCTCCCAACCCTCCCAACCCTCCCCACCCAGCCCCTTCCCACCTTCCCCACCCAGCCCCTCCTCACCCTCCCCTCCCCACCCAGCCCTTCCCTCCCTCCCCACCCAGCCCCTCCCCACCCTCCCCTTCCCACCCAGCCCCACCCTGCACGACGGACGGACACAATAATCCCCTGTGGGCTGGTGGAAGCAGGTGGTTCCTACCAGTAATAACGAAGTGGACAAATCCATCTCCTCCGGATGCCTGTTCCTCTGCTTATGCATACTCATCCAGTCTCAGCCACGTGGCCCTCCCTCTCTGAAGGGGCATCGCCTTCAGCAGCATTTGTTCAGCACCAGCAAACCTCTGCGCCAGTTTTGACATTCGGCGTCCCAGCTACCTGTCCTGAGATTCCCCTCGGTCGACTCAGCCTTAAATGAGTACCTGGTGCGGTATAAAAAAAGAATCAGTACTAGGGAGACAAAGGCAGCCAGGCGTGGTGCTGGTGACCCAATCGGACATTAGGTAATGTGTGTATATATGTTGAACCGCTTTTGCAGTGTACGTAGCCAACCATGCTAAACAGAGGTGTGGGGGAAGAGACAACAGACTAAACACTAAAAACAGTTGTAAACAATTTAGCTTTTAAACTCGATTTCAAAGTGCATAGCTCCAGTGGATTCATAATATCGGAAGGAAGAGAGTTCAACACGGCCGCAGACGTGCATATGAAATCGCGCGATACGGTATTTGTATGGTAACGAGCACCGTACCATCACTTCACAGGTGCTACTCACGAACAGCACTTGGCCCCAACAGTCTGGTCAAGGCTATATGGGGGATCTTTGTCTTTGTGGTGCTGGCTACCCACCCCCTCGTGTGCCGTTCCGGTCTTCACCGGTACTACTCGCTAACAGCAATTGCCCCAACAGTTTGTTCAAGGCTATATGGGGGATTTCTGTCTTTCGTGTGTGTGTGCAGCTTGCCCTGCTGCAGCAAGCCCAGGCACAGCTGATAGCAGCGGCTGTGCAACAGTCGGCCAATCAGCAGCCGGTGTCGTCGTCGGCCTCCATGGGCACGGCAAGCAGCGCCGCAAGCGCCCTCGCGTCGCTACCTCTCACCCAGTCCATACAGCTGCAGGTGCGGCCGCACGGCCACGGGCAACGGCCAGGAGGCCACCGTGCACTCGGGCAAATTTTGGGGGGACATCGTTGCCGGCAATGGGAACGTGTGGGTGGGCAGCGGAATGGAGTGACAGGTCGCTCGTTGATTCGGGACGGGGCAGACCTAGTGCTAGTCACTAGTTGATTAGGGATGGGACAGGCCTAGTGCTAGTCACTAGTTGACGAGGGATGGGGCAGGCCTAGTGCTAGTCACTAGTTGATTAGGGACAGGCCTAGTGCTAGTCACTAGTTGATGAGGGACAGGCCTAGTGCTTGTCACTAGTTGAAGAGGGATGGGACATGCCTAGTGCTAGTCACTAGTTGATGAGGGATGGGACAGGCCTAGTGCTAGTCACTAGTTGATGAGGGATGGGACAGGCCTAGTGCTAGTCACTATTTGATGAGGGGCAGGCCTAGTGCTAGTCACTAGTTGATGAGGGATGGGACAGGCCTAGTGCTAGTCACTAGTTGATGAGGGATGGGACAGGCCTCGTGCTAGTCACTAGTTGATGAGGGATGGGACAGGCCTAGTGCTAGTCACTAGTTGATGAGGGATGGGGCAGGCCTAGTGCTAGTCACTAGTTGATGAGGGATGGGACAGGCCTAGTGCTAGTCACTAGTTGATGAGGGATGGGACAGGCCTAGTGCTAGTCACTAGTTGATGAGGGATGGGACAGGCCTAGTGCTAGTCACTAGTTGATGAGGGATGGGACAGGCCTGGTGCTAGTCACTAGTTGATGAGGGATGGGACAGGCCTAGTGCTAGTCACTAGTTGATGAGGGATGGGACAGGCCTAGTGCTAGTCACTAGTTGATGAGGGATGGGACAGGCCTCGTGCTAGTCACTAGTTGATGAGGGATGGGGCAAGCCTAGTGCTAGTCACTAGTTGATGAGGGACAGGCCTAGTGCTTGTCACTAGTTGAAGAGGGATGGGACATGCCTAGTGCTAGTCACTAGTTGATGAGGGATGGGACAGGCCTAGTGCTAGTCACTAGTTGATGAGGGATGGGACAGGCCTAGTGCTAGTCACTAATTGATGAGGGGCAGGCCTAGTGCTAGTCACTAGTTGATGAGGGATGGGACAGGCCTAGTGCTAGTCACTAGTTGATGAGGGATGGGACAAGCCTCGTGCTAGTCACTAGTTGATGAGGGATGGGACAGGCCTAGTGCTAGTCACTAGTTGATGAGGGATGGGACAGGCCTAGTGCTAGTCACTAGTTGATGAGGGATGGGACAGGCCTAGTGCTAGTCACTAGTTGATGAGGGATGGGACAGGCCTCGTGCTAGTCACTAGTTGATGAGGGATGGGGCAAGCCTAGTGCTAGTCACTAGTTGATGAGGGACAGGCCTAGTGCTTGTCACTAGTTGAAGATGGATGGGACATGCCTAGTGCTAGTCACTAGTTGATGAGGGATGGGACAGGCCTAGTGCTAGTCACTAGTTGATGAGGGATGGGACAGGCCTAGTGCTAGTCACTAGTTGATGAGGGGCAGGCCTAGTGCTAGTCACTAGTTGATGAGGGATGGGACAGGCCTAGTGCTAGTCACTAGTTGATGAGGGATGGGACAGGCCTCGTGCTAGTCACTAGTTGATGAGGGATGGGACAGGCCTAGTGCTAGTCACTAGTTGATGAGGGATGGGACAGGCCTAGTGCTAGTCACTAGTTGATTAGTGATGGGGCAGGCCTAGTGCTAGTCACTAGTTGACGAGGGACAGGCCTAGTGCTAGTCACTAGTTGAGTAGGGATGGGGCAGGCCTAGTGCTAGTCACTAGTTGACGAGGGATGGGGCAGGCCTAGTGCTAGTCACTAGTTGATGAGGGATGCGGTAAGCCTAGTCACTAGTTGATTAGGGATAGAGCAGGCCTAGTTGATTATGGATGTGGCAGGCCTAGTATGAGTCACTTTTTAGGTGACAGGCATTAATTTACACAATTAGCAAGTCATTCTCTTATTGCAATTCATTTTTTTTTAAAAAAGGAGAAGTCAGTTTAAAGGTTTTCTGTCCCATCCGTCCAGGTCCCACTTGCGCTGGATTTGGAAGGTGCCATTTTTCCCCATGTGCTAGAAAGCGCAACGTCAGGAAGTCGGTCAGGTGACCTCCGTCTCCAGTCTGATTGGAAGTTGCTGTCCCGGTTGCCAACTATGGGGCGGCTTGAATCAGAATTGTTCCGATTTTTGGAGGGGGCAGGGTGGGGATGGGGGGTCGGTGTTCGCGAGGGGGTCGGTGAGATTTTTCAATTGTAAATGCTGTGGCATCGATTTCTAGTCATGCTTTTCCAGCAATGATTGCCCTGGAATTGACCTCTGGATCGTGGCCCAAAATATAATGTGCTGAGAACAAGGGACATTTCGCGAAATGTGCTTTTCATTTTTCCGGTGACACTCACTCGCACAAGCGCGGTGTCAGTATTAACGAAAGTGTCCGGTTGTCGTTGTTATTTGTGCTCATGCACACCACTTCCAAATTATGTTTTGTTAGTTGTGTTCTGCTTGTTTATACCAAGAAAGCCGCACCGAGTCTCAAGGCTCTTTTTCAGGGAGGGTCCTGCCAAATTTTGGCAGGAGGGGGCGATGTTGTACGCACGTATGTTGAACTTCTTTCATACCATACGTAGCCAACCGTGCTAATTGGAGGTGAGGGGGGGAAGGGCAATTGAAATCTATCACACAGCAGTAGCTGCGTAATAATATCAATTGAGTGCTTGTCAGGTAATGTGTGTGGGGATGTTTTAGTTTCTCTAGTTACAGTTGCCGCCCGCCGGACTATACAAGGATTGTCTCTGTTCGGGCCCCAGGCTCATGGCCTAGTGTGTGGTGTTGCGCTGGGGGAGCAGTGGCACAGTTGTTAGCGCTGCACTGCGTTACGAACCTGGATACCCGAGTTCGATTCCCGCTCACAGCCCACAGCAGTGAAGGATATCGGAACCAGTCCTGGGCCTCTCCTAGGCTTTTTTGCTCCACATTTAGAATAAACGTGCGTTCAGAGTTTGACTGCTATATATTTCCACATGAGAACCCACTTCGTTGAGCTATCATTTGTGGCCAGGTTGCTTCTGAAAAAGAGCTAAATAGCTCATTGGGCCTTACCTGGTAAATATAAGTAGTTTAGTTTGTTTTTAAATTAACTCAGACTTAAATGAATATCTGGTGCGGTATCTAACATTAGCATTGGGGAGACAAAGGCGGCCGGGCGTGGTGCTGGCCACCCACCCCCTCGTGTGCCGTGCCGGCCTTCATAGGTGCTCGCTAACAGCACTTGCCCCAACAGTCTATACGGGGGATGTTTGTCTTTGTGTTCACCTAAGCAGTGTGATTCTGACCAGTTCTGGTTTGACAGCAGAGGTCTCACTTCGAATCAGTCGAGCAGCATTATCTTCTCATCGGCTGCGTACGCCGTGTGTTTTTGTGTGCGAGTGTAGGACTTGCAGCAGCTACAACCCCAGAGCCTGGGCCTGCAGCAGTTTGTGCTGGTGCAACCGGGCTCAGCGCTGCCCACTGGTCTGCTGCTGTCCCAGTCACAGCAACAGGGTATCGCATACACACACACGCACATATACACACACGCACATACACACACGCATACACACACACGCATACACACACACGCACATACACACACGCACATACACACACGCACACAACACACCTGCATACACACACACCACACACACAACACACCTGCATACACGCTCCCACACACACAACACACCTGCATACACACTCTCACATGCACACAACACCACAACACTCACACAGACTCAGTGACTGGTGTGTCTGGGCTTGTTTTACTACATGTATACGTCTGTGTGTGTTTGTGCGTGTTGTTAGTGTGTGCGTTTCTTGTGCGACCTCCCCAGGGCGTAGCGCCCTGCCCTTCCACCCCAGGAACCCACGTAAAATTCCTACCCGTGGCCAATAACAGTGGCAGCCTTCACCTGAACCGTTCTTGGGCCTTCCCTAGGTCGATTTAACCTTAAATGAGTACCCTTGTGCGGTGTACATACAGCACAAGCTCTTTGTATTGCCGTCTATGACAGATGCTGGTTAATAGGGCATTCCGGATGGTAAGGTGCCGGATAGCAGAGCTTTTTCTGTGAAACATCAGCACTGGGGAGACAAAGGCGGCTGGGCGTGGTGCTGGCCACCCACCCCCTCGTGTGCTGTGTCGGCCTTAATCGAGTGCTCGCTATCAACACTTGCCCCACCAGTATGGTAAAGCTATACGTGGGATATTTGTCTCTGTGTGCATGGGCAGGACTCCAACAGATTCAAAGTCTTCATCTACCTCAACAATCTCAAACCAACAACATGCAACCTCAGGGCACCATCACGCTCACACAGGTACGCACGCACACGCATGTTCGTACATACACGTGTGTGTGGCACCAGAATACAGTGACGCTCATTCACGCACACACAACAACACGACGAAGTGGCAGTGACGTAACGACGGCATTTGTGCCAAACTAGATGCACTTCCAGGCTGTCACGTAACGTGTGGAAGGCTCTCTGATGGCAGCACGTCAACGGATAGTGACAGGTGATATGTATGTATGTATGTTGAACTTCTATTTGCACCAATCAAAGCATTGCACCTCGCTCCACACACCCACACTGCTGACGGTGGAGATTGACAAGAAAACACAAATCAAGTCTACACTATGGGAACCTCATTTGCCAGTAAAAATATGATAATTGTTTTTTTACCCTTCTATCTGGCAACAAAACTGACACCTTTTTACAAGGAGTCATGTTTGCATAGTCAGTTTTGTTGCCAGATAGAAGGGTAAAAAAACAATTATCATATTTTTACTGGCAAATGAGGTTCCCATAGTGTAGATGCTTGCCCCGAGCTCTCATACTCTGATGGTGCATTGTCTTTGAGTTGTGCGCCTTTTGGCGTCATCTGGTCCAACCCATGTGAGACTAGGCTCTAAGGAAAGCTGTCTCGGGTGTGGACCAATCAACTTCAGGGACAGTGCACATTATCAGAGTTATGTTCTTTTGTTTGTATTATGACTGCAGGTATTGCGGTCTATGCAAACATGACTCCTTGTAAAAAGGTGTCAGTTTTGTTGCCAGATAGAAGGGTAAAAAACCAATTACAAATCAAGTCATGACCCAAAGTGGTTGATGACACCTTTCCAATGATTGCTCGGTTGAAATTGTGCCTGTGTCTGTATACATGGATGGCTTCGTGAACGAATCTTTGTTGATAGCCAGCTGAAAGTACCATCGTCTTCGAGAAATCAATTTCATGTGAGCCACCCGCATTAAGATACTGATCAGCCATGGCAGAAGTATTGGTCCTGCTGTGTTTTAGATCTGCCTTATGTTCACGAACACGGTTCGAGACTTATCTCTTAGTTTCCCCAATGTAACTGCTGCCGCAGATACAGCTTAGTTTGTAGACGCCAGGATATTGCATGCCAGGAATCTTGTCCTTCACAGATGGGATCAGGTCACAAACTTTATGCACTGTGTTAAATCGGACCTGGATCTTGTGTTTGTTCAATATTTTGGAAATCTTTTTGGGTATCCCTGCTATGTAAGGTAAGGTGATGGTTTTGATTGGATCTTCAGATGGCTCCTTCCTCCTCACGCGCACTTTAAGTCAAAGTATAAGCTACTCCATTAAGCTATCATTTGTGGCCAGGTCACTTCTGAAAAATAGCTATATAGCTCAGTGGGCCTTACTTGGTAAAATAAAAAATTGTTTAGTTTAGATACCTGCAATGGTGTGTAAACATCAACACTGAGGAGACAAAAGTGGTCCAGCGTGGAGCTAGCCATCCACCTCCTCACGCGTCGTACCGGCCTTAATAGGTGCTCGCTAACAGCACTTGCCCCAGCAGCTTGTGTAGACTGTAGTAGGGATTTTTGTCACTGTGTGGACTGTGACTCCACCACCCGGGCAGATGGCAGGAGTGGGCGAGCGGGGTCCTCGCATTGGGGAAGTGACGGGCGGTGACACACGCAGTCACGCCCGCACGCACACACACACACACACACTCGTGTACACACGCAGTCACGCACACACGCTCGTGTACACACGCAGCCACGCACACACGCTCGTGTACGCACGCAGCCACGCACACACACTCGTGTACACACGCAGCCACGCACACACACTCGTGTACACACGCAGCCACACACACACACTCGTGTACACACGCAGCCACGCACACACGCTGATGTACGCACGCAGCCACGCACACACACTCGTGTACGCACGCAGCCACGCACACACGCTCGTGAACACGCTCGTGCGTTCACACACGCGAACGCGTGGCAGCGCTGCCGCGATGGCCCATGTCGCACGCGCGATTCACTGCTTGGAAACGTGGGGCCTCCCCGTCGTGCCACGGGCTGCAGTGAGTTCCTTCTGCATTATTGCCATCATAATTGTCGTTATCATCATCGTTATCAGCATTATCATCAAAATAGTTGTTTTCATCATCATCGTCATCAGCATTCTCATCAGCTTCATTGTTATCATCACCGTCATAATCAACGTCATTGTCATCGTCGTTATCATTGTCGTCATCATCATCACCATCATTATGATATAATTGTCATCATTATGAATTGTAATCATCGTTGTCATAATCTTTATCATAATTTTCATCGTCATCTTCGTAATCATCATCATCATCACTGTCATCATCATCGTCGCCATCATCATCGTCGCTGTCATCATCGTAACATCGCTATCATTGCAACCGTCATCATTGTCATTCTTGTCATCAATGTCATTCTTGTCATCGTTACCATCATTGTCATAATCAATATCGTCATCACTATCATCGTAATCGCCATTATCAATATCATTGTCATCATAATTATGATTATCATCGTTATCACCACGATCACCGTTAGCTCAATGTGTCTCCTGCAGCCTTCTTCATGTGCGGGTCTGCCTCTGTGCATCCGGGTGTTGCAATTCCACATTCCCATGGCAGCGGGTCTGAATGTACTCGTTGGCATACGGTGGCATCCGTGCTCCCTGACCCCCCCCGGAGCAGAGGCGACGAGCCGAGTCGAGCTTCGCGGGCCGCAGGCTGGGTGCAGGTGTCACTCGAGTATTTGGAGTATTCATCAGTGCGATGAACATGCTGGAGCAGCATGTTGTCAACAGGGTCCAGGGAGTCAATCGCCCGTCGGCTCGCTCGCCTGTGTCGCCTGTCGGTTCACTAACCGGGGTCACCCGTGGGTCCGCTCGCCCCACCGGCTGTGACGCCCTTCCCATGAAGAGTTGCGCTGCGCGTCCCAAGGCTCCTGGCCGGGGATCGTTCCATGCCAAGGCGTGCTGGTGTCTTGAGCAAGATAGAGCGTCGTTTGGATTTTATTCGAGGGGTGGCGGTACGGTACGCGGTGCGGGCAGGGCGGCAGTGGCGGTGCTGCAGGGGGCATGCTTACGCCTCTTCATGGCGGGAAGGGACATGGGTTCGATTCCCATCCCGGGCACTTTTCTATGTGGAGTTTGTACGTTCTCGCCCCGTTGCCCGTGGGTTTCCTGGGGGTTCTCTGGTTTTCTCCCATAGCTAAGACCGTTGGGGCAAGTGCTGTTCATGGGTATCGCCGATGAAGACTCGCACGGCTCACGAAGGGGTGGGTGGCCAACACCACCATGCCCTTTGTCTCTGCAGTGGCAATGTTTTTAGAAAACTGCACCAGGTACTCATTTGAGACTGGGTCGACCTCGGGGAGGCTCAGGACTGGTTCAGATGTTCCTGGGTAGTAAGTGTTATTTCCTAATTTCTTATGCCTCAAAAGTACAGAAAATGGCTATTATTCCCCACAAACTTTACTTTTGTGACCAGGACAGTGCTGAGTAAACTTGGAGTAACTTCTAGAACATTCTAGAACTTTCCAGTAATATAAAGAGTAGTATAAATACAGGGGCCTGAAGCCCACCAATTCAATTTAGTTCCAGCTGACGAAGTGGATACATATCTGCATTTATCTGAGATGGCATCAAGAGGCTGCAAGCATCCGGCAGATGCATTTTGCTATGTCTGTGGCCAATTTATCAAGACAAGAGCGAAAAAGTACTCTGTGGAAGCATCTGCTAAGATGTGTGAGGCCTACAAGGCATATTTCGGCATGCCTGTCAGGGATCAAAACAAACCCTGGACACCTCATTTCACCTGCGAGCAATGCAGAAAAACTCTGGAAGATAAGATGTACAGTTTTTGCTCGGAATTTTATGTTATAAAATTTGTTAAATATTAAAAAAATTGTAAAAGTTTTTAATTTAAAAATGTTTTACTATTTTTTATGTTAATGAAAAAATATATCATATTAAAAAAATGTTGAGAGAATCCCTTACACATTGGTCATGGGTGAAATAAATGTATTTTTGTAGGATGGTACAGAGGGGAAAAGAGAGCCATGAAGTTCACTATTCCAAGAATTTGGCGGGAACCCACTGAGCACTCAAGCAACTGCTACTTCTGCATACTGGACCCTTCCAAACGTCGGACTGGCAGGAATGCACATGCTACCACGTATCCGGACCTTCCTTCATCCATCGCCCCGGTGCCACACTGCCATGAGCTCCCCGTACCCACTCATCCGGAGAGAGAGCAGCCGTCTTTAGAAGAGAGCAGCACTTCAGAGAGCGAGGAAGACGTAGATCCAGATGACAATTTCAGAGGAGAGAAACCCATACTACCCCAACCAAAAAGACCTCAAGGACTTGACTAGAGATCTTGGTCTCACCAAGTCCAATGCCGATCTTTTGACGTCTAGGCTCAAGCAGTGGAACTTGTTGGATGAAAGTCGCACATCAGAGGAAGCGTCACCAACCTTTTTTCAGCTTCACCCGTCAAGATGGGCTCTGTTTCTGCCACAATGTGACCAGTCTGTTCGAGGCAATGGGAATCACCTGTAACCAGAATGAGTGGCGCCTCTTCATTGACAGCTCATCCAGGAGCCTCAGAGCCGTGCTGCTCCATAATGGTAACAAGTACCCGTCTCTTCCCCTGGCTCACTCGGTGTACCTCAAAGAGGATTACAACAGCATCAAGACCTTGCTGGATGCCTTGAAGTATAATGAGTATGGGTGGGAGGTCATCGGAGACTTCAAAATGGTGGCATTCCTGATGGGTCTCCAAGGCGGTTTTACCAAGTTTCCCTGCTATCTTTGCCGTGGGGACAGCAGGGACACCAAGGCACATACCATAGGCGGGACTGACCACAGTGGACCGAGTTCTCTGTGGGGAGGAACAACGTCAAGTGGGAGCCACTGGTGGACCCCCGGAAGGTGCTGATACCACCACTGCACATCAAATTGGGCCTCATGAAAAAATTTGTCAGAGCTGTAGATAAGAAGTCGGCAGCCTTCAAGTACCTTCAAAACTTATTTCCTAAGCTGTCTGAGGCAAAGGTCAAAGCCGGTGTTTTCGTCGGACCACAGATAAAGAAGATCGTGGAGTGCAATGAATTCCCCAAGAAGCTCACTAGTAAGGAGAAAGCGGCTTGGAACAGCTTTGTCGCAGTGGTTTGTGGCTTTCTGGGCAATCACAAGGTCGAAAACTATGTGGAGCTGGTTGAGACTGGTGAAGAACTACAGCACAATGGGCTGTAGGATGTCCCTCAAAGTCCTTATCCTTGATGCTCATTTTGATAAATTCAAGGAGAACATGGGAGCATACTCGGAGGAGCAAGGCGAGCGCTTCCACCAGGATATACTGGACTTTGAACGCCGCTACCAAGGACAGTATAACATGATGGGAGACTACATTTGGGGGCTGATTCGTGAAAGTGATTTACAGTATAATCGTAAATCTCGAAAAACTACTCACTTCTTAATCTTTTGCAGTAATTTTTGTATTACTTTAGTGTAAATACATTTTAACTTTGATTCGTATGTTGTTTTTTTCTGACTTTATGTGAACGAAACAACACAAATTCACCCATTTCTCATTGAAAATAGGTACATTTCAAAATGTCACTGACTTGGTCACAAAAGCAAAATTTGTGGGGAATAATAGCCATTTTCTGTACTTTTGAGGCATAAGCAATTACGAAATAACACTTACTACCCAGAAACAAAAATTGTGCTACATAGAGTAATTGTCACCGGTGTTGGCCGTGAGCGGGATTCAAACTGGGGTGGCCGGCTCCGTAGCGAAGCACGCTTACCGCTACACAACTGCTCCCCCATAAGCTAAACATGCAGTGGAACTGCTATTGGCCAAACAAACTTCTCCAATGCTGAAAAATCACCTGCAAATATCTCAATGTGGGATCACACACAGCAGCAGCAACAGCAGCAGCAACAGCAGCGGCGACATCTCCGCCCCCCCCCCCCCCCAGACTGCGAAACACTTGGCAGAACCCTCCTGAAAAAGGAGTCTTGAGACTTTGCAAGGCTTCCCTGAGTGAACACGGGCGCCACGGCAACAACAGCCTGACGAGGGATGTTTCTGCCGTTGATGGACATGACACTTTCTACGAGGCTTACGTGTTGGAGTGGCTTGGGCAGCTTTCCGCAGACCCTAACAAGGCCCTATTTAAATGTCACTTCTGTTTTCTGGCCAGCCGAGTGCATTTTTAGCAGCGGCGGCAGCAGAAGAAGCTTCCACGCGCTCAGCAATTTACAGGAAACTTCCGTTTCATTTGTGGGAAAGTGCAGCAAAGGCATAGATCCTCATGTATAGCCTTAACAGACTTTTGGGGCAAGTGTTGTTAGTGAGCAGCTATGAAGGCCGGCACGGCACACGAGGGGGTGGGTGGCCAGCACCACGCATGGCCACCTTTGTCTCCCTCATGTCGATGTTTACACATCATAGCAGACACTCATTTGAGGCTGAGTCGACCTTGGGAAGGCCCAGGATCACCTCCGATTAGCACGGTTGGCTACATTTGTTGCGAAAGAAGTTCAACATACGTACCTACGTACAGAGCTGTTTCAGATAATCGTCACTGGTGTTTTCTGTGAACGGGAATCGAACTCGAGTCGCCGGGTTTGTAGAGCTGCACGCTAACTGCTGCACCACTCTCCACACGCACAAAAACGAAACTTCTTATTTTAGCAGGTAAGGCCCATTGAGATGTTCAGCTCTTTTTTTAGAAGCGACCTGGCCACCAATGATAGCTCAACGAAGTGGCTTATCATCACGTGGAAATTTAAAGCAGCCAAATACTCAAAGCGCATGTTGATTCTAAATATGGAGGGGAAAACTGGAGGAACTGGGGAAGAATCCACATGACCACGGTTCAAGAGGGACACGTAAATTCCCAAATATACAGGAGGCATCAGGGTCAGGATCAATCCCACAATCTCCTGTGTACTGAGTGAGGTAGTTAACATCTCCTAGCCACCGTGGAGCCCTTCACTTGACCATGGGACTGGCGTCCACGGTGATGACCGCCAGGAGGGGAAGGTGCCACTGTTTTTGCAGGTGCACTCTGGCCGTTTCGCATAAGGAGGGGTGGGGGGGGGCAATGTCACTGCTGTTGTTGTGAGCATTATCCCAATTGAATAATCTGCGAATAATATTTCGAATTTGCATTAAAAAAATATTCGTGACGCCGGCGCATTGTCCCCGTTTTCAAACGATGTCACCGTGAACTCTTCTAGTGCGCCGTGAGCGATGGGGGACAGCGCGTAGCGGCGGTCCCAGTAGTTGTTCACGGATGACGCACGGTAATCATGGTTATTAACCGGGGGGAAGGGGCAACCTGCCGGGTTTCAAACCTTGAGCCACTGCACTGAGCGGGGACACAGCTTTAACCGCCGGGCCGCCGCGCCGCCACCCCACTAACCCACCCCCCCCCGAAGAGAAAGCAGACCTCCCGTGGAGGCCGACTTGGGGACATTTGGCAGAAGACGTTGGCTTTGCTAGAACAAAAGGGGAGCAGTGAAGGGTGAGTAGAATGAGATGAGAACGGAGACACGACTTGTTCCTATTTTAGTTGAGCACGAAGACTCGCCAAGTCTCAAGACTTTCTTTTCAGGAGGTGTCCTGCCAAGTTTTGGGCAGGTAGGAGAAGGGGACAATTTCACTGATGCTGCTGCTGCAGCTGTCGTGTGTGATCCCACGTTGAGTGGTCTTGTAGGTCGTGTTTCAGCATAGGGATGTTTTGGCCAATACCAGTTACACTGTGCGCGTGTGGTTTGTTTTGACAATGAGAGGAAAACGCTAGAAGCCCGGAGGAAACGCATGCAAAGCATGGGGAGAACGTACAAACTCAACACACTCACTCACACTCTGCAGAACAAGGGGAGAACTCCACGCAGAAAGGCGCCCGAGTCAGGAATCGAACCCAGGCCCCTTCTGACTGAGGAGGCACAAGCATCACCAGCGCAGCGCCTCCCTCCCACCCTGCCGCCCAAATTGTAGACCGTCGAGGTCTCCGTGCCTCGGTTGACCGTGTCTCCTTGTGTTTCCCTGCGTCTCCCCGTGTCTCCTTGTGTCTCCCTGTGTCTCCCTGTGTCTCCCTGTGTCTCCCTGCGTCTCCCTGCGTCTCCCCGTGTCTCCCTGCATCCCCGCATCTCCCGCAGGGATCGTCCGTCCAGGGCGTGGGGGGCCGGGGGGCCCTTGGGGCAGTTCGCGTTCCCTCGCACCACGGGCCCCCTGCACACCAGGCCAGCGGGGGGCCCCCCAAGCGGAGCGGGGCGGAGGGGGGTGGCTCGGTGCCGATGGAGGAGCCCAGCGACCTGGAGGAGCTAGAGCAGTTTGCCAAAATGTTCAAGCAGCGCCGCATAAAGCTGGGCTTCACACAGGTACACCGGGACAAGGCGGCACGGAATACGAGGACACTGGGACATGGGGATACGGGGACACGATGGCATGGGGACACAGACACGGGGACACGGAGAAACGGGGACATGGGGACACGGGGGCATGGAACATGTGGGCACGTGCAGTGTGGGTGTAGAGAGTGTGCTGACCACTGGGCATGTTGTGCTGCCCGCGCAGGGTGACGTGGGCATGGCGATGGGCAAGTTCTATGGCAACGACTTCAGCCAGACGACCATCTCTCGCTTCGAGGCCCTCAACCTGAGCTTCAAGAACATGTGCAAGCTTAAGCCACTGCTCGAGAAGTGGCTCAATGATGCAGGTGAGGGTGCGTGCGTGTGTGGTGTTTGTGTGTGTGGCGAGGAGTGGTGGTCGTGGTTACTTATACCTCCACCGAAGACGAACATCCGTGGAGGGATGCAGGCAAGGCCGATGAGTCGGATGCCTTCTATGACCTGTCACAGGTGCTGGCTAAAGTGGCCCCTCGGGATAGAGTCATCAATGCCCGAGTTGGTCACGATTCTGGCACCTGGTCTGGAGTGATTGGAAGGCATGGGCCAGATCAGCTCAATAACACCGGTAGGAGGCTGCTAGATTTTTGTGCAGCCCATGTGCTTGAATTACCAACACTCTGTTCCGGCATCGGCGCATCCACACAACATCATGGATGCATGCCGGGTCCAAGCAAGAACATCTGCTGGACTACATAGTGACGGAACAGAGGATGCGAGCCCATGTCCTTGACACCAGGACCTACCGTGGAGCTGTTCTGCCCTCTGACCATCGACTTGTCATCTGTAAGATGCGCCTGCCATTCTTCCACTCCGGTGGTGGGTGTACACACAGGACCCCATTCCAGCCTAAGGTGGCCTGGTCTCAGCTAGCTGATGAAAGTTGCAAGCGAGAATTTCATCATCGCTTGCGGCTGGGGTTGACATCATCCCCCACTCCTGATGTCGAGGGTAAATGGGCGAGGTTTAGGACTGTGACTCATGCAGCTGCAATGGCTGCTTTGGGTACGCGGTCCAGACCTCCCCATAGACCCTGGCTGACAGAGGAGGTGTTCAGGATGGTTGAGAAAAAGCGACAGGCCCACTCTAATCGTCTACAGCATCCCACGTCAGAGAATGAGGAGGCTTGCCGCAGCCTTCGCTCGGAGGTTCGGAGAGCCGTGAGGCGCTGCAAGGATGAATGGTGGTCTTGTGTTGCTGAGGAGATGGAGTCTGCCTCAATGGCCCGCGATGACAAATCCCTATTTAATTCCATAAAAAAGTAACCTGCAGGGCCACACCTCTTACCATCATTAGGGGAAAAAACGGTGATCCAATCTCCAACCCCCAGGAACAGGTTTGCGGATTTGCTGAGCATTTCTGTGAAGTCCTGGGGGAGGGGAAATCCCTCGACATGGAAAACATCGTGGGACAAAGTGGGGATGACCCTGCTGAGGCTGCGGTGCCTCAAATATTTGAAGAAGTCACCCCCTGTGAGTGGCTGGCTGAGGTGCCTTCTGTTGAGGAAGTACTAAAGGCGATCCGGAGTCTGAAACCATGAAAGGCACCGGGCAGAGATGATCTCCCAAGCGAAATGCTGAGGGAGGCTGGCCTGCCTACGATCCATCCTGGGTTTAACCAGGCGGGATTGTGTGCAAAGTCCCATCGGTGAGCTCCTCCGGCAGGCAAGGCTGCGTTGGCTGGGTCATGTAACCCTAATGCCCAGTCACCGCATGCCTAAACAGCTTTTGTTCGTCCGGATAGAGGTGGCTAAATGGGCGCGGCACGGGCTAGAAAAGAGATGGAGTGACGTGGTACAGGAGGATGTGGAGCTGAGTGGACTTGCCGATGACTGGTACCAGCAGTGTCAAGATCGGCCTCTGTGGAGGAGGCTCGCGAAGGACATTGCTGGGCAGTTTGAGGCAGTCGCACTCCAACAACAACGGAGGGTGGAGGAGCGACGCTCACAACAACGAGCGGAGCGCCGAGTGGCTAAAGCACAGCAGGTTGGCACAGTAGGGGGCACAGGTGGTGTATCAGCCAGTCATCTCAGTCATCTCAGTCAGTCGA
Source organism: Lampetra fluviatilis (assembly GCF_964198595.1). Lineage (NCBI taxonomy): Eukaryota > Metazoa > Chordata > Hyperoartia > Petromyzontiformes > Petromyzontidae > Lampetra > Lampetra fluviatilis. The sequence goes on from NC_136339.1 coordinate 790,115, forward strand.
CCCTTGGCACCTGGGTCTACCCCGTGACCTCCTGCACATAGCCTGGCACAAGCGTCGTGGTGACGTCACCGCCACTTGTGACGTGTCTACGTGTGACATGTATGTTTATGTGTGACGTGTATGTGTCGTGTGTGTGTGTGACGTGTGTCTGTGATATGTGTGGGTGTGACGTATGTTTGTAACATGTATGTGCGTGACGTGTGTAATGGTGTGTCGTGTGTGTGGGTGTGACGTGTTTGTAACTTGTATGTGTGATGGTGTGTGCGTGTGTGACATGTGTGTGTGGGCAGAGAACATGTCGTGCGACCCCGCCGTGTCGAGTCCCTCGGGGGGCTACGATGGGGGCCAGGGAGGGGGGGCTGGGGGACGCCGCCGCAAGAAGAGAACGAGCATCGAGAACAACATCCGCGGGGCGCTGGAGAAGAGCTTCCTCGAGGTGCGCATGTGTACGCGCTTGTGTACGCGCTTGTGTACGCGCTTGTGTACGCGCTTGTGTACGCGCTTGTGTACGCGCTTGTGTACGCGCTTGTGTACGCGCTTGTACGTATGTGTGTATGTTCACCTATGGGGAGCGGTAGTGCAGTGGTTAGCGCACTGCGCTTCAAATTCGGCGACCCGAGTTCGAATCCTGCTCACGGCCAACACCAGTGGCGATTGTTTGAACTGTCCTGGTGCTCCCCAAGATCGACTCAGCCTCAAATGAGTATCTGGTGTGGTGTTTAAACATCGTCACTGGGGAGACAAAGGCGGCCGGGTGTGGTGTTGACCACCCACCCGCTCGTGTGCCATGCCGACCTTCGTAGGTGTTCGCTAAAAGCACCTGCCCCAACAGTTTATTAAGGCTATACGTGGGATGTTTGTCTTTGTGTTCACCTGAGCAGTGTGATTCTGACCAGTTTCGATTTCACAGCAGAGGTCTCATTCCGAATCAGTCTAGCAGAATTTTCTTCTGATTGGCTGTGTAACACTGTGTGGAAGCTACCTGGTCAATCACTCCACATGAAGCTTCGGGTCTTGGCCACGGTCATATCCTCCTTTCTCGATGTGTGCAAAACGTGGACACCCTAATAGAACATTTTTACCTGTTAGAAAGATTTAGGCTGGCCTGCCTACGATCCATTCTGGGTTCAACCAGGATGGATTGTGTAAGGAGCTCACAAAATCCTTGAAAGATATGGATACAGTCCCATTGGTGAGCTCCTCCGGTGGGCGAGGCTGCGTTGGCTGGGTCATGTAGCTCACATACCCAGCCACTGTATGTCCAAACAGCTTTTGTTCAGCCAGATAGAGGGGGTTAAACGGGCACCACATGGGCTGGAGAAGAGATGGTGTGATGTGGATGTGGAGCTGAGTGGACTTGCCCAGGATGCTCCTGGGCAGTTGGAGGCAGTCGCCCTCCAGCAATGATGGAGGGCAGAGGAGCGATGCTCACGACAACGAACGGAGCGCCGGGTGGCTCAAACGCACAGAGTTGGCATAGTGGGGAGCACAGGTCGTGCATCTGCCAGTCATCTCAGGCAGTCAACCCATGGCACTTGGGTCTCTCCCGTGACCTGCCAGCTACTAGCCTTCGATACCTCGCATAGCCTCAGAGTGCACATAGCATGGCACAGGCACCATGGTGACGTTACCGCCACTTAGTGGTGATTTGCATTTGTTGTGGGGAGCGGTAGTGTAGTGGTTAGCTCTCTGCGCTGCAAACCCGGCTACCCGAGTTCAATTCCCGCTCACGACCAATAGCAGTGGTGAATATTTGAACTGGTCACAGGCCTTGCCGAGGTCGATTCAGCCTTCAATGAGAACCTAGTGCGATGTATAAACATCGTCACTCGGGAGAAAAAGGTGGCTGGGCGTGGTGCTGGCCACCAACCCCCTTGTCTGCCATGCTTGCCTTCATAGGTGCTCGCTAACAACACTTGCCATCAACGTTTGTTAAGGCTATTACGGGGATGTATGTTTGTACGTTGAGCTTCTTTTGCACAGTACGTAGCCAACCATGCTAATGGGAGGTGCAGGGGAAGGACAAGAAACTTCACACAAAAAGCAGTTCTAAAGAAATAGTTTTCAATTTACATAGCTCTGGTCGCTTCCTAATATTAGAAGGAAGAGATCATTTCAGACGGCCCCAGAAGCGCATCTTAAAGGGTGCGGATACAGTGCCCGTCTTTGTTCGATGGCCAGCCAAAAGCCGCTGCTGCGAGGTTGACCAGAGTTTGCATGATGATGGTTTATGCTACTTGTCATTTTGAGTGTGTTCACCTGTGCGTGCTTTCATGCGTGCGTGTGCTCAGAACCCGAAGCCCACCTCGGACGAGATAGGCCTCATCTCCGAGCACCTCAACCTGGAGAAGGAGGTGGTGCGAGTGTGGTTCTGCAACCGCAGACAGAAGGAGAAGAGAATCAACCCCTCCTCTATGTCCTCCTTCTCCAGCCACAGCCCCGGGGTGAGGACGACGGCTTTTATTATTGTTTAGCGCGCTGTGCATAACTGTGTGTGTGTTTGTTTGTCTTTGTATGTATGCGTCTCAGTGCGCGTATGTCTGTTCTTCGAGCTTTCGGAGTCCCTGTCCCTCTGCTCACCATCATTAAGGACCTTCATGATGGTGAGCAGGCCCGGGTAAAACTACATGGCCGGGAGTCGGAGCCATTCCCTGTTCACCTTGGGGTGCGACCAGGATGTCCTCTGGCTCCCACATTATTTAACATTTATTTCGACCACGTAGTTCGTGAAGCCTTCAATAGCTGTACCGGAGGAATTTCCATCTGGTACAGATACAATGGGAGGCTGATCGATGCCCGAGTGTAGTCCAGGGATGGCTCCCTATTGCTCAACCATGTTATGTATGCCGATGATCTGGCAATTGCTGCTCACTCAGAGAAGGAATTGGAGGCACTGCTGCTGAACCTGGAGCTTGCCACTAAGAGGTGGGGCCTTACCATCAGCCCCACCAAAACTAAGCACCTGCCTGGGTATTTTGTACCATCATACACTCCACCCCCACAACTCCCAATTGGTGATAGGGCAGATGTGGAGAGAGTGGAGAGTTTCCCATACCTGGGCAGTGTGCTCATGACCGGCTCCGGTTTAACAGCACAGGTCTCACTCCGAATCAGTCGAGCGGCATTATCTTTTCATCGGTTGCGAAACGCTGTGTGGAAGCTACCTGGTCTGTCGCTCCACACAAAGCTTCAGGTCTTCTGGGCCATGGTCATTCCCTCCCGTGGACCCCCCTAATGGAACATCTTCGCCAGTTAGAAACATTGAGGCTGGCCTGCCTACGATCCATCCTGGGTTTAACCAGGCTGGATTGTGTGAGGAGCTCACAAATCCTTGAAAGATCTGGACAAAGTCCCATCGGTGAGCTCCTCCGGCAGGCAAGGCTGCGTTGGCTGGGTCATGTAGCCCGCATGCCCAGCCACCGCATGCCTAAACAGCTTTTGTTTGGCCGGATCGAGGGGGCTAAACAGGCGCGGCACGGGCTAGAGAAGAGATGGAGTGATGTGGTACAGGAGGATGTGGAGCTGAGTGGACTTGCCGATGACTGGTACCAGCGGTGTCAAGATCGGCCTCTGTGGAGGAGGGTCGTGAAGTACGCTACTGGGCAGTTGGAGGCAGTTGCCCAACCGAGGGCGGAGGAGCGACGCTCACAACAATGAGCCGAGCGCCAGGTGGCTAAAGCACAGCAAGTTTGCACAGTAGGGAGCACAGGTGGTGCATCATCTCAGTCGGCTCGTGGCACCTGGGTCTGCCCCGTGACCTCCTGCCAGCGGGCGTTCGACACTTCACTTGGCCTCAACGTGCACATAGCCTGGCACAAGTGTGGTGGTGACATCACCGCCACTTAGTGGCGAATGGCGGTTGTTGTATGTCTGTATTGGGAGCAGTAGTGCAACGGTCAGCCCGCTGCCTTTACGAACCCGGCGACCCGAGTTTGGTTCCCACTGGCGGCCAACACTGGTAACGATTATCTGAACCGGTCGTGGGCCTCCCCTCGGTCGACTCAGCCTCAAATGAGTACATGGTGCATTGTGTAAACATCACCACTGGGGAGACAAAGGCGGCCGGGTGTGGTGTTAGCTACCCACCCCCTCGTGTGCCGTACCGGCCTTCACAGGTGCTACTTGCTAACAGCACTTGCCCCAACAGTCTGTTAAGGCTATACGAGGGAGCTTTGTGCATCTGTATAAGTGTCTGCATGTGTGTGTGTATATGAGGGGGCTAAAGAAGTGCGGCATGGGCTAGAGAAGAGATGGGCTGATGCGGTCCAGGTGGATGTAGACTTGCCAATGGCCAGTACCAGCGGTGTCAAGATTAGCCTCTATGGAGAGGCTCGTGATGGATGCTACTGGGCAGTTGGCAGCAGTCGCTCTCCAGCAACAGCGGAGGGCAGAGGAGTAACTAACAAAAATGAACGGAGTGCTGCGTGGCTAAAACACAGCAAGTTGGCACAGTAGGGGGCACAGGTGGTGCATCTGCCAGTCATCTCAGCCATGGGTATGGCACTTGGGTCTGTCCCGTGAGCTCCTGTCAGCAGGCGTTCGACACTTCACGTGGCCTTAAAGTGCACCTAGCCTGGCACTCGTGCTGTCATGTTGTCACCGCTACTTAGTGGTGAATGGCAGGTGGTGTGTGTATATAAGTGTTTATGTGTGTGTGCGTGTCTGTGGGGATCGGTGGCGCAGTGGTTGGCGAACTGCACTACGAACCCAGCGACCCGAATTTGATTCCCTCTCACGACTAAGAACAGCAGCGAATATTTGACCCGGTCCTAGGCCTCCCATAGGTCGACTCAGCCTTCAATGAGAAACTGGGTGTGGAGTGTAAACATCGCCACTGGGGAGACGAAGGCGGCCAGTCGTGCTGGCCACACCCACCCCCTCGTGTGCCGTGACGGCCTTCATAGGTGCTGCTGCTCGCTAACAGCGCTCGCCCCAACAGTGTTAAAGCTACACGGGGTGTTTGTGTTGTGTGTCTGTGCGTGCTCCAGGTGACGAGCCCCGTGAGTCTGGTAACAAACAGCCCTCCCATGCCACAGACCGTGATCCTCTCCGCCAGCCCCTCGCTCTCCACGCTCAAACTCTCCGGTGAGCCCCCCTCTACAAAGCAGTGCCCCCCCCCACTCCTCTATACACACACTCCTGTAGTGACCCCCACCCCTCTACACACTCCTGTAGTGACCCCCACCGCTCTACACACTCCTGTAGTGACCCCCACCCCTCTATACACTCCTGTAGTGACCCCCACCCCTCTACACACTCCTGTAGTGACCCCCACCCCTCTACACATACTCCTGTAGTGACCCCCACCCCTCTACACTCACTCCTGTAGTGACCCCCACCCCTCTACACACACTCCTGTAGTGACCCCCACCCCTCTACACACTCTCCTGTAGTGACCCCCACCCCTCTACACACTCCTGTAGTAATTCCCACCCCTCTACACACTCCTGTAGTGACCCCCACCCCTCTACACACTCCTGTAGTGACCCCTACCCCTCTACACATACTCCTGTAGTGACCCCCACCCCTCTACACTCACTCCTGTAGTGACCCCCACCCCTCTACACACACTCCTGTAGTGACCCCCACCCCTCTACACACACTCCTGTAGTGACCCCCACCCCTCTACACACTCCTGTAGTGACCCCCACCCCTCTACACACTCCTGTAGTGACCCCCACCCCTCTACACACTCCTGTAGTGACCCCCACCCCTCTATACACTCCTGTAGTGACCCCCACCCCTCTACACTCACTCCTGTAGTGACCCCCACCCCTCTACACACACTCCTGTAGTGACCCCCACCCCTCTACACACTCTCCTGTAGTGACCCCCACCTCTCTACACACTCCTGTAGTGACCCCCACCCCTCTACACATTCCTGTAGTGACCCCCATCCCTCTACACACACTCCTGTAGTGACCCCCATTCCTCTACACACTCTCCTGTAGTGACCCCCACCCCTCTACACACTCTCTGCTGTAGTGACCACCACCCCTCTACACACTGTCCTGTAGTGACCCCCACCCCTCTACACTCACTCCTGTAGTGACCCCCACCCCTCTACACACTCTCCTGTAGTGACCCCCACCCCTCTACACTCTCCTTGTATTGGCGATATGTTAACTACATCGCCTCGTATGCAGGAGGTTCATGGGTTTTGTATTTTTGGAGTTTGCACGTTATCTCTCCCTGTGGTCACGTGGATTTTTCTCCAGGTCATCCGGTTTTTCCCCTCCACATATAGAATCATGCGTTTAGAGTATTTGGCTGTTATATATTTCCACGTGCTAAGCCACTTCGTTAAGCTGACATTTGTGGGTAGGTCGCTTCTGAAAAAGAGTGATATAGTCCAGTGGGCCTTACCTGGTGAAATAAAAAAATAGTTTTAGTTTTAATACGTTAGGTGATCTCTAATGTCCACTCCGAGTGAAACGGACGGCCGGACGGCGCGATGTGGTAGTGGTCGTAGTATTTTACGGTCAATATGCACCACCGCATGCACCACCAATACGCACCTCCGATTAATGTGGTTGGCTATGTACGGTGCAAAAGAATTTCTACTTACTAGCTACACACACCGTAGTATTAACGCAGGACGGCCTGCCGGAATTCGAACCGCGAACCTCTGTGATGAGCGGCAAAAGTGCCACCTCTGGGCCACCTCTGTCACTGCCCCAGCCGTCCCCCCCCCCCCACCCCCTGGCTTGGTTTCCCGGGCCCCGTCCGTCTGTCCGGCAGGCACCCCCCAACGCTCCCTCACCCCCCTGTGATCGGCATGGCGGCCGTGGGAATCGTGCCGCCCGCCCCCATCCACCTGCGTAGTTTATTGAAAGTTGCTGAAAGCTCTCTCGACGTATTGCGAACCAAAAAGACAAAGGCCCCCCTCCCCCTTCGTGTAGCCCTTAACGAGCAGACTGCTCAGACTGTTGGGGCAAGTGCTGTTAGCGAGTACAACCTATGAAGGCTGGCACGGCACACAAGGGGGTGGGTTGCCAACACCACGCCCAACCGCTTTTGTCTCCCCGGTGGCGATGTTTACACACCGCACAAAGTACACATTTGAGGCTGAGTCGACCTAACGGAGGCCCGGAACCGATTCAGATAATTGTCACCGGTGTTGGCCGTGAGCGGGAATCAAACTTGGGTTTCCGGGTTCATAGCGCAGCAAAGCGCTGACCGCTATACCACCGCCGCCCACACATGTGCACACACGCATACACAGAAACACACACGCTCACCCGGAATGAGTATGCGCGCATATACTGCGTGCACACTGGACGTGGTGATGGGGGGAGGGGGCAGTGGGGGGATATTGAGGACTGCGAGCGGGATTCATCAAGGGGGAAGAAGACAGCAGGAAGAGGGTGATGACAGTCAGCCCGGGCGGCGCCGGGGTGTGAAGGAGGAGAGGGAACGGCGCTTTGTACATCCGTGCGCCAGCAGCGAAACACGACGCGTGCAATACCAACGAGGTGACGGAGTCGCGAGTGGCGCAGATAGACGTGGAGTAGCGTAGAGAGACGTGGAGAGACGCGGGGAACTTTAGACGGCACCGAGTAAGGAAGAGAGTCTCCCGGGTGTCCCGACGTGACCCCTCGCAAACAAACCCACCCCCCCCCTCTCCCGCCCCATCACCCTCCCGTCCCATCCCCGCCCGTTCCCCCTTGCTCCACCACCGCATCTGTCGCCCCTCCTACTCCCTCCCGCGTCATCGGTCTTGACGTTGGTCTCATCCGCGCCTCGCTGTCCGCGAGACTGCTGACTGTTGACACTGCTCCCCAGTTTGCCTTCGCTGAGTCATTGCCGCTGAAGTTGTGGCGTGCCCAGAAGGACTCGTGGCTGATGAGTCCTTTTTATGGAAAAATACATCGATGGATGGATATGAAGGGGGGCGAATTGTTTTTATTCCACTTGTTTGCCCGTGAGTTGCCAAGTTGCCAAGTTTTCCCAATACACTAAAAACTAAGCTATAAACTAACTAGATTCGATGCTTTCGTGACTGCAGGAATTACTCTTTGGTTCTTTTGGTAAAGTCACGTAGAATTAAATTAAATAATAATAGAATGCGACGTTTCGATTGCAACACAAACAACCATCATCAGGTACAAATGAATGAGAAAACAAGCCGAGTAAACTTAGAAATATAATGCTATACAACACAGAGAGTCGGCCAACACAACAGTCAACACTCCACCTGGTCAATTACGTTCTTGCAAAGATTGCTAAATTTGAGAGAGAGACAAAACATAGACACGGAGACACACAGACAGACACACAAGCAGAGAGAGACTCACACAGAGACAAACAGAGAGAGACACACACATAGGCGCACAGAAAGACAACGTCTCTGTGTCGAGGCCATAAATAGAGAGGGGGGGGGGGCAGAGGGGGAGTTGTGTGGAATTACTGCCCATAGCGGCTGGAGGAGAGAATGGACTTAGAAACAAGCACGGTAGAAAGCACATTTAGTAAAATTAGGAAGTGTAATGCAATGCAACACAGATAGTCGATTAGCACACAGTTAATGCATAGCCTGGTTGATTACGTTCTTCCAAAGATTTCTAAATTAGAAGTTAAGTGTGAAACTATGTTTGTTTTCTCATTCATTTGTACTTGATGATGGTTGCTTGTGTTGCAATCGAAACGTCGTATTCTATTATAATTTAATTTCTTTCTACGTAACTTTACCAAAAGAACCAGAGTAAGCTATAAACTGTTTTTTTAACAGGAAAGGCTCACTGAACTGTGTTCCTTGTTTAGATGCGACCTTGCCACAAATATTAACTCAACGAAGTTGCTTATCAAGTGGAAATGTGTAGCAGCCAAATACTGAATTGGCTGAATAGGCATGTGTCAGTCAGGCAACCCACGGTACCTGGGTCTGTCCCATGACCTCCTGCCAGCGAGCCTTTGATAATTAATATCGACGCATGTTTCCAAATGTAGAGGCAAAAACCGAAGAACCCAGAGAAAAATATACGTGACCACGAGGAGAGAGACACGCAAACTGCAAATATACAGCAGGCGTCAGTTTCTGGTTCGAACCCACGACCTCCTGTATACCAAGCGAGGCGGTTAACATCTCACCACCACAGTAGGAGGGTCAATGTTGCTGTGTGTGATCCAAACTTAGTAATTTGCAGGTTATTTTTTTCAGCATTGGGGATATTTAACCAATATCAGTTCCAATGTGTGTATGTGTTTAGCTATGAGAGGAAATTGGAGAAGCCAGTGGAAACACATCCAAAACAAGAGGGAGAACATACAAACTCCACACACACAACAAAGACAAAGATCCCCTGTATAGCTTTAACAGACTGTTGGGGCAAGTGCTGTTAGCGAGCACCTATGAAGGGTGGCACGGCACACAAAGGGGTGGGTGGCCAACACCACGCCCAGCTTTTGTCTTCCTAGTGATAATGTTTACACACTGGACCAGATCCTCATTTGAGGCTGAGTCGACCTAGGGGAGGCCCAGGACTCGTTCAAATATTTTCCAACTGGTGTTGGCCATGAGTGGGAATCGAACTCGGATCGCCAGGTTTGTAGTGCAGCTCTGTATATCTCTGTGTGTGTCTTTGCGTGCGTATGTCTATGTATCTCTACGGAAATCTCTGTTCATGTATCTGCGTGTGTATCCATATCTCTGCGTGTCTCTGCGTGCGTGTCTCTGCGTGCGTGTCTTTATGTATCTCTCTGCGTGCGTGTCTCTGCGTGCGTGTCTTTATGTATATCTGTATCTGTGCGTGCGCGTGCGTAGCGAGCGACATGGCCTCGGTGCTCAGCGGCGTCTCCGACCCGGCCATCTCATCCCCCTCCTCCGTGGGCTCCCCTCCACTGGCGGGCGCCGCTGCCACTTCGAGCGACTCGCTGGCTCTCTCGCTGGCTCCTTCCACCCCCTCTTCCTCCTCCTCCGGCGCCGCCATCCTGCCGGCGTCCACGCCCTCCCCGTCCTTCCTGCCCTCCACCCATACCGTCTTTTCCTCGCCGGTGCCCGCCAGTGCCATGTTCTCGTCCTCCGCGTCGCCCGCAATGCACGGCGGGGCGGCGCACGCCTGCACCCACGGCTCGCTGGGCCCCGGCGGCGGAGGAGGCGCTCAGACCATCACCCCGGCCACCTTCGCCAACAGCCTCCTGTCCACGGCGCTCAGCAGCAGTGGCACGCACGGCGGCGGCGGTGTGCCGATCAGCACTGGCTGCTCGTTCGTCATCGCCCCGACCAGCTGCAACCTCACCACATCGGCCGCCAGCCTGCTCTCTGGCTCGGGACTGCTCTCATCGCTCGGCGGCTCGAGCAGCACCAACGGGGGGCCCGGTGGTGGTGGTGGCGTCTGTGGCGGTGGTGGCGGAGGAGGGGGACTGCTGGGCTCGCTGGGGGGTGGCGGTGGGGGGCTCATCTCCGGTGGGCAGATGCTGGCGGGAGCCGGAAACGCGGGGCTGGTGAGCCCTTCGCAGCTCGCGGGGTAAGGAGTGGCCGGGATGTGTTGGGTGGAAGTTAAGTTCACGCGGCGTGAGGGCCAACGCGGTTTAACCTGCGAGTCCATAGCACTCTCCGGTTGTATGCTCGTGTGTGCACAGCAAGTTGGCACAGTAGGGGGCACAGGTGGTGCATCAGCCAGTCATCTCAGTCATTTCAGTCATTCGACCTGTGGCACCTGGGTCTGTCCCGTGACCTCCTGCCAGCGGGCGTTTGAGACTTCACGTGGCCTCAAGGTGCACATGGCCTGGCACAAGCGTCGTGGTGACCTCACCGCCACTTAGTGGCGAATGGCGGTTGTTGTTGTTGCCACTTTGAACAAACCTTATACAATCCACATTCACTACTATTTCTATATTACAAGGTAAGGCCCACTGATCTGTGTAGCCCTTTTTCAGAAGTAACCAGGCTATCGCCAATGATAAGCTCAAAGAAGTGGCTTATTATTTATCATCGTGTGGAAATTCATAGCAGTAGCCAAATGCTCTAAACGCGTGATGTTGATTCTAAAATGTTGAGGGGAAAACTCTGAGAACCCGAAGAAAATTCCACGCGACTGCAGGGAGAGCATGCAAACAAATATACAGCAGGCGTCAGGGTCGGGATTGAAAACACGACCTCCTGCATACCAGGCGAGGTAATTAATATCTCGCCACCACGGCGCTACATTTAAAATGTTGGTGTCGATTGAAAGTCCGTCATCTGTAGAGGTGCAAGCATCTACGCAAGCCGGGTGTTACGGTGCCGTGTCTGTGTACATGTGTGATTGTGTTACTGTGGGGAGCGGTAGTGTCGCGGTAAGTGCGCTGTGCTACGAACCTGGTCACCCGAGTTCGATTCCCGCTCACTGCCAACACCAGTGACGATTATCAGAGCCAGTCCTGGGCCTCCCCGAGGTCGACTCAGCCTCAAATGAGTACCTAGTGCAGTGTGTAAACATCGCCACTGGGGAGACAAAGGCGGCCGGGCGTGGTGCTGGCCACCCACTCCCTCGTATAATGTGCCGACCTTCATAGGTGCTCACTAACTACTTGCCCCAACAGTGTGTTAAGGCTATACTGGGTGGTCTTTGTCTGTGGTCATGCCATTTAGCGATTAGCATACTGCCCTACGAAATCCGACAACCAGAGTTCGACTCCGAATCACAGTGACCAACATCGGCGATAATTATCTGAATCGGTCCTGGGTCTCCCCTAGGTTGACTCAACCTTAAAAGATTAGTACCTGGCGCATGTAAACATCAGCACTGGTGAGACGGAGGTGACGGGGCGTAATGCTGACCACCCTCTCCCTCACTGTGTACTGTGTCAGGCTTCATAGGTGCTGTTATTCGCTAACAGCACTTGGTCCAACAGTCTGTTAAGGCTACATGGGTGGATGTTTGTCTGTGTGTGCCTATGCGTGTGCAGTGGCACTCTTTTGAGCATGAGCTCTGGGCTCGGGGGAGCGCTCAACCCAGCTCTGCTCACTAACAACACGCTGGCTACCATACAAGGTACGAACACACAGACACCCACACACTCACCAGCACATACGGGGAAATCCCCGTTATAGTAAGTCAGGGTTAGGGACCTGAAAGTTTATACTTGTAACTAAACGATGTATAACGGAGACATTGTCACCCATAAAATAATGGGAAATGGTAGGGGGGGGATAGGGACCATAAGGCCGTAAACGTTGCATATGCGACGCAAAGCGGGGCGATTTCTCCCATAAGAAACAATGGAATCATTTTGGAATAGGGAGCGTAACTGAGGGAACGTTGTTTCATACCTAGCAACCAAAATATGTACTGTACATGTACAGTACCTGAACTATACTGTACAACACAATGTACACATTTATTGCCAATTTTGAGTTAAAGGAACTTTAAACAGCATTTAGACTTACCAAACACTTGTGAGCATTTTCGCAGCAGCCCTGTACAATCTTGACTTGAAGCTTTCGTGATTGCAGGAATCCATACTCTTTGGTTCTTTCGGTATAGTCACGTAGGCCGAAAAATAAATAATAAATCACGACGTTTCGATCGCAACACAAGCAATCGTCATCAGGTAGAAAGATACAGCAGTAGAACTGCTGAACAAGAAAGGGCTGCTGCAACAAGAGGTTATGTCTAGGTTTGAGGTGGGTGTCACTCAAGGGCAAGTAGGCGGGGTCAGAGATGGAAAGGAGTCCTGTCGCCGCACGCACAGCAGCTGCGTTAAAGTGAGAGATTGGCATGTCAATGTGAACGAGTTTAATGGGAAGATAGCATGTCTGTGTCAGAGGACCGGGCATAGCGCCACCTCGTGGGCAACACAAGCTGCAGCGTTAGCTGCTGCACAGTGAGATGCCAGCGTATCATCGCAAGAGAACTACCGTAACGGTGGCCGTGCCAGTGAGACATCCAGCCTATTAAACAGCGAGAGCTACCGTTACATCGAGGCAAAAGGGAGCAACGGTGGCTATGTTAGTGAGACCTTAGTCTGTTAATGTAAAGACATTTAACAAGGTGATGTAATTCAGAGAGTCAGAAATAACTGCTAAACAACAGCAGGAAGGATGGAAACATCACAGCAAGTTATGACTTTACAAATAATAACATTTAATAACATCCTTCCAATGATTGCTCAGTTTGTTCTCATCTTCTCGGTTGAAATTGTGTCTGTGTTTATATATCTGGATGGCTTCATGGACAAATCTTTGATGGTAGCCCGAAGGTTTGCAGAGTACCTTGGTCTCGGAAAAAAAACAATATCGTGTGAACCCACCTTGTTAAAGCAGTGATCAGCCACGGCAGAAGTATTGGTTCTGCCGTGTTTCAAATCTGCCTTGTGTTCGCGAACACGGTCCGAGACATGTCATTTCGTTTTCCCTGTACACTTGAAAAGTTTTCCTTTTTCTTAACAGAAAACGTTTTGGTGACATTTTAAAGCAATTTTTAAGTGTATAATAAAAAAAACGATCTTAAACAGCATTTTTAAAAGGCTGAACCTATAATTTTTCTATGATCTCACCTTGAGGAGTGGATGAGAATTACTCAGCGGTAGACAGGATAGAGGTTAAGATGGCCCCACACATTTTGCGCGAAATATGAGTTGCAGTACGTTTTCTATACTCGGCTGAATGGAGTCGAAAACCATTGGGTCGCTCAAAAAGCCAGCGACGTGAGTGTGCCAAACAATGCATAAAGGGACTCGTCTACTTGCGAACGAGTTAGGTTCCAGAGGTCTGTTCGTAAGTCGATTTGTTCGTAAGTCCAACTGTACTGAGATGAGAGGGGAGAGGTAAGAGAGTGGCGTGGAGGGAAGGAGAGTGAGGTGGGGTGGTGGGTGTGCCGCGGCCGTGCTGACATCGCTGCCTCCGTGCTGACATCGCTGCCTCCGTGCCACCCCCAGCGCTGGCCGGCAGCGGGGCGCTCTCCATGCCGTCGCTGGAGCAGGGGGGCGGGCTGGTGATCACGGGGGCGGGGGGCGGGCGGGCGGGGGGCCCCGCAGGGGGGGGCGGCCTGGTGTCGGCCCCCCTCTTCCTCAACTCGTCGGGGATCCCGCTGCTCTCCATGTCCGCCCCGTCCCCGCTCGGCTCATCCCACGGTGCCGTGCTGGCGCTCGCCAGCTCGCCCAGCGCTGCCCTCATGGCCTCCCACAGCGCACCGCACCCCAACTCCCAGAGTGCATCGCTGCCCGCCTCCCAGAATGCACCGCAGGGGAGCCACGGGCAGACGAAGGCCTAGAGCGGGCCCCCCCCTCCCACCTAACCAAAGGCTACAGTGACTGCATCTCTACAGGCCTCATCTCCAACTCCTAAAGACTGAGAAACAAAGAAATTCCAAAAAGGATCTTACACCAAAGGCTAATAAATAACTACTACTACTGCTAATAATAATAATGATAGTGATGATGATGACGATGAGTGTGTGACTGTAACTGCACAGGCCGGCGCGAGACTTCATGTGGCACTGTCAAGGCCGGACGTGCGGACTCGGCGCTGCCGCCCCGCCCCCCCCTATCCCCCGTTCCACCCAACCTCCCCGGCACCCTCACCACAGCGGCCCCGTCCGCCCCCGGTACCTCGTGGGGGTCTTTCCCCCTCCCCCCCTGCAAAACCAAAGGCAGACAAGTGAGGGGGTGATGGTGGGGGTGCCAGTCGGGGGGGTGGGGGGCCCGCAGCAGTTCGCCGGGGCCGGGTGAGCGTGCTGTCGAGCGTACGCGTTTTTTGTCGTGCGTCGCGCGGTGTTTTTTTTGTTGTTGCGTCGCTCGGCGGTCTCGACCTCGCAGAACACAAAGTCGGCGAAAAACTGCGACGACGCTCGCGTTCGTTTCCGACGCTCGGCCCGCCGTTGCTGCCTCTGCCGCCGCCGCCGCCGCCGCCTCCACGCGCGTTTTAATTTGGGACGTCGGGCGAAAAACCGCGGGTTACCTCCGCGGACTACCTTCATATCATTCCACGTTTTTTTGTAACGCTGTTTCGTTTTTTTAGAGAGAGAGAGAATCCGGTGATTGTGTTATGTTCTGTCTGTCGTTTTAATTTCCATCGCTGTGTTTTGGAAGACTGAGTACCCTGGTTGTACGTCGATAATGCCAAATCTTGACGACGGGGTGCGGTGGGGCAGGGTTTGGGGTGGGCTTAAGAGTGGGAAACCTCGGGGAAAAAAATGAGAGGAACGAAAAGACGTCGGCGACTACGTGACGGCGGACGATGACTACGAGTAGGAAACGAAGTCGTTCCTGGTCAATGTGGAGAGTTAATTAATCAGTAAACCACTGCTTTAACTGAACACAGCTGTCAACCAAAAGTCGCGATGTACATTGCGAGAAATACCTCATTGCTGCACACAACGTGATTGCGTGTCGCCGAGCTTTAACTGAGAACTCGAACCAGCTCCTAGATTATTATTCTAGCTCCTAGTCGAGTAGACAAGGGGGGGTGGGTGGGTTGGGGGGGAGGGTTGGGGAGGTTTAAACGTAACAAATGCGAGAGAGAAAAAAGATAACAAAGCTTTAAAAAAGTCACTAATTAAAAAAAAAGCTTTAAATTAAATTAAAAGACAAAAAAATGAACGGGCCAAAACTTTTTTCTACGAGCTTTTATGATCACCAAAGGAATTCAGTGCAGTGGGTCGGCCGAATGGAGGGGGTAAGGGGGTCGTGCTGCGACCCCTCGTTGACCTGCCGTGTTCTTCCCATCGCGTGACCTCCATGACCTCGTCACGTGACCTGTGTATGTTTTTTTGGGTGTTAGAGTGCAATGTCGGGGAGAGGGATGATGATTGAACTTTGACAGCCGGCAAGGGGGGGGGGACACCCCCCTTCCCCTCCCCCCCTGCGTCTGCCCGGTGGGGAGGGAGTGGGGGGGCGATGCAGAGGTTTTTGCAGCGCTGCGGAGAGAGCGAGAGGGAATGTAGGAGGGGGCTCGAGTGAGGCCCCCCCCCCCGGCCCCCCCCACCCGCCCTTCACGGGCACGGGGATCGGCTGTCGCCCGAGCCCTCTCACTCGTGCATCTGACTGTAATGGAGTTTGTATTCTTAGGATTTGTACGGTGATTGATTATTTCTACTGCTGAATACGTAAGACAGCACACGAACCCGCATTATTATTCTTACTGTCGTCGTCCTTAACTTGAGACCAAAAAAAAAACCGATCCCGCAGTGGATCCCCCCTGTACCCTGAACCCCCGGGGCGCCACCGTTGCCACGTGGTGGGTGGGGGGCGGTAGTGGTGAGAGGGGTCCCCCCCTCATGGCCCGGCCACATCACGGGGGGGGGCGGGGGAGGAGATCCCCGCACAACCAAAGACTGGCTCGACTCGCGCAGCCGGGCCTGGCACCAACCCACGCTCCCCCCCCTCCCCCACCCCGCTCCTCGTCGGGGCGGTGTCGCCCTGGGGCCATCCTGGGGCCACCATAGGGCCACTGGGAAACCAACGGGGGAGGGGTGGGGTCACTCCCAAGCCACTGGTGGGGTGGGACAACGTGGAGTCACTTAAAGAGGCCACTTTAGGCCACCTGATGTCACGTTGGTGGACCACGATTGGGCTGTAAGAGGCCGCGCGAGGCAGGGCCCCGGGGACTCTGTGGACCGTGCGGGACGCGAGCGATTGAGCGGGAGGCGGAGAGACCGGGCGGGGGGGGGGGGGTGCGAGGGGGGGAGCGAGGGGGCCGCATGGCTCCCAGACGAGGGGACGGCCTCGTCCCCCGCTACTCGCCGTGCCCCCGCCGGTGTGGGCCCTGAACCCTGACCCCGATCCCGATGTTGTTTGAAAGGTCCCATCTTGGGTGGGTGGATTTGATCTTTCAGTATTTGTTGCAAGACATGAAACCGAGTAGGCTGTTTTTAAATGATTTTCTTTTGTGTTTTTATTTTCCTTTGTACAGTACAGCACAACATTTCAGTAATGGTTTTTTGTGTAGTAGTAATAATATTGCCAATATGGGATAAGATTAGCTTTAAAGGAGTGAACTGAACTGCAGAATGAACCTGGGCTGGGCTCTGCCGCCCGGCCTCGTTCCGTACCAAAGCCGTTGCTCTGTAATATTCCTCGTGGGTTCTTCTGTCAGAAACTGTGACTTGGGTTTATCCTTCGTGTAGCTGAACTGGCGTCAGTCCCGACTTGTCAAATACCTCATTTATTTAAAACAGCTAACCAAATAAATAGCTTTAAAAAAAATTGAAAATAAGTGGAAAAAAAACGAGTAAGCGAAAATGGGAGGTCCCTTGTGGCAGATCGGCGCGGGCTCCTCTGAGACGCCACGGTGCTGGAGGGGGGAGGGAGCAAAGACGTGAAGAGAAAAACCAAAGATCTCAAATCAAAAACAAAAAAATACAAACGAAGTGAGTGAATGTGAGACGATCATCGGCCGCGCAGGCCCCTCGCGGTCTGGTGCTGGGGTGCCCCATCCTCCTCGCTCCTCGCCCCCCTTGGTCCTGCCGGGGGGGGGGGGGGGGTCCCGCGGGGCGCGCGCGCGAGAGAGAGAGCTGGGGGTGGGGGGCCCTCCAGGGCCACGCGTTCACTTGGCAATTTGCGACCTCCCGTGGCAACCCCCCGCCCTGCCGCCAGAGCCGGCAGCTTCCAAGAGGGCATGGGGGGCGGGTCGGGTCGGGGCGGCAGCCAAACGCTGCTGGGCCCTTGGCAGCGATTGTCCCCTCCCGTTGCCTGCGGGGTTTTTGTGTTTTTGGCGTTGGTGGAGGGGGGGGGAAGCGGCCCCGTCTATCCTCGCCGACGTCCAACTCGGCAACAACCGTTGTGGCGCGAGGTTTGAGCCTGGCCCGCTGCCCCAGGGTCGATTGACTCGAGAGAAAGCTGGGGGGGGGGGTTCGCCGGTGGCTGCCACGAGGGACGGGGGCTAAGCTGGCGATTTGGATTAACACACACACACTCCCGCGGTGCTGGGACCACAGACCACCCCGCGAGTGGGGGGGGCGTGCCCCCCTCCCCCGAGCGGGCTCGGCACAGCCCCCGGGGCAGGGGTACCCCCCCACACCTCATAAATCCACGGCTGCCGAAAAGGCCTCTGCCGCCTCTACATACAGCGTTGCGTGTGGTGTGTGCGCGTGGTGTGTGCGGCGCGTGTGTGCATCCCTCCTCATCTGCTGTGCCATGCATTGTTGGTAGACTATGCAGCTTAGCTCTAGCGGGAGGCTGTCACTGCGTCGTGTGACGTGTGCGTGTGTCAAGGCAAAAGTGTGAGAGCTTCGCCTGTGAATGTAATTGTGTGTCTGTGTGTGTGTGTAGCGCGAGTTTTTGTGTGTGCTGGTGGACCCGGAGCAATGCACAGTATCGCAATTGTCACAGAAGTGGCAGTCAAAACCAGGTTATTTATTATGATTCCGATTTTTACCTCACCGAGTCTTTTTAAGACTCGTTTTGTTCAGGAGGGTCAGTGCAAAGTTGTCACAGTAAGGGGCGATGTTGCTGTTGCTGTGTGATCCCAGTTGAGTAATTTGCAAGGTAATATTTCGGTATTGAGATGTTTTAGCTCAAACCAATTACATTGTGTATGTGTGGGTTTAGCTCAGGGAGGAAACCTCACGCAGAACAGGGGGGGGGGGTGGAGATCATACAAACTCCACACACTCGTACGTAGTCTACAGAACAGGGGGGAGGATGGAGATCATACAAACTCCACACACTCAGCTATGTAGTCTGTAGAACAGGGGGGAGATCATACAAACTCCACACACTCGTACGTAGTCTGCAGAACAGGCGGGGAGATCATACAAACTCCACACACTCGTATGTAGTCTGCAGAACGGGGGGGAGATCATACAAACTCCACACACTCGCATACTCTGCAGAACAGGGTGAAACATGCAAACTCCACACACTCGTATGTAGTCTGCAGAACAGGGGGGAGATCATTCAAACTCCACACACTTGTACGTAGTCTGCAGAACGGGGGGGAGATCATATAAACTCCACACACTCGTACGTAGTCTACAGAACAGGGGTGGGATCATGCAAACTCCACACACTCGCATACTCTGCAGAACGGGGGGGAGATCATACAAACTCCACACACTCGTACGTAGTCTACAGAACAGGGGTGGGATCATGCAAACTCCACACACTCGCATACTCTGCAGAACAGGGGGGAGATCATACAAACTCCACACACTCGCATACTCTGCAGAACGGGGGGGAGATCATACAAACTCCACACACTCGCATACTCTGCAGAACAGGGTGAAACATACAGACTCCACACACTCGCATACTCTGCAGAACAGGGTGAAACATACAGACTCCACACACTCGCATACTCTGCAGAACAGGGTGAAACATACAAACTCCAGGCAGAACGGTGCCTGAGTCGGGAATCGAACCCAGGGCCGTTATTGCTGAGAGGAACGCTGTGCCCCCCTTTCCCAGATGATGAAGTCTCCCGCTTTAATTTATGTGGTTTGCATTATTCACCGGCTCCGCAATAACGTCTGGCGTGAATGTATGAATTGTGACCAAAAACAAAACGATTGCTTTGAAACCGCCGATTTTCTACTGGTTTGGAGGAAACAAGAGAAACGTGGTTCAAGATTGCCTGGCAAACGTTCAGCAAGCCGGCAAACTATTTACGAGTTGGGATGGCACTGTCCCAAACAACGCGTCCATGGTACTGTGGATTGCTCCACCTGTGAGTGCGCACGTGCGTGAGCGACTGCGTTGTGTGCGAATGTCGTGCCCGTGTGTCATGTGCGAGTTACTGTGTGTGTGTGTGTCATGTGCGAGTTACTGTGTGTGTTTGTGTAATGTGCGAGTTACTGTGTGTTTGTGTGCGCGAATGCCCATGTACAGGGGTCGGCAACCTGCGGCTCCGGAGCCGAATGTGGCTCTTTGAGGACTGCTTCGTGGCGTTATTTATTAAGGACCCACCGTCTCATATACACGTTGATTTGTGGCTCTTGAAATAGTGAGTTGTTTGACGAATTCGCAAAAAAATGGCTCTTATTGCTAGTTTGGTTTCCGACCCCTGCTCATGTACATCCACGTGTGTAAATGCTTGCGTGAGTGCATAGGTGTACACACATGTGCGTGAGTGTGCAGGTGTGCACACCTGTGCGTGAGTGCGTGTGCCTGTGTGCATGACTGTGCGTGTCAGTGCGTATGCCTGTGCTTGAGTGTTAGTGTGCACGCGTTGAGTGTGTGTACGCCTGTGTGTGTCAGTGTGTATGCCTGCACCGATTCGTGAGCGTGCACACTCGTGTACGAGCGAGTCCGTAGGTGTGCATGCATGCCTGTGCACATGTGCATGTCTGCAAGTGAGCGAATGTGTACATGTGCACGTCTGCGAGTCAGCGAGTGAGTGTGCCGGCACACGGGGAGGGGGGGGTCCCCCATCCGCACTGAGCTCCGCGTGGTGGGGGGCTTGAGGTTGGGTTTGGATTTGGGGGCTCTGTCTGTTGGCCGCCGCCTCCATCTCCGCTAACACCCCCCACCCCCGCCGTGTCGTGTAGGAGGCAGCGCCAGGCGCCGCCTCATCATCCCAAAGCGCAAGAGGAACCAAAATCTCTGCCTTCTGTGATACCAAAGACGCTAACAAGTTGTGGTGACCCTCACCGTGTGTGTGTGGCGCCCATCCAAGTCCCCAGCTGAGCGCCAGTCTAACCTCACTGATCCAAAGCGTATAGATAGATGTATATATTTTGCTAGCTCTAGCCTGAATGCTGTTGTAACACGTGATGATCCAGAGATGTATATGCTGTCGTGGTCTAGAGACAATTAGGTTTAGTTAACACTTGGTGGTATTGTCAGTAAAACAATTGTACTGTATCTGTATTCATTCGTAAACTGTTGTATGTCTTTGGCAAAAGATAAAGAGAAAAAAAAGGATTTGTGTTAGTATTATGTATGTATTTTATCAACTGTTAAGGTTTTTACCTCAGTAAGTAACTTGCTGATGACTAGGTAGTGGAGATGACACGTTTGTGGGGTTGGGCAGGAACAAAAACCCGCTCTTGTAAAGGCAAACATATCGTGGTTATTTTTCCTATCAGGCGGTCGGTTCTTCTGGGCTGTGTTATCGCATTTACTTTTAGGCACTGGGGTACGTGTGTGTGTGTAATGTCGCGACTTGTGGGGCCGGTTCTGTGGACGGGCGCATCATGTAAACTTTTAACACCCCCCGTGAACGCTCATAAACGATGTGGAACTGCCGAGACGCCGAGTCGTTTTTGCCTTGTGTTTCACCCGCCCCGAGCTGGCGGCCACCGCCTTGGGCCGCCCACCGCCCTGGACCGGCCACCGCCCTGGGCCATACTCCCCTCACGTACAAATACCATCACCAATTCCCACAGACACTACCCCCTAACCACGCTACGCACTCAACAATATGCGTTGATTTTTGTGGCACGGAGATAACACTCGCGTCAAGACGTCCCTCTCCTGCCACGAGCATAACGAGAGGAGAGACCCGCTAAAAAACACATTCGGGGACGATTGACGTCAAGTTGTGTTCTTGTCCCAACCTGCATCACACAGGCTGGTTGAGATGACCCAGCAACTTCACGGATTGAGAACACGAGTGGAAACTCGTGACAGCGACACTTTACATCGAATGTTCTCCGATTGGCACGGTTGGCTCCGTACGGTGCGCGTTAAGTTCAACATCCACGCAGTACATAGCAATGTTGACCTACAGACAATGGGTTGGGGGAGATGAAAGGCAACCGCAGTCCGTGTAGGAGGAAAGACCCCGAATGTCGCCACAGGTAGGCGGACGATGGGCTGTGCGATATTACTTGACCCAGGTCCCGGATGGTTGTTTAAGGTCTGCGGAATCTGGGTTGGAGTAGAAGACCAAATGCGCCAGGCAATAAGGGATGACCACAACTGATTTATAACGGTTACGGGTTTCAGCCTTTAGGTAAGAGTGAGGCGTATTACCATAGAAATATACACTAAGGTGGCGTCCATAAATGACGTCACGCACCTATGGGGGGGGGTCAGACATTTGTGACGATGTGTGACGGGGGGGATTTGAGAAACGTGACGTCACATCAAAATGCGCAACTTTAAATAAATATAGACAACACGTTCCGCTTAATTAAATAGACTCTTAAATAAATGTTTTTTCCTACAACATCAGAGTGCAGCGCTACATTAAATACGCGCTACAATGACTAGTTTAAAGCGATTTGAAGCATTTTCAGACCTGGTTTTCACCTGAGGACGGCTGCTTGCGTTGTGGCCGAAACGTCGTGAGAATTATTTTATTATGTTTTATTTTTATTATTTTATTACTTCCTTCAAAACTTCACCCGACCAGGTGAATGCCTCAAGCGTAACTCAATTTCACAACAGCAACCACAAAGCACATATCCGACGCACTTCATTAACCTTGAAATCACAGAATAGGAAGAGACTGCGTGCATATAACAGACAAAGTCCCTTGATAAATGTTCTTGCTAGTTCACAGTCGGAAAATAAAGATCTTATTGCCGAGAGAATGTCTTGAAGTGGGTGCGTCGCTCAATAGTCTGTGTATGGGAGTGAGAAAGTGTTCAGGTGAAGAAGAAAGAGTGTTGATGTAGGTGCAAGGGAGTAGCAGCTTATGCCACTTGCAGATCTTTACAGCACTCTCTAAATTCTGTCTAGGACGCCCACAAGTCACCAAGGGAATGACACCACGCTAACCCTTCTCACAGTGTTGGTCACCCTTGACCAGCGCTCCCTGCCTTGCTGCCCAGCCCTCGAGTTGCCAGGCGGCAAACCTCGTCGTCACCGTGATGAGCTGCAAGGGTGCCCGGGTTACCCAGGTTGGTGGCTTCCGCCGCGCGCATTCGACACAGGTTGCGACCTTATCGGTGCACGTCAGCAGTCATGCCTGGCCAGAAGTACTGACCCTGTAATGTGGACAGTGTCTTCCGCCCGGCCAGGTGTAGCAACTGACAGCAGTGCATGTCCATGACCAATTGTTGACACAGCGACTCTGGAACCACCAGGCATCGCCGGCGTCCCGGTAGGTCCAACCCAGAGGTCGCAAACAGGTTTTGATTCCTTACCCGTACCCATACCCGGCCGCACCAGAGTCTGGCTGAACATATCGGAGAACTCATGCAGTAATGAGTGCAGCCCGTGCTTCTGATCGGGCAGAAAATCTTGCTCAGACCCTACCAGCTGGTTCATCCACGAGTCATACCTCTGTCCTCGGACTGGCCGACGCTTTCCACTAGGGTTGGCCCCGACCCAGGGACTCCTTTTGACAAAGGATTGACATGGGCTAGGACCGTTCCCCCGACTGCACCGTCGCTGTCCTGTTCGAGGTGTTCAGCACTTAAATGAACAGATGCTGATTCCCCTGAACAATAGCCTCGGCCCCTACCAGTGCGTGGCGATCTGTGGCAGCTGGTGCTGGAGACACCAGGATGGGTGAGTCCGGCCGGGCCGTCATAAGGGTGGACTGATATGTCAGTGGTATCAGCATCTGGGCTGCCGGTGGAATGGAGACAGACTCACTGACCATAGCTTTTATGTAGGGTACCCCCCGGCCGGCCCCTTCCATCTTCAGGAAGTGGGGATGTGTTCCCTGGACTTCCAGCCACTCGTTGGCCATATCGATCTTCATTGGCATTTGCCTCAGAAAGTCCGTCCTGAACAGGCAGGGCACAGGCAGCGTTGTGCAGACAAGGATGGGTCCTGCTTCCGAAAGCTGCCCAATCTGGATCGGGGCCTCAACTTGGCCCAGGAACCCCATACTCCCTCTAGCAGATTTTTATCCGGCAACATCTCGTGCATGGTGCTCGAGATGATCATTGTGATGGGGGATGGGGAGAGGGGGGAGTGCCTACGGGAGGACCCAGGTAGGGGATAGCCAATGGGACCCACCCTCGGGAGGACCCTCACCCTCCCGTGGGCCCTCCCCCCTTCCCTCCCTTCTTGCGGGGGCATGGGCCCCCCTATGGTGTGCCTTTTCCGGTCATGTCTTGCTCCGCCGCACTGTGAGGGTGAGGCAGTGCATGAGACGGCTCTGCGGTGCACCAGCAAGCGCATGTGCAGCCTCCGCCTTGGGGCCGTTGCCCCTGGCTATGTCACCACCTTCCGCAACGTGACCCCCGGCCGCGACGCGACCCTTGGCCCCGACCCCCGGCCCCAACGCAACCCTCGGCCCAACCCCCGGCCCCGACGCGACCCCTGGCCCCATCGCGACCTGCCCTACCAAACCCCCGACGCGACTTGCCCTACCGAACCATGACGGCGGCGCCAGAGGCCTGACACCAACGGCGCCAGCCCCAAGGAGGCCATCGGTGAGGTCACGGTGTCGGAAGTGTGGGTTGCCGGCCCGGCCGACCAACCCCACGCGCTCACGCGCTGTGCGGGAGTCATCACGGATTGTGCCTGGCTCCCGCGGCGTGCTGGAGCGCGCATGGGCTGTCTGTTTGTGGGGGTGATATGGCGCATACATGTCTGTGTAATTGTGAGTGTGCATGGCTGTGTGTGTGTCTGTGTGTGGGTGAGCGGCCACGGTGTGTTGGGCGATTGTGAGCATGGGGTGATGCGTGAGCCTGCCCGAGTGATTGGGACGGCACCACTCGCCTGGTTCCTGTCGGTGTCCATCCCCGGCAGGCTCCAGGTGGAGTTGGCTGCCTCCAGCTCCGTGCGGCATCCCCTTGCCACATGCCCCTCTCAACCACATGGGCCGTATTGTCGGGGCGGCTTGGCGAGGTGTTGTAAAAGTGGCTGCCAGCGGCACGGCCCACAGTGAGGTACGTTTATCCAGCCTAACCACGCCAGTGCGGGAAGCGTAGGCGACGAGGTGTTCGACCACGAGGTTCTCGAGCGCCTCGTCGACCAGGCGAATGAAAGCTATCCTTGCCAACACGAGCAGCACACCCCTGTAGGCTAGAGGTGACTCTCTAGCCCCCCGCTGGTGGTCCTGAAACCGTCTAAAGGCATTCTTGGCTGGGGAGTAGATTTCCCCCAATGCCTCGTAGGCCGCCTGTAGAGTGATCTTGCAGCGCGCGGGAAGCGAGGTGAAAAAGGCGAGCGCATCATCATCCAAAACGAAAGGCGTGGAAGGCAGCCTCGAATCGGCGGACGAACGCCTCCCAATCACCTCTGTTGGCCACGAATTTATCGATGGGTCCCAGCCGGCGCGCCCTTCTTGCCACCTGCTCCCCCCGTGGGGTGTAAGGCCCTGGCGACCACGGCGGAAGCGACGGCGGCAGCTGGCGTGACGGGGCTTGTTGTGGCTCATGCCCAGCCGGCTGGCTGGCCGCCGGGTCCCGTGGCACCTCCGTCGGCAGTACAGCAAGTGGGGGAGGGCATCCCAGCACCCGTGGGCCCCCCATAGGCATGCCAACACAGTAGCTCCTGGAGCGCCCTATCCACGTGGGCCATGCGGTCCTCCATGGGGTTCAGGCCCCTTGATGCTGCGCCCGTGATCGGGCCCCCTTGTTTCTGTGGCACTGGGGGGGGGGGGGGTCCTAGGCCCCCACTTCCATCAGCTCTTTTCCACAGAGGTTCCTCTTTGTAGTCATTGTCGGTACCATCGCTGCCACCAGATATAAAGTAGAGCTGACACGAGGTTGGGGGGGGGGGGTCCGTCCGTTAATTTCCCCCAGTCCACATTTGCCCACAGTCCTCACCCAATCCATTCCCTGCCAGAATGCCCCGAGCCTCCCGATGCCCCCCTCCTATATCTCCTCGTTTGCCCCTCCCCTCTTCCACTGTTCCCTGCTCCACTGCCCCCTCCTTTTAGCGGGAATTCTCTCCATGACCCTTAACCCACTGTCCATTTCCATTCCTAACCCTAACATCCCTTACACTTTCATGCCGGCCCCATCAGCCTAGGATTTCCTCAAAGGGGGTGGACCGCCTAGCTTTATGCTGCTCTATTGATACGATAGCCAGATGCAATGATTGGGCTTGGCCCATGGTAGACCGCAGGTAATTTTTAATTAATAAAAACATTATTTAAATGTTTTGACTCTTGATTTGAAGCTTCCGTGACTGCAGGAATCCATACTCTTTGGTCCTTTCGGTAAAGTCACATAGGTATAAAATAGAATAAATCACGACGTTTCGGGCACAACACAAGCATCCGTCATCAGGTGGGAAAGCATGGTCTGCTGCTGAGGCAGACTTTTTAAAAAGGTTTGAAATGGGTGTAGCCCAAGGGTCATAAAGAAGTGGCCGGGGCTAGTGATGTTAAGGTGAGAATTTAGCATGTAACTGTAAGATAGGAGAGCGGCCTCCTTCGACGAGGACATGGAAGTGGCTATGTTAATGTGAGAGTGGACATCTTACCTGTTAATTTTAAGTGTGATTGTAAGAGAGTATTGTCTAAATGATCAAGTTCAAATCGGAGCAATCTTATTCTCTCTGAATCAAAGAGTATGTTTTGATTCGTTTATCTTGTTGACTCGGGCCCCCCTTGTGGTCAAATGGGCCCCAATGTGTCGTATAGCACTGCCACATACACCCACTCACTGTAATTAACCATGGGGGACGTCGTCGCGATTGGTGGGAGTGAATATTAGTTGGAGCCCTAGAATTACCCACCTGACATAGGAGCTACATACATTTTAGACACACACACAACCCACGCATACGGATACACAATAATTATTCGTTTAACGTGGTAAGATGCATTCCTGAAAAGTGGCACGTTGAGCAAAAAATTCGTGAACAATAATATAGTTATAGGCAACATATTGTATAGGGGTAAAAACGTCCGTAGCTATTTCAGCACAAGATAGTCGGGAGAAAGGAGGGGGCCCACAGTCGGATTTTTATAGCCACCAGATGAAATAGGTTGTTGCGGCCCTGCTCGCTTTATACATATGTACACGGACAGGCACGCCTGTATGGCAAATATAGAACCCACCACTCATGTGAGCGCGCATTAACGCCAGCGATGATGTTGGCAATTAGGATGAAGGTGTCCGAGTACTCGATTCTTGCGTGACGTGGTGCAGAGTGTTTCCCCTGCGTGCAACCTTGAGCCTGGCTGGTCCGTTGTACTAACAGGATATAGTCAATCCACAACAGAATGAATGTTAAATTACATGGATGTTTTAGGCCCATATATGGAGTAAATTGGGCATGGCTTTTGCCCAAATGAGGAATACTGGAAGGGGAAAACAGATTAACGGTCCAAAGGTCGATTAAACGTGAATCGACCGATTTTTAACAAGCTGACATTTATTATACCATTTTTTAAATCCGTAGAGTGATTCCTGCGACATGATTTCTGGATAGAAAAAGCCCATATCAAGCCAACCCTGTGCATTTACATGATTTATCACTCATTCTGTCACGGAGGGGTACCTCCAAGGGGGGGGGGTCGGGGTGGCTACACTTGTGGTCAGTGCGGCTCAGGGCCTGCCTATCCCATCCCCAGCCGCCCACTATGTCCGCAGGATTTCAGACAAAAAACGAGCCAGTTTATAGGTTTATAGGTGGGGGAATTGATAGTAGAGACCATCCATCCCAGAAGAACTCCCTCATCAAGACTCTATACCATAGAGCCCAATGCATCTCTGACCAGGAACACATTGCCAGTGAACTCAAACACGTACGCCAAGCTCTTAAGGCTAATGGTTACTCCGACTACACAATCCGCAAAGCCATCACTCCAACCATCAAGAAGGATCCTGTTGAGGAGCCTTTCAAAACCATCACCTTACCCTACATTGCTGGGGTCACAAAAAAAGATCTCCAAAATCCTGATTAAACACAAGATCCAGGTCCGATTCAACACAGTACATAAAATCCGTGATCTGGTCCCGTCTGTAAAAGATGTGGTTCCAGACATACAGTACCCTGGCGTCTACAAACTAAGTTGCCTCTGTGGTAGCAGTTACATTGGAGAAACCAAACGACATGTCTCGGACCGCATCCGTGAACATAAAGCAGACCTGAAACACGGTAGGACAAACACCTCAGCCGTGGCAGATCACTGTTACAATTCAGTGGACTCACATGACATTGACTTCTCCAAGACAGAGGCTCTCTGCAAGCCATCTGGCTACCATGAGAGATTCGTTCATGAGGCGATCCACATATACAAACACAGAGACAATTTCAACCGAGAAGATGGATTCTGGCTCAGCAATCATTGGAAGGACGCAATAAACCTTTTCGGATCTTAACTGATTGTATTCACGTTTACGGTGACTTTCAGACCGCAGTCCACTCACTGGTATTGACTATATATCTTGTATTCTCCACAGGGAATGGATTCTTTGCTCTGCTGCAAGTCTCCCTCTACCACTCTCCCATTGACATATTTCGTTGCTTCCTCTTAGTATATTTCACGCGACGGTTAATGGTATAGTGTATAGCACATTGTATAAATAGTATAAAATTGTAATGTTTAATACAATGTATAAAGTAATATACAGTATCGTAATTCTATAGTGAATATACAGCAGTGTGGTATACAGTAGGGTGGGTAGAATAATACTTAGGGTAATATTATAGACGAAGGTATAGAGTGGGGTATAGTAATATAGTATGTAATTTAATGTTGGGTTTGTCTATGGTTGTATATAGTACGGGGTAGACCCGTGTGATGTAAGAGAAAAAAGTTTAGCTGGAAGCATATTATAAATTTTTGCGACATAGAATTGTAATGTATTACTTACTGTTAGTAGCTCAGCTTATTGGAGATTATATTTAGTATACTGATGATACTATGTAGTTTATACTTTAGTTTTTTACGTGGTTGTTTAGTAACTGCAGCTACATACTATTAACATTCCTTCCCTTTGTTAATGCTACCCCCATCCCCTCCGTTTGATGCTGCTAATCCTGCATAATGCACGGGCATAATATGACTTTGAAACTCCTCCTACGCATTTCCCATAAATATGCTAAATTCCTCTTGATATGCAAATTCTTTTGTCAAGGCGCTCTTCTTCCACCCCTCCAACCCAGCTTAAATATACGCACCAAGCTTGGTGGTGTTTCATTCTTCACCTGAAGATGCCTGCTTGCGTTGTGGCCAAAACGTCGTGAGAATTATTTTATTATGTATTTTTATTTTATTACTTCCCTTCTACGTGACTTTACCGAAAGAACCAAGAAGAAAAAAACGCTAAACCTTAATGCGAATGAGAAATCAGCATACACACACAGGTACACACCATTTAAAAAAAAACCCAACCACTACTCTTTATTGAACGACTGCGGCAATTTAACCTATGAATGTTGAGTGCAAAGTCAGAGTTGAATACACTTCAATCTGGCCGAACGCGACCACACGCATCTCGGAATCACCGTCTCTCTTGGCAGTCAAAAAAAGCCTCCCGCGCCCACAAAGCCGCGTTGTTGTTCCCCGTTCCCGTGCGCGCGTGGCTTAGAGGATGGAAACGCGGCTCCCGACCGAACGCGAGCATCGGTCGTGGCTGGGGAGAAGGACCTCCTTTCCACCAAAGTAGGAAGACGTTAACTTGGCGAAATCAAATACAAAAGTTCCCTCTGGATTTATTTTTCAATTCAAATAAGTTTGCGTTACTAACCCTGTTGTTCGAAACATTATTAGCATAGTCATCGTTGTGGAGAATATAAGAAGATAATTAAGCAAATATGTGCCTCTTTTACGTATCTATCCCTCCACGTAAAGAAGTATTATTTACACATCCCCATCACCCACATGGCCTTCTGAGAGTACATTCTCAGCAACGACACTAAGGATTAATCTGTGTTGTAACTCGAAATCTGTGTTGTAACTCGAATCCCATAGTGTAAAGAAGAAGAGTCCTTGCCTATAAACATTTGGCGGTTCACCAGCATTGATTCTAGCAAAGCCTGACCCTGCTGATGAACCACTGAATGTCATAATTGGTCAGGCGTTTGCCAGTTTTGAACCAACGCTGCTGAAATGATGCACACCAGGAATGCCGCCGTGTCGCTGATAGGATGTGTCATTTTTTTACGCGGATGGACAGATATGGGAAGAAGGCATAATGTCTGATTATTTATTATTTCTTCCCCCCCCCAAAAAATTATTTACCGGTACCTGTCACCTCGGGTGCGATGGCGTGCGATTCACGCGGCGTTTTTTACAGCGAGCTTTTGTGGTGGGATGAAACATGTCGCGTGTGGGCGACGTCCACTTAAGACCCCATTCGCTATGTTCTGAACCGCACGTATTTGACAAGAGTATAAAAGCATTCATAATAGAGGTTTTTGGGTTAGATCGGGTAAATATATAAATGTGTCGTTAAAACCCGCCACCACCCGACACAACCAACTAGTGAGGGTTGTCACGTAAACAGAACATGCCAATTCGTCACCAGTACAACACGAGTGTATAGTGTAGTGTGTAGTGTATAGTAGTGTAGTGTATAGTAGTGTAGTGTATAGTGTAGTATACTAGTACAGCACACCGGTGTGTTGGAGAGCCAAGCCACAACATTTACAATCTGAGTACCACGTTTCACCAGTAATTACAACTAGCTTCATCAGGCGACAGCCAGATATGTGGAGAAGTCTTACTGTTTCGTTCCTTATATAGAGGCGTAGATGTGTTGACCACCCTTCTGCGCTCTTGCACAATGTAGGGGGGGGGGGGTCACTGAGGCAACGCACATTATGCATGTGCATTATGCGAGCCCTTTGAACTTGTCCTTCCTGTCTATTGTGTTTATTAAAATAGCCCGACAAACGGTAATCCCTATAAAAGTCCGCTGCCCTTTGTAGGCATGCATTTAAATAATGTATTATTTGCTGATTCGCTTCCAATTTCGATAGATTATCTAATTACTCTTGGCCAGTAGTAGCTAGTTTTACACAAAACTTCAACATTATCAAAATCAATTGATGAGTGTCCTTGTTGGCACGCGTGTTCTGCTACTGCTGACAGTTGTATTTGGGAGAATTTAATATTTATCTGATGTTCTATTCGTCTCGTGCTGATCATTCGTCATGTTCGCCCAACATAACATTTACCACACGTGCAGTTAATTCTGTACACACCTTCTGTTGATAGCTTCGGTAATACATCTTTTTTACCAGATATAAATTTCTGTATTTTATGTGCCGTGCCAAATCTGACTCGGATATTTAGTTTTTCCAAACATCTGGCAAGTTCATCAGTTACTCCCACAATGTACGGTATTTTGATCGTTTTAATTACTTGGGCAGTTTCAATGCTCGTGATATTTGATTTGGTTTTGGTATTCAATGCCCTGTTGATTTGTGCATCATTGTAATCGTTCATTTGCAGCGCATCTTTAATGTTGAATTTCACTTCTCAGACTGTCACCATCTGACACTTTCTTAGCTCGATGAATGAGTGTCTTGATAAGAGCAGATTTCTGTACGGGGTGATGGTGTGACTGCATTCAGATAGGCGTCAGTATGCGTTTCTTTCGGCAAACACCGTGTGTTATTTTACTATTTCGAACCCGTCTGAGCAGAATATCCAGAAATGGTTGAGTTCTGTCAGCTTCCACTTCCATGGTGAACTGGATGGATGGGTTTTGCGAGTTGAGATGATTTAGAAATGCGTTCAGTGTATCTTTGCCGTATGGCCAGACCACCAATGTGTCATCCACATATCTAAACCAAGCAGATGGTTTGAGAGATTACCGTTGGTAGGGCTATTTTAACAAACACAATAGACAGGAAGGACAAGTTCAAAGGGCTCGCATAATGCACATGCATAATGTACGTTGTGCAAGAGCGCAGAAGCGTGGTCACCACATCTACGCCTCTATATAAGGAACGAAACAGTAAGACTTCTCCACAAATCTGGCTGTCGCCTGATGAAGCTAGTTGTAATTACTGGTGAAACGTCGTACTCAGGTTGGAAATGTTGTGGCTTGGCTCTCCAACACACTGGTGTGCTGTACTAGTGACGAATTCGCACGTTCTGTTTACGTGACAAACCTTACTAGTTGGCTGTGTCGGGTGGTGGCGGGTTTTAACGACACATTTATATATTTACGCGATCTAACCCAAAAACCTCTCTTATGGATGATATTGGCCGCGAACGTCTACGTGTTAAACAGTATAAAAGCACGCGTGCAAATCGCATCATTCTCTTGGGAAAGTTCGTACCCAAGTTTGTCGCTCCGATGGATTTCCGCCCCAAAGACTTTCCTTCCAAACAAATGGCATCCACTCTCACACACGCCACCCCGCAGCGTGTTCAGCATTAGCTTTCGTGTCAGACGCTTTGAATGTGGGCATTTGTTAAATCGTTTACTATTCATTATTTCACAATTTGTTTTATTCTACCAGGTAAGGCCCCACTACTGAGCTGTGCAGTTCCTTTTCAGAAGCAACCTGACCACGAATGATAGCTCAATGAAGTGGCTTCTCATCATTATGTGTAAATGTATCGCAGCCAAATAATCTAAACGCGTGATGTTGATTCTAAATGTGGAGGGAGAAAACCGGAGGACCCCAAGGAAAATCCACGTGAACACGAATAGAGAAACATGCAAACTCCAAATATACAATCTTGATTTGAAAATATACAGCAGGATCAAACCCACCACGTATTGTATGCCAGGTGAGGGAGATAACATCTCGCCACCGTGGCACCTACGACTTTTTATTTTGTATTGCGTTGTTTTTTGCTTTAATTTAACAGAGGAGACACCAATGTATGATTATTTTCATTGTCAGTGCCCAAGAGGAAGTTCCAGAAATGTATGGGGCTTAGGAGCTGATTAGAGAGAATGGCAAAAAAGCCCCGTGGTGTCGCCAGATTTTTTTGAACAGAGGGGAAGCAGTTTCAAACATAATTTTTGAGACTGGAAAAAAGGTCACCATAGATACACAGAGCATTGCGTTAACCCCGATGCAGACGAGCGTGCGTAAATGCGTGGAGCTGGTACACGCAATCATTTGGGTGTGTTCATCCTTGACACATCGACATTGGGCTGGGCTGAAGAGACGCGTGTATCCGTCTGGTTTGAAGACTGCATTCCCTACTCCCACCCAGAGCCGCCCCCTAGGGTGCACGTGGGGGGGGCGGGGCACAGAGGAGTTTTTCTCGGGCCCCGCACCCCCCCGATGGACGGCCCTACTCCTACCATTGGTTAATAAGCCAAGAAAAGGCTCACCGAGTCTCAAGACTCATGAGGGACCTGCCAAGTTTACACAGTGGGGGGTGGGTCGGGACTGAATCCACGAACTCCTGCATATTGGGCGAGGTAGTCAACATCTCGCCACCGTGGCGCAGGTAATCCCAATTGAGTAATTTGCAGGTAATTTTTCAGCATTGGGAATATTTTGGCCAATACTAGTTACACGCGTCACAGAGGCGAGATGTTGACTACCTCGCCCGGTATGCAGGAGTTCGTGGGGTTCGGTCCCCACCCTGACGCCTGCTGCTGTTTATTTGGAGTGTACGCCTCTTTCTCCCTGTGTGGTTGTGTGGATTTTTCTCCGGGTCCTCCGAGTTTTCCCCTCCACATTTAAAATCAGTGTGTTTAAAGTATTTAGCTGTTATACATTTCAACATTATAAATCCACTTCGTTGAGCTATAATTTGTGATGGTCGGGTCGCTTCAGAAGAATAGCTACATTGTTCAGTTGGCCTTACCTGGAAAAATAAACATAGTTTAGTTTACACTGCGTGTGTGTGATTTTTTTGGCTATGGGAGGAAAACCAGAGAACCCAGAGGACACCCGTGCAGCAACAGGGACAGAACATGTAGACTCCGCCCGAGTCGGGAATCGAACCCAAGATCCTTCTTGCTATGAGGCGTGTTACCACTTGCACCGCCGGAATCATCGAGGATAAACAAAGATTATGACCCTGATCACAAAGGGAGTAGCAGGGTCTCACCTCGAAGTCCGTGCTGTGACTTAAAAGATAAATTGACCTCGATGCAACTGTGATGTTTTTCGACACACGCCCCTCTTGTCTATCACAGTTCCAAGGCTTACACTCCACCTGGAAGGCACACACTTCGGTTTAACACGTAGTCGGCTTTCACTACCAACATCCATAATAGAGGTTGTTGGGTCTTCGTACCTGATTGGCTCACAAGTGATGACCTCACATTTACCCCCCTCTATCGAAGACAGAAACAGGAGGATTTCTCCACAATTCTGGTTGTCGACTGATGAGGCTGTTTGTTGTAATTACCGACGAAACATTACGGTACTCGAATTGTGAATGTTGTGGGTTTCCTCTTCAACACACAACAGGTGAGTGCTGAACTAGTAAACTAATTGGCCACGTTTTTTTTTACCTGACAAACCTTACTGATTGGCTGTGTCGGGTGGTGGTGGGTTTAACGACACATTTATATATTTACGCGATCAAACCCAAAATACGCACTTCGCTTGAAGCAAGGGCTGCTTTGACTGTGGACACATGTGGGAGACACTGGGAGCCAGCGTCCTTTCGAGCCATTGGGGCTTTCTCCCGACTTCCCTGCTCTTCAGATCACCTGGTGCTTCGGTTAACGCACAAAAAACACAATGGCAGTGTTGATCTACACGCGTGGAATGAAATGCGATTGCCCTCAGAGGGGGGGGGGGGTGCCCTTCACTGAACATTCACCCTTTACGGTACGATTCGGATATTCCAGAGTGTGTCAACGGACATCTCATCAAGACGATGTACAAATGGGGGGTTGGGGGTGCGGAATTGGGGAGGGGGGGGGAAGACAGAAGTTTTATTTAACTATTTTCGCAAGACAGGGTGGGGGGAGTGAAGTCTCGCAGGCCGGAGGGAAGAAGAGGCAACGATGGAGGCAGTGTGGTGAGGATGACCACATAGGGCGCCACGGTGGCTAGATGTTAACTACCTCGCCTACTATACAGGAGGTCGTGGGTTCGATCCCCACCCTGACATGTCTATATTTGGAGTTTGCGTGTCTCTCCCCGTGGATTTTTCTCCAGATCATCCGGGTTTTCCCTCCACATTAGAATATCTGGCTGCTGCTATACATTTCCACGTGAAAAGCCACTTAGTTGAGCTATCATTTGTGACAGCCAGGTCGCGTCTGAAAAAGAGCTGTATACAGTCACTCCTTCACATACGCGATATATGCGTTCCTGGAAAAACGCGCGGATGTTAAACGCTATTTTCCAAAAAGAAATAATGTATAAAGGAGGGGGTTATGGGATTTCCTTCATAGTCGCAGACATAATCGCCTATATTATCCTAGCCTATATCAATGCAATACATGTACACCCAATATAATACTCGGTCGTTCATTCTTAACCACCTGTGTTCTCTTGCTACAGTGCCCTCTCATTCATTATCCCATCACCACCCGTGCCCCTTCCTCTCCGGATGTTAGAAATCCGACCACCTGTGTTCTTAATGATCCCTTCGCACGAGTTATCGTGACGCACTGGCTGCTGGCAACGCCATTGGGTCGCGGTGCCAGGTTAGGGTGGGGCGTACGGCGCGTCGCGGATGACGTCATTCCGAAAATGGCCTCGCGTATGTCAATAAAAGGTCTAAATACAATTCGCGCGTTGTTCCTAAATGGCGTACCAAAAAAACGCGTAAACCTAGGATTGCCTATATATCTCGGTAGTGGGGCCTTACCTGGTAAAATAAAAACTGTTTACTTTACGTTGCCCAGTTAGCGAGGCTAAAGACGCTTCGCAGTGGCGGATACACACCGGTGGGTTGCCTTGTGAAATTGGTGGAGGCCTCGTGTGGTCCGTGGGAGTGTGAGCGGAGAGACTATGCTCATGGCCCGGTTCTGGGTAGGAGTTGGGTGAGTGTGGGTAGTGGGTGGGTGTGTTTTGGTAGGAGGTGGGTGGATCTGGGTAGGGGGTGGGTGGAGGAGGGGTGTGGGTAGTAGGGGGTTGGTGTGGGTAGGGGGCGGAGGTCGGTAGGGGTAGTGGTGGTGGCGTTTCAGTTGAATGCAGGGTTGGGGGTGCCCCCGGCAGGCCGCCGAGCGAGGAGGGGGCGCCGCACGCGCACGAGGAGGAAGGCGGCGAGCAGGATGAGGCCAAGGCAGAGGACCCCCACGAAGAGCAGCGCGCCCAGCAGACCCCCTGCGAGCCCGTCGAGCGCGGGGCCCCCCAAGGTGTGGCGGTCCCCTGCTACTCATGCACGGGCATCCACAGAGAGATGTATGCAGGGAGATTACCACGCACACAAGGATGGAGAGACACACGAGCGCACGCAGTGAGATCTGGTGCTGGTTATCGTGTTGAACTTCATCGCAGCACCGGCAAAATGTCACGGTTCTAGAATTGCAAATGTCGTGGGTTTACTCTTCAACGCACCGGTGTGCTGAACTATTAACTAATCTCGACGTTTTGTTTACGTGACAAACCTTACAAATCGGCTGTGTTAGGCGATCTAACCCCCAAAAAATATTTAGTGTGGATTTATCACAGTAAACTGCAGCTCGGCTAAATGAGAAATAGATGTGGGTTTGGTCTCGTGAGTCGTGGGAAGGTTCTCCTGGCGGTGTTGCATCCCTCCCACTTACGCATCTGGAGGGCGTCCTTCAGGTCGAGCTCGTCTGCAGAGACAGCCAGGACGGGGGGACATGGGGACACCGTCGGAATGTGAACCACAGAGTGCTGCGCACAGCACAAGCTGCTTAACCACTTTCTGCATGTTAACGTATTGGCGGTACCCCGGTGGTGCACGGTATAAAATAAAAACAAACACAAAAATCGTAATAATGATTTATTTTCCCACAATTTTCAACTCCCGATCAGAACATCATTTGTGGCGATGCGTCAAAATCAGTTCTTGTGTCTTAGCAGTCAGAGGACGAATGTTACAAGCGGCTGAACACAAAGCTTCACAGTCTGTTGCCGATAACGATTGTTTGCTCCGTGCCCCAAAGGCAGATTCGACTCGTGCCCTAGACTTGGTCAAACGGTTCCTCGATTCAACGGACCCAAATCAACGGTCAATGTTGACCATTTTTAGAAAGTCTCAGTCGACTGAATAAACCTTCGAATCGCGTGAAACTTGGCGACAGGGTTAATGAAAGACTAATAAACAGATTTGCTAAATTAAGATTTAGATTATAGACTGTTTTAAGAGGACCGGTGTGTTACATTGCACTGGTGTACCACCAATACGTCCATTCAATAAAATGGTTTTTTCCCCATTTATTTTTTACAACTGCGCTGTCAGCATAATGACACGAGATTTAAGTGTCAGTTTTAAAACTCTTGTGGTTTGGTGGAGAACGACCCGCGGAATGAGATGTCACAGAACTACCTCCGAGCACATTGAGAGGTCCATGGCCATTGCCATCTATTAGACCAGGGGTCCTCAAACTTTTTAAACAGGGGGCCAGTTCACTGTCCCTCAGACCGTTGGAGGGCCGGACTATAGTTAAAAAAAACTATGAACAAATTCCTATGCACACTGCATATATCTTATTTTGAAGTGAAGAAACAAAACGGGAACAAATACAATATTTAAAATGAAGAACAAGTAAAGTTAAATCAACAAACTTGCCAGTATTTCAATGGGAACTATGGGCCTGCTTTTGGCTAATGAGATGGTCAATGTCCGGTTCCATATTTGTCGCTGCTAGTCGTAACAAGTGATGCAAGTGTGCATCCGTTAGTCTAGATCTGGTTGGAGATTTCAAATGTTTCATTCTGGAAAAAGTTTGTTCACAGACATAAGCGCTGCCAAAGATGGTTGCCATTTTGAGTGCATGGTTCCTGAGATGAGGATATGTCTCAGAGGGGAGAAATGCATAGAAATTATGAAGGCTGCTTGACTTGAATGCGTCTTTCAGAGAGTCACAATTCTGCAGTTCAGCCAGTTCCATTTGGTAAATTGTATCCACATTTTCAATGTCAATAGAAAATGGGTTACGGAAAAGCTGTATGTCCTGTTCATGGAGATGAAGCTCTTTAAATCTAAATTGGAACTCCTTTTGCAATTTTTCCAGTGAATGCAACCAATGGGTTTTCCGCTAACAGATTTTGAGTTGTGGGGAGATGGCAGAAGTTTTCCTCCTTCACTTGTTTGATGAGGAGGCCTAATTTTACTTCAAATGCTTTGACATGTGATTGCACATCACAGATGAGCTTCCCCTTTCCTTGAAGTTGCACATTGAAACTGTTGAGTAGCTCTGTTACATTTGTCAGAAAGGCAAGGTGCCATTTCCATTCTGCATCATTGAGCTCTGGTACTTCTTTGTTTTTTGAAAACAGAAAAGCTGTAATCTGTGGAAGTAAGTCATAGAAACGTTTCAAAACTCTCCCTCGACTCAGCCAACGGACTTCTGTGTGGTACAGAACATCTCCATAGTCAATATTTAGCTCAGACAGAAATTCCTGAAATTGTCTGTGGTTTAGTGCATGAGCTCTAATGAAGTTAACAGAGTCCCACTTCAGTGATGTACTACACAGCGCTTGTTGGTGGATGAGGCAGTGTATGGCTATTGGATGAGAATGGTTATGTTTGTCCATCTCTTGGTTAATGCGAGCAATTACTCCTTTCTTAGACCCCACCATGCTAGGAGCACCATCAGTTGTCACACTGGCTAGTTTAGCCCAGTTCAGCTCCAAACCATTCACAGTTTGGCAAACCTTTTCATAGATATCCTCTCCTGTAGTTGTTCCTTTGATGCTTTGCAGTGCAGCAAGCTCTTCTGTGACTTTGAAATAGTCATTCATCCCACGAATAAAAATTAGAAGTTGTGCAGAATCACTAACATCATTGCTTTCGTCGAGTGCCAAGGAAAAATAGGAAAGTTTTTTTTGTGGAGTTTTGCAAATGCTGATAGAAATTGTCTCCCATTTCTTCAATCCTTCTTGTAATTGTAGGTCCTGAAAGACTCACTGTACTAAATAAATCGGCCTTCTCTGGACACATATCTTTGGCAACAGAAAGAAGGCATTCTTTAACAAATTCTCCCTCAACGAATGGTCTGCCAGTACACACTATTAGCTTGGCAACTTGAAAACTTGCTCGCAGTGATGAAATATTTAGCTGCTTCTGCTTCACAAAAGTATTTTGCTGAGTTGTTAATGTATTTTTCAGTTTTTATATTTTATCTTTTCTCACTTCTCCGACCAAACAATCATATTTATCTTTATGTTGAGTTTCATAGTGTCGACGTAAATTGTATTCTTTGAACACAGACACTATATTCTGGCATATCAGACACACAGCTCTTTCCTTGTACTGCATGAAAAAGTAATCATAAGTCCACTGTTTTTTGAATATCCTACACTCCGAGTAATTTTTTCTCTTTCTTGACATCATTGTTTCCTAGGGAGTCAAAATTGCTATTAGTAAAATACCAATATATATGTAGAGGTGTAATTGTGTATGGGAGCGGATGGCCAACAAACACAAGGGGCGTGGTTAGGGCCGTACACATAGGAGGTGCTCACACCGACGTCCGCACCTGCATCCCCCACGGGCCCCTCCCGGGGGCCGAGTACTATAAAAGGTGGTGAGCCGGAGGGCTCGAGGTCGAGGGTATCAGCTTTAACCAGCGAAGACGGAAGACCAGCTAGCATAGGCCCCGGAGCTCCCCTGGCTCGCTGTCCTTATCAGGGCCGACCAGGGCAAGCCGGTGGCGTGGCCCCGAGAGCCCAGACTGACGAGCCGGTCTGGAGACTCAGGGTGCCGGGATCCCAGCTTGACCAGGGCTGGGATAGGTAGCCTCCCCTAGCTCCGTAGTGGAGGACTTGGGCGTAGGTTAGCGGGGTTAGAAGTTGTGTATCCCTGTAGCCGAGTGAAGGGGACGATACCCCCTTAAGTATTGTGTGTACCCATTACTGTGCACAAGTTGGTGTCAATAAATAAGTGTGCCTCCGACCCTGTCGTCAAGCCTCCTGATACTTACTACATCTGGGGTCAGAAGTAAAACGTTCAACGATGGACACACGAGGGACGACACGTACCAGGGAGTCGGAGATGGAGGACACCGCGGCCGAATCGCCACCAGAGATGGCCGAGGTCGGATCGGAGCAGCCGGGGCCGAGTACACCCGCGCTGCTACGACAGGAAGGGGGGGATGCGTCGGCCGAGAGACTTCGGCTGGCTCACTCCCGCCTGGCGGAGCTGCTCTACGCTGCGGCCGCCGCGTTGGAAGAGATCACGCGGCTGGGGGCTGGAGGGGCTGCGCGGGACGACGACAGCAGCCGACGCGCGGCGACATTTCCCGCCACCCCGACGCGGCTCGCGGTTAAATTTCCCGCCATCACTACAGTGCGGGCAGAGGGCGGGGCCGGCCCGTGTCAGGTGACTGCTGAGGGCCAAGCACAAGCCGTGACATCATCAGCACCGGCCAGCGCGTCAACATCAGAGCGACCGGCGATGCCATGCTCGCAGCCCGCCCACACTGTAACATATGCTGGGAGCGACGGAGCGCGATCCGCAGCCACGGACGTCGCGTTACAGCAGCGACTGCCGCCTCTCAAAGAATTCGTGGGCGCGGACGGAGACTGGGGCGGCTTCAAAAGGCGGTTCATCGCTCATCAAGAGATGGCGAACTGGACGGACGCCGAGGCACTACGCGCGCTGCCGGCAATGCTGGACAACGACGCCCTGGCTACCCTCACCTCGGCGCCTAAGGAAAAGCACGCCACGCTGCACTTGGCCCTGCAGCTGCTGTCAGCCGTCTATGGGCCGCCTTCGGACTGCAGGCAGCTGTTCCACGATCGGCATCGGGGTGCCAACGAATCGCCCCTGGCCTTCCGGACGGCTCTCCTGGCCCTGGGAAAGGCAGCTTTTCCGCGGATGGACGAGGAGGGAGTGGACGCCATGGTGGCTGAAAAGCTGCTGCTACTCGCTGATGAGCTGGACGTCGCCGTCTTGGCTCAAGACGACGCAGAGATGTCGTCCCTGCTGGTCGCGCGCCACATCCACGGGGGCTTGCGGTCCCTGCGTCGCAAGGCCGCCAAGGGGGTGGCCGGCCATGCCATGGCGGCCACCACCCTCCCATCGGAGGAGGTCTGCGGGGTGGAGCGGCGGGGGGAATAGAGATCGGCGGCACCACAGGCTCGGAATGGACCGAGCCGCCAGGAGCAGCCCAGGCCATCTGGGGCGCTCACACGCTGCTACAACTGTGGCCTGCAAGGCCACGTTGCTTCAGGATGCCGGGCTCCCCGTCAGCGCGGGGCGACACCTCGTCAGGACGCCGCGCCGTCTCCACCCAAGCTCCAGCAGAGAAATACGGCGAGTCGTGGCACCTCACACGTTTGGCCCATGCACACATCCGACACACACTCACGCGCTCAACTGAACAGGGCTCGAAAATCGCCGGCCGTTGCGCCCGTTTGTTCTGAAATGCGGCGAGCGCTCCAACCGGGTCAGTGGTCGGAGCTCGCCCATCGTGTCGTTGCAGCGTCGGCGGGATCGTCGGTTGTGGTCGGTCATATTGATGGGGTAGAGGTGCGGATTTTAATTGACACGGGCATCGGCGACCATTATATCTGATTTGATTTATAACATCCTTCCCGTTCAAAGTCGTCCCTTGCTCCCCGTTGACGTGCCATGCTATGCTGCTAACGGGGGCTCGCTGGGCATTATTGGGCAAATCCGCGCCAAAATTTGCATTGGAGACATTAAATTATCCGGGCCTGTTTTGGTTTCCTCCTCACTCACGGTTCCGTGCCTGTTGGGGACGGATTTCTTGGCCAAAATGCCCATTCGTATCTTGATTGACCAGG
The DNA here is from genome assembly GCF_964198595.1 of Lampetra fluviatilis. Lineage (NCBI taxonomy): Eukaryota > Metazoa > Chordata > Hyperoartia > Petromyzontiformes > Petromyzontidae > Lampetra > Lampetra fluviatilis. The sequence continues at coordinate 831,617 of NC_136339.1, forward strand.
GGTGCATCGAGCTCCCGTCGGGCTGACGTGTTACATTTTTGTCTTCCCCCACCACGGAGCGTCGGGCGTTTGCCACCGTGCAGGCGCTCGTGACAAAAACTGTGCGCGTACCCCCGGGGGTGCAGATGCTCGTCCCTCTTAGGTTGCGTCGGCCGTTTGCTGAAGGGGTTGCGGATCGGGGGGTCTTGTTGGGACCATCTCGGGCCGGGGTCAATGGACCCGATTTGCTAGCGGCTCAGACCATGGTGAAAGGGGATGGGGACCCCTTCATTGCAGTCCTTAATGTAGGATCGCGAACGGCCGTGGTTCCTCAAGGGATCGTGCTTGCACACGCAACGCCGGTACCCTATGAGGAACCACTCGTGGGTCAGGTAAGCACCGATCCTCCGTCGCGACCGCATTCGGACTGTGATGACGGATGGCTGTATGCGCTTTGCGCGGGATCAGTGGACCTGTCCGACTCGCAGCGTGCGCAGCTGCGAGTTCTCCTGAACGAATTTGCCGACGTTTTTAGTCAACACAAATTTGATATTGGTTGTACTAAATTGCTGCGACACCATATTGACACGGGTGACAGCGCGCCAATCCGCCAAAATCCCTTTCGGTTGAGTCCCGCCGAAAAGGATCATGTCAAATCGGCTGTTGATGACATGCTAGCCGCCGATATCATTTCCCCTTCCAACAGCCCGTGGGGCGCGCCGATCGTTTTGGTGAAAAAACACGACGGCTCACTGCGGTTTTGTGTCGACTTTCGGCGATTGAACAAACTTTCTGTGGCAGATGCGTACCCGCTTCCTCGAATGGATGAGTCGCTCGATGCCTTGGCGGGGGCGCGATTCTTTTCCACCCTCGATCTACTATCTGGATTCTGGCAGCTTCCTCTGGATGACGAATCAAAACCTAAGACTGCTTTTCGTACACCGCAAGGTCTCTTCCAATTTAACCGCTTGCCGATGGGCTTACATTCTGCGCCGGCAACATTTCAGCGGTTAATGGAACTGGTCTTGGCAGGCTTGCAATGGGATTCGTGTTTAATTTACTTGTACGATGTCATCGTCTTTAGCAAATCCTTCGAGGAACACCTCCAGAGGTTGCGTGCTGTTTTTCTCAAAATGCGGGCTGCCAATTTGAAATTTAAACCGCAGAAGTGCCATTTGCTCCACGAATCGGTGCGGTATTTGGGTCACATTGTTGGGCGCTCGGGGATATCCACTGATCCCGCCAAAACGGAATGCGTCAGCTCCTGGCCGACTCTCACCTCGGTGGGAGAGGTCAGGAGTTTCATTGGGTTCGCGTCGTACTATCGGCGGTTTATGGCTGACTTCGCTACGATCGCGAAACCATTGCATGCCTTGACGTCCAAGGGAGTCAGGTTTCATTGGGGGCCGGAGGAGGAGGCTGCTTTTAGCGCCCTCCTGAATGCCCTGGTGGGGGCTCCGCCGTTGAATTACCCCGATTTCTCACAACCCTTCTTGCTCGATACAGACGCAAGTAACACGGGCATTGGGGGCGTGCTGTCCCAGCTCGTTGGGGGCGTAGAGCATGTGGTGGCTTACGGTAGTCGGGTACTGTCTCCAGCGGAACAATGGTACTGCGTTACCCGTCGGGAATTATTGGCAATTGTTTATTTCATTCAGCAGTACCGCCCGTATCTGTACGGTCGGCGTTTCACCGTCCGTACAGATCATGCGGCTCTACAGTATGCTCTGCGGGTTCAACAACCATCGGGCCAGTTGTCTCGATGGTTGGAGATTCTCCAAGACTACGACTTTGTCACCACATATCGTAAGGGCGTCCGCCACACGAACACTGACGCCCTGTCGCGGTTGCCACCCACTTCAGAGTGCGCTTGCCTCTTAGGTTCGGGGCGTTGTAGGCCCCCGAACGTCTCCACCGATTCGGTCCTCGTGGCCGCCACCGATGCGCCTTCGGCTTCGGGTCCTATCGAGCAAGAAGGGAGGGATTTGTTGCTGGGGTTGTCGGTCGCGGAATGGGGACGCCTCCAAATGGAGGACACCTCCCTCCTCGCTCTGCGCCGTCGCACCGGGGGGGTTGGTCAGGGGGTGGCGAACGTTGACTCGTGGGGGTTGTTCCAGGGTCTTTTAATGCACTGGGATGGAAAATCCCGCCGCCAACGGCTCGTGGTGCCTGCAGCATTAAGGGGTAAGGTGGTATGGGCTGTTCATGAGCGGCTTCTGCACTTGGGGGTTCACAAGACCTTTGCCACGCTCCAGCTCGATTTCTTCTGGCCGGGCATGGCAAAGGACGTGGGGGATCTCCTGGGGTTGTGCACGCAATGTGCGCAGCGGAAGCCACCTGCAAGGGGGTCCAACCCTCCGCTGCAGTCCATAAAGGTTTCCCGGGTTAACGAGCTCGTTGCTCTAGACATTCTCGGGCCATTTCCCGCTACACCCAGGGGGAATAGGTATTTATTGACAGGGGTCGAATACTTCACGAGATGGCCTATGGCCTAGCCCCTGGCCAACCAGTCGGCGGCAGCCATCGCGGAGGCCTTTGTCCAGGGCTATGTCCTCGACAAGGGTGCTCCGGAACGGCTGCTTACTGACCAGGGTAAGAATTTTTCGGGGAAACTCCTCCGCGAGGTGTGCGACCTCTTGGGTACGGAGAAAATTCGGACCTCCCCGTATCACCCACAAACTGACGGGATGGTGGAACGGCTGCATCGGACCATCATGTCTATGCTGTCCCAGCAGGTATCGGAATCCCAGACCGATTGGGACCTTCGCATTGCCGGTGTGTTGCAAGCCTACAGGATGGCTCCTCATGCGGCCACCGGATTTTCCCCTTTCTTTTTAACGTATGGCCGCGAGGCTAACCCCCCTGTGACGACCCAGCTGAAGCTCTCGGCGCCTCAGGCGAAGTCTACATTGTCCGAACACGTTAAATTTAATATCGGCAAATTATCTGAGGCGCGGGAAGCGGCCGTGCAAAATTCTGAACTCCGCCAGCAGGCGAACGAGAGGCTTCGGCTGGGGCGGGTACATGTGTTCAAATGGAAACCAGGGGACAGGGTATGGTTGCACTGTCCCCAGGTGCTGCTGGCGACCTCGTCAAAGTTGGTACGGCCGTGGCGGGGGCCCGTGGAGGTCGTACAGGTCTTGCGGCCGCAATGTGTATGCGTCAAATGGGGGAGGCGTCGGTGGTACGTGCACCCCTCAAGGTTGAAACCGTTCATTGCGCCGCCCGTGGTTCGCACACACGCACGCATGGCCAAACGTGTGAGGGGTCCGCCGACTCCCCGACGTCGCTGCTCTCGCCTAACCTGACATCAACTGTGCCATCTCCAGGTGCAACTGGAGTGACGGCTCCGCGACCGCCAACCCCCCCCGGGGGGGTCGGGGGTCGCTCGGCAGCGGCACCAGACTCTCTCGCACCTGGACCGTCAACAACCGCCACTGAGCAGGCCGGGACGGGCCCTTATGACGGGCCCGCCGCGAGAACGCGCGCCAAAACGCGCAGACTATTGTGAGGTCGGCCGTTGGGGGGCCTTTGCGGACGAGGGGGGGAGGCGCCTGGGGCGCGTGTATATATATGGTGGTTTTACGGAATGGGGTATTTATTCGGGAGGGTGCGCCGGGTTATTTTTTTTATTCTCGTTCTTCTTCTACCTGTTTCCTGTTGTTGTTGTTGTTATGGTTGTCATTGTTCTTGTTAAAATTACGCGAGGCACACACGGGTTTGAGCAGGGATGCACCTTTATTCTGATTTTGTTGCAGCCGGGGACGGCTGCGAGCTGTACAGGGGGGGGGGTGATGTAGAGGTGTAATTGTGTATGGGAGCGGATGGCCAACAAACACAAGGGGCGTGGTTAGGGCCGTACACATAGGAGGTGCTCACACCGACGTCCGCACCTGCATCCCCCACGGGCCCCTCCCGGGGGCCGAGTACTATAAAAGGTGGTGAGCCGGAGGGCTCGAGGTCGAGGGTATCAGCTTTAACCAGCGAAGATGGAAGACCAGCTAGCATAGGCCCCGGAGCTCCCCTGGCTCGCTGTCCTTATCAGGGCCGACCAGGGCAAGCCGGTGGCGTGGCCCCGAGAGCCCAGACTGACGAGCCGGTCTGGAGACTCAGGGTGCCGGGATCCCAGCTTGACCAGGGCTGGGATAGGTAGCCTCCCCTAGCTCCGTAGTGGAGGACTTGGGCGTAGGTTAGCGGGGTTAGAAGTTGTGTATCCCTGTAGCCGAGTGAAGGGGACGATACCCCCTTAAGTATTGTGTGTACCCATTACTGTGCACAAGTTGATGTCAATAAATAAGTGTGCCTCCGACCCTGTCGTCAAGCCTCCTGATACTTACTACATATATACAGCGCTACAAAAACAATATACCAGCAATAACTTTGCCCACACAGAGACATACAGACTGCACTGCCCATCAATGCAGTCTGATTGGGGGAACTCCGCTTTTACCCCAGGCTCACACTGGTGCGGGTGCCATTAAAAAGTTAATTACACCTGCAGTTTTGTTCACAGATAGCAGCCCAATGAGTGCTCACCAGCGCAGCCCAATTAGTGCTCACCAGCGCAGCCCAATTAGTGCTCACAAGCGCAGCCCAATTAGTGACCATGGGCCGGATAAATGCCCTCGGTGGGCCGCATGTGGCGCGCGGGCCGTAGTTTGAGGACCCCTGTATTAGACAAATATGACATCATTGGAAGGAAAATAAGTTTGTCCACTTGTGAGTTAGTCTGTTAGTGACGGCATCTGAGTTTATATTCCCGTTGTACTGGGTCACCTCAGTGCTCATTTGTGACTGCAAGGAACTGGTGGGGGGGGACTGTGGCATTGATTGTGATCCATGGGGGAGAAAAACAACTCATGAATGGAATTGGCCAAACATCCAAATACAGGACCACAGAACTTGGGCAATGGTTGGTAATGCCGGGGTTCTCAGAATCTGAATATGTATTTATACTGGAGGAATCTGATAAGCTATGAAGCTGTTTTTCACATGTCCAGCAGCTAAACTGAAAACTAGTTTTTATTTTACCAGGTAAAGCCCAATATAATCCATCATGGGCGTAACCAGACTAGATTCTGTGAGCAGCTCACAGATCCTTGAAATATCAGCGACAACGGAGGGTGGAGGAGTGGTGCTCACAATAACGAGCGGAGCGCCAGGCGGCTAAAATGTAGCAAGGTGGCATAGTAAGGAGCATAGACAGAAGATCTGCCAGTCATCTCAGTCTATAGTTTAGACTCTGAACCCTAAAAACTAAACAATTTTTCTATTTTTCAAGGTAAGTCCCACTGAGCTATATCGCTTTTTCAGAAGCGACCTGGTCACAAATTATAGCAAAACGAAGTGGCTCATCATGTGGAGATTTATAGTAGCGAAATACTCCAAACGCATGTTTCTAAATGAGGAGGGAAAAACCAGAGGACCCTGAGAAGAATCCATGCGACCACGGGGAGAACATGCAAACGTCAAACATAGAGGCGTTAAGAGTCCACGTGGATTTTTCTCCGGGTGCTCCGGTTTTTCCCTCTTCATTTAGAATCAACATCACGCGTCTAGAGTAAATTTCCACGTGATAAGCTACTTCGTTGAGCTATAATTTGAGATAGCCAGGTCACTTTAAAAAAAATCAGCTACATAGCTCAGTGGGCCTTACCTAGTAAAATAAAAAATATTTTAATTAAAAAAAAATAGTTTTAGTTTCTAGCGTGCCTATGTGCGTGTGTGCGCTGCACTACAAACCTGGCAACCCCGGCCAACGGCAGTGACAATTATCTGAACCGGTTCTGGGCCTCCTCTCGGTCGACTCAGCCTCAAATGAGTACCCGGCGCATTGTGAAAAAAAATCGCCACTGGGAAGACAAAGGCGGCCGGGCGTAGTGTTGGCCACCCACCCCCTCGTGTGTCGTGCCGGCCTTCATAGGTGCTACTCACTAACAGCACTTGCCCCAACAGTCCACGGGGGATCTTTGTCTTTTGTTGTAAGCGGCACGTACCGTTACGCGTCACGATGGGTCCCGCGCTCAGCGTGGCGATGTCCCTGTTACTGCCTCCCCCCTCGGGGGGGTTCTGTGCACGTGAGGCCCCCCTCCTCCAGCGCGAGCTCGGGCAGTTACTCTGCGGGAGACACGCGACACGGCACGTGCGGGCGTGTTTGTGTGTACACGCGTGTGCACGTCTGTGTATCGGAACATGTCCTGGGTCGACGCAGCCTCAAATGAGTACCTGGAGCGGTGTGCAAGCATCGCCACTAGGGAGACAAAGGCGGCCGGGCATGGTGCTGGAAACCCACCCCCTCCACGTGCCGTGCCGGCCTTCATAGGTGCTCACTAAAAGCACTTGCCCCAACAGTCTATTCAGGCTAAACGGGGGATCTTTGTCTATCGTGCACGTCTTGAAGTGTGTGTGTGTGCATGTTTCTTCCTGAGAAGAAGGGTGACCAACACCAGTGTTCCAGGAAAGTTCCTGACAAGCTTTGCCTTGCCAGGCACGCTGACGAGAGGCTTACGGAGCCTCAGCGTATAGTTTCAGTCTGGGGCAGTCCTCTGCACGTTTTTGTTGGGGTATCTGACCCTCTGCTCAGTCATGAAAGTGCCTTCATGATGGTGGGCATGCCCGGGTAAAACTGCGTGGCCGAGAGTCAGAGCCATTCCCTGTTCACCTTCGAGTGCGGCAGGGATGGCCTCTGGCACCTGACACTCTAACACCATCTTGATTGACGATCGTAGTTAACAATGATTGGCACTCATCAGGTGCCTGTCACAGCATTTCGAGGCGCCATTGCGTGGAAATGATCAAAAACGAATCAATAAATAACGGCGGGGGGGGGGGGGGCTGGAGAGGAATGAAGGTGGTGATAGAAGAGAGCGAGCTCCTCAACCAGGGGGCACCAGTAGGGAGTTCACAACTGGGGGGGGGGGGCACCAGTAGGGAGTTCCACAACTGGGGGGGGGGGCACCAGTAGGGAGTTCACAACTGGGGGGGGGGGGGCACCAGTAGGGAGTTCACAACTGGGGGGGGGGGGCACCAGTAGGGAGTTCCACAACTGGGGGGGGGGCACCAGTAGGGAGTTCACAACTGGGGGGGGGCACCAGTAGGGAGTTCCACAATTGGGGGGGGGGCACCAGTAGGGTGTTCCACAACTGGGGGGGGGCACCATTAGGGAGTTCCACAACTGGGGGGGGGGCACCAGTAGCGAGTTCACAACTGAGGGGGGGCACCAGTAGGGAGTTCACAACTGGGGGGGGGGGCACCAGTAGGGAGTTCCACAACTGGGGGGGGGGGGGCACCAGTTGGGAGTTCCACAACTGGGGGGGGGGGGGCACCAGTAGGTAGTTCACAACTGGGGGGGGGCACCAGTAGGGAGTTCACAACTGGGGTGGGGGCACCAGTAGGGAGTTCCACAACTGGGGGGGGGGGCACCAGTAGGGAGTTCCACAACTGGGGGGGGGGGCACCAGTAGGGAGTTCACAAGTGGGGGGGGGCACCAGTAGGGAGTTCACAACTGGGGGGGGGCACCAGTAGGGAGGTCCACAACTGGGGGGGTGGGCACCAGTAGGGAGTTCCACAACTGGGGGGGGGGGCACCAGTAGGGAGTTCACAACTGGGGGGGGCACCAGTAGGGAGTTCCACAACTGGGGGGGGGGGGGGCACCAGTAGGGAGTTCACACCTGGGGGGGGGGCACCAGTAGGGAGTTCACAACTGTGGGGGGGCACCAGTAGGGAGTCCACAACTGGGGGGGGGCACCAGTAGGGAGTTCCACAACTGGGGGGGGGCACCAGTAGGGAGTTCCACAACTGGGGGGGGGGGGGGGCACCAGTAGGGCGTTCCATGATCACCGCAAGAATGCGCCCGATGATGGAGGTGCACACGGAAAGTGCGCTCCATCGGCAGACCGTTAAGTGACGTCGCGAGTGCGGGGCGGTTTTTGCCGACCCGCGAGTGTCTGCGGGTCGAGGCGAGGCCTTCGCAGCGGCTGGGCGTGTTCCTCACCGGCCCGAACGAGGGGCAGTCAATCTCGCGGCAGAGGCGTGTGTTGCAGTGCAGGAAGATGGTGGAGAGGTGTTGGTGCTTGTGGCGCACGAAGCGGAACACCTCGAACGAGAACTTGGACACCTGGCTGCGCGCGTTCTCGATGATCGTCGTCTGCGGGTCGCGCTTGCAGCTGCAGAGATGCACAACAAAATGAGACGAAAACATCCCCCCGTGTAGCCTTTTAACAGACTGTTGGGGCAAGTGCTGTTAGCGAGTAGCGCCGATGAAGGCCGAGACGACAGACACACGAGGGGGTAGGTGGCCAGCACCACGCCCATCCGCCTTTGTCTCCCTTGTGGCGATGTTTACACATCACACCTGGTACTCATTTAAGGCTGAGTCAACCTAAGGGAGGGCCAGGACCCGTTCAGACACACAGAAGACAAAAACAGACACGCACAGACATGTGCAGACAAAGATCCCCCGTATAGCCTTAACAAAATGTTGGGGCAAGTGCTGTTTGCGAGCAGCACCGATGAAGGCCGGCACGACAGACACACGAGAGGGTGGGTGGCCTAGCACCACGCCGGGACGCTTTTGTCTCCCGAGTTGCGATGTTTTTACACATCGCTCCAGGTACTCATTTGAGGATGAATCAACCTTGTGGGTAGGCTCAGAGCCGATTCAGACAATCATCAATGGCGGTGTTGGTGGGAATCAAACTCGGGTCGCTAGGTTCGCAGCGCGGCGCGCTAACAGCTGTGCCACCTCTCCCCAAGTGTCTCACGCAACAAACGCACAGTAAGAGAGGTGCACGCTCGATGACACAAAAACAAAGATGTCCCGTATAGCGTCAAACAGGAACAGGAGCCGTCGGGCTTTCACTGGACAGCAGTGGGGAACATTGAGTGGAGAACAAATATAAAATGACTTCATTAGTCTGCTCTTATGAATCCATATGTAGTGGCGTAACGGGCCCAGGGTTTGCAAACAGCAGTTGCATTATGTACGGGGTTGCAGACAGTGAGGTCAGCTCAGGATAAGCAGGTGCAGGCGGGTAGCCTTGGTGATAGCAGACAGAGACGCCAGCAATTAGGGAAAGAGGCAGTGATTGGCTGGCTGCAAATGCAAACGCGGAGTAGGTGCCACGGAGGCGAGAGATAGTGGCGATAAGGGGGAGAACACGTGCGTGAGGCGTGGGGAGGCCGCCGGCTTAATGAGGGCCATCTGGGGGCACTTAATGAGGTGGGGGATAAAAGGGGAACGTGTGAGGCAGTGGAGTTGAGTTGGTTGGAGTGAAGACAAGAGTGAATTCAAGAGAAGTCCGGGAGCCCGCTCTCCACACCTCGTCCTCTCCAGCGGTGTTGGATGATCCCACGCTGGAGGCACGGGCGAGGTTGGAGGAGTGAGGGTAGACAGGCTAGCAGTAGAGAGGCTAGCGAAATCCTAAGTGTGAGGGTGACAAGGCTAGCAGTTGAGAAGCTAGCAGAGTATATAGTCAGCAAGTGGAATCCTAAGTGTGGGTGTGATCAGGCTCGCAGCAGAGAAGCTAGCGGAGTGGATAGTGAGAGGCTAGCAGTGGAGAAGTTAGCGGAGTGTATAGTGCAGGGGTGGGGAACGTCTGGCCCGCGGGTCGTGTAAGGCCCGCGAAATTATTTGGTCTGGCCCTGCCAAGGCAACCGCAGGCGGGACTCGAAATTCAATAAACCTGGAAAAGCAGTTGCGAGTAGCGACATCATCAATACCAGCTAACATCATACACCTCACCAAAAAGAAGCAGTTCCAGCCATCACATTAGGGGTGAGTTAATTAAATGTTTGACCAAATATAACAGGCAAATTTTTAAGTTGATAATTTTGTATGGCCCGCGAATGATGTTATAAATATCCAAATGGCCCTTGGCAGAAAAAAGGTTCCCCACCCCTGGTATAGTGAGAGGCTGGCAGTGGAGAAGCTGGCAGAGGGCAACGTAGCAGGCTAGTGGAGCGAGAGAGAGCGAGCGGAGTGTAGCAGACGAGCAGTACAAGAGGAGGAGTTGCGACGGAGACGCGTGGTGTTGAACGCGAGGAGTTCTGTGCCAATAAAGTGACACAGGAGAAAAGAAGAAGTTGTCCGTGTGAAATAACACCACCACACATACGAAAGATGAAGATTGCCACGCGGTGGGACCCAGCGCCCGTCACACTGTCAATTGGGGTAGGGTTGTCCCGATGTCCAGGTTTTAACCGGACACTCCGGATATTAACATCTGTGTTCGGGTGGCAGGAATAGATTTTTATTTATACATATATACATTAATATTGTCATTCAAGAACCCAGAATACAAAGTGGATTTTAAAAATAGGGGAGGTGGGGGGAGAAAACAGCTGGGTAATGCGTAACAAACTCGGCGCAATGACACCCTAAAAAATGTAGGGATCGATCGGCGGACGTCTGGGCTCAGCTGCCCTACCGCGGTCAGGGTAACGGTCAGGAGCAGCTTAGGAGGGGGGGGGGATAATGTAACTCAACAAAACCATAAATAAAGTAACGTGAGCGCGATGTCCAACTTCGTCATTCTTTTCATCTCCCAGGAGCAGCACTTCACCGTTGTGCGAACAGAAGTGGTGCAGTAGGAATTGAGTGACTTCATTTTTTTTACTTTACGAAGATCTGACAGACCCCTCCGGCTGCCTGAGAAATATGTGAGGGTTTATGCCTCCCCCCACCCCCTGGCCTTGCCTGAGGAAGAGGTCATAGCGGGTGATGTCGCTTGGGTTGCCGGAGGGAGTCGCGTAGCAGTAGTCGAGCAGCACGTGCCACCTGTAAAGATAAAAGACAAAGACCCCATGTATAGCCTGTAACAGACTGTTGGGGCAAGTGCTGTTAGTGTGCGGCACCCATGAAGGCCGGCACGACACATGATGGGATGGGTGGCCAGCACCATGCACCACCGCCTTTGTCTCCTCCAGTGGCGATGTTTATGCATCACACCAGGTACTCATTTGAGGCCGAGTTACAGTGATGTCACCACGGTGCTTGCGCCATTCTAAGTGAGCCTTGAGGCCACGTTAATTGTCGAAGGCTCACTGGCAGGAGGTCATGGGACAGACCCAGGTGCCATGGGTTGAAATGCGTATTCAGCCAATTGAGTAAACAGTCCTCGAATTACGAACATAATTAGTTCCTGAAATCCGCAAGTTGAACGGTTTGTAAATCGGAACACAATATGAAATCTGTTACAATTCAACAAATAGGGAAGCATTGTTAAACTCATTACATCTTGCGGAGGATTGCTCCTCTGAACAAAATAGGTCCGCAGTTCAGTTTTCAAATGCAAGTTCGCGTTTTAAGTCGATGTCATTTTATTATTCATGGACGCTGGTTGCGTAACTATGGGTGTTCGTAAGTCGGGCGTTCATAGGTTGAGGACTGCCTTATTTGGCTGCTATAAATGTCCACATGATAAGGCACTTCGTTGAGCTATCATTTGTGGCCAGGTTACTTCTGAAAAAGGGCTACTATAGAGTTCAGTGGGCCTTACCTGGTAAAATAAAAATAGTTTTACTAAGTTTAGACTGAGATGACTGGCAGATGTACCATATGTGCTACCTACTATGCCAACCTGCTGCATTTTAGTCGCCTGGCTCTCTGCTCGTTATTGTGAGCGCCACCCCTCCATTGTCGCTGATATTTCAAGGATCTGTGAGCTCCTCACACAATCCAACATGGTTACACCCAGGATTGATCATAGGCAGGCCAGCCTGAATGTTTTCTACCAAAGCAAATGTTCAAGCATAGAGAAGGGAGGGCAATACTGTGACCGAAAAGTGCCAGAGCTTCATATGGAGTGATAAGCCAGATAACTTCCACACAGCGTTACGTAGCTAGTGAACATATAAAGCCGCCCTACTGATTCAGAGTGAGACATCCGCTGTCAAACAAGAGTTGGCCATAAGCGCACTGCCCGAAGTGCTGAAACTTCTTGACTCTCCCCACAACTGAAACATAACTCAAGGGGAGTGGAGGGGGTGGAACATTCGATGACACAAAATACCCAGCCAGGTTCCAGGTCCAGCAATAGCTTCTCCAACTCCTAAGAGTAAGCAGCAATGACCAGATCTTCAGCATACGTAATATGGTTGAGCCATAGGGAGTCAACCCTTGACCTCATCCCAGCATCAATCACAATCTCATTGTATCTGTAGCAGATGGAAATTCCTCGTAGGCTTTGGCCATGTCAACAAAGCAGAGGTATAGGTAGGTCCTGTTGAAATTCTCTATACCTCTGCTGTAGCAGATGGGTTTGAAAATATGGCATCCATGCAGGACTGCCCTGGCCTTAGCATGTCTGGCAAGGCGATGTTTGAATAATCCTTGCCAGGACACTTCCTAGAATACTGAATACGAAGATGCCCCAGACGTTATTATCAGTACGATCCCTCTTATAACTTTACAAGAAGGGGGACTCGACTGATGAGGGCAGTCACCGGGGCATCCTTCCATTCCTGCAAAACACACACAGCCTGTGGTCCCAGCAGTTCCGATGATGTCATTCAGGGTAGTCTTGTAAATAAAAAAATGCCATTGTCAATAATTCAATGGGAAATCATCATCTCCTCATGCTTTACCCGGCGTAGACTCTGCATCACTCTTTGCATCGCCTAGGTAGATGGTGCATCAGCCAGCCCCCTCAAAACCCTCATAAAAGACGTGATCTTGGTGTTGAAGGCGTTGATGGTGGTAGATTGTTAAGTGATGATGATGGGATCGAGGTGATGTGGTAGAGCAGTGAGGGTGGTGCCGGTGAGGTGTTGATGTTTGTGAGGTGATTGTAGTCATGAGGCGTTGATGATAGTCCACACCTCCGATTAGCACGGTTGGCTACGTATGGTGCGAAAGAGGTTCAACATACACATATACATAGTGAGGCGATGGAGAAGTGTTGGTGGTACGCTTGTAGCTGGACTGTCCACTGCCTCACCTCTCATCTAGGTTCTTGGCTCTCACAGCCGCGTAGATGCGCGTCTTCAGCTCCAAGCCCCGGCTGGGTATGTGCAGAAGCTCCGAGTAACTCGAGTCCTGGAGAAACACGGGTAGACATGGGGGAGACACAGGTGAGAGACACGAGAGGGAGAGACCAGGAGACTGGGGTTACAAAGGAGTGACACATTGGAGGAGACACGGCAGGAAGACACTGGGAGACACAGGGGTGTCAGAGATATCACAATCTATCCCAATCCTGCACGTAAAATGATCTGATCACTCCATCTCTGCGGTGGTTGTCCTGCCGGGCATGTTCTCGCCATCCACTGTTATTCTTTTACCAATCCAATTCATCACCCAAATATCACCCAAATATGGTTAGGTCTTGAAATATTCATGTCAGGGCTCTACGACACACTCGACCACTATTGAGTCGTGACATAGCCAAAACGGGGGCGTGTAGCGGAGTATTGACAATGCTCTATTATTGCAACTCACTACTCTACGGGACGCCTAGCAAAAACATTACCAAGCTGCAGCGTGTACAACATTCATTGGCACGTGTCGTGACGGGGACTGCAAGATCCAACCGTGTCTGTCCTGTGCTAGCTGAGCTGCATTGGCTTCGGGTTACTTAACGGATACAATATAAGGTCGCACTCACTGCACACAAAGTGCTTGACACAAATGAACCACAATACCTTGCTGAACTCGTCAAGGAGCATAAAGCATCACGCAAACTCCAGTCATCCTCGCAGTGGCTTTTGGCTAACCATCGAACAAAAACGGTCATCGCATCGCGTGCTTTCAGATCCGCTTCTGTGACCGTCTGGAATGCTCTTCCGATATTAGGAAGCCACTGGAGCTATGCTACTTTTAAATTTAGATCGAAAAATAATTTATTTAAAACTGCACATTAAGCATGGTTGGCTACGTATGGTACGAGAGAAGTTCAAGATACGTGCATACACACCTTGTAAAGAGATGTCTCCTGCACATGCCGTTTACTTTCCTAACAATAAATATGTTTCTCATTCGACAAAATTTTTCATGTTCTATTCTTGTGAATGGCAACATTTTGAGGCACTAAATGCCAATGTTGAGGTCTGCTGGCCACGAGAGGGTTTCAAGAGAGACATTGTGTAGTTTTTCTTTTCCTCCTCCATTGAAAAAGCACAGACGACAGTGGTTTACTTTGTGGGTCCATAGCCTGGGCTGCATAGCCACAATCAGACTGCAGGTGCACACTAACAGCACTTGCCCCGAACAATAGTGTCGCGGTTAGAGTGCTGTGCTTCGAACCCGGCGACTCGAGTTCGGCCAATACCAGTGACGAATAACTGAACTCTCTCCAGTGTTGCCGCTTGTTCGAAATGTAGAGACCAAGTACTAGGAAAGCACTTGCAAATGGCAACATCGCCCCTCGCACTTTCCTGTTTTTTCGCCAGCCAGCCCAGGCCTCCCGGCACACTGGAGCTGGCTTCTCATTATTGCTGGGGACGTCGAATTGAATCCAGGCCCGTTTTTCCCTTGTGGTGGCTGCGGCAAGAACGTCAATGCAAATTCTATCCAATGCAACGGTTGTAAAGCTTGGTACCACAAACACCGCACTACTTTAGCCCGCATCCCCAGTTCAAATTCCGGCTGGTTCTGAAAATATTGTGCATCATCCACTCCAACAACTCCACCTTGCACAACCACACTAGTGTAATAAAGCTGGTTGAGGAGACTTCTGGAATCTGTCTTTTATTCAACTTGTATTACAGCTTTCATTCACGCTGCTGATAGGCAGCATGAGAGGGACAGATAGAGAGAGAGACACACTGCCACGTGGCAACCCGGAGCCCCGTTCCCGCGTGGCACTTTCCTCAGTTCGTTCCCGTTCTGACCACGTGTCGTTCGTCTCCACCCCTATTTAATACCCGGGTCACGTGGTACGTTTCCGCCAATCCTCGTTAGCGTCCATGGAATATTTCAGGCCCCCTCGTAAGCTCCCGGGACCACGACTCATCTCCCCATTGGCTGTGGCCAAAGCCAGCAGAACCAATCCTTACAGCTGTCACCTTTCCATTACGTCAGGGCCACGCCCCTAGGCTTCCCCCCATTAGCTATAAACCAGGACCGGCAGAGCCAATCATCATGACGAGTTGTGATACGTCAGTGAGCCGGATATATCCTCACATTACACTAGCACCACCACCTCATCCATCGCAAACACCATTTCAACCACAACAAAACGTCCACAACAAAAATGACCTAAAAATCCTTCAACTAAACATCAACGGCATCAACAACAAATCTCTTGAACTCAGCACCTTCCTACAACAAAACTCCATTCATATAGCCAACATCAAAGAAATAAAATTAAAATCCACTTCTCGCCTGCCCAACTTTCAAAATTTCACTTTCCTCCGTCGAGACCGACCAACATCTGGTGGCTGTCTAGCTTTCCTCATCCATAACAGCATTCAATTTGGAGAAATTTAAATCCCAATGCCTCCTTCTGATATCACCACAGAAGTCTTAAGCATCCGTATCAAATCCCATATATGTCCACTGACTAGAATCAATGTCTACATCCCACTGACCAGTTCTTGCCTTCGCAACTATCAGTTCAATATAAATCGACTTTAACCAAATAACGACTCAATTGTTATTGGAGATTTCAATGCCCACAACAAACTTTGGCACTCTTCTCTATCAGATGCACGTGGTGACCTCTTTGCCAATATCTTGAACGGCTCCCCCTATGGGGTACTCAATGAAAATAATCAAACCAGAGTTCCGTCATCTGGCCCTTCATCCTCACCCGATATCTCAATAGCGTCAGGAAACCTCTTTTCATCAATTGACTGGCAAGTCTTTACGGCCTTTGGATCTGACCACCTACTGATTGTGTTGACCCTCAATGCCACCAAGCCTTCACAAACTCCTAAAAACCGCTTGTATTACAACTTCAAAATAGCCAACTGGCCACTTTTCACTTCAGAATCAGAAGCATTATTCACCGACAACATCAACCATATCCACACATCCGCACATAACTCTGAAAAGATTTTCAGAAACATCATCGCATATACCACCAAGCACACCATCCCGACGGGTTGCTACAAGCAACACCTTCCCTGCCTCCTTAAAGAAGCCTCAACACTAATAAACCAACGAAACACTATAAGGACTAAAAATTCTACATCACCACAAATCCCAGCCTTCAATATTGAAATCACAAAGCGAATCAATCAAGCCAAAACAGAACGCTGGCACGAGTTTGTTGAATCTTTTGACCACCGCCAAAACTCATCAAAACTTTTGAAGACCATCAAAGCCTTAGACGGACACTTCAAATCGCCACCCAATTATGCAATCACTTTCAACAACAAATCCGTCATAAACAACAATAACATTGCCAACCACTTTAACAAACTTTTCAAATCAGTCGTCCCACACTCTTCCAATAAATCCACCCGTCAAAAAATCCGTCAAATCAAGGAACTACCACTAAACGACGCCCCCCAATTTAGCTTTCAAGAGGTGAAACTAGCTATCATTTGTGTATCAGGTATCCGCATCTGCCATGGTTTGTGCAGATACGATTTATAGGTGGACCATGAGCTTTGTGGAAGGTCAGACCCAGTGATCTTCTGTGTTGGGTCTATCACAATGTGTTTGTGAGTTCTTCTTGGTTCTTTCGGTAAAGTCACGTAGAAGGGAAGTAAATAATTTATTAAAATAAAACATAATAAAATAAAAATTCTCACGACGTTTCGGCCACAACACAAGCAGCCGTCCTCAGCTGAAGAAACAGAGCTGTCGGAAAGACAGCGTCCTGAGGACGGCTGCTTGTGTTGTGGCCAAAACGTCGTGAGAATTTGTATTTTATTATGTTTTATTTTTATTATTTCCCTTCTACGTGACTTTACCGAAAGAACCAATAAGATGAATCCCTGCAGTCACGAATGCTTTAAATCGATGTTTGTGAGTTCTTTGAACTATATTTCGCTCTCCAGGCTTAATCGGGGTTGAATTTGCATTCAGGTTAAGCACATACGTGTTAAAGGGTTGTGTGACTTCAAGCAATGACGAGGTCCTGATGAATGGGAAGGCCAGTGTTTTCCTCAATTCGCAGGACTTTCATCCAGCTAGCACCAACTAGCTGGATGATAGTATGGTTGCTGTTGTGAGATTCCAGCTCCACACATCGTTTGTGAGAAAAGCCTGGTTCATTTTAGTAATAGCAAGGGTTAACGTTTATTTATTTGCAGGGGATTTTCAGTTTTGACTATGACACTAGAATATAATTGCCCATTCTTGCAAATGATGATGTCAAAAAGGTCTTTAATGATCACATTACAGCAAATGGACTCTGAAAAATACACAAATATATGAGCAGTTGATTTAATAGGATCAAACCACCTCCTCAGTGCAACATGACCTGATAGTGAATGTCATGAGCACTTTATTATCCACCCACTTAAGAATGATTAATGTGAATACACTAACTTTAGTGATGAATTAATATACTGGAGTTTTTTTTTTACAGAGGTTCTCAAAGAAAATTAATCCTCGCTGATAGTGCACGGGGTTCCATTGAGGCAGTTGGCGTAAATTTTGGTCAATCCCCGGTGGAAGATAGGGCACCTCGTAATGCAGCCTCCTGCCAATGAAAGCCTCTGACTGTAAATTTATCATCGGCTTAGATTTCACTCAGCGACTCCCACTTTACGATTTTTCTGCTGATCCAGCTGCTTCTCATTCCCACTACCGCCCAGTGACTCTTAACAAATATCCCAGGCTACACACCCTTCTACGAACATAATCCCCGAGCTGTTAATTGGATTGTATGCCGATGATGTATACTCACTGTCAAAATGAGTGCTCATTTTCACCCTGTCATGTGGGAGTGGCTGGCCAGGAGCAACTCGCATTTATTAATAACATCCCTAGCAGGCTGATATACTGCAGTGGTGCGTTTATTAACTTATTTACTGCATTCAGTCGAGTGTGCCTGTATTCAAACGTCATTTGGAAGGTGGGGCGAAGATTACTAAATCATTATGGATTATGACAGGTGTCATTAGTATGAGAGTGCATAAGCTCTTTTAACGGAAGGTGGAATTCCTAATTAGTGTTGTTGTACACACTCAGTAACTCAAATTGATTACTCATGGGCAGCCGTTGGTATCTTTCCAGTATCTACTGAAAACATGTCACAGTTGCTGATGCTACACCATACAATTTAAATTGATATAGCATCTAAATGAGATCACATATCAAGATGCTATACAGACACACAGCATGCTCTGTATATAATAGTTTAATGATTCATTAGGAAAATAATAGATTTTCCGATAACCACCCCATTGGCTGTGGCCAAAGCCAGCAGAACCAATCCTTACAGCTGTCACCTTTCCATTACGTCAGGGCCACGCCCCTAGGCTTCCCCCCATTAGCTATAAACCAGGACCGGCAGAGCCAATCATCATGACGAGTTGTGATACGTCAGTGAGCCGGATATATCCTCACATTACACTAGCACCACCACCTCATCCATCGCAAACACCATTTCAACCACAACAAAACGTCCACAACAAAAATGACCTAAAAATCCTTCAACTAAACATCAACGGCATCAACAACAAATCTCTTGAACTCAGCACCTTCCTACAACAAAACTCCATTCATATAGCCAACATCAAAGAAATAAAATTAAAATCCACTTCTCGCCTGCCCAACTTTCAAAATTTCACTTTCCTCCGTCGAGACCGACCAACATCTGGTGGCTGTCTAGCTTTCCTCATCCATAACAGCATTCAATTTGGAGAAATTTAAATCCCAATGCCTCCTTCTGATATCACCACAGAAGTCTTAAGCATCCGTATCAAATCCCATATATGTCCACTGACTAGAATCAATGTCTACATCCCACTGACCAGTTCTTGCCTTCGCAACTATCAGTTCAATATAAATCGACTTTAACCAAATAACGACTCAATTGTTATTGGAGATTTCAATGCCCACAACAAACTTTGGCACTCTTCTCTATCAGATGCACGTGGTGACCTCTTTGCCAATATCTTGAACGGCTCCCCCTATGGGGTACTCAATGAAAATAATCAAACCAGAGTTCCGTCATCTGGCCCTTCATCCTCACCCGATATCTCAATAGCGTCAGGAAACCTCTTTTCATCAATTGACTGGCAAGTCTTTACGGCCTTTGGATCTGACCACCTACTGATTGTGTTGACCCTCAATGCCACCAAGCCTTCACAAACTCCTAAAAACCGCTTGTATTACAACTTCAAAATAGCCAACTGGCCACTTTTCACTTCAGAATCAGAAGCATTATTCACCGACAACATCAACCATATCCACACATCCGCACATAACTCTGAAAAGATTTTCAGAAACATCATCGCATATACCACCAAGCACACCATCCCGACGGGTTGCTACAAGCAACACCTTCCCTGCCTCCTTAAAGAAGCCTCAACACTAATAAACCAACGAAACACTATAAGGACTAAAAATTCTACATCACCACAAATCCCAGCCTTCAATATTGAAATCACAAAGCGAATCAATCAAGCCAAAACAGAACGCTGGCACGAGTTTGTTGAATCTTTTGACCACCGCCAAAACTCATCAAAACTTTTGAAGACCATCAAAGCCTTAGACGGACACTTCAAATCGCCACCCAATTATGCAATCACTTTCAACAACAAATCCGTCATAAACAACAATAACATTGCCAACCACTTTAACAAACTTTTCAAATCAGTCGTCCCACACTCTTCCAATAAATCCACCCGTCAAAAAATCCGTCAAATCAAGGAACTACCACTAAACGACGCCCCCCAATTTAGCTTTCAAGAGGTGAAACTAGCTATCATTTGTGTATCAGGTATCCGCATCTGCCATGGTTTGTGCAGATACGATTTATAGGTGGACCATGAGCTTTGTGGAAGGTCAGACCCAGTGATCTTCTGTGTTGGGTCTATCACAATGTGTTTGTGAGTTCTTCTTGGTTCTTTCGGTAAAGTCACGTAGAAGGGAAGTAAATAATTTATTAAAATAAAACATAATAAAATAAAAATTCTCACGACGTTTCGGCCACAACACAAGCAGCCGTCCTCAGCTGAAGAAACAGAGCTGTCGGAAAGACAGCGTCCTGAGGACGGCTGCTTGTGTTGTGGCCAAAACGTCGTGAGAATTTGTATTTTATTATGTTTTATTTTTATTATTTCCCTTCTACGTGACTTTACCGAAAGAACCAATAAGATGAATCCCTGCAGTCACGAATGCTTTAAATCGATGTTTGTGAGTTCTTTGAACTATATTTCGCTCTCCAGGCTTAATCGGGGTTGAATTTGCATTCAGGTTAAGCACATACGTGTTAAAGGGTTGTGTGACTTCAAGCAATGACGAGGTCCTGATGAATGGGAAGGCCAGTGTTTTCCTCAATTCGCAGGACTTTCATCCAGCTAGCACCAACTAGCTGGATGATAGTATGGTTGCTGTTGTGAGATTCCAGCTCCACACATCGTTTGTGAGAAAAGCCTGGTTCATTTTAGTAATAGCAAGGGTTAACGTTTATTTATTTGCAGGGGATTTTCAGTTTTGACTATGACACTAGAATATAATTGCCCATTCTTGCAAATGATGATGTCAAAAAGGTCTTTAATGATCACATTACAGCAAATGGACTCTGAAAAATACACAAATATATGAGCAGTTGATTTAATAGGATCAAACCACCTCCTCAGTGCAACATGACCTGATAGTGAATGTCATGAGCACTTTATTATCCACCCACTTAAGAATGATTAATGTGAATACACTAACTTTAGTGATGAATTAATATACTGGAGTTTTTTTTTTACAGAGGTTCTCAAAGAAAATTAATCCTCGCTGATAGTGCACGGGGTTCCATTGAGGCAGTTGGCGTAAATTTTGGTCAATCCCCGGTGGAAGATAGGGCACCTCGTAATGCAGCCTCCTGCCAATGAAAGCCTCTGACTGTAAATTTATCATCGGCTTAGATTTCACTCAGCGACTCCCACTTTACGATTTTTCTGCTGATCCAGCTGCTTCTCATTCCCACTACCGCCCAGTGACTCTTAACAAATATCCCAGGCTACACACCCTTCTACGAACATAATCCCCGAGCTGTTAATTGGATTGTATGCCGATGATGTATACTCACTGTCAAAATGAGTGCTCATTTTCACCCTGTCATGTGGGAGTGGCTGGCCAGGAGCAACTCGCATTTATTAATAACATCCCTAGCAGGCTGATATACTGCAGTGGTGCGTTTATTAACTTATTTACTGCATTCAGTCGAGTGTGCCTGTATTCAAACGTCATTTGGAAGGTGGGGCGAAGATTACTAAATCATTATGGATTATGACAGGTGTCATTAGTATGAGAGTGCATAAGCTCTTTTAACGGAAGGTGGAATTCCTAATTAGTGTTGTTGTACACACTCAGTAACTCAAATTGATTACTCATGGGCAGCCGTTGGTATCTTTCCAGTATCTACTGAAAACATGTCACAGTTGCTGATGCTACACCATACAATTTAAATTGATATAGCATCTAAATGAGATCACATATCAAGATGCTATACAGACACACAGCATGCTCTGTATATAATAGTTTAATGATTCATTAGGAAAATAATAGATTTTCCGATAACCACCCCATTGGCTGTGGCCAAAGCCAGCAGAACCAATCCTTACAGCTGTCACCTTTCCATTACGTCAGGGCCACGCCCCTAGGCTTCCCCCCATTAGCTATAAACCAGGACCGGCAGAGCCAATCATCATGACGAGTTGTGATACGTCAGTGAGCCGGATATATCCTCACATTACACTAGCACCACCACCTCATCCATCGCAAACACCATTTCAACCACAACAAAACGTCCACAACAAAAATGACCTAAAAATCCTTCAACTAAACATCAACGGCATCAACAACAAATCTCTTGAACTCAGCACCTTCCTACAACAAAACTCCATTCATATAGCCAACATCAAAGAAATAAAATTAAAATCCACTTCTCGCCTGCCCAACTTTCAAAATTTCACTTTCCTCCGTCGAGACCGACCAACATCTGGTGGCTGTCTAGCTTTCCTCATCCATAACAGCATTCAATTTGGAGAAATTTAAATCCCAATGCCTCCTTCTGATATCACCACAGAAGTCTTAAGCATCCGTATCAAATCCCATATATGTCCACTGACTAGAATCAATGTCTACATCCCACTGACCAGTTCTTGCCTTCGCAACTATCAGTTCAATATAAATCGACTTTAACCAAATAACGACTCAATTGTTATTGGAGATTTCAATGCCCACAACAAACTTTGGCACTCTTCTCTATCAGATGCACGTGGTGACCTCTTTGCCAATATCTTGAACGGCTCCCCCTATGGGGTACTCAATGAAAATAATCAAACCAGAGTTCCGTCATCTGGCCCTTCATCCTCACCCGATATCTCAATAGCGTCAGGAAACCTCTTTTCATCAATTGACTGGCAAGTCTTTACGGCCTTTGGATCTGACCACCTACTGATTGTGTTGACCCTCAATGCCACCAAGCCTTCACAAACTCCTAAAAACCGCTTGTATTACAACTTCAAAATAGCCAACTGGCCACTTTTCACTTCAGAATCAGAAGCATTATTCACCGACAACATCAACCATATCCACACATCCGCACATAACTCTGAAAAGATTTTCAGAAACATCATCGCATATACCACCAAGCACACCATCCCGACGGGTTGCTACAAGCAACACCTTCCCTGCCTCCTTAAAGAAGCCTCAACACTAATAAACCAACGAAACACTATAAGGACTAAAAATTCTACATCACCACAAATCCCAGCCTTCAATATTGAAATCACAAAGCGAATCAATCAAGCCAAAACAGAACGCTGGCACGAGTTTGTTGAATCTTTTGACCACCGCCAAAACTCATCAAAACTTTTGAAGACCATCAAAGCCTTAGACGGACACTTCAAATCGCCACCCAATTATGCAATCACTTTCAACAACAAATCCGTCATAAACAACAATAACATTGCCAACCACTTTAACAAACTTTTCAAATCAGTCGTCCCACACTCTTCCAATAAATCCACCCGTCAAAAAATCCGTCAAATCAAGGAACTACCACTAAACGACGCCCCCCAATTTAGCTTTCAAGAGGTGAAACTAGCTATCAAAAAAGCCAAAAATTATTCTGCAATTGGTCCTGATGGCATAGCTATGCCCCACCTCAAACACCTCAGCCGCCTTGGCATAAAGTTTCTCGCTTCCACCATTAACGCCTCACTCCAGTGCAACCTCATTCCGGCCATCTGGAAATTATCGACAATCATCCCACTTTCAAAACCCGGCAAAGACCTAAATCAAGCAACGTCCTAAAGGCCGATTTCCCTACTTTGCCCATCAATAAAGATTTTAGAGGCCCTCATCCTTCCAATCATCACCACCAACTTACCTCCATCATCTCACCAACATGGCTTTCGCCCCGCACACTCAACAACAACAGCTCTTCTCAACCTAACCACCCAAATTGCAAACGGTTTCAATGAGAAAAAGCCCCCATCCCGCACTATTGTCGCTTCCCAAGACCTTACAAAGGCTTTCGACACCGTTAACCACCTTACGCTCATCAACATCATCCAGGGTTTTACGTTACCATTAGGCCTTGTTTGTTGGCTTACAAATTACCTAAGGGGCCGCTCTTTCGTGATATTCAATCCTCCTCACGAAACATTCATGCAGGAGTACCACAAGGTTCCATAATATCCCCAGCGCTGTTCAACGCCTACCTCCACGATCTAGCAACTCCTCCAAAAGGAGTACAAGTAGGCAGCTATGCCGACGACATCACAGTTTACACTTCTAATCAAAATATACCCAAAATGGAAAACTCCATCAACTCCTATCTAAAACGGCTCAGCACTTTCCGAGCCAATTGATTGCTTCAACTCTCAACATCCAAATCAACAATCAACCTTTTCACACCTGATCCAACTAGCCAACTTACATCCCAACGTCATAATGAACAACCAACGCCTCCTACTAGCTAAAACCCAAAAAATGATAGGTGTAAACTATGACACCATGTTCAGCTTCACTCAACACGGCAGAAACGTCCATGTAAAAGTTAAAAACGAAATAACATCTTACGAGCTTTAGCCAGCACATCTTGGGGTCAACAAAAGGAGACTTTACTCCTAACCTACAAAGCCATTGGATGTACCATCATCAATTATGGCAGTCCCATTTGGTGCCCAAACCTCTCCTCTACAGGTTACCAAAAGCTCCAAACCGCCCAAAACCAAGCACTTCGCCGAGCCACAGGATGCCACCTCATGGCGCCCATTGACCATCTCCACCAAGAAACCAAAGTTCTTCCGATTCAAGAACACTGCAAGCTTCTGACTGATCAATATCTGGCTTCATGCCACTCGATAACGCATCCTTGCACAAAGCTACTCAAAGTCCCTGCACCTGCTAGGAAAATGAAATCCACCTTGCTTTCCTTCAGCTCTGCCAACGTGCAATCTAGTTTAAACGCTCTTCCACCAAATAGCACCACCAAATAAATTTGGAACAACTTGCACACCGCTGCCACCATGCACTGCCTGAACGCCTACAGGCCCCCAATGTCGTGCTAGGGGGTTGGTCCCCACCCACAGAAAACGACGAAAAATCCCTGACCTGGGCAACTCGCACAAAACTGGCTCAACTCCGTTCAGGTTGCTGCTCCATGCTAGCTGATTACCAAAATCGAATCGACCCAAATGCCCAAGCTGCTGCCATTTGTGCCAAGCAACGCCAGAAGACGTCTCCCATTTTCTCAGTTGCCCAAAACGCAGACCAAAAATTAAATCGATTGATCTCTGGCTAAACCCTTCCAAAGTGGCGACACAACGCCACCTATAAACAGAAAGTGCGAGGAGAACAACAACAATAACTGAACTGGTCCTGGGCCTCCCCTAGGTCGACTCAGCCTCAAATGAGTACCTTGTGGGGTGTGTAAACATCGCCACTAGGGAGACAATGGTGGCCAGGCGTGGTGTTTTCCACCCACCCCCTCCTGTGCCGTCCCAGGCTTCATAGGTGCAACTCGCGAACAGCACCAACAGTCTGCTAAATACGACGCGGGTAATCTTTGTCTGTCTTTGGCGAACAGGAGTGGTGGTGGCCGAGTGTGATGGCTGTAAATGCTTGACATCTGTGTGTGTGAGGGGGCTCAATTGTTGTGCGTCACACGTGGTTCGTAGCAAGAGGTTAGGGGGAGAGGGGGCTACGCTGCTCCCTCCCCCAACCCTCGGGAGAGAGGGTGCCGGCTTACGTTGTAGAGCAGCATGTGCAGGGTGCTGATGAAGGTGCCGTTGCTGTCACGGTAGGAGATCACCGCCGACGCACTGCCACAGGGAACGGACGGGCAGAAGACGGGACGGAGAGGTTGGTGGACAGGCAGATTGGAAGAGAGGCGAGATATTGAGGGGGGGTGGGGGTGAGAAGGGAGACAAATGGGAAGGTGGACAGAGAGGGGCGAGGAGGGGGAGAGAGAGAGGTGAACGCTTGCAACATTCTCTGGCACGTGTCGTGACGGGTGGTGCAATATCCGACCATGTCCGTCCAGTGCTCTCGGAGCTGCATTGGCTTCTGTTTGCTGAACGAATGCATTATAAGGTCACGCTCGTTACACACACACACAGTGCTTGCCACAAATGAACCACAATACCTCGCTGATCTCGCCAATTGGCATAAACCATCACGCGAACTCCGGTCATCCTCGCAGCAGCGGTTTTTCGATGGCCATCGAACAAAGACGGTCACCGCAACGCACGCTTTTAGAGATGCGCTTCTGCAGCCATCTGGAGCGCTCTTCCTTCTGATATTAGGAAACCACTGGAGCTATGCTCTTTTAAATCATCTGGATTGAAAACTCATTTCTTTGGAACTGATTTTTGTGTTGAGGTTCGTCCTTCCCCAGCACCTCACATTGGCACGGTTGGCTTCGTACGGTGCGAAAGAAGTTCAACAGAGGGGTGTATGCGAAGTTAATTTATCCGCACGTTGTGACTCTTCTCACTGCAGCGGGGATGGCTCTGCTTCCAATCCCAACACTCCGTGCGTTTTCATGGCCACACCAACGGTGAGTGCCCTTTGCTCATGCTGGCATCAAACGACCACTGTAATGAGGAGCCAACGACGTCCGGTTTGAATGCGCGCAAACGTTTGTCACCGGCACTAACGCACGACGCGTTCATCGCTCGGCCCCCTCAGAGAGGAAAAAAACGTTTTTTGGGTCTAAGGGTCGCGTCGTAACCGGGAGTTGTAAATGGGCCGGAATGAGCCCGGAGTGAGCCAGATCGCCGTGGTGGTGGGAGTGAAGATCTGAACCCAACTGGAAGAAACCCGTGACACGTGTAGTGGAGGCGGGTAGTCTGTATCGGTTAATGTTTTTAATCCGTTCCACGAAAACTGTTAACCGAAATAACTGTTAATTAAAGATATGAATTAAATGTTAAAAGCATTAAACCATTCCAAGACTGTCGGAAGTTGACCTTATTGACCCTGAAAACATAGTTTATAGCATTTAAACATTTAATATTAATACATTGAATTATAAGAAAATATTAACGAAGGAATATCAATAGAAACGTAGTTAAATAATGAATAAATAGACCATAACAATGCTTACCTTAGGCTAAGAAGATGGCTGGTTTAATCAAGTTGATGGAAAAGCTTAGGTAAGGGAAAATATATTTTTTGAAGGAGATTCTTAAAGTAGAAAAGAGAACCATAGGTTATAATATAAACTTAAAGCCAGTCGAGGTCTAAACACTCATAAATGGGCGTCGCCGATTGGCTGACAGCATGGCACAGCCCCATTTGCGAGCGCTTGGATTGGCCGGAATTGTCGGCCCGCGTGCATCACGTGAACGTTACCGTTCATCAAAATGTTAACGTTAGTCGACACCATGGGGTGCCCGATGGGAGGCGAAACGTTAACCGAAAAACCGTTAACCGATGTCACTGTTAACCAAGGGACTACTCTATTTATAATTCGCAAGTGTCTGCTCTGTCACGATCTGGATCTCCCAAACGGTACGTGAGTAGAAAAACATACGAAACAATTGCGTAAAAGATCTCCGAATACACGTGGGAAATATATACACGTTTCCAGTCATGGTTGTAACTGCTTTAACTAAGCGAGACATTCACCCTCACTCGACCCAGGAGACACAACAACAACAACAACTAGGCTTTCTGAGCCCTAACTTCTACACGAAGCTCCTGGACATATTACCAGAAACTGGAATGCAACAAACATTGGTCATAATATAATTGTAAATGTTGTGGATTTTTCTCTCCAACACACCAGTATGCTGAACGAGTAAGTAATTGGCACGTTTTGTTTACGTGACAAACCTTATTAATTGGCTGTGTCGGGTGGTGGTGGATTGAAGGGCACGTTTATATTTACACGATCTCACCCAAAAAAGCTCAATTATCGTCATCAGCATTGCCTTCACCAGAAGATATGGCCTCCTCGTGTAGAGACAAAGCTGCATTGAGTACCAGTGTTCAGACGACGTATGTGTGTGTGTTGAACTTCTTTCGCACCGTACATAGCCAACTGTTTTCAATGGAGGTGCGGGGTAAGGATAACACATTAAATACAACAAATCCTAACGTAAAATTCGAACCCATAACCCTGAGACGTAACCACTAACTTTAAACCCCAACCCTGAACCCGAATCCCCGATCCCCAAGCTCTCACCACTCACTCCTAAAACTCAAACCCCTGACACTAAACCGTGATTCTGAACCCTAATCCATTAACCCCGAAGAAGTGGCTTTAAATTAGTATTTCACCAAACGAAAAATTAAAGGACACACATCTGGTCTACGATTGGATGGAAATTATTAGGCAATGGTACGGCCAGAAACTTGGGATTTGTTTTCCCACATGTTTGGAACAAATGACGAAATGTGCAATGGACATCTATGGGGGCTATCTGCCTGTAATGAGAGCCTATGTCCGGCTCACGTGGTGATTGGCTCTGCCGGTCCTGCTCTACAGCCAATGGGGGGAGAGCCTGAGAGCATGGCCCTGGCGTGATCGAAGGATGTCAGCTAGGATGATTGGTTCTGCTACTCTTGGCCTCAGCCAATGGGAAGACAAGTCAGGGGCGTGGTCCCGGGAGTTGATGGAGGAATCTGGAACATTCAGCGCAGGCTATTAAGGATTGGCTGGAGCATACCACGTGACCCAGGCATTAAATAAGGGAAGAGCCGAGGGACACGTGATCAGACAAGGAACGAAGAGAGAGAGGGGCCACACGCGAGCGGGGCTCCGAGTGCCATGTGGCGGTGCGTCTCTTGCAATCTGTCTGCCCACTTCCCGTTGCCTGCCAGCAACAGGGAGTGCTTGTGAACTGAGGAAAGTAAATAAAAGGACCGATTCCACAAGCCGTCTCCAGAGTGTAATAACATTGGTGTCAGAAGTTCTTCTGGGACCGTTTGGACGATCTTCAAGATGTCCAAGCACCTCAGAAAGAAGAACCCACCCGACCCTCCATCGGAGGAGGTTGTGGAGACGGACGAGGACGATGTGCTGGGAGCTACGGCTCCTCTGCCTCCGGCTGCTGCTTGCCTTGATGCCGCTCATCGCCGACAGGAGGAAGAAATGACCACCTCGAGGACGGACGAAGGATGGCGGATGATGGCGGAGCAGATCGAGTCGCTCCGCGCGATTTTGCTCAATTTGGTGACAGCGGTCGCGTCCTCTACGGCCCTGGGTCGGCCGCCAGCGGTTCAGCTTAATGCCGAGGACCAAGATCTTCGGCGGGAAACGACGTCCGCCATCGCTCCTGCCACGCGGGGGGTGTCCTCCATCTTGGGCGGGGCGGCGGCAACAGAGCCGTTGGACGCCATCTTGCACGAGGCTGACACCACGCGGCCACCAGACGCCATTTTGACGGAGACGCGCGGAACGCGGGAAGCGGAGTATGAGACGCTCGAGGCGTCTGCCTGCCACCGCGGACATTGTCTTCCACAGAACAAAAGAATTTATCGCCGGGGGCGATTGGAGTGTTTTTACGTGGTGCTTCGAGTCAGCTTTTAGATCCGTGCGTTGGACGGAGGCGGAGGCACTGGAAGCGTTGCCCACGCTGCTGGATGATGTTTCCCTGGCGGTCTTCCGATCTATCCCGGCGTCCAAGAAGAAGATCCGTATTTTGGTGGACACTGGCGCGTCTGCCACCATCATTTCCGATGTAATTTTTCATCTTTTGTCTATTCCCACGTCACGAATCCGCCCGGTTAATGACACGTGTGTAGCCGCAAATGGGGGTAGCATGGGTATTTTCGGGCAAGTCGATGTGCGTATTGCTATCGGTAATATTACCGCCAAAGGATCGGTGTTGATCTCTCGCTCATTGGCCGTCCCATGTCTATTAGGCACGGATTTCTTGCACCGCATGCCACTTAAGATACTGGTCGACCAGGATTGTTTGGAAATGCCGCGGGGTCGTAGGATATCGTTCCTGCCTTCCCTGCTGGCCTGTTCGCCCCCGGGTGACGCAGTTAACGCCATGGTCGCTGCCACGGTAGAGGTTCCATCAGGCTCACAAATGCTTATCCCGCTGCGTTCCCGTAAACCCTTTCAGGTTAGGGACGGTGTGAGGGGCGTGCTATTATCCCCGTCGAATTCGGTGTCTAAATCTTTTTCCCTGGTGGCGGCTCAAACAATCGTATGGCCGGGTCAGGCCCCGTTCATACAGGTATTGAATGGTGGCCCGGACCGGGTCGTTGTTCCGGCTGGATCGGTATTGGCTCACACCACTACAGATTTCACCAGTTTTGACGGAAAGCCACATATTGAAACACCCACCGATGGATCGCCGCGCGACCGTTCACAGGAATGGTGGATCGCGGACTTGTGCGGGGAAAATTCATCTTTATCAAACACGCAAAGGACTTCTTTGCATTCATTGTTATTACGGTATGCAGACGTTTTCAGTAAAAATGATTTGGATCTCGGCCATACCTCTCTTTTGTCGCACCATATTGACACCGGTGCTACGCCTCCGATTTGTATGCACCCGCATCGCATGAGCCCTGCTGAAAGGGAACACGTGCGCGACGCGGTAGACGAGATGTTGGCGGCAGATATTATTTCGCCGTCCAACAGTCCTTGGGGCGCGCCGGTGGTACTGGTTAAGAAGAAGGATGGTGGAACGAGATTTTGTGTAGATTTCCGCCGGTTGAATAAGATATCCATGGCGGACGCATATCCTTTACCACGGATGGACGACTCATTGGACGCTTTATCAGGAACAAAATTATTCTCGATCTGTCCTCGGGCTTTTGGCAGCTTCCTCTCGATGACGCGTCGAAACCCAAGACGGCATTCTGCACGCCGCAAGGCCTCTTTGAGTTTAACCGGTTACCGATGGGCTTGAATGCGGCTCCGGCGACGTTTCAACGCCTGATGGAACTGGTACTGGCGGGACTACAGTGGGAGACATGCCTCATATATTTAGACGATATCATCGTTTTCAGCCGCACGTTCGAGGAACACCTCCAACGACTGGAGAGAATGCGTTCGGCTGACCTAAAGTTTAAACCGAAGAAATGCCACCTTTTGCAACACTCCGTCCGTTACTTGGGTCATATCATCAGTTCGGACGGCGTGTCCACTGACCCTCAGAAAACGCAATGTGTCCGAGAGCGGCCCACACCCACTTCGGTGGGCGACGTTCGGCGTTTCATTGGGTTTGCATCCTACGATCGCCGGTTTGTTAAGAACTTTGCCACACTGGCTAAACCACTGCATGTTCTGACGGGCAAAAATCTAGAGGTTTAAATGGGGTCCGGAGGAGGAACGCTCTTTTCACTCGCTTCGGGATCACCTCGCCACGGTGCCTACGCTCGACTACCCATACTTTTCCCAGCCGTTCATCCTTGACACGGATGCTAGCGATATCGGCATCGGGGCCGTTTTATCGCAACGTAAAGACGGAGTTGAGCGAGTGGTTGCATACGGCAGCAGGGTTCTGTCCCCTGCAGAAACACGATATTGCGTGACGAGGCGGGAACTTTTGACGATCGTACATTTTGTCCGGCTCTACCGGCCCTACCTGTATGGGAGGAAATTCCTCGTTCGCACTGATCACGCGGCTTTGCAATACTCGTTAAAATTGGACCAACCATCAGGCCAATTGGCTCGGTGGTTGGAATCGTTACAGGGATTTTCCTTCGATATCACGTACCGCAAGGGTGCTTGCCACGCCAACGCGGACGCGCTCTCCAGGTTACCACCCATTCCCCCATGCGCTTGTCTGACGGGTATGCACCGCTGTGCAGCGCCGCCTACCTCGCCCTGTCCGGTTATGGGAGCAATGTCAAACGAGGACAGCCAGCAGGTACCAGTGGGCACTGATGATACCCTGCGGCTGCCGCACTCGGTGTGGCTACGCGAGCAGGAGCCCGATGCCTCTCTGGCTCCGATGCGGAAACTGATCGGGAAACCGAGAGCTCATTTGGCGGGATGGAAATGGCAGATGTTCCGGGGCCGGGCGGGACTATTGATGTGTACTGATGGATTGTCTGACCGATCACGCCTGGTCGTGCCTACATCCCTTCGCCATGACCTGCTCCGCTCTCTGCACGCTGACAAATTAATGCACCTCGGCGTGCAGAAACTTTGGCCGCAATGCAGAAAGATTTCTTTTGGCCCGGCATGACGGCAGATGTTAACGACTTTGTCCGGTCATGCCATGATTGTGCGAAGAGGAAACCGCCTCTGAAACATTATGTGCCACCACTACGTTCCATTGAGGTATCCCGTATCAATGAATTAGTCGCTCTGGACATCCTGGGGCCATTCCCTCCATCGGCTAGGGCAACAAATACCTTCTGGTCGGGGTAGAATATTTTTCTTGATGACCTATGGCCTGGCCTCTGCCTGACCAAACGGCCACGTCCATCACCGATGCTTTCTTGAATGGTTATGTCATGGATAAAGGAGCACCCGAGAGGCTGCTCACAGATCAGGGACGTAACTTTTCCTCCAAATTGCTCAAGGAGGTTTGCGATGCGCTGGGCACCAAAAAAATTCGCACTTCCCCTTACCATCCGCAAACGGATGGCATGGTGGAACGATTTAACCGCACCCTTTCGGCTATGCTTTGCCACACGGTGAGTGAAAAACAGACCGATTGGGACTTGCACATACCGGGCGTCCTAGCGGCCTACCGCATGGTTCCGCACGCGTCCACGGGATATTCGCCATTTTTCCTGATGTATGGTCGTGAGAATGCACCCCCCATTGATGTGCAACTGGGTACGCCGAGTAAACAACCGTCCCTTTCCTTACCTGATCACGTACGGGACTCGCTTGCACGGGTTACAGAGGCGCGAGAGGCCACCAGGTGTGCGACGGCCCGTACGCAGGCAAGGAACGAGATGTGTGCGCATCGATCGCGTACTCACATGCCCTGGTCGGTGGGCGATCTGGCATGGCTCCACTGCCCTCAGGTGCCAGCGGGCACATCCCCTAAACTGCACAGGCCTTGGCGGGGGCCTGTGACGTTGGTGGACATTCGGAACCCACAGAGTGTTCGCGTCCAATACGGAAAACGCCGGTGGTACCTCCATTCGTCGTGACTCAAACCCTACGTTGACCCGTGTGCCGACCCCTCATCTCCACTTGTTCACCTGCTGGGGTCTGCTGTGCCGAATATGCCGCTTGCCTCGCCCGTTGATCCCCAGCGGGACTGTGTTGCGCCACCCGCAGATGAACAGGTTTTGAGGGCTGATGAGACCCCCGCCGTCCCTCCTCCAACGGGACCTACCCCGGATACAACCGAAACCGAACATTCTTCTTCTTCACGTCAACCACTTCCTGCAGATCCGGCGGCAAGGTGACCATGCGCAGGAAGCGGAGAGGGTCCCGCGGCACGTACGCGGTCGAAATCTCTTCTGTTTCGATAGCATTGATTGCCTTGCAGTCCCTTCCCTGTTTTTACTGCGCTGCAGGGGCGCCCTAATGTATGTCTGTTGTTCATGGGTGATTTTGTTTTTGTTTTGGCGCGTAGACGCCTGTTTCACCCCTTTCCTTGTTAATGCGTCTTAGACGCCCTAATAAGCAACTTTATGGGATCGGCTTATCACCCTTTTCTCAGCCGAGACGGCTGACTTTTTCACCGGGGGGGGGGGGGGGGTGATGTAATGAGAGCCTATGTCCGGCTCACGTGGTGATTGGCTCTCCCGGTCCTGCTCTACAGAGTGTTATTACATGCCCATGGATCCTGATGATGGGACAATGTAATTATTGGGGCCGACAAAGTTTCAAGAAGCAGAGATATGTGTATTTATTGTTTAAAGGAGAGCCTACACAATGCGTGAACTGATAAGGAATGAGTCGGGCTAATGTTGCACGTGCCCCAGGACCCAGCACTGAGGAAGTAACAATTGAGGGTTGGTGGATCACACACAGATGCTGTGAGACTCCTTTCCCCTTGGGCGTTGAGGAGCTGTACTCTGGCTCTGCCAGGAGAAGGCAAAGTGTGGACTCCACCTGTTGCAGTCTGTATGGGATAGAGCGTTGTCATCTCGTGTGTGGGTTTTCTCCGGGTGCTCCAATTTTCTCCATAATTTAAAGCACTCATTAATTGGCCCGAAAACATCTGAATATACAGAGGACCACAGAGCTTAACTTGCATCATTTAAAGTATTGGCAGTATACCGGTGATACCCGGTATATAAAATGAAAAAAAAACGTTTTTTTTTATCGCAATAATGATTTATTTTCCCGCGATTCGCAACCCCCGGTGAGAAAATCTTGCAGGGCGGTAGTGCATCAAAATCAGTTCTCGTGATGTCGAAGCAGTCAGAAGATGGATGTTACGAGCGGCTGAACACGAAGCTTAACAGTCTGTTGCCGTACAGCAGCACGCTGCCTGATACACGATTGGCTGCTCCGTGTCCCAGAGCCAACGTTTTACTCGTGTCCTAGACTTGGTCCGATGGTTCCTCCATTCATTTGCGAAATCATTTATTGGCGGACGGTGGTATCACAAGATTACGACTCGTGGTGGCGTTATCACCGCACGTTGCAATGGGTAATTGGCTGCTAAATCTAAGTGCAACTTCTGATGAAGAGTGCAGCTCACTCAAGGGCAAGAGCGACTTCGCTAGACTTTTTAAGAGGACCTTTGAGTTATGCTGCACCAGTATATCACCAATAAGTCCAATTGTTAGCGCCAGCTCCCCACCGTGCGGCCGCTGCCTTGCCGCTCGCAGGTAGTTCCTCCTCCTAGCGCCTCTGAGTCGTTCTTTCTCTCTCTCTCATCTAACAAAAACTATCAGCTTCAATTATATATAAGGTTAGGATCACGATGGTCACGGAGCTACAAAACCGCAAGGAACACCGTGACATACGAGGAGGGCCATACGTTCTGATATTTAATTTAACACGTCGGCTTTCGAGACTGGTTATTATTATTCACAACGAAAGTTTATTGTGGGTTAGATCGCGTACTCAAATTGAAAATGTTGTGGATGTACTCTCCAACACAGCGGTTGGTGCTGAAGGAGTAACTAATCGACACGTTTTGTTGACATGACCTTTACTTTTCGATTTAAAGCTTTCGTGACTGCAGGGATTCATCTTCTTGGTTCTTTCGGTAAAGTCACGTAGAAGGGAAGTAATAAAATACTAAAAATAAAACATAATAAAACAATTCTCACGACGTTTCGGCTACAACGCAAGCAGCCGTCTTCAGGTGAAGAATGAGACACTGCCAAGCTAGGAGCTTATATATAAGCTGAGTTGGAGGTGGAAGAAGAGAGCCTTAACAAAAGAATGTGCATATCAAGAGGAATTTAGCATATTCATGGGAAATGCGTAGGAGGTGGGCGGGGGGGGGTTTCAAAGTCATATTATGCCCATGCATTATGCAGGATCAGCAGCACCAAAGGGAGGGGGGTAGCATTAACAAAGGGAGGGCATGTTAAAAGTATGTAGAAGCAATGAAACATGTGAATGGGAAAACGGTGGCAGGAGATCCGCAGCGGAGCAAATAATGCATTCCCTGTGGAGAACACAAGATACACAGTTAATGCCAGTGAGTGGACTGCGGTCTGAAAGTCACCATAAACGTGAACAACAATCAGTTAAGATCCGAAGTGGTTTATTACGTCCTTCCAATGATTGCTGAGCCAGAATCCATCTTCTCGGTTAAAATTGTCTCTGTGTTTGTATATGTGGATCGTCTCATGAACGAATCTCTCATGGTAGCCAGATGGCTTGCAGAGAACCTCTGTCTTGGAGAAGTCAATGTCATGTGAACCCACTGAATTGTAACAGTGATCTGCCACGGCTGAGGTGTTTGTCCTACCGTGTTTCAGGTCAGCTTTATGTTCACGGATGCGGTCCGAGACATGTCGTTTGGTTTCTCCAATGTAACTGCTACGACAGAGGCAACTTAGTTTGTAGACGCCAGGGTACTGTATGTCTGGGACCACGTCTTTTAGAGACGGAACCAGATCACGGATTTTATGTACTGTGTTGAATCGTACCTGAATCTTGTGTTTAATCAGGATTTTGGAGATCTTTTTTGTGACCCCAGCAATGTAGGGTAAGGTGATGGTTTTGAAAGGCTCCTCAGCAGGATCCTTCTTGACGGTTGGAGTGATGGCCTTGCGGATTGTGTAGTCGGAGTAACCATTAGCCTTAAGAGCTTGGCGTACGTGTTTGAGTTCACTGGCAATGTGTTCCTGGTCGGAGATGCATTGGGCTCTATGGTATAGAGTCTTGATGAGGGAGTTCTTCTGGGATGGATGGTGGTGGGAATCCGGTTTTAGGTAGGCATCCGTATGGGTGGCTTTCCTTTAGACAGAATGGCTCATTGAACCATCAGGTCTCCTTTTAATTAGGACATCCAAAAAGGGTAGCTTGCCATCTGTTTCGACTTCCATGGTGAATCTGATGGCTGGGTGTATGGAATTGATGTGGTCGAGAAATTGGTCTAGGGCAGGCCGGCCATGTGGCCAGATGACAAAAGTGTCATCTACGTACCTCTTCCATAAGGTCGGGTGTAGAGTGGCAGTCTGGATGGCGTCAGTCTCAAATTTCTCCATGAAAATGTTGGCTACAACCGGAGATAGGGGGGAGCCCATTGGGGTGCCCTCAGTTTGCTTGTAGAAGGTTCCATTCCAGGTGAAGTATGTATTGGTTAAGCAGTGTCTCACCAGGGGGGGTACCCCAGCATTCAGTCCTTGATGAACCAAGTCTTCAATGATTGCGATGGTGTCAGGCACAGGAACCTTGGTGAACAAGGAAACCACATCAAAACTGACAAGCAGGTCATCTGGGGACAGGGAAATCCCCTTGATTGTCGATACCAGGTCAGTAGAGTTTTGTACCGCAGAGGTGGTTTTTCCAGTGAAAGGCCGTAGGATTTCAGACAAAAAACGAGCCAGTTTGTAAGTGGGGGAGTTGATAGTAGAGACAATGGGACGAAGAGGTGTATCTTCTTTATGTATCTTTGGCAAGCCGTACAATCTTGGTGGCCTGGCTGCAGAAGGTTTCAACGAGAACTGTTTGGTCTGATCAATTAATGCGGTTGAAACAGAAATGATTTTGTTGGTTTTGGTGACGAGGCTGTTGGTGGGGTCTCTTTTTATTTTTGTATAGCTGCCATCGTTGAGTAGTTCTTGAATTTTGTTGTTGTATTCTATTTTGTCCATGATGACAGTGGCATTGCCTTTGTCGGCTGAGAGGATGACAATGTCATCCCTCTTTTTTAATTGAGCTAATTCAAAACGCTCATCTTTGCTGATGTTGCTAGCTGGCATCTTAGCGTTTTTGAGGGTTGCAGAGATTTCAGATCTTGCTACGTCTGCAGCGATGTGACTCAAGCCCTTGAGAGCTACATCTACTCGAGCAATTATATCATTAACTGGTATGTGTCTAGGTGTGACTGCAAAGTTTAGTCCTTTAGCTAAAACGGATTTCAGACCTTCAGAAATAGGACTGTTACTGCGATTAATTACGCCTTTGTTAACATCTAGCTTTTCAATGTGTGGGTCCGGTTTCTTGTTTGAGAGGCGGTTGAATTTGGAAATCAAGTTGTCCTTACATTTAGTCGACATAGCGGCAGCTGAAGAGGCAGTCATTTTTTCTACATGTTCCCAATCCGATGGGGACATTGTTGCACTCAAAGATAAGTGTGATTTGTAGAGTGTCTTGTCTAACTGATCTAGTTCGGTGCGCGTAAGTCTTATTTTCTCTGAGATAAGAGCTAAGCTAGTTCTAGACAGAATTCGTTTCGCATTAGAAGAAGTTACAGCAGCATATGTTAGTGTAAATGCGTTTGGTATTACCTTGGAGTCGCGGCATCTCTTCAGAAAGGTGAGAGACTCGATTAGCTGAGCCTTCTTATCACGGAGCTTGTTGAAGGATCTCAAAGTTATGTGGAAACCCTCCCAGTAGAGGCGGTTAAATTTCGATTTAAAGCTTTCGTGACTGCAGGGATTCATCTTCTTGGTTCTTTCGGTAAAGTCACGTAGAAGGGAAGTAATACAATAATAAAAATAAAACATAATAAAACAATTCTCACGACGTTTCGGCTACAACGCAAGCAGCCGTCTTCAGGTTAAGAATGAGACACTGCCAAGCTAGGAGCTTATATATAAGCTGGTTCATCAATGACTGAATGCTGGGGTACCCCCTGGTGAGACACTGCTTAACCAATACATACTTCACCTGGAATGGAACCTTCTACAAGCAAACTGAGGGCACCCCAATGTGCTCCCCCCTATCTCCGGTTGTAGCCAACATTTTCATGGAGAAATTTGAGACTGACGCCATCCAGACTGCCACTCTACACCCGACCTTATGGAAGAGGTACGTAGATGACACTTTTGTCATCTGGCCACATGGCCGGCCTGCTCTAGACCAATTTTTCGACCACATCAATTCGATACACCCAGCCATCAGATTCACCATGGAAGTCGAAAAAGATGGCAAGCTACCCTTTTTGGATGTCCTAATTAAAAGGAGACCTGATGGTTCAATGAGCCATTCTGTCTACAGGAAAGCCACCCATACGGATGCCTACCTAAAACCGGATTCCCACCACCATCCATCCCAGAAGAACTCCCTCATCAAGACTCTATACCATAGAGCCCAATGCATCTCCGACCAGGAACACATTGCCAGTGAACTCAAACATGTACGCCAAGCTCTTAAGGCTAATGGTTACTCCGACTACACAATCCGCAAGGCCAGACATACAGTACCCTGGCGTCTACAAACTAAGTTGCCTCTGTGGTAGCAGTTACATTGGAGAAACCAAACGACATGTCTCGGACCGCATCCGTGAACATAAAGCTGACCTGAAACACGGTAGGACAAACACCTCAGCCGTGGCAGATCACTGTTACAATTCAGTGGGTTCACATGACATTGACTTCTCCAAGACAGAGGTTCTCTGCAAGCCATCTGGCTACCATGAGAGATTCGTTCATGAGGCGATCCACATATACAAACACAGAGACAATTTCAACCGAGAAGATGGATTCTGGCTCAGCAATCATTGGAAGGACGTAATAAACCACTTCGGATCTTAACTGATTGTTGTTCACGTTTATGGTGACTTTCAGACCGCAGTCCACTCACTGGCATTAACTGTGTATCTTGTGTTCTCCACAGGGAATGCATTATTTGCTCCGCTGCGGATCTCCTGCCACCGTTTTCCCATTCACATGTTTCATTGCTTCTACGTACTTTTAACATGCCCTCCCTTTGTTAATGCTACCCCCCCTCCCTTTGGTGCTGCTGATCCTGCATAATGCATGGGCATAATATGACTTTGAAACCCCCCCCCGCCCACCTCCTACGCATTTCCCATGAATATGCTAAATTCCTCTTGATATGCACATTCTTTTGTTAAGGCTCTCTTCTTCTTCCACCTCCAACTCAGCTTATATATAAGCTCCTAGCTTGGCAGTGTCTCATTCTTCACCTGAAGACGGCTGCTTGCGTCGTGAGAATTGTTTTATTATGTTTTATTTTTATTATTTTATTAGTTCCCTTCTACGTGACTTTACCGAAAGAACCAAGAAGATGAATCCCTGCAGTCACGAAAGCTTTAAATCGAAATTTAACCGCCTCTACGGGGAGGGTTTCCACATAACTTTGAGATCCTTCAACAAGCTCCGTGATAAGAAGGCTCAGCTAATCGAGTCTCTCACCTTTCTGAAGAGATGCCGCGACTCTAAGGTAATACCAAACGCATTTACACTAACATCTGCTGCTGTAACTTCTTCTAATGCGAAACGAATTCTGTCTAGAACTAGCTTAGCTCTTATCTCAGAGAAAATCAGACGTACGCGCACCGAACTAGATCAGTTAGACAAGACACTCTACAAATCACACTTATCTTTGAGTGCAACAATGTCCACATCGGATTGGGAACATGTAGATAAAATGACTGCCTCTTCAGCTGCCGCTATGTCGACTAAATGTAAGGACAACTTGATTTCCAAATTCAACCACCTCTCAAACAAGAAACCGGACCCACACATTAAAAAGCTAGATGTTAACAAAGGCGTAATTAATCGCAGTAACAGTCCTATTTCTGAAGGTCTGAAATCCGTTTTAGCTAAAGGACTAAACTTTGCAGTCACACCTAGACACATACCAGTTAATGATATAATTGCTCGAGTAGATGTAGCTCTCAAGGGCTTGAGTCACATCGCTGCAGACGTAGCAAGATCTGAAATCTCTGCAACCCTCAAAAACGCTAAGATGCCAGCTAGCAACATCAGAAAAGATGAGCGTTTTGAATTAGCTCAATTAAAAAAGAGGGATGACATTGTCATCCTCTCAGCCGACAAAGGCAATGCCACTGTCATCATGGACAAAATAGAATACAACAAAATTCAAGAACTACTCAACGATGGCAGCTATACAAAAATAAAAAGAGACCCCACCAACAGCCTCGTCACCAAAACCAACAAAATCATTTCTGTTTCAACCACATTAATTGATCAGACCAAACAGTTCTCGTTGAAACCTTCTGCAGCCAGGCCACCAAGATTGTACGGCTTGCCAAAGATACATAAAGAAGATACACCTCTTCGTCCCATTGTCTCTACTATCAACTCCCCCACTTACAAACTGGCTCGTTTTTTGTCTGAAATCCTACGGCCTTTCACTGGAAAAACCACCTCTGCGGTACAAAACTCTACTGACCTGGTATCGACAATCAAGGGGATTTCCCTGTCTCCAGATGACCTGCTTGTCAGTTTTGATGTGGTTTCCTTGTTCACCAAGGTTCCTGTGCCTGACACCATCGCAATCATTGAAGACTTGGTTCATCAAGGACTGAATGCTGGGGTACCCCCCCTGGTGAGACACTGCTTAACCAATACATACTTCACCTGGAATGGAACCTTCTACAAGCAAACTGAGGGCACCCCAATGGGCTCCCCCCTATCTCCGGTTGTAGCCAACATTTTCATGGAGAAATTTGAGACTGACGCCATCCAGACTGCCACTCTACACCCGACCTTATGGAAGATGACACTTTTGTCATCTGGCCACATGGCCGGCCTGCTCTAGACCAATTTCTCGACCACATCAATTCCATACACCCAGCCATCAGATTCACCATGGAAGTCGAAAAAGATGGCAAGCTACCCTTTTTGGATGTCCTAATTAAAAGGAGACCTGATGGTTCAATGAGCCATTCTGTCTACAGGAAAGCCACCCATACGGATGCCTACCTAAAACCGGATTCCCACTACCATCCATCCCAGAAGAACTCCCTCATCAAGACTCTATACCATAGAGCCCAATGCATCTCCGACCAGGAACACATTGCCAGTGAACTCAAACACGTACGCCAAGCTCTTAAGGCTAATGGTTACTCCGACTACACAATCCGCAAGGCCATCACTCCAACCGTCAAGAAGGATCCTGCTGAGGAGCCTTTCAAAACCATCACCTTACCCTACATTGCTGGGGTCACAAAAAAGATCTCCAAAATCCTGATTAAACACAAGATTCAGGTACGATTCAACACAGTACATAAAATCCGTGATCTGGTTCCGTCTGTAAAAGACGTGGTTCCAGACATACAATACCCTGGCGTCTACAAACTAAGTTGCCTCTGTGGTAGCAGTTACATTGGAGAAACCAAACGACATGTCTCGGACCGCATACGTGAACATAAAGCTGACCTGAAACACGGTAGGACAAACACCTCAGCCGTGGCAGATCACTGTTACAATTCAGTGGGTTCACATGACATTGACTTCTCCAAGACAGAGGTTCTCTGCAAGCCATCTGGCTACCATGAGAGATTCGTTCATGAGGCGATCCACATATACAAACACAGAGACAATTTCAACCGTGAAGATGGATTCTGGCTCAGCAATGATTGGAAGGACGTAATAAACCACTTCGGATCTTAACTGATTGTTGTTCACGTTTATGGTGACTTTCAGACCGCAGTCCACTCACTGGCATTAACTGTGTATCTTGTGTTCTCCACAGGGAATGCATTATTTGCTCCGCTGCGGATCTCCTGCCACCGTTTTCCCATTCACATGTTTCATTGCTTCTACATACTTTTAACATGCCCTCCCTTTGTTAATGCTACCCCCCCTCCCTTTGGTGCTGCTGATCCTGCATAATGCATGGGCATAATATGACTTTGAAACCCCCCCCCCGCCCACCTCCTACGCATTTCCCATGAATATGCTAAATTCCTCTTGATATGCACATTCTTTTGTTAAGGCTCTCTTCTTCTTCCACCTCCAACTCAGCTTATATATAAGCTCCTAGCTTGGCAGTGTCTCATTCTTCACCTGAAGACGGCTGCTTGCGTTGTAGCCGAAACGTCGTGAGAATTGTTTTATTATGTTTTATTTTTATTATTTTATTACTTCCCTTCTACGTGACTTTACCGAAAGAACCAAGAAGATGACCTTTACTAATTGGCTGTGTCGGGTGGTGGTTGCGGGTTCTGATATTTAACTCGCCATCATCTAACGCTGATGTCTCTGCAGGGCCTAGCTAGGGCTGTGTTACCGCCTGTGTTTGTGAACAACAGAACCCCCACACGTTGGCCATAACCAGGCTTGGTGCCAGTCGGGTTCCTTCTGCCTGCCACCCGAGCCACGTTGGCAAGAGAGTGGCGAACAGGTCCGGGACTCGCCCATAGGGGCAGCAGTCCGTAGCGCAAATGCCGGGTGGGCCGGTCCATTCTGATGGCCGGTGTGGGGGGCGGCCTGTGTGGAGATATTGCAAATGTTATTGGAGTATAAAAACAAATATTTTATCTTTTAATACAAATATTTTATTACCTTTAACGTGTGCGCTGCATTGCTTATTTACGCTCTCAGTTAACATTCAGTCCCCCTCCACATATTCGGCCGCCCCAAAGATTCTTCCTCACCGGCTCTCCATTTGTTTTTTTGGACCCAGTACCAAATGGTGCCACCAATGAGGATTGCACGGTAAAATATCGCTCACAGGTCGTCACACCGCAACATCTAGCGACTTAGTCGTACTACGGAGTTTGTCATCGCACGAAAACCATTTTGAAAACAAATAATTGCC
The DNA here is from genome assembly GCF_964198595.1 of Lampetra fluviatilis. Lineage (NCBI taxonomy): Eukaryota > Metazoa > Chordata > Hyperoartia > Petromyzontiformes > Petromyzontidae > Lampetra > Lampetra fluviatilis. Next base: position 874,216 of record NC_136339.1, read on the forward strand.
CACAGCCCGAATTTGGGCCGGTGGGTTTACAAATGCCCGGACCGATTTTTTGTCCCAAGGCCGTCAGTGGTCGCGAACAAGAGCAGACGAAGTCGGACGCGTCCCGAGCGTCGTGTGGAATCCAATTTTTTTTTATACCAGTAGGGGTTCCCTCTTCAATCAATCAATCGATCGGTCTTCATTTTACGTGCCAATATCGCCCTCAGTAAAGCAGGCATCGGCGCACATTACAGTGGAACGGGAACGGTGCCAGGGGGCACGGAGCAAGAGGGATGAATAAAGAGACCTGTCACGGCCTCAGGCTAACGCCGACTGAGCACAGTCAATTGCACTTGCGTGCAAAACAAAGTGCAAACCGTGCGAAACGAACAGCACGAGAAAGTTAAGTAGTAAAAAATAAAATAAAGTAAAGAGAGTTAATTTTTTTTATTTTAAATCTTTGATTTTATGGGAAGGCGAGTCTCCTATTCCACCTTATTCCGAACCTTCGAATAGATTCTAACATATCACACATTTCAGAAGATCGGGTACGATTATGGTGTGCGTGGGTTGGGATAGGATGAGGGGCTAGCGTGGGTCAGGTTAGGGTTAGGGTGAGTGTGGGTACGGTGATTGTGGGTGGGTTAGGGTGAGTGTGGGTATGGGTAGGGTAAGTGTGGGTTAGGGTGAGTGTGGGTACTGGTAGGGTGAGTTTGGGTGGGTTCGGGCGAGTGTGAGTGGGGAGCGGTACTGTTGCGGTGAGCACGCTGCGCTATGAACCCGACGACCCGAGTTTGATTCCCGCTCACGGCCAATACCAGTGACGATTATCTGAACCGGTCCTGGGCCTCCCCTAGGTCACCTCAGCTTCAGATGAGAACCTAGTTCGGGGTGTAAATATCGCCCCTAGGAAGACAAAGGCGGTCGGGCGTGGTGCTGGCCATCATCAGGTGGGAAAACACGCTTTCCCACCTGATTATGGACGCTAGTGTTGCGCCCGAAACGTGATTTATTTTATTTTCTACCTACGTGACTTTACCGAAAGAACCAAAGAGTATGGATTCCTGCAGTCACGAAAGCTTCAAATCAAGAATGTTAAAGCCTATACAGGGGATATTTAGATTTGAAGCTTTCGTGACTGCAGGAATCTATACTCTTTGGTTATTTCGGTAAAGTCACGTAGGCATCATTTTATTTTATACCTACGTGGCTTTACCGAAAGAACCAAAGAGTAGGGGATATTTGTCTTGGTGTAGGTGGGCTAAGGTCGAGTGATAGGGATGGGACATTGAAAGTAAAATATCGAAATGTTTTTATTAAAAGCACCAAAATACACTGAAATATCGGAATGAAATCATCAATGTTTTAATTAACTGTATTGCTGGAAAGAGCAACGAAAATATTCAAAGGTAATGTTAATTGTCAAAAAAATAATGATTTGAGTAATCATAAATTTCAAGAAGAAGAAGAAAAATAATCAAATTACGAAAAAGCGGCAGAAGGCAGTTTGTTGTTGCTGGGTCAACACTCCGCACAAACGTGCACCACTATCAATATCTAAGCAAATATTGAGGAACTCGCCTTTTTTCCCGTCCAAGGACGGGTGTATTGCAGTAAATATGAAACTTGTGTAATGCGGGCGTAAACGACCTTCCGGATGTGACGTCATGGGGGGAGGAGTTACGTCACGTGGGGGAGAGGGTTCAGGTCTATAAGGGGAGAAACCGGAAGAGGAGGAGGAGTGATTGGAGACTGGGAAAGAGTGAGGCCACGCAGGGCGGAGAGTGAGTGAGTGGCGAGATCGCCACATACACAGAGAACGAGGTTCGGCACCGTCGGCCAACGGTGATCGACCCCGGGGCAGCAGGAGCAGCGAGGGGGCTGCAGGGAGCAGCGGGGCTGCAAGGGGAGTTCGGCAGCGGGAGTCTGCACAAAGAGTTCAGCAGCGGGTCTGCAAGGAGAGGGAGGAGGCTACGAGAGCGACAGAAGCCTGGGGCTGCAAGCAGAGGGTCTCTATGGGAGTGCCGTGAGGGAAAAGCATAAGAACCCAAATAAAGGACACGGAGTCAGAGAGAAGCGTCCGAGTTCTTTATTACACTTGCAAGCGAAAAGCAGAGCGCGACGTGATATTCATTGCATTAATGCGTGTGGAATTTGTAAGGCCATTTTAAGGTAATAATCCCTTGTTCATCATGACGTCTGTTTTACTTTGATGTCTCAATAGCGTGACAGAGATCGCGTGATGTGAGGATTCTGCCTCTGTAGTGAGGGTTGTAAGTTGACGCCGAAGAGGGAGGAGGAGGCGCCTCGGCCCCCCATGTGGAGTGACATCAGCCGCTAATTATTATGAATGGGGGGGGGTGTCCATTTGGAGGATGTCACCTTATAATGATTATTAATGAGTGGGGAGGGTGCTCCATGTGGAGTGATGTCACCAGCTCATGATTATTAATGAGGGGGTCCATGTGCAGGACGTAACTTATTCATGATCATTAATGAGGCGGGCTGGTCGATGTGGAGTGACGTCACTTGTGCATGATTATTAGTGAGGGGGCGGGGAGTACTCCATATTGAGTGACGTCACCCGCTCATGATTATTAATGAGGGGTGGGAGGGTGTCCATTTGGAGGACATCACCTTCTCATGAATATTAATGATGGGGGCTGGTCGATGTGGAGTGACGTCACGAGCGTTAAGGACAGATATTCGTGGGTGATTATAGTCGGTATACTTCGACAGGAAAAATAGAAATGTACTCATACTACTGCTGCTGCAGAGTCAACACTCAACCAACAGCAAACTTACGTCTAATTTACAGAATATTATAACTTTCAACCGATCTGCAGTACACATATCTGTGTGTATACGTGCAACTGTCTACGACGTTTGGATAGGGACCAGTAGGGACCAGTTGATTTGTGTTTTTTGATCAGACAGATTCAAATGTAGGTGGTTGATGGATGGCTGCAGGATAATTCGTAAAAAATCCCACTTTCTTTCAGCCGGAAAAAACACAAACCTCGATAAATAATAATCGGTTTTACTCGCAATAAAACAGGAGGTATTAAGATGTTCAAACACCAAATAAGATGTCATTTGCAAGGCATCAAGCCTGTATGTTTTGCCACAAGTATGTGCCGTTAATGTAGACTCGATGCCTTTCAAAGGGCATATATCCGGTGTTTGAACATATTGACACAACTCCAGTTTTATTGCCAGAAAGGGTAAACCCGATTCTTATTTTCCAAGAAGGAAGAGTGTTCCAGACGGCCGCAAAAGTTGAGAGTGGGATTCTAGAGGAACCGACAGCCGAATAGAGACAAGTGAAGTCGCAGGCGTTTGTAAGCGCCACCCCATTGGATATGCAAATGACGGGGTCATATTTGGCCACTGGGACTACATAAATGCGAGGTGCGCTCATGCAGATGGGGACGTGTACACAACGCGATGGAAGGGTGCGGTGACCCTGGGAGCGGCCGAGGGCTCAGAGAATGAGACGGGCTGAGAAAATGCCCTCTAAAATTAGGGGCAAGATAAACCGCGGGAAAGAGAAAGCTCGGGGAGAAGTTAATGCAACGAATGGAGATCGCTGCCTCTAGCGACGGCGGCAGCGTGCGCCACGGTGAGATTCTACGCTGAGACGCAACCGCTGCGAGTCGACGGCGGCGTCAGCAGGTAATACCAGACGGGGCACGTGGAGTTGCACGGGTGGGTAGGTGTTTATTGGTAGCTTGTCACTGAAGGAGTTATCAGTTTGCGCATAAAGACCATTTTTAGTATCGCTATGGGTTAGTGAGCCTATAACATTATGTAATCTTTATTTTAACAGTTGCTCAGCTGTAAATGTGTAGTGACTGTGATTGTCACTGTATGGTGCCGGGCTTACGAAGCCACGGCGGATAATGTGTTGGCTTATGGGGCGTAGTACCAGCCCTAGCGGGGCTTGGGTGAGCGCTGGTCAGCGCGGAGGCACCGCGAGCAGTGTGCGGTGCAGGCTCCCGGTGAGGGAGCGAGAGGGAGCGTCAGCCAGCCAGGGTTACGTTGGGGCATTATACGCTGGTTGACCTGCTGACACGTGACCGGATGATATTGGAGGGGGTCCACCGGTGGACGGGGGCCACTGGGCGGTCACGTGGTCTAAAAGAGGTCTCGAGAGCCTTCGAGAAAGAGCTTGAGAGATCTGGATAGTGGGCAGGGTGAAGGGCGGAGCCAGCCCCTGCCCTGGGGGATATAACGGGGCCCCGTGAGGGGCTCGGAGTTCTTTGTGTGCTGATGTGAAGAAGATCCACGTCGGGGAGAAGAAGCCTCTAGCCACGCGGTCCGGGACCCAGCTTGTGGTACGGGCCGGGATAGCGAACCGTGTCTAGTTCTGCCATAGCGTGGTTAGATTGGCATTCGATACCCGAGTGTAGGTTGTGTTATGTTGTGTTAAAGTTGCTAAATAAATAGTGTTGCTCCCAAGACAACGTCTGCGACTTAGTTGGACTCACTACGAATGTATTAATAATAAAGGTTGTTGGGTTAGATCACGTAAGTATAAATGTGTCACTGGTAATTATCCAATTTGAGTACGACGTTTCGCTGATAATTATCCAGCGAAATGTCTTACTAAAATTGTAAATGTTGTGGATTTACTCTCCAACGCACTGGTAGGCTGAAGTAGTAACTAATTGGCGTGTTGTTTACGTGACAAACCTTACTGGCTGTGTCGGGTGGTGGAGGGTTACGATACATTCATACTGACGCGATCTAACCCAAAAACCTTTATTATGAATAATACTGTTCGCAAAAGCCGATGTGTTAAACTGTAAATGCATTACTAAACAAAAGCAAGAATAGTCTGAAGAATGTTATTTATTACTCTTAGTTGTAATGTTTTTACTGGGATTGTGTTGTAAAGTTCTAGATATAAAACTAAGTTTTACTTAATGTGCCTCCTTGATTTATCGTTGAATAAGGATCACAGAAGATTGTGCGCGCTTTGGATTTTTTAATATATATATTCACCACTAAAGGTGGGATATACAATGTCCCCCCCCCCCTCTTGCTGTCTCTCCGTGTGCGCACGCGCCTGTGCGTGGCGTTGGCGGTGCTGTAAATAGAGCGATACAATCGGACACCCGATGAAATTACCGATCAGAGATTTGCCCCCGATATTTGTAAGTAGGTATGGCATTGGCCGAAGGGTGTGTTTTTGCCCATATAATTGTATCTATTCAGCTTGAGTCGATTCGACACTCAGCTCAAGTTGATCGGACAGCCGTCTTGAAAATGTTCAATTCATTGGCAATCGATTCAATGATCGAGTCGTCAAGTGACACATCCCCCCCCCTCCCCGTTTATTTGATTGGCTTATATCAGCAAGCATCAGTGATTCAGTTGCAGTTTCCGCTTTTATTGTTACCACAGCATCGCGCATGCCCCTCCCTGCACCCGCCACGCCCCGCCCCCCGGGAGGTGCAAGGGCTCACGAGGAGAGCTGCGAGTTGTTGACGATGTACTGCAGCGGGTAGAGGCAGGTGTAGCGGTAGAGCAGGTCGGGCAGGTAGCTGATGACGGAGGGCGGGTCGGGTGTGTCGATGTAGCCCGACACGTTGCCGCTCTGCACGGCCACTAGGTTGCTCTCCCCGTTGGAGCCGGACACCGACACGATCTGCCCGCAACGGTGGGGGGAGGGGAGTGATGGGGGGGGGCATAGCAGACAGTCGTTCTTTGCTCGGTCCCTTGTGGGAGAGGTGTCCGATGGAGATTGGATTATGTTGGGAGTGGAGGTAGATTATGGGAGGGGTGTGGGGTGGAGTGGAGGTGGATTATGGGAGGGGTGTGGGGTGGAGGTGGATTATAGGAGAGGTTGGGATGGAGGTGGATTATTGGAGGGGTGTCATCAAAGCGAACCAAATTATCTGTTACATTTAGTTTAATGTCTTTGCTTCATCTCTGGTGCTGTGAGTTTGTGAGGTCATGACACATTTTTTTACTATTTTGTACAAAAAGCTTTCGTGACTGCAGGAATTCATATTCTTTGGGTCTTTCGGTAAAGTCACGTAGATACGTTCAAAGAAAACAAAACACTCTTATTTGGTGTTTAAACATCTAAATACCTCCTGTTTTATTGCAGAATGGGTAAAACCGATTCTTATTTTTCAAGGTTTGTGTTTTTCCGGCTGAAAGATAGTGGGATATATATACGAAATATCCTGCAGCCATCCGTCAATCACCTTCATTTGAATCTGTCTGATAAAAAAAATCAACTGGTCCCTATCCAAACGTCGTAGACAATTGCACGTATACACACAGATATTTGTACTGCAGATCGGTTGACAGTTATAATAATCTTATATATATAAAAGTCTCCGCGTGCTCGCACTTGTGGGGGATTTGGCTCTCGGACGGTGGCCTTCACGTAGAAAAAAGATTTGCCGGGCGGCACATCCTAAGCCCCGCGGTGGGAATAGGCTATTCCGTTTTCTCATCCGTAAACGTTAAAGTAGTTTAATTAACAAATTTCTGCCGTTTCTATTATTATTTACTTATTGCGCGCCATCGACCGTACCAATTGACGCCAATTGCGTGGGGGGGGGCGGACCCTACCAAGTGCTGCAGCTCATGGGGGACATTTCCTTTAACGCGTTTTACAGGCAATACATACACACATGACGCTGCGAATGCACAGTGTCATGTCCTCTTGCCCCCCCCCCCCCCCCAACACGATGCGTCCAGTTTATACTACAGACTCCGTAGATTATAATATTTTACTGCTTATGTAATGTAGTAACTCGGCGGGAGACGACTTCACGGGTAGCACACTCTTTTATTTCACCAACTATAGTTACACGGGTGACTAACACCAGCTATAGTTACTCGGGTGACCAACACCCACTTAGTTACACGGGTGGCTAACACCAGCCTAACCCACACGGTTCTCCTGGCTACACCAACACGGGCTCTTACGCCCCGTAGCCTCTCGGAACACCCCCAGCCGGGGTGTCCGTCTCGACTCTGGGTCCCACAGTCCCGACCCACATGGGCGTCGGACCACGGGTCCCACAGTCTCGCCTCCGAGCCTGACAAGGACAGCGGGACTAGGGGTCTCAGGGCACTACTTCTTCAACTCCGTCTTCAATCTTCAACTGGTTAACAACTACCACGAGTGCTCCCGCGCGTCCTCTTTTATGCCCATCCTGCGGACGTCGCTGAGAGCACCCATCCCTTTTGACCAATCACTGCGCGCTGCCCACGATCCCCTTTTCTCACCTCGTGTCAGCGCGCACAATCCCCTACGCCGCGCCGCCCCGTACTCACTCCCTCCCGGCGCGCGCGTCCACACCACGCCCACATGCGTGCCCAACCCCGCACCCCGCACCGCCCCGTAATCCTTCACTGTCGGCGCACGTCAACACCACCACTACATCACTCCCTACCACATAGCTCGCAGCCGACCCGGCTGCTATAAAAATTTATTACTCCCCCCCCCCCCCATGTGTGCCCCGTAACACAACAAGAATCGCAACAACACAACAAGAACAATATGTACAATCCGGCGAGTGACAACAATAAATGTGTATGCAAGAAAAAAAAAAATTTCCGACTCGTGCAGCGTCCCATTCTTTCCGAGCGCCCCTTGAACGGGACATTACCCCGGCAGAGGGGGAACGTGGCGGCGAGCTCGGGTTTGAATTTTTTTTTTTTTTTTTCATGAAAAGTGTTGTGTCCTAGCACGAGTCTACCCTTCCCGGTCCGTCGTACGGCACCCGACGCGGTTGACCATCCGGTGGTGCCGGCAGTCCAGGAAGGCACGGGCCAGGCATCGGAGATCCGCGCGTGCCGCGGGGTTCCGGTTCCCGACGGTCAACAGCCGTCAGGTCCGAGACACCTGGGGGTGGGTCAGGCGGAGACACGTGAGGATCAACCTGCGACACATCCCTCCCCGAGTCGACGGCCACATCACACGCTCGGTCGCCACGGCACAAAGTGGGGTCACGCGGTGCCGCGAAGGGTTTCAGTCGGGAGGGGTGCACGTACCAACCGCGTTTTTCCCATTTAATCTGTATACTCTGGGGTCGTGCAACACGCACAATTTCCACCAATCCCCTCCATGGCCTCAACAATTTAGGGGACGTAGCCAACGGTGTATGTGGACAATGCAGCCAGGCCTTATCGCCTGGTTTCCAATCGTGCGTATGCACCCTTCGTTCATGCAACCTTTCGTTCGCGATCTGCCGAGACCGCGAATTCAATCTCGCAGCCTCTCGCGCTTCAGCCAGTTTGGCGATATTAAATTTGATGTGGTCTGCCAATTTAGACTTTTCGCGTGGCTGGGAAATCCCCAGTTGGACGTCCATCGCCGGATCGGCCTCTCGCCCATACATGAGAAAAAATGGGGAAAACCCCGTCGCCGCATGAGGGGCCATTCGATAGGCCGCAAGTACCCCAGGTACCTGTAAGTCCCAATCAACCTGATCGTTGCAGACCTGTTGGCACAGCATAGAAGTAATGGTCCTGTTCAGACGTTCAACCATTCCGTCAGTCTGCGGGTGGTACGGGGAGGTACGCACTTTCTTTGTACCCAACAGGTCGCACACCTCGCGCAACAAAACACTCAAAAAATGTTTCCCTTGGTCCGTCAGCAAGCGTTCGGGGCGCCCTTGTCCAGAACATAGCCCTGGACAAAGGCGTCCGCCACTGCCGCAGCCGACTGGTTGGCGAGTGGCCATGCCATGGGCCAACGGGTGAAGTACTCTACGCCAACCAGCAGGTACTTATTACCCCTAGGTGTAGCGGGAAAAGGCCCCAAGATGTCGAGCGCAACCAGTTCGTTTGTGCATGAAACCTGAATGGATTGCAGTGGTGGATTAGCCGCTATCGGTGGTGGTTTTCTTTGGGCGCACCCTACACATCCCTTAAGGATGTTCGCCACGTCGTTGCCCATCCCCGGCCAATAATAGTCTCGCTGGATTAGGGCAAGCGTTTTGTGAAAACCCAGATGCATGAGTCGTTCATGAGCAGCCAGAACGACCCTCCCCCGCATAGCAAATGGCACAACGAGCGCGTGACGCCGAGACATGTTGTCCCACTTCATCAAGAGGCCCTGTCTGCACACCCAGGAACCGACCCGCGTTTCCCCCCCTCCGGGAGCGTCAACCTTCCGACGTAGCGTGAGTAGGGAGCTGTCGGCCATTTGGAGACGGCCCCACTCGATGAGAGGCAACGCTAGTAACGAGTCCGTCCCCGTAGGAGCGTCGACCCCCGTAGTGTCAGTGGCTGCGAGCAAAACTTCCGCGGGGTCGGCGACAGGGGGTTTACACCGCGCCGATCCCAGCAGACATGCGCATTCCGTGCGCGGCGGCAATCGCGACAAGGCATCCGCATTCGAGTGGCGCAATCCCTTACGGTAAATCGTCATGAATTGGTAGTCTTGAAGGACCTCCAACCATCGGGACAATTGGCCGGAGGGTTGCGCCACCCGCATAGCGTATTGGAGAGCCGCATGGTCCGTACAAACCACAAAAGGACGGCCGTAAAGATACGGCCTGAACTGCTGTATAAAAAAAACAATCGCCAGCAATTCACGACGCGTTACGCAGTAGCGTTGTTCCGCAGGTGACAGAACTCTGCTACCGTAGGCGACCACCCGTTCGACCCCCCCGACCACCTGTGAGAGCACTCCACCGATACCCGTGTTACTGGCATCCGTGTCGAGCAGAAACGGTTGCGTGAAATCGGGGTAACACAAGGGGGGAGCCCGCACCAAGGCGTCACGAAGGGAGCAGAACGCAGCCTCCTCTTCCGGCCCCCAGTGAAACCTCACACCCTTAGCCGTCAGAGCGTGCAGGGGCCTGGCTATGGTGGCAAATTGTTTGACAAAACGACGGTAGTAGGAGGCGAATCCTATGAAGCTGCGGACTTCAGTGACCGAGGTCGGCGTTGGCCATGAGCTGACGCAGTGCGTCTTAGCAGGGTCTGTCGAGATCCCTGAACGGCTAACGATATGGCCCAAGTACCTGACCGATTCCCGAAGCAGGTAACATTTTGCCGGTTTAAATTTAAGTTTAGCGGAACGCATCCTGAGGAACACCGCTCTCAGTCGCTGGAGGTGCTCCTCAAAAGTCCGGCTGAAAACGATGATATCATCGAGGTAAATCAAACAGGTGTCCCATTGGAGTCCTGACAAAACCAATTCCATGAGCCTCTGGAACGTGGCGGGAGCGGAATGTAAGCCCATGGGCAATCGGTTGAATTCAAATAGGCCTCCCGGTGTCCGGAAAGCGGTTTTTGGTTTCGATTCGTCATCGAGGGGCAATTGCCAAAATCCCGAAAGCAGATCAAGCGTCGAAAAAAACTGTGCTCCCGCCAAGGCATCCAGCGACTCATCCATCCTAGGGAGCAGATACACGTCGGCCATTGAGATTTTGTTTAGGCGGCGGAAATCGACACAGAACCGCAAGGACCCGTCCTGTTTTTTAACAAGGACGATGGGAGCACCCCACGGACTGGAAGAGGGCGAAATGATGTCGGCCGCCAACATGTCATTAACCGCCGACTGCACATGCTCCTTCTCGGCTGGGCTGAGCCGGAAGGGATTCTGTCGAATAGGGGCCGCGTCCCCCGTCGCTATGTGGTGGCGCAACAGGTCTGTGCAGCCAATATCATACTTGTGTCTGCTAAACACGTCAGCGAATTCGAGAAGCAAGCCCCTCAACGCACCCAACTGCACACTAGACAAGTTACTAGATCCAGCACACAATGAGTCCAACCACTCTGTCCCCTCCTCAATCTGAGGATGCGTATCGACCCTCGAATCCGCGTGAGCAACGAGCTGTTCCTCGACGGGTAGCGGCGCCGCGTGAGCCAGCACTGTTCCCTGTGTAATTACGGCTGGCCGCGACCCCGTATTCAGGACCATAACGAACGGCTCACTGTCCGCCCGCACCATGGTCTGAGCCACCGCTAAGCCGAGGCCCCCAACAGCTCTGTTAGATGGCCCCAACAGAACTCCCTGTCCCACCGCATCCACCCCGAGGGGTTTCCTCAATCGAAGGGGTACCAACATTTGTGATCCCGGGGGTACCCGTACAGTCTGAGTTGCCAGCGCCTGTACCGTCGCACAAACCGTGCGTATTTTAGTAGGACTCGTCAAAAATGCAACCCGCCGTCCCGATGGAAGCTCAATGCAGGCCTGATCTATGACAATTTTGATGGGCATTTTAGCCAGAAAGTCCGTACCTAGTAAACAAGGAACTGCCAGCGATGATGATACAAAAATAGGACCCGCCAATTTGATATCGCCAATAGAAATAGTCGCCCGAATCTGGCCGATGATCCCCAAGGATCCCCCGTTTGCCGCGTAAAATGGTACGTCCACCGGCAAAAGGGGTCGACATTGGACGGGAAGGATGTTATAAATAAGGTCCGAAATGATAGTGGCTGACGCACCCGTGTCGACAAGCACCCGGACCTCAACCCCGTCAATAAACCCCGTTACCACGGACGACCCGGCCGACGCAGCCACCATCCTGTGGGCCAATTCGGACCATTCGACTGCTTTCGGGCCGTGTACGAACCCCCCTCGCCGAACCGAATCCCCGGTACCCATACGCGGTCCCCCCACCACGAAGCGGCGACCCGAGTGTGCCGTATGTGTGGACCGAGCGTGTGAGGTGCCGCGACTTGCCGAGTTTAGCTGGGACGACTTTCGGCCCTGGTCGTCGTCCGGACGTGGTCCCGTGGCGCGCTGACGCGGAGCCCGGCACCCGGACGCGACGTGACCCCGAAGGCCGCAGTTGTAGCAGACGACGAGGGACGTCGTAGGTTTCGGTTGCTCCAGCTTGCGGGATGAACGTGTGGGCGAACGACCTTCCGTTCTCCACTCCCCCGGACTTGATACGGCGAAGGCCTCCTCCCGAGCCGCAGCAGGCTGAGGCTCGGCGACCGTGGCGGCAGGTGCCGCGATCCCCGCCGATGCGCAGATGACCGTCCGCTTCCGCTTGAGGACCTCGTATGCGTGAATACTCGTGGCAATCCCCAGGGAGCAGATGTCCATTTCGTCCGCCGTATTGATAGGGACTCCCAGGTCGTGAGCCAACGACAGCAGCTGCTCTGTCACGGCGTCCTTCCCCTCCATGTCCATGCGGGGAAAAGCTGCGTCCGCCAGGGCGAGCAGCGCCGTGCGATAGGCGAGCGTTGTTTCTCAAACCACCTTGCGCCGTTCGTAGAAATGGTGGCGACAGGTCGAGGGCGGGCCGAACACCTTGGCCATTAGATGTAGCGCGGCCTGGAGCGTTGAGCGAGACGACCTTGGGGCAGATGTGAAGGCTGCAAGCGCGTCGTCGTCGAGCGTCGCTGGCAGCGCGCGTAGGGCAGTGGTGTCGGACCACCCCGACATTTCTTGATGTGCGAGGAACCTTCGTTGGAAGGCTCCCCAGTCGCCCCCGTCCACCTTGAACGCCGTCAGCGCGGGCAATCGTTGCTGGAAGACCCGGTCGTCGGCCTCCGAGGAATGATTTTCCCGCGCGCCGCTGTGGTTATAGAAAATGTCGGCTCCGTCTGCAGGCGCATGATGGAGGGCTCTGGCGTGCGCCGATGACGCGGGCTGCGCTGAGAGGAGATCTCCGCCCACGTGGTGTCCGCGCTTCCCGCCAACCGAAAGCGGACCCTCAAAAACGGCGCCAACTTCAAAACTTTTGGCATGAAGCGCCTTCTGGCAGGATCCCTCCAGCCACGCTCCCTCCTCCAACCCCGCAGCCGTCCCTCCGCCCGCTGAAACGGTGATGTCCGCCAAAATTGCAGCGGCGGCGAGCAGCAACTCCGCCAGGCGGGAGTGTGCGTCCTGTAGGCTGGTGTCGGAGGCAAGCGGAGCGTCGGCCATCGCCGCGAAGTGCTGCATCGGCGGCAACTCCTCGTCCTCTCTTTCCGAGGTTTGTGTCTCCGGTACGTCGTCGTCTTCCCGATCTCGCTCGTGGGTACGGGTAGTCTTCCTAGTATCCATTCTTTTCTTTGAAGACAGGTTTACTTCTGACGCCAGTTGTAATGTAGTAACTCGGCGGGAGACGACTTCACGGGTAGCACACTCTTTTATTTCACCAACTATAGTTACACGGGTGACTAACACCAGCTATAGTTACTCGGGTGACCAACACCCACTTAGTTACACGGGTGGCTAACACCAGCCTAACCCACACGGTTCTCCTGGCTACACCAACACGGGCTCTTACGCCCCGTAGCCTCTCGGAACACCCCCAGCCGGGGTGTCCGTCTCGACTCTGGGTCCCACAGTCCCGACCCACATGGGCGTCGGACCACGGGTCCCACAGTCTCGCCTCCGAGCCACACAGGGCCCCGGTCCTGACAAGGACAGCGGGACTAGGGGTCTCAGGGCACTACTTCTTCAACTCTGTCTTCAATCTTCAACTGGTTAACAACTACCACGAGTGCTCCCGCGCGTCCTCTTTTATGCCCATCCTGCGGACGTCGCTGAGAGCACCCATCCCTTTTGACCAATCACTGCGCGCTGCCCACGATCCCCTTTTCTCACCTCGTGTCAGCGCGCACAATCCCCTATGCCGCGCCGCCCCGTACTCACTCCCTCCCGGCGCGCGCGTCCACACCACGCCCACATGCGTGCCCAACCCCGCACCCCGCGCCGCCCCGTAATCCATCACTGTCGGCGCACGTCAACACCACCACTACACTTACATAGCATTATTCTTGCACGGGTGGGGGATGCTGGGGGATGTAGGGGTAGCGGTCCAGCCCCTAGCCTAGCAACGTGCCAACTCCGCCGCCTTGCCAATGTAGGCCAGGACGGGGGCTAGGCATGGCACAAGGCCTCAATACGGATATGATACGTACAAATTTGCTTGCTTCTTACGCTAACAACTCAAGTCCATTGTTTACTATTGTTAAACACATTAGTTCACAAACATTACAATAATCATGTTTGTGTGCAGATAATTAATCACGTTCATTGCGTATTATTATTAAACAAATACGTTTCCAGATATTGTGTGCAGATAACTCAGGGTCATTGTTTACCATTATGAAACAATTTGACATGTTACAATAATTATATTTGTGTACACAAAACTCTTTGGATTTTTAGGTTGCTCAATTTTCCCTTTTTTTGCTGCGCTTTTATGATGCTGCCACGCTCTACTGCCAGTCTGTGATTTCTGATTATTTCTTCAATACATTTCTATTGTTTCCATCACTCACGTCACGCTATTTAGTCATACGTAGTACTGCCATACTCATAGCTGTGCCATCATCGGGGATTGCTGTGCCCGTCGATGTGTGTGTCTTTGAGTCCATATGTGTGTGCGTGTAGAGCCATGTGTGTCTTTAACTCCATGTGTGTGTCTGCCTTTTTCGAACGGACAACGCCCCATGTGTCTGTGTACGTCAAAGTGTTTGTGTGTGTGTTAGTCCACATGTGTGTGTAAGTCTATACATGTGTGTGTCACTCGATGTGTGTGTGTGTAAGTCAATGCGTCTGTGTCTGAGTCCATATGTGCGTGTTAATCCATGTCTGTGTATCTAAAGTAGATGTATGTGTGTCACAGTCCATATGTGTATGTGTGTAGGGCTATGTGTGTGTCAGTCCGGCAAAACAACCTCCTACCTCCTCGCGGTGCCGGACGGGCAACACTGTCGTGGGCAGTGCTGTGGGGGGAGGGCCAATGCCCATTGGCCTCTCCCCTCATGGCGTCTGTGACCACCACAGTGGCTAAACGGGGGCTCTGGACGGGTGCGAGGGGCTGGTAACCCCTCCACCTTCAATTAACCACCACTAAACTACGAATTAAACATAAACCTGTAACTAATAAGCTTGTGCCGGAGGCCCCGGGGGGTCAGGCTTTTATGACGTCTCCTGGCCAAACCCCATTTGGCGGAGCCAGGAGATTGAATTTTCACCCTCGGGGCTCCTCCAGAAACAACGAAAAACCATTGCGGATGGCCACGTGGAATGTTCGAACGCTCACTGCGGAGGAAAGGCTGCCACTCCTCTGTCGGGAGCTGAACCGGTACCGCCTGGATCTCTGTGGCATTCAGGAGGTCCGGTGGACCGGTTCTGGATCCTGCCACCATGAGGGGTGGACAGTCCTCTACTCGGGGCAGGAGACTGCCAAACAACAGGGTGTGGCTCTTCTTCTGAACAAAAGAATGAAGGGGGCGTGGGAGCGTGGCGGTGAGGTGTGGGAAGCTGTAAGCCCCAGGATACTTTGGGCTCGCCTTCCCATCAATCAGAGGCGAGGAGTGGTGGTCGTGGTTACTTATGCCCCCACCGAAGACGAACATCCGTGGAGGGATGCAGGCAAAGCCGATGAGTCAGACGCTTTCTATGACCTCCTGTCACAGGTGCTGGCTAAAGTGGCCACTCGGGACAGAGTCATCTTGTTGGGTGACTTCAATGCCCGAGTTGGTCATGATGCTGGCACCTGGTCTGGAGTGATTGGAAGGCATGGGCCAGATCAGCTCAATAATAACGGTAGGAGGCTGCTAGATTTTTGTGCAGCCCATGGGCTTGTAATTACCAACACGCTCTTCCGGCATCGGCGCATCCACACAACATCATGGATGCATGCCGGGTCCAAGCAAGAACATCTGCTGGACTACATAGTGACGGACCAGCGGATGCGAGCCCATGTCCTTGACACCAGGACCTACCGTGGAGCTGATCTGCCCGCTGACCATCGACTTGTCATCTGTAAGATGCGCCTGCCATTCTTCCACTCCGGTGGTGGGTGTACACCCAGGATCCCATTCCAACCAAAAGTGGCCTGGTCTCAGTTAGCTGATGAATGTTGCAAGCGAGAATTTCATCATCGCTTGCAGCTGGGGTTGGCATCGTCCCCCACTCCACCTGATGTCGAGGGTAAATGGGCGAGGTTTAAGACTGTGACTCATGCAGCTGCAATGGCTGCTTTGAGTACGCGGTCCAGACCTCCCCAGAAACCCTGGCTGACAGAGGAGGTGTTCAAGTTAATTGAGAAAAAGCGACAGGCCCACTCTCATCGCCTACAGCATCCCACGTCAGAGAATGAGGAGGTTTACCGCAGCCTTCGCTCGGAGGTTCGGAGAGCCGTAAGGCGCTGTAAGGATGGGTGGTGGTCGCGGGTTGTTGAGGAGATGGAGTCTGCCTCAGTGGCCCGCGATCACAAATCACTATTTAACTCCATCAAAAAAGTAACCTGCAGCGCCACACCTATTACCATCATTAGAGGAAAAAACGGTGATCCAATCTCTGACCCCCAGGAACAGGTTTGCAGATTTGCTGAGCATTTCTGTGAGGTCCTGGGGGAGGGAAAATCTCTCAGCCAGGAAAACATCGTGGCACAAAGTGGGGATAACCCTGCTGAGGCTGCGGTGCCTCAAATATTGGAAGAGGTCACCCCCTGTGAGTGGCTGGCTGAGGTGCCAGCTGTTGAGGAAGTACTGAGGGCGATCTGGAGTCTGAGACCAGGGAAGGCACCGGGCAGAGATGATCTCCCAAGCGAAATGTTGAGGGAGGGTGGCGTTTGTGCACAGACTGCCCTATATGACATCATAACAACAGTCTGGACCACTGGACGGGTTCCGCAGGACTGGAAGGATGCCCTGGTGGTCCCCCTCTTTAAGAAGGGGGACCGTACCGACTGTAACAACTACAGGGGCATCTTACTCCTCAGTGTGCCAGGTAAGGTCCTGGCAAGGATTATTCAACATCGCCTTGCTAGGCACGCTGAGGAGAGGCTTGCGGAGCCCCAATGCGGTTTCAGGAAAGGGCGGTCCTGCACAGATGCCATATTTTCTGTCCGTCTGCTACAGCAGAGGTGTAGGGAATTCCAAAAAGACCTACATCTCTGCTTTATTGACCTGGTCAAGGCCTATGATACCATCAGTAGGACTGGGCTCTGGGTTGTTCTTCGTGCTTTCGGAGTCCCTGACCCTCTGCTCACGATCATTAAGGACCTTCATGATGGTGAGCGGGCCCGGGTAAAACTACGTGGCCGGGAGTCGGAGCCTTTCCCTGTACACCTTGGGGTGCGACAGGGATGTCCTCTGGCTCCCACATTATTTAACATCTATTTCGACTGCGTAGTTTGTGAAGCCTTCAATAGCTGTACCGGGGGAATTTCCATTTGGTACAGATATAATGGGAGGCTGATCAACGCCCGGGTGCGATCAAGGGATGGCTCCCTATTGGTCAACCACGTTATGTATGCCGATGATTTGGTAATAGCTGCTCATTCAGAAGAGGAGTTGGAGACGCTGCTGCTGAGACTGGAGCGTGCCACTAAGAGGTGGGGCCTTACCATCAGCCCCTCCAAAACTAAGCACCTGCCTGGGTATTTTGTACCATTGGACACTCCACCCCCACAACTCCCAATTGGTGATGGGGCAGTTGTGGAGAGAGTGGAGAGTTTCCCATACCTGGGCAGTGTGCTTATGACCGGCTCCAGTTTATCAGCAGAGGTCTCACTCAGAATCAGTCGAGCGGCAATATCTTTTCATCAGTTGCGTAACGCTGTGTGGAAGCTACCTGGTCTGTCGCTACGCACGAAGCTTCAGGTCTTCTCAGCCACGGTCATTCCCTCCCTTCTTTACGCTTGCGAAACGTGGACCCCCCTAGTGGAGCATCTTCGCCGGTTGGAAACATTTAGGCTGGCCTGCCTACGATCCATCCTGAGTTTAACCAGGCTGGATTGTGTGAGGAGCTCACAAGTCCTTGAAAGATCTGGGCAAATTCCCATCGGTGAGCTCCTCCGGCAGGCAAGGCTGCGTTGGCTGGGTCATGTAGCCCGCATGCCCAGCCATCGCATGCCTAAACAGCTTTTGTTCGGCCGGATCGAGGGGGCTAAACGGGCGCGGCACGTGCTAGAGAAGAGATGGAGTGATGTGGTACAGGAGGACGTGGAGCTGAGTGGACTTGCCGATGACTGGTACCAGCGGTGTCAAGATCGGCCTCAGTGGAGGAGGCTCGTGAAGGACGCTACTGGGCAGTTGGAGGCAGTCGCCCTCCAACAACAACGGAGGGCGGAGGAGCGACGCTCACAACAACGAGCGGAGCGCCGGGTGGCTAAAGCACAGCAAGTTGGTACAGTAGGGGGCACAGGTGGTGCATCAGCCAGTCATCTCGGTCATCTCGGTCAGTTGACCCGTGGCACCTGGTGGGTCTGCCCCGTGACCTCCTGCCAGCGGGCGTTCGACACTTCACGTGGCCTCAAGGTGCACATGGCCTGGCACAAGCGTCGTGGTGACGTCACCGCCACTTAGTGGCGAATGGCGGTTGTTGTTGTTGTGTGTGTCAGTCTATGTATGTGTGTGCAAGTCCATGTATCTGTGTCTTAGTCTATATGTGTGTAAGTACATATGTGTGTTGACGTCAATGTGTGTGTGAGTCGGTGTGTGTGTGAGTCGCTGTATGTGTGTACGTCCATATATGTGTGTGTAACTCCATGTGTGTATATCTCAAGTCAATGTCTATGTGTGATAGTCCGTATGTGTGTGTACGGCAATGTGTGTGTCACTCTATGTATGTATGTGTAAGTCCCTGTATGTGTGTACGTCGATATGTGTAACTCCATGTGTGTGTATCTCAAGTGCATGTCTATGTGTGTGTGTGTGTCTATATGTGTGTGTGTGTCTGTAAGTCGATGTGTTTGTGTGTGTGAGTCGATATGTGTGTGTGTGTCTCAGTCCATGTGCGTGTGTGTTAGTCGCTGTGTGTGCATGCCTCCATGTTAGTCAGTGTAACTCCATTTCTTTGCGTGTCTGTAGCTCCATGTGTGCATCTTAGTCCATGCGTGTGCTTTATTGACCTACTCAAGGCCTATGATACCATCAGTAGGCCTGGCCTCTGGGTTGCTCTTTGTGCTTTCCAAGTCAATGACCCACTGATCACCATCCTTAAGGATCTTCATGATGGTGAGCGGCCCTCTACACCTTGGGGTGTGACAGGGATGTCCTCTGGCTCCACATTAATTAACATATCTTTTGACCACGTAGTTCGTGAAGCCTTCAATGGCTGTACCCGAGGAATTACCATATGGTACAGATACAATGGGAGACTGATCGATACCCGGGTGCGGTCAAAGGATGCCTCCCTATTGCTCAACCATGTTATGTATGCCGATGCTCTGGTGATTGCTGCTCACTGCTGCTGAACCTGGAGCTTGCCACTAAGAGGTGGGGCATTACCATCAGCCCCACCAAAACTAAGCACCTGCCTGGGTATTTTGTACCATCGAACAATCCACCCCCATAACTCACAATTGGTGATGCGGCAGCTGTGGAGAGATTGCCGAGATTCCCATACCTGGCCACTGTGCACATGACCGGCTCCGGTTTAACAGCAGAGGTCTCACTCCAAATCAGTCGAGCGCCATTATCTTTTCATCGGCTGCATTACGCTGTGTGGAAGCTACCTGGTCTCTCACTCTGCATGAAGCTCCAGGTCTTCTCGGCCATGGTAATTCCCTGCCTTCTCTACGCATGCGAAACGTGCACCCCCCTAATGGAACATCTTCGCCGGTTAGAAACATTTAGGCTGGCCTGCTAACGATCCATCCTGGGTTTAACCATATATGTGTGTGTGTGTGCGTCTAAGTCAGGGGTCGGCAACCTACGGCTCCGGAGCCGCATGCGGCTCTTTGCGGGCTGCTTCTTGATGATATGTACGTATGTACAGTATGTACTCGGATGCATTGCGGCTCTTGAAATACTGAATTTTGTACCGAATTGGAAAGAAATGGCTCTTCTTGTTATTTTGGTTGCCGACCCCTGGTCTAAGTCGATGTGTTTCTACGTGTGTGGGTCAATGTCTGTGTGTAAGTTCATGTGTGTGTGTCTGCCTTTTTCGCCCGAGCAACGCCGGGTACTTACCGCTAGTATTCTATAAAGTAGACGTAAGTTTGCTGTTGGTTGAGTGTTGACTCTGCAGCAGCAGTAGCCTGAGTACTTTTCTATTTTTCCTGTCGAAGTATACCGACTATAATCACCCAGGATTGTCTGTCCTTTCACGCTCGTGACGTCACTCCACATCGACCAGCCCCCCTCATTAATATTCATGAGAAGGTGATGTCCTCCAAATGGACACCCCCCCCACCCCTCATTAATAATCATGAGCGGGTGACGTCACTCAATATGGAGTACTCCCCCCTCACTAATAATCATGTGCAAGTGACGTCACTCCACATCGAACAGCCCCCCTCGTTCATGATCATGAACAAGTTACGACATCCACATGGACCCCCCCTCATTAATAATCATGAGCCGGTGACGTCACTCCACATCGAACAGCCCCCCTCGTTCATGATCATGAACAAGTTACGTCATCCACATGGACCCCCCCCCCTCATTAATAATCATGAGCCGGTGACACTTGCAACGTCTTTGTATTGGTCGCCTTTTGGCGTTCTCTGGCCTAACACTGGTGGCGAGACAAGGCCATGGAGAAGGCTGCTGTCTCTGGTGTAGGCCAATAAGTTTCAAAGACAATTTACACATTAGTGGCCGTCCATAAATGACGTCACGCGATTTTGGACGATTTTTTACCCCCCCCCCCCCTTCGTCACACGGCGTCACAAAAAGTCAGACCCCCCTTCAAATATGACGTCACAAAGCTCTGCCCCCCCCCCCCTAAAACCATATTTCCATTTAAAAAATAAAACATGCTTCAAATCGCTTTAAACTATTGTCATTGTAGTGCGTATTTAATGTGGCGCTGCACTGATGTTGTAGGAGAAAACATTTATTTAAAAGTCTATTTAATTAAGTAGAACGTTTTGTCTATATTTATTTAAAGTTGCGCATTTTGATGTGACGTCACATTTCTCAACCCCCCCCCCCTAGTCACATATCGTCACAAATGTCTGACCCCCACCCCCCCCATAGGTCCGTGACGTCATTTATGGACAGCCCCTTACATATTGGGACGACAAACTACTTCTAATAAGCGACAAACGGTGCTACCGAGGAGGGAGGAGGAGGAGGAAGAGGAGGGGGAAGAGTTGGAGGAGGAGGAAGGGGAGGAGGAGGAAGAGGAGTGAGTAAGGAGAATGGAGGAGTTGGAGGAGGAGAAAGAGGAGGAGGAGGAAGGGAGTGAGGAAGGAGAATTGAGGAGTTGGAGGAGGAACAAGGAAGAGGAGTTGGAGGAGAGGGAAGGATGAGGTAGGAGAAGGCTCGAGGAAAAGGAGGAGGAGTTCGAGGAAGAGGAGCAGCGTGCGTGATGATGACGATGAGCAGCAGCGTGCTCGCCGTGGGGCTCTCACGGTGAGGGTGCTGCCGCACGACTCGAGCGCGCTGAGCGGGATGTGGAAGAGGAGCGACGCCGGTGCCGTCTCGTTGCGAAGCCGCCCGCGGCACCTGAGCTCCGAGTGGCGCCCGTTGAGCGCCAGGTCGTGCAGCGTGTAGCCCGCGTACAGCACCGGGCAGAAGTTGATGGTCAGGGAGATGGTCTGCGCACCGCAGGATACCACCATGTCCGTCGCCACTGTCCGTCGCGGGGCGTGGGAGAGGTGGTGGGATGGAAGCGTTAAGGAGTTTTTTAGGTTGGAAACTAATTTCTTTAGCAACTGCTTCTTGTGGTTGTCGTTTTTGTGTTCGTTTGGTGTCCTTCCCCCCGCACCTCCTGATTAGCGCGTTTGGCTACTTATGGTGCGAAATATTTCCAACATACATATGTAATGTAGTAACTCGGCGGGAGACGACTTCACGGGTAACACACTCTTTATTTTATCAAACTTGGTTACAGGTGACTAACACCTACTTTGTATCTCGGGTGACAAACACCCACTTAGCTACTTGGCGACTAACGCCCACTGAGCTACTCGGATGACCAACATCCACTTAGTACTCGGGTGACAACACCCACTTAGCTACTTGGCGACTAACGCCCACTGAGCTACTCGGATGACCAACATCCACTTAGTACTCGGGTGACAAACACCCACTTAGCTACTTGGCGACTAACGCCCACTGAGCTACTCGGATGACCAACATCCTCTTAGCTACTTGGCGACTAACGCCACTGAGCTACTCGGATGACCAACATCCACTTAGTACTCGGGTGACAAACACCCACTTAGCTACTTGGCGACTAACGCCCACTGAGCTACTCGGATGACCAACATCCACTTAGCTACTCGGCGACTAACGCCACTGAGCTACTCGGATGACCAACATCCACTTAGCTACTCGGCGACTAACGCCACTGAGCTACTCGGCTTCACTAGGTCTTCAGCTCCGTCTTCGGGTCTTCAACTGGGTAACTCTCCCCGAGTGCTCTCGCACGTCCCCCTTTATACCCCACCTGCGGACGTCGCTGCGAGCCCCCACTTATTCGACCAATCGCCGGGCGCTGGCTACGATCCTCTTTTCCCACATCTCATCGTGCCTCACCACTCACTCCGCGCCGCCCCGTCATCTGTCACTCCCGGCGCGCGCGTCCACACCACGCCCACAACGCGTGCCCAACCCCGCACCCCGCGCCGCCCCGTGATCCATCACTGTCACAGTCGGCGCACGTCAATACCACCACTACATCACCCCCTACCACATAGCTCGCAGCCGCCCCGGCTGCTATAAAAATATACAAACCCCCCCTGTGTGCCCCGTAACACAACACAACAACAAGAACAACAACTAAGCTAACAACACAACACGACGCGAACACTACCACCCGCAACCCTCAACCAATGCCACCGCGACAATAGAACAATATATACAAACCGGCGAGTGACAATAGCAATGTGTATGCAAAAAAAATAAATGGAAATTTTTTTTTTTCTTTCGACTCGTGCAGTGTCCCCTTTTCTTCCGAGCGTCCCTACAACGGGACATTACCCCGGCAGAGGGGAACACCGGGCGAGCTCGGTGTAGAGCAAAAAAACCGTCTTCATGAAAATTGTTGAGACCTAGCCCGAGTCCGCCTTGCCGGTCCGTCGTACGGCACCAGACGCGGTTGAACGTCCGGTGGTGCCGGCGGTTCAGGAAGACATCGGCCAGGCATCGAGGACTCGTGCGTGCCCCGGGGTTCAGGCTCCCGACGGTCAGCAGCCGTCAAGCCCGAGGCACCTGGGGGTGGGTCAGGTGGAGACACGTGAGGAGCAGCCTGCGACACCTCCCTCCCCGAGTCGACGGTCACATCACACGCCCGGTCGTCACGGCACAGAACGGGGTCACACGGTGCCGCATAGGGCTTCAGTCGGGAGGGGTGCACATACCAAGGGCGTTTCCCCCATTTAATCTGTATACTCTGGGGTCGTGCAACCCGCACAATTTCCACCGGTCCCCTCCAAGGTCTCAACAACTTGGGGGACGTAGCCAACGGTGCATGTGGACAATGCAGCCAGGCCTTATCGCCTGGTTTCCAATCATGCGTATGCACCCTCCGCTCATGCAATTTCTCGTTTGCAATTTGCCGCGACCGCGAATTCAACCTTGCCGCATGCCGGCAAGCAGTCAATTTGGCGATATTAAATTTGATGTGGTCTGCCAATTTAGATTTTGCACGTGGCTGGGAAATCCCCAGTTGGACGTCCATGGCCGGATCGGCCTCCCGCCCATACATAAGAAAAAATGGGGAAAACCCCGTCGCCGCGTGAGGGGCCATTCGATAGGCCGCGAGTACCCCCGGCACCTGTAAGTCCCAATCAACCTGATCGTCGCAGACCTGTTGGCACAACATAGACGTAATCGTCCTGTTCAGACGCTCAACCATCCCGTCAGTCTGCGGGTGGTAGGGGGAAGTACGCACTTTCTTTGTACCCAACAGGTCGCACACCTCGCGCAACAAAACGCTCGAAAAATTCTTCCCTTGATCCGTCAGCAAGCGTTCGGGGGCGCCCTTGTCCAACACATAACCCTGGACAAAGGCGTCCGCCACCGCCGCAGCCGACTGGTTGGCGAGCGGCCATGCCATAGGCCATCGGGTGAAGTATTCCACGCCAACCAGCAGGAACCTATTTCCCCTTGGTGTAACCGGAAAGGGCCCCAAGATGTCCAACGCTACCAATTCGTTTATACGCGAAACCTGAATGGATTGCAGCGGTGGATTAGCTGCCAATGGTGGCGGTTTCCTTTTGGCGCACCCTACGCATCCCTTAAGAATATTCGCCACGTCGTTACCCATCCCCGGCCAATAATAGTCTCGCTGGATTAGGGCGAGCGTTTTGTGAAAACCCAGATGCATGAGCCGTTCATGAGCTGCCAGAACAACCCTACCCCGCATAGCAACAGGCACAACGAGCACGTGACGCCGGGACATGTTGTCCCACCTCATCAAAAGGCCCTGTCTGCACACCCAGGAACCGACCCGCGCCTCCCCTTCTTCGGGAGCGCCAACTTTCCGACGCAGCGTAAGTAGGGAGCTGTCGGACATCTGGAGGCGGCCCCACTCAATGAGGGGCAACGACAACAGCGAATCCCTCCCCGTGGGGGCGTCCTCTCCCGGGGTGTCAGTGGCGGCGAGCGCAACTCCCGGGGTGCCGGCGACCGGGGGTTTGCACCGCGCTGATCCCAACAAACATGTGCAGTCCGTGCACGGCGGCAACCGCGACAAGGCGTCCGCGTTTGAGTGCCGCAACCCCTTGCGGTAAATCGTCGTGAATTGGTAGTCTTGAAGGACCTCCAACCATCGGGACAATTGGCCCGATGGCTGCGCCACGCGCATAGCGTATTGTAGAGCCGCATGGTCCGTCCGGACCGTAAAATGACGGCCGTAAAGATACGGCCTGAATTGCTGTGTAAAAAACACAATGGCTAACAATTCACGACGAGTTACGCAATAGCGTTGTTCCGCGGGGGAAAGAACCCTACTACCGTAGGCGACCACCCGTTCAACCCCTCCGACCAACTGTGAGAGCACCCCCCCGATACCCGTATTGCTGATGATCCCCAGGGATCTCCCATTCGCCGCATAAAATGGCACGTCTACCGGCAGAAGGGGTCTACTTTGGACGGGAAGAATGTTATAAATAAGGTCCGAGATGATGGTGGCCGACGCACCCGTGTCAACAAGCACCCGGACCTCAACCCCGTCAATGAACCCCGTTACCACGGACGACCCGGCCGACGCAGCCACGATCCTGTGGGCCAATTCGGACCACTCGACTGCTTGCGGGCCGCGTACGGACCCCCCTCGCCGAATTGAACCCCCGGCACCCAGCCGCGAACCCCCCACCGCGAAGCGGCGACCCGAATGTGCCGTGTTTGTGGACCGAACGTGTGAGGTGCCGCGACTTGCCGGGTTTTGTTGGGATGACTTGTGGCCCTGGTCGTCGTCCCGACGTGGTCCTGCGGCGCGCTGACGCGGGGCCCGGCACCCGGCTGCGACGTGACCCCGAAGGCCGCAGTTGTAGCAGACGACGGACGTCGTAGGTTTCGGTTGCTCCAGCTTGCGGGGCGAACGTGTGGGCGAACGACCTCCCGTTCTCCACTCCCCCGGACGCGATGCAGCGAAGGCCTGCTCCTGCACCGCAGCTGGCTGAGGTTCGGCGATCGTGGCGGCCAGTGCCGCGTTCCCCGGCCATTTGCAGACGACCCCCGGCTTGCGTTTGAGGACCTCGTATGCGTGAATGCTCGTGGCGATCGCCAGGGAGCAGATCTCCATCTCGTCTGCCACGTTGATGGGGACCCCCAACTCGTGGGCCAACACCAGCAGCTGCTCCGTCACCATGGCGTCCTTCCCCTCCTTATCCATGCGGGGAAAAGCTGCGTCCGCCAAGGCGAGTAGTGCCGTGCGGTAGGCTAGCGTCGTTTCCCCAGCCACCTTCCGCCGATCGTAGAACTGGTGGCGACACGTGGAGGGCGGCCCGAACACCTTCGCCATCAGGTGTAGTGCGGCCTGGAGCGTAGAGCGGGACGACCTTGCAGCAGATGTGAAGGCTGCAAGCGCGTCGTCGTCAAGCATCGCTGGCAACGCACGCAGGGCAGTGGTGTCGGACCACCCCGACATCTCCTGATGAGCGAGGAACCTTCGTTGGAAGGCTCCCCAGTCGCCCCCATCCGCCTTGAACGCCGACAGCGCGGGCAATCTTTGCTGGAGGACCCGATCGTCGTCGACGTCGGAGAGATTTTCCCGCGCTCCGCTGGAGTTGTGTAAAATGTCGGCTCGGTTGTCAGGCGCAAAATGGAGGGCTCCGGCGCGCTCTGATGACGTGGGCTGCGCTGCGCGGAGGTGTCCGGCCACGTGGCGTCCGTGTTTCCCGCCAATCAATGGCGGCCCCTCAAAAACGGCGGGAACTTCCAGACTTTTGGCGCGAAGCGCCTTTTGGCGGGATCCCGCCAGCCTCGCTCCTTCCTCCAACCCCGCAGCCGTTTTCCCGCCCGCTGGAACGGAGATCTCGGCCAAGATTGCAGCGGCGGCGAGCAGCAACTCCGCCAACCGGGAGTGCGCGTCCTGGAGGCTGGTGTCGGAGGCAAGCGGAGCGTCGGCCATCACCGCGAAGTGCTGCATCGGCGGCAACTCCTCGTCCTCTACTCCCGAGGTCGGTGTCCCCGGTACGCCGTCGTCATCCCGACCTCGCTCGTGGGTACGGGTAGTCTTCCTTGTGTCCATACTTCTTGAAGACAGGTTTACTTCTGACGCCAGTTGTAATGTAGTAACTCGGCGGGAGACGACTTCACGGGTAACACACTCTTTATTTTATCAAACTTGGTTACAGGTGACTAACACCTACTTTGTATCTCGGGTGACAAACACCCACTTAGCTACTTGGCGACTAACGCCCACTGAGCTACTCGGATGACCAACATCCACTTAGTACTCGGGTGACAACACCCACTTAGCTACTTGGCGACTAACGCCCACTGAGCTACTCGGATGACCAACATCCACTTAGTACTCGGGTGACAAACACCCACTTAGCTACTTGGCGACTAACGCCCACTGAGCTACTCGGATGACCAACATCCTCTTAGCTACTTGGCGACTAACGCCACTGAGCTACTCGGATGACCAACATCCACTTAGTACTCGGGTGACAAACACCCACTTAGCTACTTGGCGACTAACGCCCACTGAGCTACTCGGATGACCAACATCCACTTAGCTACTCGGCGACTAACGCCACTGAGCTACTCGGATGACCAACATCCACTTAGCTACTCGGCGACTAACGCCACTGAGCTACTCGGCTTCACTAGGTCTTCAGCTCCGTCTTCGGGTCTTCAACTGGGTAACTCTCCCCGAGTGCTCTCGCACGTCCCCCTTTATACCCCACCTGCGGACGTCGCTGCGAGCCCCCACTTATTCGACCAATCGCCGGGCGCTGGCTACGATCCTCTTTTCCCACATCTCATCGTGCCTCACCACTCACTCCGCGCCGCCCCGTCATCTGTCACTCCCGGCGCGCGCGTCCACACCACGCCCACAACGCGTGCCCAACCCCGCACCCCGCGCCGCCCCGTGATCCATCACTGTCACAGTCGGCGCACGTCAATACCACCACTACACATACACTAAACACTACTATATACTGTACTACACACTATAGACTACACTACTATACACTACCATCCTATACACCACACTATACACTACATTACTATACACTACCCTACTATACACTACACTTTACACTACATTACTATACACTACCCTACTATACACTACACTATACACTACACTACTAAACACTATATTACTGTACACTACCCTACTATACACTACATTATCATACACTACATTACTGTACACTATTCGACTAACACTACACACTACACTAATATAGACTACACTATACACTACATTACACTACACCACTATACTAGATTGAAAACTCATTTCTTTGGAGCTGCTTTTGTGTTTAATTTGTTGTGCTTCCCCCGCACATCCGATTAGCGCGTTTGGCTATGTACGGTGCGAAAGAAGTTCAACACACGTACGTAATCAGTGCGTACTACGATATATCTGGTAACGCTGTTATATCGGGAGTACCGTTACACGTAAAGTTCCCCCGAAATCAGTTTTGAGACACCGCTCTGAAAATAAACACAGCTGATAGGGGCCTTCCATAAATGACGTCACGCGATTTTGGACGATTTTTGACCCCCCCCCCCCCCTTGTCACACGGCGTCACAAAAAGTCAGACCCCCCCCCTCAAATATGACGTCACAAAGCTCTGCCCCCCCCCCCCCCAAAAAAAAACATGCTTCAAATCGCTTTAAACTATTGTCTTTGTAGAGCGTATTTAGTGTGGCGCTGCACTCTGATATTGTATGAGAAAACATTTATTTGAAAGTATATTTAATCAAGTAGAACGTGTTGTCTATATTAATTTAAAGTTGCGCATTTTGATGTGACGTCACATTTCTCAACCCCCCCCCCCTCGTCACACATCGTCACAAATGTCTGACCCCCTCCCCCTAGGTGCGTGACGTCATTTATGGACGGCCCCTGACCTGTTTTTCTTAAATACGAGCATCCCTCCAGGTAGTTGGCGTCTGTGTTGAGGTGGCAGGCATTGATGTTTTATCGAGATCTGGTATTGCAAGAATAGGTTTTACCCTTTATAGTAATATTAAAGAGGTATCAAAGATGTTCAAACACCAGGAGGCATTAATTCTAGATTTGAAGTTTTCGTGACTGTAGTAAGGGGGGGGGGTCACTTACTATAGTGATTTTGGCTGTAACGGTTCCACCTGAAGACAGAAGCTTGTGTTGCCTCCGAAACGTCGTGATTTAATTTAGTTGTTTTTCATTTATTTCTTTTTTACCTACGTGACTTTACCTAAAAAACCAAAGAGTACCAGGAGGCATACTCTGATCTAACACTGGTGAGACAACAGGAGGTATTTTGATGTTTGAAAATCTTAACACAACTCCTGTTTTATTGCCAGAAAAGGTAAAACCCTGTTATTTTATATTATTTTGGATACTGGCAAAAAAGGTCCCATAGATATCTGGTATTGTGTTGAACTCGGTTACATTTTTGATACGTTTACTATTTACGCATGAAGAAACATGTGAAACTTATATAAACTATTGCTGGTAACAGCTTCTCTTCACAAGGCAGCAGACATCGCGGCTGTGGCGATTTTCGCCTGAAGACGATGGCTTGTGTTGCTATCGAAACGTCGTGATTTATTTTGTTTTATTTCTCCCTACGCGACTTACCGAAATAACCAAAGAGTATGGTTTCCTGCAGTCACGAAAGCTTCAAAACAAGATTGAAACATGTGAGAGTTTAAATTTTGATTTAAAGCTTTCGTGACTGCAGGGATTCATATCCCTTGACAGCAAGAACATTTTCTTACTGTGGATTTCACACCTGATTATGATTGCTTGTGTTGCAGTCGAAACGTCGTGAGAATTTTGTATTGTTTTATATATATATATTATTTTATTATTTCCCTTCTACGTGACTTTACCGAAAGAACCAAGAATATGTGAGAGTTTGTCCATGGGAGAGGTGGCCACTTCTGCTCCCCGACTCCATCCCACCGCCAGCATCACCCGGTGTCCCACCTGGCCCAACTCACGCGGCATGCGGTTGTAGAGCGTCGGGTCGCAGTTGACGTCGTCCCCCGACTGCGCGCGCGCCACCGTGACGAGGAGGAGCACGAGGAGAGCCGCTCGCGTCAACTGCACCTCGGGGACACCAACGAAGCGCACGCACAAGGACACGCGCACACGCACGCACGCGCGGCTTGCAATGCAGCACCGTGGGAGCGGTGGCTACTGTATATCCCAGGGGGCGCTTTAACAGGAGTTCGAGTATGGATCCTGTCGTGTTTGAGCTTTTTATCGTAAAAAATACGTCGAAGTATAGACAGTTCTCTACTTACGAACACGCGACTTACAAACACCGTACTTACGAACAAGCTTTCATTAAATATAGATTTTAAAAAGTTGACTTAAAACACGAACTCGCACTTGCAAACTGAACCGTGGAATTATTTTGTTCAGAAGATGATCCTTTGCAAGATGTAACGAGTCGGTTTCACGCCGGGAGTGTTTGTGTGTGTGTGTGTGTGCGTGCACATGTGTGTGTGTGTGAAAGTTGGCACAGTAGGGGGTGCCGCTGGGGCATCTGCCAGTCATCTCAGTCAGTCAACCCATGGCACCTGAGTCTGTTCCGTTACCTCCTTCCAGCGACCCTTCCACACTTCACGTGTCCTCAAAGTGCACCTGGCCTGGCACAGGTGCCGTGAGAACATCTCCGTCACTTATATATCAGCGAATGGCGGGTATCGATATTGGTGTGGGGAGACGTAGTTTAGCGCTTAGCACGCTGTGTTACGAAAGCGGTGAAACAAGTTTGACCAGGACACAAAAGCAAAAATATTCCACTCCATTTATAATGCTGTATAATAAATGTGTTATTTTTTTGTTCCTGGGTAATAAGTATTATTTCCTAATTGCTTATGCCTGAAAAGTACAGAACATTTATATTATTCCCCACAAACTTTGCTTTTGTGACCAGGATATTGATATTTTGAAATGTACCTATTTTCAATGAAAAAACGTGTGCATTTGTGTCATTCCTTCGCATATAGTCCTGGTCACAAAAGCAACGTTTGTGGGGAATAATAGCAATTTTCTATGCTTTTGAGGCATAAGCAATGATAAAATAACACTTACTACCCAGGAATAAAAATCGTGTTACATAGTGTTATCTGAACCGGTCTTGAGCCTACCTAAGTCAACTCAGCCTCAAATTAGTACCGAGTGCAGTGTGGTTTGGTGGGTAAAACGTTTGAATACTGAACCCTACACGAGTCCTGTGGTACATGGCTATCATCTATCACATTCGGCGCTGAGTATTTCGAGGGATTACTACGCATATGATAGCAATAGCACCGCGCACCATGAGCTAGCTACACACGCCATCTCTAGCCTTCAGCGCACTTACATCAAATGCTTTCTTTCCAACAATAACAACCACCTACCCATCAACCAACACCTCTATTATTGTTCCTCCCCACCGCCTACTCGAGGCCCGATCCCCCTTCTGGGATCGCACTGCTGCTGCTGTCACCAGCCTAGAATCTCACCCGAATCCGGAAGAATGCCGATCGCGAACAGAGTGGAACATCGCGGTCGTCCCGCATGAACGCCTCCTCATTCGAGACCCAACATCGTCACACCTCCTGGCTTTGACATTCCTCCTCCTCGAAGACACCGGTGGTGGAACCATCAATCGCATCAGAACATCTACAGGCCGATGTGCCACGTCTCCTTCATAAATGGCAAACATTAAGACAAGCCCCAGGAGTGCAATTGTGGCCATGCAAACCCAAACTGTGGACCATATGGCCAACCACTGCGGTCTGCGCTCCTTCAACAGTGGAGGAACACGAACTCTCTCCTAAAGCCCTCTCGTGGACAGTAGACCTTAACATACAGGGTGTTTTAAAAATATGGACCCGATTTGAAATTGCCATATCTCTGCAACCACGAACTGCCCATGAATGAAACTCTTGCCACTTGAAAGGGCGGAGCATAGAGAGGGCTGGGCATAGAGTTTCAAATGATTACCGCGAGATGCCTCTCCCAGCGCACAAACAGCCCCTAGCCTCAGTCATTCGCGAGACGGCGACCCCGCAACACAAGGGGCGTTTTGCGTTCTGCAGTTCAGCAAAACTGAATCCGTAATTGCGGTGCAGCGTGCGTTTCAACGGCGTTTTGGCATTGATCCGCCAATGTCGTTGGTACCGACAATTTGAGGAAACAGGCTGTTTATGTAAGGGGAAGAGCGCAGGGCGACCACGCACATCAGAGGAAAACGTGAGAAGAGAGGCGTTTGGGACGAATTCAACTATCGTCTCGATGTTGTCCTTACAGCAGGTGGACGGTACATAGAGCATTTATAAAATGGTTAGTAAAACTTGATAACTCATTAAACCGTTTGTAACTTTTTGTGTAATTGGAACATGTTGCCATCGTGAAATATACTGCTTTGAAATTGGGTCAATCTTTTTCAAACACCCTGTATTTCCATACGCGAGAGTAGATAGATCATAAGATATAGGTTGCTATTTCCATTGCAAACAATGCACTTCTAACGCTTACGTCTGCTGCAGCAGCTGGGCAAAAACACGGATGTGTCGGCTGGTTACTTGAACAACCCTTTTTCAACTCGGTCGATCTGGGGTGAGTCTTTGATTGAAACGTGGCCTGGGGCTGGATGGCTACTTGAGACAAAAAACAAACCGAGTTGCGTAGTTCGACCCCAGTTTGTGTTCTCAAGGCCAAGTTGTTGAGGGGGGGGGGGGTGCAGTCGAGCACATTTATGATCTTTGCTGGACACTAAATCTATATGAGACACGGTTGCTCATGGCCGGTAAGTTAACCACTCACTGTCTCTCCATCATTATGTGAGATGGAGCCTTTCTTAAAGACGTCAACAATCATGGCCTTGTTTACATTTATAACTTGTTAATCTGTGGGCAATGTTAGTCCATGGGCAATGTTAGTCTTTGGGCAATGTTCGTCTCTATGCAATGTTAGTCTATTAGCAATGTTAGTTTCTGGGCAATGTTCGTCTCTATGCAATGTTAGTCTATTGGCAATGTTAGTCTATGGGCAATGTTAGTCTCTGGGCAATGTTAGTCTCTATGCAATGTTAGTCTATGGGCAATGTTAGTCTATGGGCAATGTTAGTCTATGGGCAATGTTAGTCTATAGACAATGTTAGTCTATGGGCAATGTTAGTCTCTGGGCAATGTTAGTCTATGGGTAATGCTAGTCTATGTTTAATGTTAGTCCATGGGCAATTTTAGTCTATTGGCAATGTTAGTCTATGGGCAATGTTAGTCTATGGGCAATGTTAGTCTATGGG
Organism: Lampetra fluviatilis; assembly: GCF_964198595.1. Classification (NCBI taxonomy): domain Eukaryota; kingdom Metazoa; phylum Chordata; class Hyperoartia; order Petromyzontiformes; family Petromyzontidae; genus Lampetra; species Lampetra fluviatilis. The sequence goes on from NC_136339.1 coordinate 906,957, forward strand.
CAATGTTAGTCTATCTCTTTATGTGCGTCCTTTCTCAGAGAAGTCGGTTAACTTGGCCTTCCTTCAATTTAGCTCTGTCCATTATAATTATTGACTCAAGAAATGTGCAATAGACACTCCCAGTTGCATCAAACCGGTCAATTTGCTTTTGCAACTTAATTCACCGTCTTCCTCGGCTTCTTGTAGCTCTAATTTCCCTAGTCAAAAACCACATTCGGCTTCAGTCTCTTGATTCCTCATGTGCATGTACAAGAAATCTAACTTGCCTTTCCCTAATTTTCCACTTGTGCATTTGAGATTTTCTTCGTCCCTGGTTTGTGCGGATCCGGCTAAGTGCTGCCCATTGTTCCCATAGTCTGTGGGCGAGGTCACTCGCTGGTCAGATGTTTGCTGGGCACTTTGGGATGATGTAAATGCAAACTGCATGCTGCAGCAGAGCGCCACACTCAACGTGCCTTCTGCGGAATTCGTTTGCGCCCATTGCTTTGCACCGGTGTGGTTGAGCGCAGGCAGTCTGCAGCTAGATTGGTGAATTGAGAGTCTGCGTTACCATGCCTGGGGGCTACGACTGGCTAATTGACTGTACTTTGAGAGAGTGCTTCATGCTCATTCGCCAAGTACATTGCGATCATTCCACTTCTATTGAAATTAGAATTGAATCCAGGAATGCGTCGCTAATTGGATTGTGTAAAAAAAACCTGTTCATTAGGAGATATTTGTTGAGTTGAAATCTTGTATATACTGTATGTTGAATCTCTTTTGTACTTTACGTATCCAACCGTACTAATCGGAGGTGCGAGGGAAGGATAACAAACGAACACACAAATAATGTAGCAGCTCTAAAGAAATGTTGAAGTGTTAATTGGAGGTGTGGGGGACGGACAACAAACTCAACACAAAAAGCAGTTCTCAAGACCCCGTGATCATATACACAGTGTAGTTTCCGACTCTTATCCACTTTGACTTCTCTGGCCTATGTGTCGTGAAGAAGGGCCGTTGCCCTAAACGTCGCCTATTACAGTATTTCCTTTTTCGTTATGAGGGCCACAGTGTTATTGACGGACGTGTTGAGCTTTTTGGTTAATTGTGGTTGTGCAGCATTGCCAACGCAGCTGCATCGTCAGATATAAAGTTTACCATGACAGAAATACGTTGGTGCACATATGGCTTCGTTTGTGTTCACGTACAGAAGTCCACAGGAGTAAACTAAATATATTATCTGATGATGATGCAACTGCGTTGGCAGTGCTGCACGACTACGTGGATTTTTTTTCCCTCCGGTTTTTCCCTCCACATGTAGAAACGCACATTAAAGTTGTTTAGATTATTCGACTGCTGTACGTGTCCACGTGAAAAGCCGCTTTGTTGAGCTATCATTTACGGCCAGGTTGCTTCAAAGAAATAAGTTAACAACTCAGTGGGATTTTCCTTGTAGGATGCGGATTGTTTAGTTGTATTTGTATGTGTTTGGGTGATTTGTTTAGGGGCCGTCCATAAATGACGTCACCCCACCTGGGGGGGGGGGGTTCAGACATTTGTGACTATGTGTGACGAGGGGGGGGCGGCGTTTGAGAAATGTGACGTCAAATCAAAATGCGCAACTTTAAATAAATATAGACAACACGTTCTACTTAATTAAATAGACTTTTTAATAAATGTTTTCTCCTACAACATCAGAGTGCAGCGCCACGTGAAATACGCACTACAATGACAACAGTTTAAAGTGATTTGAAGCATGTTTTATTTTCAAAATGGAAATATGGTTTTGGGCGGGGGGGGGGGGCAGAGCTTTGTGACGTCATATTTGAGGGGGGGTCTGACGTTTTGTGACGCCGTGTGACAAGGGGGGGGGGGTCAAAAATCGTCCAAAATCGCGTGACGTAATTTACGGACGGCCCCTTACCTTTGCACTCCGATTGTGTTTTTGTACTGTCTGTTGTTGGAACACTCTTACCCCGTGCCCCTACTGGACATCTGTGGAAAATAGCTTTGTAGCTCATCGAATTTTTACAGTACAAATAATATTCTGATGGTGATGTTTTAATGCGAACTCGTGCCACTTCCGTCGGTTGCCATTTTAATTCAGCAGAGGCTCTGCTGAGTTGCTGGCTCATCTATTTCCACTTGACACACATCGGTCGGTGGTGCCATTACTCGTTGGAGAGTTTGGCGCGAAAGACGTTGGGCTGACCTAGGGTTTAACAACACCATCGGCTTTCGTGATCAATATTACGCGATTAATAACACTGTAGGATTTTTTGGGGGACGTAATGAGATTCCGATCCACTTATGGGCGATATCTCCTTGAGCAGTGGCCTCTCAATCGCCAATTACAACCTGAAACCCCGCCCTTAAATTCCAGCCATGTGCAAATGGGGGTGTGGCTGGGGCAACTTGGATTCTGCTCATAGCCAATCACAAGCTGCCAAATGCAGTCACAAAAACTTCAAATCTAGAAAGAGACTACTCCCATCTCCCAGCGGTAAATGTTTTCCACCAACCCGCCACTGCTTTTGTCATTCCTACAGCTTTCCCCGTATGTTCATACAACTTCACTTAAGGTGTTCAGACAACTTCTTATGGTGGTAATAATACATAATTATTATGTTTTCTAATGTGCCGTCATGATACCTAGCAGGATAGCGCTAGACCAACTGAGAGAGAGCCTTAGACTTACACAGAAACCCATAGATCTTGCCTAACAATCTCCCAACCGTCTGCTCTTAAGTCTATCCCCCTTGGTCGCCAGATTTGTGGAAACCATTTCCCAAATGGCTGGCTCGGCAATCGACCCTCGCCCATCCTCCTGGGCACAGGTCCTGGCCCGGCACCACCGTGTTTTGAGGGTAACCAGGGGATATTTTACCGCCATGCATAAAGGTACGGTTAGGCGCTGTCCTTTAGCCAGCCTGCAGATGTTTGGAAAAACAAAACATCCGAGTCAGATTTGGCACGGTACATAAAATACAGAAATGTATATATGGTACAAAATATGTATAGTGAGTCCAACTGAGTCGCAGACGTTGTCGTGGGAGCAACACTATGTATTACATCAACTCAACACAACATAACGGAACCTACACTTGGGTGTTGACCACCCATCTAACCACGCTACGGCAGAACTACACAGCGGTCCCGCTATCCTGTTCTGGACCACGAGCTGGGTCCCGGACCGCGTGGCTAGAGGCTTCTTCAACCCGAGGTGGATCTTCTTCACCAACAACCCGTAGAACCCCGAGCCCCTCACAGGGCCCGTGTTATATCGGCCTGGGCTGGGGCTGGCTCCACCTCTCGCCCCGCCCACTTTCTAGATCTCTCGAGCTCTTTCCCGAAGGCTCCCAAGAGCTCCTCTATACCACGTGACTGCCCAGCGGCCCCCGTCCATCAGTGGCCCCCCTCCAATATCATTCGGTCACGTGTCGGCAGGTCAACCAGCGTATCATGCCCCAACATATCCCAGGCTGGCTGACACTCTCTCGCTCCCACACCGGGAGCCCACACCACACACTGTACGTGGTGCTTCTACGCTAACCAGTGCTCACTCAAGCCCCGCTAGGGCTGGTACTATGCCCAGTAACCGGGCTGCACATAATGACAACATATTATCTGCCGTGGCCTCGCAAGCCCGGCATCACACAGTGACGTTCACAGTCACTACATCACCCCCCCTCCATAGCATCCAGCCGTCCCGGCTGCCAACTCCCCCGCGAGTAAGCAAACGACATACATATATACAGAACAACAAACAAGTGTGCTCCAACGTAACCCTGGCTGTTTAATACATACAATCGACAGGAAGGACAAGATCAAAGGGCTCGCATAATGCACATGCATAATGTACGTTGACTCATTAATCCCCCCCCCCCACTTTGCGCAAGAGCGTAGAAGTGTGGCCACCACATCTACGCCTCTATATAAGTGTAGTGACATTGTGGGATGTCACTGTGCTATGCCAGCCCTAGAGAGGCATGGCATAAAATGTAAAAATATCGCAGACACCCACTATGATGTGGGTGTAGTCCTGGCCCTAGAGGGGCTTGGTGAGCGCTCGTTGATAGCGCTAGGTGGCACCACGCTTGGCATGCAGTGCCAGCCCTACAGGATAGGGTGTGTGAGTTCCGGGGTTACTAAAGGCCATGGCACTCTGGTTGACCCGAGAGGACACGTGACCAGTTAAGTCTACAAAGGGGCCCCGAGTGGGGGCTAGAGGTGGTCACGTGGTCCGGGTCCAGATCCTGCTTGAGGATTCTGGAAGGTGGTCGTGGCCAAGGGCGGAGCCAGCCATGCCGCAGAGAATATAAGCCGGGTCCCCCAGAGGGACCAGCATTATTGTTCATCTTGAAGAAGCCTTCGTCTACATCCTACATTCTACCGAGTCACCAAGACGTGGACCTGGACCCGAGCTGTGGTCCGGTCCATTGTAGCTAGTCACGTTGTAATTAGTGTAGTTAGCCTGGTGGTCCCCACCATAGGTTGTTATTCTGTTAAGGGGCAGTTACCCCGTGTGTTGTTGTTAAATAAATGTGTTACCTCCAAGAGTACATTTGCGACTCAGTTGAACTCACTACATATGGATCTAAACAGTTAGACTTCTCCACAAATATGACTGTCGCCTGATGAAGCTAGTTGTAATAACTGGCAAAACGTCATTCTTAGATTGTAAATGTTGTGGCTTGGCTCTCCAACACACCGGTGTGCTGGACCAGTGACGAATTGGCATATTCTGTTTACGTGAAAACCCTTACTAGTTCGCCGTGTTGGGTGGTGGCAGGTGTTAACGACACATTTATACATTTACGCGATCTAACCCAAAAAACCTCTATTATGGACTCATCGGATATCTCCAGGATTCATACTGGATTCTGATTCTGAAGGAGATTTCAGTGTAGATCGTTCAGAAGCGCAGCCACGCCGAAGATGGATAGTGGTGACTGTGATGCACGATCGCACCACGTTTATTACTGCAGGTGTGGAATATCAACCGCCGTGCTGCGTAGCCACAGCCCATCGTGATAGCCTGGCCTTCTCAGCCAATCTGCAGCCTGTGAAAAATGTTAACTACCTCGCCTGCTATACAGGAGGACGTGGGTTTGATCCCGACTCTGATGCCTACTGTATATTTTGAGTTTACATGTCTCTCTCCCCGTGGTCGCATGGACACTTCTCTGGGTCCTCCGGCTTTTACATCCACATTTAGAAACAACACGCGTTAAGTGTATTTGGCTGCTGTAAATTTGCACATGATGATAAACCACTTCGTTGAGCTATCATTTGTGATAGCCAGGTCGCTTCTGAAAAATAACTATATAGCTAAGTGGGCCTTACCTGGTAAAATAAAAATAGTTTTAGTTTAGATAATTATTGTTACGCGTGTTCAACTAGGAAATAAAATCATTTTACAGAAAAGCCGATCATTACAAGAATAATAGTGTAGGCCGGGTTCTTTTTAGTGCAGGATTTTATTGTCATTTACATGTTTTTTTATATTATTGCTTGGCATAAGCCAAACTAATGGGGCCCCCACACGCAGTGGTGAAAGTGGGCACTGCACGGTGTACGACTCCCAGTCGTCCATCTCTGTCGCTGCAGCATTCCGAGCACTCACAATGGCTCAAATGTCTTTGTTGTTGTACCGTTCTGACCCCGTGCCCACTGCTGGACATCTGTGAAAAAAGCTTTATAGCTCATCGGATTCCTCCAGCATAAAAACATCTTCAGAAATGTATATTGACGTTGACCCGAAGACGAGAGCATGAGAACACAGCAATTCGTCGGAAACTCCCGGCAGTTCTATTGCCGAATGCGCAAAAGCTGAGTGAGTTTTTCTTTACATACTTCCGTATCGTTTGAAGCTTACCCCAGGGAAGCCCCACTAAGTCGCATGCTTCTTCTTGAAGAGGGTCCTGCCAAGTGTTGTTGCAGCAATGCCGCTTCGGTGTGTGATCCCAATTGAGTACGTATGTTTGTTCAACTTCTTTCGCACCGTGCGCAGCCAACCGCACTAATCATCCCAATGCTGAATGGTAATTTTTTCATATTATTGGTTCTTTCGGTAAAGTCACGTAGAAGGGAAATAATAAAATAATAAAATTTGAACATAATAAAAATTCTCACGACGTTTCGATTGCAACACAAGCATCTCTCCCACTTCAGCTAACACAATTTCTTGCTGTAGTTTTCACACCTGATGATGATTGCTTGTGTTGCAATTGAAACGTCGTGAGAATGTTTATGATGTTTTATTTTTATTATTTTATTATTTCCCTTCTTCGTGACTTTACCGAAACAACCAAGAAAATGAATCCCTGTAGTCACGAAAGCTTTAAATCGAAATGTAATTATTTCAGCATTAGAATGTTTGGTTAATACCGGTTACATCGTGGGGTTTTGTTTAGTAATGGGAGGAAACCGGAGAACCTGGAGGAAATTCCATGAAGAACAGGGGGAAGAGAACATTCAAACTCCACCAGAAAGGCGCCCGAGTCAGGAATCGAACCCAGGGCCCTTCTCGCTGTGGGATGGAAGTATTGCCACTGCGTCTGCATCCCTCCTACCCAAATTAGGGGTCGGAATTCAGAAGCTGCAGTCGGCAACTGTAGTAAGTGTGTGAAGACCATTGCAATGTGAGATATACCCCTTGCAACCACTCCACCTCTTGCCGCAGCTGAGACAAATTATTCAGGCCATCTAAATTTTCAGGAAACGCAGTGAACGCACAACGCAGGGAATGCATAACGCAGTGAAGACATATCAAGAAAGGGAACTCTGAGGATACACAAGACAAATACACAAAACACATAGACACAAAACATACACATAACTCAAATTAATTATAACAGCGATACAGGGACATAACTCATAGCATGAGAACAACCGATCAGCACGGTTGGCTACGTACGGTGCGAAACAAGTTCAACATACATACAAGACACAGAACTCACAACACAGTAAAACACAAGAACTCAAGACAGCTGTGGTGTAGGACTAATTCCTCCAAACGCTAACGGAGAGGAGCCACTCGCTGAAGTCTGGGAAACAGCGGCTATTAGATCCGGTGTCTTACTCCGGCCCCCAATTCATCACACTGTGACAATGACAGCTCGCCGAATTCCCTCGCCACACTGGCTCAAGCGTAGCACATATGAGCACGGTTTGCGCCGTCCACCCAGGCTCCCGTCGTGGTTGTGAGAAGTTGGCTGGCGTAGCCTGGCTCCTCGGCTGTGGAACCCAGTGCTTCTCACTACCGGAGCTCTGGTAGTAGAAGAGGAAGTCCCAGTACGAGGAGGGAAGATTGAGGTGGTAGAAGAGAACACGAGGGACACAAACCCCGCACACCATAACTATCACACACATACACCCAGCCCACAAACCCATCTCCTACACCCACTATACCCACCACATCCACCACACACTCCACAACCACCAGAGCAATTTATCCCACTAAGCCTTCCACCACTCCCACTACATCAAGGTGACCCACCACACCGACCACACATCCATTACACCAACCCCACCAACCCCCACCCTCCACACCAGTCTAACCAAACCCACCAACCATAACCTCCACGCCAACCAAATCCACAACACTCACCACGCCAACCTAACCAAACATCACCAACTCCACCGAGCCATCCACTACAATACCTGCACACCAACCCCGCACACCACACCAATCCCACGAACCCATTGACCAAGCCACCCTCCGAAACACAACAACAACAACCACTGCCATTTGCCCTTAAGTGGCGGTGACATTATCTCGACGCTCGTGCCAGGGTTTGTGCACTTTAAGGCCACGTGAAGTGTCGAACGCCCGCTGGCATGTCACAGGACAGACCCATCAGGTACCATGGGTTGACTGACTGAGATAACTGGCAGATGCACCACATGTGCCCCATACCCTCCGCAACAACCACACCCACCACATCAACAACATTAACCACACCCACCCATCTAAATACATTAAACTCCAGCGCTGAAGTTGGCAGCCATCTTCATGTATGTATGTTGAACTTCTTTTCGCACTGTACGTAGCCAACCGTGGTAGTCGGAGGTGCGGAGGAAGGACAATAAACTAACACACAAAAAGCAGTTCTAAAGAAAGGGCGCCGTGCAGTGCATCGCTATGAGCGACAGATTCGTTTGAGTTACGTCACAGTATCGAGGGCACGGAGTGTGAATGCTGCGAGCCGACGGCGAGTGGATCGTGAGAATGATTATTCACTTCTGCAGAAACCCGATCTGAGGCGTCGATGGCTTTTGTGTAGGTTTTCAATGTGTGCTGCGTGCTGACATTCAATTGGGAATCTGGCCAGGTGACCAGATACCTGCAGGGGATGACATTCTCCGTGGGGGGGGGAACACACAAAGGGGGTGTTTTAGAGAACGTACACCTAGCAATGGGCGATTGATGATTGTGGCGAAATGGGATTTGTCGTGATTTCCACTGTGGCTATTGCGTAGGTATATTTGTATAAAACAGAGGAGTGTAATTCAAGAAAAGTCAGAATCAGCGTTGATGTGGAACTGACGGAGAAAATCCCAGCAAGAAAGGGAGTTAAACAAGGATGTGCGTATGTACATTTAACGTATTTCACGCCGTACATAGCCAAACCATTCTCATTGGAGGTCCGGGGGAAGGACAACAAACTAAGCACAAAAAGCAGTTGTAAAGAAATGAGTTTTCAATCTAGATGACTTAAAACTACATAGCTCCAGTGGCTTCCAGATATCGGAAGATATTCTGAGCCTTCACTGCCTGTGGAGATGGTGTTTATGTCAGCTTTGGTGCTCATGGTAATGTCTTCAACCTCTCCATAATTAAGACCCAATCTCTCTGCCTGGTGTCGATACCGCTGGACTGTCAGTTTTCAGATAACAAGTGCCTTCCTGACGTTATCTGCACAAGCCGTTCAGAACATCACGGATAGTTTTACGCTGGCTGCGGTGATGGTGCTGAAAGGATCCATCCAACAGGGTCCATCATCGTAGAGTGAGAGCCCTGATCAGTGACAAGGACTTTGAAGCATAGTGTGAGCTACCAGGCGAACGAGTTAACATTTCGCCACGGTGGCGTGATGTTAACTACCTCGCCTGGTATACAGGAGGTCGTCCGTTCGATCCCTGACGCCTGCTGCTGTATATTTGTTTGCATGTTTTCCCCGAGGGCGCTGGGATTTTTTACAGGTCCTCCAGTTTTCCCCTACACATTCGGAAGTGTTTAGGAGTATTTGGCTGCTATAAATCTCCACATTATAAGCCACTTCGTTGAGCCATCATTTGTGGCCAGGTCACTTCTCAAAAAGCGCTAAATATCTCAGTGGGCCTCACCTGATCAAATTAAAACAAAGTTTGGTTTTAAATAGTTTAGTTTAAGTATTTCGGAAGCACTGACACTGATGACTGTGATCTGGATATGGAACTGGACAGCTGCATTTTATAGTACCTCCTCAGCATTTGGTCATATGTTGAAGAGGCTATGGTCATCCCATCATATTATTTCTCAAGCCAAAGTGGAGGTTTACTCGGCATTGGTTACATCTGCATTATTATACGGGCCTGAGACCCGAACCCTGTACAACAGAGGTCGTGACGTTCTCTATGAAGGACCATTGTCTCGAATTCACATTGTATTGCAGCTCTTGAAATGGTGATTTTTTTTTTTTACCAAATTCGAAAAAAATGGTTTTTGTTATTTCGGTTGCCAACCCCTGCTATATAGGCACCAAATAAGCAAGCTACGCAAGTTCCAACATCATCACTTCCGTTATATCCGAGATCCACAACGCTGAGAGGTTGACCAACGGTGAGGCACTGGACAGGGTAGGGATAACTGGACATTGAAATCGTGCTGAGTCAGCATCAGCTTGCATTGGGGACGGACATGTAACGAGCATGTCAGACGATCGCATTCCATAGCGGCAGCTCGTGAACTGGCGAACTCTGTCAATGCTGAAATTTGTAAGGTCGTCCCCTTTGTTGGAATAATACCCTAAAAAATACACTCATACACGAAATGGACATAAGTGGCGGTAGCCCGGTGCAGCATCACAACACACCGATCTTACACTATGAGATCTCTTTTACCAGTGGCAAAATATGATAGTAGGTTTTTACCCTTTTAACTGGTACAAAACTGACACCTTTAGTCAAGGCATCATGTTTGCAATGACCACAACACAAGTAGTCAAAAAAGCAAACAAAAAGAAGCAACTCTGATAAGGATGATAATATGCACTGTCCTTGAAGTTGATTGGCCCACACCCGAGACGGCTTTCTTTAGAGCCTAGTCCCCATTGGTGTAGGGCCAGATGACACCAGAAGGCGTACAACTCAAACACAGTGCAATATCAGAGTATTGAGAGCTCGGGGTAAGCATTTACACTATGAGATCTCTTTTACCAGTGGCAAAATATGATAGTAGGTTTTTATCAGAGTTGCTTCTTTTTGTTTGCTTTTTTGACTACTTGTGTTGTGGTCATTGCAAACATGATGCCTTGACTAAAGGTGTCAGTTTTGTACCAGTTAAAAGGGTAAAAACCTACTATCATATTTTGCCACTGGTAAAAGAGATCTCATAGTGTAAATGCTTACCCCGAGCTCTCAATACTCTGATATTGCACTGTGTTTGAGTTGTACGCCTTCTGGTGTCATCTGGCCCTACACCAATGGGGACTAGGCTCTAAAGAAAGCCGTCTCGGGTGTGGGCCAATCAACTTCAAGGACAGTGCATATTATCATCCTTATCAGAGTTGCTTCTTTTTGTTTGCTTTTTTGACTACTTGTGTTGTGGTCATTGCAAACATGATGCCTTGACTAAAGGTGTCAGTTTTGTACCAGTTAAAAGGGTAAAAACCTACTATCATATTTTGCCACTGGTAAAAGAGATCTCATAGTGTAAATGCTTACCCCGAGCTCTCAATACTCTGATATTGCACTGTGTTTGAGTTGTACGCCTTCTGGTGTCATCTGGCCCTACACCAATGGGGACTAGGCTCTAAAGAAAGCCGTCTCGGGTGTGGGCCAATCAACTTCAAGGACAGTGCATATTATCATCCTTATCAGAGTTGCTTCTTTTTGTTTGCTTTTTTGACTACTTGTGTTGTGGTCATTGCAAACATGATGCCTTGACTAAAGGTGTCAGTTTTGTACCAGTTAAAAGGGTAAAAACCTACTATCATATTTTGCCACTGGTAAAAGAGATCTCATAGTGTAAATGCTTACCCCGAGCTCTCAATACTCTGATATTGCACTGTGTTTGAGTTGTACGCCTTCTGGTGTCATCTGGCCCTACACCAATGGGGACTAGGCTCTAAAGAAAGCCGTCTCAGGTGTGGGCCAATCAACTTCAAGGACAGTGCATATTATCATCCTTATCAGAGTTGCTTCTTTTTGTTTGCTTTTTTGACTACTTGTGTTGTGGTCATTGCAAACATGATGCCTTGACTAAAGGTGTCAGTTTTGTACCAGTTAAAAGGGTAAAAACCTACTATCACACCGATCTTAATAAAACCGTCTAACGATGTCACTGTTGCCCTTCAGTGAGCTGCAGACTCTCCATGATAAGTTGCACTTAGATTCAGCAGCCGCTTTCCCATTGGAATGTGTTGGTGGCGACACCACCGTGAGTCGTAATCTTTGTGATGCCACCGTCCGCCAATAAATTATTCCGGAAATTAATCGAGAAACCGTCCGACCAAGTCTTGGGCACGAGGAGTCAAATCTGCCTTTGGGACACGGAGCAGCCAATCGTGATCAAACTGGGTGCTGTTATACGGCAACAGACTGGGAAGCTTTGTGTTCAGCTGCTCATGACATTCGTCTTCCCACTGATTTGACATCACGAGAACCGATTTTGACGCACCACCCGGCAAGATTTTCTGACGGGATTTGAATGGCCGGAAAATAAATAATGATTGTGAAAGATTTACTCTTTTTTATCGCCAATACGTTCAAATACACGATCCCTGGTTAGCAGGAACTCGCCCAGCAAAGGATCGGCTGGAGAGATGCGGTGCACACACGGTATGGATGGCCGGATCAAGATCGGCGCCTTCATAGAGCCCTAAAGAGACTAAGGCGTTCTGCTGCTTGGAGACAAATAACACTCGTCGCCCTTACCCCTGCGGTCACTGCCGAAAGATCTGTGTCAGTCGGGGAGGACTGTTTAGCCATGAACACTCCTGCATGAAAAAAATATTGTACTATATATAAAAAAAGGATAATCTAAGCTTACTCCAAATTTCCAAGATAGCCATCATCTCACTAACTGAGACAGGACCTATCCTGCCCACTAACCCTTCCTCCTGTGTCTCACCAAATGAGATGAGGCCTATCCTGCCCACTCACCCTCCTTAGCTCCTATGTCTCAGAAACCGAGATGGGGCCTATCCTGCCCACTCACCCTCCATAGCACATGTGTCTCACAAAACGAGACGAGGCTTGTCCTACTCACCCACACTTCACAGTTCCTGCATCCTACAAACTGAGACGAGGTTTAGGACTGACAAACAACCCAAGGTTTTTGAAGTTGTGTTGATGCCTTGCTGTGTGTTGATGCTATAAAGAGGGTTTGTATGCAAGCTGAATTCTTGGTGCCTTGTTTGGTCATAGACTAAGTTGGATTAATGTATCTGTTATTGTGTTCCGGCATTTATTTGAGTATCTTAAGGTACACGTAAAGTATATGGCAGAAGAGCCACCTGGTTTCGTGGGCAATCTCACATTCAAGCACCACACCCATTATGCGCTACTACGTTCGACCGCATTCAAAAGTAGTCTTAGATAAAGTCCAGATAAAATATTATCAATATCCTCACCCTACTTCCATCTTCTTACCCTCTCCCTTAAATACACTGCTCCTGATCGCTCCCCTAATTATGAGGGTGAATTGCGCCGAGTTTGTTACACGTGACCTGCAGTTTTTTTCTCCCTCTTTTTGAATCTACTTTGTACTCTGGGTTCTTGAATAACAATTTGTTTTTTACTCGTGGGTTATTTCGGTAAAGTCACGTAGGTATAAAATAAAATCACGACGTTTCGGGCGCAACACAAGCATCCGTCATCAAGTGAGCTTGTCTCGCAGTCTGTTAAAAGCTCTAACGGATGTGTGAAAACCCTCCTCGTAGAGGCGGTTCGATCTAGATTTGAAGTTTTCGTGACTGCAGGGATCCATACTCTTTGGTTCTCTGCGAGACAAGCACACCTGATGACGGACGCTTGTGTTGCGCCCGAAACGTCGTGATTTTATTTTATACCTACGTGACTTTACCGAAAGAACGAAAGAGTATGGATCCCTGCAGTCACGAAAACTTCAAATAAATGTTGTATATATATCATAAAATATAGCATCAACATTCTTTTACACTCTTCTCGGACTTTATCCACCGATGAGATGTACGTACACAATGAGACGGATGTATATAACAGTACACCCAGGACACCAGTGTACCCGACGCAGGAATGAGCTGGCTTCACAGGCTGCTCGGAAGGCAATGATCCTGCGCTTAATTGTGTTAGGACAACGCATGTCAGGGGGGCGGCTATAGCCTTCACAAGTGGAGAATGAAAGAGTCGCACGATCTATTGCGCACGTGATGAAGTGCAATCTATTCATCGCGTCACAATAACGGAGCACTGCCCATTACACGCTTATACGGGTGGCAGGGACGCCACGCAACTCCTGATGCCACCGCATGGGTTACTGGACTCAACACATCGGGCATTAACGTGTTGTCAGTCCGCTTTTCAAATGCCGTCCGAAAGAAAGGAGTGGATTTGCCAACAGATGGGGAAAAAAACGAGCAGTCTGGAACCAAACCTTTGTGAGACTCATTTGCCAGTAAAGGAGAAATATGACTGAATGCTTCCAAACCGTATATATTGCGAAATTAAACTAAGCTATTTTTACTTCACCAGGTAAGGCCCACTGAGCTATATAGCTCTTTTTCAGAAGGGACCTTGCCACAAATGATAGCTCAACGAAGTGGCTTATCGTGCGGAAATTTATAACAATCAAATACTCGAAATGTTTGCCGATTCTAAATGTAGAGGAGAAAATGTGGAGGACTCGGAGAAAAATCCACACGACCACAGGAGAACATGCAAACTCCAAATATATAAGTGCCAGGGTTGAGAATCGAACCCACGTCCTCCTGTATCAGACGAGGTAGATAACATCTCGCCACTGCGGTGAGATGTTAATTACCTTGCACTTCAGATCCTTTAAAACCCAGCCAAGTGCACTCCCACAGCGTATTTAAATTTTGTATATTTCCCATTTGTATGCCGATCTTGCTGTTGTGAGTCGCGTCACGAGTTGAAGAATCGCGGAGCGGTGCGATGCTCCGAGCTTGAGAATGGCTCACGGAAGCGGACATCACAGAGCTATCTCTGATCCTTCGTGTGACCTCTGGTCCACACAGTGAGGTAGGGTGGGGGGGAAACACTTAACCATCCATCCTGCAAATCAGGATAAAAACACGAACACATTCAGCAATATCACTTACTCTTTTGTTATTTCGGTAAAGTCACGTAGGTATAAAATTAAACTGAAAACTCAACGAAGTGGCTTATCATCGTGTAGAAATGTATAGCAGCCAAATACTCTAAACGCACGTTATTATAAATGTGGTGGGATAACCGGAGGACCTGGAGAAAAATCAACGCAAACACGGGGAGAGAGACACCACAAACTCCAAATATACAGCAGACTTTTATTTGCACTCTAAAGTACAAAGTAAATTATTTTGACCCCAGAATTAATCACATTTGATGTGCTGAATAAAAGTTGGGTGGCGTCCTTGCGATATGTTTAATTTTCTTTATGCAAGTCACCCACTTTAATTCAGTACATAAAATGTGATTAACTCTGGGGTCAAAATAATGTATTTTGTACTTTAGAGTGCAATTAAAAGTGTGTGCATTGAAAAAACAGTTTTTTTAGCTCATTTTTGTAATGACCCTTTAGAGATGACAATGATGACTCTGCCTATGTCAACCCTCGTCTATACAATAAATGAAAGCATGCGAATTGCTAGACAACAACAGTCTATGTAATGGAAGGCTGGTAGCACGCATCACGGCTAATAATTATAATAACGATCACCCTGATTGCAAAGTCGTGAATTATATTTGGAACAACGTGATACGTATAACGCATTTAATTGTCGTATTTGCGACCATTAAACAGGATCCTGCGGGGTGGGCTGGTAGGAACGAATAACCAAAGAATATAAACATAATGTATTATTACACTTGTTAAGCCAGGAAAGCCCCACTGAGTCTAAAGGTTTTTCTAGGGTCCTGCCAAGTGTTTGCAGTAGGGGGCGATGTTGCTACACCTAATCGGACGATACGAAGGGAGAGTGTGAGGCCTAATTCTAGGCTTTAGGCCTAGCTGTAGGCTTTAGGCCGCTGTGAGTTAATTTTGAATTTAAATGTTTTAATTATTTATGTAAAAGCTTTAAATGTAAATGTTTCTATTTAAAAACATCAGGGAATGTAACATTGTTAAACATTAACTCCCTTTCACACACGCGGGGGTACGATATGAAGGGAGAGTTTGAGGCCTAGTTCTAGGCTTTAGGCCTAGCTGTAGGCTTTAGACCGCCGTGAGTTAATTTTTAATTTAAATGTTTTTATTATTTATGTAAAAGCTTCAAATTTAAATGTTTCTATTTAAAAGCATCAGGGAATGTAACATTGTTAAACATTAACTCCCTTGTACACGCGGGGGTACGATACGAAGGGAGAGTTTGAGGCGTAGTTCGAGGCTTTAGGCCTAGCTGTAGGCTTTAGGGCGCTGTGAGTAAAATTTTAATTTAAAAGTTTTAATTAAAAGCTATCTCAGGGAATTCTAAGGGAATGTTACACTTGTTTAGCCAGGAAAGCGTCACTGAGTCTAAAGGTTTGTGTAGGGTCATGCCAAGTGTTTGCAGTAGGGGGCGATATTGCTACACGGACGGACGGACGGACGGACAAACGGACGGACGATATAATCTGTTGTAGGCTGGTCCACTTCGTTCCTACCAGTAATACTATGCTGTATGAAAGATGGTTAAGACGCATATAGACTGCAAAGCTATAATGCACGCATTTGGACAACAGTCCGTATTCAACGTTCTCAGATTTAGCACTTTAATTTAAACCATTTATTTCAAAATCATCATTCGAAAATTTAGTCAATCAAAATAGGGATAACATTACGGCATTTAATTGTAAAACAAGATCACGGTTCTCACCTGCTTGCTCAACTTTAACATAACCATGTTGGCCTCCGCGCGTCGGAACGTGCGTGGGCAAAGCAAACAACAATGCTATTTATTAAAATTATAACTATGTAATTATTTCAGCAACAGTAGTGATCATTATTATTATTGTAATTGCTGGTCTCACGCTAAGAGGGAACCACAGCGGCCGCTCCAGCGCCATGACGAGGGGCGATGTAAGCGCGGCCTCTCATTGGTCAGAGTCTCCCCAAAAGGCGCCTCTGATTGGACGAGACGTTTTCCCGCGTGGCTGGGCGCGAGCATTCAAGATTTCAAAAATGGTGGGGGGTAAAATGAACGAGGATGAATCATTAAAATTGAGTAAAAATACGAATAGGCGCAGGATCGGCGGGACCTGGACCATTTTATTTATTTATTAAAGCTTGAATTTTCACGCGAGGCTGAGTCTGTGTAGACAATATCAGCTCGTTGGGCTTTGCAGATCCGAAGATATTAAGTGTCAAAAATTCCAAAGAATATAAACAGACAAAACGGCAAGTTCAATGAAAGTGTGTAATAATAATAAAAATAAGGGCCATTGCTCAAAACGTCGCCTATTATATGTTCTTCCTTTTAAGGCCACACAGTGTTACTAAAGAATGTGTTGAGTTTTATGTATTATCATTTGTGCTTGTGCACCACTGCCAAATCAGCAGAATCACCAGCTATTGTGTTCAATGGCAGCAATGTTCATCTCATGACAGTGAAACCAATACATTTACTTCACGGAACTGAGATTTAGCCAAATTAAATTAAGAACCAATTTGTACATTAAATGGTTTGTGTGTGCAATCATTGGTGACTGGACTGGACTATAAACCCACTATGCTTGAGAACCCGGTTCAACCACAGCCCAATCTATGTGTGAGCCTAAGGGTCTCTAAGTGAGTCTATGGATATCAATGTAAGTCATTGGTGGTCAGGCTGAGATCATCAACTCACTAAGCTTCATAATCCGGTTTAATCACAGCCCAATCTCTGTATGAGCCTATGGGTCTCTACTTGAGCCAGCGCAGCCTTCGGTCGCCTAAGACAGAGGGTTATTAATGACCATGACATCAAAACGACCACCAAATTAGTAGTCTACAATGCTGTTGTGATCCCTACACTCATGTATGGCGCTGAGACGTGGGCAACATAAAGAATACACTGAAAGGCACTTGAGAAATTCCATCAGCGCTACTTAGGGAAAATCCTTGGCAGGATAAACAAACCAATGTCAGTGTTCTTGAACAGACTGGAGCCTCGAGTATTGAAGCTGCCATCACTCAACATCAGCTTCGTTGGGTTGGGCACGTTGTCAGAATGCCCAACTCTAGGCTTCCCAAGCAAGTCTTTCTATACCAAACTCAAGGACGGGACACGCTCCGGAGGGGACCCAATGAAACGTTGTTACAGGGATGTCCACGAGAGCAACCTCACCAAGTGCAACATCGACCCGGTAGCACGTGGGGGAAGCAGCTGGCACTCGAGCATTCATCTTGGAAATCTCGAGTCCACCAAGTATTCGACACTTTTGAGTCACAAAGACACCATCACAAAACTGACAAAGGAGCACAAAGGAAATAACGCACCCAGGCCAGACAGGACACTCAAATATTCCAAACTATAAATCACGACAACACATGCTGTCACTGTAACAAAAAATATGTGTTTCCAGGATTATTGGCCTTATCATCCGCCTGCGTACCCACAAACTCGGACCATCATCACTGTCTATGGACGATCATCTTACTCGACCTCGCGGGATCCCAGATGATGATGACGTTAGTCTATGTGTCTCTACGTGCGTTCATGGATATATATGTAAGTCATTGGTGCTCAGACTGAGACAATTAACTCACTATACTTGAGAACCCGGTTTAATCATAGCCCAATCAATGTGTGAGTCTGTGGGTCTCTACGTGAGTCTTTGGGTCTCTACGTGTATCTATGGATATCTATATAAGTCATTAGTGGTCATGCTAAACCATCAACTCACTACACTTGAGACTCTGGTTTAATCACAGGTGAATGCTGAAACCTGGATTAGAACCTAGGTTCTCGGCAGTGCCAGATCAGCATCTCTCATCTCCGAGTCGCATGGCCACCTCTCGCATTTTTAATCTTTAGATTCGTTTGCGATGATGGACCCGCCTGGGCTCATCAAAGCGAGCATCGCTAGGCCGTGCATGTGGAGATAAGAGCCGTTTGTTCCTGTGGGTCGCATCGTTGATAAAGCGACAGAGAGAAAGTGGCGGGGATGCGTGTAATGGGAACGGGCCCCAGTGCAGCAAACGGCCCGGACTATTAGCAGTGGGAAGGATGTGCGCTGATATTTGAGACAACGGAGCCACAAAGATTGGAGTCATGCGCAACAAAAGGGGGCCCCCCAAAGAGAGAGCGGGTGGGAGCAGCGATGGGCCTCATTGATGGAAAACACAGAAACGCTTTCTCTGAACGGGTAAGGCGACACCGCCACGCTATAGAAAAGAAGATCATCAAACAAGTGGAGACATTCTGCAGTAATCGCTTCTGCAAAAAGGCGTTCATAAACGACCTGGGCCGACAGCCCCCCCCCACCCAGGCAACGAGGAGAGGTTTCACTGACTGCTGAACGAATGTGTTACTACCGAGGAATTTCACTGCAGTGGCGGTGTCACACGACGATGATGCCTCGGATCGTCAATTCGTATCGATTCTTACGGCTCATGACGAGGTTAGAGATGTGGCATAGCACGCCACGCTGTGAACCTAGCGACCCGATTCGATTTCCCCAGCCACGGCTCACATCCAGTGGCGAGATAAATTTATCCTGGTTCCTGGGACACCGCCTCTTGGCCAAGCGGCACTCACAGCCAGGTAACAGTGGTGGCGACGCTGTACGTGGCAGCTGTAAGCCAGCGATGTTGGAGGGTTGGTGGATTGCACAAATCCTGTGAAACTCCCTTCCCATGGGCGTTGAGGAGGGAACATTTTCTTAGCGAGGCTCGCATTTTTTAAATTGAGATACAACATTTAGCTTCTTTATTTATTTAACGTAATTCGCAGACCAATGTCGTTATCTGCGAAATTTGCTATTCACGAGCATCTCCCGAACGTATGCCTCGCGAATAACGAGGGAATGTCGTACCTGGTCATGGATGGCGACTTGAGGTTATTTCGGTTTACACTTACACGCGATGGCTGATCAAGAGTACTGTGTTTGCATTACGGTAGCCGCACGGTAAAAAAAAGAACAACCCGGAAAAAATCGGTCACCAGCTTTCCCAGCACAATTTGAAAAGTGTCGGAAGAAGCAGAACGTTTCAGGGTGTCTGACCGACCTATGGCATGGCAGGTCGCTTGCGGTGGTGGGCTAAAATGTGGGTGCCCCCGGTCGCTTCATCCAACAACAGGGGCCGGCAACCAAAACAACAGGAATAGACGTTTTTTCCGAATTCGGTAAAAAAAACACTCAATATATCAAGAGCATCAGCAATACACGCGGTGAATACGAGACCAGTGGGTCCTTAATAAATAATGTCACTCGAGTGGTCCTTAGAAAGAGCCGCAGGTTGCCGACCCCCTGTATCTGACACACGTCTGGTCGGCGTGGAAGAATTGGCCCAATGCTCCCCCTCTCTAGAGCTCCCTCGAGTGGAGGACCTTCCACCCAAAGTGAACTAAACTACTAAACTATTTGTGTTTTACAAGGTAAGACCCACTGAGCTACTATATTGCTATTTTTCAGAAGCGACCTGGCCACAATTGATAGCTCAACGAAGTGGCTTATCATCGTGTGGAAATGTATAGCAGCCAAATACTCTTCTTGGTTCTTTCGGTAAAGTTACGTAGAAGGGAAATAATAAAATAATAAAAATAAAACATAATAAAATAATTCTCACGACGTTTCGGCCACAACGCAAGCAGCTGTCCTCAGGTGAAGACCAGGTCTGTCGGGGAGACATTCCCCGACAGACCTGGTCTTCACCTGGTCTTCACCTGTGGACGGCTGCTTGCGTTGTGGCCGAAACGTCGTGAGAATTGTTTTATTAAGTTTTATTTTTATTATTTTATTATTTCCCTTCTACGTAACTTTACCAAAAGAACCAAGAAGAGTATTTGGCTGCTATACATTTCCACACGATGATAAGCCACTTCGTTGAGCTATCAATTGTGGCCAGGTCGCTTCTGAAAAATAGCAATATAGTAGCTCAGTGGGTCTTACCTTGTAAAACACAAATAGTTTAGTAGTTTAGTTCACTTTGGGTGGAAGGTCCTCCACTCGAGGGAGCTCTAGAGAGGGGGAGCATTGGGCCAATTCTTCCACGCCGACATTCAGACGCTGTCTCCCCGACAGACCTGGTCTTCACCTGAGGACGGCTGCTTGCGTTGTGGCCGAAACGTCGTGAGAATTATTTTATTATGTTTTATTTTTATTATTTTATTATTTCCCTTCTACGTGACTTTACCGAAAGAACCAAGAATATGAATCACTGCAGTCACGAAAGCTTTAAATCGAAATTCAGCTAAATACTCTAAACGCACGTTGATTATTATAAATGTGGTGGGATAGAAACCGAAGGACCCGGAGAAAAATCGACGCAAACACCGGGGAGAGAGACACCACAAACTCCAAATATACAGCAGGTGTTAGGGGTCGGGATCGGGATCGAACCCACGACCTCCTGTATACCAGGCGAGGTAGTTCCCATCTCGCCACCGTGCGACGAGTGAGCGAGCAACCGCAGGGCTGCAACGTCTTACCGTTCAACTGAGAAACGACGGCAAATAATGAGCGGCAACTTGGGCCCTGCCGCCGTGCGATTGTGTACATCCACGTGCATGCCATATTGGCGCGTTCATTACGAACGTTCCACTGACAACGTTCCGGAAAGGCGGCAACGGTTTCAGCAACCCTACTGCCTGCACGCGAGCGTTGTTGTGGAGAATGTAAATCTAGTGTTTCCCACAACCTCCGCGCGAGTGATGATTGACGCGAGCGATGATTGACGCGAGTGATGATTGACGCGAGTGATGATTGACGCGAGTGATGATTGCATTGAATTGTGTTTTCCTTTAGAATTTTGTGTGTGACTGGAGGGACCCCGTCACACAGAGAGAGAGAGGGAGAGAGGTAATTTGCCTGTAAGGTTGGCAGACCTACCAGCATTTGGTTCAGGCAAAACCTGATTGCTGATGAGACAATATTGAAAGCAGTCCTTGCTTGTACGATGTGGCAGTTAACCATCATTGATTCAGGCAAGCCTGCCTCTGTTGCTGATTAGACACAATGTGGAAACTATTCCTTGCAATTCATGCAGCATTGGTTCAAGCAAGCCTGACTCCGCTAAAGAGACACCTGTCATTGCCTATAACATCTGGCACTTCACACACCATTGGTTCAAGCAAACGCCTAACTCCACTAATTCATGTATTATTTCAGCGGTATTGTTTCACGACAAGAGAATCTCTGGACCGGTTTCGATATTCAGTGTCTGGTCTCATCAGCAAAGTGAGGTTTTGCTTGGACCACTGCTGATTAACTTCCAGATGTTTATATCGGCAAGGGCCCCCTTTCTGCCAGATATTGGTGCGCGTTGTACGCATACCTCGATAAATACACAACACAGAATACTTTAAGTTATGCAACTGACACGTAAGAAGATGGTAATGCAATGACAAAGACCCCCCGCATCGCCTATAAACAGACTGTTGGGCCAAGTGCTGTTAGCGAGGAGGACTTATGAAGGCTGGCACGAACACTGTGCAGTGCGTTATAATTCTACATTGCTATTATTATTAAGCAGCAAACCCTGGGTCAGTTTTTCACTTTCTCGGCCTCATCAGCAGGGTCAGGCCGCTTTAGACAATTGCTGCCACTGAGCTGCAAAATGTAATTGGGCCAGCGCGCTCCATCAATTATACGAAACTTGTACAATAGACCACGAACAATTAGAACAGTTGTCACACCTCCTCATTCGAGAGCCGAACATCCCACCTCCTGGCTCGGAAATTCCTCCTCCACGACCCAAGTGTGACCATCAACACGCATCAGAACACCAACAAGAGAATGCTGCACCCACATCTCCTCTCAACAATGGAATACAAAAAATAAAGACACAAAACCACAGCAGAGCGACTGTGGCCATGGAACACAAAATATGGACCATGTAGAAAACCCAGACATAGAGTCAGAGCCTCAGATATACACGGAGACCCGTGGAGATACATAGCGATACATAAAGTCAGAGCCTCAGATATACACGGAGACCCGTGGAGATACATAGCGACACATAGAGACAAAGGCTCAGATTTACACGGAGACCCGTAGAGATACATAGCGATACATAGAGTCAGAGCCTCAGATATACATGGAGACCCGTAGGGATACATAACGATACATAGAGACAAGCCACATTAGTGCGATTGTGGCAATGCCACTGAAACTTATGGATCACATAGTAAGGCACAGTTGTCTGGGCTCCTTCAACGGAAGAATATCAAAATAACACAACTTCTGTCTCCTGAAGCCCTATCGTGCCGAGCAGACCTCCAACATTGCCATTTAGCTCCTGAGCATAGAGGAGGGCTACGGGCCATGCCTCGTGCCAGGTTGCTGAATCACCTTGTGCCGCACAGGGGCAGCTGCTAATAGTAAGGGGACTTTGCACTCCGAGACGTTTCGTTAATGTGGTACCGAGCGAGCGCGATATGAATGCAAGCTCATTCATTCCCTCACTCGTGTTCGTATCCAGCCCACGCAGTGAGAATAGTTGAGAGATGTTGCCAAGGTGGCGAGATAGTAAATACCTCGCCTGGTATGCAGGAGATCGTGGGTTCGATCCCGAGTCGTCCTCTCAAACTAAACAAATGTTTATTTTACCAAGAAAGGCCAACTGAGCTATGTAGCTCTTTTTTTCAAAAGCGACCTGGCCAAAAATGATCCCTCCGTGAAGTGGCTTATCACGTGAAAACTTACAGCAGTCAAATACAACCGGAGGACCCGGATAAAAATTCCACAGGACCACTGGGGGAGAAAGAGATCGAGACACGGAAACCCCAAATAATACAGCAGGCGTCTGGGTCGGGATCGAACTCAAGATATCATGCATACCAGGCGAGGTAGTTAACATCTCCTAGCCACCGCAACTGCTGCGCCGTGAGAGTTCTAATCGAACGGGGGGCCTCCATAGCTGCCCTCGGTCCTTAGACACAAAGTTCGACAAGTTTATGCTTATTGCTCCAGACATTTCTGCTCTTACGGTAAACCGGTATTTAACCGTTTTTTTGTATTGCATACAGTTACCGGTTACGGGTGGAGTCGAACATTTCCACGATTTTAGCAGCCGGACCAACCGCAGTCGGGAGAGTGAGCGAGCGGAGAGAGGAGAGTGAGAGAGGGGAGAGAGGAGCGAGAGAGGGGGGGCGAGGAGAGCGGAGAGAGGAGAGCGACAGCCTCACCGATATGGGAGGGGACGCCATGGAGCGGGACCACCACGAGGGAGACGGAGCAGACATCGCGACGCGGCGAGTGGAGGAAAGCCGCGGCGCCTCGGGGAGCGCTACTTAACGCGCTCCGAGGGGTCCCCCCCTACCCCCTAACCCCTTGGGGGTCACCCCCTTACCCTACCCCCTCGCAAGCGAACCCCCACTCCTTTAGTCACGTGACCCCCCCCCCCCTTTTCTTCCCGTGCCACTCACCTGCACCCGCGTCTCTATCAGCATATAAAGGTAATCGATACCTGCACGTTGAACTTCGTTAACACCGTATGTAGCCGTGCGAATCGGAGGTGCGGGGGAACGATGACAACCCAAACACAAAAATAAATGAGTTTTCAGTCTAGAGGGTTTAAAAGTGCATAGCTCCAGTGGCTTTACTAATATCGGAAGGAAGAGCGTTCCAGACGGCCGCAGAAGCGCATCTGACAGCACGCGATGCTGTCACCGTCTTTGTTCGATGATCAGCCAGAAGCCGCTGCTATTGCTGCGATTATGAGCGGAGTTCGCGTGATGGTTTATGCTCCTTGACGAGATCATCGAGGTATTGTGGTTCATTTGTGGCAAGCACTGTGTGTGCAATGAGTATTTTCAGTTTCAGTTTCCATTTATTGGGTATAGCCCTGTGAGCCATGCGGCTCTTGACTCGGATGCAACCGCAACAAACAAAAACATGAACAAAGAACATCTTAAAGAATATACAAACTCCACGCATAAAAGTGCCAAATAGCTTGGGAAACTGTTGACAGAGTCTGGCTGCCTTCCCACTTGCCTGTGGTTTCCAGCACCTCCGAACCGCTCTCTCCAAGTGTGAAAGAGAACCATGTGGTGAGTTAAAACTTTGTATGGTCAATCAACGGTGGTCGTAGTGGTGGTGGAGCTCCGTGACCTCATAAACAGCAGCAGTAACATTACCCCTCTTACTGCGAAAACTTGGTAGGACCCTCATGTGAAAGGAGTGAAGTTATTTTAGGCAAACGCGCGCAATCCCTATCATCACGATGATCATAATCATCATAATCATGATAATCATGATGATCATGATCAGAATCTGAAGTTTATTATCAGATCAGGGGTGACTCGACAGAAGACGGACGCGGCAGCAGCAGCACGAGTTCATGAAAACGTCTGTTTCAAAGTGTACAGCGATGGCAGAGTGGTGATCGCCAGAGAAGACACCAGCTGGTTCCACAACTTTGGAGCAGCAATTACATTAAATGCTTTTGAACCAAGTTGAGTACGAAATCACCATCGTCATTATGATGATGATGATCATGATGGTGATCATGATGATTATGATCATGATGATTATCATTATGATGATAAAAATGATGATGATGTTGATGATGATCATGATGACGATTCAACATTTGATTTGGCATCAGTCAGGGAAAGTGGCAGCTACGAGGCTCGTGTGGAGAGTTACATGGACCGCTGCCGGAGCGGTTCACGCACTCGGCCACACACCATGGCAGTATGAGATTGATTCCCGGCCACGGCTAACATCAGTGGCGAGTGACAACTGAAACGGACCTGCCCTGCCCATCCCACACCCTACGCCAATCCGCAGTGTGAGCAGCGTGGTCACACGCCCAGCTTATTCAACAGTGGGAGTGCAGTCCAGGAGATCAGAGAGTGGAACAGCGACAGGTCTCTATGTGAGTCTATGGGTCTCTATGTGAGTCTATGGGTGTCCATGTGAGTCTATGGGTCTCTATGTGAGTCTATGGGTGTCCATGTGAGTCTATGGGTCTTTATGTGAGCCTGTGGGTCTCTATGTGAGTCTATGGGTGTCCATGGGAGTATATGGGTCTTTATGTGAATCTATGGGTGTCCATGTGAGTCTATGGGTCTTTATGTGAGTCTATGGGTCTCTATGTGAGTTTATGGGTCTGTTTGTGAGTCTATGGGTGTCCATGGGAGTATATGGGTCTCTATGTGAGTCTATGGGTCTCTATGTGAGTCTATGGGTGTCCATGGGAGTCTATGGGTCTTTATGTGAGTCTATGGGTGTCCATGTAAGTCTATGGGTCTTTATGTGAGTCTGTGCGTCTTTATGTGAGTCTATGGGTGTCCATGGGAGTATATGGGTCTTTATGTGAGTCTATGGGTGTCCATGGGAGTCTATGGGTCTTTATGTGAGTATATGGGTGTCCATGGGAGTCTATGGGTCTTTATGTGAGTCTGTGGGTCTCTTTGTGAGTCTTTGGGTCTCTATGTGAGTCTATTGGTGTCCATCAGAGTCTATGGGTCTCTATGTGAGTTGATGGGTTTCTATGTGAGTCTATGGGTTTCTATGTGAGTCTATGGGTCTCCATGTGAGTCTATGGGTCTCTATGTGAGTCTATGGGTCTCTATGTGAATCTATGGGTATCCATGGGAGTATATGGGTCTTTACGTGAGTCTGTGGGTCTCTATGTGAGTCTATGGGTCTTTATGTGAGTCTATGGGTGTCCATGGGAGTCTGTGGGTCTTTATGTGAGTCTGTGGGTCTCTACGTGAGTCTGTGGGTCTCTATGTGAGTCTATGGGTATCCATGGGAGTATATGGGTCTTTACGTGAGTCTGTGGGTCTCTATGTGAGTCTATGGGTCTTTATGTGAGTCTATGGGTGTCCATGGGAGTCTTTGGGTCTCTATGTGAGTCTATGGGTGTCCATGGAAGTCTGTGGGTCTTTATGGGAGTCTGTGGGTCTTTGTGTCAGTCTGTGGATCTCTATGTGATTCTGTGGGTCTCTATGTGAGTCTATGGGTGTCCATGGGAGTCTATAGGTCTTTATGTGAGTCTGTGGGTCTCTATGTAAGTTTATGGGTGTCCAAGGGAGTCTATGGGTTTTTATGTGAGTCTGTGGGTCTCTTTGTGAGTCTGTGGGTCTCTATGTGAGTCTACGGGTGTACATGGGTGTCTATTGGTCTCTATGTGAGTCTGTGGGTCTCTATGTGAGTCTATGGATCTCCATGTGAGGCTATGGGTCTCCATGTGAGTCTATGGATCTCCATGTGAGTCTGTGGGTCTCTATGTGAGTCTATGGGTGTCCATGGGAGTCTATGGATCTCCATGTGAGGCTATGGATCTCCATGTGAGTCTAGGGATCTCCATGTGAGTCTGTGAGTCTCTATGTGAGTCTATGGGTCTCCATGTGAGGCTATGGGTCTCCATGTGAGTCTATGGATCTACATGTGTGTCTGTGGGTCTCCATGTGAGTCTATGGATCTCCATGTGAGTGTGTGGATCTCCATGTGAGTCTGTGGGTCTCTATGTGAGTCTGTGGGTCTCTATGTGAGTCTATGGGTCTCCATGTGAGTCTATGCATCTCCATGGGAGTCTATGGATCTCCATGTGAGGCTATGGGTCTCCATGTGAGTCTATGGATCTCCATGTGAGTCTGTGGGTCTCTATTTGAGTCTATGGGTGTCCATGGGAGTCTATGGGTCTCTATGTGAGTCTATGGGTCTCTATTTGAGTCTATGGGTGTCCATGGGAGTCTATGGATCTCTATGTGAGTCTATGGGTCTCTATGTGAGTCAATGGGTGTTCATGGGAGTCTATTGGTCTCTATGTGAGTCTGTGGGTCTCTATGTGAGTCTATGGGTCTCTATGTGAGTCTATGGGTGTCCATGGGAGTCTATTGGTCTCTATGTGAGTCTGTGGGTCTCTATGTGAGTCTGTGGGTCTCTATGTGAGTCTATGCTTTTGTGTGTGAGTCTATGCTTCTCTGTGTGAATATATAGGTCTCTATGTGCGTCTATGGATCTCCATGTGAGTCTATGTGTTTCCATGTGAGTCAATGGGTCTCCATGTGAGTCTATGGGTCTTTATGTGAGTCTATGGGTCTCCATGTGAGTCTATGGGTTTCCATGTTAGTCGATGGGTCTCCATGTGAGGCTATGGGTCTTTATGTGAGTCTGTGGGTCTCCATGTCCGTCTATGGATCTCCATGTGAGTCTATGGGTGTCCATGGGAGTCTATTGGTCTCTATGTGAGTCTGTGGGTCTCTATGTGAGTCTGTTGGTCTCTATGTGAGTCTATGCTTTTGTGTGTGAGTCTATGCTTCTCTGTGTGAATATATAGGTCTCTATGTGCGTCTATGGATCTCCATGTGAGTCAATGGTTCTCCATTTGCGTCTATGGATCTCCATGTGAGGCTATGGATCTCCATGTGAGTCTATGGATCTCCATGTGAGTCTATGGATCTACATGTGTGTCTGTGGGTCTCCATGTGAGTCTATGGATCTCCATGTGAGTGTGTGGATCTCCATGTGAGTCTGTGGGTCTCTATGTGAGTCTGTGGGTCTCTATGTGAGTCTATGGGTCTCCATGTGAGTCTAT
Organism: Lampetra fluviatilis; assembly: GCF_964198595.1. Taxonomy (NCBI): domain Eukaryota; kingdom Metazoa; phylum Chordata; class Hyperoartia; order Petromyzontiformes; family Petromyzontidae; genus Lampetra; species Lampetra fluviatilis. Next base: position 935,014 of record NC_136339.1, read on the forward strand.
GCATCTCCATGGGAGTCTATGGATCTCCATGTGAGGCTATGGGTCTCCATGTGAGTCTATGGATCTCCATGTGAGTCTGTGGGTCTCTATTTGAGTCTATGGGTGTCCATGGGAGTCTATGGGTCTCTATGTGAGTCTATGGGTCTCTATTTGAGTCTATGGGTGTCCATGGGAGTCTATGGATCTCTATGTGAGTCTATGGGTCTCTATGTGAGTCTATGGGTGTTCATGGGAGTCTATTGGTCTCTATGTGAGTCTGTGGGTCTCTATGTGAGTCTATGGGTCTCTATGTGAGTCTATGGGTGTCCATGGGAGTCTATTGGTCTCTATGTGAGTCTGTGGGTCTCTATGTGAGTCTGTTGGTCTCTATGTGAGTCTATGCTTTTGTGTGTGAGTCTATGCTTCTCTGTGTGAATATATAGGTCTCTATGTGCGTCTATGGATCTCCATGTGAGTCTATGGTTCTCCATGTGCGTCTATGGATCTCCATGTGAGGCTATGGATCTCCATGTGAGTCTATGGATCTCCATGTGAGTCTATGGATCTACATGTGTGTCTGTGGGTCTCCATGTGAGTCTATGGATCTCCATGTGAGTGTGTGGATCTCCATGTGAGTCTGTGGGTCTCTATGTGAGTCTGTGGGTCTCTATGTGAGTCTATGGGTCTCCATGTGAGTCTATGCATCTCCATGGGAGTCTATGGATCTCCATGTGAGGCTATGGGTCTCCATGTGAGTCTATGGATCTCCATGTGAGTCTGTGGGTCTCTATTTGAGTCTATGGGTGTCCATGGGAGTCTATGGGTCTCTATGTGAGTCTATGGGTCTCTATTTGAGTCTATGGGTGTCCATGGGAGTCTATGGATCTCTATGTGAGTCTATGTGTCTCTATGTGAGTCTATGGGTGTTCATGGGAGTCTATTGGTCTCTATGTGAGTCTGTGGGTCTCTATGTGAGTCTATGGGTCTCTATGTGAGTCTATGGGTGTCCATGGGAGTCTATTGGTCTCTATGTGAGTCTGTGGGTCTCTATGTGAGTCTGTGGGTCTCTATGTGAGTCTATGCTTTTGTGTGTGAGTCTATGCTTCTCTGTGTGAATATATAGGTCTCTATGTGCGTCTATGGATCTCCATGTGAGTCTATGTGTTTCCATGTGAGTCAATGGGTCTCCATGTGAGGTATGGGTCTTTATGTGAGTCTATGGGTCTCCATGTGAGTCTATGGGTTTCCATGTTAGTCGATGGGTCTCCATGTGAGGCTATGGGTCTTTATGTGAGTCTGTGGGTCTCCATGTCCGTCTATGGATCTCCATGTGAGTCTATGGGTGTCCATGGGAGTCTATTGGTCTCTATGTGAGTCTGTGGGTCTCTATGTGAGTCTGTTGGTCTCTATGTGAGTCTATGCTTTTGTGTGTGAGTCTATGCTTCTCTGTGTGAATATATAGGTCTCCATGTGCGTCTATGGATCTCCATGTGAGTCTATGGTTCTCCATGTGCGTCTATGGATCTCCATGTGAGGCTATGGATCTCCATGTGAGTATATGGATCTCCATGTGAGTCTATGGATCTCCATGTGAGTCTATGGATCTCCATGTGAGTCTGTGGGTCTCTATGTGAGTCTATGGGTGTCCATGGGAGTCTATGGATCTCCATGTGAGTCTATGGGTCTCCATGTGAGTCTATGGATCTCCATGTGAGGCTATGGATCTTCATGTGAGTCTATGGGTCTCCATGTGAGTCTATGGGTCTCCATGTGAGTCTATGGATCTCCATGTGAGTCTATGGATCTCCATGTGAGGCTATGGATCTTCATGTGAGTCTATGGGTCTCCATGTGAGTCTATGGATCTCCATGTGAGTCTATGGGTCTCCATGTGAGTCTATGGGTCTCCATGAGAGTCTATGGGTCTCCATGTGAGGCTATGGGTCTCCATGTGAGCCTATGGAGGGAGTGAATTCCAGACCAGTGGAGCTGCGATGGAACGGCGACGTTCTCCTTATTGGGTTCGAGACATGACGCGGGGCTCAACGACTCAACGAGGAGGAAACGGAAGCCGCTTGAGGCAGACTGGAGGATGTGTGCCGGCAGAAGCTACTGGAGGTCTGTGAAAAAGAGCTTCACAGCTCATCGGATTCCCTCCAGTCTGATTATTCGCACCTCTGATTGGCACAGTTGGCTCGCACCTCGGATGAGCGTGGTTGGGCTACGTACGGTGCGAATAAAGTTCAACTTATAGACGCACAGTCTAAATATTCTGATTCTGATTAATATTCAAATTGACCCACGATGTGAGCTTAGTGACCGAGGACAGCGGCTATCGTACAGGGTGCCGCGGTGACAATATATTAGCTATCTCGCCTGGCACACAGCAGGGCGTGGGTTCGATCCCGACCCTGATGCTTGCTGTATATTTGGAGTTTGCGTGTCTCTCTCCCCGTGGTGGCATGACTTTTTCTCTGGGTCTTCCGGGTTTTCCCTCCACATTTAGAATCAGCATATATTTAGAGTATTTGGCTGCTGTAAATTTCCACGTGATGATAAGCCACTTCGTTGAGCTATCATTTGCGACCAGGTCGCTTCTGAAAAAAGAGATTTCTTGCTCAGTAGGCCTTACCTGGTAAAAAAAAAAGTTTGGTTTAGATTATCGTTATTGCCAAATAAAACAATGCTACATTCATATTCTTTGGTTATTTCGGTAAAGTCACGTAGATAAAAAAAAGAAAAGGAAATGAAATTTTTTTAGATAAAAAAACAAAAAACTCACGACGTTTTGATCGCAAGACAAGCGGTCGTCATTAGGCGGAGAGAAAAGGGGGCAAGCCCAAGTGTCAGAAGGAGTGGGGGACAAGAGCCGCGGAGCCGCATGAATGAACGCGCCAAAGCTGTGGAAATGTGCGCAGCCCAAGTGTGTTTCTGACACTTGGGCTGTGCACATTTTCAAGCCTTTATAAACAGTTGCAGTCGGAGGCTTGCCCCCCTTTTCTCTCCGCCTGATGACGACCGCTTATGTTGCGATCGAAACGTCGTGAGGTTTTTTTTTATCTACGTGACTTTACCGAAAAAACTAAATATTATAAATTCCTGCAGTCACGAAAGTTGTAAGTCAAAATTGTATGCTACATTCGTAACGTGCGCAGATTTCGTTCATTCTTAGAGAGAGAGGGAGGAGGGAAAGGTGAATGATTCAGAGGAAATAGAAACCACAGACAAGTTCCGCAAAAAACAGCCAGAAGCGGTACTACCAACACTTGCCCAAGCTCTGTAGTCCTACATTGAGATGTTTGGACAACTCCCATTGAAATAAACGACTCGAAACAGGAAAAACACGCAAAACGAATCATCAAAAGCGTATCCCCGCTCAAAACGAGCAACGAAGTGTGGGGCACATCTGTTATCGGGGGGGGGGGTGGTCCCAGCCAGCGGCGATAAAAATTACACATTCCCATGGCTTTCTCACGGGTGCCGAGGAAGAGACATGGGTTGCCGCCACTCACTCGCCCGCTTGGGGGCAGGTGAGTTGGGGGGCACCACCGCTCGCCCAGCTTGTCACTGGGCGAGCGGTGCATGTCTACCGCGGCAGGCCAACTCCGCATCAATGCCCGGCGATTTGCGGCACCTGGAGGCAACGGCTCCTACGGATTTCATGACCCGCGGGGGGGGGGGTGGACAGGGGCGAACCGGCGGTCACGAGGAACTCGGTGCCATTGTTGCGGTTCGGTGACAAGCGGAAAAGGCCGGGGGAGCCGGCACCCAGCGCCACCCCGAGCAATGCCGCCGCCAGGGCTCCACTGCGCCACCACTGCGTGGCGCATTTCACGTAGCCTTAAAGTGCACATGGCCTGGCACAACCGCCGTGGTTCAACATATACTCGAACAAAGACAGTCATCGCATCGCACGCTTTCAGATGCGCTTCTGCGGATTTCTGGAACGCTCTTCCAATATTTGGAAGTCACTGGAGCACTTTGAAATCATCTATATCGAAAACTCATTTAGGTAGAACTGCCTTTTGTGTGTTCGTTTGTTGTCCTCCTCCCGCACCTTCGAGTAGCACGGTTGGCTATTTACGGTGCGAATGAAGTTCAACATATATAAATACAAATGAGCACCGTGACATGGAAGACAAAGGTGGCCAGGCGTGGTGCTGGCCACCCACCGCTCGTGCACCGGCAAGCAAACTAGAACAAATATGGAAACTATTTTTTATTTTACCAGGTAAGGCCCACTGAGCTCTGTAGCTCTTTTTCAGAAGCGACCTGGCCACAAATGATAGCCCAACCAATTGGCTTACCACGTGCAAATGTCTAGCAGCAAAATACTCGAACCGCTTGTTTCTAAATGTGGATGACAAAAACGGGAGGACCCGGAGAAACATCCACGCGACCACGGGGAGAACATGCAAACTCCACGTAAACAGGCGTCAATGTCGGGATCGCAACCCACGACCTTCTGTATACCAGGCGAGGTAGTTAATATCTCTTAGCCACCTACGACTCTCATGCAAAGTAGTCGAGTGTAGAGAAGAGGACGTTCGTTGTGCATCAGCTTCTCAGCCTCAGCAACAGAAAGACAACGGCGCACGCGAGCAATGTTCCGAATCTGGACAAGGGACACATTTACGTTCCAGTTTGTGCCTCAAACGCCAGGGAAGAATCGAATATTACTCCTGAATGCCTAACTACAGGACTGGGTTTTAATTACCGTGCTGTCAATAAGTTGGTGGACGTTATGTGGAGGAGCCAATTTAGCATAACCTCGGTTGTGTCAGAATTTTACTTTAAAAAATCCCGGTCATCCTATTTATTTTTGTATTGATCATTGGGGGGGGGGGGGGGGGGGTGTACAACTTCGGCGACAGGGGAGTGTGGTGCGTAGTGGGATAGGCGGCTCAGACAGACAACCAATGCGGACGTGTAGGACCGTATAGCGTTCTGCGGTACGTGGTGTGTCAGATCACTTTTCTTCGGTGGAAGGAAGGGGGAAAGATGGGGGGGGAGTCAGTGTCATTTCAAGGTCAGTCAAGTAAAACTCAAGGTCGCTGGAGTGGCATTCACGAGGGGGCCCAGATCTGGGTGAACTCCCCTTCTTTATTCCTCAGTTTCACACTCAGGTGTTCTAAACCTGCTGGGGTGTATAGGGAGTTATGCCAGAGGGTGAATGAGGAGGCCTCGTGATGCTTCCAGGAGCTCAGAATGGTCTGGTGGTACCTTGGGATCGTCCGTCCCTTCTCGCTTCCGTCGCCTCTCAGCCTTCGTCTCCATCACCTCACCTGTCAATCTTCGATTAACGTCGTTTGGATAGTCGTCGTTAGCACCTTTCAGGAACGCGTCTCTCCACCACCACCACCACCCTCACCAATCATCTCCCCACCACCCTCACCAATCATCTCTCCACCACCACCACCACCCTCACCAATAATCTCCCCACCACCACCACCACCACCACCACCAATCATCTCCCCACCACCACCATCCTCACCAATCATCTCCCCACCACCACCACCCTCACCAATCATCTCTCCACCACCACCACCACCACCACCACCAATCATCTCCCCACCACCACCATCCTCACCAATCATCTCCCCACCACCACCACCACCCTCACCAATCATCTCTCCACCACCACCACCACCCTCACCAATCATCTCCCCACCACCACCACCACCCTCACCAATCATCTCCCCACCACCACCACCACCAGCACCAATCATCTCCACCACCACCACCACCCTCACCAATCATATCCCCACCACCACCACCACCCTCACCAATCATCTCTCCACCACCACCACCCTCACCAATCATCTCTCCACCACCACCAATCATCTCTCCAGCACCACCACCACCACCACCCTCACCACTCAGCTCCCCACCACCACCACCACCCTCACTAATCATCTCTCCACCACCACCACCAATCATCTCCCCACCACCACCATCCTCACCACTCATCTCTCCACCACCACCACCACCAATCATCTCCCCACCACAACCACCCTCACCACTCATCTCTCCACCACCACCACCACCACCCTCACCAATCATCTCTCCACCACCACCCTCACCAATCTTCTCTCCACCATCCACTCCCCTCCTCGCCCGCGTGCTTTGTGCTCCGTGGCGGTAGCGGGCGCGCCCAGCCAGGTCTGTCAGCAGGCGCGGGCGGGGAAACATGAACGTGGAGGTGGATGGGGGGATGGGGGGGTTGGAGTCTGCCACAATTTCTCAGGGCCCCATTTGACGCGCGCGCATTCCGAGCGCTGTGGCGCAGCAGCGGCAGCGGCTCGCAAATGAAAGCGACGACCGCTGAATGGGCGGCGTGGAGAATGGGCGAGCGTGGACAGTGGCGCCGTCTGTCGTTGTTGCTGCCCCGTGGCCGGTGGGCGAGCGGCGAGCGGGGCAGAGTGCACCGGGGGGTAGGGGAGGGGAAGAGACGGGGAGGGGGGCCTGCGCCGGATTATCCTCGTACCTAAAGTAGCTACAACACGTGTAGTAGCTACACGTGTTGTAGCTACGGGCACCGCACTTTCAAGGGCCCCGCACTAAACGCTTTCAAGCTATCTATTCCGGTTCAGAGATTCTGCACCTGCTCTGTTACTATAGTACTATACTGCCTTCAATTTTTATGAACGACTGGGTGTTTATGGTTAGCGATTTTTCGTATTATCTGGCTGTATAGCAAATGAAAAAATACAATTACTTTACTATGCAAGTAAAAAATTTGTGTTTTAATATTTATGTTTTTTTCAATGTAGGGCCCCTTTATAGCAGGCCCCACACGAGTTTAATCCGGCACTGGGGGTAGGGGAGGGGAAGAGATGGGGAGGCAAATTCTGTGCGCGCATCCGACGACATAACTCGCAGGCTTCAACAACAAAAAACGAGGCGCGACGCGTCCGTTAAGCGCCACGCGCGCGCCGCTCGGCAATGCAACACGCAGCCCGCCTTGTCCACACTCGTGTGGGCAACAGCTATGGGCACATCTCTGGGATACGGGCACAGCTATGGAGACGTGATATGGGTACAGCTATGAGGTGGATGGTATCCACATTCAGCAGGTTTAGAGGGTAGACGAGACAAACCAATGTCCTGCTCACGTAAACACTGAGACATTGGTGTTCGTGTCTTTTACAGCGCCACAGAGCCAGTGGTAAAAATTCCACATTTATATGGCGGGGGTGAGGCCATCCATAGGACAACCACTGTTAGACTTCCCCACGAAGTGTTACTTCATTAGTAGCCCTGGAGGGATGCTGTCATCAGTGTGAAAGCTCATATTGCAGAATGGTGTGGTTTATCAATATTTATTGATGATTCCGCTTGTTTAGCCAGGAAAGGCCCACTGAGTCTCAAGACTTTTTTTTCAGAAGGGTCCCTGCCAAGTTAAACTCATTTTTATCTTACCAGGTAAGGCCCACTGAGCTACATAGCTTATTTTTCAGAAGCGACCTGTCCACATATAATAGCTCAACGAAGTAGCTGATCATCTGGCAATTTACAGCAGCCAAATACAGAGTTGGGATCGAACTCACGACCTCCTGCATATCAGGCAGAGTAGTCAACATCTCCCAGCCACCGTAATGATGAGAAAGAGACGCAAACTCCAAATATACAGCAGCAGGCGTCAGGGTTGGGATCGAACTCACGACCTCCTGTATACCAGGCGTGGCACCCAGTCGTTGCAGTCGTGTGGGCGATGTTGCTGCCGTTGCCGTTTGCAATCCCAATTGAGTAATTTGTAGGTAATATTTTTTTCCAGCATTCGGATGTTTGGCCAATACCAGTTCTCCACTGCGCATGTGTATTTAGCTATGGGAAGAAACGAGAGAACCCGGGGAAAACCCACGCAGCACAGGGAGGAGGGAGAATACGCAAACTCCACACAGAGTCACCCGAGTCGGGAATTAAACCCAGGCTCCCTTCTAGCTGCGATGCTCGCATCATCCACTGCAGTGGATGAGGCACACGGATGGAGGAGGCCGGAGCAGGGAGCGGCACCCCCCCCCCCCGCTGCTCTGTCCCCTACGCACTGCCCCGCCAAGCTGCGTGGAAAGCGACGATCCGAACGAGGCGTGGGGCAGGGGCTCCGCTCGCCCTGTGGAGGGAGGTCGCCTCGTGTGGGGTTGGCAGGCGTGGCTGGGTGCCGCGGTGAGAGCGGTGAATCGCCGAGGTCACAGTCCCCCCCCTCCTCCTCCACGTTAAATTTGGCGAGCTGCTGGCAAAGGTCGCTTGGTTTGTGGATGGAACCCCGGGGGGGGGGGCATTGCCAGCGAGAGTTCCCTCGCTGGGTTCGGCCTCGTGCCGGGAATATTTGCCAAGAAAGCGGGGTTTAAATTTTTTTAAATAAAAATGTTGGTCAACAATTATATTCTATTTCAGATGTATATAGTGCCCTTTCCAGGGCTGTGTGTGCCAACCGTGCTCATCGGAGGTGCGGGGGAAGGACAACTAAACACGAAACGCAGTTGTAAATAAATTAATTGGCCAAGGTAGATGATTTAAACGTGCATAGCTCCAGTGGCTTCCTAATATCGAAAGAGCGTTCCAGACGGCCACAGAAGCGCATCTGAAAGCTTGCGATGCGGTCTTTGTTCGATGGTCAGCCAAACGCTGCTGCTGCGAGGATGACCGGAGTTGAGTGATGATGGTTTATGCTCCTTGACGAGATCAGCGAGGTATTGTGGTTCATTTGTGGCAAGCACTTTGTGTATACTTTATATAGATATATACAACAGCCCGTCTATTCTCATCCACAGTATGTTAAAGTTATTTTGCACTGTACGAAGCCAATTGGAGGTGCGGGAGTTTGTGCAGCCACCACACCATACCACCGACTCATTTGAGACTGAGTCGACCTAGAGGAGGCCCAGGACCAGTTCAGATAATTGTCACTGGTGTTGGCCGTGAGCAGTAATCGAACTCGGATCGTCTGGTTCGTAGCCGAAGTGCGCCAACCGCTACACTACCACTCCTCACATCCACTTAGCCACTGACTCGGTGGTGAGATGTTAACTATCTCGCCTGGTAGAGGTCGTGGGTTCGATCCCGATTCCTGTATATTTAGGGTTTGCACGGTCTCCCCGTGGCCGCGTGGATTTTTCTCCGGGTCGTCCAGTTTTTTCTTCCACATTTAGAATCAATATTAGGCGTTTAGAGTATTTGGCTGCGATACATTTCCCCATAAGCCACTTCGTTGAGCTATCATTTATGGCCAGGTCACTTCTCAAAAAGAGTTACATAGCAGCTTAGTGGGCCTTATCTGGTAACATAAAAGTTTCGTTTTAGTTTAACTCGCCCAATCGCTCGCTCACCCGCCTTCCACACTGCAGGTCACATGACGTCTCTCTCTGGGAGGATCTCCCATGCAAGCCAGCGGGGAAAATTACACGTTCCCATGGCATAAACAGGTTTATTGTTGTGTGACGACCCACCGTTGACTTTTTTCACACGGGTGAAGCTCGGTTTTTTCTTTTACAAACCCCAGAGAAGGGGATGGCGACGATTTAAAAAGATGACAGTGGGCCCCGTAAGTTGAACCCTCACCTTTGGATTTGCATTCGTGACTTTCGCGGCTTGTGAGACGAGTTGCGGTGAGCCTTTGAACTGCTCTATGAAGAACGCGAGTGTGGTTTGACGTACAAGGCTTATTTATTCGAGAACGCGAGTGTGGTTTGACGTACAAGGCTTATTCGAATGCTGTATTAGCAGCTTTCATTCCGCTCGTTTCACTCCAGGAAAGCCGCCCGAGTCTCAAGACTTGTTTTTGTTTTTCCAGGGAGGGTTCTGCCAAGTTTGCACGGCAAAAAAAATGTTAAACTCCTGGCGAAATTGCAATCAACCCTTTCTGGCAATAAAACAGGTGTTAAGATATTCAAGCACCAGATACATTTTACAAGGCATCACACATCTCCATTAACCACACTTGTGGTGAACATGCAAACACACATGCTCTGATAATATAAGCATAGCCTTCTTTATTGCCTAGTCTCACCGGTGTCAGAACAGAGAACGCCAAAAGGCGAATATCACAAAGACAACTCTCCTATCAGAGCACTTGCAGAGCTCGGGTTGAGCAGCTATATCCATGGGACCTTTTTTGCCAGTATCAAAGTATGAAAAATACAAATAGGTTTTACTCTTTCTGGCAATAAAACAAGTGTTCAGATGTTTTATTGCCAGAAAGGGTAAAACATTCTTATTTTTCATATTTTGATACGAGCAAAAAGGTCCCTTGATACCAGTTACACGATTGTGTAACTGGTAGAAGCCGGAGAAAACCCATTGCAGAACAGAGGGTGGGAGAATAATAATAAAAAAACACCACTCGATCTCACGCAAACACACTGTCGCTCACGCTCTGCAGAAGAGGGAGAGAACTTGAAAACTCCGTACAGAAAGGCGCCCCAAGTCGGGAAATGAACTCGGGCGCAGTGCCAGCGCCCTGCCGCCCCGTGTATACCCCCCCGACAGGCACCTTGGATCGTCTCGCTAAACAAAAACAATTGATATTTTTTTTTAATGCTTACATTAATCATTGGCGTTAAGAATGACAACACCAGAGCACGAAATGACATTGAAGCCAGCAATAAAGGAGTGCTTTAATTTACATTCAACCATTCATTACACCGTCATGGATCATTTTTATATCTCCACTGGCACGATCAGAATGAAAGGCACGGAGAGAAAACTCGCCCACACACACACCCAGAGACTGGAGTGCAACACAACAATGTCTAATGTACTGTGGACTCTCCATTATCCACGCTAATGATGGGGAGGATGGCCGCAGATAATTCAAAATCACGAATAATTCCAAAAATATCCATTCATCGATATGCGTGCTCAGTGATAGCACTTCCCTGCTCCCGTGCAGAAGACTTCTCTCGAAGTGGATGACAACAGAGCCACCCCAATCAACATCAAACTCCACCCACTGTTGTAAAGACTGCAACTACTGTACTGTAGAGGCGATCACGTGGATTTCGCATTAATTGGAGCATATATTTGTTGGGTTTAAGCACGTGACTTGCAATAAACATTTCCAAGAATAAAAATGTATAACTTTTTTAGGATTATTAATTTGGGCTCAAGGGAAAATCCATGAGCTATAAATTTATGTTAAAATCTCAGGTGCGTGATTTATGAGCAAATCGGATGAACCGGACGCGTATAATCGAGAGTCCACTGTATTTATATTTACTCATTTTTTCCCCCCCACTGGCAGAGGCGAGCCGAGCCAGGGCATCACACGGGTCAGTGGGTCGCGCCAGGGCTGGATTTAGTTTTCTCCCCCACTGCAGAAGCCGAAGCCTCGTGCAGCGAGCGCGCCGACGTCACACACCGCACGTAACCACGATGCGACGACTCCCACCGTTGATTTACATTGACGAACGTTGCAGGCCGGCGAGCGAATGACACGATGCTAGCCCACCCCCCACCCCACCGTGCTAGATTGAGACGTCTTCTTATGAGGGGGGCCGTCGTATGGCATCGCGATTTAGTAACGAGTCAAAACAGCAGCCAATGAGGGAAACCGGCAGTAGCATGAGGGGGGCCATGCCTGCCGGGGGGCCTTGGATTTCACCAGCAGAAACGGGGGGGGCCTGGGGGTTGACACCCAGGAGAAGCCTCATGGAGTCTCAAGACTCGTTCAGTGGAGGTGGGGTGCTGGACACGTTTGGGAGGTTCGGACAATTCCAATGGAGACGTTTGCGCTTCACGGCGACAAGGGCCCTGGTTTCTAATCCCGACTCTGGCGACCTTCTGTATGGAGTTTGTGTGATCTCTCTCTCCCCCGTTCTGCATGGGTTTCCTCCGTGTTCTTTACTTTCTGTCTCCCATGTGAAAGTATTGGTCAAAATATCCCAATCCTGAAAAAATCCCAACTTGAAAATTGTTAAATTTGGATCAAACAAAGTCAAAGATCCCCCACATAGCCTATAACAGACTATTTGGGCAAGTGCTGTGAGCGAACACCCCCTCGTGTGCCGTTCCTGCTGGCCACCGACCCCCTCGAGGGGGTGGGTGGCCAGCACCACTCCCCGGTAGCAATGTATTTACACACCGCACCAGGTACTCATTTGATGGTTAGCCGACCTAGGGGAGGCCCAGAACCGGTTCAGATAATCGTCACCGGTATTGGTGGCCGTGAGCGGGAATTGAACTCGGGTAGCTGGGTCCATAAGTGCAGCACGCTAACCGCTACACCACCGCTCCGCTCAATTGGGATCGCGCGCAACTCTTGAGCGAAGACTTTTTCTTGGTAAACAAACGTGAGTACAAACAACGGATTAACTCACGGCCCACCCTGGGCAAGGACAGAGAAGCGATATCACCGGGGCCCTATTCTCATTCGCCTCCGAGGGTCTGCGGCGTCGCAAGGCAGGACACACCCCGAGACGCACTGGGGCACGCGAGTCGGTCCGCCTTTCCAGGGAAGCCTCTCCTCTTGGCTTCTGCCAGCACGAGCCCTCCCCCCGCCGCCGAGAAACGGGCTCCCACTGACTCCAGCACAAGAGCCGGCGTCATGTTACGGGGTCCAGGATTCACCCACCGACGAACTGCCGATCGGTGCGTCGTACCGCACGTTCCAGAGCCCTGGGGGTGACTGAATTAATTTTAAACAATTTTTTTCTACGTCGCAAGTGAGGCCCACTGAGCTACGTAGCTCTTTTTCAGAAGTGACTTGGTTATCACAAATGATAGCTCAACGAAGTGGCTCGTCGTCATCACGTGGAAATGTGATAGCGGTAGGCGAATACTCTCAACGTGCGTGACGTGGATTTGGAGAAAAATCCACACGGCCATGGGGAGAGACAGATACGCAAACTCCAAATGTCAAGATGCATATTCGCAGGTTGGTGATCGAACGCTCGACCTCATGCACACCAGGCGAGGGAATTAACTCGTCACCACGGCGAGTTGCGTCTCCCGACGCGGCCCATTTGTGAACTTCCGACTAAGAGTCACGCCTCTGCCCTAGACAGTCTGGTGCTTCTATGACACCTGTAGACGTGTAACAGCAGGGTCGACATGACAATAAATAACACCGACAAATACTCATAATAAAATAGGAATAACTTAACGAGATGCCACAGTCAGCGATCACCGCTTGCTGGAGAGGTTCCGCGGTTCGAATCTGGCAGGCCGCCCTAGGTCATTACTGCGACAGTGAGCGTTGAGCACATTAACTCCAATGCGCCGTCCGCTTCACTCGCATTTGACGACGGAGAGATCCCGTGACGTCGTGCGAAGAGAGAGCGGTTGGGGGCAGCACTTCATGAGCCAGCAGCAGGAATCAAAATTTGGCAAATATTCCAAAAAATGTTTGCTCAGCGATGTGGAAAATGTCAATCAAAAATTACCCAATTGGGATCGCGCACCGTAGCAGCAGCGACATCGCCCGCTGCCAGTGTAAGCTGTGCAGACCGCTCTCTGGCTGTTGCCTGATGAGGCTGGTTGATGTAATTACCGGCGAAACGTCACTGTACTCAAACTGTAAATGTTGTTGTGGGTTTACTCTCCAACACACATTGGTGTGTGCTGAACTAGCAAATAATTGGCATGTTTTGTTTAAATGACAAACCCTTAGTAAGTGGGTGTGACGGGTGGTGGCGGGTTAAATGACACATTCACATTTACGCGATCTAATCCAACAAAACCTCTATTATGGACAGACTTCTGTGAAACACAGCAGGCCCAGGAGCAGCGCCTTCCGTGTGCTGTAAGAACAACCGCACCGGTACCAAATGTACTCGATCAGAACTATTTCTGCGGAACGGCCACTGTTGCAGGAAAGATGTCGTGGCAGCAGCACCTCACACGCGTGAGAAGGACATGATTAGATCTGTACGCGGTGTACGCAGTGGGTTCATGTAACCCCTGGCAGCCCACTACAGGTGCCAAAAAGCATTCACCACAATGCTATAAAAGGAACGATTGTTTCTGGAATCAAACTGTGATCCTGATTCTTTGGAAGGGGGATAATCATTTCACCACTGGTTACCATCGTTGACTCACAGCCTCAACACTGACCAACAGCCTCAATGCTGACCCACAGCCTCAAAGCTGACCCACAGCCTCAACTCTTCACAAATAGCTTCAACGCTACCTAGAGTTGTCAACGCTGCCCATAGCTTCAATGCTTCCTACAGCTTTAACGTTAACTACAGCCTCAGATTCAATGCTGACCCACAGCCTCAATTTTGACACACTGCCTCAATGCTGACCGACAGTCTCAACGCCAACTCAGAGACTCAACGCTGACCTATAGTACAGCCTCAGTGCTAACCAACAGCCTCAATGCTGACCCACAGCTTCAACATTAACCTACAGCCCCAACATTGACGAACAACTTCGTCCTCCCCGGCCCTCCCGCACCCCCCTCCCACCGCCCCCATTGTCCCCCGTCGTCCCCCACCGCCGTGCTGCCCTCACGAGGTCACCAGGGTCACGGTGCTCCCATCCCCGTGCTCCTCTGGCTCCTCGAATCGACTCCTGTTACACGGAGACAAGGAAGTGAAGACGCAACTCCACACCCATGCGTCTGTTCAGCAGCGAAGATAGCAGCCGCAGGAGCAACAGTAGTAGCAGCCACAACAATAGCAGCAGCTGCAGTCGCAGCAGCTGCAGTAGCGGCAGCAGTAACAGCAAACGCAGTAGAGGTAACAGCAGTAGCGACAGCAGTAGCAACAGCAGTAGCAACAGCAGAAGCTACAGCAGAAATAGCAGCCGCAGCAGTGGTAGCAGCAGCAGCGTTCATTCACCACTAAGTGAAGGCGTCGTCACCACAGCGCTTGTGTCAGACTAGGTGCATGTTGGTGATCAAAGATCGAATGATCATTCTTTCCATTATGGACTGTAATATGTGGAATTGGACAGTGATTTGTGATCTCCTCAGCAACCCGCGACCACCACTCATCTTCAGTCTCCAACGTGGGATGTTTTAGGCCAGTGTTCCTCACTAACTTTCAGAGGGGGGCCCACTTTCACCGATTAGACATCATCAGTGAAGGCCGCCACATATTTAAAACCATTGGGGTTTTTGACAGTACGATGATGGGGGGTGTTTTCACTATTTGTGTATTATTGGGGGCCGCATGTCAGAGGCTGCACTAAAGGCCACCCCGGGGCCGCCAGTGGCCTGTGGGGCCTTGCAATGATAAACACTGTTGGAGACGATGGGAGTGGGCCTGTCACTTTCTCTCAAGCCAGCTGGAACACCTCCTCTGTCAGCCAGGGTCTCTGGTGAGGAGGTCTGAACCGTGTATCAAATGCAACCTTTGCAGCTGCATGAGCCACAGTCCTGAACCTTACTCAATTACCCTCGGAATCTGGAGAAGGGGGGACGATGCCAACTCCAACTTTCAATGGCTGAGATGAGGCTATTATTCGTTTGATTGGAGTTCAAAGACAAAGATTCCCCGCATAGCCTTTAACAGACTGCTGGAGCAAGGGCTGTTAGCGAGCAACACCTATGAAGGCTTAAATGGCACATGAGGGGGTGGGTGGCCATCACCACGCCCGGCCGCCTTTGTCTCCCAAGAAGCGATGCTTGCACACCGCACAAGGTACTCATTTGAGGCCGAGTCGATCTTGGGAGAGGGTGAGCTACCGGTTCAAATAATCGTCACCCATGTTCGCCGTGAGCGGGAATCGAACTCGAGTCACCGGGTTTGTAGTGCAGCACGTTAACCAACTACGCCACCATTCCCACACACACCCACACAATCAGACCCCAACACAATCACACCCCCCCTTGTCAGCTGTAGCGGAGCCGCCTCACCTCGTCGCCTTCCTCCGTGACCTCTTCACGAGCGCTGCCGCTGCGGCCAGCAGGGCCACGCCCACCAGAAGGCCCGCACCAGCCAGCACAAACTGCATGGCGCCAGGCCTCGCACACGACACGTTTCCCCACGCCCTCTCGCGTTGCTCACTCTCCACGGTGGCGTGCGCGGGCGGCGTGGGCGAGTCAGACTCCGACTCCGGTCGCGTCCCATTGGTAGGTCTGGGGGTCGGCGCTGCGGACGAGAAGAGGCGAGAGACGGGGCGCATGGACGGCGCTGAGAGCCGGTTTCCCCCGCGCCGCCACAGAAAGGCTTTGTTGCCCCGGGGGGGCTTCAGCTGGCGCTGGGGCACCACGGGGGCAGGAGCCGCCAACGCCACAAAGGCGGCGGACTGTGGGATCCCGGCAATTACCCCCCAATTAGAGCCAATTAAAGGGAAAGCAGATCTGAGAACGTGCCCTGCTCCGTACGGCTGGATGGTGGAAATCGGCGGAGAGAGAGCGCCTTTGATGGCTTCACTCTCTCTTTCTCCCTCTATTTTTCTAACTTAACTCTCTCCTTCTCTCTCTCCTCACCAACATTCCCTTTTCCTCTCTACTTCTCTACCCCCCCCCCCCCTTCTCTTTCTCTCTCTGCCCCGTCCCACAGGGGAAGGAATCGTGCCTCAGGAGGCTACAGCATGTCCCAGCACCTCGAGTACAGACCGAGCGAGCACAACCATTCCCTCCCCCCTATAAACTACTTTTTTATTTTACCAGGTAAGGCCCCACTGAGCTGCCAAGTAGCTCTTTTTCAGAAGGGATCTGGCCATCACAAATAAAAGCTCAACGAAGTGGCTTATTTTCGCATGGAAATTTATAGCAACAGCCAACTACTCTGAGCGTATGACGTTGATTCTACATGTGGATGGAAAAACCAGAGGACCCAGAGAAAAATCCACACGACCACAGGAAGAGAGACATGCAAACTCCAAATATGCAACAGGCATGAGGCTCGGGATCGAACCCATGGACCTCCTGGATACCAGGCGAGGTAGTGAACATCTCGCCACCATTACACCCTCTCATGAATCCACCCCCCTCCTCCCCTCCTCTCCCTCCTCTCTCACGCCTCCCTCCCGAAATCGTCTGGAGGTTCAGAGAGCCGTGAGGCGCTGCGAGTATGAGTGGTGGTAGCGGGTTGCAAACTTTGCTCATCCTCGCAGCAGCAGTGGCTTTTGGCTGGCCATGGAACAAAGATGGTCACCGCATCGCGCGCCTTTGGATTGCGCTTCTGCAGCCCTCTGGAACGCTCTTCTTTTCCGATATCAAGAAGCCACTGGAGCTATGCACTTTTAAATCGAGCGTGACATCTTATTTCTTAAGAACAGTTTTTTGCGCTGTTTGTTGTCCTTCCCCGCCCCTCCGATGAGCACGGTTGGCTGCATACGTTGTGAAAGAAGTTCAACATGCATACGTCAGAGACTACGCGGGGGATCTTTGTCATTGCATTATCGTCTCCCTACGCGTCCGCGAAGGTAACACCTGCAGCCTCGTGTCAGTTTCATAACTCAGCCTTGTATTAGTTTCATAACTGAAAGTATTCTGTGTTGTGTAATTATAGAGGTATGTGAAAAACTAGCACTCATATCTTGCTTCTATAAACATATGAACGTTCATAAGCAGTGGTGCAAGCAAACCTTGCTCTGCTGAAACACTGAATGTCGAAACCGGTCCAAAAATTTTACACGCTACACGGGGGGGGGAACCTTTGTCTCGGTGTGTGCGTGCCAGAGGTGTGGACTCGAGTCATGTGACTTGGACTCGAGTCAGACTCGAGTCATGAATTTGATGACTTGCGACTCGACTTGGACTTGCATAACAATGACTTTGTCCCACCTATGAGATGTGGACTCGAGTCATGTGACTTGGACTCGAGTCAGACTCGAGTCATGAATTTGATGACTTGCGACTCGACTTGGACTTGCATAACAATGACTTTGTCCCACCTCTGGTGCGTGCGTGTGTGCATGTGCGCGTTCGTTACCGCGCGCGAGCACAACGAGCTGCGTGCGGGTCGGCACGCCGTCCACGTCGGGGAGGTTGAGGACATCGCACGAATAGAGGCCCGAGTCGGACGGCTGCGGCGCCAGCAGCTCCAGCGCAGCGTTGCCCTCGGTCACACGGCCCGCCCAGCGAGCACGGCCACGCAGAGGCCCCGCGCTGCGCCAGTCGCTCGGCCCCTCCAGCAGCAGCACCTGCGCCGGTTCACGTCAACCACACGCACCCGTACAGCCTTGCTCAGGCACACGTGCCGCACCCCGCATGGGTTCCCCGTGACTACCACGCACGGTGTTGATCTCGCATGCAGAGCCCGGCAGGTGTTCCTGCGAGTTGCTCTGAATGTGCACTGCTGCCACCCAGTGGCAGGGAAATAAAACTGGCATCACGTGGCAACGTCAAGTGGCAACATTGTGTGGTAGCAAGTTCTCAAGGTAACGTATGGTAATTACCTCGGATTACGTCGGGGGAAGCGTTCCTGAAAGGTGCTAACAAAGAATATTCAAAACGACTTAATTAAAAGAAGTGTTTGACAGGGTAGGTGGTGGAGGCGAAGGTTGAGAGGCGACGGAGAGCGAGAAAGGACGGACGATGCTGTCAGCGACGTAAGTGTGGTGGTGTTGAGGTGATGCTAATCGGGTAGCAGTGTTAATCAAGTGAACGATGTATTTGCGTAAATGAGGGTATTGGGTGAGGCGTAAATCAGGGTTTTGCCGGGGCACCGCGGTGGCTAGGAGATGTTAACTACCTCACCCAGTATACCAGGAGGTTGTGGGTTCGATCCAAACCCTGAAGCCTGCTGTATATTTGGAGTTTGCATGTCCTCCCCATGGTCGTGTGGATTTTTCTCCAGGGTCCTCCAGTTTTTCACTCCACATTCGTGTTTAGAGCATTTGGCTGCTATAAATTTCCGCGTGTAAAGCCACTTAGTTGAGCTTTCATTTGTGGCCAGGTCGCTTCTGAAATAGAGCTATACAGTAAGCCCTTCTCTATCCGCGAGGGTTATGTTCTTAAAAACACTCACAAACTCGGAATTCGTGAATGCAGAAAAAACCTCATTTGAAATGGAAAAAATGGGGATTACGTTCCTGGTACGAGTGAACATATTGGGGGAAATGGTAAATGTTTAATAACAATCACTACACTAAAAAAAATATAAATACAGTAAAACCTTGGATTGCGAGCATAATTCGTTCCGGAAGCGTGTTTGTAATCCAAAGCACTCGTATATCAGTTGTGATCACGTGACACTCGGCAGACAAAGCGTATACTGTACGTACTACAGTACTCGTATTGCAAGACCTCGCTCGTTTATCAAATGAATATTTATTAAAAAAAATTGCTCATCTTGCAAAACACTTGCAAACCAAGTTACTCGCAATCCAAGGTTTTAATGTATTAAACTAAGTGTTTTTAATAACGTTTGATGATTTGACGACGATTGAGGTGGTGGTGATGAATTCAGGAGGATAACTTCTCGGGAGATGCAGGGGTGTTTGATAACAATGTCGCACAGTTGTTATCATTTTAGCACTCTGGGGAGCGAGCGCTAGCCTGCTTCCTGATTGCATTCGCTTTCCTATAAAAAAAACTCAGTCGACTTGTTTATACAAACATGTGTAGCCGAGTTGACTGTAAGTCGTACGCATAAAGTAAAAATGCACAATGGCGAATTCTGAGATGGATTACTGCGAGACTTGTGGATTAAGCGGGCAGCCGAGGTGGCATGCCTAATCATCGCAGCAGACCGTTTCCAATGTAACAACATTCTGCGCACACCACCCTGGTGTCGGTGGTCTGCAGGCACTATGCCCACTGGTGGGTGTCGCGAATAGGGAATCGGTAAACATTTGAGTAACTCGCGAATATGAAAAACTCGCGAATCCAGAACTCGCGCATGGCGAGGGTTTACTGTGTAGCTCAGTTGGCCTTACCTGGTAAAAAAAAAACTGTAATAGTTTTTAATTTTATTACTGTAAATACTCACAAGAACTCGCCCCCCACCACCCCCCCGGTACCGGCTGTGCGGGGCGCTTTGGCGAGTCCCGGCGCTGCCATACGACGCGCAGCAGCGGGGAGATCGGTGCCACCGAGCGGAAGTCGCATGGCAGCAGCAGCACTGGCGCCCCCTCCACGGCGCGCAGCTCCCGCGGCCCCCACAGCTCCATCGCCAGCGCGGCGTGCAGCGCTGCACCAGTGGCAGCAGCAACAACAGCAGCAGCAACACCGAAACCAGCAGCAGTACCATTAGTGTTCGCATATTGAGCACCACAAACAGGGTTATTAAAAAAAATTGTAATTTCATCACTGTCATGAGGATCATCACCATCAACACTGTCTGAATCACCACCAGAGCATCTGCATCATTGTGTTTGGGCGTGTGTACTCGATGTGTGTGCTTTATGTACACGTGTGCATTTGTGTATGTGTACCGTGTGTGCTATGCGCTGTTTGAGGTTGTATGCATATGTTTGTGCTATGTTGTGTATGTGTTTTAGTGTGCATCGTGTGTGATTGGTGCTCACTAACAGCAATTGCCCCAATAGTCTGTTAAGGCTATATGGGGAATCTTTTTATTTGTGCGTGTGTGTACTGAAGTTGTTGTGTGTTGTGTGTTTGAGCGTGTGTACTGTGCATGTGTGCTATGTGCGTGGTATGTGCAGTGGTTAGCATGCTGTGCTACGAACCCGTCGACAGGAGTTCGATTCTCGCTCATGGCCAACACCAGTGACGATAATCTGAACCGGTCCTGGGCCTCCCCTAGGTCGACTCAGCCTTAAATGAGTACCTGGCGCAGTGTGTAAATGTCGCCACGAGGGAGACAAATGTGGCCGGGCGTGGTGCCGTTTGCAAGGAATCATGTCTGCATTAATCGTTGTCTTCGTGTTGGTGTGGTGCGCGTGCGTAGGGGTGCCACTCACCCAGCA
Source organism: Lampetra fluviatilis (assembly GCF_964198595.1). Lineage (NCBI taxonomy): Eukaryota > Metazoa > Chordata > Hyperoartia > Petromyzontiformes > Petromyzontidae > Lampetra > Lampetra fluviatilis. The sequence goes on from NC_136339.1 coordinate 955,761, forward strand.
GTATCTGTATGGTTACTGCGAGCATCATTGCTTCTCCTTCCGCCACCTACAACCGACACAGACAAAGTATCATCGTTACTCTTCCACTCGTTTGCCCAGGAAAGCCTCAACGAGTCTCAATACGCCTTTTGCAGGAGGGTGGTGCTAGTCCGTTCTGCAAATGCCGTGTGATTTCATAATGCGAACTGGATATATAACGCGATGAATGTATCATAGGGAACATTTTTTTTTAGAATACGGATGCGAGTTGTGATATAACGAGATTGAACGAGCGGAACTACATCTGGCGAGTAGGTATAAGCAGCTGTACAAGGCGGGATGCTGCTGGATGCTTCTAGATGCTACCCACCACGCCTCAGTCTTTGATCGGTCTTCGTTACACATCTCATGTGCTACCAAACGGTTAATATAACGCGGTTTGTTCCTGTTATAATTGTTCCATAAGGTGGTGTTCTTCAGGAACGCAACTACCACTACTTTATAGGAGATCGGACTGTTTGTTGTCTTTAGCTATAGGAATAAACCCAGAGGAAGAACACACAAACTCCACTCACTCGCACACAAAGATGAAGATCCCCCACGTAGCCTGAACAGACTGTTTATGGCAAGTACCCATGAAGGCTGGCACGGCTCATGAGGGGAGGTGGTGTGGCCAGCGCCACGCCAGTACTGACGCGATACACACCGCACCAGGAGGAATGTATCGTAGTCGATCTAGGAGAGGCGCCTAAGGGCTGGTTCAGATGACTGCCGCTGATGTATGTGAAAGGGGAACCGAACTTGGGTCGCCGGGTTCGTAGTGTCGTGTGCAAACCACCACACTGCAGCTCCCCACAGGCATCAACAGGCACTAAAAAAAGATCCCTCATAGCCTTCACAGATATTCGCCTGATCGCATTTGTCTCCCCAGTGCTGATGCTTACACACTGCAGCAGGTACTCATTTGAGGTTGAATCGACCTAGGAGATGCCCAGGACCAGGATCAAACAATCATCGATGGTGTTGTCCGTGAGTGGGAATTGAAATCGGTTGGCCGGGTTCGTAGCGCAGTGCGCGACCCGCTATGCCACCGCTCCCCCCACATGCACGAACAGATACACACACAATATCGAGGCGAACAGACAATGCACATACACTGGCACACACATACAGACTCAAAGAAACGGAAGATTCAGACACGTACAATTCGACACCCTCACACAAACGCACACTCACAAAAGACAAAGATCCTCCGTATAGCCTACACGGACTGTTGGGGAAAGTGCTGTGAGCGAGCACCTACTACCTTCTTGCACCAAGCACAAACACACATTCATACATTCACTCACGCTCTCTCAGTTTCATTTCATTTATTAGGTATAACCCTGTGAGCCAGGCGGCTCTTGACTCGGGTGCAAATGCAACAAACAAAAACATGAACAAGAAACATCTTAAAGTGACTACACGCAACAGAAAAATCCAGGAAAAAACAGCAAAGTCTTCCAGAAAAAACACCGTATTTCAACGCTGTGTGCAAAAATCCAGTGGGATGCAAGTCAAACAATAACAACCACAAGACAATTTATATTCAAGTTAGCAGGCTAACTCTGTACTACAACAAACAAACATGGCCAAACCAAAATGTTTTCAAAATCACCAAAATAAAGCTATAAAAACAATGTAACAGTGATCATAGGAACTGTGATTCAAATGTAACAATAAACGATATACATAACATGTACGACCAAACTGTGCAGGCACAGCTGGCTGCATGAGTCACTCCATAACAGCAGGAGTATCAGTAGCAGTATCAAATGTTTTCAATACACCACCCATACCTACTCACTTTCACACTCTCGCGTTCTCCTACAAAGACAAAGATCCCCCTATAGCCTTCAAAGACTGTTGCGGTAAGTGCTGTTAGCGAGCACCTATAAAGGCCACCACGGCACACGCGGGGGTGGGTGGCCAGCACCACGCCTTGCCCAATGGCGAAGTTTTAACACACCGCACCGAGTACTCGTTCGAGGCCGAGTCCACCTAGAGGAGGGCCGAGGACCGCTTCTGCAGCGCGTTAACCACTGTGCCATCGCTTCCAACAACATTCACTCTCCTACGGAGATAAAAAATCCCCGGTACAGCCTGAACAGACTGTTGTTGGAAGTGCTACACAAATTGACACACACACACCTGTGTGACCCTGTCTCACACACACACCTGTGTGACCCTGTCCCACACACACACACCTGTGTGACCCTGTCACACACACACCTGTGACTGTCACACACACACACCTGTCCACGTGGGCTCGCTGAGGGATAGCGGGCCCGCTAAGTGAGGGAGGTGGGGGCCCACTGGGGGAGGGAGGTGGGGGGCACAAGGGGAGGGAGGTGGGGGCCCAATGGGGGAGGGAGTGAAGTGGGAGGGAGTGAGGTGGGGGGTCCACTGGGGGCTCACTGGGAGAGGGAGGTGGGGGGCCCACTGGGAGAGGGGGTGAGGTGGGGGGCCCACTGGAGGGAGACGGGGAGGTCGACCATTGCCATCACCAGGGCGTGTCTCGACGTGTCGGCGTTGCAGGGCGCGGTGGCAGTGCACAAGTGTGCTGAGTCACTCTGACTGGGTGCATTTACCTGGACAGTCACGGAGTGCCGTGTCCGCTACCTAATAGTAATGTTCGATGCAACCTGTACAGCATTCCATGAAGCCGACTAACAACACTGGGGGCATCATTAAACACGCGATTCTCAGCAGGGCCCCAGAGTTGTAAGCAAGTGCCGACTCCCACTCTCTTCTGGCATATTTCATGTGCTCTGGAGGACCGCTGCCCGAAACATCATCAATTGTATCATCGTCCACACACCCAGACGCGGTGTGGTTCTTGACAACGGATGGTGGTTGAGTTTCGCTACCTGTGCGCGTACAGCAGCTAAGGGACCGTCCATAAATGACGTCACGCGATTGTGGACAATTTTTGACCCCCCCCCCTTCGTCACACGGCATCACAAAAAGTCAGACCCCCCCCTCAAATATGACGTCACAAAGCCTCCCCCCCCAAAAAAAACACATGCTTCAAATCGCTTTAAACTATTGTCATTGTAGTGTGTATTTAATGTGCCGCTGCACTGAATTTGTAGGAAAAATATGTATTAAAAAGTCTACTTAATTTAGTAGAACGTGTTGTCTATATTTATTTAAAGTTGCGCATTTTGATGTGACGTCACATTTCTCAACCCCCCCCCCTAGGTGCGTGACGTAATTTATGGACGGCCCCTAACACTCAGAGATGTGTAGGGGGGGTAGCATGCAGTGTAGTGCGACAGTCACTGAACCCGAAATGATCCTTCTGCCTTCCGTCGATGTTGATGGAGGGCGACTGCCTCCCAGCTGCCCAGGAGCAGCAGCGTCCTTCACGAGCCTCCTCCTCCTCTGACCCACAGAGGCCGATCTTGACACCGCTGCTACCGGCCATCGGCAAGACCACTCACGGCCATCGGCAAGTCCACTCAGGGCCATCGGCAAGCCCACTCAGGGCCATCGGCAAGCCCACTCAGGGCCATCGGCAAGCCCACTCAGGGCCATCGTCAAGTCCACTCAGGGCCATCGGCAAGCCCACTCAGGGCCATCGGCAAGGCCACTCAGGGCCATCAGCAAGTCCACTCACGGCCATCGGCAAGGCCACTCACGGCCATCGGCGAGGCCACTCAGGGCCATCGGCAAGTCCACTCAGGGCCATCGGCGAGGCCACTCAGGGCCATCGGCATGGCCACTCAGGGCCATCGGCAAGTCCACTCAGGGCCATCGGCGAGGCCACTCAGGGCCATCGGCAAGCCCACTCAGGGCCATCGGCAAGCCCACTCAGGGCCATCGGCAAGTCCACTCACGGCCATCGGCGAGGCCACTCACGGCCATCGGCGAGGCCACTCAGGGCCATCGGCAAGGCCACTCACGGCCATCGGCAAGTCCACTCAGAGCCATCGGCGAGGCCACTCAGGGCCATCGGCGATGCCACTCACGGCCATCGGCAAGTCCACTCAGGGCCATCGGCAAGTCCACTCAGGGCCATCGGCAAGTCCACTCACGGCCATCGGCAAGTCCACTCACGGCCATCGGCAAGTCCACTCAGGGCCATCGGCGATGCCACTCACGGCCATCGGCATGGCCACTCACGGCCATCGGCAAGACCACTCAGGGCCATCGGCGATGTCACTCACGGCCATCGGCAAGTCCACTCAGGGCCATCGGCAAGTCCACTCAGGGCCATCGGCATGGCCACTCAGGGCCATCGGCGAGTCCACTCAGGGCCATCGGCGAGGCCACTCAGGGCCATCGGCAAGACCACTCAGGGCCATCGGCGAGGCCACTCAGGGCCATCGGCAAGTCCACTCAGGGCCATCGGCGAGGCCACTCAGGGCCATCGGCATGGCCACTCAGGGCCATCGGCAAGTCCACTCAGGGCCATCGGCGAGGCCACTCACGGCCATCGGCAAGGCCACTCACGGCCATCGGCAAGGCCACTCTGCTCCGCATGCTTCAAGCCCCATCTCTTCCCCAGTCCCGTGTCGCGCCCGTTTAGCCCCCTCTATCCGTTCAGTTTCAAAGAAAATGCCATGCATTGTTGTCAGAGCATGTTTGTTTCATGTCTACCACAGGCACGTGTGGTTCATGCAGACATGGTTCTTTGCAAAATGTTTCTATTTGGTGTTTGAACATCTTAACACCTTTTTTATTTCCAGAAAGGGTAAAACTTATTCTTATTATTTTCTTCATAATAAGCTGTTTGGGTATGCGGTGGCTTGGCATGCGGGCTACAATGACCCAGCCAACGCAAGCCTCGCCTGCCAGAGGAGCTCACCGATGGGACTGTGTCCAGATCTGTCAATGATTTGTGAGCTCAGCACGCAATCCTGCCTGCTGGTAAAGCCCAGGATGGATCGTGTGCAGGGCCAGCCTGAATGTTTCTCTAACCGGCGCAGACGTCCCTTTAGAGGGCTCCACGTGGTGCAAACACAGATAAAGGAGGGGACGCAGTGTGACTGGTATTGGCCAAATATCGGCAATGCGGAAACAACGACCGATAATTCACTCAATGCAAAGGTCACCCCCGTAAAGCACCAACAGACTGTTGAGGCGAGTGCTGTTAGCGAGTAGCACCTGTGAAGGCCGGCACGGCACACGAGGCGGTAGGCGGCCATGACTACGCCCGACCGCCTTTGTCTCCCCAGTGGCGATGTTTACTGCACACCGCACCAGTGATTCACTTGAGGCCAAGTCGACCGAGGGGGAGGCCCAGGACCGATTCAGACAATCAAACATCGCCCCCCACACACAGCATCAACATCGCCCCCCACATACACAGCATCAACATCGCCGCCCCCCCCCCCCACACAGCATCAACATCGCCCCCCCTTCTGCTCCTGACAAGAGTCGTGAGAGTCGGTGAGTTTCCCGAGGTAAAACACAAGCGGAATGGCAGCAATCATCATCATCATAATGATACCCCCACCACAGGTAAAGCGTGGGGGAGCTGACGAGTTTGTGAGCACGACTCACCTGCGGCTTGTGCACCTCACCCACCCCTCACCAGCCCCCCCACTCCTCACCAGCCCCCCCACTCGCTCTGTCCCACCACTCTCTCTGCCCCCACCACTCGCTCTGTCCCACCACTCGCTCTGCCCCACCACTCTCTCTGCCCCCACCACTCGCTCTGTCCGACCACTCTCTCTGCCCCCACCACTCGCTCTGTCCCACCACTCGCTCTGCCCCACCACTCTCTCTGCCCCCACCACTCTCTCTGCCCCCACCACTCGCTCTGCCCCCACCACTCGCTCTGCCCCCACCACTCGCGCTGTCCCACCACTCGCTCTGTCCCACCACTCGCTCTGTCCCACCACTCGCTCTGTCCCACCACTCTCTCTGCCCCCACCACTCTCTCTGTCCCACCACTCTCTCTGCGCCCCCCACTCACCCAACAGTGCCGGCTCCCGCGATTCCGCCACTGCCGCGTTGTGAGCCAGACGCGCCGCGCCTGACGGACCAATCGGCGGCGAGAACGCGCGCCCCGGCCCACAGGAGCCCGCGCGTGATTGGACGAGGATGGTGTAAAGAAGAAATTACGTCATCGCAATGTTTGAAGAAGGGAGGGTCAGGGGGCGGGGTGTAGAGCGGAAATGGCGTCATCGCAATGTGTGAAGATGGCCGCCATCTTACCTGGGGGTGCTTTTGTGACCAGGACTTTATGTGAAGGAATGACACAAATGCACACCACGTTTTCTCATTCAAATTAGGCACATTTCAAAATATCACTGTCCTAGTCACAAAAGAAAAGTTTATGGGGAATAATAGCATTTTGAGGCATAAGAAATTAGATAATAACACTTACTACCCAGGAACAAAAAAATTGTTACAGTGTAATCATTGTTAGCGTGGTTGGGGAGAATATAAGTAACAGCATAAATACGATAACACGTATACAGTACTTATTTTACCAGGTAAGGGCCACTGAGCTATATTGTTCGTTTTCAGATGCCACCTGACCACAAATCATAGCTCAACGAAGTGGATTCTCACGTGGAAGTGTATAGCAGTCAAATATTCTAAACGTTTGTACTCTTAAGCTTGTATAAAATAAAACACCGGAGAAAAATCCACGCTACCATTGGAAGAAAATGCAAACTCAAAATGTACAGGTTTCAGCGTAGGGATCGAACCCACGACATCCTTCACACCTTCCCCACGTCAGGTGGCAGAGGAGGCGGCGCTTCACAACGATTTCCCAAGCTCTGCTGTCCTCTATATATGAAGGGTGTTGCCAGAGAACGAGAAAACCGGAGAACCGGGAGAATAACGAAATAAACACAACACGAAGTTTATAAAGAAATACAATTTCAAGCTATGAGTCTTTGGGTCTTTAAACGAGTCTGCATCTCTGAGTGTATGGGGTCTCTATGTGAGTCTATAGATTTATATGCGGATCTATGAGTCTCTATGTAAACCACTGGATATCCACGTAAGTCTATGGCTCTGTGAGTATATTGGTCCCTTTATATGTTAAAGGGTCTCCGTGAGTCTGGGTTTCTGTGTGAGTCTAAGGGTCTCTGAGTCTGTAGGTGTGTGTTGTAAGTTTGTGCGTATATGTGAGTCTGTGGGTCTCTATGTATGTTGAAACTTCTTTCGCACCGTACACGTAAGCCAACCGTGCTAATCAGAGGTGCGGAGAATCGCTTACCCGTTCAGAGGGAACAGGTGGAGTCCATACTCTTTGGTTCTTTCGGGAATGTCACGTAGGTATAAAATAAAATAAATCACGACGAAAAGGTGGGAAAAGGCTTTTCCTACATGATGACGGACGCGTGTGTTGCGCCCGAAACGTCGTGATTTATTTTAATTTCTACCTACGTGACTTTAAACCAAAGAGTATGGATTCCTGCAGTCACGAAAGCTTCGAATCAAGGTGGAGTCCACGCATTATTGCCGTGCCACTATTTCCTGGCGAGCCAGGGTTATACGGCTCATTGTCAATGCCCATGAGTGAGTTGCACAGCATCTGTGTGTGTGGTGATCCACCAACCCTCGCCTGCAGGGTTTGGTGGTCCATGTTGTTTATGTCGTTTATTGTGAAAATTCGGTCACAGTTCCTATGATCACTGTTACATTGCTTTTATGGCTTTATTTTGGTGATTTCGAAAAGTTTTTTGGTTTGGCCATGTTTGTTTGTTGTAGTAAGGAGTTAGACTGATGGCCTTAATCTAAGTTGTCTTGTGGTGGTTGTAGTTGTTTGACTTGCACCCCACTGGGATTTTTGCACACAGTGTTGGTGTACGGTGCTTTTTCTGCAATATTTTGCTGTATTTTCTTGGATTTTTTTGTTTGCACTTAGTCACATTAAGATGTTTTTTTGTTCATGTTTTGTTTTCTGTTTGTTGCTCACAGGGCTATACCAAATAAATGAAACTGAAAAACTGAAATGATTGCAGGCGTCCGTCACCACCGGACTATTGCACTTCTATAAAAACTGTGCTACCCCCCCCCAACCCGCCTTCCCCAAAACGCAATGAGACCAAAACATTCAAACTAGATTCGAAGCTTTCGTCACTGCAGGAGTTACTCTTTGGTTCTTTCGGTAAAGTCACGTAGAAAGAAATTAAATAATAGCATACAACGTTTCGATTGCAACACAAGCAACCATCATCAGGTACAAATGAATGAGAAAACAAACCCAGTAAACTTAGAAATATAATGCAATACAACACAGAGAGTCGGCCAACACAACAGTCAACACCACACCTGGTTGATTACGTTCTTCCAACGATTGCTAAATTTGAGAGACAGAGACAAAACATAGACACGGAGACACATAGACAGACACACAAGCAGAGAGAGACTTATACAAAGACAAACAGAGAGAGACACACACATAGGCACACAGAAAGACAACGTCTCTCTGTCGAGGACTTAAATAGAGAGGGGGGGGGAGGGCAGAGGGGGAGTTGTGTGGAATTCCTGCCCATAGGTGACGGACGAGCTGGACACTGGACTTCTACACAAACAAACACGGAGCGTTGTGTGGAATTACTGCCCAAAGCGGCCAGAGGAGAGAATGGACTTAGAAACAAGCACGGAACAAGCACGGTAGAAAGCAAATTTAGCATAATTAGGAAGTGTAATGCAATGCAACACAGAGAGTCGGTTAGCACACAGTTAACGCATAGCCTGGTTGATTACGTTCTTCCAAAGATTGAAAAATTTGAAGTAGTTTTTTTCTCATTCATTTGTACCTGATTATGGTTGCTTGTGTTGCAATCGAAACGTCGTATTCTATTATTATTTAATTTCTACCGAAAGAACCAAAGAGTAACCAAAACATTCGCCTAGATTATTCCCTTCCTTCTTCTAGACTTGAAGCTTTCGTGACCGCAAGGATTCATACTCTTTGTTTTTTTCGGTAAAGTCACGTAGGTTAAAAAAGGAACGCAAATAAATTAAATCACGACGTTTTGGAGGCAACACACGCTTCCGTCTTCAGGTGAAACCGTCACAGCAAAATTGCTGTATCAAGTGAAGAGAAGTCCCAAGACACCTTATATACTGGTTAAGGGGGGGGAGCCAGGATGGGCGCGGGAGAGGAGGGGTTGTGAGATGGTCAGTACGGCTGCTGGAACTGAGCCTTTGTAATGTAGATGGCAGAAGTAGATAAGCAAGCTAGGGTTAAGCCGCCTTTTCTTATGCTGCTGGGTGGGTAAAATTCAAATCAGGCCACCAGCGTGTGAAAAAATAAGCTAAACATGATACATCTAAACTGGCCGTCAATCAGTAAACTGCACGGAAACTAAAGTAAAAAAAGAAGCTAAACATGATAAGCAACGTGTGGTGATGTTGATGGTGGTACGTGGAGCTGGGGGGGGGGGGTAACAGACTGGTAATATGGATATGTTTAAGAAGATACATCTAAACTGGCTGTCTATCAGTAAACTGCACGGTAACTAAAGTTTAACTTGGTTAATTACATCTTTCCAATGATTGCTCAATCTGAATCCATCATCTCGGTTGAAGTTATGTCTGTGTTTGTATATCTGGATGGCCTCATGGACAAATCTTTGATACTACCAAAGATTTTGTCCACGTTGCTTATCATGTTTAGCTTAATTTTTTACTTTAGTTATCGTGCAGTTTACTGATTGACAGCCAGTTTAGATTGATCATGTTTAGCTTCTTTTTTCACACACTGGTGGCCTGCTTTGAATTTTACCCACCCAGCAGCATAAGAAAAAAGGCGGCTTAATCCTAGCTTGCTTATCTACTTCTGCCATCTACATTACAAAGGCTCAGTTCCAGCAGCCAGACTGACCATCTCACAACAACTCCTTTCCCGCGGCCCATCCTGACTCCTCCCCCTTAACCAGTATATAAGGTCTCTTGGGACTTCTCTTCACTTGATACAGCAATTTTTCTGTGACCGTTTCACCTGAAGACGGAAGCTTGTGTTACCTCCGAAACGTCGTGATTTAATTTATTTGTTTTCCTTTTTTAACCTACGTGGGGGGGGGGGGGGCAAAGCTTTGTGACGTCATATTTGAGGGGGGTCTGACTTTTTGTGACGCCGTGTGACGAGGGGGGGGGGTAAAAAATCGTCCAAAATCGCGTGACGTCATTTATGGACGGCCCCTTACACATCCCATCAGCCACACACTGCCTTTCGATTATTCCCTTCCTCCTTTATTGACTTATTCACGTAAATAAAAGTCCAGTATGTTACACATCCCATCATCCACATGCGGCCTTCTGACACTTGTGCTGAATGCGGGGAGTGCCGATTGCCGAGACAGCTCCCCCTAGAAGAGGACCACTCTTCCGCCAGCAGGAGCGTGAGCAGTTGGAACTGCCAACGCCTTCCTTACCTAAGATGGCGCTTTGGGCTCGGTCCCCACGGAAGATGGTGGTTGGACTCGATCCCTTCGTAAGATCGGCCAGAGAGATATATTTGATAAGAGTAAGAAACTGCACTTCATACCATGAGGTTTTATGATTGCATGTTTATATGTTTCCCAGTAGTGCCTACTGTGCAACGTTTTCTACAAAAATAACATACAGGGTATTTAAAAAAGATGGACCCAATTTCAAAGCAGTACTGCTTTTAAATCTCCTTTGAAATCGGGCCCACCTTTTTAAAACACCTTGTATATAACTACCAATGAAACTAATGAACAAAGTAAAATGATGAAAAAAAAATAATTACGTAAAACGTTACCCACGTAATATGGCGGACGGGCATCTTCCCGCGCATCTTGGTGCTCCCGGATGTGACGTCACCGTGCGCGTGTTTCCGGTTCCCTGCCTCCCCCTCCTCCTTCTCTCTCTCAGCTCCATCATGGTGGGTAGTGTGCTGCGCTCCTCCTCGTGTCCGCCCCGGCTTTCCGCGCGTCTCTCCGCGAGTCTCTCTTCGCGTCTTCCCCCAAGCCGGCAGAGACGCGGCGGAGGGCGAGAGCCTGCCTCGGGATAAATTCGCTCGTCAACTACGACGATTCGCAATTTTAGTTTATTGCAGAGGTCGCGCGGCCTCGCGACGCAGGCTTCGCCAGGCGAGGCCTCGTGTCAGCCTGTGGAGAAATGTATCGCGAATTATAACTCGGGGGTTAATTATTATCTCGGCTTGTTGAGAGGGGCTGAGCCTGACGGCGCTTTTCAAGAGGCTCGCGGTGGTTTATAGAGCGGCCGATGTTTTTTTTATGGGAGGCGGCGCTGCGTTCGGAAATGTGCGCAGTCCAATCTCGTGGCTCCCATTTGTGTCTGCGGCGTCGCGGGGCTGATCTTGCCATACTTCACCGCGCTGGTCCCTGTGTGGGTTGATGTATAGAGGACGGACGACGGAAGGTGTTGAGACATCCGCTTCATCGCGTGTTACAATCACTCTGAGGCACTGATGGTGGCCGTGGGGTTCGTCGCGCATCGCGGTAGCAACTGCGCCACCGCTCCGCACATCCGTTACTCGAGATGTGTGCAGTGGTCCGCAGCGTTTGTATCGCGGTTTTCTGAGCACGGGATAAACACGTCAAGCGGCCGTAACGCAGCGCTGTTGAAGATGTCATGGATTGAAGTATAACACGTATCTTTTGAGTTGAGCAAAGCAGACATTGTTAAAAGCTTGGGGGGAGAAGAGCCTCTGATTACGGGTTGGAATCTCCCAAAGTGGAGCAGTACGGACGACGAAACGTGAGGTGACCTTGCAGTGGTGTTTGGGTGGACGAGTGGTTGAGTGAAGCGACTGTTTGGTAGACCCAGCCATCGGTCTGATTAAATTAATCAAAGAGTGAAGTTTCAGGGGACAGTGGGAACCGTGGTAGGAACGACAGAAGAGTGACAAGGAAGCTAGTCCAACTAATCGAGGCGATTCTATGGGGAGACTACACGGATCCATTGTTAAGCTCGCCGCAACATGTGCGTGCGTTGGATCGCGTGTGTGAATCACATCACTGGTTAAACATCAAGTGTCGCGTGACATTTTAACTGCTCCCCCGGGACACCTCAATTCATAAACTCCTCGCTCTGACCAGTGCGGTGAAGTCAACTCAACCCCCACGAGCGAGACGCAGCGTTTGGGGGGGGGGGTTAATCCATAAGTATATTTGACACAAGTATAATTCATTATTATTATTAGGCAGCCATTGACGGATAACAATGTATTGCCAGCACCTTTTGCGAATCAGCTGCTGGATGAGAGCCCCACCACCATGCCTTGTATGAGTATGTGGGTGGTGTTATTTTACCATTCTTTACCACTGTGGTCAGAGCGTATGAGTATAAACGTGAAACATGTACGGAGCAGGGGGGGGCGGTGTAAATGAATTTTGCTCCACTGCTATCTACTGCCCACCATGTAGCCACACAACCTGCAGCAGCAGAAACATGTATTGGTGGTCACCCAACCCTATCCAGGCTCATTGCGGGTGGTGGTCACTTTCAGACTTTAAGTGTCACGGTTATTTTGTTTACATCAACAAGGCCTAGGTGTATGCTTGCGTGGGTGTGACCGCATTCTTTTGCGATGTAACCTTTTTTTATATACATAATGAAAGCATCGGGAGCATTTAGAAATGAGGGAATTTGGGATCGTAGAGAGGTTGTAGGAAGAAAGCGGCGGATAAATTCAAATCGGAAGAGTTAGTAGGGAAAGGAGGGGGATGTTTTCATTCAATTATAACTAAATAGGATATTTCCAAAATACCGGATTGGGGAAATTAAGGCAAAGCATACATGATTCAATAGCGTTATATTCTATTCGCATCTGCGTTATAAAATATGCGTTCCATAATATAGTCATCGCGTTATTCCAATTTGCGTTATGAAAACACGTGTTATGGAAGAACAGACTTGCACACACGAGAATGATTCTAGCAAGGGGGCGAGCGTGAACCACTGGGTGGGTTTGTCCGATATCGTTCCCAGTCCGAAGCGGCAAGAGTGACAGCAAAAGGCTTCCTTTGTAGCAGGAGCGATTGTTTAGAATTCCAACAAGATTCGGTGTGAAAATGGGGGCCGTTATGGTAATGGTCTCGTGAAAATCTGGCAGGCAAGACGGTTCCCACTCGCCCCACGATAGTCGGAAGATTTGTTGGCATGTCCCCAGGGCTCGGTGTGACATGCGATATAGAATTTCTTTAGTCGTGTGCAATTGTGAACAATAGCTATATTCGATATTAGTACATCTCATCGGTAGCATCTTTTCACTGAACCACAAAGACTCAAGGCGTGTGGCTGAGTTAGGAGAGATATCCGTGGTCTCGGCATTTGAAGGCCTGAAGACAAGAATGAGTGATTTTGCCGATCGTGTTTAGGGAGGCAGTTCCATATCCGCACAGCAGAGAGAAGGGAGCTTCTGTCCAGGAAGCATGTTCTGGCAACTCGGGGGCAAGTGCGTGTGGCTTGGCACGTTATCCACGAACTTGCTATTTTGGCTATCCGCGAATCACATCTGGAACTCTACATAACTGCATTGGTATTTCATGTTTATTATTCGAAAAAAAACATGTTAATTACCATTTAATAGCTTATGTATGTATTTAAGGTTATTCTTTACAAAGATTGGTTTTCGTTGGCCAATATCATCCACGAAGTTTGCTATCCACGAACATCTCTAGAATGAATCCCCCGCGAATAACGAGGTGATATTTTACCTTGCGTATGTTTAACGTTTTTAGCACGTACGTATCCGACCGTGCTAATTGGAGGTGGGATCTTGGAAGGACAAAAAACTAAACTCACGAAAAATATTGACGCAACTCCCCCTGCCTCTCCCGCAGCCGCCCAAAGACCAGAAAAAGAAGGCCGACTCCAAATCGGCCCCGCGCAAGGACAAAGATGCGGCCAACAAAGCCGGAGGCAAGGCCAAGAAGAAGGTAAGTAAAAGACAGGATAACACCCAGTGGCCGTCTCCCAGCGTATGGCGCTTAAGCAAAAAGCAGCAGGCTACAATTGTACATTTAGTGTTTTGAGTCATTCTGCAGCATCCGGGTTGGTTGGGCAGTAGTCGGTGATGCGCTACTGATGGTTTGCATCTCACCGCATTGGCAGTTTGGCCTCGATCATTCCACTTATGGGAGGACGTGGTTGAGAGCGGTTCCCAATGTTGTTGGAGCAGCAGAGAAAAAACTAGGGCTGTTCCATTGGTCAGTTCTTGAGTAGTGTTTTTGTTTGGGACGATACTGTTTCTCAGGTATTGCCCTCTATTTATGAGACACTATGGTGGGCGGCCTAAAATGGGAATGTTTGGCCAATTTCAGAGAGGAAACTGAAGGACCGAGAGAGCAAAGCCATATATCTATAATATTTTTTTTATGATATTGCATAAATATGAATGTCATTAAACCTGCTACCACCCGACACAGCCAATTTGTAAGGTTTGTCATGTAAACAAATCATGCCAATTAGTTACTAGTGCAGCACACCGGTGTGTTGGAGAGTAAACCCACAACATGTACAATTCTATATACACAGGTGGATAACATTTGACCAATGTTAAAATCTTGTGTTGTCGATGGGTAGTTGTTTTTTGTGACCCGTGCGCTGTTGACCATTGCCTGCCATTGCTGATCGTCGACATTGTGTCGCGTGCGGAGTAGAAGTGGTCGAAGGGGAAGGTGCGCGACAAGCTGAACAACCTGGTGCTGTTCGACAAGGCCACGTATGACAAGCTGCTCAAGGAGGTGCCCAACTACAAGCTCATCACGCCCGCCGTGGTGTCTGAGCGCCTCAAGGTGCGCGGCTCCCTCGCGCGCGCCGCCCTGCAGGAGCTGCTCGCCAAGGGTGAGACACGCGCGGGAGAGACGTGGGGTACATGCGCAGGGATGCGAGGGGGGGACACAGGGACACTTGGGAAGATGTGTGACCATGGAGAGATGGATAGCCATGGGAAGATGGATAGCCATGGGGAGATGGATAGCCATGGGGAGATGGATAGCCGTGGGGAGATGAAGGCACACAGGGAAACTCAGACACACGGGGGTATACGGACAGATTGCAAGATGCGTGGTCATGCGGAGATGAGGGCACACGGGGAGACGTGGGGAAATGCGGGGGGGATATAGGGAGACGCAGGGATTGAGGGAGATGCGGGGATGGAGTGACCCACAGGAAAACATCAGGAGACCGAGGTCGACATGCCGAGACACAGATACGTGGACACAGAGAGACTCGACACATCAGGTGGGGGGGATACACCGACAATGGGAGAAACGGACATCGAGGCACGTAGAGACACGAGTGGAGACACGGAGACGCGGACACAATAAAGACATTGATGGTAAATGGGGTTGTGTCCAGGCACAGCGATACGGGCACAGACCCAAACACTAGAAGAGAAGAGGACAGGTACATGGGGGGGAGACAGGAAGACACAGGAACAGGAGAAAGGGAGATGCTGAGATCCTGGCTTCCACTAAAATGCAACGCTTGCATTACAAGTCGCAGAGTAATGCCCTCCGCACGTTCTGCATTATCTGTGCATACGCAAGGATCCTGACACCATAGTTATGCTACATCGCCACAGAGGGTGGTGCCTGGCCCACAAGCGTCCACAATGTTACCACGCCAAATTATGTTCTTCACTGTCGCCAACCGGCACTGACTAGTGCGGTGAGGTATGGTGAAATATAACCCCCCATGATTCAAATAAAAGTGACGTATATTTGAACCGGTCTTGGGCCTCCCCCCGAGGTCAGCTGAGTACCTGGTGCAGTGTACAAGTGGTCTGCTAGAAACATGCATTAAGATTAGTTTGCTGCTATAAATGTCAAAAATGACAATCCACATTGTTGAGCTATCATTTATGGCTAGGGTCGCTTCTGAAAAATAAGTTTATACCTCGGTGAGCTTTGCGTGGTAGTATGTGGATGAGTTAGTTTTTATGTTTTTTGGTGATTTTTTTTATTTTATTCTACTTTGCGCTCCCATTGTGAAAAATAAATGTTTAGCTCATTGGGTTCCTCCAGTATAAATAAATGTTCTGATTGTTTCTGATGCACAGTGGGGGATCAAAGCTCTGTCCCCTGACCAGTCAGGTTACGCAGGCTAGCCTCACTAAGTCCCATGACTGGGTCCTCCTCCTGCTGCTGCTGCTGTGTAAACCAAATGGAGTAATTTGCAGGAACATTTTCAGCATTGGGAAGTTTTGGCCAATATCAGTTTTTTGCTATGGGAGGAAACCAGGAAACCACGCATAACAGGAGGAGAGAAAATACCATCTCCCATAAAAGAGAAAGGAGGCCGCAGTGTGACTGGTATTGGCAAAAAATATCGGCAATGCGGAAACAACGACCTATAATTCACTAAAAATGGGAACAATGCAAAGGTCACCCCCGTAAAGCCTTAACAGACTTGGGGCAAGTGCTGATAGCAAGCACGTATTCAGGTCCGCACAGCACACGAGGGGGTAGGTAACTAGAACAACATCTGGTCACCTTTGTGTCCCCAGTGCTGATGTTTAAACACGACACGCGGCGGGGGGGGTACCCATTGAAGGCTGTCGACTTATGAGAAGCCCAGCACACGTTAAGATATTCGTCACCGATGTCTACCGCGAATGGGAATTTAATTTGGGTCCCAGCGCGCGAACCGCTACATTACCACTCCCCCCCCCCCAAAGACAAATATCCCCCGTATATCCTTAACAGAATGTTGAGGGTTAGTGCTGTTAGTGAGCACCAGCATGACACACCAGAACCACGCCACCTTTGTCTCGCTAGTGGTGATGTTTACGCACCTCACACCGGGTACTCATTCGAGTTGACCTAGGGGAGGCCCAGGACCAGTTCAGATAATCGTCACCGTTGTTGGCCGTGAGCGGTATTCAAACTCTCGTAGCCGGATTCGCAGCACACTAATTGCTACTACACTGCTGCTCCCCACAACTCCCCCCACACACTCGCACTCACTGCTCTTACTATCTCTGCAGAACGAACAGGATGAGAAAAAACAAACTCCTGTTCGTATTCCGGCAGCGTTGCCACCACCACCCTGCGTTACCGTCGTTGACGCGCGCGTGTGTCGGCAATTGCGGTGCGCAGGGCTCATCAAGCTCGTTGCCAAGCACCGGTCTCAGCTCATCTACACGCGCAACATCAAGGTGGGCGAGGGCGCGCCCGCCACCGACAAGCCGGCCACCGACAAGCCGGCCGCCGCCACCGAGGACGCATGAACGGGTACGCAGCTACTTTTAGGGGGCCACGGGCAAAGTCAGCACAGGGGCCGGCCTCGCTCGGCACAACACACAAGTGTTTAGCCGGTTCACGACTTATAATAGAATGTTATTGATTATTTAGAATACGGCAGTCCCTAGAATACGGCAGTCCCTCTCCCACCGCGGGGGTTAGGTTCCTGGCAAATCCGTGGTTGGTAAAGTACAGGCAGGGGCCTATGAGAAATTGGGGACTAGGGAACCATGGCCGCGTTCACACCTGTTAACTAAGTTGCATGTTTGTTAACTAAATACCAAATAAAATACAGTGCATTACACAATAGCATAATAAAAATTTCAGTTTCATTTATGTGGTATAGCCCTGTGAGCGATTCGGCTCTTGAATTGGGTGCAACCGCAAAAAACAAAAGACATGAACAAGAAAACATCTTAAAAGTGACTATGCGCAAACAGAAAGTTCCAGGAAAAAAACTGCAAAGTCTTCCAGAAACAAAAGCACCATACACCAACGCTGGGTAAGAAAAAGAAAACGACTTTCAGACCAGTTTGTCTTTAACGTCACGCAAGGCAATGATATGCTGCGATGCAATGACGTATAACATGCATCATGTGACTGCTTATTCGTGGATACTCAAATTTCCAGGCCGCGGTTGGTAAATTGGTCTTCAATTAATAGATCACCTAACCCACCATCAACCCACCATGAAACGTTCCAATATGACATGTTTTGTTTACGTGACAAACCTTACTAAGCGGCCGTGTCGGATGGTGGTGGGTTAACGGCACATATTTACGCGATCTAATCCAGAAAAACCTTTACGATTGATCTAAATTAGATGTAACTTTTTGGCCACTCACGCCACTGCCCCTCCTATGAAGGTTTCCTGGCTTGTTTGGAAAGTTGGGATTGTGGTCTGGGATGTGTCGTAGAGCTCATGAACAAATTTTTTTCTCGTAATAACTTTGTTGTTTGTGCTGCTTTTTGTTTTGATGCCATTTCTTAATTAGTTTATGCATTTTTGGATTTTGTTTGATATAAGTAGGGTTATTGGTTTTTTACCCTTTTATCTGGCAACAAAACTGACACCTTTTTTACAAGGAGTCATGTTTGCATTGACCACAATACCTGCGGTCGGAATACAAACAAAAAACACAACTCTGATAATGTATGCACTGTCCTTGAAATTGATTGGTCCACACCCGAGACAGCTTTTCTTAGAGCCTAGTCTCATATGGTGTTGGACCAGATGACGCCAAAAGGCGCACAACTCAAAGACAATGCACAATCAGTATGAGATGTCAGTTTTGTTGCCAGAAAAAAAGGGTAAAAAAACAATTATCATATTTTGCTACTGGCAAAGGAGGTTCCAATGGTATTAGTAGGGTTTTCATTTGCTTGGTAGTAGTGACTGTATTTGAGATTTGGTCCCCTATATATATAATTGATATATACAGCATTCAAGGATGGTATTAGCATGATTGACTGCAATATAAAATGAAATTATTACTACCCTAAATCAACAGGGAAGCTGAGCGTCTGTAGGCTGCACGCCTTTCTGATTATGGCCCGTCTTCATACTCTTTAGGCCCCACCGCTTTCTTTTTATGCCCCACTCTTTTTCTCTCTCATCCCCGCCACTTTTCTAATAGGCGCAGCAGTCGGGAGGGTATGAGGGGAGGGTAGTGCTGGATGGGGATCAATGGGGTTAGGGTTAGGGTGGCTTCACGGTGACCAAACTCCCTCAGAGTAAGAGAATAATAGATTGGTAATGTTTACGAAGGTAATATGAATTGTATGCAGTTTCCAAATCTTCCGTTTGAACTTAAGGAGGAATTATTTTTTCCCTCAACATTTTTGGGGTACCCAACGGTAACCCCCCCCCCCCACCTTTTATGCAAGACACGCCGTGTGAATCTGCTCGATTGCTGCTCACGGCCAACTTTGGTGGCCATTATCTGAATTGGTTCCTGGCCCTTCCCGAGGTTGGTTGACTCAGCCTTAAAATGAGTATCTGGTGCGGTGCGCATGAAGCATCGGCACTGAGGAAGCCAACGGCGGCTGGTCGTGGTTCTCGCCACCCACCCCTCGTGCGCTGTGCCAGCCTTCACAGTTAACCGCTAATATCACTCGCCCCAAGTCTGTTTAGGCTGTAAAGGGGGAGCTTTGTTTTGTTTGGTCGCTGCCATTTGCGCTCACGCTCTTCTCTTTGTCTCCCCCGCAGGTGTTTTGCCGCCGGTGTTGTCAACGTAACGGTGATGATTGGAAGTTTTAAATAAATGTTTTAAATCCACCACAGCAGCACGCGTGGCCTCGTTCCTGTTTGTCCGTGGTGCTTGTGCGATGGGGCTCGGGAACTGTTCATACTGCACCCTCCCCCCCCCCCCCCCCCCCCGAGTCACTGGAGGAATCGGCGCGATTCAGAGTCGCGGTTTGGTTTCTTTGTCGTTTGGCTGTGATGATGCCAAACCACGGCCTCGTATTGCGGTGCTTCGCAGCCGGTGTGCTCGGGACGGCACGCCGGCAGGGTGTGCCCCGTGGTATTTGATTAATTAATTGACAGACCGTGAGAGAAAATTATTCGACTTTATTAATTCAATCTTTATTTGAAGCTTTCGTGAATGCAGGAATCCATCCTCTTTGGTTCTTTCGGTGAAGTCACGTAGGTATAAAATAAATCACGACGACGTTTCGATCACAACACAAGCGGTCGTCCTCAGGCGGATGAAATATAATCCAGCTACAACAATATATAGGTCTTGTTGTAGCTGCTCTCTCGTTAGTTCAGCAGGTCCACTGCTGGATTATATTTTTTCCTCCTGAGGACGACTGCTTGTGTTGCGATCGAAACGTGATTTAGTTTATTAATTTATTAATTCACTGAGTTGTGTGCAGCTTTTTTTCAGAAGCGACCTGGCCACAAATGATAGCTCAACAAAGTGGCTTATCGTCACGTGAAATTTTCTAGCAGCAGCTAAATACTCTAAACGTTGTAATGTTGATTCCAAATGGAGAGGGAGAAACTGGAGGACCCAGAGAAAAATATACACGACCACGGGGAGCACATGAAAACTCCAAATATACAGGCGTCGACGTCGGGATCGAAGCCACGATCTCTTTTATACCAAGCGACTTGCGTAAACGTCATGCCCCTGTGGCCAGAAGGCGCCACGTGAACACAACTATCCGACACAAACATTGACATGCACACAGCAGATGACACGAATCCAAGCAAAACTATTAAATAGATTAATACAATTCCACATTTCCATGAAGGTGCCAAGTCCATCCGTAGTTGCGCATCATTTTAAAAAGATGCGCGCACTTCATGATCTACGGCTGCATGAAGGGTACGCTGCGAGTGTTGTATTTTGTGATATGAGTACAAAACATTCAGCCGTCATGATTTACAAGCATGTCCAGTAGTGGACTTTTGTGAAAAAAAAGAAAGTTACAGCAGCGAATACATCGTAACATTGCACATTTGAGAGGCAAACACTGGAGAAAAACATTGAAATTGTACACCACTCAAGTAGCACTGGCAGGTGACGATGCCAACTCGTGTGGTGTTCTCACCATGTGTGCAGGTGAAGGAGACATCCTAAATTAGGGAAGGGATTTTAAAAGGTTGGGGAAGGGGGACGGATTCAAGCGGTTCGCTTTGACGAAGATTGAGTGGGCTCCAGAGTGCCGTGGAGTTAATGAGGTTGAGAGACAACGCGGTGCGGTAATCCTGTCTCCTTTGTCATGGCTGCCCAGTTTGTGTTGCACGACTCGTCTGTACAATTTCAATCGTGTGTTCTGTCCGCACCGGACCGTCTTGTTTGTATCGCCTGTTTTCATTTGCTGCATGAGCCTGATGGTACGTTTGCGTTGATTATAATTTGCACTCCCGAGTGAAAATTCGATTCTCGAGTGATGCTATGCTCTTTGTGAGTTGGGATTTTTGGTGACCTGTTCAGATAATTTACATTTAGACGGGCTCACTGGAGTCTTTTGGGAGGAAAATTGTTGGGGTGTTTATTTTATTTAAGGGCGATGGTTACTCTTCAGCTGCTGCTGCTCCTTTGAGGAGCTGCCCTGCGGTGGATCGGCCTCGTGAAGCGTGTGACGCGAGTTCGCCTCCCGCGTGAGAGCGAAACGTGGAGTGAAGCGTGCCCCCCCCCCACCCTGGCGTGTGAAGCAACGCGCCGAGGACTCTGCCCTCACGGCTTGTGGCTCCCATCGGATCGACCGCTGCAGTCGAGACCAGAATAGAGGGGAGCACACTGGGTGGCTTTGCCAAGAAGAACCCCTAGGGAGGGAGCTCGGGGGGGGGGGGGCGTTGCCAGTAAAGACCCCTAGGGAGGGATCTCACTTGGGGGGGTTGGGGGGGGGTGCCAGGAGGAAGCCCTAGGAAAGGATTTCACTTGGGGGGGGGGGGGGGGCGTTGCCAGGAGGGAGTCCGAGGAAGGGAACTCACTTGGGGCGTTGTCAGGAGAGACCCCTGTATGGGGAGGCCATTTCCCGCACCTCCCATGTTGCCCCGCACTCAGATTAGCACGGTCGGTTTACGTGTACGGTGCGAAATATGTTTCAACATATATAGAGACCCACAGACTCACAACATACACCGTCAGACTCATAGAGACTCTTAGACTTGCACAGAAACCCATAGACTAGCGGATACCTTTTAACATAGAAAGGGACCAATATACTCCGACATATCCATGGGGGTTCACGTAGAGACTGATAGAAGCGCATTGAGATCTATCGACTTACTAAGAGACCCATAGACTCGTTTAAAGACCCATAGACTCATACAGAGACCCAGAGACGCATAGCTTGAAAACTCATTTCTTGATAAACTGCGTTTTGTGTTTATTTCGTTACATTCTTCCGGTCATTCGGTTTTCTGATTAATTATCTGGCAACACCCTTCATATATAGAGGACAGCAGAGCTTGGTAAATTGTTGTGAGGCGCCGGCTCCTCACCGCCATTCTACGTGGGGAAGACGCTGGCAGTTACCAGTTGCCTGCTGCTCACGACCCCACTGCTGCCGGAAGAGTCGTCCTCTTCTAGGGGGGCTGTCTGGGCACTCCCCACATTCAGCACAAGTGTCGTGGGTTAAATTCAGGCGCACACTGCACTTTGGAGGCAACACTTCATTACCTAAACACAACGGGTAACTCTTAACATTAACAGGATAACGACATAGGGTGGTAGCCACCGTTCCTAACTTAGTGAACACACGGTGAAAACTACATCACTGGACCGGAGACCGAAGATCGTAGATGGTGGCTTCATCCCAGAGTTGACCCAGCAGAACAGCCCGGCTCTCCGTCCACGCCCCGCTTGTAACCACTCCGGCGTGGCCGGCTCTGCCTCAGGCCACGCCCCCCTTCCCGATCTTTCGGGAAGGCCCGGGCCCCCAACCACGTGACCCCCCTTTATCCGGTCACGTGTCCTGTTGGGTTCACACAGTGTCACGGCCCGACACGACCCCCGGTGACACCCGCCTACAGCCCCCATGCCCTATCAGAAGGCCGTGTGTGGATGGTGAGATATGTAAAACGAATTCTACATACAGTAATTTGATTTATGATATGAAGATGTCAATATGGGAGGAAGGGAATAATCTAGGCGAATGTTTTGGTCTCATTGCGGTTTGGGGGAGGCAGGGGGGGTGCAGGTTTATAGGAGTGCAATAGTACGGTGGTTACTGTCGCCTGCAATCCAGCCCACCGGTGTGTTGAAATTTGGGGAGCTCCGCTGCAAATACAGGAAGAGACGAGAGGTGAGGCAGCGACGAGCTCAGCCTCCCCTCTGATTGCGCAACCCCTCAGTAACTGGATGGAGCGCGGGCAATAAGCGCGTGCCTGTTACTATCTCAGTATGTCACCAATGTAATGTTTGTAGATCCCTTCATTTCATGTCCTCGCCTTTCATACTCCAGGTAACTTATTTCATGTATGTGTATAAAGATATTTAGGCTCGCTGGTCTCGTCATGAAACTGCAATTAAAAAGCACCAGGGGAGGCAGCTATCACATCTGCCTCACTGAGGGGGACGTGTCTAACACGCCCCCCTCAGTGAGGCCACGCCCTCTCAGTGAGGCCACGCCCCCCCCTCAGTGTGTGAATCTGGCTCTGACACTAGCCAGTGCCTCCCCAGCCATTCACCTCACCGCACGTCACTGCTGTTCACGTGGAGCTGTGTTCGGCACAGCGAGAGAGAGATCAGTCTACGTGAACCCAGTTCAGAGGAGGGAGGCCTTCATTGAGCCTGAACTTAAACGGGCGTCGCAGTGGGGAGATGCTAACGACCTCGCCTGGTGTACGGGAGGTCGTGGGTTCGAGCCCTACCCTGACGTCTGCTGCTGTATATTTGGAGTTTGCATGTTCTCCCTGTGGTCACGTGGATTTTTTCCGGGGTCCTCCGGTTTTTCCTTCCACATTTAGCAACAAACGTTTAGAGTATTTGTCTGATATAAATGTCGATATTATGAGCCACTTCGCGGAGCTATCATTTGTGACCAGGTCACTTCTGAAAAAGAGCCATTTCGCTCAAGTGGGCCTTACCTGGTAAAATAAGTAAATACATAGTCTGTGTATATTTACTTATGTCTGTTATTCACTGTTTACATGAACACTTACTGCACAAGTGATACATGTGTGTTTCAGTTTTTTCAGTTTCATTTATTTGGAATAACCCTGTGAGCCATTCGGCTCTTGATTCGGGTGCAACCGCAACAAACAATAAAATTACAAGATACATTTAACATTTACTGTACGAAAATTGAAACATCTACAAAAACAAAATCTTCCAGAAAAAGCCCCATTTGTTAATGCTGCGTACGTGTCATTGTGTGTTTGCTGTGTGTGTGTGCCGGGCGTGGTGCTGGTTAAGCGCCCACTTGCCCCAACAGTCTGTTGAGGCTATACGGAGATCTTTGTGTAAGTGTGGGGAGTGGTGGTGTCGCGGTTAGCGTGCCGCGCTACGAAACCCGGCGACCCGAGTTCGATTTCTGCTCACTGCCAACACCAGTGACGATTATATGTGCCGGTCCTGTGCCTCCCCTAGGTCGATTCGGCCTCAAATAAGTGCCTGGTGTGGTGTGTGAACATCACTGTTGGGGAGACAAAGGCGGCCGGGTGTGGTGCTGGCCACCTACTCCCTAGTGTGCCGGGCCGACTATCATAGGTGCTCACTAACAGCACTTGCCGCAACAATTCGTGAAGGCTACGTTGGGATCTTTATCTTTTGCTATGCAGTGTGTATGTCAGATGACACCCTGCGACTCCCTTGCACGCGAGATGTCCTATCATGAGGGATATTCCAGGTAAAATATTTCAATAAATAAAATGTAATTGCGTGAAATATGATTATTGCACCTCGGCAAGGGGACGATGCTGTTGCTGCTGTTTTTTTAATATTCCAATTAGGGAGTGGTGGCGCAGCGATTAGCACGCTACACTACGAACCCGGCGACCCGAGTTTGATTCCCGCTCACAGCCACCAACACCAGTGAAGATTATCTGGACCAATCATGGGCCTCCCCTAGGTCGACTCAGCCTCAAAATTTTTACCTGGTGTGGTGCATAAACATCACCATTGGGGAGACAAAGGCGGCCAGGTGTGGTGCTGGTCACCCACCCTCGTGTGCTGTGCCGGCCTTCATAGGTGCTCGCTAACAGCACTTGCCCCCAACCGTCTGTTAAGGCTATACGGGGAGTTTTTTTTTGTCTTTTTTAAAATCTCAATTGAATAAAGTGCAGGCAATCATTAAGCATTGGGATTCATATTCTTTGGGTCTTTCGGTAAAGCCACGTAGATAGAAAAAATAATAAAAATAATAGTGATATTGTTATTATTTTTCTATCTACGTGGCTTTACCGAAAGACCCAAAGAATATGAATTCCTGCAGTCAAGATTTAAGCATTGGGATGTTTGGCTAATTCCAAGTGGCCGCTGGAGGGCAGTGTTGTAACGTCAACCTCTGGTGCATGTCAATTTAAGGTCTACCCTAAATCGCATTCACTGCAACAAACGTTGACAACTGATGCGGATACCTGATGCACAAATGGACAATTAGAAACTATCCAGTGGTGTGCAACTGTGGTCATCCAGAACAGAGGACGTACAACATTTAACGACCCAATGCACCGACCCACAAATACGATGGATACATCACAGTGATGATACGCTACTCCGCTACTGCTCCTGACGCAGTTCTCTGGCTTGACCACCTGAATGTGAAAATGGTAAGTTGTTGCTCTGCATCTACAACAGCCGTACGAAAGAGAAATCGGTGCATGTAAGGTGCCTAAACGTGTGACATCGTGGGTGACGGACAGATGGGAATGGTCAGATGGTTGATTTCGTTGAACCAGGTGGCGAGAGCTCAAGAGGCCACGATGTGTCTCGTTTGCAAGAGAGGCCTGGGTCAAGGAAATGACAAGAGCAATAATGTTTAATAATGCACCAAATAGCAAAGAAATCCCACATGTAAGTCAGTGTAAAAACTAAGACGTAGTAATCAGAGCAACGACAACCACGTTACATCAGAATTCCAATATATGGTGCAAACGTAAACAAAAATATTAAATGCGATATACATTTCCTGTAACGGGGCAAATTACTTCTCACAGACGGTTCATTCGACCATTGGGGTTGAGAAACATTACGATGGGATCTGGGTGCTGTGGTCCCATGTGCCAGTTACCTGATAAAGAGTCGAATTGGTCCCACGCAAAATGGCTGGCATGTGCTAACTGTGATATCTTAAAAGGATTTCCTCTCGAGATTCCAGGTAAGATAGCAAGGTTTTCGTAGTATGTTTAGGAGTCAGAAAAATATCCAATTGAGTCCTTTCCTTAGCAATGTTGAGAGCATGCAAGTAAAATGTATCTTCACGAAGTCAAATGCAATATCACCCTTTGAGGTGGTGAGTGGATTTAGAGCCATGCCGTAAATCGTTTGCGGTTAACCTATCAGAGTGGCCTTTAGCTGTCGAGCCATACATCACAAATGTGAGGTGACCAACCAACCCAATCACTTCAATAAACACTTTGACTTTACATGAGGGTTCACGAACACAGGCCACCCACGAACATTCGACTAAACTTTTTATTTTCTTTATTTTACCAGGTTAAGGCCCACGGAGCTGTTATACGGCTCCTTTTTTCACAAGCGACCTGGCTATCACAAATTATAGCTCAACAAAGTGGTTTATCATCACGTGGAAGTGTAAAGGAGCCAAATACTCTCAACGGATGTTTCTAAATTTGGAGAGGAAAGCCGGAGGACCCAGAGGAAAATCCATGGGACCACAGGGAGAACTCCAAATATATGGCAGGCGTGATGGTCGGGATTGAATCCATGAACTTCCTGTATACTAGGCGAGGTATGTATGTGTAGTGCTGAACTTTACGCAGACAACTTCTTTTTCCGTCGTCACTTTATTTTACAAAACTCTTCACATTCCACAACCGAGACTTCAGCGCGTTCTCTGCTCGCTCGCCACGCTCCGCTGGCCTCCCTCGCTCCGTTCCCTCCCTCTCTCTCTCCGTCTCTCTCTCCCCGACTCTCCTCTCTGCTTCGCCTGTCTCGGCTTCGACTGTCTCTCTCCCTCTCGTCTCCGTCTCACTCCAACCGTCACTCTCTCTCGGCTTCTCCATCTCACTCCGACTGTCTTTCTCTCGTGTCTTCTCTGTTCCCGTTCCACTGCTAGCCTATCCTATCTCTCATATCTTTTTCTTCTCCTGCTCCACTGCTAACCTATTCTTCTTCTTCTTCTCCCCGACTGTCTCCGTCCAGCTCCCAGCACAACTCCCCGTCTCACGCCCCCGTATTTATCCCTGTCCTCATTAATTACCAAATAATTAACCGGCGTCCCCACCGACGCCCCGCGCACGAGGCCCCCGCCGCCACCTGCTCCCATCCCCAGACTTGCTGTCGCCACCTTGTCCCTGACAACAACAACCGGCCAATCACTGTCCTGCATCCCATAATCACCTAACGAGCCGTCTTTCTCCGGCCGTTATCCCCCACCAACACCTGCTTGCCCTGATGCGACCCCACTGTCCATAACCCACACGTGTTTCCAATTTCCCCCCTTGGCGCGCATTAATCCACTACATATATATGCATGTTGAACTTATTTCGCGTAGTACGTAGCCACCCATGCTAATCGGAGGTGCGGTAAGTAACATCTCGCCACCGTGGGGCCCATGACAGAAAGCAAGTCACGTAAACAGGGTCAACGTTAACGGCAGGAGTGAGTGCGAGGTCATAACGAAGAAAGACAAACATGGTCCTAAGAGCCAGCGATGGAAGAAGTGGAGACTGCAGTGCTCAGTCAAGGACACGGGCGTGTTCGAAGTGGGAGAATACACGCCGAGAAATATGAACCTGAACAGGAAATGAAAGCTACTCAGAGTATTTTCACACTGCCCATTGCAGAACACTGGCGGCCAGTAAAATGGCACATGTGAAAACTAGGAAAACATGGCACAATTGGTTCGGGTTAATCAGATCTGTAACACATTCCTGCGGAGGGAGCTGGTAGGAACTTTGGGTTTCTCGGTCATTGGCCAGGGTCAACGGCGGCGTGGTGTATTCCGCAAATATGCCCGACTGTGAAGGCGGGCACAAGCCGGCGTGAGTAGATTAAACGTTGAGTTTTATAAGGGCACCACGGAGTGACCAGCCCCTCCACACCCAGCCCCACCCTTCCCACCCCCCACCCAGCCACACTGTCCCCACCCAGCCCCTCCCCACCCAGCCCCACCCCTCCCACCCCCCACCTGGCCCCACCCTCCCCACCCAGCCCCTCCCCACCCTCCCCACCCAGCCGCTCCCCACCCAGCCCCACCCTCCCCAACCAGCCCCTCCCCACCCTCCCTCCCCACCCAGCCCCTCCCTCCCCACCCAGCCCTTCCTTGCATGACGGACGGACGGACACAATAATTCCCTGTGGGCTGGTGTAACCAGGAGGTTCCTACAAGTATAACACTTATAACTGTTAATACAGTCCCATTTCATTGTACAATTTTTTACTAGTTTTTACTTGTGCCATTTTTATCGTGCTGTTTTTACTGCCATTTTGTCCCATGCCATTTTGAACCGTGCCATTTTTTCAGTGTGCCATATTTTTTTTTACCTCTTGCCTTATTTTTTCCCGAGCCATATATATATACATATATAATTTTTACCTCTTGCCATATTTTTTGCCTGTGCCATATACTTTGTTTACCTCTTGCCATATTTTTTACCTGTGCCATATACTTTGTTTACCTCTTGCCATATTTTTACACGTACCATTTTTCTTTACATCTTGCCACATTTTTCACCCGTGCCAAAGATACTTTATTTACCTCTTGCCATCTTTACCTAAGATCACAGAACACCCCAATTCGGATGCCCCGATGATCACGTGACCTCTCTTCATCGCCCACGTGTCAGCTTTCTGTCTGTCGTACGAAATCCAACCGGGCACCAATGGCGCTGTTCTCCACCATTACCGTACGTGGACGTTGCTGGCTGTGCGTGTTACTACGATATTCGGTGCTAAGTTGTGAACCTCCTGCGTCATTCAGATTTGTAAGTGGCTAAACGCCCAGTGCGCGGTGTGTATTGGCGTGGCCATGGTCACACGGTTTTTTGACGCATGTTATTGTGGTCTGTTTACACACTTGTACAAAACTTATAAGAATAATTAATCACTCTAAATCTATTTTACATTTTCTGTAACTTATTTTTAGGACGGATATGTTTATATCTTTAAAATGTGTCCGTGCCACCTTCAATTGCAGGAAATTAATTTATTTCCAAGTCGATTATGTGACAGTGCACTGATTTTATTATTCCTTCCATAAATCTGTTGCTTTTGCTGCTATTTCTATTTGCTTCATTGCTGTTCTTTAAAACAAAATAAAAAAGTGATTTCTCTCGTCATTTTTTGTGACCAAAGTCACCCTTGTAAACGAAATTAATCCTTAATAGAGGTTTTTTTGGGTTACATCGCGTAAATATATAAATGTGTCGTTAAAACCCGCCACCACCCGACACAGCCAACTAGTAAGGGTTGTCACTTAAACAGAACGTGGCCAATTCGTCACTACTACAGCACACCGCTGTGTTGGAGAACCAAGCCACAACATTTACAATCTGAGTACGACGTTTCGCCAGTAATTACAACTAGCTTCATCAGGTGATAGCGAGATTTCTTCGCTCTTGCGCAAGTGAGGGGGGGGGATTAATGAGTCAACGTCCATTATACATGCGTATTATGCGAGCCATTTGATCTTGTCCTTCCTGTCCATTGTGTGTATTAAAATAGCCCTACCAACGGTAATCCCTATTGTAGTATGGTGGCCTGTATAGGCATGCATTTAAACATTGTATTATTTGATTATCCCCTTCCACCCAGCACTAAGTCGGTAGCTATCCGAACGGTTAAAATGATTTGTACTTCTTTCAATTTCGATAGATTATCTAATTAGTCTTGGTCAGTAGTACCTAGTTTTGCACAAAACTTCAACATTATCAAAATCAATTGAGTGTCCTTGTTGGCACGCGTGTTCTGCTACTGCTGACAGCTGTATTTGGGAGTATTTAATATTTATCTGATGTTCTTTTAGTCTCGTGCTGATATTTGTCCTGTTTGCCCAACATAGCATTTGCCACAAGTAGAGTTAATCCTGTACACACCTTCTGTTGATAGCTTCGGTAATACATATTTTGTACCAGATATTAATTTCTGTATTTTATGTACCGTGCCAAATCTGACTCAGATGTTTTGAAAAACAAAACTCACCTGGCTAGTTTATGAGTTACTCCAGCAATGTACGGTATTTTACTCGTTTTAATTACTTGGGCAGTTTCAGTGCTCGTGTTATTTTATTTGGTTTTGGCATTCAATTCCCTGTTGATTTGTGCATAATTGTAACCGTTCATTTGCAGCGCTTCTTTAACATGTTGAATTTCACTTCTCAGATTGTCACCATCTGACACTTTCTTAGTTCGATGAATGAGCGTCTTGATAAGAGCAGATCTCTGTGCGGGGTGATGGTGTGGCTGCATTCAGATAGGCGTCAGTATGCGTTTTCTTTCGGTAAACACCGTGTGTAATTTTACCATTTCGAACCCGTTCGAGCAGAATATCCAGAAATGGTAGAGTTCTGTCAGCTTCCACTTCAATGGTGAACTGGATGGATGGGTTTTGCGAGTTGAGATGATTTAGAAATTCGTTAAGTGTGGCCAGACCACCAATGTGTCATCCACATATCTAAACCAAGCAGAGGGGTTTAGTGTGCTTGAAGCTAACTTGATTTCTCAACTGTTTAAAACAAACACACCCTGAATACGACCCTCTTCCGTGACCTTCCTTTGCACCCCCCCGCCCGTTGCCTCGTCTCCCTATGGCAGGGGTCGGCAACCAAAATAACAAGAAGAGCCATTTCTTTCCAATTCGGTACAAAATTCAGTATTTCAAGAGCCGCAATGCATCTGAGTACATACGTACATATCGTCAAGAAGCAGCCCGTAAAGAGCCGCATGCGGCTCCGGAGCCGTAGGTTGCCGACCCCTGCCCTATGGCCTCCTCCTCTGTTAGCTCGGAGGATGATGAGCAAGTTGTCGAGGGCAATGTTGCGGTGACTGTTTTTGTTATCTTGTTAATGTTTTCCTGCATTGGTTTGGGTTTGTGTCTATCAATAAATAGGGCCCGGGTCTTTTTTGAGTGCTTCACTCGGGTCCCCATCGGAAGTCCACGGATCACGGCCGTGTGTCTGGGCTCGCTGTCGAGTCACATGGAGAGGGGAGAGGGGTCTCTCAATACTTTTTGTTGCGCTTGTTTGTCTTTGTCTCTCTCTCTCCCATTTTTCACACCCCCCCCCTCCTTTGCGGCAGCTGACATGAACCCCCTTGGTTCCCCTCCGCTTCCCCGAGACCGCGCCCCCGATAAAAAGTGTAGAACGCAACACCACACGTGCCTGTCCCCGCTCTCCCGACCCCACAGACAGCTGTGACAAAGCACATCCACCTCCCCCCCGACCACCCACCATTGTGGTTAAACTGAACATAAACTCCTTCAATGTAAACGGCCTCAACCACACTCCATTAAGAGGAGGCTTGCAGCGCACCTCATGCAAGAGGAGACGCACCTTTCCCAGCTGGAGGCTAAAAGGATCGAGGGGGGCTCCTGCGGAGGCGAGGTATCTCACGCCGCTTACGCTGCGGGCTAGTGGACGAGTGGCTGTTTTCTAAAAACGGATTTTAAAAAGGGTGAATGTTGCCTCTTCTGCAGCAGCATCATCGCAGAGTGAACCGCCAACAGCGCCCCATTCTACCCACACTCAAGCACCCCTCCTCCTTCCACGTTCCTATAACGGGAGCCAATAATGTTACTCCGCAGAAAACTGACACTAGACCC
This sequence comes from Lampetra fluviatilis, assembly GCF_964198595.1. Lineage (NCBI taxonomy): Eukaryota > Metazoa > Chordata > Hyperoartia > Petromyzontiformes > Petromyzontidae > Lampetra > Lampetra fluviatilis. Next base: position 987,341 of record NC_136339.1, read on the forward strand.
ACGGGGTGTGGGTGGGGGGGTGTAGAAAGGTAGGAGGGTACGTGTACCTAGCAGGAAAGTGTTGTGGCAAAGAAATCACGTTAATGAACATGTACAATCTCGCCTCCACCCCCGCTGGATTAACTCAAAACACTTTTCCACAATCGCGGCACTGTTAGAGAGAAAGGAACGGGCGGGGGGGGGGAGTTATTGCGGGAGGCGATCTGGAACTTGGTCCAGGACCTTACCCCAGACAAATCACACGCAAACTTTATCTCGACAGGAAAGGCTTCACAGAGACGACTTTTGGATGAAATCATCTCCCAGCGCCAGCTCACCGACCCTTGGAGGACCCCGTAGCCCGCTTCTTTTTCCCCTTCTCATTATTCGTGTCCTCCAGTTCCTTTCCATCTGCCCTCGTGTGGTTTGGGGAAGCGAGCCTGTTCCCCGTCTTTCTATCTCCTGCTTTTCATAACCGGGTTGCCTGATGCTGACGGTGTGTGTGTGTGTACGTGTGTCAGAAAGGGAAGTATTGAGCCCGCACATTGCATCAATAAAAATAAATAAATAAGAGAAGGTGGAGAATGTGCTGAACATTTTTTGGGTCTTTGTCAAAGCAATCGAGATAGCTAAAATAAACAAACTCTCCTCTTTTGGGCAATGGACAAATTTGGAATCCCATCCCAGTTCATGGACGCACGTAAGCTTCTTCAGCCCCCCCCCCCCCCACGGCTTTGGTCATAACAAACGGGTTGACATCACGTAACTTTGCACGAGGCAGAGTAACGGTGGCGGGGGGGGGGGGCTCTCCCACCCTGCTGCTGTTTTAATCCGATAATGGAGCCACAGGCTCAGAGTATCAGGAAGAAGCAATCCATGACTGGAGTGACCCTTTGGCACGGCAGAGAATGAAACGAACCTCTACGTGGACGATGTCCTCCTAACGTTCAGGGAACCGGAAGTATCAATCCCTGGTGGCTGACGACGAGAAGGCATCGGGATATAAAGTCAACGTAGCGACATGTGAGTTAACGCCCCTGTCACGAACCACTCACACGCGCCTCCAGTCTGAACAGACTGTTGGTAGACGGTGCACACACCCCAACAAATACACTTCATATATAACACGCGTGAATACGAATGTGTTCTGTTGTCCAAATATTGAATTTAGATACCAACGTACAAATTAATCAGAATATTTTTTTATACCAATCAATCACTCACAAAACCACCTACCCACCCTCTCAAGCTCACACACACACAATAACTCATTCGCCAAGCCGTGCTGACCTTCACAGGTGCTCGCTAACAGCACCTGCCCCAACAGTCTGTTAAGGCTGTCGGTGCAGGTGCTGCGGGATATTTGTCTTTGCGTGAGTGTGTAAATGTGGGAAGCGGTAGTGTCGTGATGAACACACTTCGCCACGAAGTCGGCCAACCAGTTAGATTCCCGCTCACGGCAAAGACCAGTGACGATTGTCTGAATCGGCTATGGCCTCGCCTAGGTCGATCACTGTTACATTGTTTTTATAGCTTCATTTTGGTGATTTTGAAAGTTTTTGGTTTGGCCATGTTTGTTTGTTGTAGTACAGAGTTAGCCTGATAACTTTAATCTAAATTGTCTTATGGTTGTTATTGTTTGACTTGCATCCCACTGGGATTTTTGCACACAGCGTTGAAATACGGTGCTTTATCTGGAAGACATTGCTGTTTTTTCTTGGATTTTTCGATTGCGTGTAGTCACTTTAAGATGTTTCTTGTTCATGTTTTTGTTTTTTGCGGTTGCACCCGAGTCAAGAGCCGCATGGCTCACAGGGTTATACCTAATAAATGAAACTGAAAATGAAACTGAATATCCCCAAACCTCCAGAAGACGTCCTGTCCTTTCAGTGGTCCCCATCGGTCGGGTTCACGATCCCGTCCTCGTTGAGCTCCTTCTACCCACAAAAATGTTACCCCCCCCCCCTTGCTTCAAGAAGCCACCGCCTGGGTCGACATAACCTCTATCCCTCTACAGCAGGGTACACTTTAGTACAATGATGATCCTCCCCGGGTATAACCACTATAGATTGGACGAGAGTCAGACTCGGAGGGGTGGAAGAAAAAAAATTAATGTCATAAGATGGAAAAGCCTGGCGGAAGTCCGGCATGGAAAGGGTCTAGGATCTGCTGTCCGTGGACGGAGGGGTGCTGCTGCCTTTCGAAGTGGTGCACCGAATATAACATCCCGAGCTCTCGATTGTTTTTTTAGAGATGGTTGATCATCGATTATAATCGATGATGGCCTGTGCCTCCATTGGTACCACAACAAAATCTTGGACGCGTTGTTGGTCCATCCAATCAGTGTGCTGGTTAGAGACAACAAGAGTCAATCACAGGCCGTCCGAGGCCTACCGACTCCAGGTAGAAAGGGGGGACTGATTTGTGCCTCACGAGCTCACGACGCAGATCTGGCCATCCACCAAGATCCGGCCCAAGAGGCTTCCTGCTCAGACTCACGGAGCATATGTGGAGGTGTCACCACAACGCCCAAGATGGCCGCCGGGCACGATAACAAACGTATCTCCACGCCTCCTGGCTCTGTCCAAGATGTCACGAAACTTTAACTCGAGATCACGAGATTGTCTTAATGGCCTGTGGCTGCACAAAGCTCTCCCCGTCGGTAGAAAATACTCTCTGGGGTTGGGGGGGGTCGGAAACCAGACACGGTGGCCAGACATCAGCATGCCCTGCTGCAGACCTGCAACATAATGGCCAGGAAAACGATGCTGGTCAACGGGAAGGACCCACGAGCCGCTTTCATTGGAAACAGTGGCATAATTTGTCTTCTCATTAGACTATTTTGTATTTTACCAGGTAAGGCAACTTCGGGCTATGTAGTTATTTTTCAGAAGCGACCTGGCTATAACAAATGATAGCTCAACGAAGTGGCTTTTTAGGAAATGCACAGCAACCAAATACTCTAAACGCGTGGCGATGTTGATTCTAAATGTGGAGGGAAAAACTGGAGGACCCGGAGAAAAATACACGCGACCGCGGGGAGAGAGAGACACCGCAAACTCCAAATATCGAGCAGCAGGCATCGTCAGGGTCAGATCCCCCTCCCCCGTCATCCCCCTCCCATTAAAATCTTCATCTCCCCAACAACGTGGCGTCCTCACTGAGTTGGGGCAGCGCCCGCCCCCCCCCCTCATTTTAGCCCCTCTCTCTTTTTACCCCCCTCATTTCCCTCCCCCTCCTTTCAATACCCCTCCTTTTACCCCCCTCATTTCCCCTTCTCGATGTTACCCACCTCCTTTTACCCCCCTTCATTTTACCCCTTCTACTATCACCCCCCTCATTTTATGCCCTCATTTTACCCCTCCCCTCATTTTACCCCCCTCAAATTACCGCCCCCTCATTTTACCCCTTCTCCTATTGCCCCCCTCATTTTACCGCCCCTCATTTTACCCCCCTAATTTTACCCCCCTTCATTTTACCCCCCCCCCCCCTTTACCCTCCCCTTCATTTTACCCCTCCTTCCTTTTACCACCTTGCTTTTACCCCCCCCCCTCATTTTACCCCCTTCATTTTACCCTCCCCTCATTTTATCCCCCCCTTCCTTTTACCACCTTGCTTTTACCCCCCTTCATTTTACCCCCCTTCATTTTACTCCCCGACTTTTACCCCCTCCTTTTATACCCCTCCTTTTACCCCTCTCCTGTTACCCCCCTTATTTTACATACTTCCTTTTACCCCCCCTTTTACCCTCCATATTACCCCCCTCCTTTTACCCCCCTTTTTAACCCCCCTTTTTTACCTCCCTTCTTTCCCCCTCATTTCCCCCCCTCCTTTTACCCCCCTCATTTCCCCCCCCTCATTTTCCCCCCCTCATTTTCCCCCTCGTTTTACCCTCTCCCTCCTTTTACCCCCCCCCCCCTCATTGTATCTGTTTCAGCCACGGGCTGCAACGGCCTCGCGTTTTATTTAAATGAAAGCAAAACAAAACTGAAAACTTGACACTCGAAACGTGGATCCTGGTTGCTGCCCCTCTGCAGCAACAGCAGCAGCATCGCAGAGTTAACCACCAACAGCGCCCCCCACACCGAAGCACCCCTCCTCCTTCCACGTTCCTATAACGAGAGCCAATAATTTATGAGAGACGCACAATCGCTGAAGAAATCATCCGGTTAATCAATAACACGTTTCATCTATAAAACGGTGAATAAATAACACTGTTCATTAATAACACGTTAAAACTATACAGTCTCGCAACTCCGATTAGCACGGTTGGCTACGTGCGGTGCGAAGGTCAACATACGTACGTACATACACGTATTCCTCTGGGGCTCAAATACATGATTCTCCGGATGTGCCCTTGGAGTAGCAACAATAATATCCTATCTTTTTATAAAGCTTCGTTCATATAGAAATTTCTCAAAGCGCAGTGCATAAAAAATAAAGACTACACTCACAAGTGTTGGTAACATCTAAGCGAAACAGACGTCAAATAATAATATCAAAGACAACTGCACTCGAAATGCAAATTAAATGAAGAACCAATTGTGATAAAAGCGCATAATTGTAATTACACAGTCATCAAATCAGACCAAATGAAAAGGCAATTAATAAAAGTAGGTTTTCAAGTCTTAAGTTACTGGGAAAGCCTCTACAAATAGGTGTGTTTTAAGACGAGATTGAATAACTTACATTTGTAAGTTTAATTTACAAAAAATTGCTTTAAATGAATGTACTGTATGGTGAACTTTTTTCGCGCCGTACGTAGCCAACCAATCGGAGGTGCGACGGGGGAAGGACAACAGCCCAAACACAAAAACTCAGTTATAAAGAAATGCGCTTTTTATCTGATTTATTTAAAAGTGATTTAAAGCTTTTGTGACTGCAGGGATTCATATTCTTGGTTCTTTTGGTAAAGTCACGTAGAATGGAAATAATAAAATAAATACATTTTCTAATTATTTTTATTACTTTATTATTTCCCTTCTACGTGACTTTATCAAAAGAACCAAGAATATTTAAAAGTGATTGCTACTTTATGGAAGGGGGATGTTAACTACCTCGCCTGGTATGCAGGAGCTCGTGGGTTTGATCCTGATGGCTGCTGTATATTTGGAGTTTGTGTTTAGAGAATTTGCCTGCTGCTATATAAATGATGGTAAGGCCACTTCGTTGAGCTATAACTTGTGATGGCCAGGTCGCTTCTAAAAATAGCAGCTCAGTGGGCCTCACCTGGTCAAATAAAAACGAGTTTAGTTTAGTCTCTTGGCAATCACTGTGGCTTTGGCACGAGAGAGAGGAGATTGGTCGCACAGACCACGCCTTACCACCAATACCGGCACCCGCCATTCGCCAATCAGTGACGGGGGGCACTTTGAGGCTACAGCTCTCGCTGCTGACGGGCGGTCACGGGACGGACCCCAGGTGCCATGGGGTTGACCGACTGAGATGACCGGCAACCCTTTGGCTCCCAACTGTGCCAACTTGCTGCGTTTATAGCTGCCCGGCACTCCGCTCATCGTTGTGGGCGTTGCTCCTCTCCCTCTACTAATGTTAATCTTCGGTGGGTGACGTCACCACGGCGTTTATGCCAGGCTAGGTGCACCTTGAGGCCATCACGTGAAATGTCTAAGGATGTCATGAGAGAGACCCCAGGTGTTATGGGTTGACTCACTGAGACGACTGGCAGATGCACACCAGCCGTGCTTCTCTTACTGTGCCAACTCGGCTGCGTTGTATCCGTCCGGCGCTACCGCTCGTTGTTGTGAGCGGCGCACCTCTGCCCTCCGTTGTTGTTGCGAGAGCGACTGCCTCCAACTGCCCACAGTAGCAGCGTCCTTCACGAGCCTCCTGCATAGGAGGGCGACGAGTTAACCTCCTTGGTGACGTTCACTCGGCAATATCATGGCTGGCATTTGAGCTCACATCGGCCCACCTTTCTATTGGGCCGATAGTTACGCAATTATTATCAATCATCATCATCATTATGTTCATTTATAGAACGCCTTTCGCAACCTCAAGGTTCAAGGGTGCTTCAACGCACGTTAAGGTGAAGCCTAACTTTTTGTTTTACAAATACGACTGTTGTAAAGAAGGAATAAGGCAATAAAACAGGTGCAAATATGTTTAAACACCACCTACTGTATTTCAAGGCATCGAGTCTGCGTTAACCAAGGCATCGATGCATCTATTTGGTGTTTGAACATCTTAACACCTCCTGTTTTATCGCCAGAAAAAAGGAAAAAGCGATTCTTATTTCTCATCCTGTTGGACAATGGAAAGAAAACAAGCTCCCGTAGACTTGAATGAATCAGTAAAACAATCATCGCGAGATGCCAGGATGAAAATCAGATGAATAAATCATGGAAGTATGTCTTCTTAAGCCACGACGGGGGAAACATCTGGATACGATGAGGCAAAGAGAGCTCCTCCGTTGGCGGTGCTTGAACCCGCAAAGCAAAGCGACGCCTCGGCATTCCTCTTTGCCGAGAGCTCGCGCTCCGAAAAACTCGCGCGCAGCCTCCTCCTCCTCGTCGTTGAAACGCGGCAAAGCCCCACCCCAGCTACGCCGCTCTACGTTCTGAATGATGGGAAAGGAAGAAACGTGGCCGTTCTCAAGCCGGGCCATACGCGAACTCTCTGCTCTCTCCGTGCCGTTCAATATCCGATCCACACCCACACATCCCACAACCACCCCCCCTGCCCTCCCCTCACTATAGGACGCAGCGCAGTAGGGCAGTAGACAGCCGTCACCTACTCACCTGGACCCACAGTGATGATTTGGACGTGTTGGGGGTACACCGGTGCAGCGTAACAACACACAGCGTGACGATGTCGCTATTGCCCATCGGGTGAGCTGCAGGACTCTAAATCAGCAGCCGCGTTCACATTGGAACGTGTTGGTGGTGCCACCAGCACGAGTCGTAATCTTGTGGTACAACCGTCTGCCAAGAAAAAATTCCGTAAATGAATCGATGAACCGTTCGAACAAGTCTAGGGCACGATGAGTCAAATCTTGACTTTGGAACACGAAGCAGCCAATCGTCATCAGGCTGGGTGCTCGTACACGGCAATAGACTGCGAAGCTTCGTGTTCAGCCGCTCGTTACAACATTCTGTCTTCCGACTGCTTCTTCTGCGTCTTGTCTCCTGTCCAACCTCGACACGGGTCTTTCCCGATATTCTGCGAAGGCCACCGCTTCTGGTGTTGGCATTGCCACATCTTGAGGAGTAGCAGCGTTGTGGTGGCTGCAGGGCACCTCAGGTGATGGTCCACGGTTTGCTTCTCCCGACCGCTTTGACATCACGAGAAGCGATGTTGACGCACCACCACCCCGCAAGATTTTCTTGCCGGGTGTTGCGAATGACGGGAACATAATTCATCAATCATAATTCAAGCAGATTATTGATTTATTATACCGCGCACCATCGGTGTACCGTCAATGCGTTCACATGTCCACTCATGAAGTAGCTGTGCCCTTTTGTTTATTGATGTCCTGATGCGTGCGGTTGATGGTTAGACCAGTGTGTTGATGGGGTGCCACGGTGGTGAGATGTTAACAACCTCGCCTGGTATGCAGGAGGTCATGGATGCTATCCCCACCCTGACGCCTGCTGTATATTTGGAGTTTGCACGTCATCTCTCCCCATGGTCGCTTAGATTTTTATCCGAGGCCCCCCACGAATGTTTCCCTCCACATTTAGAAATGCGCGTTTAAATGTCCACGCGATAAGTCACTTCGCCGAGCCATGGTTTGTGATATCCGTGAAGTGACTCCAGTTTGAGACGCACTGGCCTCTGTGTAACGAGCCCTCCTCGATCGGCCACCGTGGCACGCACGGTTGCAGTCTAAGACAGCGCGGCGAGGTGTCCCGTGTGGCCCTGAGTGGCGCTTACTCCTCTCCATCCCCTGTGGGACGTCAGGCCGAGTGACGCAGAGGCTGCCAATGGCTCAGTGGCCGCGTGCAACAACGCAAAGGGCCGCGAGTGGCAGAGAAGGGGCGAACGCAACAAAGGCGTGAACCGTCATCGCGTGTGCGGTAAACCCTCGGCGCGTCGCCTCTCCCTTCCCACCTCCTGCACCCCCCCCACCACCAACAAGACAGAGCTCCCCGTGTAGCCTTCACAGACTGCTGGGGGCAAGTGCTGTTAGCGAGTAGCACCTATGAAGGCCGCCACGGCACACGAGGGGATGGGTGGCCAGCACCACGCCCGGCTGCCGTTGTCTCCCCAGTGGCGATGCTTTTTTACACTGCAACAGGTACTAATTTAAGGCTGAGTCGACCTAGGGGAGGCTAAGGACCGGTTTAGATAATCGTCACTGGTGTTGGCCGTGAGCGAGAATCGAACTCGGATTCAATTTCCCCCCACCCCCCCCACCCACTCCCCACCCACCCACTCCCCACCCACCGACTCCCCACCCACCCACCAACCACCCACCCACCCACCCACCAACACTCCACCGACCCACCAATCCCCCCACCCACCCACCAACCTCCCACCCACCAACCCCCCCACCCACCAACCCCCCACCCACCCACCAACCCCCCCACCAACCCCCCACCAACCCCACACCCATCCACTAACCCCCCCCACCCACCAACCCCCCACCCCCCACAACCCCCCTTCACCAATCCCCTACCCACCAACCCCCCCCCCACCAACCCCCCCCACCAACCCTCCCCCACCAACCCTCCCCCCACCAACCCCCCTCACCAATCCCCTACCCACCAACCCCCACCCACCAACCCCCACCCACCAAGCCCCCCTCACCAAGCCCCCCACCAACCCTCCCCCCCACCAATCCCCCACCCTCGTGGCGGAGCGGTCAGGCGAGTTGGGGCGGATCGATGCCTGGGACGGCTCTCGTCTCGCCGGCATTGTTCTTCTCCAGAATCAGATTTTTTTTTATGCAAGTTTGGTGGCCGTGTGGCTCAGATATCCAACCAGGGGCGCAGCTATCAAGGTATGTGTGGCTCTGTTAATACGACGCACAGGGGCCCAGTCAGCCACACGGTGGGCCCCGAATCAAGAAGATACAATTAAGAAAAAAAATGTTCATTAAAAATTAGCTGCGTTCTCCCATGGACCAAGGTCTATGATTAACGCATATGGCTATCATCGTATCAATAGAGCAGCATCAAGTTGCGCGATGCACCCCCTTTGAGGACGTCCTATACCAAAATAAAGACGCACGATTACTTAATTGTGAGGATTGTCAGATAAATGTTTCATTAATACTGCTCCTCCCCCCTCTCTTATGTATATGGCCTCTTGTTACAGCAGCCCTTTTGCCCACTTTAGCAATTGTTTCTTGCTGTGGTTGTCCCACCTGATGACGGGCGCTTGTGTTGCGCCCGAAACGTCGTGATTACATTTATTTTATACCTACGTGACTTTACCGAAACAACCAAAGAGTATGTCACTGTGAGATTGTCTTCCCCAAAACCCAATACACGTTGCAACACGTTATCGCCCACATATTATTGCATACGGATTAAACACATCCGTAGCTATTTCAGTAAAAGTGAGTCGGGAGAGAGGGGGGGGTCCACAGTCGGATCTTGAAATCGCTCGTTGCACTTCTAGAGCCAGCCACGCTGTGATTATTACATTGGCTTCTCATTCGGAGTGGAGAGATGGTCTCTACCCGGTCACCAATGACTTCGTTTGTGCTATATTCGAGCTCTGAAACCCCACAAACACTGCGCATATATAATTATATCTTTAATACAGTGAATGTCAAATCAGTGTTGATGGTATAGAACGAACATCACTCCCAGTGGGAGAGCAGCAGTGAACCGTGCTACCTCGTGGGCCTCCTCCACCATTGTAACCATCAACTTAAAATCCAACCTCACGGCACTCCCCCCACCACGTTCCCTCTCCTGCCCCTGCCCTACAAACGCACCGTGTTCCTGATCGTTGCCACATGCGTGAGTAGTAGGGCAGTGAGCCCAATCGCCCTTCCCTTACCCTGTGGGCACCTGGCCCCGGGGTTGTCGTCCGCGGAATATCTCTGAGCCCCTTTGCCTCGCCGTCCCATCGCGCGTCCTCTGTACTGGGTTCTTGCTCAATAAACATCTATTCTCACGTCACCTGATGCAAGAGGAAATCTTACCATGGGCCCTGTTCATCCATACCATCCTTGTTGGCAAATCTGCGCTGTAGAGTATTGCGCTAATCCATTAACCCCATTGTAAAACCCAAGAAACCTAAAACGTCATTCTAATACTGCAATTGCCATTTAACTATCCCAAGAATTGCCGCTGTAGCAGCACCAACGTTTTGGAACAACAACGACCATTTCATTATACCTGATGATGATTGCTTGTGTTGCAATCGAAACGTCGTATTCTATTATTTAATTTAATTTATTATTTTATCTTTAGACGTGACTTAACCGAAAGAACCAAATAATAATTCCTGCAGTCACGAAAGTTCTAAAATTAAGATTGAACCACTTCTACGGGGAAGTTTTAAGCTTATCTTTTTTCTCTCTCTCTGGCGACTTGTTTTCTCTGCCTGTGTCCTCTTTAGAATGTTCACACTTAAATTCTAACTTAGCAATCTTTGAAATACGTAATCAACCAGGCTATGCGTTAATTGTGTGTTGACCGACCCTCTGTGTTGTATTACATTACATTTCGATATTTTACTAGGTTATTTAATTTTAGTGTGTCTTTCTCCTGATTTTCAGGCTTGCTTGCTGTGCCATCGTACTCGCAGCACCACGTTTTCTTTTGGACCACTCATTGATATGCTAATTTTTTCTAACCCCCCTCCCTCTCTCTGCCTCCGCCCCCCCTCTGTCTATTTAAGGCCACCCCACAGAGACGATCACCCCTCTCTGTCACCTGTGTTGCTCTCGCTATGTATGTATCTTGTGATATCTGTCTGCTAATATGTCTGTCTATAGTTTTCTGGTTAGATATTATGTCGCTATTTCATTATACCTGATGATGATTGCTTGTGTTGCAATCGAAACGTCGTATTCTATTATTTAATTTAATTTATTATTTTATCTTTAGACGTGACTTAACCGAAAGAACCAAATAATAATTCCTGCAGTCACGAAAGTTCTAAAATTAAGATTGAACCACTTCTACGGGGAAGTTTTAAGCTTATCTTTTTTCTCTCTCTCTGGCGACTTGTTTTCTCTGCCTGTGTCCTCTTTAGAATGTTCACACTTAAATTCTAACTTAGCAATCTTTGAAATACGTAATCAACCAGGCTATGCGTTAATTGTGTGTTGACCGACCCTCTGTGTTGTATTACATTACATTTCGATATTTTACTAGGTTATTTAATTTTAGTGTGTCTTTCTCCTGATTTTCAGGCTTGCTTGCTGTGCCATCGTACTCGCAGCACCACGTTTTCTTTTGGACCACTCATTGATATGCTAATTTTTTCTAACCCCCCTCCCTCTCTCTGCCTCCGCCCCCCCTCTGTCTATTTAAGGCTACCCCACAGAGACGATCACCCCTCTCTGTCACCTGTGTTGCTCTCGCTATGTATGTATCTTGTGATATCTGTCTGCTAATATGTCTGTCTATAGTTTTCTGGTTAGATATTATGTCGCTATTTCATTATACCTGATGATGATTGCTTGTGTTGCAATCGAAACGTCGTATTCTATTATTTAATTTAATTTATTATTTTATCTTTAGACGTGACTTAACCGAAAGAACCAAATAATAATTCCTGCAGTCACGAAAGTTCTAAAATTAAGATTGAACCACTTCTACGGGGAAGTTTTAAGCTTATCTTTTTTCTCTCTCTCTGGCGACTTGTTTTCTCTGCCTGTGTCCTCTTTAGAATGTTCACACTTAAATTCTAACTTAGCAATCTTTGAAATACGTAATCAACCAGGCTATGCGTTAATTGTGTGTTGACCGACCCTCTGTGTTGTATTACATTACATTTCGATATTTTACTAGGTTATTTAATTTTAGTGTGTCTTTCTCCTGATTTTCAGGCTTGCTTGCTGTGCCATCGTACTCGCAGCACCACGTTTTCTTTTGGACCACTCATTGATATGCTAATTTTTTCTAACCCCCCTCCCTCTCTCTGCCTCCGCCCCCCCTCTGTCTATTTAAGGCCACCCCACAGAGACGATCACCCCTCTCTGTCACCTGTGTTGCTCTCGCTATGTATGTATCTTGTGATATCTGTCTGCTAATATGTCTGTCTATAGTTTTCTGGTTAGATATTATGTCGCTATTTCATTATACCTGATGATGATTGCTTGTGTTGCAATCGAAACGTCGTATTCTATTATTTAATTTAATTTATTATTTTATCTTTAGACGTGACTTAACCGAAAGAACCAAATAATAATTCCTGCAGTCACGAAAGTTCTAAAATTAAGATTGAACGACCATGTCCCTCCCTTAAACAGCGTAAACCTTCCTTCAAGAAAGTAATCCTAAGGCAGAAAACTAGTGCCGGGGACAACCACGTTTTTGCAAATGTGATTTGTAACTTGGAAGTCCATACAAGTGTAGCGAAAGTTCCATTTTAAAGTGCAACTTTATGGCGTTATCTTGGGACTGTTGTTGTTGTTTTTGCATTGCCTTTAGTGTTGAAAAATCGGGCTTACATACTTTATTTATTGATCATATTTAGTGACTTGCTCACATTTATCTCTATTTTACACTCCAATCATTTTTTTTTTATTTTGCCCCGGTTTGCTGTTGGAACTTTTGCTCGCCCCATGCCCCAAATTGACGTGTGTGTGTGACAACAAAGAGCTTCACAGCTTATCAGATTCCTCCTGCTGCAGTCGAAACGAACATTTCGATTCTTGTTCGCGTGCTTTAGTGTCACCTCGAAACGCAACTGGTAGCAGCGAAATAAAAACAGAAATGTATAAAAAAAGTGGTTAATTTGCATCCATGATCAGCGAGGTCGCTTGATGTGTCTGTGGCAACCACAGACGGGAAATTCCCACTGCAATTTGCCCGCATTAGTTTTCCTGGCACCGTGTGGGGATGACGACGACGATGATGATGGCGGTGATGCAATGAGACTCTGCGTACCCAAGTGAGTGACGCAGGCGGAGGAATGATGAGCCCCGCCACCCCCTCCGGGCGCCACACCTCCTGGTTAGTGATCCTGCGATTCAAATGTGCCCCGAGAGAGGGGGGGGGCGATGTGAATCCTTAATAATAGCTGTTTAAGGAGTGGGTGGGGGTTAAAATGACGCTCATCGGAACTGGAGTGGTCATTCAAAGCGCGTGCGCATTTCTGTTCACGTGCGCACGAGTGAGTCAGAGCCACGCCACCCCACCCCCGCCTCGTGTGCCGAAACGGCCTTCATAGGTGATGCTCGCTAACAGCACTTGCCCCGACAGTCTGTGAAGGCTATATACTGGCGGGCGGGGGTCTTTATCTTTGTTTGTCACAGCCGTTCCCTGTTTACCTTGGGGGTGTAACGGGAATGTTCGCTGCCCTCCTGCACTATTTAATATCATTGGCCGCGTAGTTCGAGAAGCTTTACATGGCTGTCCTGGAGGAATTTCCCTCTGGTACAGATACAATGGGACGACTGAGCGATGCCCGGGTGTTGTTAAGGGATAGCTCCCTATTGGTCAACCATGTTATGTAATAAAGCATCTGTCTGGGTGGGTATTTTGTATAATCGAATGCTCCACCCCCTCTATCCCCCATTAATGATGGGACAGTTGTGGAGAAAGTGGAGAAGTTTGCGTACCTGGGAATTTGTACTAATGGCCAACTTAGGTTTTGTAGTGGAGGTCTCACTCCGAATCAGTCGAGCGGCATCATTGTTACAGCAGCTGCGTAACGCTGCGTAAAAGCTGCGTGGTCTATTGCTCCGTACGAAGCTCAGGATCTTCTCGGCCACAGTTATGCTTGCAAGACATGGAGCCTTTCAAATGAACATCTGCGCCGGGTTGAAACATTCAAGCTGGCCTGTCTATGATCCATCCTGGTTTTAACCAGACTGGATTATGTGAGTAACTCACACATCAATCTTGATTTGAAGCTTTCGTGACTGCAGGAATACATACTCTTTGGTTATTTCGGTAAAGTCACGCAACACAAGCGATCGAAACGTCGTGATTTATTTTATTTTATTTCTAACCATGTGACTTAACTCGCACATCCTGGGAAGATCTGGACTCAATCTCCCATCAGTGATCCGCTTCGGCAGGGCAGGCTGCGTTGACGTAGTTTGTACACCCGGACACCGCATGCCCGCTGGCTAGAGAAGAGATGGACCGATGTGGTACAGAAATATGTGGAGCTGATTGGGCTCACCGATGACTGATACCATCGGTGGCAGGATCGGCTTGTGTCGAGGTCGGCTTCAAACGACGCTGCCGGCCAGTTGCTGGGCGGGGGAGCGACGCTCACATCAACGAGCGCAGCGCCAGGTGCCAGTCGGGAGCACAGGTGGTGGCATCTGTAGTCATCTCGGTCATCTCTGTCATCTCAGTCAGTCAACCCACAGGACCTGGTGTCTACATTGTGACATCCTGCTGGCGAGCCTTGGACGCTTCACGTGATAGCCTTTAAAGTGCACCTAGCCGGGCACGAACGCTGTGGTGACGTCACCTACCACGTAGTGGTGAGCGGTGGCTATTTTTGTTGTTGTTCTTGTTGTGTGCACGTGTGTGTGTGTGGTGCTCCGCACTCCAAACCCGGCCACCCAAGTTCGATTCCCTTTCAGTGACAATTATTTGAACCGGTCCTGAGCTTCCCCTCCGTCGACTCAGCCTCAAATTAGTACCTGTTGCGGGGTGTAGTAAACATCAACCACTGGGGAGACAAAGGCGACCGGGCGTGGTGCTAACCACCCACCCTCTCGCGTGCTGTACCGGTCGTCCAAGGTGCTCGCTAACAGCCCTTGCCCCAAGAGTCTGTTAAGGCTACACGTGGGATCTTTGTTTACGTGACCGTGTGCCTGTGTGGGCTTTCTATGTTCTCGCTCCGGGTTCTCCAGTAGCTAAACACAATCTACAGTCTGTTCTCCTATAACGCGGTGGTGGCTGCGTTCCTGAAGAACAACACCGCGTTATGGAAAAATCGCGTTGTAATAAGCGTTTGGTAAAGTACCGTCCGCGCTAACGCGTGAGCTGCGTGTGCAGGACGAACGAAGACTGCGACGGCCGTGGGTAGCGTCGAGAAAAGTTGGTTCTTAACCTTTACTGCAGCCTGCACCCCTTTGGTTCTCAATCGTAAAAAAAGGGTTTGATGAAACAAATTAAGTTGTTGTTACTTACCTGCTCGCGCTTAATTTGTGTTTTCGATACACGTTTTAACTTCTAAAAAAAAATCTGGCCACGTCTCACCTCCCCCAGAGGGTGCGTGCCCCCCAGGTTAAGAACCACTGAGTCTAGAAGCATCCAGCAGCATCCCAATGCCTTGTGCGATGATGCTACGCCGAAGCAGCCCATAGCACACAATTAAACTGGTTTGGACCAAACTCTCCTAATGATCCATAATATAGGTTTCTTTGGGGGGGATAGATCGCGTAACTATAAGTGTATCGTTAAACCCGCCACCACCCGACACAGCCAATTCTTGAGGTTTGTCGCGTAAACAAAATGTGCACATTCGTTTCCTCCAATTCACCCAATTGGGATCACACAAAGCAGCAACATCGCCCCGTAAAAGCATTTAGACTCGGTGAGGTTTTTTCTGGGAAAAATGCGTAAAAATACGACCAATGACGATTATATTATTGGTTCTTTCGGTAAAGGCACGTAGAAGGGAAATAAAATAGTGATAATTGTATTGGTTTATTATTTATTTTATTTTATTATTTCCATTCTACGTGACTTTACCGAAAGAACCAAGAATATGAATCCCTGCAGTCACGAAAGTTTTAAATCGAAAAATAATGATGATAATCATCATTGTAGGTATTGCTGCTGCAAATGATAAAATGTCAACTCGTTCACTGCACAGGAGCGAGGATGACTGAGAGGGAGAGAGAACGACTCAGAGAGGACGACACACAGAGAGGACGACTCAGAGAGAGGGCGACTCAGAGAGAGAGAGGACGACTCGGAGAGAGAGAGGACGACTCGGAGAGAGAGAGGACGACTCAGAGACGCCAGCAGAAGGAGGAGGAACCACAGACGAGCGGGAATGCAGCGGCATCCACGCAGTCAGGAGCCGGCGAGAAATTTCTTCCCCCAAGCTCTGCGGTCCTCTGTATATGACGGTGCTTATTATACACGTGGGAGGAAACTCGGGCGTTTAGAGAACACGTATACGTCCGAGAGGTACACACGATTTTCAGTTTTTTTACACATCCCATCAGCCACACGGCCTTCTGGGAGAATGCGGATGGCGAGATGTTAACTACCTCGCCTGTTATGCCGGAGATTGTGAGTTCGATCCCGACCCTGACGGCTGCTGCTGTATATTTTTAATTGGTGGTGTCTCTCTCTCCTCTCTCTCCCCGTGGTCGCGTGGATTTGTCTCTAGGGTCCTGCGGTTTCCCCCCTCGACATTTCGAAACAACGTCACCACGCGTTCAGAGTCTTTGGCTGCTCTAGATTCCCACGTGATGGTGATGATGATAAGGGGCCGTCCATAAATGACGTCACGCGATTTTGGACGATTTTTGACCCCCCCCTCGTCACACGGCGTCACAAAAAGTCAGACCCCCCCCCTCAAAAATGACGTCACAAAGCCCCCCCCCCAAAAAAACATGCTTAAAATCGCTTTAAACTATTGCCATTGTAGTGCGTATTTAATGTGGCGCTGCAATCTGATGTTGTAGGAGAAAACATTTATTAAAACGCCTATTTAATTAAGTAGAACGTGTTGTCTATATTTATTTAAAGTTGCGCATTTTGATGTGACGTCACATTTCTTAACCCCCACCCCACCCTCGTCACACATCGTCACAAATGTCTGACCCCCCCCAACCCCCCCTAGGTGCTTGACGTCATTTATGGACGGCCCCTAAGCCGCCAACTTCGTTGAGTTACAATGTAGCTCAGTGGGGCCGCCTTTACCTAATAAAATAAAAAAATAGTTAATAGCTAAATTGTTAATAGTTAATAGTAAAATAGTTAATAGTTAAATAATTAATAGTTAAATAGTTAATAGTTAAATTGTTAATAGTTAAATTCTGGTGGTACGCAGTCTGATATCTCTCTCTCTCTGTGGAGTTGTAGAGCAAACCCCCCTCCACTGACCCCCAGTAGCTCTGTGTGAGCCCCCCAAAACCCCCACAGCCCCCCGCCAGCCTCCCCCGAGACCCCCCCCGAGCCCCCCCCCCCGAGCCGAGCGCTCTGAGACCGCGTGGCTGCCTCCGCGAGGAGCGGGCGCGGCTCGCGACCTCCATTGTGATGCCACTCCACCTGAGTGTGTGCACGTGCGTGTGTGTGTACGTGTGTATGTGTGTACGCGCGTGTACGTGTGTGTGTGCACGTGTGTGTGAGTGTACGTGTGTGTGTGTACGTGTGTGTGCACGTGTGTGTGTGTATACGTGTGTGTGTGTACGTGTGTGTGTACGTGTGTGTGTGGACGTGTGTGTGTGGACGTGTGTGTGCGCACGTGTGTGTGCGCACGTGTGTGTGCGCACACGTGTGTGCGCACACGTGTGTGTGTGTACGTGTGTGTACGTGTGTGTACGCTTGTGTGTGTGTACGTGTGTGTGTTCCTGTGTGTCTACGTGTGTGTGCACGTGTGTGTGTATGTACGTGTGTGTGTGTGCACATGTGTGTGTGTGTACCTGTGTGTGTGTGTTCGTGTGTGTGTACACGTGTGTGTGTACACGTGTGTGTGTTCGTGTGTGTGTACACGTGTGTGTGCGCGTGTGTGTGTGTGCGTGTGTGCGTTCGTGTGTGTACACGTGTGTGCACGTGTGTACGTGTGTGTGTGTACGTGTGTGTGTGTGTGCACGTGTGTGTGCACGTGTGTGTGTGCACGTGTGTGTGTGTGCGTTCGTGTGTGTGTATGCGTTCGTGTGTGTGTATGTGTGGGGAGCGGTCGTGTAGCGGTTAGCGCGCTGCGCTAAGAACCTGGCGACCCGGGTTCGATTCCCGCTCACGGCCAACACCAGTGACGATTTCCTGAACTGATCCTGGGTCTCCCCTAGGTCGACTAAGCATCAAATGAGTACCTGGTGCGGTGCGTAAAAAACATCGCCACTGGGGAGACAAAGGCGTTCGGGCGTGGCGCTGGCCCCCCATCCCCTCGTGTGCTTCCGGCTTTCATAGCTGCTACTCGCTAACAGCACTTGCCCCAATAGTCTGTTACAAGCTATAAGGGGGATCTTTGTCTTTGTCTGTGGGGGGGGGGTGTATTTGGGCGGTCCGACGCCCTATGTAAGCCGTGGGGTGCCGCTCAGCTCCCTACTCCGTCTCTACTCTCATTCCTCGCCACCCTCCCCTCTACCACGGAGCTCACCTCCACACACAGGTGAGTGAGTGGTGTGTGAGGGTTGTGAGTGAGGGTTGTGAGTGAGTGAGTGGTGTGGGTGAGTGAGTGTTGTGGGTGGTGTTGTGAGTGTGAGTAAGGGTTGTGAGTGAGTGGAGTGAGGGTTGTGAGTGCGTGGTGTGAGTGTTGTGAGTGGTGTGAGTGTTGGGACCGATAACTAATCGCAGTGTATGACATCTGGTACCCATTATCTAACGAATATGTTGAACGTCTTTCCGTACGTAGACAACCGTGATAATTAATCGGAGGGGGCGCGGGAAGGTCTCGACGTGAGTATATGGGTCCTGCGGACGACCGTTTGTGTTGCGATTGAAACGTCGTGATATATTATTTTATTTTTATTTATTTTTTCTGTATATTTGGAGTTTTCGTCTCTCTCTCCCCGTGGTCGCGTGGATTTTATCCGGGTCCTCCAGCCTTTTACCTCCACATTTAGAATCAACATCACGCGTTGAGAGTGATTTGGCTGCTGCTATAAATTTTCGCACGATGATAATAAGCCCGCTTCGTTGAGTGGTGGCGGCGGGTCTAACGACACTTTCATATTTACGCGATCTAACCCAAAAAAAAGCTATTATGGATAATGATTAAAATTACAGGAACACAACCTTTTTTTTAGGTTGGTGCGGGAGGGGGGGGCATTTTGATTTTAGTTGTAGGGTAGTTTAATCAGGATAGTTTACCTAACTTAACTTAAATAACAATTATATATTAAGATCGACCAACTTGCACTTAACGCTTGCCCGCCGTGAGAGTTAAGCAGACGGCGCGCAGCTTGCAGTACTTTGACGCTTAATTTCTCACAGCCGCGGTTATTAAACCAGGGTGGCCCGCCACGCGCGGTTCGAACAGCGAACGCCTGACCACGTGGGCCCCACAAATCTTTGGGCCGCCACGGTGACTCGGAGATGTTAATTACCTCGCTTGGTATACAGGAGGCCGTGGGTTCGATCTTGATCCCTGATGCCTGCTGCTGTTTATTTTGAGTTTGTGGTGCGTCTCTCTCCCCGTGGTCGCATGGATTTTTCTCCGGGTCCTCCGGCTTTCCCCCCCCCCCCCTCTACATTTAGAATCAATGTCACGCATATTTGGCTGTTGCTATACATTTCCACCTGATAAGCCACTTCGCTGAGCTGCCATTTGTGATGGCCAGGCCGCTTCCGAAAAACTAGCAACATAGCAGCTTCGTGGGCCTTACACCGAGTAAAATACAAAAATAAAACATGTTTAATTTTAGGTTCATCTCATTATTTGTGCAACACAGCTCACGTGGAGACCCAATAGGCGAGACAACCGGTTCTGGGTTTTGTTTTTGCTGCTGCGTTGCGATCGCTTCATCTCATTCCCGTGCCGCTGTCCAGCTCACCCTACCCACCCCACCCCCTCCCACCCCACAGCCGCAAGCCTCCTCCTCCCAGCCAGCCAGCTAGCCCAGCGTGCACGTGGCGGTGATGTCGCAGCCGACCGTGGTGACCCAGCAGCCCGGCGTGGCGTACGCCCCGCGCGCCCAGGAGGAGTGGAACTCGGGCCTCTGCGACTGCACTGATGACATGGGCATCTGTGCGTGAGGGTGGGGGGGCAGCGAGGTGGGGTGTCTAGTGGGGGGGGGGGGGCAGCGGGGTGGGGGTGGGAGGTTGTGGTGCGGGGCTAATAACAGTTTAACACAGTCGGCTTTCGCAAGCAATATTATCCATATGAGGGGTTTTTTTGGTTAGATCGCATAAATATAAATGTTTCCATCATATAGTTTTTTGGGTTAGACCGTGTAAATATAAATGTGCCATTAAACCCACCACCACCGGACACAGCCAATTAGTGAAGGTTTGTCATGTAAACAGAACGTGCCAATTCGTCACTAGTACAGCACACCGGTGTGTTGGAGAGTGAAGCCACAACATTTTCAATCTGGGTACCACGTTTCTCCAGTAATTACAACTAGCATCATCAGGCGGCAGCCAGATTTGTGGAAAAATCCTCTTGTTTCGTTCCTTAGAGGGATAGATGTGATGACGTCACCTGTGAGCCCTTCACGTGGGAGGGGGGGGGATTAATGAATGCATAAAAATGACAATGGGCATACACTACCATTTGGGTCATTCATATGGTAATCAACGTAGATTATGTATACACATTGTTCTTGGACCTCCTGTCCCTTGTGTGCACTAAATAACAAGTACATAGGCATAGTCTGTTATTTATTTTATTTCTACGTGACTTTACCGAAAGAACCAAAGAGTAATTCCTGCAGTCACAAAAGCTTCAAATTAAGTCTGAACAACCTCTATGGTGGAGGATTTCCACACAACTCATACTTAACTTCAAATATAGCAATCTTTGGAAGAACGTAATCAACCAGCTAAAGTGTTAATTGTTGTGTTAGCCGACTTTTTGTGTTGCATTGCATTACATTTCTAAGTTTACTAAGTTTGTTTTCTCAAACTTCCAACTTCTTTCCCCCTGCCGCTCTCATTGACATGCTAATTTCTCCCCCCCCCTCTCTCTATATAATACCTGGTCACAGAGGCGTTGTCTCTGCGTGTGTGTCTCTCTCTGCGTGTGTGTCCCTCTATGTGTGTCTCTCTGTGTGTCTCTCTGTGTGTCTCTTTCTCTGTGTGTTTGTCTCTCTGTGTGTGTCTCTCTGTGGATGTCTATCTCCGTGTCTGTGTTTGTCTCTCTCTGTATATGTGTCTCCGAGCTTGCATTCACACCTGATGACGGTTGCTTGTGTTGCAATCGAAACGTCGTATTCTATTATGGATTTTATTATTTGATGATTCGCTTCCAAGCAGCACTAAGCTTGTAGCTATCTGAATGGTTAAAATAATTTTTATGTCCCTCAATTTCGATAGATTCTCTAATTAGTCTTGGCCAGTAGTCACTAGTTTTGCACATAACTTCAACATTATCAAAATCAATTGAGTGTACTTGTTGGCACACGTGTTCTGCTACTGCTGACAGTTGTATTTGGGATTATTTAATATTCCTATATGGTGTTATTTTAGTCTCGTGCTGATCATTGTTCACGGATGGTGATAAAGTCTGAGAAGTGAAATTAAACATGTTAATTTAACTTCTGAGAAGTGAAGTGAAATTAAATAATCCCAAACACAATTTGAAATTAAACTTGTTAATTTCACTTCTCAGAATATCACCACTAGATTGTGATCGTCTAAGAAGTCAAATTAAATAAGTTAATTTCACGTCTCATGTAAAACACGCTGCAATTGAACGTTTACAATGATGCAAAAATCAACAGGGCACTATGTCAAAACCAAATTAAATAACACGAGAGTTGAAACTGACCAAGTAATTTAAACTATTAAAATCCCGTACATTGCAGGAGTAACTGATAAACTAGCCAGATTTTGGGAAAAACAAAACATCCGAGTCAGATTTAGCATAGTACATAAAATACAGAAACGAATATCTAGTACTATAACATTTATTACCGAAGCTATCAACAGAAGGTGTGTACTGGATTCATTGCCCTTGTGGCGAATCCTATGTTGAGCAGACAGGATGAAGAATCAGCACGAGGCTGAAAGTAACGTCATCACATCTATGCCTCTTTAAGGAACGAACCAGGAGGATTTCTCCACAAATCTGGCTGTTCGCCTGCTGATGCTCGTTGTAATTACTGGCGAAATGCCGTACTCCGATTGTAAATGTTGTGGATTTGCTTTCCAGCACACCGGTGTGAGGCACATACGTTTATTCTACACTTAAACACTTCTGTTCACACACGGGATATCTACAGACGGGTCAGGACAGCCGGCACGCCGCCTGACCCACGACGCCGTAGAGACTAAGACGTAGCACGACGGGTTCCATTCCAGCCCCGATCCAGCCTCGGGACCTCCCTTTGATGCCCCCCAGCGTGGCCTGGCTCCGCCCTCGGCCACGCCCCCTTCTGGAACCTACCAGAAGGTTCTGGGCTATACCCCACGTGTCCCCTCTGTCACCTTTGCCCTACATCCCTTACCCTGGCCTATCACGTGCCCTGTTAGCTGACCAGGCTGCTACGTCCTCAGATGCCCTCTGCCAGCAACCAGCACTGCGCACCCTAGTGACCCATTCCATGGCATTGCATGCTCTGCTGGTAGATCGGCTTCTACACCCAGAATTCCCTTCTCTGTCAGTAACCAGCGCTATGTGCCCTAGTGACCCATTCTATGTCACTACACTAGTAACGAATTGGCATGTTCTGTTTACGTGATAAACCTTATTAATTTGCTATATTGGGTGGTGGCGGGTTTAATGACACTATTTACGCGATCTAACCCCAAAAAAACTATATTACAAATGTCATTAAACCCGCCACCACCACCACCCGACACAGCCAATTAGTAAGGGTTGTCACGTAAACAAAATGTGGCCAATTAGTTACTAGTCCAGCACTAACTGGTTGTGTGTTGGAGAGTAAATCCATAACATTTAGAATTCGAGTACTGTGACGTTTCACCGGTAATTACAATAACGAGCATAATCAGGCGACAGCCAGAATTGCGGAGAAACCCTCCTGTTTTGGGTGGTAGCGGGTTACACAACACATTTATATTCATGCGATCTAACGCAGAAAAAACTCTGTTATGGATTTCTGTGTGTAGTTTTTGGCATCTTCTCCTTTTCTGCAGACTATGTATGAGTGAGTGTGAGTGTGTGAGAGGTCGACTTAGCCGAGAGTACCTGGTGCGATGTATAACATCATCGCCACTGGGGAGTCCAAGGCGGTCGGGCGTGGTGCTTGCCACCCACCCCCCTCGTGTATCGTTCTGGCCATCATAGGTGCTGCTAGCTAACAGCACTTGCCCCAACAGTCCGTTGAGGCTACATGGGAGTCTTTGTGTGTGTGAACCCCAATGGCACCTGGGTCCTGTCGCGTGGCCTCTCATGTCAGCGAGAGCCTTCAACACGTCACGTGGCCTTGGAGTGCGTCTGGCCTGGCACTGGCGCCGTGGTGACGTCACCGCCACTTACTAGCGAATGGCGGCTGTTGTTGTTGTGTGTCAACCAGTCCCTGGGCTTTCCGAAGGTCGACTCTGCCTCAAATGAGTACCTGGTGTTAAGTGTAAACTAACTAACTATTTTTCTTTGACCAGGTAAGGCCCACTGAGATATATAGCTCTTTTTCAGAAGCGACCTGGCCGTAAATGATAGCTTAACGAAGTGGCTTATCATTACGTGGAAATTTATAGCATCAAAATACTCTAAACGCACGTTTCTAAATGTGAAGGGAAAAACCGGAGGACCGAGAGAAAAATCCACGCGCCCACGGGGAGAGAGACACGCAAACTACAAATACATAGGCCTCAGTGTTGGGATCAAACCCACTAAGCTCCTGTATACCAGGCAAGGTAGTTAACATCTCGCCACTGCGGCACAAACATCGCCACCAGAGAAACTAAGAAAGCAGCGTGTGGTGCTGGCCATCCACCCCTTCGAGTGCTATTCCGGCCTTCTTCATAAGGTGCTCGCGAACAGAACTTGCCCCAACAGTCTGTGTAGGCTATCCGGGGGGCAGGGGGACTTTGTCTTCGTGTATGAGTGTGCTTGAGTGTGTGTAGAGGTTGTTTCGGCTGGAAACACAACCCCCAACCTTCTCGTTGGGTGCCGGTCCGGTAACACTTTGGTGGCTGTGAGCAATGCCATTGGGGGAGAAGGGCCGATACGAGTCAGCTGTTACCCTCGTGGGCAGTGCCGGATTAAGCTAGTGCGGGGCCTGTAGCATATGTTATAATAAAAAAGTCAAATATTAAAACAAAATTTTAACTTGCATAGTAAATTGTATTTTTTCATTTGCTATACAGCTAGATAATACGACAAATCGCTAACCTTAAACACTCAGTCGTTCATAAAAGTTGAAGGCAGTATAGTACTATAGTAATAGAGCAAGTGCAGAATCACTGAACCGGAATTGATAGTCTTTGGTTCTTTCGGTAAAATCACGTTGTTAGAAATAAAATAAAACAAATCACGACGTTTCGTTTGCAACACAAGCGGTTTTGCCTGATGACGACCGCTTGTGTTGCGATAGAAACGTCGTTTGTTTTATTTTATTTATAACTACGTGACTTTACCGAAAGAACCAAAGAGTATGGATTCCTGCAGTCACGAAAGCTTCAAATCAAGACGGAATTGATAGCTTGAAAGCATTTAGCGCGGGGCCCTTGAAAGTGCGGGGCCTGTAGCTATATATGTAGCTACTTTTTCTACTATGATAATCCGGCACTGCTCGTGGGCCCTCGCAGCCACCACAGTGGCCGAGAACGGGGTCCCTGCTGGATGTGTGCGAGGAGCAGGTAAACCTTTCAATTTTGTCACCAATACATTTCGCGCAGCAGAACTAACTAACCTTGCGCCGGAGGCCACGGGGGAGGGACAAAACAAAGACAAACATCCCCCTTATAGCCTCAACAAACTGTTGGGGAAAGTGCTGTTAGCGAGTAGCACCTATAATGGCCAGCACACCACGCAAGATGGTGGGCGGGCTACCCGCCCGCCTTGGTCTCCTCAGTGGCGATGTTTACAAGACCACACCAGGTACTCATTTAGGGCTGAATGGACCTAGGGGGGCCTAGGAACCGGTTCAGATAATCGTCACCGGTGTTGGGGACCTCTATATACTAAACCCTTGCTATGCACAAGTTATGGATTCGCGACTTTTGCATATTTACGAGTTACTAAAATATATCCTGATTCAATATTCGTGACACCCGCCGGACTCCAGTATTCGCGAGTTGCACGCAGTGCCAGACCGCCGCCACTGCGGAGGTGCGCGCAGGATGTTGTTAGATTTGAAACAATCTGCTGTGATGATTAGGCACGCCACCTCAGCTGTCCCGCTTAGTCCACAAGTCTCGCAGTAATCCCGCCCGGGAACTCGCCATTGTGCTTGTTTACTTCATGCGTACGACTTGCAATCGACTCGGCTACACATGTTGGTATAAACGAGTCGATTGTGAGGTCCGTTTAAAAGGAACGCGAATGCAATCAGGAAAAGTGTTGCGGGCTAGCGCTCACTCCCCAGAGTACTAAAATAATTCAACAAAGCGACATTGTTATCAAACACCCCTGCATCTCCCGAGGAGTCATCCTCCTGAATTCCTCACCATCACCACCACCTCCATCGTCGTCGTCAAATGATCAAAGGTAAATAACAAAACAAATGTTATTTGTAATTAATTATGTATTTATTGTAGTCATTGTTATTGAACATTTAACATTTCCCCCTCCGTATGTTCACTCGTACCAGAAAGGTAACCCCCATTTTTTCTCCCATTGTAAACGAGGTTTTCTGCATTTGCGAAGTTCTGCGTCTGCGAGCGTTTTCCAGAACATAATCCTCGCGGCTTTTACCGTAATAACGACAGAAGCGCCCACACTCCCAGCGGGGAGATTACGACGCATTCTGGTTTATCTTTCACAAGTTCCGGTTTTCACGAAAACGCATTTTTTTTACGATTCAGACAGTTTCTAGGAGGCACTTTCTTAATTAACAACTTTCATGGTCTCGTCCGCACACTCTCCACAGTAGCTTAGCCTAGCCTGTACACAACACTAGACGTCTAACACTGACGGCGCTGACTGAGACAGCCAACTACTCTCCTTCGTAGCGCAATATCTAGCGGAGACGTTTAGCGACGGCGGCGATGAGATGACGGCAACGACGAGACGAGTCCACTCCCAGAACCGTCAGCATCGAGCTACCGCTCTCGGCTCCTTTTATGCTCCCAGTGCGGCCTGGCTCCACCCTGACCGCGCCTCCATTCTCGAACCCGCTCGCAGGTTCCAGGGGCCTCCAGATGGGGGCCTCCAGATGGGGTCCTCCGTGACCCTTACCCCAGTTCATCCCCTTTGCCAACACCCCGCACACGCCCCCACCGGCGTGTGTACTCTCCGTCCATCACAGTTGCCGCTGCTGTCCACCAGCCGGCGCTATTACACTACACATGTAAGACGGCTTTACAGAAGTGTCTCAGCTCCCACGTGTTCCCTTGACGTCCGATATGCCACCAACACCGCGATTTCCATGCCTTCACGAACTGTCCTCAGTCAGTCCTACCATGATCCATGTATGGGTAGTAGTAGGTGGCATCCACTGGCACATTTCGTAATTAGTTTTTTCCACTTTTTTCTCTCCCTCTGTCTTGTAGTGCCAATATCTCTCAAGTAGTGGCCACATCTTTCTGGCACCGATCTCTTATGATGATGTCGTCGTCGTCGTCATCAACCCCTTCACTCTTAGGTCTTCCTCTCTGTCCGGTTCCTTCCATTTTTTTCGAACAACAAAAACAACATTTTTAATTTTCCTGTTGTCCACCCGACAGATGTGTCCAGAGTAGTATCCAGTGTCCTTCTCTTCACTGCCTGCATTATCAGGTTGTCGTCTATCTCTGATGCAACCTTTGTCTCACTACGTTGGTTACTCTCCCATCTAAATAGTTCCAGTGTCCTCTTCGCTGTCTGCAGCTTCAGGTTGTCTTCTATCTATGGTGCAACCTTTGTCTCACTACCTTGGTGACTCTCCCATCTAAATCGCAGTTTGATGCGGAGCTGTCGAGTCTTCACGACAGCGTCACTCTCAGCTTGACTCGCGTGGTCACCGCCCCATGTCAGGTTCACTGTTTCTGCGACGTCATTTTTGCAATTGACCAGTCCAACAAACGCGTCTGCCTGAGCCGACTGACGCTGCAGGCAACTGATTTATTTGAATGCTCATTCACGTTTGCGCGATATTTTTTTTTATTTCGTATGCGACGGAGTTGTTTGGCTCCGATGTCTCTGCTTAAACCGAGCTATGACAAATGTTTTGATATTTCCATTTCTGTTGTTGTTTGCCTGTTGGCATAGTTCTCCAGTCTAACATTGGTGCGGAGGACAAGGCCGTAACAGTATGCTGCCTCTGCCGTAGGCCGATCAGTTTCAAACACAATGCGTACATTTCATGTTTTACCACAAGTATGTGTGTGGTTAATGAAGACCTGGTTAATGCCTTGCAATAGGTGTGTCTATTTGATGTTTCAACATCTTAACACCCCCCCCGTGTTATTTTTTATCGTCGGTGTGGGGTGAGTGTCGAGTCGGAGTGCGGTGTGGTGCGTGATGTCACTTTGGGTGTGTTTGGTGAAATGTTTGCCGAGTGTTTGTTAAATGATCGGAGAGTGGTTGGTGAGTGTCTTACGAAGCGTTTATTACGTGGTGCTTGGGTGGTAATATTTTGGTGAGTATGTGGTGTGCCGGCAATGCTTGGCGAGTGGCTGGTGAGTTTGCCGTGAGTGTTTGGTGAGCTTCGTGCGTGTGCGTGATGTGCCAGCAGGCTTGGGGCGTGGTGGCGTAGCGGTTAGCGCGCTTACGATTCCAACCCGGCGACCCGATTTCGATTCCCGCTCACGACCAACACCAGTGACGATTATCTGAATGGGTCCTGGACCTCCCCTAGGTCGACTCAGCCTCAAATGAGTGCCCGGTGCACTGCGTAAACATTGCCACTTGGGAGTCAAACGCGGTCGGTCGGTCGGGCGTGGTGCTGGCCACCCACCCCCTCACATGCTGTGCCGGCCTTAATAGGTGCTCGCTAGCAGCACTTGCCCCAACAGTCTGTTAAGGCAATTATTTGTATGTTACCAGGTAAGGATGACGAAGCTATGCAGCTCTTTTTCAGGAGCGACCTGGCCACAAATGATAGGTCCACGGAAGTGGCTTATCATCATCCCGTGGAAATTCATAGCAGTAGCCAAAAAATATCTACGGATGGGTGACGGCGATTCCAATTGCGGAGGACGACAAAGCGGAGGACCACGGAGAAAAATCCTCGTGACCACGGGGAGAGCGAGAGATATAACACGCAAACTCGGGTGCTGTTAGCGAGCAACTATGAAAGCCGGCATGGTGGTTGGCCATCACCACGTCCGGCCGCCTTTGTCTCCCCAGTCCTGATGTTCAGACGCACCAAAGACAAAGATCCCCAGTATAGCCTGAACAGACTGTTGGGGAAAGTGCCGCTGGCGAGCATCTAGAAAGGCTGGAACGGCACACGAGGGGGTGGGTGGTCAACACCACGCCCGGCCGCCTTTGTCTCCCCAGTGCTGTTCACACACACCACAGCAGATAGGACGGACTCATTTGAGGCCGAGTCGACATAGGGGAGGCTCCACGGCCTTTGCAGGCATTCGACGTCTTGGTCGTGAGCGGAAATCGAAATCGTGTCGACGAGTTCGTAGCGCGGCGCGCTAACCACTGCGCCAACACTCCCCATACACGCATGTGCTTGCGTTGAACTTCTTTCGCGCCGCACGTGGCCAACCGCGCTTATCGTCTTCTGTCGCCCACCAGGCTGCTGTGGGCTGTTCTGTTTGCCGTGCCTCGAGTGCCGCGTGGCGAGGGACTATGGCGAGTGCTGCTGCTTGCCATTGTTGCCCGGCACCAGCTTCTCCATACGCACCGGCATACGGGAGCGTTACCATATCGAGGTGAGGGACCGCCACTTCCACCCGTTTTTTGTTATTTTTTTTCCACTTCCAGGTAAGGCTCCACTGAGCTATA
This sequence comes from Lampetra fluviatilis, assembly GCF_964198595.1. Lineage (NCBI taxonomy): Eukaryota > Metazoa > Chordata > Hyperoartia > Petromyzontiformes > Petromyzontidae > Lampetra > Lampetra fluviatilis. The sequence goes on from NC_136339.1 coordinate 1,016,285, forward strand.
CAGCTGTGTGTGTGTGTTTTTCCCAGAAGCGACCTGGCCATCACAAATGATGACTCGCCGAAGTGGCGGCTCGTCATCGTGTGGAGGTTTATTGTCTTAGCCGAATACGCTCCTCTCAAGGCGCCCAGTCGCACCGTTAGCGCCACTGTGGTATAACGCTGCACTCGCAATCTCTGCTGTAGAGAGAGACGAGAGAGAGACGGTGCCAGGGTGGGTCAGGTGGGTTGGCTATGGGTGGGTGGGTGGGATGGGTATGGGTGGGGAGGGTATGGGTGTTTTTTTTGCATTCGACTGCAGGTATTGTGGTTAATGCAAACATGATTCCTTGTAAAAAAAAGGTTTCAGTTTTGTTGCCAGAAAAAAGGGTAAAAAAACTATTATTATTATTCTTAGAGGATGTTTGTTTGCATGTTTTGCCACAAGTATGTGTCGTTAATGCAAACTTGATTCCTGGCAAAAGGTATCTATTTGGTGTTTGGACATCTTAACACCTTTTGATTTAAAGCTTTCGTGATTGCAGGAATCCATACGCTTTGGTTCTTTCGTTAAAGTCCGAGATTTGTTCATGAAGCCATCCAGATATATAAACACAGGCACAACTTCAACCGAGAAGATGGGTACAAACTGAGCAATCATTGGAAGGACGTTATTAACCAGGTAAAGTCTTAACTGACTGTGATGTTTCCACATGCCTAGGTCAGCTGTTATTTCCGACTCTCTGAGTACATCACCAGGCTAAATATCTGTGAGGCTGCCTCGCCGCCTCCTGTGGCCGAGACCGTCACACATTGACACGCAAATCTCTCACATTTACATTTACTTACAAATTCCTTCTCTAGCTCCGCTCACTTACCCTTGGGTTGAGCCCACCAAAACCCTTTATAACTCTTGTTGCAGCAGTTTTTTTTCCTATGTCAGCAGTTCACCTGTTGTATCTGTTCCACCTGATGACGGTCGCTTGTGTTGCGATCGAAACGTCGTGATCTATTAATTTTCTTCCTACGTGACTTTACGGAAAGAACCAGAGTACATGTTGTATTGCCAGAAAGGGTTGGACCTATTCGTATGTCAACATTATGCAACATCCAATTCAGACGTTGGTAAAAATGTCAGCTGAGTGGCAGTTGCGACATATGAGCCTCTCGCATGCGAACGCCACTGATGGCTTGCTTCCAAGGTTAACGAGCGCAATGATCTTGCGATCATCGTGCAGCGTTACTGTCACGTTTCTACTCGACCTATTGCCAAGCGCAAAGCCACAAACAGCGAGTGCAAGGGCGTGCCTTCAAGGGAATGCGAAACTTGCCATTGGCCTACAAGGCTGCCACAATGGCTTAGCCCCCACATTACTTACAGGTACTGATCCATTTACTGCATATACACCAGTACCGGATTATCCTCGTAGCAAAAGTAGCTACATATGCTACGGGCCCCGCACTTTCAAGGGCCTCCGCGCTAAATGCTTTCAAGCTATCAATTTCAGTTCAATGATTCTGCACTTGCTCTATGACTATAGTACTAGACTGCCTTCAACTTTTATGAACGACTGGGTGTTTAAGGTTAGCGATTTGTCGTATTATCTGGCTGTATAACAAATGAAAAAATACAATTACTTTACTGTGCAAGTAAAAATATTGTGTTTTAATATTTACGTGTTTTTCTTCTATTTAGGGCCCCTTTATAACATATGCTACAGGCCCCGCACTAGCTTAATCCGGCACTGATTTACAACATCAATGAGGACCTTGAGATCTTATGATCTCCTTCTCAGTTTTCCGAGGTCAAGGCTCCGTTCCTGGGGGCAATCGGGGCTTTTGCCAGTGCAGCTCCGAGACTGTGGAACGCGTTGGCCTCCTGACAATTAGACAATTCAGAATCTTTAGAGATTTTTTTTTTAATCTCTCCTTGAAAACTCACCTCTTTAAGATGGTATTTTCCGCCGTAGTTTTTGTCGCTTTATGGCTGGCTCCATCTTATTTTTCTGCTTTCCATACACGGTAGCGCGTTGGCTTCCTCAAATGAAATGCCAAAACTATTTTAATAATATTTGCAAAACTTACATTCCATAATATGGTTAATAAAAAATTGGGTTAGATTGCATTAATATCAAAGTGTCGTTAAACCCGCCACCAGCCCGGCCACAGCCAATTAGTAATGGTTTGTCGTGTAAACGAAATGTAGCCAATTAGTTACTAGTTCAGCACTAACCGGTTGTGTGAAGAGTAAACCCACTGCAACATTCACAATTCGAGTACTTTGACGATTCGCAGGTAATTACAACAACAATCAGCTTCGTAAGGCGATATCCAGAATTTGTTCACCAACAACAATAATAATCATGATGATGATGATGAAAAATAAGAACAGATTTTACCCTTTCTGGAAATAAAACAAGAGTTGTGTTAAGATGTTCAAACACCAAATAGATGCATATTTCAAGGCGTAAAGTCTGCATTAACCACACATACTTGTGAAAAAAACATGCAAACACATGCTATGATAATTATGTATGCATTGTTTTTAAAACTAATTGGCCTACACCAGAGACAGCCTTCTAAAACTTATTCTTATTTTTCATTATTTTGTATGTTGGCAAAACGGGTTTCCCAAAGATAGAACTGCTCGACTCGAGCTGGAAGTGTTCTGACACTTGCATTGTGTTTCTATTGTTCACCTGTTGGGGTTCTCTGGTCTAACACTGGTGGTGAGGCAAGGCCACAAATCAGGCTGTTTCTGGCATAGGCCAATCAGTTTCAAAGACAACGTGTACATGATTATCAAAGGCCGTAGCCATGGAGTCAACATTGGGGGGGACCAAATCTTCCAGGGGGTCTAGGGGTCCCCCCCCAGAAAAAATATCTAAATTTGAAAACGAATTTCCTGCCTAAAATATAAAAAAAATTCACTAACACATGGGATGGACTTTTTATTTATTTTTTACAATAATGTCTAATAGTGTATTGTATTACTTTGCTTCGTTTTTTTCTTTTTTACATTTTCTTGTCTCATTGTATGTAATGGCAGAGATTAGGGCTTAATAAAGTACAACCATGACTACAATCATATCAACAGAAATCTATGCATTGTTATATGAAGACAAGTCCAATTATTGTGGGCAAGGTTTAGCAAATTGTTGTTTATATTTGCATAGCAATTTTTTTTATATTGTTTATAGCAATATATTGGGGGGGGGACATTTTGAGCATATTTGAATATTGGGGGGGATGTGTAATTACGGCCTTGTTATCAAAGCATGTTTGTTGGCATGTTTTGCCACAAGTATGCTCTGATAATATACGCATTGTCTTTGAAACTGATAATGACTTGGATAATAATTTACATTTACGGGGTGCCCGTGAACAATGCATCTCAGATGCACAGCGCGTACAACGGAACGAGTGAGACGCAGCCGGAGAGAGAGACTAACGAGACAGACGGAGATCCTGAGAGACACTTGGGGGGGGAAGGGGGGGCGTGTTAATCAGGCGTCGTGGGGGTCATCAACCGGGAGACTTTTTGTCTCACATCGACCGCTGGTTGCTGAGCCTCCTGCAGTGTAGAGACAAAAGCCCCAAGGCTGGGAGTGTGGTGCGGTGAGTAGTTAATGGATGGATCTGGGACTCGGATCTTCTATTTTTGCATCAGATTCAAACACCCACCTTGATGTGACCTACTGCGAAAGAGCCACCTTCAGAATCAGAATATCGATTTGTGCTGGAGGAATTCGACGAGCTATGAAGCTCATATTCACAGATGTCCAGTCGGGGCACGGGATAAGAACGTGACAACAACAACCAGTTACAAAAACACGATAGGAGTGGAAAGTACAAGAAAGGTAAACAAATCACCCAAACACAAACAAATACAACACTCAACCATACAGATGAAGCAAAAGACAAAGCCCACTGAGGTATGAAGTCAAAAGCGACCTGGCTATACCTCAAATGATAGCCACTCAACAAAGTGGCTTAAGGGGCCGTTCATAAATGACGTCACGCACCTAGGGGGGTGGGGGTCAGACATTTGTGACGATGTATGACGGGGGGGGGGGGGGGTTGAGAAATGTGACGTCACATCAAAATGCGCAAATTTAAATAAACATAGACAACACGTTCTACTTAATTAAATCTACTTTAATACATGTTTTCTCCTACAACACCAGAGTGCAGCGGCACATTAAATGCGCACTACAATGACAATAGTTTAAAGCGATTTGAAGCATGTTTTATTTTCAAAATGGAAGTATGGTTTTGGGAGGAGTGGGGGGCAGAGCTTTGTGACGTCATATTTGAGGGGGGGGGTCTCACTTTTTGCGACGCCGTGTGACGAGGGGGGGAGGGGTCAAAAATCGTCCAAAATCGCGTGAAGTCATTTAGGGACGGCCCCTCACGGCTCAGGTTGGTAGGGCACGGCGTTTGTTGGCTACGCGCGTGCGCTTGCTCCGCTGCAGGTGTCGCGATAGCGCTGCACGCCCCCGGTGTTTAAAGCAAAAAACAAATTGATTAGAATCCAAGGGCAGTGTTGATGCCGTTTCGTATTCCGCTTCTTTTTTTCCTTTTGCTGAGACCTGGCTTGATAGTGTGCAGATTGTGTGGTCAACGGTGCCCTGTAACAGCAGACCTTCAGAGACTGGATCCCTGGGTCGTTTTGAACCTCGATAAACTTTTAAAAACAGAGTAATGCAAAAGAACGGGTTGTGTAAAAATGTCCTAGGCACAATTGTCACAGCAATAAACCATTCAAGGTTACTCTGATTCTTTCGGTAAAGTCACGTAGGTATAAAATTAAATTAAATCACGACGTTTCGATTGCAACACAAGAAATCGTCATCAGGTGGGAAAACCACAGCAAGAAATATTTTTTGCTGAAGTGGGAGAGAGATGCCGTGGTCGGCATGCCGTAGTCGGCATCTCTCTCCCACTTCAGTCTTTGGGCATCTCTCTCCCACTTCAGCAAAACATCTTTCTTGCTGTGGCTTTCCCACCTGATGATGATTGCTTGTGTTGCAATCGCAACGTGATTTATTTTTATTTTACACCTACGTGACTTTACCGAAAGAACCAGAAAGTATGGATTCCTGCAGTCACGAAAGCTTCAAATCAAGACATTCAAGGTTAATGAGCCCCGATATGAATCATGTGACGATCGTAAATACTGCCACCAAGTCTCTCTGAGCTGTGTCCTTTCTCAAAGATGTCGGTGATCATGGCCTTCTTTCGGTTTAGCTCTGTCCATAATATTACTTAAGGACCTGTTCGTCTATTGGTATTGTTAGTTTTTGGGCAATGTTAGTCAATGGGCAATGTTAGTCTACGGGCAATGTTAGTCTCTGGACAATGTTAATCTATGGGCGATGTTAGTCTATGTGCAATGTTCGTCTATGAGCAATGTTAGTCTATTGGTAATGTCAGTCTATGGGAAATGTTAGTCTATGGGCAATGTTAGTCTATGGTGCAATGTTAGTCTATGGTGCAATGTTAGTCTATGGTGCAATGTTAGTCTATTGGTAATGTCAGTCTATGGGCAATGTTAGTCTATGGGCAGTGTTAGTCTATGGGCAATGTTAGTCTATGGGCAATGTTAGTCTATTGGTAATGTTAGTCTATGGGCAATGTTAGTCTATGGCGCAATGTTAGTCTATTGGTAATGTTAGTCTATGGGCAATGTTAGTCTATAGTGTAATGTTAGTCTATGGTGCAATGTTAGTCTATTGGTAATGTCAGTCTAAGGGCAATGTTAGTCTATGGGCAGTGTTAGTTTATGGGCAATGTTAGTCTATGGGCAATGTTAGTCTATGGCGCAATGTTAGTCTATTGGTAATGTTAGTCTATGGACAATGCGAATCTTATCTCTTTATGTGCCGCGCACTTTCCGAAAGAAGTCGGTGAACTTGGCCTTCCTTTTATGTAGTTCTGCCCATGGTAATGACTCAATAAAGTTGTCCCCGATGCTCCCAGTTGCATCCAATCGTTAAAATGGGTTGTGGTGCAACTCAACCACTGGCAGAGCCAGTGTGTGGGGGGGGGGGGGGCAAGTGCCCCCACAATGATCCGATCGAAATACCTAATTTCGATCGGATCATTAGGTTTTATTAGTAATAAATCGGGATTTTGCGACCCCCACTGCTACTGTGAAGCATATTATTACGTGCCAGGAACTCTATGAGATGATAGGAGAATAGTCTGTGTCCATAATTGGCAATAAGTAATGGAAAAGCAGTTATAATTGACTCAGAATTGTGCGCAGTTGCATATACAGCACACGACTTCCCTGAAGGCATCACCACCTTCAGCGAGCGCGATGCCGATCACACAACGCGGTTCGAATTCGACCCTCGATTGATGGCTGCGCCATCACCTCACACGCGTCGAATAAAAATCAAGGGACAAGTCCTTACTTACCAACAACTCCTATCATTTTTAATTGTTGGTGGGGTTGCCCCCCCCCCAACCTGAAAATCCGGGCTCCGCCATTGCCAACAACCCCCGCTTCTTGTAGTATAACTTTCCAGTCACCTCCGATTAGCACGGTCGGCTACGTACGGCGCAAAAGAAGTTCAATATACACACACGCATTCATACCTAGTCTCTTGTTTTCTCGACGACGTGCTCAAGAAATCGACCCCTGCCACCAGGTGACATTTGAAACGTAGCTCGGAGTAGGAGATGGATAACGTCCGTAAAACCGCCCGCAATGCGCACATGTTTATTCCCCCTACCGCAGTGACCCCCCCCCCCCCCCCCGCATTAGCCACCACACCGCCCACACCACCCGTGCCACCAATGTATCCACACTGCCACTGCTGCTTTGCACGCGACCTCCTTCTGGCTACATCCAGGTATAGGAGGTCTTTGACCGCATGGCGTGAGAAACGCGCATTTCTGTGCGTGGGAGGCAATTCCAGAAGGTTTGCAAACCTCATCTGTATTGTGAGGTGTGCCAATTTCGGAACGGCGAGTGGCTGTTGTAATGTTGAGGGCGCGTTCTACCAGGAACTTGTGTTTCAACCACCACCACGCTGCATGCCACAACACGGCCACTTCTGCTGCTTTTCCTCACACTACTCGACTTTGGAATTCCCTCCCAGGATAAGCGGAGTTCGCGCAATCTCGCTCATCCTCGCAGCAGCAGCGGCGGGTGGCTTTTGGCTGGCCATCGAACAAAAACAGTGACCGCATTGCGCGGCACTTTCGGATGTGCTCATGCGGCCGTCTGGAACGCTCTTCCTTCCGATATTAGGAAGCCACTGGAGCTGTGTACTTTTAAATCAGATTTAAAATCTAGATGATGATGATTTAAGCATTGATATACGGTGCTTTTTCTGGAAGACTTTGCTGTTTTTTCCTGGATTTTTCTGTTTGCGCGTAGTCACTTTAAGATGTTTCTTGTTCATGTTTTTGTTTGTTGCGGTTGCACCCGATTCAAGAGCCGAATGGCTCACAGGGCTATACCTGATAAATGAAAACAGTTTTTTTTTCTTTAGAATTTTTGTGTTTAGTTTTTTGTCCTTCCGCCGGACCTCCGATTATCACGGTTGGCAACTACGGTGCGAAAGAAGTTCAACATACATACATACCCAAGCTGTTATCATGAAGAATATCAACATAGTGAGAGCCGAGGCCGTGGTGGCTTTGCCTGTGGCCTGTAACCCAGCACTGTTGGAGGCAGCAGCAGCTGCAGCAGGGGGGGTTGGTGGATCACAACACAGATGATGCAACGCTCTCTTCCCGTGAGCGTCGAGGATGAGCCGTGTGAATGTTGAACTTCTTTGTCACCATACGTAGCCAACGGCGCTAATCGCAGGTGCGGACGACAAAGCGTGGACTAATCCCCATCTGTTCCAACTCCATTTTCTGTGAGCGTTGAGGAGGAGCCGTTCCCGGCCAGGCATGGTGCTGTCCAGCAACCACCCCTTCGTGTGCCACCGCGCCAGCCCCATAGGTGCTGCTACTCCCTACTAACAGCACTTGCCCCAACAATCTGTTAAGGCTATACGGGGGGGTGTCTTTGTCTTTGTGTGTGTGCGTGTGCAGGGCACGGTGTGCCGTGATTGGGTCCACCTGGCATACTGCTTTTCGTGCGCCTTGTGCCAGACTGCACGGGAGCTCAAGCATCGGCGCACGCAGGCGAACGTGGTCACCTACCGTGGATAAGAGGGCATCGCCATCATCACCACCACCATCGTCACCACCACCATCGTCATCATCAGGATTATTATCATAGAACAACCATCATCATCATCATTACCACCACCACCTACATCACCACCACTACTACCATCGTCATCATCATCATCGAACAACCATAATCACCTTCATGATCATCATTACCACCGCCATCATCATAATCATCATTACCACCACCTACATCATCACCACCACCATCATCATAGAACCACCACTTAAACCTACGTACAACCACCAAGATCAGCATCATCCTGAAACACACGCCGGGTGGATGCCGTGTGCGTGGATCGGGTTTCAAGGGAACACTTCTGCACACAGGCAGCGGAGACGCAATCACCCCACTCCCGCCCCGTGTTCGAGAAGAGCCCCGCTGAAGTGGCTGTGTGCACACACGCTTCGGATTTAGTTTTTGGCATCGAGATCCATGAAACATATATATTTTTGGAATTATCCGCGATTTTGAATTATCCGCAGACAATTGAGAGCATCGTGCAGTACGGTTTCACCACGTGGATGTCACGAGGGGCACGGCACTGACAATCGGCAATCGGTGCCTCCCAACATCCCCACTCCACTGCCACAACTGCATGTCTGTCTGTCTGTGTGTTTAACTTCTTTTTTATCGAAAGTAGCCAACCGCGGTGGTGCAGCGGATAGCGCTACGCTGCGCTACGCTGCGCTTTGAACCTGGCGACCCGATTTCGATTCTCGCTCACGGCCAACGCTAGTGACGATTGTTTGAACCGGTCCTGGGCCTCCCCTAGGTCGACTCAGCCTCAAAAATGTACCTGGTGCGGTGTATAAACATCGCCACGAGGGAGACAGCAGGTCGGGCATGGTGCTGGCCACCCACCCACCCCCTCGTGTACTCTGCTGGCCTTCATAGGTGCTACACGCTAACAGCACTTTCACCAACAGTCTGTGAAGGCTATATGGGAGCTCTTTGTCTTTCTGTTGAAATCCTTTCGTCCCGTGCGTAGCCAAACCGCGCTAATCGGAGGTGCGGGACATCGCATGTGTTTTGTGGCACGCCAACTCTGCACGCCTCTGTGTTATGCACTTTTAAATCACCTCGATTGAAAACGCATTTCTTTAGAACTGCTTTTGGCGTGTTTAGTTTGTTGTGCTTCCACCCCCCCTCCGCACACCTCCGATCTATCACGGTAGGGCTATGTATGGTGCGAAAGAAGTTCTACTACGTACATACGCCCACGTGTGTGTGTGCTGTCGAATCTGTTTGTGTTTCCGGTAGCCTGAATGGATGTTTCCGTTACGATGGGGCTTTACAGATTTGCAAGTTTGAACTCCGCAGCCACTCGTCACGTGTAACCACCACCCCGCAGTTTCCAAAATGTAGCAAGTCGATCGTCTCGGCTCGGTCACCCACTGACTCACCAAGAGACACGTAGCCTTACATAGAGACCCACCTGATACAGGGAGCTTCAAAAAAATACCACAAGAAATGTGACGCCACCGGGCTCTTTAAACCACCTGGAGAAGATTCCAGGGCATGTGTTGACAATGATGGCGAACAAGTGGAGACTCTTTGACTTTTCGAAGCTATGAACATTACATTTGTTATCATGTTGCAGTGTGTTATCCATTAAAAACAATAGTCCCATGTAAGTGTTAACATTGTTTTGAAGCACCTGGCATATATGGAGACGTATAAACTCGCACACACGCACACATTGAGTTGTCACCACTCAGACTCATAGCCACCACTCTGCGCGTTGAATTGTAATTGTCTTCAAGAAACGAGACAATATGTGGCAATGCGGCTGCTGTCACCGCTGTTACTGCGTTGGCAGTGGTGCACAACCACAAACCCTCAACACGCTCGTCAGATACAACCTTGTGACCCCGAAAGGAACACAGGATGTCGAGGCGATGTGTGCGGTTGGCTTCTTTCACGCACCGTACGTGAGCCAACCGTGCCAATAGGTGGTTGCGATCTATGGGTCTTGAAGGGCCATCGTCTAAAATAATCATGCCGGCGTGTGCGTGAACCGTAAGATGCAAAACGGCTGAGGCTAAAGATCCCGCGTTTAGCGCCGTTGGCTAAGTACGTTGCCACAGAAGTTCAACATACATAAACATCCACACACACGATGTACTTAGAAACCTTTTTACCGAGCCGTTGTGCCTACCCCCCTCCCTCCGTCACGGTCTAATCTTTTTCCGAATTCTCACATTTAATAAAATGACTCCATTTGGAAATTGTTAACTCAATTCTGCGAACGCCTGTCAGGAAACCCTCCTGCTCGAGTCTTGAGGCTCGTGGAGGCTTTACTGCAGGCTAATCGAGCGGAGTGATGAACAATACCATGTTTCCTTTTAGGTCGGTGTGAATAGTGAATTTATTGCTTTTTTTATTTCACCAGGCAAGGCCCGCTGAGCTGTGTAGCTCTTCATGCAGAAGCGACCTGGCTGTCACAAACGATAGCTCGACGAAGTGGCTGATATCGCCATGGCGTGTAAATGTATAGCACGAGCCAAATATTCGGAACGAGTGACGTTGATTCTAAATGTGGATGGGGAAAAACCGGAGAGAAATCCACGCGACCACGGAGAGAGAGACGCAAACTTCAAATATACAGCAGCAGGCATCAGGGTCGGGATGGAACCCACGACCTCCTGAATACCAGGCGAGGTAGTTAACATCTCCTAGCCACCGTGGTCGCCACGGATTCCTCTCATTTGCCCCGTTTGTACCGTCTCGTTCGTATTGTTCACCGCGTGTTCAATCTCGCCTGCAGTTAAGTTCGCTTCCACGGTTCGCCAAAACGAAACGCTCACGCGTCAGATCGGACGAGTCGTAAACGAATACATGTCTTTGTTTATCTATCGCCAGTGTAAGAATGTATTGAGAATCATCGATGCATAGTCTTTGTGATGACTTGTTATGACTTGCCTATTGTATCGCGCTTTTTTGTTGCAAAACGTGCACCGAATTCCCTTTGGCGCGTACACTGATGATTGCGGTGTACACTGATAATGATTACGGTGTACACTGATACTGATTACGGTGTACACTGATCATATTTACGGTGTGCTTTCAGTTGCTACTTTGATTTTTGAGTGAATAAAAAAACAAAACGGATCCCCTCGTGCCGCTGTCAGAGCCTCGCCGAGTGTTCGTGAATGTGGTAGCCGTTTCGTCTGTGGGCAATACGTTCACGTGCGTGTTGAACTCCTTTCGCACCGTACGTAGCCAATCATGCTCATCGAAGGTGCGGGCAATGATGGCTACACTCTGCTGATGTGTCCCGGTCACAATGAGATCGGTGATACTAAACCTTGTCTTTGTGCTACATAAATGATAAATGTCCACATCATGATTGTGACAAGCTACCTCTCTGAGATGCAATTTGTGGTAGCTATATTGCAGCTCAAATGGGCCTTACCTCGTCAAATAAAAAAAGTGTCATAATAGGATTTTCTCCTTTTTTCTGGCAACAAAACTGAAACCTTTTTACAAGGATTCATGTCTGCATTAACCACAATACTTGCAGTCAAAATGCAAAAAAACCCACTAATAATATATGCATTGTCCTTGAAACTGATTGGTCCACACCAGAGACAGCTTTCTTTTGAGTCTCGTCTCAATTGGTGCTCGGCCAGATTTTGATACTGGCAAAGGAGGTCTAATGATATAAAAAAGTGTAGTTTGTTAACCAGGATGGCCTGCGCGGATTTGAACGCGAACCTCTGCAACAAGTGACTAACGCGCTACCGCAGGGCCACCGTGCGCGCACCAAACCGGTTTAATCATCTTCGCACGTGATCATGCCGGCATTCCCGTCACATTGTGCCGTTTTAAGGCACCTCGTTTGTTCGTATAATCTACTTACACGAAGCACATGGCACGCAAGAACAGTTCCCAACCTAAATGGGGTCATTCTGCCCACTCTACGGCCAAATTGCCGTATTCCTCCCCGCAGGTGCCAATGTAAGCCAATGACAGCTCGGTCACGCCAAATTGACTGCTGCGCACGTGCACCTGCAACCAATGGGCGTTGAGACGGCGAGACGACGCTCAATCGCGGCAGCCATCCCATTGTCATCACGGTCGAAGAACTAAACTAAATCGATTTTTTTTTATTTTACCAGGTAAGCCCCCACTGAGCTATGTAGCTCTCTTTTTGCAGAAGCGATCTTGCCACAAGTCATCGCCCAACCAAGGGGCTTATCATCATGTGGACATTTATATCAGCCAAATACCCTAAACCAGTGGTTCTTCTTAACATGGGGTGCAGGCATTCCCTGGGGGTGCGAGACACGGGCAGATTTTTTTTTAGAAGGTAAATCATCGAAGTGTAGTAGAGTTATCCACTCGATGCTCACAAACTGGGAGAGCTAATCGTTGACAAGGTTTTCCCGCTCAAACTAACGGTCAGGGTCTCACAAGTTGTGAGAGCTGACCGTAAACAAGGTTTTCCCGCGCGACCTAACGGTCAGGGTCAGATAGGGTAAATTGGGATCCTAAAGCAGATTGGGAACAACCAATCACAGGGTTCCACAAGGTGGCCGGGGATTGGACAACCCGGCCACGAACAAGTATAAAGCCAGAGCGCTCAGAGCTCTCGGGGAGTTCGACTACACGAAGACCCAAGACGGCGGAAGAAGCCTAGGACCCTGGACCAAGCCCTCCAGCCCTTATAAGGGCTAGGGTTCAGAGTAACCAGTGGTCGGGGAGACATCTCCCTAGGTCCAGTCAGAGGACATTGAAAGAGCGGGATATTAAGTAGCCTGTAGGGTGCGGAGGCTTGTACGTTCTGAGTGTAACGGGTGAGGGGACCGTATACCCCTCAGTGCATAGGGACTGTGTTCATAAGACGAATAAAAGTGTGTGCTACAAAAGACGTTGAAGAGTCCGTCTGTACAACACTACATTTGGCGTCAGAAGATGGAAACAAGACGAACGAACCGCACGCGAAGTCCCGATGATGCAAGCTCCGACTCACCTGTGGGTGCTGCGGGCGGCGCTGAAGATGTTGGCGTGTTGCCAGCCGCCCCACCACCAGCTGTGCAGCCGATCGGGTATTTCCACAGACCCGGAAAAGACTAAATGTGTCAGCCAATGGCCTACCCCCACCTCTGCTGGGGATGTTCGCAGTTTTATCGGGTTCGCGTCGTACTACCGACGCTTTGTGGCTGGTTTCGCTACAATCGCCAAGCCACTACACGCTCTTACAGCGAAAGGGCTGAAATTTCATTGGGGAGACGCGGAACAGGCCGCATTTGACTCCTTACGGAACGCTCTTGTAGCAGCACCGCCCCTGGCTTACCCCGATTTCGCAAAGCCGTTTATTCTGGACACCGATGCCAGTAACACTGGGATCGGCGGGGTGCTGTCCCAAATCGTTGATGGCGTTGAGAGGGTGGTTGCCTATGGAAGCAGGGTTTTGTCCCCTGCAGAGCAACGTTATTGCGTAACCCGACGCGAGCTGCTGGCCATTGTTTACTTTATACAACAATACAGGCCATACCTGTACGGTCAAAGGTTTACCGTGCGCTCCGATCACTCTGCGTTACAATACGCTTTGCGCATTGACCAACCGTCTGGCCAGCTCTCCCGATGGCTTGAAGTCCTCCAGGACTACAATTTTATGGTGATTTACCGTAAGGGTACACAGCACAGTAATGCGGACGCGCTATCTCGCCTCCCGTCAGAACAATGCGCCTGTTTCACGGGTTCTGGCCGGTGCAAACCGCAAATAGTACGCCCGGTTGCACCTCCTGAAACGGTATCTGCTGCCCTTCCTTCCGATCCTGCGCCGGGTGCGGACCACGAAAATCCGCCAGCAAGTGACGACTTGCTGGGGATAACGTTGGATGAATGGGGTCGGCACCAAATGAACGATGCGTCATTGTTGCCTCTGCGTCGTCGCGCATGTGATTCGTCCTCACGTTCAAGTAAATCTAACTCTTTTGCCATGCGCCGCGGTCTGCTCATGCATTGGGATGCTGATTCTTGCCAGTACAAAATTGTAGTGCCATCGGCTTTGCGGTGTTCGGCTGTGTGCGCGGCACACGAGCGATTGTCGCACCTGGGTGTGCATAAAACCATTGGGTTGCTAAGATTACAATTTTACTGGCCGGGCATGCTTCGCGACGTAACTGATATTTTAACGGGCTGCACCCAATGTGCGCAACGTAAACCTCCAGCGAAGCCGGCATGTCCACCGCTGCAGCCCATCACGGTATCCCGTGTGAACGAGCTGATTGCTCTCGACATTTTGGGGCCTTTCCCTACGATGCCTCGTGGTAACAAGTACCTTCTGGTTGGGGTGGAGTATTTTACACGGTGGCCTATGGCCTGGGCCCTCCCCAACCAGTCGGCAGCAGCCGTGGTGGACGCCTTTGTTCAAGGCTATGTGCTGGACAAGGGCGCTCCAGAACGGTTGCTGACCGATCAGGGAAGACATTTTTCAAGTACCCTGCTGAGTGAGGTATGCCGCCTGTTGGGCACTAAGAAGGTGCGCACTTCGCCCTATCACCCCCAAACAGATGGCATGGTGGAGCGGTTGCATAGAACCCTTACCTCTATGCTATGCCATCAGGTTGACGAATCCCACGTAGACTGGGACCTGCAGATCCCAGGGGTCCTCGCTGCTTACCGCATGGCGCCACATGCAGCGACAGGGTTCTCCCCATTTTTCCTAATGTATGGCAGGGAGGCCATTCCCCCCGCTGATGTGCGGCTTGGGATAGAGCAGATTTCACAGTCATCGAAGCTCACTGACCATTTGCGGTTCAACCTACAAAAGCTGTCTGAGGCTCGTGATGCGGCGATCGAAAATTCCGCCTCCCGCCGGCGGGCTAATTCAAGGTTGCAAGCCCCTCGCACGTCCGTGCATCAGTGGGCTCCAGGTGATATGGTGTGGCTTCATTGCCCCCAGGTGCCGGTGTCCACATCGGCTAAACTCCTTAAACCATGGCGGGGTCCGGTTGAGGTGGTCGAGATAATGCGCCCACAATGTGTTAAAATCCGTTGGGGACGACGTCGCTGGTTCGTGCACCCCTCTCGTCTGAAGCCATTTGTTGCTCCGCGCGGCTCTGCGTCACACTCAAAACACGAGGGCCGAGCGTGTGATATGCCCGACGAGCAGGATGTCGCCCCGTTAGTACCTAACCCACAGCGCAGACGTGTCATTCCTCCCGCAGATGATGCGGGACTGAGGGAGCCGGGTGAGCCACGAGTCTCTGCAAAAAGGCCTCTGGGCCCACCCAACATGTTTGCCAGGATGCCCGACCCACCTAACATGTTTGCCAGGATGCCTGACCCGTCTACACCAAGAGTCTCTGCAAAGAGGCCTTCTGACCCACCCAACATGTTTGCCAGGATGCCTGACCCGCCCAACATGTTTGCCAGGCTGCCCGACCCGTCTGCTCAGAGGGTCTCCGCAGAGAGGCCTCCTGCCTCTGCTGACATTTTGCCAGGATGCCTGGTCAGCCTGTAGCCCGGAAAAGGGTACCCATCCCCTACGACGGGCCCGCAAAATACACACGGGCTAGATCGCGTCGGTTTTCTTGATTGCCCATCATTTTTTTTTGCGGCAGCTGAATGCTGCATGCGTTGCGAGTCGCGAATGTCGTTATTTGTGATTGGTTCTGACCATGTACATATGTTGCGTTGTTGATATTTATAGTGGGCGTTCCTGTTCTTGTTGGTTGTGGCACACACACTTTGATTCATTGATGGGGATTTTCTGCTTGTAACAGCCGGGACGGCTGAGGCTTCCGAAGGGGAGGGTGATGTAGTAGAGTTACCCACTCGATGTTCACAAACTGGGAGAGCTAATCGTTGACAAGGTTTTCCCGCTCAAACTAACGGTCAGGGTCTCACAAGTTGTGAGAGCTGACCGTAAACAAGGTTTTCCCGCGCGACCTAACGGTCAGGGTCAGATAGGGTGAATTGGGATCCTAAAGCAGATTGGGAACGACCAATCACAGGGTTCCACAAGGTGGCCGGGGATTGGACAACCCGGCCACGAACAAGTATAAAGCCAGAGCGCTCAGAGCTCTCGGGGAGTTCGACTACACGAAGACCCAAGACGGCGGAAGAAGCCTAGGACCCTGGACCAAGCCCTCCAGCCCTTATAAGGGCTAGGGTTCAGAGTAACCAGTGGTCGGGGAGACATCTCCCTAGGTCCAGTCAGAGGACATTGAAAGAGCGGGATATTAAGTAGCCTGTAGGGTGCGGAGGCTTGTACGTTCTGAGTGTAACGGGTGAGGGGACCGTATACCCCTCAGTGCATAGGGACTGTGTTCATAAGACGAATAAAAGTGTGTGCTACAAAAGACGTTGAAGAGTCCGTCTGTATAACACTACAGAAGCACAAATTAAGCACAGGCACGTAAGTACAACTACTTTTATTCTTTGGTTCTTTCGGTAAAGTCACGGAGATAGAAAAATTATGACAAAAAATAAAGTGAATAAAAAAATGAAGTATACTGTAGCCTGGTTCTTAACCTTGGTGAGTGTATTGGTAGTCTATAATGTAAACTGTAGCCTGGTTATTAAGCTGGGTGAGTGTACTGGTTGTCTATAATGTAAACTGTAGCCTGGTTATAATGTAGACTGTAGCAATGGTTATTAAGTTGGGTGAGTGTACTGGCAGTCTATAATGTAGACTGTAGCCTGATTCTTAACCTTGGTGAGTGTACTGGCAGTCTATAATGTAGACTGTAACCTGGTTGTTAACCTTGGTGAGTGTACTGACAGTCTATAATGTAGACTAGCCTGGTTATTAAGCTGGGTGAGTGTACTGGCAGTCTATAATGTAGACTGTAGCCTGGTTCTTAACCTTGGTGAGTGTACTGGTAGTCTATAATGTCGACTGTAGCCTGGTTATTAACCTTGGTGAGTGTACTGGCAGTCTATAATGTAGACTGTAGCAATGGTTATTAAGCTGGGTGAGTGTACTGGCAGTCTAATGTAGACTGTAGCCTGGTTCTTAACCTTGGTGAGTGTACTGGTAGTCTATAACGTAGACTGTAGCAATGGTTATTAAGCTGTGTGAGTGTACTGGCAGTCTATAATGTAGACTGTAGCCTAGTTCTTAACCTTGGTGAGTGTATTGGCAGTCTATAATGTAGACTACATTATAGATTGCCAGTACACTCACTCCGATTATCTAAATGGCGGAGGGGAAAATCCGAGGGCCCGGAGAAAATATCTATGCGACCACAGGGAGAGAGACATGCCAGCTCCAAAAATACAGGCGCCAGAGTCGGGGTCGAACCCACGACCTCTTCTATTCCAGGCGAAATAGTTAACAACTCGCCACTGCAGCGCCCTGTCCAGCACTCTGAGAATATATTGTAGCACATCAACAATAGCCGCCATTCGCTACTATGTGGCGGTGATGTCCCACGATGCCTGTGCCAGGGCCGGTGCACTGAGGCCACGTGAAGTGGCGAAGGCTCGCTGGCAGATGGTCACGGGACAGATGCAGGTTCCATGAGTTGACCGAGATGACTGGCAGATGCACGATGCTCTCCACTGCGCCAAATTGCTGTATCTTAGCCACCCGGCGCCCCGCTCGCTGTTGCTGTTGTGAGCGTCGCTCCTCTGCCCTCTGCTGTTTCTGGAGGGCGACTGCCTCCAGCTTCCCAGTAGCGTCCTTCACGAGCCTCCTCCACAGAGGCCGATCTGTGACCACTGCACAATGTACCAGCGACATTGTACGATTTCACTTCTGATCTAATTGAATAAATTTGGCAATAGGGTTTGGTTATTGAATGGTGTGGCTGTTACCCAAAAGCTACTAGTAGTCTTGATTTGAAGCTGTCGTGACTGCAAGAATTCATACTCTCTGGTTCTTTCGGTAATGTCACGTAGTTAGAAAAAATGATACAATAAAACACGACGTTTCGGTCGCAACACAAGCACCCTTTTCTCACCTGAAGACGGACGCTTGTGTTGCGACCGAAACGTCGTGTTTTATTTTACAGTATTATTTTTGCTTCTATCTACGTGACTTTACCGAAAGAACCAGAGAATATAGCTACTAGTAGTGTCACTACTCATATGCCGATTTAAACAATACTTGTCATCAGAAGACGTGGTGTAAAGTGGCAGTATCCAACTCTTATGATCCACTCTCTCTCTCTGGTCTCTCTACTTACGTGCTATCGTCTTCGTATGGCTGGTGCTGATGTAGTGCAATGGTTCTTAACATTTGCTGCAGCCGGCACCCCTTTGGTTCTCAGGAATGGCATCGCGCACCCCCTGGTTAAGAGCCACCGATGTGGAGCGACAACTAGTGGCGGATTAAACTAGTGCCGGGCCTGTAGCATATGTTATAAAGGGGCCCTAAAAAAACATACCTATTTTTAACTTGCATAGTAAAATAATTTATTATTTTCATTTGCTACAGCCAAATCATACGACAAATCTCTAACCTTAGACACCCAGTCGTTCATAAAAGTTGAAGGGCAGTATAGTACTATAGTAATAGAGCAAGTGCAGAATCACTGAACCGGAATTGATAGCTTGAAAGCATTTAGCGCGGGGCCCTTGAAAGGGCCCGCAGCTATTACATATGTAGCAACTTTTGCTCCGAGAATAATCCGGCACTGGCGGCAACCTCTCATTTCACGCTGAGCAGGTTGGCCCGGATAATTGCGCCAGCAGCGGCGGAGTGTTTTGCTGTGACAATGCCTCAGCCGCGTCTGTGAATCGGACAATGAAGTCGTTATACGACCCACTGCCGTTTCTGCCAGGTTTCCAATTTCGGAGAGTTTGTGTTTATTTTACACGTGTGTGTGCGTATCGATCATCCACCGCACCTGTCATGGTTTTGTGTGGATGCGGTTTGGGGTTGCCTATAAGATCGACGGAAGATCATAGCCGGGGATGTTCTGCGTTGCGTCTGTCTAGAGTTGTTTGTGACTTCTTGTGAACTCCGTTCTCGGGCTGTCCTAGCTTCATCAGGTTTGCCGTTGCATTTGGTGAAGGGGGAACGAGATTGGGTTCCAAAGGGCTTGTGCTTAGGCGGAGTTAGACTTCGACATATTTGGCGGTGTGGGATTTCACTTTGACCCTCAAATATTATTTACAACCGAAACTACCGTTGCCTGTTCAAATTCATTACCCTGATTTAGAAATCCCCTCGCGGTCTTGCCCCCACCGTATGTTGCCACTCTTGTATCTTGCTACGTGTCGCCTTCTCTCTCTCTCTACGTTCTCACTCTTTGCTGCCTCTCTCTGTTCTTCCTTCACCTTGTGCTCAATCCACGCTGTCGCTTTCTCACTCTTCTCGCCCCCCCCCCTCTTCACCTTCACTGGATCAAACTTCCCCCTCCACATTAGGCGGCCACCTTCGCTCAATAAGTTCCCGCTCCTCACTTCTTGTTACCCCGAGCTCACGACCCCCCCTTAATCTGCCCCCTCATAACCACCACAAATACCACCGTTACTGTTCCCTCTTCACATTCTTATTACACGGCTATCACTCATTAAACCCATTCAATCTTTTCACCATCTACTCTCAGAATAATGATTATTCTCATTACACGGCTATCACTCACGAACTCCATTCATTCAATCCATTCATCATCATCATTTACTGCCATCAATTTCGCTCTCACCGAATTCACGCGTCACATATTCGCCACCATTTCTTCCTCTCTTCTGTTTCATTCACCTCATCTACCACCATTACATTGACGCACACGTTATTGTGCTGTTCTTAATTCTGTAAAGCGACTTGGTTAGGGCGCTGTATAAATTACGTTAAGATAAGTTGAGGGGTCATGGGAGATTATGACATGTAGTCCAGCTTCACTCCTGGGGTAGGTCAGAGTTGGGTCACGTTGCACAGTGTTGACACAAACATGGACTCTTCCAGGGCGCGCCTTAGCGTTCCTGCTATCGAGATGAAATCCATCCATGGGACCTTTTTGGCAGTATCCAAAATTATGAAAAAAATAAGAATTGGCTGGACCCTTTCTGGCAATAATACAGTTGTGTTTTGATGTTCAAACGCCAAATAAGATACCGTTTGCAAGGCATCACGTCTGTATTAACCACATGTACTTGTGGCAAAACAAGCAAACATGCTCTGATAATAATGTATGCATTGTCTTTGATCGTAGATAAACATTTAAAAAAATTATATCAGGATATTTATTATATTTATTGCAAACGTTTGCCTGGCGAAGACAGGCTTCGTGAACTAGTTTTAAATTATTCTTGGTTCTTTCGGTAAAGTCACGTAGAAGGGAAATAATAAAATAATAAAAATAAAACATAATAAAATACAAATCTCACGAAGTTTCGGCCACAACGCAAGCAGCCGTCCTCAGGTGAAGAACAGGTCTGTCGGAAAGACAGCGTCTGAACATCACCAAGCTTGGCAGCGTATATTTAAGCTGGGTTAGAGGAGGAAGGGCGCCTTGACAAAGAAATTTGCATATCAACAGAGGAATTTAGCATGGTTATGGAAAATGCAGATATGGGATTAGTTACTACTTGTGGAATGCGTAGGAGGTGGTGGGGGGTCTCAAAGTCATATTATGCCCGTGCATTATGTAGGATTAGCAGCAACAAAGGGAGGAAGTAGGGTTAGCAGTAATAATCCTTTGTCAAGGCGCCCTTCCTCCTCTAACCCAGCTTAAATATACGCTGCCAAGCTTGGTGGTGTTCATTCAGACGCTGTCTTTCCGACAGACCTGTTCTTCACCTGAGGACGGCTGCTTGCGTTGTGGCCGAAACGTCGTGAGAATTGTATTTTATTATGTTTTATTATTATTATTTTATTATTTCCCTTCTACGTGACTTTACCTAAATAACCAAGAAGATGAATCCCTGCAGTCACGAAAGCTTTAAATCGAAATTTAGTTTTAAATTATGATTTAGTGATTTTCCGGCATTTTTGAAATCCGGCACCCCGGATTTTGTGTGAATTTGTCTGGAGGTTGTGCCCGTACATCACTGCCGATGCAGCATCACCAAGTAATTTGCTCAGCAGCCATAATCCATAGGTCCTTGGTTCATCTTGGCCAGAATGAGCCCCACGTTGACCTGTGTACAATGAGAATGACTCAAGCGAGCGCTGCGATCGTGCAAGGTTTCTTCATTACGGAGTTACTGACACTAAACACACGACCCTTTTGTCAATCAAACTGCTGGATGAGGACCTTTGGATACCATTTGATTGGATAGTTGCTCGCATGGGCTTGTGATATCAACACATTTTACTGATATTGGTCAAACATCCCAATGCTAAAAGCACAAAGAGAGTAACTGGATATGAATCAATGAGGCGGGGGGGGGGGTTACACATTGCAACATCGCCACATAGTGTGAAAACCTAGGAAGACCCTTCTGAAAACGATTTCCCGAGACTCGGCGAGGCTCTCACGGGTGAAACAAGTGGAATAATAATAACAAACACCAGGGGCCATGACGGATTAAGGTTATTGTAGGTCCTATGCACTTCTGTTTCGTAGGCCTTCAAAGTGATAACTTTCGACAGTTGGCACTGCTGCCCCATGTTACTATTACCGCCGCTGTCACTCACTTGATTGTGCGAACAAACACCATTTGAAGACGTTATTTGCAAATTTTGCAATGAAAATTTTTCGAAAGGCTCATCTTCCGTGTTAATTTCTCTCACCTTATGGACCAAAAAAACCTATTTACATCGATATGACCCCGCCTCTTTGTATAAACACTGTGCCTATCCTTGCTAGACGAATGTCTTCAAGAATATATGTTGGTTACATGTTTCTTTTTATCATACAAAAAACAGACATGGTCACAATTATTTTTTCGTAGGATCTTTTGTTTTTGTAGGCTCTCGCCACAGTGCAACAGGCCACAGTGTGGCCTGTTGCAGGGGTCCCCAACCCCCGGGCCGCGGACCGGTGCTGGTCCGTGGCCTGTTCGGAACCGGGTCGCACAGCAGGAGGTGAGCGGTGAGTCCGCGCGTGGCCTGCCCATGATTGTGTAGGGTTGTTACGGGAGGGCTGTAGGTGCATAGGATCCAACGGGGAATAAACACAGTGGGCGGAGCTCCGGGAGTACACGGGGGGGGGGTGCCCGCAGCGACGTCCGCATCAGGCAGCCTGGGGGGTTGTGATCCTGACGGGGGGTATAAAGGGGGAGGACAGAGAGAGCTCGTGGCTCAGTCTGGGAACGAAGGAGGAAGAAGGAAGATCTTCTAGTTAGAAGCCCTGGACTCCCCTCGACGCCGCACTTGTAAGGGCTGCGGAGGATCGAGCCAGAGGCGTGGTTCCGTGAACCAGGGTCAGTACCCTGGGACTCCGGAGACCGTAGCCCGACTCACCAGTGTCGGGCCAGTTAGCCTCCCCTAGCCCGTTAGTGGAGGACTTGGGGGTAGGTCAGGATTAGCTAGAGTGTATCCCCAGTTATCCGGGTGAGGGGGCCGCTACCCCCTCTAGTGCTGTCCTGTACCGACAACCTGTAATAAAGATACGTGTGCCTCAACCTGGGTGTCCAGCGTATTTACCGGTACTTCATCTGGTGTCAGAAGAATTACGGACATGGAAACACGTCAGACAGCTCGAGCCAGAGTACCGGACGAGGACACTGCTGAAATCGTTGAGCCCGAGACGGCTCACCAAGACATGGTGCAGCCGGGGCCTGACGCGTTCCTGCCGGGGCAATGGCATGAAGAGGGGCCGCAGCCAGACGCGCTACGGCTGGCTCATGAGAGGCTGGCGGAGCTGCTGTATGCCGCTGCCGCCACGCTGGAAAAAACATCACGCGGCTGGGGGCTGGTGGTCCACCACGGGGCGAGGGGAGTCGACGACCGGAGCGCCTTCCCGCCATTTCGGAAGACTCCAACTTTGAATTTCCCGCCATCGCCACGGCAGCTGCAGAGGGCGTGGCCGGGCTCAACCTTGGGTCCGACACCGCTCTCGCTGGGACAGCCGCATCATCGCCAGCGGCGGGAGCGTCATCACGGCTGCGACAGGCGATTCCATCTGCCATTCGCGCCGACGCACAGCCGAGTCCTGGGGATAGCAGCCTGCAGACTTCCAAGGCGAACGCTGCGCTGCAACAACGGCTGCCTCTGCTGAAGGAATTTGTTGGCGCGGAGGGCGACTGGGGCGGCTTCCAACGACGCTTCATCGCCCACCAAGAAATGGCAAGGTGGTCGGACGACGAAGCCCTCTGCGCGCTGCCGGCGCTCCTCGACGCCGACGCGCTCGCCGCCCTCACATCGGCGCCAAGAGAGAAGCGTTCTACTCTGCCGAGGGCGCTACAACTGCTGGCTGGGGTCTATGGAGCATCTGCAGAATGCAGACAGCAGTTCTACGACCGCAAGCGGGGTGAAAAAGAGTCGCCCCTGGCATACAGGACGAGCCTCCTGGCGCTGGCCAAGACGGCTTTTTCCCGTATGGACGACGACGGCGTGGACGCGATGGTCACGGAGAAAATCCTCCTCCTGGCAGACGACCTGGACATCGCTGTCGTCGCACAGGAGGACGCCGAGATGACCTCTCTTCAGGCGGCGCGCCTCCTTCACGCCAACCTTCTGTCCCTGCGGCGGAAAGCCAGCAGG
Organism: Lampetra fluviatilis; assembly: GCF_964198595.1. Classification (NCBI taxonomy): domain Eukaryota; kingdom Metazoa; phylum Chordata; class Hyperoartia; order Petromyzontiformes; family Petromyzontidae; genus Lampetra; species Lampetra fluviatilis. Next base: position 1,040,016 of record NC_136339.1, read on the forward strand.
GCATCGGCCGGGCGTGCGGTGGCTGCAGCCACCCTTCCGACGGAGGAGCTCTACGCCGTCGACCATCGACGGCAACAGGCGCAAGGAGCACGGTCGGGCCGGGACGGCTCAAGCCGTTTCGACCGTCCATCGTCTCCACCGGGGCTCCCGCGGTGTTTCAACTGCGGCGTTCGGGGCCACGTCGCCTCGGGGTGCCGCTCGCCTCGACAGCGCGGGACGACGCCTCGACGGGACGCCGGGCCTCCTCCTCCCAAGCTCCAGCAACATGATCCGGCGAGTCGCGGCACCACACATGTTTGGCCAAAGCACCCACCCGTTGCACACTCTCGCACCACAACGAACGGGGGGCCGATGTTGCGTTGCGACGGGCCAACGCGGATCACTGCGGGGACTCAAATCGAGCCCAAACAGTGGTCCGTGTTGGCCCATCGCGTGGTAGCCGCGTCGTCAGGGTCGTCGGCCGTGGTCGGACACATTGACGGGGTAGAGGTACGCATCCTGGTCGATACGGGGGCATCGGCGACAATCATTTCGGAGTTAATTTACAATATTCTGCCTGTACAAAGCCGGCCTTTACTGCCGGTTAACGTCCCATTCTATGCCGCTAACGGGGGCTCTCTGGGCATCATGGGACAGATTCGAGCGCAAATTTGTATTGGGGACATCAAATTGTCGGGGCCGATTTTCGTTTCCTCCTCGCTGGCGGTTCCGTGCCTGCTGGGGACGGATTTCTTAGGCAAAATGCCAATTCGTATTTTGATCGACCAAGGATGCATTGAGCTTCCGTCGGGGCGACGCATGGCGTTCCTGCCTTCCCCTGCGGCGGCTCGGACGGCGTTCGCGACGGTACCGGCGTTCGTCGTCAGAACAGTTAGTGTGCCGCCGGGAGCTCAAATGCTAGTGCCTCTGAAACTTCGTAAGCCCTTCGCTAAGGGCGTAGGGGATCAGGGTGTTTTGCTGGGACCGTCTAGGGCCGGGGTTAATGCACCTCATTTGATTCCGGCCCAGACCGTCGTAAGAGGGGACGGGAACCCTTTCATCGCGGTCCTCAATGTGGGGTCGCAGACAGTGGTGGTTCCTCAAGGGACGGTGCTCGCTCACGCGACGCCGGTGCCCTGCGAGGAACCTGTCGCGAACCATGTTGGCACTGCTTCCCGGATGCTCCCACATTCGGACAGCGATGAAGGGTGGCTCGACGCGCTTTGTGCGGGATCGACGGACTTGACAAATTCAGAGCGCCAACAGCTTAGAACGCTACTGAGGGAATTTTCCGACGTTTTCAGTCGGAATAAATATGATTTGGGTTGCACTCACCTGCTGCGTCACCATATTGACACGGGTGACAGCGCGCCAATTCGCCAAAATCCGTTTCGGTTAAGTCCCGCCGAAAAGGACCATGTCAAATCGGCTGTTGATGACATGTTAGCCGCCGACATCATTTCTCCCTCCACCAGCCCTTGGGGAGCGCCGATCGTCCTGGTTAAAAAGCAGGACGGCTCGTTGCGGTTTTGCGTGGATTTTCGGCGCCTTAATAAAATTTCGGTTGCTGACGCATACCCGCTCCCACGGTTGGACGAATTGCTGGACGCCTTGGCGGGAGCGCGATTCTTCTCCACACTAGATTTACTTTCGGGATTCTGGCAGCTTCCTCTGGACGATGATTCTAAGCCTAAAACTGCTTTCCGTACACCGCACGGCCTGTTCCAATTCAACCGGTTGCCGATGGGCTTACACTCAGCGCCGGCAACTTTCCAGCGATTGATGGAATTGGTTTCGGCTGGATTGCAATGGGAGTCGTGCCTGATTTATTTGGATGACGTTATTGTCTTTGGTAAAACTTTTGATGAACATCTCCAGAGGTTGCGGGCGGTTTTCCTAAAGATGCGGGCTGCTAATTTGAAATTTAAGCCCCAGAAATGCCATTTGTTGCGCGAGTCGGTGCGTTATTTGGGGCACATCGTAGGGCGCTCGGGTATTGCTACCGATCCCGCCAAAACGCAGTGTGTCAGCTCCTGGCCGACTCCCACCTCGGTGGGAGAGGTCAGGAGTTTTATTGGCTTCGCATCATATTACCGACGCTTCGTCGCAAATTTTGCAACGATTGCCAAACCCCTACACGCGTTAACATCTAAAGGGGTTCGGTTCCACTGGGGTCAGGATGAGGAAGCTGCTTTCTGCTCCCTTCGGGACGCCCTGGTAAAGGCTCCTCCCCTGATTTACCCAGATTTTTCGAGGCCGTTTTTGCTCGACACCGACGCGAGCAACACGGGGATTGGAGGCGTGCTTTCCCAGGTGGTTGACGGCGTGGAACGGGTGGTTGCGTACGGCAGTCGGGTGTTGTCTCCAGCGGAGCAAAGATATTGTGTCACCCGTAGGGAACTGTTGGCAATTGTCTATTTCATCCAACAGTATCGCCCATATCTGTACGGTCGGCATTTCACCGTCCGCACAGATCATGCGGCACTGCAGTACGCCCTGAAGGTTCAACAGCCATCGGGACAATTGTCCCGATGGTTGGAGGTCCTCCAGGATTTCGATTTCGAAACCACCTACCGTAAGGGCGTTCGCCACACCAACGCTGACGCTCTGTCACGGATGCCAACCGCCTCCGAATGCGCATGCCTCCTGGGGTCTGGGCGTTGCAAGCCAGCAGGGGACATGATGGTTCCGGTCCTGGCGGCCGCTGCCAATGACGAAACATTGGTCACCAATGATATCGCGGAACAGGGGAAAGATTCCCTGCTTGGGTTGCCCGTTAATGAATGGGGGCGCCTCCAAATGGAGGATACCTCCCTCCTCGCGCTGCGTCGTCGCGCCGGGGAGAGGGGGCGGGGGACGGGTGAGGCCGACGCTTGGGGGATGCACGCAGGGTTGCTCATGCATTGGGACAGCAAATCCCACCGTCACCGGCTGGTGGTCCCTTCGGGATTACGGGGTAAGGTGGTGTGGGCTGCTCATGAGCGCCTCCTCCACCTGGGTACCCAGAAAACTCTCGCCTTGCTCCAGCTGAATTTTTTTTGGCCGGGCATGACAAGGGATGTCGCTGATCTGTTGGCAGCATGCCCTCGGTGTGCGCAGCGCAAACCACCGGCACGGGAGTCGAACCCGCCCTTGCAGTCCATCCAGGTCTCCAGAGTAAATGAACTGGTCGCACTGGACATTCTGGGGCCATTCCCCGCCACCCCCAGGGGAAATAGATATTTGCTTACGGGGGTCGAATATTTTACGCGCTGGCCTATGGCCTGGCCCCTGCCAAATCAGTCGGCAGCAGCCATCGTTGACGCCTTTGTCCAGGGTTATGTCATGGACAAAGTTGCTCCGGAGCGGTTGCTGACCGACCAGAGTAGAAATTTTTCCGGGAAACTCCTAAAACAAGTCTGTGATCTCCTAGGAACGAAAAAAATTCGAACCTCTCCTTATCACCCGCAAACGGACGGGATGGTCGAGCGTCTGCATCGCACCATCTCGTCTATGTTGTCGCAGCAAGTTTCGGACTCACAGACTGATTGGGACTTACAAATTCAAGGGGTTCTAGCGGCATACAGATTGGCTCCCCATGCTGCGACGGGATTTTCACCCTTCTTTCTTATGTATGGCCGCGAACCCGACCCACCTGTTCCGGCACAGCTGCAGATCCCCGCGCCGCTGGGTAAAACTAAATTGGACGAACACGTTAAATTTAACCTTGACAAACTGACTGAGGCGCGGGATGCTGCGAGGCTAAATTCTGACAGGCGTCAAAAGGCGAACGAGCGCCTCAGGCTGGCTCGCGCGCACGTGCTGCAGTGGAAGCCGGGGGACAGGGCATGGCTGCACTGTCCCCAGGTACCACTCGCGACCTCCTCTAAACTCGTACGCCCGTGGCGGGGCCCCGTCGAGGTTGTCGACGTTTTGAGGCCTCAGTGCGTTCGAATCAAATGGGGGAGGCGCCGGTGGTTTGTACACCCCTCTAGGCTAAAACCGTTTGTTGCTGTGCGAGGGCCCACTCCACACGCCCGGGGCCAAGCATGTGGGGGGTGGACCGACTCGGAGGGTCCGTCGCTGCTCTCGCCTGATGTGTTGCCGGCTGTCCCACCCACAGGTGCACCGGGAATGACGGGCTCATGCCCTACAACCCACACGGGTGATGCCGACGGTCGCGCCACTTCAATCGCGACCTCATCTCGAAAGGGACAGCCGCCACCGGATGGTCCACCGTCCGGGGTTGCCCCGTGGGACGGGCCTGCGGCGAGGACGCGCGCTAAAATGCGCAGACTCTTATAATATACGAAAGGAAGAAATTTTTTTATTTTTTTATTTCACGTGTCATGGTTACTGTATGCTGCGTCGGTGGTGCGCTCCTGGCACATTGTGTGTGTTGTGTTGTGTGTGTGGGCGGGGTGTGTGTGTTGTGGGTGCGTTGTGTGTCGTGGGTGTGCTGTGTGTGCTGGGGGAATTCCTGGCTAGTTGTATATACGCGCTTTTACGGATTTCGTATTTATACGGGGGGGGGGGGGGGGTGCGTCGGACATTCCCTTCGGGGGTGTGGTTGTTCTTCTTGTTGTTGTTGTTGTTCAATTTGCATTTTGTTGAAAAAAATGAGGCACACACGGGGTCGAGGGGTAAATGTTCCTTTATTGGAATTGTTGCAGCCGGGACGGCTGCGAGCTGTAATGGGGGGAGTGATGTAGGGTTGTTACGGGAGGGCTGTAGGTGCATAGGATCCAACGGGGAATAAACACAGTGGGCGGAGCTCCGGGAGTACACGGGGGGGGGGTGCCCGCAGCGACGTCCGCATCAGGCAGCCTGGGGGGTTGTGATCCTGACGGGGGGTATAAAGGGGGAGGATAGAGAGAGCTCGTGGCTCAGTCTGGGAACGAAGGAGGAAGAAGGAAGATCTTCTAGTTAGAAGCCCTGGACTCCCCTCGACGCCGCCCTTGTAAGGGCTGCGGAGGATCGAGCCAGAGGCGTGGTTCCGTGAACCAGGGTCAGTACCCTGGGACTCCGGAGACCGTAGCCCGACTCACCAGTGTCGGGCCAGTTAGCCTCCCCTAGCCCGTTAGTGGAGGACTTGGGGGTAGGTCAGGATTAGCTAGAGTGTATCCCCAGTTATCCGGGTGAGGGGGCCGCTACCCCCTCTAGTGCTGTCCTGTACCGACAACCTGTAATAAAGATACGTGTGCCTCAACCTGGGTGTCCAGCGTATTTACCGGTACTTCAATTGTATTCACCACTTCCATCCTCGCCTCTTTCCCGCACTGCGCACTTGTCTCAGTCACAGTTTTAGTAAGCCCACAAGCTCTAACCCCTATTTCATATTCTTAGGTTTTTTCGGTAAAGTCACGAATATGAATCATTGCAGTCACGAAAGCTTCAAATCTAGATCTAACCCCTATTCTTAGGTTTTTTCGGTAAAGTCACGTAGGTAAAACATCAAAATTAATGAAAATAAAATAAAACAAAAATCACGACGTTTCGGAGGCAACACAAGTCTCCGTCATCAGGTGGGACCGTCACAGCCGAATTAGCTGCATCAAGTGAGGCAATGATTCCAGAAGTAATCCCTTATAAGCAAGTTGAAGGGGGGAGGAGAAGGGGGGGGGAGCTCATCAGAATGTGGTAGCCAATGAAAAACAATGGACTACGGCTTGGACGAGGTTGCTGCTGTACACGCCAACACAATGGACAGAGAGGGGGGAGGGGAGGTCTGATACACATGATAGACAAAAGAACGAAAATGCCCATGTTTATACCAATGCTGGCTGAATAATGAAGAGAGCACTGCCAAAAAATAACTGGGGATGTTAACACTCGGTAAAGTAAAGTAAAATAGTGCCTGTCAGATGAGATGGTCCAAAAAAGTGTAATCAAGTCTTTTTTGCGTGGTTGATAACATCTTTCCAATGATTACTAAGTTTGTACCCATCATCACGGTTGAAATTATGTCTGTGTTTGTATATTTGTATGGCTTCGTGTACAAACCTTTGATGGTAGCCGGGAGGTTTGCAGAGAACCTTGGTCTCGGAAAAGACAATTTCATGAGAGCCCACCGAGTTGTAGCAATGATCGGCAACGGCAGAAGAATCAGTTCTGCCGTGTTTCAGTAAAAAACAAACGTCGCTGGAGAGCTTCTTTGAAAAGGGGGAAAGACCCAATGATGACCCCCCCCCGGTCCGTGAAAAAATTGCCTTCCACGAAACCGGTCCCTGGTGCCAAAAAGGTTGGGGACCGCTGGCCTATTGGATAATATGGCTCTGGTGGGTGGGCGAGTGGGTAATGAGTGGGTGGGTGGCTCGGTGAGTCGGCCCTAGGCACAGTGCCTACTGTGGCCTATTGGATCATACGGTCGTGCCCGGGGCAGCCACCATGCACCAACAGATGGTCATCGGGCTGCGGGGCTACAGAGGGAAATGCAGCAATATTCGCGCCTTCAGTCACAATAATCGTATTTCCCGAGTCAAGCCCATTAAGCTGCTAGAAGCTCTTTTGCTAAAGAGGTGTTGCGTCAACATCGGTTCTCGTGATGTCGAAGTAGTCGGGAGAAGCAAACCATGGACCATCATCTGAGGTGCCCTGCAGCAACCACGATGCTACTCCTCAAAAATTTGGCCAAATCCAACATCAGGAGCAGTGACCTGCGCAAAATATTGGGAAAAGATCGTGTAGGTGAGACAGGAGACAAGACGAAGAAGAAGCAGTCGGAAGACAGAATGTTATAACGAGTGGCTGAACACGAAGCTTCACAATCTGTTGCCGTGTTGCAGCAACCTGCCTGATGACGATGAGCTGCTCCATGCCCTAAAGGCAGATTCGACTTGTCGCGCCCTAGACTTGGTCGGACGGTTCCTCGATTCAACGAAACCCAATCATAGGTCAATGTTGACCTTTTTTAGCAAGTCTGGGGGCTGATGCCCCCCCTCCTCCTCTCCCCCTTGGACCTCCTCTCCTTTGCCGCCGATCGAGTGATCGGTCTCTTCGCACCAGCATCCTCCCTGTGGGACATGGCTCGTGGCTGGCTCCTCACCACCACGGGTTAACCCACACTCCCCACGTAACCCGCCACCAATGCGGAGATGGCGGTGTCACGTGCGTGCCCGTGCCGGTCCACGTCGCTTACCACGGCTCGCGCTAAAAATAGCGCGGCTGCTGCCCCGAACGCGGACGTAGGCAATGGACTACTCCGGCGCGCAACCTCAAGCACCCCCACGCTCAAAATACTAGGTAATATTCGCGCGTCGCACCGTGGAGCGTTATCATCGCTATGCGGACACACCGTGTGAAGCGCGCCGTGTAACCACGCGCACGAGCACCACGGCGAACTATTGATGACAATATTCGCGCGTTAATCCCCGGTGCAAACGCCGTCGATGGTCATATACGCGCGTTAATCCGCTGTTCAATCATGCACTAGGTAAATACGCCCGCGATCACACGCACGTGAACGTCAACGATCGTTTTAGGACTGATTACCCGCGCGCTTCACACGTATGCACGGACCCACACCACGCTGACGCTCTCTCCATACACACAGAAACCACGCGGCGTCGTTGCTCTGCTAAAGTATATTAATGGGGTACCTGAAGAGAAGCCCTGCGTGGCCCGGAGCAAAAAAAACCCTAGGTAGATCCTTACGCTAACTTCTCACAACAACAACCAGCTTCATCAGGTGACAGCCAGAATTGTGAAGACGTCTTCCTGTTTATGCCTGCAATATAGGGAAGTAAAGGTGATGTCATCACTGTAAGTATGTCAGGTACGAAATTTTAACGGCAAAACAAATGTTTTTTTTTGTTTATGGTCAAAGGGAAGATACCATGCCACGCATATGAATGTATAAACGTGACACTGGTGCCCAAAGGCCGCTATGTATCAGTTGGCCTGGAGGCAAGCAAACCGCGACATCAGTGCCGACTGAGAGGATGGAGTTCTCCAAACGTAGAGGAGAGTTGTGGGGGCTGACGCCCACTTCCCCGCTCCCCGTGAGCGGGCGGGACGCGACATCCACCCCCTCCACTCCCCTCTCGTCCTCGGCCACTTCTCGCCGGGCCCCCGCCGATCGGGTGATCGGTCCCCCCGCACCAGCGACCTCTCTGAGGGACATGGCTCGCTGGCCGACTCACCACCACCCGGGAGTTATCCCACACACTCCCACGTACAACACCACTAACGCGGAGGTGGCTGCGTGCACGCGCGCGCCAGTGCAGGCGCATGTTGCCCACCACGGCTAGCGCTAAAAATATCTGTATGAATATTGTTGTATATGTTGGTTATCAAAATTTGTTATGTTGTATGCGTGCGTGGGTGAAATTATTATGTTGTATATGTGGGTTATGAATATTCAGTGAAAATAATAATAATCAAATGAAATTTGGCCAAATGTGTAATTATCCGGAAATATGTTAATTTATGTAATTATGCACATTTAATTATGCCAATTCGAGAGGTAATCATAGTAATTATGCGAATGGGTGTAATTATGATAATGCAAGTCGTTATGATAACCAGACCCCGCCTCGGTGACGAGGGTGGGTTATCGATCGGAATAAGGCAATTAATCGTATGCAGTTATGCAGGTGTGGTGTAAGTATGCAAGATTAACTTAGATTAACTCGGCATCGTTGTCTAGGTTCGTCTCATTCTCGCTTATATTTTAGGTCCCCGGTTCACCCCGTTATCGCTTTAACATTTACTGAGTATGTATTAGTGTGTTTATTAAGGTCACCAAGTTCAGATCTCAACGCAGAAGCAGATCTTATGCATAGATTTCAGGAAAGAATCACACAACCACTTCTGTATTAATCAATTTATTACTAATTCAACCTCAACTATGATATAGTATGCGAACTCTCAATCCCGGAACGTCAACACGGCATCAATACAGTATCATCAATGATTGTCTGATTTCACTTTGACAACGGCACATGTATCCCGCATAACGCGATGGTTGTTAGTGAGAGAGAGTCGTTAAAACATGTAAATACTATGCTAAGAAAAACCTTAACGTTAATGAATGATTACTCAATATTGTTCACGCAGTACCGCACTCCTTATTGATCATATGCAACCCTTATCACGTTGTTAGCACCTTGGGTCACGGGACAGTTGAATATTCTGTAGAGGATGCGAGTACGTGCGGCGATTATGACTGAAAGATACTTGGAAGATTATACGGTGATGAAAAACACAATCAAAAACAGTTATTATTCTTAAAGGCACCAATCTCAACAGATACATCGGCAGGTTATCTGACAACAGAATGGCTCGGAGTAAGGGCCTGCGACGGTGCTCCTTTTCCGAAGATCGTTATCTTATACCAAGTTTACTAATTGGGGACCAGATCACCTGATAAGGATCTGGTGGGCCACCACTCCCCACGTGAGCGTGGCTCGGCGAAAGGAGGTGCCAAGAATCAATTCGTATTGATGGATCTGTTGGGAATTTATGCGATTAAGAGTACAGCCCACTAAATATTAAAGATAAAAATTACGAATACTCTTATAAACGACGGATGGCCATCACTCGGTCTCGAGTGTTTTTGAGTGGTAAGAGTTGTCTTGAATAGTCAGTGTTCGGAGTCGGTTCTTTATGTCAAACAGACGCCTGGTGGTCGTGTGGTGAGGGGGCGGTGCGCGTCATACGTATCAGTCGCTCCCCTGTCACCGTGGTGAATTGGTTTGGATTCCCGGTCGGTAGGTGGCGCCCACAGCTCGCTCGCAGCGTGCAGTGTTGGGTCGTCAACCAGGGGAAGCGCAGAGCCTCGTCGCCAAACCGCGACCTCCGGCGGCAGCAGAGACCTCCGACTCGGCAGAGGTTGACCCACGCAGGCCGAGTTGAGCTGTCAAGCGGGTCTTGCCCGCCTGCAGAGGAGATGGGGAGCCGCTTGAGTCGAGCCCCGAGAGCCGGCTCCGGTGAGCCGATCGAACTCGGCTGAGTCCCAGACGAGCTGAAGAGTCGAGCCGACCCGCTGGTCGCAGCTCGCTCCTGAGTCGACCCTCCCGGTCGAGCTGAAGATGAGTCGAGCCGACCCGCTGGTCGCAGCTCGCTCCTGAGTCGACCCTCCCGGTCGAGCTGAAGATGAGTCGAGCCGACCCGCTGGTCGCAGCTCGCTCCTGAGTCGACCCTCCCGGTCGAGCTGAAGATGAGTCGAGCCGACCCGCTGGTCGCAGCTCGCTCCTGAGTCGACCCTCCCGGTCGAGCTGAGATGAGTCGAGCCGACCCGCTGGTCGCAGCTCGCTCCTGAGTCGACCCTCCCGGTCGAGCTGGTTTCCAATGCTCAGGGTCCTTTCTTTTATGCCGAAAAATCCCTTTTGGGTCCTGCCCACAAGGCGGGGTTTCTTTCGATTTTTGCTGTGTCAGGATCTGTCCGTAGGTAGGTGTGTCCATGTGTGTGTCCGTATGTCCTTGTCCTTGCGTGCATCACCTACGGTATATTCCGTTGTCATACTCCCTCCATAAAATCCACGAGCAAACAATCAGATGTTACAAATTGCCTCGAAGTCGTCTCTCTGTCTGGGTGCAATATTATCTCTTGTCTGGCCTTCTTCATGAACCAAAACACAGACGTTACAAATCGTCTCACAGGCGTCTCTGTCCATGTTGCACGACCTGGAGGGAGGGCAACACTCCCTCCGACCCTCACCGATGCACAAAGAAATGGTTAAAAAGTTTTAACATTTGTCCCTTACCATTTCACAGTTATGATTCTGTATGTAACCTAAGGTCTGCCGTTTCCCATCGTGGTGCTTGACCCAAGTGGAGGTGCCTCCCCGAGCGTATACACACTCTTATCCCGCGCTGCGGGGATACAAAGACGGCCGGGATCTCCCTTTCTCTCCGACCCTGGGTTTAACATCGCTCTTTTATTATGTATTTTATATTCGACCTGGTGGTGATTCATCCCATTATCCTGGCTTTTCATAAGTTTTACTTTTGTCTTTTCATGCATAGGCTTATTATTATTAATTTATTTCCGATATCTTAGGTTAAGGGGTAAGTTTCTTGATCCTAGGAATTCGCATTCCTTGGTGTCTGCATGGTTATATAAGCGGAATATAGTTTACGGTGAATAGCGTTAACATTGATGTTATGTACGATATTATGTATTGTGATGTCTTTAACTTAACTTGTTGGTCAGGGCTTTACTGACATGAAGTTGCATTTCATAGCCTCGCAGTCTTTGCCTCACCCTGTCTCTGCTCGCCGTTGTTGTTGCTGTCCAGCTGACGCCGTTAACTCAAGGCCTCATTAATTTCCGTCACTCCTTGTAGGTGAGGGCGGTTGAACCTTGGAGTCAGTTCTGGTTTTTGTCTGCCTGCTTCTCCTGATGTCCCCTGACCCCGGGAGTTATTATTTCTACTTTTATGGCCTGTCGAAGCCCGACTCGCTGTTGTTGGGCTGGTGGGTCGCTGGGTTGGTGTCGTTCCCGGCTTTTTTGCTTACGTTTGCAGTTCGCCGTGCTCTTAATTTCCTTCCCTCTTCAACCTTATATCGACTATTCGCTCCTGTCTGGGTGCGATTCAATTTTGACTTAGGAAGGTTCTGATTGTCATATGCTTCGGGTTGAGTTGTATAGACGGAAATAACATTTCATATTGACTTAATGATGGTGATGGTTCAGTAGGCGTAACTTGTGGCCTGGTTTAATTGGAGTGGGTGTGAATATCAATAACTTTAGCCTATCCTGTTGTTAAATTCCGACTTTAACGTTACTTTAATAGCAATACAGAATAATTGAGCTTTTCGTCTTAACTAGGCGAACGCGAACTTCTGGTGACCCCCGCAGCCTTGTTATTCAGCTGAGTCTGCATCCTTGAGATATACAACGCTCTTATTCGTCTCACTGTGGCCATCCAACCTTCTGCTCTGGGAGTGTTATTCTTAATTTCAGGTCAAAGGCCCCCTCACGTTCAGACGTGCAGGGTTGTTTAAATCAGCTCCCCCCCCTGTGAACACAGCCTTGAGCTGACCCACTTATTTAATAATTTCATTCCTTGGCCTTTTTGGGTTTGCTCCCTCAGCTGCAGGAGAACAAGGCGTATTTCTCCTCCCTGTGTGCACGTGTTCCAATTAGCTCGGAATCCCTAAACACACAATCAGTGATGATTCCTGGCTTTCTGTGGTTGTGATTTAGACAAAGGCGCCTCTGCTTCCTTTCATTGCCTTCGAGTTGACACTGCCCCATTATTCGCCCATGTGCTGAGGTCATAGATGGTTGGGCTTTTTGCCTTAACTATGTCTGGCTGACTCTCCCACTGTCTCTGCCGCCTGCACGGGTGACATGTGCCCGTTTATCAGGCCTTATCTTTCCTTGAAGCAAGGTTGCAATTCTGCCATCCTAGCCCTCCTCCAGTTCATTACTTAACAACACCTGGTGTTTTGCAGTTTGCTGCTTTTTGGTGTGTTTTCATTCATTATATCTCAATGATGGAAGAAGGCTAGGATACAACATTCCGCCCTTTTAAAAATGACCAGTGGTCAAATGGCCACGGGTTATTTTTTAAAAAAATGTATACCCTTCTTCCATCATGAACCATCGATTGTCCTCAAGTTTTGCTGCTATTTCCTTACAACGCGCGCGTACGTGTCACAACTTAACATGGTTATATGTGACAAGAGAGAGGAAAAAAATATATTCTAAAGGAAGGTAACACGATAAGGGAGGGAGAAATTATTCTATTGACTACGTTTATAGGAGATATCGTTAAAAAGATAGTTTCTACGGTTATTCTTGGGTGGCATCATCAGGCCTGTTATTGCTCAATCTCGTGTTCCTGAGCTTGAATGGTAGGTGGCTTGTGCCTGCGATTAGTCTTTTAAGTTCGGTATTCATTTTGGCCACATGGTATGTTAAGGTTAGAATAGCCAGGACTAGTATGATCATCCCTGTTGCCCCTGTGATTCCCATCCCCATCTGTTGATTTCGCTGATATCCAGCCTCTTTGGTCGCCCAAGTAAGATCTGTTATGTTAATCTCTGATTCGCTGAGGGATAATTTCACCATATGGAATTCTTTACTGTTCAACAAGTTGGACAGAGTGCTGCTTATCTCAAACTTGTGGCCTCGGAATGTGTCTACTATTTCTACCTCCGCTTGGTGTAGGCTTTTGTCTAGGTTATATAATACCTTGTCCCCTATGCGTACGAATGTTCCTCTTGGTATTGTGACCAGTGCGACGTGGCTTGGAATCGGAACTTCCATGGTTATGGAGTGTTGATCGGTGGAAACAATTGCCGTATCTAGAGGGGTGCTAATCAACCACTGGGCATTAGCTATCATGGCCACTGTTCCGGTTCTTTCTTTGGGTTTACTTAGCTTCAACTTGCAAGTTTCCTTAGAGCTTAGGTTTGACAGACCACACATTATTTCTGCTGTATTGGTCAGAAATGGTTCCCCTGGGCAGAGCCAATGAACCTCTTTCATTATTTGACACAGGTTTAGGTCAGGCACCAGGTACTTAAGGGGGCCTTCTTCCTGGTAGGCCACCACTAAGGGAGTTTCCATCTTGGAGTAAATGTCGTTATTCCATGTACCCACGTTCAATACTGTCCGCAATCGAAATACATTTCCGGGTTTGACCAGGGGTAAATTTAGCAAAAATGCCAGCTGTCTAGTTTGGGGGTCCACATGTATGGGTGTGGCTGTACCCATGTTGAAGGCAATTTGTACTTGAGTTGGACTGATTGTTTCCGGGGATGCTGCTTGTAGCACATCTTTTATCAGTGTTGGAGTTACCAGATATGACGGAATTTGTCCTTGTATAAGATCACTGATGCTGCCGCTGGTGCTACGCAACAAGTCTTGGATCACCCACTGAATTGGCTCTCGAATACTCTCTTCTTCGTATAGATCTCGGATTGCAGAACTCAATTCTTGGAATGTTAAGTTAATCATGATAGAATGTAGGTTTACGAGAACCACGGTGTCTCGGAGGGTGGATCCCATTTCGACCAGATTCTTTTGTTGGTGTTGTATTTGCTGATGGATCTGATGCATATCGAGCTGTAAATTCTCGATACCTTGCGTGAGGTGTCCAATCTTTACGGCGTTGGATATGGATACTCCTAGTGTGATTAAGGAGCTAAAACCGGATAGTATTCCAAAGACCCCTCCCAGGCCGATAGACCTCTTGGAACGTGTTAGGTTGACAGTGGTGGGGGGAAGTATCATGGTTCTTTGTAATTGCTTCAGGATCGTTCCGACATTCTGTTCACTGTATCTTAGGAAGTCATAATACCATATTCGGGTTGCTTGGGTAGCTTGGGGTGGTAACTTCCCGAAGTGCTTCTTTACCACCAAGGCAGGTTCCAAGGAGACATAGACTTGTTGGGTTACTATTTTCGTTTCGGTTACTAGGAAGCTGGAGGAGTCTCTCAGCATCACCCCGGATTCTGGTCCTGGCTTGATCAGCTCTTGGCTCCCTTCTAGCTTGGCAAGGTACGTTAGCAGGAGCGTGAGCAGGAGGGCTGCCATTCCCTGGAAAACATGTTACACATTATTGTAGTGTGATATGCCCATTAGTTTAGTTCCCCAGAGATTGGTGTTTATTCTGAGTTAATTTTTTATGTCCTAAGGTTAAGCGTTATTATGTTTCCACTTAAGCTTTCTGGAATTCGTACTCTTTAGTTTTTATTTATTATTTTTTTGGTCGTGTAGGTAGGAAACCGTTATTTATTCTGCCCTTATCTGTATATCTCCAGATGTCTTGGGAGGCTAGTCCATACATCTTTTGTCCATTTGGATGTCCATGACCTCTTTGTGACCGAACTCTCAACATTTTAACCGCCCTCCATGTTTCATGGATTCCTGGTGTTCTTGTGAGGAGAAGTGAGTTGTTTTCATTAATTAATAAAAAAAAGGTATATATAGATTAAAAAAAATTATTATATTTTTTTGAATTGTTCTTAATTAAAAAAGGATAGACACAACAATCCGCCCGTTTGAATAATTACCAGGGGTCGATTTGGCCACTGGCGAATTTCCAAACCAAGTAAATGCCCTTTTTTGTGTTATGAATCTATAAGCCGCCCTCACTCTCGGCGGTTATTTCTTACGACGCGCGCATATGTATCACAATCGTAACATGGTTACATTTGAAATAAGCAAAAGAAATAAAACACAACGTTAAACATCGGTACTAATCCATAACGCATTCCTTCCAAAGCGCGCGCATATGTATCACAATCTTAACAAGGTTACATTTGAAATAAGCAAGGAAAATTCAACAAAACTTTAACATCGATATCACCAGTTACATGGTTCTCATCCCTCATAACTCCGACGGATATTACATTTTTTTTTGTTTTTGTTAAATCCTGGGAAACGCTAGGTAGCGGTTTCGAACGCATTTTTGCGTTAATTTCCTCCTGTTACATCCTTGCAATCTTTTTACCAAGTTCCGAGTGTCTGGTTTACCACTTATCACTTTCATCATTCGATCACGGTTTTCCGGTTCGTTTTTGTAATTTCCCCTCTCACTCTCTCGCGTCGTGGGAGTGTGTGGTGTAAAATTGTGCTGCACATAATCAGAATTCGCGCACACAACCAACTTCTGTACTCCGTCATCACTGGCATTCGCTCTCTCTGCGATTACATGCACATTTGCCGAGTCAGTGTGTCGATTTAATTCTGTCCCTCGTAATGTTGCCCTCTTTGTTTTTACGAGTGTGTTGGATTCCAACACCATTCCCGATACGTCATGGACATTCGTCTCCATTTTAGCACTCCGATCCACATAAATTTTGGTTTCCCTTGGATATTTTTCATTCAAAGGCTCATGCCTGCGCTCCTCAGGGCGTGTCCCTGCTGTCGGTTTTTGTACTGTCTGATCACGCTTCAATGCAACCCTGTCCTTGTATTCGATCCGCGCGTCATTTACGGGAGTACTGTCCACGTTTTGCCCGCCCTGTCACTTGCAGCCTGCCTGTATTTCTCATTGAGCTTCGGGTTTAATACCTCGGCGGGTGGGGCGCGTGTTGGCCGCTCGCTCGCGCTCACTGTGGGTTGTTTATCATGTCTTTGGACCGCATTCTGTGTTATTCCTCTATTCCCTCCTGGTATAGCCGGTGGAGGAATTGGTCGGAATTGGATCGATTGTGTTTGACCTCCCATCCTGCGATTCCTCTGAATGTTCGCATCCATACCTCCGCGGTCTGTGTAACACCTTCCCGCTAGGTGGTTATCTTGCCATCTCTGTGCGTAATTTGAACCTTGCGTGTGTCGTGGGATGGGGTGTTGATATGGTTCTGCTCTGAACCTCTCCCTCCTACGATTCTCCTGCATGTTCGCATCCATACCTCCGCAGTCTGTGTACCTTCCCGCTGGATGGTTATCTCGCCATCTTAGTGTGCAACTTTGGCCTCGTGTGTGTCGTGGCATGGGGTGTTGGTATGGTTCTGTTCTGAACCTCCCCCTCCTGCGATTCCTCTGAATGTTCGGCTTTGTGCCGCTCTCATTCTCGTGCCAACCTCTCTCTGGGTTATTTTGCCATGTGTGCGTGCGTGTTTGCTCCGTCCTGCATTGTGGGACTGCTCGGTGATTTTTATTCCTCTCTGAGAGGCTGGGTTCTTTATCCCTCTCCCTGTGTTCTGGATCCGAATTATGATTCTTAGCTCTGTATAACCATGCCATGTACGCCTTGCTCTCTATGCGGCGTAAGGATGCGGTTTCTGGATTCAAAACCATTCTCACCCTTTCTGTAATCTCTGGGCTCAAGGATTCAAAAAACATAATTTTGAACATTTTATCTCCTTCGTGGTATTGATTCACATCGCCTGCGTAATACGCTCTTTTAAATTGTACGAGGTAGTCACGTGGATCTTGGTCCATGCCCTGGGTCATCGATTTTACAGCATAAAACCCCTCAGTGAGTGTCGAATATTCTCCAAACTTCCGAATCACTGCCAGGCTCAGTTGTTTAAAATCATTTCTAACCTTGGGTGGTAGTGACTTTACCCATGGAATAGAATCTTTATGTAAGCTTCGTTTCAACAAACTCGCTTTTTCATCCCGTCTCCTCAGCCCTCTAATCATTGCCTCCTCTTCCACTGTCGCGATATGTGTATGTATATCCATGGACTTATTGTGGGGGTCAAAATCGGGAATTCTGACTAGAGCCTTGTCCATCAATTTAAGGGTTTTACTGTTGAATAAGTATTCCGAAAGTTGATCGCCGTCAGCGTCATCATCAAACAAGTTATCATCAGGCAATCTGTCACTTTTATCTGTTCTGTGTCGGGCGTGATTAATCGGTGTGCATTTTCTGTGTGCGCGCCCAATGCCGTGTCGCTCGTGTTGCCATTTCCCTTCAGTTTTTGCCTCTGCCCTTAGTGGAGCACGTCCTGTCGACTTTACTTTAACATTTTGCTTCCCTCTATCTGTGAAGTTGTCAATCTCACATGTTTTTGTTTGCATATGTATCTCTCCATCCCTTCTCTCGAATTGTGAGGGTTTCTGTTTGTCAAGGATTTTTTGTTCGATATCTATAATTTTTTTTCGATTAGTCCCTGGACTCTGTCCACGTACCCACGAGTGTGATTTAATGTTACTTCCATATTTATTCTGTGGATCCACGTCTGTGAGTTTCGCTGGTGTTGCGAGCCCTGATTTCTCCTCCCTTACGATGGTGTGAGGACATTTTTCCTCGTTTATTAGAGACGATTTCTCTCCTGTTTCCTTTCCGAATTTTCCTTCATTCCACAATCCCTGTCTGTATGCCTGTGTGAAAAGGAATGAGTCCTGTCCTGCCTTTCCTGTAGTTTTTGCATCGTGTTCGCCTTTGTTACATTTTATCCAGTCAATTAGTTTCCCCCGAGGTGTGTTCGTGTTATCGATACAGCTCTCTTCCCATATGTCTCTCTGACTGTACTGCTTTGTAACAGATTGGTCGGTACGTTTTAATACGAGTTCCCCGTACCCCGTCACCCATTCAAAAATTATTCTTAATCCTATCATCTCAAGTGGCAGGAGTTACTCTAGAATTCCCCTTCAGAGCACATATAAACAATTGTATCACAGGATGCGTCAGTTCAACTCGAGCAAATAATCTCAGCCCAGCTGTCTTTGTTATACTCTGCTACTCTGGTATTTCCCTTCAGAGCGCGTGTATACCCCCGTTTATAATCACAAGGCAACGTTAGTTCACAACACTTTGATTAACACAACAGTGATTCGTTCCTGAATTCATGCACAAACTGTCTGCGAGAAATCCCGGGCGACGCCCCCATTCTGTTGTATATGTTGGTTATCAAAATTTGTTATGTTGTATGCGTGCGTGGGTGAAATTATTATGTTGTATATGTGGGTTATGAATATTCAGTGAAAATAATAATAATCAAATTAAATTTGGCCAAATGTGTAATTATCCGGAAATATGTTAATTTATGTAATTATGCACATTTAATTATGCCAATTCGAGAGGTAATCATAGTAATTATGCGAGTGGGTGTAATTATGATAATGCAAGTCGTTATGATAACCAGACCCCGCCTCGGTGACGAGGGTGGGTTATCGATGGGAATAAGGCAATTAATCGTATGCAGTTATGCAGGTGTGGTGTAAGTATGCAAGATTAACTTAGATTAACTCGGCATCGTTGTCTAGGTTCGTCTCATTCTCGCTTATATTTTAGGTCCCCGGTTCACCCCGTTATCGCTTTAACATTTACTGAGTATGTATTAGTGTGTTTATTAAGGTCACCAAGTTCAGATCTCAACGCAGAAGCAGATCTTATGCATAGATTTCAGGAAAGAATCGCACAACCACTTCTGTATTAATCAATTTATTACTAATTCAACCTCAACTATGATATAGTATGCGAACTCTCAATCCCGGAACGTCAACACGGCATCAATACAGTATCATCAATGATTGTCTGATTTCACTTTGACAACGGCACATGTATCCTGCATAACGCGATGGTTGTTAGTGAGAGAGAGTCGTTAAAACATGCAAATACTATGCTAAGAAAAACCTTAACGTTAATGAATGATTACTCAATATTGTTCACGCAGTACCGCACTCCTTATTGATCATATGCAACCCTTATCACGTTGTTAGCACCTTGGGTCACGGGACAGTTGAATATTCTGTAGAGGATGCGAGTACGTGCGGCGATTATGACTGAAAGATACTTGGAAGATTATACGGTGATGAAAAACACAATCAAAAACAGTTATTATTCTTAAAGGCACCAATCTCAACAGATACATCGGCAGGTTATCTGACAACAGAATGGCTCGGAGTAAGGGCCTGCGACGGTGCTCCTTTTCCGAAGATCGTTATCTTATACCAAGTTTACTAATTGGGGACCAGATCACCTGATAAGGATCTGGTGGGCCACCACTCCCCACGTGAGCGTGGCTCGGCGAAAGGAGGTGCCAAGAATCAATTCGTATTGATGGATCTGTTGGGAATTTATGCGATTAAGAGTACAGCCCACTAAATATTAAAGATAAAAATTACGAATACTCTTATAAACGACGGATGGCCATCACTCGGTCTCGAGTGTTTTTGAGTGGTAAGAGTTGTCTTGAATAGTCAGTGTTCGGAGTCGGTTCTTTATGTCAAACAGACGCCTGGTGGTCGTGTGGTGAGGGGGCGGTGCGCGTCATACGTATCAGTCGCTCCCCTGTCACCGTGGTGAATTGGTTTGGATTCCCGGTCGGTAGGTGGCGCCCACAGCTCGCTCGCAGCGTGCAGTGTTGGGTCGTCAACCAGGGGAAGCACAGAGCCTCGTCGCCAAACCGCGACCTCCGGCGGCAGCAGAGACCTCCGACTCGGCAGAGGTTGACCCACGCAGGCCGAGTTGAGCTGTCAAGCGGGTCTTGCCCGCCTGCAGAGGAGATGGGGAGCCGCTTGAGTCGAGCCCCGAGAGCCGGCTCCGGTGAGCCGATCGAACTCGGCTGAGTCCCAGACGAGCTGAAGAGTCGAGCCGACCCGCTGGTCGCAGCTCGCTCCTGAGTCGACCCTCCCGGTCGAGCTGAAGATGAGTCGAGCCGACCCGCTGGTCGCAGCTCGCTCCTGAGTCGACCCTCCCGGTCGAGCTGAAGATGAGTCGAGCCGACCCGCTGGTCGCAGCTCGCTCCTGAGTCGACCCTCCCGGTCGAGCTGAAGATGAGTCGAGCCGACCCGCTGGTCGCAGCTCGCTCCTGAGTCGACCCTCCCGGTCGAGCTGGTTTCCAATGCTCAGGGTCCTTTCTTTTATGCCGAAAAATCCCTTTTGGGTCCTGCCCACAAGGCGGGGTTTCTTTCGATTTTTGCTGTGTCAGGATCTGTCCGTAGGTAGGTGTGTCCATGTGTGTGTCCGTATGTCCTTGTCCTTGTGTGCATCACCTACGGTATATTCCGTTGTCATACTCCCTCCATAAAATCCACGAGCAAACAATCAGATGTTACAAATTGCCTCGAAGTCGTCTCTCTGTCTGGGTGCAATATTATCTCTTGTCTGGCCTTCTTCATGAACCAAAACACAGACGTTACAAATCGTCTCACAGGCGTCTCTGTCCGTGTTGCACGACCTGGAGGGAGGGCAACACTCCCTCCGACCCTCACCGATGCACAAAGAAATGGTTAAAAAGTTTTAACATTTGTCCCTTACCATTTCACAGTTATGATTCTGTATGTAACCTAAGGTCTGCCGTTTCCCATCGTGGTGCTTGACCCAAGTGGAGGTGCCTCCCCGAGCGTATACACACTCTTATCCCGCGCTGCGGGGATACAAAGACGGCCGGGATCTCCCTTTCTCTCCGACCCTGGGTTTAACATCGCTCTTTTATTATGTATTTTATATTCGACCTGGTGGTGATTCATCCCATTATCCTGGCTTTTCATAAGTTTTACTTTTGTCTTTTCATGCATAGGCTTATTATTATTAATTTATTTCCGATATCTTAGGTTAAGGGGTAAGTTTCTTGATCCTAGGAATTCGTATTCCTTGGTGTCTGCATGGTTATATAAGCGGAATATAGTTTACGGTGAATAGCGTTAACATTGATGTTATGTACGATATTATGTATTGTGATGTCTTTAACTTGTTGGTCAGGGCTTTACTGACATGAAGTTGCATTTCATAGCCTCGCAGTCTTTGCCTCACCCTGTCTCTGCTCGCCGTTGTTGTTGCTGTCCAGCTGACGCCATTAACTCAAGGCCTCATTAATTTCCGTCACTCCTTGTAGGTGAGGGCGGTTGAACCTTGGAGTCAGTTCTGGTTTTTGTCTGCCTGCTTCTCCTGATGTCCCCTGACCCCGGGAGTTATTATTTCTACTTTTATGGCCTGTCGAAGCCCGACTCGCTGTTGTTGGGCTGGTGGGTCGCTGGGTTGGTGTCGTTCATCGGCTTTTTTGCTTACGTTTGCAGTTCGCCGTGCTCTTAATTTCCTTCCCTCTTCAACCTTATATCGACTATTCGCTCCTGTCTGGGTGCGATTCAATTTTGACTTAGGAAGGTTCTGATTGTCATATGCTTCGGGTTGAGTTGTATAGATGGAAATAACATTTCATATTGACTTAATGATGGTGATGGTTCAGTAGGCGTAACTTGTGGCCTGGTTTAATTGGAGTGGGTGTGAATATCAATAACTTTAGCCTATCCTGTTGTTAAATTCCGACTTTAACGTTACTTTAATAGCAATACAGAATAATTGAGCTTTTCGTCTTAACTAGGCGAACGCGAACTTCTGGTGACCCCCGCAGCCTTGTTATTCAGCTGAGTCTGCATCCTTGAGATATACAACGCTCTTATTCGTCTCACTGTGGCCATCCAACCTTCTGCTCTGGGAGTGTTATTCTTAATTTCAGGTCAAAGGCCCCCTCACGTTCAGACGTGCAGGGTTGTTTAAATCAGCTCCCCCCCCTGTGTACACAGCCTTGAGCTGACCCACTTATTTAATAATTTAATTCCTTGGCCTTTTTGGGTTTGCTCCCTCAGCTGCAGGAGAACAAGGCGTATTTCTCCTCCCTGTGTGCACGTGTTCCAATTAGCTCGGAATCCCTAAACACACAATCAGTGATGATTCCTGGCTTTCTGTGGTTGTGATTTAGACAAAGGCGCCTCTGCTTCCTTTCATTGCCTTCGAGTTGACACTGCCCCATTATTCGCCCATGTGCTGAGGTCATAGATGGTTGGGCTTTTTGCCTTAACTATGTCTGGCTGACTCTCCCACTGTCTCTGCCGCCTGCACGGGTGACATGTGCCCGTTTATCAGGCCTTATCTTTCCTTGAAGCAAGGTTGCAATTCTGCCATCCTAGCCCTCCTCCAGTTCATTACTTAACAACACCTGGTGTTTTGCAGTTTGCTGCTTTTTGGTGTGTTTTCATTCATTATATCTCAATGATGGAAGAAGGCTAGGATACAACAATATGCACGAGCCCCTCCCCTCTCCTCGTGGCTAAGCCCTAATCCGCGTGCCCGCAATGCTAAGGTAAAATGAAAAGAAACGGCGGTTGTATGAATATGCAACCCTACCCTATTACTCCAGTTGCTAAACGAAAATAAGGAGATGACTTAAGGCAGGACCCCGGGTGCGCGTCTGCCGTTAAGGCTATTTCTACTGTGTAAACGCGCGTAAAGCGCGCTGTGCAAACACGCACGCGAGCACAACCACGTGTAAATGATGACGGTTGTATAGATGGTGATCTACCCGCACCTCACACACCAACCCTGCAGCCCCGTGCTCGCTCTCTCACGCACCCCACCCCGCACGCAGTCGCTCCAGTCAAAAATCACAGACACAGATCTTCTGAACTGAAGTTTATTAATGGCGCGTTTGTAGTAACGCTCACGACTCGTTCACACCGGAGTTGGAGGCACACTTGTTTATTTAACACCAACGTTGTGACATACACATTTGAGGGGGTATCGGCCCCCTCACCCGTCTATCTGAGGACACACCTCTCTAGCTAACCCTAGCCTGCCTCTGAGTCCTCCACTAATGGGCTAGGGGAGGCTATCTTGGCCCGACACTGGTCAGTCGGGCCCGGTACCCAGAGTCCAGACCAGCACTGGCTCTGGCCCTGGTACCACGCCACTGGCTCGAGCCTGCGCGGTCCTGATAAGGACGGCGTACCAGGGGGAGTCCAGGGCTCTCTCTAAGACGTCTTCCGTCTTCTCTCCTTTAGCTAAACATCACTCCCGAGCCCTTCGATACATTCCCCTTTTATACCCAACCCCTCCCTGAGGGGTGGGGCCCCGGGGGATCATAACGACCGAATCGACCCCCCAGGGTGTCTGGCGCGGACGTCGCAGAGGGCACCTGCTCGTGCACACATGTAGCCCCGCCTACTGTGTTTGTTTACCATAGGCTGCCATGCATAACGGGCTCTCTCTCTAACACCCCTACATCACTCCCCCCCGCATAGCATGCAGCCGTCCCGGCTGCCAACATACAAAAATTTGACAATAAAGGTGCCTTCACCCCCTGACCGCGCGTGTGCCTCACTATTTTTGAACAATAACAGGAACCAGAACAAGAACGCAACAGCAAGATGAGAAAACAACCCGTCGCACCCCCCCCGAATAAATACGAATTCCGTAAAAAAAACAGCCTATATACAATCAGCAGGGAACCCACCACGCACACACAACACACGGTGAACCCAACATATGTACATCCGAGGAGCGAGGAACACACCACCCACACAACACCCAATAAACACAACAACTATGTACATATTTCGCCGGCCTCACAACAGTTTGCGCATTTTAGCGCGCGTCCTTGCAGCGGGCCCCTCACACGGGGTAACCGCGCGTGGCGGACCATCAGGTGGCGAATGTCCGTCTTGGGGTGAGCATTCATCCGATTCCGCGTGACCCTCGGTATCCGCAGGCGGGGTGATCGGGCGTGAGCCCGTCACTCCTGATGCTCCTGAAGGTGGCACAGCCGGCAAGGCATTTGGTGAGAGCGACGGAGACGGACCCAGCGAGTCGGCCGACCCCCCACACGTTTGGCCACGCGCGTGTGAAGTGGGATTGTGTACCGCAGCGAAGGGTTTTAACCTAGAGGGGTGCACGAACCATCGCCGCTTCCCCCACTTGATGCGCACGCACTGCGGACGTAACACCTCCACCACTTCCACAGGGCCCCGCCACGGCCGCACCAGTTTAGAGGAGGTTGCCAGTGGCACCTGGGGGCAGTGCAACCATGCCTTGTCCCCCGGCTTCCACTGCAGTATGTGCGCTCGACTCAATCTGAGGCGCTCATTCGCCTTCTGACGGAGGTCCGAGTTTTGCATTGTAGCATCCCGTGCCTCGGTCAATTTGTCCAGATTAAATTTAACGTGGTCAGCCAGATTAGTTTTTCCCTGCGGCACGGGGATCTGCAACTGGGCACGAACAGGCGGGTCTGGTTCTCGGCCGTACATGAGGTAAAAGGGAGAAAACCCCGTAGCTGCATGGGGTGCCATCCGGTACGCCGCCAAGACCCCCTGAATTTGTAGGTCCCAATCCGTTTGCGAGTCCGAAACTTGTTGTGATAACATGGACGTGATGGTGCGATGCAACCGTTCGACCATCCCGTCAGTTTGTGGGTGATATGGGGAGGTCCGAATTTTCTTTGTGCCCAGGAGATCACAGACTTGTCTGAGTAGTTTACCGGAAAAATTTCTGCCCTGGTCGGTCAGCAGCCTCTCCGGAGCACCTTTGTCCAGGACATAACCCTGAACAAAGGCCTCCACGATGGCTGCTGCCGACTGGTTGGCCAGAGGCCAGGCCATAGGCCAGCGTGTAAAATACTCGACACCAGTCAACAAATATCTATTCCCCCTGGGGGTGGCGGGGAATGGTCCCAAAATGTCCAGAGCGACCAGCTCGTTTATCCTGGACACTTTGATCGATTGCAAGGGCGGGTTAGACTCCCGTGCCGGCGGTTTGCGTTGTGCACATCGAGGGCATGATCCCAACAAATCCCCAACATCCCTCGTCATGCCAGGCCAATAAAAATCAAGTTGCAGCAAGGCGAGAGTCTTTTGGGTCCCCAGGTGTAGGAGGCGCTCATGAGCGGCCCATACCACCCTGCCCCGCAACCCAGTAGGGACCACCAGCCGATGTCGACGCGACTTCCCGTCCCAATGCATCAGCAGGCCTTGGCACATTTCCCATGCGTCGGAACCACCTCTTTTTCCCCCCGCCGCACCGCCAACGCGACGTCGCCACCCGAGGAGGGAGACATCCTCCATCTGGAGGTGCCCCCATTCAATGACGGGCAACCCCAACAGGGAATCTTTGCCCTGTTGTTCGATCGAATTAGTAACTACTGTATCGTCGTCGTTGGCGGCCGCCAAGACAGGAACCGATGTGTCCCCTGGAGGTCTGCAACGTCCAGACCCCAGGAGGCATGCACACTCGGAGGTGGTTGGCAAGCGCGACAGAGCGTCCGCGTTGGTGTGGCGAACGCCCTTACGGTATGTGGTTTGGAAATCGTAATCCTGGAGGACCTCCAACCATCGGGACAATTGTCCCGATGGCTGTTGAACCCTCAGGGCGTACTGCAGTGCCGCATGATCTGTGCGGACGGTGAAATGCCGACCGTACAGATATGGGCGATACTGTTGGATGAAATGGACAATTGCCAACAGTTCCCTACGGGTGACACAATATCGTTGCTCTGCTGGAGACAACACCCGACTGCCGTACGCAACCACACGTTCCACGCCGTCAACCACCTGGGAGAGCACGCCCCCAATGCCCGTGTTGCTCGCATCGGTGTCGAGCAAGAATGGTTTTGAAAAATCAGGGTAAATCAGGGGAGGAGCTTTTACCAAAGCGTCCCGAAGGGAGCAAAAAGCAGCTTCCTCCTCCTGACCCCAGCAGAACCGAACCCCTTTTGATGTTAAAGCGTGTAGGGGTTTTGCTATAGTCGCAAAATTAGCGACGAAGCGTCTATAATACGACGCAAACCCAATAAAACTCCTAACCTCTCCCACTGAGGTGGGAGTCGGCCAGGAGCTTACACACTGCGTTTTGGCGGGATCGGTAGAAATACCTGAGCGTCCCACGATGTGCCCCAAATAACGCACCGACTCGCGTAACAAATGGCATTTTTGGGGCTTAAATTTCAAATTAGCAGCCCGCATCTTTAGGAAAACCGCCCGCAACCTCTGGAGATGTTCATCAAAAGTTTTGCCAAAGACAATAACGTCATCCAAATAAATCAGGCACGACTCCCATTGCAATCCAGCCAAAACCAATTCCATCAACCGCTGGAAAGTTGCCGGCGCTGAGTGTAAGCCCATCGGCAACCGGTTGAATTGAAACAGGCCGTGCGGAGTACGGAAAGCAGTTTTAGGCTTTGAATCATCGTCCAGAGGAAGCTGCCAGAATCCCGAAAGTAAGTCCAATGTGGAGAAGAATCGCGCTCCCGCCAAGGCGTCAAGCGATTCGTCCATCCGTGGGAGCGGGTATGCGTCGGCAACCGTAATTTTATTAAGGCGCCGAAAGTCAACGCAAAACCGCAACGAACCGTCCTGCTTCTTAACCAGGACGATCGGCGCTCCCCAAGGGCTGTTGGAGGGAGAAATGATGTCGGCGGCTAGCATGTCATCAACAGCCGATTTGACATGGTCCTTTTCGGCGGGACTCAACCGAAAAGGATTCTGGCGTATTGGCGCGCTGTCACCCGTATCAATATGGTGACGCAGCAGATTAGTGCAGCCCAAATCGTATTTATCCCGACTGAAAACGTCGGAAAATTCCCTTAGTAGTGTCTTAAGACGTTGACGCTCTAAATTTGACAGGTCCGTCGATCCCGCACAAAGCGCCTCGAGCCACCCTTCATCGCTGTCCGAATGTGGTCGCGGTGCAGGGACAGCGCCGACATGACTCGCGACGGGTTCCTCACAGGGCACCGGCGTTGCGTGAGCAAGCACGGTCCCCTGTGGGACCACCACCGTCTGCGAGCCCACATTGAGGACCGCGATGAAGGGTTCTCCTTCCCCTCTCACTATGGTCTGGGCCGGGAGTAAATCAGGTCCACTGACCCCGGCCCTAGACGGTCCCAACAGAACCCCTTGAGCCCCAATGCCCTTAGCGAAGGGCCGCCGAAGTTTCAAAGGAATCAACATTTGCGCCCCCGGAGGAACGCGCACCGTTCTATCTACGAACGCCGGCACCGTCGCGAACGCCGTCCGGCTCGTAGCGGGGGATGGCAGAAACGCCATGCGTCGGCCCGATGGGAGCTCAATGCATCCCTGGTCGATTAATATCCTAATCGGCATTTTGGCCAGGAAGTCCGTCCCCAGCAGGCACGGAACCGCCAGCGAGGAGGAAACAAAAATCGGCCCAGACAATTTAATATCCCCGACACAAATTTGGGCACGAATTTGTCCGATGATACCAAGTGAACCCCCGTTAGCAGCAAAGAATGGCACGTTAACAGGCATCAAAGGACGGCTTTGGGCAGGGAGAATGTTATAAATCAACTCCGAAATAATGGTCGCCGATGCTCCTGTATCGACCAGGATGCGCACCTCGACCCCATCGATGTGACCCACAATGGCCGACGACCCTGACGACGCGGCTACAACCCGATGGGCCAACACGGACCACTGGCTGGGTTCAATCTGAGTACCCAGAGCGGTGCGTGTTGGTGCCATGGTACGCGATATTGGCCCCCCCTTCGCTGCGGTGTTTGAGTGTGTGACGGGCGTGTGCGTGGGCCAAGCATGAGGGGTGCCGCGACTCGCCGGATTATGATGGTGGAGCTTGTGACGAGGGCCGGCGTCCCGTTGAGGTGTCGTCCTGCGCTGCCCAGGAGAGCGGCACCCCGAGGCGACGTGGCCCCGGATGCCGCAGTTGTAACAGCGTGGAAGCGCTGGTGACGACGATGGATGTTGTAGACGGCTTGAACCGGCCCGGTCCTCCCGTACTCCCGCTCCATGCTGCCGTTGATGGGCGATGGCGCAAACCTCTTCCGCCGGGAGGGTGGCTGCAGCGACGGCACGCCCGCTCGCCGCCTTGCTGGCCTTCCGTCGTTGAGAGGACAGGTTTGCGTGGAGAAGACGGGCCGCTTGGAGGGAGCACATCTCTGCATCGTCCTGTGCGACAATGACAATGTCTAAGTCGTCCGCCAGCAAAAGTATCTTCTCTGTCACCATGGCGTCGACACCCTCGTCATCCATTCGTGGAAAGGCCTCCTTCGCCAGTACCAGGAGGCTTGTGCGGTACGCCAGGGGCGACTCCTTCGTCCCCCGCTGGCGATCGTAAAAGAGTTGGCGACAGTCCGATGGTGGACCATATACCGCCGACAGCACCTGCATCGCCTTCCGCAGCGTGGAGCGCCTCTCCTTCGAAGCCGATGTTAGAGTGGCGAGGGCGTCGCTGTCGAGAAGTGCTGGCAGCGCGCGGAGAGCCTCGGCGTCTGTCCACTGTGCCATCTCCTGGTGAGCGAGGAAGCGCCGCTGGAAGCCGCCCCAGTCGCCATCCTCGCCCACAAATTCCTTGAGTGGAGGTAGCCGCTGATGTAAGGCAGCGGCTGCAGAGGAAGAACGCACTCCCTCGTCCGCCTCACTCAACTCAGCGTCGGCACGAACCAGCGATGGCATCGCCGGTCGCACCCGTGGTGACGTTCCGCCCGTTGGTGGTGACGCGGCAGGTACTGTACTTCCGCCGTTGGACGCGATGCTTAGAGCGGCCACGCCCTCAACAGCAGCTGCGGCGATGGCGGGAGTTTCAAAATGTTGCTCCGTGGAAATGGCGGGAAGGCGCTGTGATCGTCGGCTGCCGTTGCCCCGTGGCGGTCCCGCAGCCCCCAGCTGCGTGATGGTGTCGAGCATGGCGGCTGCGGCGTACAGCAGCTCGGTCAGCTTCGCGTGCGCCTCCCTCAGCCCCTCCATCGACGGCTCCCCTTCCTCCAGCTGCTGTGGCGTGGATGCGCCCAGCCCCGGCTGGTCGATGGCATCTTCAGCCGTCTCGGGCCCTCCGACTGCAGTGGTGTCTTCTGCCTCTGGTACCCCGACTCGAGTCGTCCGGCGTGTATCCATGTTCGTACTTTGTTTCACTTCTGACGCCAGATGTAGTAACGCTCACGACTCGTTCACACCGGAGTTGGAGGCACACTTGTTTATTTAACACCAACGTTGTGACATACACATTTGAGGGGGTATCGGCCCCCTCACCCGTCTATCTGAGGACACACCTCTCTAGCTAACCCTAGCCTGCCTCTGAGTCCTCCACTAATGGGCTAGGGGAGGCTATCTTGGCCCGACACTGGTCAGTCGGGCCCGGTACCCAGAGTCCAGACCAGCACTGGCTCTGGCCCTGGTACCACGCCACTGGCTCGAGCCTGCGCGGTCCTGATAAGGACGGCGTACCAGGGGGAGTCCAGGGCTCTCTCTAAGACGTCTTCCGTCTTCTCTCCTTTAGCTAAACATCACTCCCGAGCCCTTCGATACATTCCCCTTTTATACCCAACCCCTCCCTGAGGGGTGGGGCCCCGGGGGATCATAACGACCGAATCGACCCCCCAGGGTGTCTGGCGCGGACGTCGCAGAGGGCACCTGCTCGTGCACACATGTAGCCCCGCCTACTGTGTTTGTTTACCATAGGCTGCCATGCATAACGGGCTCTCTCTCTAACACCCCTACACGTTTATAGAAAACCCTGTGCGGCCCGGAGTAAATATTCTGCGAGCAGCACCTAGCCTATCCCTATTCAATCCCTGGGTGCACCCTCACTCTACTTCTCACCTCGCAGACGCACTCACGGTGTCGCACGGACGTGGTGGGAGTCAGAGGGACGAGGATCCGAGAGGTCTCTGCCTGGGGTCGAGTCATAGTAGCACTCGCGAGCGTCTCTCGGATGCTGCGAGCGGCTGGGAGTCAGACCGGGCAGCTGAACGGCTGGAGGAGAACTGCCCAACGTTTTTCCGCCCCCTCCTTTTATACCCTCGGAATCCAAAGATCCAGGGTCACATGGTGTTATCCCGCGCGGCCAATCGGGCGCCTACCTTTCGATTTTTAACCGATGCTCCGCTCCTACCTGAAGCGTTGCTTTCCCATTACGCCTCGATCCATTGTCTATGCACCCGTCCTCCTCTCCCCGGCCACAACCGGTTTGGTCGGGGTGGCCGTCCCGTGGAATACACATCTGCGGCGTGGCTAGGAACTTCCCTCCCACCTCCTCTTATGCGCTGCTCGCGGAGTGTTTGCCCTCGAGGTCCTATCTCCCTGTGCTGTGAGTATATCATTGCGGTTAGCCCGGTGAGCTTCATCGTGCCCATACAATGTTAAGCCCATTCACGGGGGCCGCAATGCAATTTGTTCTGGGGTGGGGGGGGGTCGACCAATCTCCTGGCACTGGGAAATCGTGGGACATTCCCGGTAGGGGCCCCTCGGGTAAAAACCCATGGTACCAGGTGACCCCCCACGAGATCTTACGTGGGTGCGTGTATGTGTTTAGAGGGGGTGTGCGTGCGTTCGTGTGGAGGGGTGCGAGAGAATGGCGGCGCCGGCGGAGTTGCTTTGTTGCTGTGGCACCATAGAGTCGCTTGTTCTGCACCAGCCTCGGTGCATGCGTAGTGTTGCACACATAGGCACACACTCTGAAGTTGGAGGCGACACGTTTATTAACAACTTCCCTAACGGGGTAACACTTAACGTAACTCTGGTTCTATAGTAGGTGATACGGCTAACTTAGTGAGTAGCGAGTTAACTCTAAACGAAGACCCGGAGACGCCGAGACGCGGGACCCAGGCTTGATTCCACAGACAAGCCCCGATCGTTGTCGGGGCTGCCCCTTCATCCCGCGAGCGTCGCCTCGCTCCGCCCTTGGCCACGCCCCTTTCTCGCCACTTGCTGAGGGGCTCCCCGTCACGTGTTTCCGAGCCTCCTGTTCGGACCCGCTTGCCATCCTGTTTCCAGGATAACACCCGTAGGGCCTGCCCGTGTGCCGTATGCACTCCGGCCCACGAGGGAGGTTGTAGGCTCCCAGCAGCACGCCTGTGACAGTGGCTGGCACCAACACCATAGTGATATCCTAACGTCACTACACGTGTATCGGAACACCTACTCCGCTCACTCTTGGCCACTATTTACTTAATACTCTTTTTTTTTTTATATAGCTCTTTTTCAGAAGTGACCTGGCTCGCACAAATGATAGGTCATCGAAGTAGCTTATCATTGTGTGGGACATTTTTTGCAGCCAAATACTCTGCAATGCATATTGATTATAATTGTGGAGGGAAAAACCATAGGACCCGGAGAAAAATCCACGCAACTGCAGAGAGAACATGCAAACTCCAAATATACTATTAAAAACTATTTTAAATATTGTTTTTATTTTACCAGGCAAAGACTAATGAGCTGTATATAGCTCTTTTTCAGAAGCGACCTAACCAGCACAAACGATAGCTCAACAAAGTGGCTTATGGTGGTGTGCAACATTTCTAGTAGCCAAATACTCGAAACGCACGTTGATTCTAAATCTGGAGGGAAGAACCGGAGGACCTGGAGAAAAGTCCAAGCGACCACGGAGAGAGAGACACCGCAAAAACTCGAAATATACAGGCGTCAACAGAGGCGTAGCTAGGGGGGGGCAGGGGGGTACATATGTCCCCGGGCGCCAAGGTAAAGGGGCGCCAAAATGAGGCTTACAACGTTACATTATAACTTATTGCGGCGGGCGCGGCAGCCTGAAACTACTGCACAAATTTACACCTCAACCTAAAAGTTTTTATATCCCGCCACACACAGCCTACATGTCATGTAATTACATTTTTGTACGCGCGCCTATTAAGAATTTACATGGAAGAACGTCCCAAACAAAAGACAGGCGCAGTCTTTCAGCCTTAGTCACTGGCCTGTTTTTTGGTGGCGGAAACTACGACGGACTATTTTTAGTTCTTATTAGTGACACCACGCTCCAGGCGGCTGCAGCAGCCGGAGCAGCCCACGCACGTCAACATAGCGTGGCCTTCATTTAGCAGCACAATGTTATGACAATGCTGCTGTGATGACTGGACATATATCCGGCCTTCAACAACGAATATGTGACAAAAGTCACAGAGCATTGTTTGTCAACTGTGACAACCACAGCTTAAACTTATCAGGAGTACACTCAGCTAAACAAGATCCAGTTGTCTTCACATTTTTTGTAACAGTTGAACGTATATATTTGTTTTTCTCTCGTTCAACAATTCGTTGGGAAGAGTTTAAAAAAGCTGTGCCCATCACAGTAAAGCGGGACTCTGAAACACGCTGGAGTGCACGATCAGAAGCTGTTAAAGCTATCTATGAAGGACTGGATGAACTAGTAGGGCTGCTAGACAAATTATCAGAGGACGTAACTATAACGCCTGAAACCAGAAGTGATGCAGTTACTTGCATGCGTATTACATTTTAACTTCATAGTTTTATTACATTTCTGGAATGTCATTCTTGGAAAAATGGATCGTGTTCAGAAGCGCTTACAGGATCCTACTATGAATTTCAAGGAAGCAGCAACTGATCTTGAATCTTTGGAGCATGAATTTGTCTAGCTTCGTGATGATTTGAGCCAAGTTGCTGTAGAAAACGCCAAAACAAGATGCACAGCCTGGGGGATCGATGTGGACAGAATAATTAGGCGACGTCGGAAGATGCCAGGAGAACTGGCAAGAGTTGCAGAACGTTCAGGAGAAGAAGAAATTGTGCGCGTTATGAAGAGCGTATTTTATCAACACGGTTTTTACGACTAAAAGACCTGAACACAAAATTTGGATTTCTGCTGGACGTCAAAACTCTTCTATCCGACACAGATTTCGATGCAATTCGTCGAAATTGCACAGATTTTGGAAATTTCTATGACACCGACATTCATGGCCACGAACTTTTCACAGAAATTGGAGATTGCAAAATGCTGCTCAGTAACCGGAATTAAGTTCTACCAGAAACTCCTTTGGATCTTCTTGGTGTTATTGTGTTTTATGGAGACGACATATTTCCGAATTTGCGAATTTCACTGCTAATTTTATTAACAATAACAGTTTCAATTGCAAGCTGAGCGGTCGTTCAGCAAATTCAAACTTATTTGATCGTATTTGCGTGCTTCAATGGGACAAGATCGTCTCAGCGATCTTGCTCTTCTTAGCGTTGAAAGAGAAACATTGAGAAAAACAGATTTTGATTACGTGATTGACCAGTTTGCGACAATGAAATCAAGAAAAAATAATCTTTTGTAGACTATGTCAACCAGTCTACGACAGTGACTGAGTGAGCCATGTAATATAATTTCTATAAATTTGCTTCTTTAAATACAATGTTTCATTAACATTTTTATTGTTATTCCTTATTCGATGTATTAGGAAAATGTGATTAAACGGGGGGGGGGGGGGGGCGCCAATTTTATAGTTCGTCCCCGGGCGCAAAATATCCTAGCTACGCCTCTGGGCGTCAAGGTTGGGATCGAGCCCATGCCCTGCTATATACCAGGCGAGTGGTTAACCTCTCACCACTGTGGCTGCAGTCTTCAGTCCCGTCATGTACAGGATGCTCCAGATATATTGTGACCCCCCCCCCCCCCCAATTAATTGACATTACTTGCAAAAATATTATGTTTTATGGAATTAAAAGGGGTGGGGGGGGGGGGGTCACCGGACATCCAGAACACTCTGTGCACACTCCCTGAAAGTGTTTACAGCCTCCGCCTGACATATCCCCGCAAGCGAACGATCACCTACAATCCACATATTTGCATTATAAGCCGTGACGCCTCTCCATGCCAGACTTTAATCTTACTTTATATTTATAGATTCAGTATATATATAGCTCTTTACCTCAAGGCGCTCTGTAACAAAGTTTGAAAGCAGTATAAATAGAGTGACTGAGATGGTAAGGGCACAGTGGCAAGGGCAGTGGAATGAGTGACCGTAACAGAGGGCACGTGGGGTGGAGGGGGTCATGTAAGAGCTATAAGAGAGGGACAGGACGACGTGGAGGGGCGAGGGGAGGAACGAGGAAGGGAATGAGCAATGGAGGAAGAGGTGAGACTTTGAGAGAGGAACGTATATGTCCGTAGATGTATGTTAACCTTCCTTCGCACCGTTCGTAGCCAACCGCACTAATCGGAGGTGCGGCAGGGGAAGGACATCAAGGAGGTTAAGGATAGGGGACTGCTTAACATACAGGGGAGGCATTGCCACCCTAGGATGCCACCCGTTGCCAATTTGGACGTCATTTTTGGATCCTGGGTGTGGAACAAACCTGCTTGCTCTCACGCTCCGGGCATTTAAAAAAATATGTTTACCAGGTAAGGCTCCACTGAGCTTTCTAGAAGCAACATGGCCATCACAAATGAAGTGGCTTATCATCACGTGGACATTTATAGCAGCCCTGGCAGCGGTAAGCTTTCACTCTCCGATCTGATTGGCTGCTGGGCCTACTTCACCCCGCGCAACCAACGCCACAAACACCGCACCGTGATTGCCACACCTCATTCCCTTGTACACATTTTCCCCTCGCGATCCCATCCCTTATTTTCATACCACCATCATCATTATCAGCAGCAGCATTATCTCCAACATAAATTACATACAACCCATCCTAGCGTCACGATTTAGTCACAACACTTGGGACACGTTCAACAAGGTTAAATGATAGAGATTTTTTGGGGTTCGATCGCGTAAATATGAATGTGTCTTTAAACCCGCCACCACCCGACACAGCCAATTAGTAAGGTTTGTCACGTAAACAAAACGTGC
Organism: Lampetra fluviatilis; assembly: GCF_964198595.1. Taxonomy (NCBI): domain Eukaryota; kingdom Metazoa; phylum Chordata; class Hyperoartia; order Petromyzontiformes; family Petromyzontidae; genus Lampetra; species Lampetra fluviatilis. The sequence continues at coordinate 1,074,657 of NC_136339.1, forward strand.
CAATTCGTTGCTAGTTCAGCACTCACCAGTTTTGTGTTGGAGAGTAAACCCACCACAACATTCACAATTCGCCACCGGTAATTATAACCAGCTTCATCAGGCAACAGCCAGAGTTGTGGAGAAATCCTCCTCCTGTTTCGGTCTTAAATAATAATTAATTACCGGCGAATGTCACACGGGTACTCGAGTTGTAAATGTTGCAGTGGGTTTACGCTCCAACACACAACCGGTGAGTGCTGAACTAGCAACGAATTGGCCCCTTTTGTTTACGTGACGAACCCCTAATTGATTGGCTGTGTATGGTGTTGGTGAGTTTAATGATGCATTTATATTTACGCGATACAGCAGCATATTATGGATAATATTGGTCGTGAAAGCCTACTACGTGTTAAACTGACACATGTTTGATGATCAAAAGATGATCGCTTATAAAGACTGCTCATGCATCGGGCCTCGCGTAAAACAAACCTTTAACAATGTCACGATAACAGTAAATAGCAGATAAAATTCCTCACCAATTAATGACGGGGGCGGTCAGAATCAGCATATTTAATTTATACTGGAGGAATCTGATGAGCTATAAAGCTCTTTTTCACAGATGTCCAGTAGGGGCACGGGTAAGAACGTTACACCAACAAACAATACAAAAACACGATATTAGTGCAAAGTATAGAAAAGGTAAACAAATCATACTCTCTGGTTCTTTCGGTAAAGTCACGTACATAGAAAAAAACTAACTAATATATCACGATGTTTCGATAGCAACACAAGCCATCATCTTCAGGTGAAAGAATACAGCAGGCGGACTGCTGAGGAGGAAATATAGCGAGAGAGCTACTGCAACCAGAGGTTATATACGTTTGCGGTGGGTACAACCCAAGGGTATAACACGTAGGCTTTCGCGACCAATGTTATTCATAATCAACGTTTTTGGGTTAAGATCGCGTTATTTATAAATGTGTCGTAACCCTCCACCACCCGACACGGCCAATCAGTAAAAATGTGTCACGTTGACAAAAGACAAATAGTTCACTGCTTTAGCCCACCAGTGTGTTGAAGCCACAACATTTACAATTTGAGTACGACGTTTCGCTGGTAATTGCATCCAGCATCATCGGGCAATTCGCCAGAATGGTGAGGCTCTGCTGTGTCTCCCGTTATTATATAGAGCAGCAGCAGGGTGACGTCATCATTAACTCATTAACTCATCAGGTGCAAAGATTCAAGGGGGGGAGTGATTGTAATTATATACTAGATTAGTAATCAGGCTGTTGTTACGATGCGAGTTGTAGATTAGTAATCATTTGGAATGTGTTTTATTGTGATTATGCTACATTAGTAATCAGTTAGTGTTTGTTTCCCTTATAAGGAATTGTAATGTATCTTATTTAATAATACGCTTCCAGGCCGCACTAAGCCTGTGGCTGTCTGAGCGATTTAAGTTATTTCTGTTTCTCTCAATTTCAATCGATTTTCTAATTAGTCTTTGCCAGTAGTAACTAGTTTTACACAACACTTCCACGTTGTCAAAATCAATTGAGTGTCCCTGTTGGCATGCATGTTCTGCCACTGCCGACAGTTGTGTTTGTGATAGTTTAATATTTCTCTGGTGTTCTTTTAGTCTTACACTAACGTTACGCCCTGTCTGTCCAATATAGCATCTGCCACATACACAATTAATCCGATATACACCTTCTGTTGATAATTTACTAATCTACAACTCGCATCGTAACAACAGCCTGATTACTAATCTAGTATATAATTACAATCACTCCCCCCTTGAATCTTTGCACCTGATGAGTTAATGAGTTAATGATGACGTCACCCTGCTGCTGCTCTATATAAGAACGGGAGACACAGCAGAGCCTCACCATTCTGGCGAATTGCCCGATGATGCTGGATGCAATTACCAGCAAAACGTCGTACTCAAATTGTAAATGTTGTGGCTTCAACACACCGGTGGGCTAAAGCAGTGAACTATTTGTCTTTTGTCAACGTGACACATTTTTACTGATTGGCCGTGTCGGGTGGTGGAGGGTTACGACACATTTATAAATAACGCGATCTAAACCCAAAAACGTTGATCATGAACCCAAGGGTAAGTGGGCGGGACTAGGGATGGAATTTGCAAGTTAATGTAATCGCAGAGAGGGTAGGGGTGGGTGACCTCGGCTAATCCGATGAGGGGGGAGGAGGGGCTGCCGCAAGGGGCGAGAGGGTGGGGGTGAAATTTACAGAGGGAAAAAGGTAATAGAGAGAAAAAGATAAAATATATAAAACTTAGAAAACTTAGAAATGTAATGAAACTCAGAGAGTCGACCAACACAACAGTTAACACTTTACGTGGTAGATCAACGTCCTTCCAAAGATTGCTAAATTTTGCATCCATCTTCTCGGTTGAAGTCATGTCTGAGTTGTGTGGAAATCCTCCCCGTAGAGGCGGTTCAATCTTGATTTGAAGCTTTCGTGACTGCAGGAATTCATACTCTTTGGTTTCTTTTGGTGAAGTCACGTAACACTGGGTTGTACCCACCACAAACCTATAAAACCTCTGGTTGCAGTAGCTCTCTCGCTACATTTCCTCCTCATCAGTCCGCCTGCTGTATTGTTTCACCTGAAGACAATGGCTTGTGTTGCTATCGAAACGTCGTGATTTATTAGTTATTTTTTCTATCTACATGACTTTACCGAAGATGATGGCTTGTGTTGCTATCGAAACATCGTGATATATTAGTTATTTTTTTCTATCAACGTGACTTTACCGAAAAAAAACTAAATATGAATTCCTGCAGTCACGAAAGCTTCAAATCAGGATTAAATAAATTACTAAAATACATAAAAATAAAACCTTAGCTGCTTTATATTTTGCCTTCATATCCGCATCTCCAGTTTCTTCAGCTTCCTACTCCCAGCGCCACTCACCAACAATGTCAGTAGGACCTTTGATAATGTTGGACCCCCCTCACCTCCTCTTTCTCTCTCCTCACTAGCTCCTCCACCTTTTTCGTTGCATATATAGCCCCTTGTCACAAGCAGCTCTTTTGCCCACTGCAGCAGTTGTTTCTTGCTGTGGTTGTCCCACCTGATGATGGATGCTTGTGTTGCGCCCGAAACGTCGTGATTGAATTTATTTTATATTTTATACATTCGTGACTTTACCGAAAGATCCAAAGAGTATGGATCCCTGTAGTCACGAAAACTTCAAATCTAGATAAAAATAAAACCAAACTATCCCCATCCTACAAAGCCCACTACCAACACAATACAAAAATCACTCTCCAAAATGAATCCTTAACCAACGTCGCGTATTGTACTCCGCCTATCAACCTTGGCTCTCTCAGCTACATTGCTCAAATAATAATTATCAGTGTTTCTCTCCCCGAACAATTCCTCGTGCAGTAGTAATGAATGCTTTCACTCCATCCTTACCAACCAAACATCTGTGGTGCCACGACCGTGGAGCAACTCCGCTAGCGCCACGATTCCCTCCCGGCCCCCGCACTAAACACACACCCGCATGCAGCACTTGCACCCACGTAGTGTCCTGGCAGGGGATTGCCTGGCACATCGGGTTTTAATCCGAAGGGCCCCTAGAGGGAGAGTCCCACGGTTTCCCGTCGCCAGAAGATTGGCCGACCCTCGCAGGACAGGTTACATTGCAGTGCCCCTAAATTGGCTTAAAATTGTATGGGCCACAGAAACTCACCGGGCTAACCGCAATGAGAACGCTCACAGCACGGGGGGAGGGGCCAGGGGGGAAACAGCATGCGGGCGGCGCAGATGGGGAGGGGGAAGGGAAAGCCCTGGACCCCCCACGGAGGTATATTCCGCGGGACGGCAACAGCGACCAAACCGGCTGAATCCGGAAGGGGGAGGGCGGGCGCGTAGACAATGGGTCGAGGCATATCGGAAAATAACACTCCAGGTAAGGGCGGGGCATCCCTTTTAAATCGAAAGGTAGGCGCATGATTAGCTGTGCGCCGCGACGTCCCCCTGGGCCTTTGAAGTTTAGAGAACAAAAGGTAGGAGCCCCGGGACGATTAGTTAAGTTGTCTTCAACCTCCGGGCCGTCAAGACCTTATCCCTGCCATCCTGCCTCTTCGAGCCACTCACAGCATCCGTGTGATGCCAGTGAGACAGTGATAGGTCAAGTCTTCTCTTGTCCTTCTCCCTCCGACTCTCACAGCATCCGTGCGACGCCGTGAGTCCAGCTTCGAGGTACGTGGTAGAACGTTTGAGCTACTGGGTTCATAGGCAGAGTTAGGCTAAGCTCTTCTCGCGAAATATCCCCCCGCCCCCCCAGGTAGTGTGTATTTGCGCTGGTAATAAACTTTAGTTCAGAGGATCGGTGCAGTGTGATTTGTGTGTGTGTGGGTGGAACCTCGGAGCGGTACTGGTAATTTGAGCATGTGCATGAGGCACGCGAGGTGCGCGCGTGTTGACGTGTGCATGTGTGAAAAACGAGCGCCTGCAGTGTGCCTCGTGTGAGTAATTAGGGCGGGGGCAGGGTGCAATAAACTCCATCGCCGGCGTTTACACAGCATGTTTACACATCGGCGATAGCGAGGCGTGCGTGCAAATTCGCGTAGCCCTTTAACGCAAGCCGTTGTGTGCAAGCGGATTGGGGCTTAGCCACCCGGAGGTGCGCGTGCATATTCATCCAGCCCTTTAGCATTAGCATTTGTGTGCTGCGGATTCGGGCTTAACCACCCGGGAGGTGCGCGCGCTAACCTTTGTGCGGAATAAGCGTCTATAGGGGCGCTCGTGGTTACGCGCGTGTTTGCAAAATACGCGCCTGCAGGGACCCGCGCGTGCACGCCTCCGCGTTCGCTTTTGTGGTGGTGTACGTGGGCATGTGCGAGATAACCCCGGGTGGTGGTGAGCCAGTCAATCAGCCATGTCCCTCAGAGAGGGTGCTGGCGCGGGGGAGGCGATCACTTGATTGGCGGGGGCCCGGCGTGAGGCAGCCGACGAGGAGGAGGGGGGAGTAGAGGGGGTAGATGACCCACCCCGCCCGCTTGCAGGGAGCGGGGAGGCGGGCTTCGGCCCCCACACATCCCTTGATGAAACTGACCACAGCCAACTACTGCCCCGCCGTCGCTAGTCGTTTCCAAGATTCTCGAACGCGACATCGGGTTCAACCGGCTTACTAAACGTGGCCCTCTGCGATCTGATTCAATCTCTTTATGGTTTTTGTTTGCTTGGCACTTCGTAGAAACTGCTCCTCAAAAAAAGGATTTGCTGCTCTCTTGTTCACTCTGGATTTCTGTAGGCAAATCCACGCGGAGCAGGAGGGGAAAGAGAACGCGCAAACTCTCCACACACGCGCAGAAAGGCGCCTGATGCATCGACAGTTCACTGAAGGGATGAACCCTGAAAGCCAGACGACGGGGGTTGTTACTGACACTGTAGGTCAGAGGGTCGTCTGCGCCGGTTTAGAGATTGCCAGAGCGTGAAGGAGAAAGCGATGGTGACGTGTGGGTGCCTGCCATGAACAACAACAATGGTTTTCGTTGAAGGCGTACGTTGCCCTATTGTGAGTCGCTCGGGGAGTTGGGCTGAGTCGGAGGCGGGGGGGGTCACGCAGGGCCGTACGATCCAATAGACCACAGTAGTTACTGTGCCTAGAGCCTACGCAAACTCAAAGGGCCTCCGAAAAAAAGTGACCCATGTTTTTTTATACGTATAATAAACAAACAATGTAACCAATACATCTTCTTGAATACATATATTTATATAGCAAGGACAGACACAGTGTTTCAAATGAAATCGGCGTATCTGGGGCACAAAGCACGCTCCCATCGAACTAGGGGACAGATGAAATAATGAACGTGTCAGTAACGACATCTGTCCACCGCCACTGTGTTTTCTACTACATGGGGCAGCAGCAGTAGCAACTGTGGAGAGTTATCACTGAAGGCCTACGAAACAGTGTCTAGGGCCCACACTAACCTTAATGGGGTCCTGGGGTAACGTACACTCTGCTCGCTCCCCTGCCACACCGTGTCACTGAAAATTATTCAATGGGGGGGGGGGGGGAGGGGTATTGACATTTCCACAGGCAACAAAGCGAGTGCGCAGAACAACTGCGGGATATGTTGCAGCAATAACCATTCCACTACCCCTTAGATACACTCACACAACAACACCCGCCATTCGCCACTAACTGGCGGTGACGTCACCATGGCGCTTGTGCCAGGCTAGGTGCACGTTGAGGCCACGTGAAGATGACTGGCCGATGCACCACCTGTGCCCCCTAATGTGCCCCCAACACTCAACACACACGTACACGCGCACGCACGTATGCACCCAAAATTAAGACTGAAGCGTCGAAAGGTTACGCGTTCAAATATCACAGGAAGAACAGAACGATAGCGCTGGCAATATATATTAAAACATTTGATCTATATTTTAAAAGTGAGATTGTAAATGACAACAGAAACGATAAGAACACTGCTCCAGTGCTACATATATCATGGTCTCCTGTACGGATGTGAAAGCCGGGCGATTCCAAAGAAGACAACTTAGCAGTAACAGATATGTGGTTTGTAGCAAGGATGAGGATGTTACACATTACATGGACAGACAAGATGCGTAACAAACGTGCTACGGGGAGCAGGTACGCAAAGATATATAATTCATAATAATGATTAAGAGAAATGTGAGTTACATTTCTTGAATATGTATTGAGACAAAAAGTGACGGTGTCATGCAGTGGAATGGATTGGCCTTGGTGCGTGCTTGCGAGGAAATTTGGCAGAGGACCATAGGTCTCTTCTCCAATGTACTTTGCGTGTAACCATTCGAGAACTCAAATCGAACTGGGAACACAATAACACCGCAAATAACAGTACTTAGTCTCGGCACCGACACAAGGCACCAACAATGCAACTCGCACGCAACCCCCCGCCGTAAGGCATCTCCACAAGGCAAGGCATCAGTACGACAACGTCTGCAGGGACATGCAGTTAATCGTCAGCGATGGAGGGTGAGTGGGCAGGATAGGCCTCGTCTCAGTTGGTGAGACACAGGGGCTGTGGAGGGTGAGTGGGCAGGATAGGCACCTAGGTAAAAAATAAAATAAAATAAATGAAAACAACTAAATTCAATCACAACGTTTCGGGCGCAACACAAGCGTCCTTCAGTAGCGAAAGCACAACCGCTTAAGTGTGTCTAAGAAATGGTTGTGAGGAGGAATTATATAGTCGCGGGGGATGGAGGGAGGGGAGGGGCCATGGTGAGTGTGTGGGCGATGTGAGGAACGGGGTGGGCGCAACGTACGGAGTTCAAACTAAAGCTTTGTGATGCCGGAGGCGGAATTAGATGAGGAAGCTAAGATTACGCAGCCTTTTGTTATGCTGCCGGGGGGGTAAATTGCGCAAGCTGAAGATACCGTGTAGTAATGGTGATGGTAGTGTGTGAAGCAGGGGGTAACAGACTGGGAATATGGATATGATTATGAAAAAAATCAAAGAGTATGAATCCTTGCAGTCACGAAAGCTTCAAATCTCGAAGGATAGGCCTCGTCTCAGTTGGTGAGACACAGGAGCAATGGAGGGTGAGTGGGCAGGATAGGCCTCGTCTCAGTTGGTGAGACACAGTGGCAATGGAGGGTGAGTGGGCAGGATAGGCCTCGTCTCAATTGGTGAGACACAGGGCAATGGATGGTGAGTGGGCAGGATAGGCCTCGTCTCAGTTGGTGAGACACAGGGCAATGGAGGGTGAGTGGGCAGGATAGGCCTCGTCTCAATTGGTGAGACACAGGGCAATGGATGGTGAGTGAGCAGGATAGGCCCTGTCTCAGTTAGTGAGACACAGGGCAATGGAGGGTGAGTGGGCAGGATAGGCCTCGTCTCAGTTGGTGAGACACAGGGCAATGGAGGGTGAGTGGGCAGGATAGGCATCGTCTCAGTTGGTGAGACACAGTGGCAATGGAGGGTGAATGGGCAGGATAGGCCTCGTCTCAGTGGGTGAGACACAGGAGCTGTGGAGGGTGAGTGGGCAGGATAGGCCTCGTCTCAGTTGGTGATACACAGGGGCTGTGGAGTGTGGAGTGTGAGCAGGGTAGTGATGTTTCTCGGTGCCTCCTGAAGACAATAAAAAGCACCAGTGCGTGACATAAACTGGGGGGTGGGGGCTCGTGTCCAATACATTTCTGACGCGTGCCCTTTCACAGCCTGTTCGGGCAAGAGCTGTTAGCCACCTTTGTCTCTCCAGTAGTGACATTCACACGCTCCACCAGGTACTCAATGCTCAATCGACCTAGAGGGGAGGCCCAGAACCGGGTCAGATATAATTGTCATTGGTGTTGACGGTGGCAGGAAGTCTAACCCGGGAGACCGGAGTAGTCGAGCAGCGTTTTAACCGCGACACCACCGCACACACAGAGTCTCTATAGACACCACCTGATGTTGCTAAGGGCTCACAATGGATTATGTTCCATTCACTCCGAGTCCGCGTCCTCTTATTGACATTTTATATATTTGCGTCGTATTTAACATTCTATTCACTTCCCCGGAATTACAGAGTTGTGGCTTGAACACCAAATTCGGTCTCCATGGAGCATTGTAACAAAGTCCTAACTCAGGTCAGACTTGCATTACGCCTGTTACCCACCGTCCCACCCCATGAAATCACACGTGTACATGGACGAAGCCGGTTATGCACAGTTAAGAGGGCAATGTTGCAGCTGCATAAATCTCAATTGAGTCATTTGCAACTAACTTTTCAGTGTAGGGATGTTTGAGCCAATACCTGCCACGTTTATTTTAAGCTATGGCAGGAAAGCCATAAAAGCAGTTGCGTGATGTTATCTTCGTCGCCTGATATGCAAGAGGATAGGGTTCGATCGTGACCCTGACGCCTGGTATAGATTTGGAGTTTGCGTGTCTCTCTCTCTCCGTGGTTTAGAAAATAACTACCTCGCCCGGTATACAGGAGGTCGTGGGTTCCATCCCGACCCTGACAATGCCAGTTGTTGGTTGTTTGACTTGCATCCCACTGGGATTTTTGCACACAGCGTTGGTGTACGGTGTTTTTTCTGCAATATTTTGCTGTCTTCAATTGGATTTTCTGTTTGCACTCAGTCACATATTCACTTTAAGATGTTTTTTTGTTCATGTTTTGGTTTTTTGTTTGTTGCCGAATGGCTCTTGAATCGGGTGAACTTGAACTTGTACATTTGGAGTTTGCGTGTCTCCCTCTCTCTCCCCGTGGTCGCGTGGATTTTTTCTCCGGGTCCTCCGGTTTTCCGCTCCATGTTTAAGAAACATCACGCGTGTAGATTATTTGGCTGCTATAAAATGTGCACGCAGGAAGCCACTTCGTGGAGCTATAATTTGTGGCCCGGTTTGCTTCTGAAAAATGAAGCTAATAGCTCAGTGTGCTTTACCTGGTAAAATAAAAAAAAAACTTTAGTGATATCTTACGTTTGTGTTGCGATCGAAACGTGATTTATTTTATTTTATACCTACGTGACTTTACCGAAATAATCAAAGAGTATGGATTCCTGCAGTCATGAAAGCTTCAAATCAAGATTGATATCTTACCTTTCCTATACGCTACACTCCTTTCGTGTTTTGGTATTGTTGATGTAACTTTCTGACCCGCTCCAACTGGACATCTGTGAAAAGTAACTTTATATCTTGATTTGAAGCTTTCGTGACTGCAGGAATCCATACTCTTTGGTTCTTTCGGTACATGACTTTACTGAATAACGTTATAGTTCATCTGTTTCCTCCAGTGTAAATAAATATTCTGATTCTGAACAGGGCGAGAATATACAAGCTCCACGCAGAAAGGCGCCCCGAGTCGGGAGTCAAACCCGGGAGCTGCTTGCTGTGAGGACACACAACTGTGCCACACCGCCTGTTGCCATACTATAGAAACACTGACAAAGGCATAAGGAGCCGTCCATAAATGACGTCACGCGATTTTGGACGATTTTTTACCCCCCCCTCCTTCTTCACACGGCGTCACAAAAAGTCAGACCCCCCCCTTAAAAATGACGTCACAAATATAAAACATACTTCAAATCGCTTTAAACTATTGTCATTGTAGTGCGTATTTAATGTGGCGCTGCCCTCTGATGTTGTAGGAGAAAACATTTATTAAAAAGTCTATTTAATTAAGTAGAACGTGTTGTCAATATTTATTTAAAGTTGCGCATTTTGATGTGACGTCACATTTCTCAATCCCCACCCCCATCGTCACACATCGTCACAAATGTCTGACCCCCCCCCCCCCTAGGTGCGTGACGTCATTTATGGACGGCCCCTAACTAAAGGTTGGAGGGAAGAACGCTCGGATGACCCAGATACATCATAATGAAGAACAAGCGTTAGAGAACATAGCCATGTGAATGGTATCAAGCGGACTGGTAACAGAAGTAAATGGGATGTGTCAGGTCGATAAGCGATGATCCGCAACAGCTAAGAATAATCATGGGGTGGTGGCCGAGGAATGGAACGCATCCTCGCGGACGCGGTCTACAGCGCAGAGAGATGGAGAGATGAAATCAGTTCGTGTTCTGGTGCTGGATGAATTATTACATCGTCGCATATACTACCGAGAGATGCATTCGTGGACCCATCTAACCCCCCCCCCCTCATCACTTCCTCACCGACGACACCCAAATTGCATTTTCCTTTCCCTCCCTCGCCCCTGACATTGCTTCCCGCATGCATGATCCAATCCTGGATGCCATGCCCACTGCCTCTCCATACATCCTTACAAAACTGAAATCCTTTTAATTTCTCCTCGCTCCCCATCCACCCTCTTCTATCACCTCACTCCCTCCCTTCCCCATCACCCCGTCTCCTCTGCTGCAAACTTCGTGCTCATCTACAACTCATCCCTCTCCAACCGCATCTCTCTGCCACTGCCCGCTCTCGACCTTTTCACCCAATCACACCGTTCGAAAATTCTTCCCTTCTCGTCTCACCCGCTGCTGCTCAACTCCTGGTCAGTGACCCGTTTTCACTCGGCTCGACTGCTGCAACTCCATACCTCGTCTCGGCCTTCCTCCCTACGACTTCACTCCCGTCCAACAACAGATACAACCCCGCCTCGGCCCAGATCATCTTCACAGCCCCACACAAACTCCCACACATCTGCTCTGTTATCCCAACTACACCGGCTCCCTGTCTACGATCGCTGTCTGTTTACATTTCTCACTCGCGTCTACAAATTCCCTCCATACCCCACCTTCTCTTGTTTCTCTCGCATCTTATTGTCCCATCCAGTTCCCCTCGCCATGCGCTCAGTCTCGCTCTGTCGTTCGTTTTGCCTTCTTGCTCCCCTTCGCTGGAACAAACTCGCACTGCACATAAAGCGATAGTCTTCACGATAACCAACCCCGCCATCTCTTCTCCCGAGCCCATGCTGCTACTGCTACTCCCTGCCCGCCCCCCCCCCCCAGCTATGACCAGGCCGACCCAACCTCTATCACTACCCCTATCACTGCCTCTATTACTACCACTACCCCTACCACTACCCCTATCACTATCACTGCCTCTATTACTACCACTACCCCTATTACTACCCCTATCACTATCACTACCTCTATCACTACCCCTATCACTACCCCTATAACTATCACTACCTCTATCACCACCCCTATCACTACCCCTATCACTACGCCTATCACTACCACTACCCCTATCACTACCCCTACCACTATCACTACCTCTATCACCACCCCTACCACTACCCCTATTACTACCCCTACCACTATCACTACCTCTATCACCACCCCTATCACTACCCCTATCACTACCCCTATCACTACCCTTATCATTACCACTACCCCTATCACTACCCCTACCACTATCACTACCTCTTACACTATCACTACCATTACCCCTATCACTACCCCTACCACTACCCCTACCACTACCCCTATCACTACCCCTATCACTATCACTACCTCTATCACCACTCCTATCACTACCCCTATCACTATCACTACCTCTATCACCACCCCTATCACTACCCCTATCACTACCCCTATCATTTCCCCTATCACTACCCCTATCACTACCCCTACCACTATCACTACCTCTATCACCACCCCTATCACTACCCCTATCACTACCCCTATCACTACCCATATCACTACCCCTATCACTACCCCTATCATTACCTCTACCACTACCCCTATCACTACCCCTACCACTATCACTACCTCTTACACTATCACTACCACTACCCCCATCACTACCACTATCACTACCTCTATCACCACCCCTATCACTACCCCTATCACTACCCCTATCACTACCCCTACCCTATCACTACCCATATCACTACCCCCATCACTACCCCTGTTACTACCACTACCCCTATCACAACCCCTATAACTACCCCTACCACTACCCCTATCACTACCCCTATCACTACCCCTATCATTACCCCTACCACTACCCCTATCACTACCCCTACCACTATCACTACCTCTTACACTATCACTACCATTACCCCTATCACTACCCCTACCACTACCCCTATTACTACCACTACCCCTACCACTACCCCTATCACTACCCCTATCACTATCACTACCTCTATCACCATCCCTATCACTACCCCTATCATTACCCCTACCACTACCCCTACCACTACCCCTATCACTACCACTACGCCTACCACTACCTCTATCACTACCCCTATCACTACCACTACCCCTATCACTACCACTATCACTACCTCTATCACCACCCCTATCACTACCCCTATCACTACCCCTATCACTACACTTATCACTACCCCTATCACTACCCCTATCATTACCCCTACCACTACCCCTATCACTACCCCTACCACTATCACTACCTCTTACACTATCACTACCACTACCCCCATCACTACCCCTACCACTATCACTACCTCTATCACCACCCCTATCACTACCCCTATCACTACCCCTATCACTACCCCTACCCTATCACTACCCATATCACTACCCCCATCACTACCCCTGTTACTACCACTACCCCTATCACTACCCCTATAACTACCTCTACCACTACCCCCTATCACTACCCCTATCACTACCCCTATGATTTCCCCTATCACTACCCCTACCACTACCCCTATCACTACCACTACCCCTATCACTACGCCTACCACTACCTCTATCACTACCACTATCACTACCCCCATCACTACCCCTACCACTATCACTACCTCTATCACCACCCCTATCACTACCCTTATCACTATCCCTATCACTACCACTACCCCTATCACTACCACTACTCCTACCACTACCCCTATCACTACCCCTACCACTATCACTACCTCTATCACCACCCCTATCACTACCCCCATCACTACCCCTATCACTACCACTACCCCTATCACTACCCCTACCACTACTCCTACCACTACCCCTATCACTACCCCTATCACTACGCCTACCACTACCTCTATCACTACCCCTATCACTACCACTACCCCCATCACTACCCCTACCACTATCACTACCTCTATCACCACCCCTATCACTACCCCTATCACTACCACTACCCCTATCACTACCACTACCCCTATCACTACCCCTATCACTACCCCTACCACTACCCCTATCACTACCCCTATCACTACCCCTATCACTACCCCCATCACTACCCCTATCACTACCCCCATCACTACCCCATTCACTATCCCCATCACTGCCCCTATCACTACCCCTATCACCACCCCAACTCTTATCACACCCCCTGATACCCCCCTATCCCTATCATTACCCCTATCCCTATCACTACCCCTATCACCACCCCAACTGCTATCACTACCCCTACACCCTATCACTACCCCAAAGCCCATCACTACCCCAGCCTCCATCACTACCCAACCCCTACCACCTGCCCTCCTAACTGTCACCATAACTACACCACCACCACCACCACTTTTAATAACACCACTCTTTATCTCAACCACTATCATCTCGCGTACACTTTAAAAAATGTTATAACGATACGATGATGATAATGACGGCGATCATTATGATGATGCCATGTCCGGAGCTGGAGACTTTGAGCAGACATCAATCTCGGTGACGTCGTCGTTGTTGACGTCAAGGGATTCAAGCTCACGGTTACCGTCAACGGTTCCCTTTCGCGTCGTTGAATGCGGTAGGCGTACACGTGAAAGAAACCGATCGCTCAATGGCCGCGTGCATCGCGTGTCGTGTGAACGCGCAGATCTGTCCGTTTCAATAACCCCACGTGACGTCCCCAAATTTTGCGTCACTTGCCCGCGGCTGACAGCAACGGTGGGCGACACGTGAAGCGCTGTGATCCATTCTGGTGGATCTTTGTGGGTTTTCGCAATGCACCGGAAAGCTATGGCCACACAATAATAACCTGAATGTAACCCTGTCATGTCCTATCGCCACGGTGGCTAGGAGATGTTAACTACCTCGCCCGGTATACAGGAGGTCGTGGATTCCATCCCGATCCTAACGATGCCTGCTGTATATTTGGAATTTGCGTCTCTCTCTCCGCGGTGATATGTTAACGACCTCCCTCGGTATACAAGCAGGACCGGATTAAGGTATGGGCCTGAGGGCTTGCAGCCCAGGTGCCTCCGCCAGCTGGAGGACCTCCAGAGATTAAGTGAAAAGTTATTTAATATGTGAATGCTGAATTTTATTTGTTGTTAGCCTTGTAAAAATTAACGTTATATTTCTTTAACTTTGTTTTCCTTTTGAAAATATTACCGGGGGCCTCACAGTACTTATAGCCCACTGGCCTACAAAATCTTAATCCGGCCCTGGATAAGGAGGTCGTGGGTTCCATCCCGACACTGACAATGCCTGCTGTACATTTGCAGTTTGCGTGTCTCTCTCTCCGTGGTCTAGAAAATAACTACCTCGCCTGGTATTCAGGAGGTCGTGGGTTCCATCCCGACCCTGACAATGCCTGCTGTACATTTGGAGTTTGCGTGTCTCTCTCTCTCCCCGTGGTCGCGTGGATTTTTCTCCGGGTCGTCCGGTTTCCCCCCATACACATTTTATAATAAATGTCACTCGTTCAGAATATTTGGCTCGTGCTATAAATTTACACACCATGACGATATCGGCCAATTCGTCGAGCTATCGTTTGTGATAGCCAGGTCGCTTCTGCATGAAGAGTTACATCGCTAAGTAGGCCTTGCCTGGTGAAATAAAATAAAAAATAGTTTCTAGTGAGTTAAACAAATTAATTAATGTTTATCTTTTCCGTGTCGTGACTAAAACGCGTTTTTTCTCGTAAGTCGTGCCCACATTGTTGGTGTGTGCATAACCAACAAATCTTCATGAAATAGAAACTTGACATTATTTTTTTACGCGTCTTAAAACCTAGTAACGAGTTGAATCAAAGCATATAACAATATATATCTTAAAATAAACTCAACAACACTTAAATACGTACATACTGTAACGAATTATTGGGGGGGGGGTGTTCTATTGGGAATGGTGCGCGCATCGCAAAGAACAAGAGCCACTCAGTTCAACCCGTAGGCTTTCGCGACTAATGTGATCCATGAAAAAAAGCCACTCGGTACGTGAAATAGAGCCAATGCCGGAACGTCGTCTATAATATATGAACATGGCAATTGCCTGCAACACCGTGTATTGTTATACAAAATATATATTAGTCGACGTTTCGGGTAATTACACTTCTCTAGCAGTACATGACGTGCTATTGACGAATGTGTTCCGTTTGGTATTGAGTTCCAGTAACCCTGAGAATGTCAACAATATGAGCAGTGGCCCGAGGAACAACCCGAGCACACCCAGACGCATTGCGTAATGCGAGGATCTTGATTTCGTGTGTATCATGAAATAGCGCTCACCCACTCGGTAACCCCCCCTCCCTTCGTCCTTCCACTCAACCTCTCATCCCCCATTAACCTAACTAGTGACATGGCATGGCTGTAGCGCGTTCGTCGCCTGTTCCAGAGGTTCGTGGTTCGAATCTAGCGGCTGCCCTGGTTATTATGGCTCAGACATGTTAAATTCCTCGATCTCCACCCTGACACCTGGGTTCTATCCCGACCTTGATACCTAATCATGTTTATTCGGAGTTTGCGGTGTCTCTCTCTGTCTCTTCCCGTGGTCACTTGAGATTTTTCTCGGGGTCCTCCAGTTTTCCCCTCCAAGCTTAGAATCAACGTCACGCGTTTTAGGATGTTCGGCTACTGCTGCAAGTGTCCACGTGATGATGAGCCACTTGGTTGAACTATCATTTATGGCCTGGTCGCTTCTGAAGAAAATAGTTATATAGAGCTCACTGGACCTTTACCTGGTAAAATAAAATGAAAAGTTTATAGTTTATTACCGCTGTGTGCATTAACCCCAAAATATTCGACTTTGGGCCGTCTGCATCGCTTCGAGTGGACGCCAAAACTTTCCGTGACGCCACACGCACCCAGCGTGTATGTGTTGCTGGCGGCATGGTCCACAAAGTACAACTGAGAAATGTCACCGCGCCGCAAACTGCCGGAACTGGAATCCACACGGGAGCAGCCAAAGCGTCACTTCTAAAAAATACTGCCAACCCCAAAAAACCGCTTGGGAGGAACCTCCCTTAAAAACCTGTTACGAGACTCGGCGACGCTCTCGTGCAAATACCCCCCCCCCCCTCCCCCCACGGCTCACGCAGTCCTAACCAACCCCCTCCCTTCATCCACCACCGCAACACCACCTGCATGCCCCCCCCCACCCCCGTAATGTGAATGGTGGACGGGATGTGGGGTGGGGGGAAACCTGAGGTTCTTAAGCAGGGGAGCCTCTCACCTCGCATCAACCACCACGAGCCTCGCCCCACGTACCAGGTGTCGTCTCGCGCGCTGAGAGTCTCACGTACCAGGGGTCGTCTCACGTACCAGCTGTCTCACGCGCCACGTTAGGTGTCTCGCACTCCAAGTGTCAGGTACTTCACGCACCAGGTGTCTCACGTACCAGGTCTCACACACGCGCCAGACGTCTTCTGTGACATCGGTGCAGGCACTGCCCAGGTGTGCCGACGCGCGGGGGTTGATGCGCTATGCCCGCGATGTCCTTCGGAAGCGAAGTGTCTCGATAGCGGTCAAGTCGGGGACCACCGTGCTCATCGACGCGCGTTATAGGCTGCGGGGCTAACGCCACGGGGCCGACGAGAGCGGCACATTGTTGTACTGCACCGTCTGTTGCTCCGCACCTTCACAGCGACCCCCCCTCCTTCCTTGCACGAACCGCGTGGTGCAATGATGGTGGGGGTGGATTGGACTACACTCGAACTTCTGAAAGATGTTTTCAAGATGCAAGTTACATCGAGTCTTCAAGGCGACGCAGCAAGCGGGGTGCCTATGTGTGCGTAGTGGCTCGTGGAATCTGTCGCCAGGGGTAGGTGCGAAATGTCTCGCTGTCCTCCCCCGTGCGCCGTGTCCAGTTTGATAGCGGTGGGGGTTTCTCTGGTTTAGATGTTTCTATCCCCGTGACTGCACTCTCAGTTGTCACCCCCCCAGTGGGAGATGCATCGTCCAATCTCATGTCATCCTCGCAGCAGCAGTGGCTTTTGGCTGACCATTGAACAAAGACGGCGATCAGCGCATTATCGGTGTCTCTCTCTGTCTCTCCCCGTGGTCACGTGGGATTTTTCTCGGGGTCCTCCGGTTTTCCCCTCCAAGCTTAGAGTCAACGTCACGCGTTTAGAGTATTCGGCTACTGCTGCAAGTGTCCACGTGATAATGAGCCACTTAGTTGAACTATCATTTGTGGCATGGTCGCTTCTGAAAAAAGAGCTATATAGAGCTCACTGGACCTTTACCTGGTAAAATAAAATGAAAAGTTTATAGTTTATTACCGCTGTGTGCATTGACCCAAAAATATTCGACTTTGGGCCGTCTGCATCGCTTCGAGTGGACGCCAAAGCTTTCCGTGACGCCACACGTACCCAGCGTGTATGTGTTGCTGGCGGCATGGTCCACAATTCTCTCACGCGAAGTACAACTGAGAAATGTCACCGCGCCGCAAACTGCCGGAACTGGAATCCACACGGGAGCAGCCAAAGCGTAACTTCTAAAAAATACTGCCAACCCCAAAATGATCGAACCCACAACCTCCTGTATCCCGGGCGAGGGAGTTAACATCTCATAGCCACCGTGATAATGATGAGAGAGAGAGACACGCGAAAACTCCAAACATACAGCAGGCGTCAGGGTCGAGATCGAACCCACAACCTCCTGTATCCCTGGCGAGGTAGTTAATATCTCCTAGCCACCGTGATAGTGATGAGAGAGAGACACGCAAACTCCAAACATACAGCAGGCGTCAGGGTCGAGATCGAACCCACGACCTTCTGTATCCCAGGCGAGGCAGTTAACATCTCGCCACCGTGGCGCCCATGATCGAGGCTATCCCGTTCCCTCCTGCAAGAAGCCAAACACGCGTTCATGGAGTTGGCCAAACTTCTCAAATGTAGTTCTTTGTACAGACCGATGTACTGTATGTTGAACTTATTTCGCACCGTACGTAGCCAACAGCGCCAATCCGAGATGATGTTATGAAATGAAGGCCTCCTTCACGCCTTGTAAGCCACGGGGATCGTTTGGCTATACTTCACCACTCTGGTCAGTACAGTGTTGATTAGAGTCCTTTCTATATAATATCTCGCCACAGTGCTGAAATGTTAATTCCCTCGCCTGGTATACAGGAGGTCGTGGGTTCGATCCCGACCCTCACGCCTGCTGCTGCTGCTGTATATTTGGAGTCTGCGGTGTTTCTCTCTCTCCCCGTGGCCGCGTGGATTTTTCTCCGGGTCCTCGGGTTTTTGACTCCACATTTAGAACGAACATCACGCGATTAGATTATTTGGCTGCTCTAAATTTCCACACGATGAGAATCCACTTCGTCGAGCTATCATTGAGGGTAGGTAGGTCGCTTCTGAAAAAAAGTAATCTAATAGCTCAGTGGGCTTTACCTGGTAGAATAAACGTATTTTTTAAAATGTGTTTACCTTTTGTATGCTTTACACTCCTTTCGTGTTTTTGTATTATGTTAGTTTTTGTAACTTTGTGACCCGCCTCTACTGGACATCTGTGAAAAAGAGCTTGCTAGCTCATCGGATTCCTCCAGTGAAGGTCGATAAAAGAGCAACTCCCGAATCTTATCTTTATACTCACACTCTGTGTTTGTATAGGTAAAGTCACGTAGGTAAATAAATAAAATAGAATGAAAACAACTAAAATAAAATAATATCAAATCACGACGTTTCGGGCGCAACACAAGCGTCCTTCTTCAGGTGGGGCAACGAAGCGTAAGCACAGCAGCTTAAGTGTGTCTGGGTCTTTGCTGTTGTCGTTGTCCCCACCTGAAGAAGGACGCTTGTGTTGCGCCCGAAACGTCGTGATTTGATTTAATTTTATTTTAGTTTTTTTCATTCTATTTTATTTTATTTATTGAATTTTTTACCTACGTGACTTTACCGAAAAAACAAAAAGTATGAATTCTTGCAGTCACGAAAACTTTAAATCTTATCCTTATCTTAACGTTATTTATATATCGCCTTAACCAAGGCGCTTTACATATAATTAACAACGGTACAACAACAACAACAACAACGCGTGTGTGAATGTGATGGTGGCGGACGAGGTGAATGTAATAGATGACAGGAAGCGATGGGGGCGAATCCGTGTTGATGATGATGATGCGTGATGCGTGAATTCGGTGAAAGCGAAATTGATGCCAGTAAATGATGATGGTGAATGGATTTAATGAATTAGGTTAATGAGTGATAGCCGTGTCATGGTAATGTGAAGAGGAAACAGTAACGGTGGTGGTGGTTATGAGGGGGCAGATTAAAGGGGGAGTCGTGGGGGTGAGCTCGAGGTTACAATAAATGAACTTTGCGTGAGGAGCGGAAACTTAGTGACCGATTGTTCAATGTGGAGGGAGAAGTTTGTTCCAGTGAAGGGGGGAGCGAGAAGAGAGAGAAAGCGGATTGATAACAAGGTGAAGGAAGAACAGAGAGAGGCAGCAAAGATTGAGAACGTAGAGGGAGATAAGGCGACGTGTAGCAAGATGCAAGAGGTGCAAGAGACGGTGGGGGCAAGACCGCGAGGGGATTTGTAGACGAGGTTGGGGAAGTTGAACAGGCAACGGCAGTTTCGGTTGTTGAAGTGATTTAGCCAATCCGAACGCTTTGCCTGGGAGTTGGTGGATCGGAGAGAGCACCAAATCAATTGTGTTTCATTGCGTTTGGAGGAAGTATTCCATCAGCGCTGTGAAGATGAACGTAACATGGCAAAGTCCACGTGCCCTACTAATGATTGCCCATACAAAGGCTTGGAGGAAGTGTTCCTTCAGCGCTGTGAAGATGAACGGAACTCGGCAGAGTCCATGTGCCCTACTAATGATTGCCCCGTGCTAAGGCTCTAGCGGACTGTTGGAGCAATCAACCAAAGCGCCCCAGCGGATCAATTAAAGGTCTCAGTCGATCTCGGGGAGGCCAAGGGCCGGTTCCAACATTGGCCGCTGCTGTTGGTCTCCAGGAGGCCGCCTGTGAGTGTCGGCGTGCCACGAAGGAGACGTTTTGGGAAAGGTGCCCTTTCTTGCCAGCTGACCTTGCCACGAGTGGGGGGGCGGTGGTGGAGCGGTTAGCGCTACGCTGCGCTCCGAACCTGGCGACCCGAGTTCGATTCCCGCTCACGGTCAACACCAGTGACGATTATTTGAACCACTCTTGGGCCTCCCCTAGGTTGACTCAACCTCAAATGAGTACCTGGTGCAGTGTGTAAACATCAGCCACTGGGGAGACAAAGGCGGCCGGGCGTGGTGGTGGCCACCCACTTTCCTCGTGCACCACGGTGCCGGCCTTCATAGCTGCTTCTCGCTAACAGCACTTGCCCCAACGATCTGTTGAGGCTATACGGGGGGGGATCTTTGTCTTTGTTTAGTACACGTGTCGAAGGGCCAGTTTTGGTGAGCACGGCGGGACAATCGCCTTCTCGCAGCCCGGTGCCCGTCCTTTGTGAGGCCGGACTCTCAGAGACGCCGAACCCCGCGTGTGTCACTGCCTCACCCAGCCGCTTTGACCCCCCCCCCTTCTCTCTGTCTCTAGCCCGAAGGCAGCGCAAATTTTCGTAACAATCAATCCCATGCTGACACAGGGCGCGGCGGCTTGCATACACATTGTATGACGCGTGCTGTGTGTGGTATGTGTGTGGTGTGTGCTGTGTGGTGCTGTGTGTGGTGTGATCTGTGAGTGGTGTGTGTGTGATGTGTGCTGTATGTGTGTTGTGTGTGTAATGTGTGATGTGTGAGTGGTGTGTGCGGTGTGTGTGTGATGTGTGTGTGATGTGCGGTGTGTGTGTGATGTGTGTGTGATGTGTGAATGGTGTGTGTGGTGTGATCTGTGAGTGGTGTGTGTATGATGTGTGCTGTGTGTGTGTTGTGTGTGTAATGTGTGATGTGTGAGTGGTGTGTGCGGTGTGTGTGTGGTGTGTGGTATGTGTGTGATGTGCGGTGTATGTGTGATGTGTGGTGTGTGTGTGATGTGTGAATGATGTGTGTGTGTGATGTGTGAATGGTGCGTGTGTGATGTGTGAGTGGTGTGTGTGGTGTGTGTGTGTGATCTGTGAGTGCTGTGTGTGAGTGGTGTGTGTGCGGTGTGTGCGCGGTGTGTGTGTGTTGTGTGTGTAATGTGTGATGTGTGAGTGATGTGTGAATGGTGTGTGTGTGATGTGTTAGTGGTGTGTGCGGCGTGTGTGAGTGGTGCGTGTGGTTAGGACCAGCAGACACGTGTCCTAACGATACTAGACTACCAGACTCTATCCCTACCCCTAACCACACTCATCAAGCAGATACTAGTTCTAACGATACTAGACAACCAGACTCTATCCCTAACCACACACATCAACCAGACACGTGTCCTAACCCTATTGCAAACCAGATTGTAGCCTTGCCTATGATCCCCCTTGTGGCCGACTGGGCCCCGATGCGTCGCATGCGCTGGATCTACCCCCAATGTTGCGCCCCTATGTGTATGTGTCTATGTGTCTGTGTCTATGTGTATGTGTGTGTTTATGTGTGTGTGTGTCTATGTGTATGTGTCTATGTGTATGTGTGTGTGTCTATGTGTGTGTGTCTATAAGTGTGTGTCTATGTGTCTATGTGTATGTGTCTATGTCTATGTGTCTATGTGTATGTGTCTATGTGTATGTGTGTGTGTCTATGTGTGTGTGTCTATGTGTGTGTATGTGTCTATGTGTATGTGTCTATGTGTATGTGTCTATGTGTCTATGTGTATGTGTCTATGTGTATGTGTCTATGTGTCTATGTGTATGTGTCTATGTGTCTGTGTCTATGTGTATGTGTGTATGTGTCTATGTGTATGTGTCTATGTGTATGTGTGTATGTGTATGTGTCTATGTCTATGTGTCTGTGTCTATGTCTATGTGTCTATGTGTATGTGTCTATGTGTATGTGTCTATGAGTATGTGTCTATGTGTATGTGTCTATGTCTATGTGTCTGTGTGTGTGTCTATGTGTATGTGTCTATGTGTATGTGTCTATGTCTATGTGTCTATGTGTATGTGTCTATGTGTATGTGTCTATGTGTCTATGTCTATGTGTATGTGTCTATGTGTACTGAAGGCGATCCGGAGTCTGAGACCAGGAAAGGCACCGGGCAGAGATGATCTCCCAAGCGAATTGCTGAGGGAGGGTGGCGTTTGCGCACAGACTGCCCTATATGACATCATAACAACAGTCTGGACCGCTGGACGGGTTCCGCAGGATTGGAAGGATGCCCTGGTGGTCCCCCTCTTTAAGAAGGGGGACCGCACAGACTGTAACAACTACAGGGGCATCTCACTCCTCAGTGTGCCGGGAAAGGTCCTGGCAAGGATTATTCAACATCGCCTTGCTAGGCACGCTGAGGAGAGGCTTGCGGAACCCCAATGCGGTTTCAGGAAAGGGCGGTCCTGCACAGATGCCATTTTTTCTGTCCGTCTGCTACAGCAGAGGTGTAGGGAATTCCAACAACACCTACATCTCTGCTTTATTGACCTGGTCAAGGCCTATGATACCATCAGTAGGCCTGGGCTCTGGGTTGTTCTTCGTGCTTTCGGAGTCCCTGACCCTCTGCTCACGATCATTAAGGACCTTCATGATGGTGAGCGGGCCCGGGTGAAACTACGTGGCCGGGAGTCGGAGCCTTTCCCTGTACACGTTGGGGTGCGACAGGGATGCCCTCTGGCTCCCACATTATTTAACATCTAATTTGACTGCGTAGTTCGTGAAGCGTTCAATAGCTGTACCGGGGGAATTTCCATTTGGTACAGATATAATGGGAGGCTGATCGACGCCCGGGTGCGATCAAGGGATGGCTCCCTATTGGTCAACCACGTTATGTATGCCGATGATTTGGTAATAGCTGCTCATTCAGAAGAGGAGTTGGAGACGCTGCTGCTGAGACTGGAGCGTGCCACTAAGAGGTGGGGCCTTACCATCAGCCCCACCAAAACTAAGCACCTGCCTGGGTATTTTGTACCATCGGACACTTCACCCCCACAATTCTCAATCGGTGATGGGGCAGTAGTGGAGAGAGTGGAGAGTTTCTCATACCTGGGCAGTGTGCTTATGACCGGCTCCAGTTTATCAGCAGAGGTCTCACTCCGAATCAGTCGAGCAGCAATATCTTTTCATCGGTTGCGTAACGCTGTGTGGAAGCTACCTGGTCTGTCGCTCCGCACGAAGCTTCAGGTCTTCTCGGCCACGGTCATTCCCTCCCTTCTCTACGCTTGCGAAACGTGGACCCCCCTAATGAAGCATCTTCGCCAGTTGGAAACATTTAGGCTGGCCTGCCTACGATCCATTCTGGGCTTAACCAGGCTGGATTGTGTGAGGAGCTCACAAATCCTTGAAATATCTGGGCAAGGTCCCATCGGTGAGCTCCTCCGGCAGGCAAGCCACCGCATGCCTAAACAGCTTTTGTTCGGCCGGATCGAGGGGGCTAAACGGGCGCGGCACGGGCTAGAGAAGAAATGGAGTGATGTGGTACAGGAGGACGTGGAGCTGAGTGGACTTGCCGATGACTGGTACCAGCGGTGTCAAGATCGGCCTCTGTGGAGGAGGCTTGTGAAGGACGCTACTGGGCAGTTGGAGGCAGTCGCCCTCCAACAACAACGGAGGGCGGAGGAGCGACGCTCACAACAACGAGGGGAGTGCCGGGTGGCTAAAGCACAGCAAGTTGGTACAGTAGGGGGCACAGGTGGTGCATCAGCCAGTCATCTCGGTCATCTCGGTCAGTCGACCCGTGGCACCTGCTGGGTCTGCCCCGTGACCTCCTGCCAGCGGACGTTCGACACTTCACGTGGCCTCAAGGTGCACTTGGCCTGGCACAAGCGTCGTGGTGACGTCACCGCCACTTAGTGGCGAATGGCGGTTGTTGTTGTCTATGTCTATGTGTCTGTGTATATGTGTATGTGTCTATGTCTATGTGTCTATGTGTGTGTCTGTGTCTATGTGTATGTGTCTATGTGTATATGTGTATATGTCTATGTGTATGTGTCTATGTCTATGTGTCTATGTGTGTGCTTGGCAGGTGTAGCTTGTAGAATGCTGGGCTACGAACCTGGTGTCTCGGGTTCAATTCCTGCTTATAGCCAACACCAGTGATAGCGATTATCTGAACTGGTCCTGGGCCTCCCCTAGGTCGACTTAGCCTCAAATGAGTACTTGGTGTGATGTGTAAACATCGCCACTAGGGAGACAAAGGTGGCCGGGCGTGGTGCTGGCCACCCACCCCTCGTGTGCCATGCCGGCCTTCATAGGCGTTGGTAGCTAACAGCACTTGCTCCTAACACTTCTGTGAAGGCTATAGGGGTAATCTTTTTAAATCCTTTATATTAAGTTCGCTTGCTTGCTTGCGTGCTTGCGTGCTTGCTTGCTTGCTTACGACCGTGCAAAATTTTCGGTCGTTTTTTAACACACTTCCCGTGATCCAATCGAGCTGACATTTTGCACACACACTCGTTGTGCGAGACAATTAATGTTCGTGAAAAAAATTCAAAAATTTTACACTTTTTAGGCAACATTTTTTAATTTTACATTTATTCAAATAGAACTCATTCATGGCTTTGGCTGAACGTCACAGTGTAGGAGCCCAGAGCGTAACCCCTCCACAGGCCGTGGCGGAGTAGCGCAGTTGGTAGCGCCATCGCTTCCCATGCCAAAGGTCGCGGGATCGATCCCCGCGTCCTCCACAGGCGAATATATTTTTAAATCCTTTATATTAAGTTCGCTTGCTTGCTTAGGACCGTGCAAATCTTTCGCTCGTTTTTTAACCCACTTCCCGTGATTCAATCGAGCTGACATTTTCCACACAGACTCGTTGTGTGTGACAATTAATTTTCCTGAAAAAATTTTTCCTAAATTTTACACTGTTTAGGGAAAACAAATTAAATATTTAATTACCAATTGCTTAATACTGGCAGACAATCATCTGACCCATAGGTGGCAGCCATCTCAAGCCAGAGGACGAGAAGACTCTAGCCGCCACGCATATAAAGGATTTATAGTGAAAAACTTTGTCTTTACGGGTTTACTTGTTTTGCAGGTGAGCACATCAGGATGGCGCATAAGGCCGACGCTTACCCTCCGCACCATCATCATGACCATCAGCAGCATCAGCATCAGCAGCAGCATCAGCAGCATCATTACCCGGTGGTGATGCAGCAGCCCATGCTGCAGACGGTTCAGGTGCAGAAGACCAACTGGTCCTCGGGGATGTGCGACTGCTGCAACGACATGGGAATCTGTGAGCAGCGCTCCCACACGCCGCACACGCGCGCGTGATCTCTGCAACAATACACACACCACGTGATGAACTGGACAATACACACACCACGTGATGAACAGGACAATACGCACACCACGTGATGAACATGACAATACGCACACCACGTGATTAACAGGACAATACGCACACCACGTGATGCAATGGCGTGAACATGGTGTCGATTGAAGCGCGCGCGGCAAAACGCGCAACGACGACGGCACGGGCGCGCGCGCAACATCGATGCCCCACAGAACCGGTCATCGAATTCCCCCCCCGCCCCCCAAAAAAAAACCCGCACTACCAACAGAAGGAACCGAACTCGTCACAGCCACGACTCGAGTCGCCGCTGCGAGTGAGTCTTACCCCCCCACCCTCATCCACCCCCCGCCACCCTCATCCACCCCCCCCGCGTCACCACCCTGCCCAGGTTGCTGCGGATTATTCTTCCCGGTGTGCCTGGCGTGCAAAGTCTCCTCGGATTTCGGCGAGTGCTGCTGCACCCCGGTGCTGGCCGGTGGAGACCTGGCGATTCGCACCGGCATACGCGAGCGCTATCGCATCCAGGTGAGCAACGCCTCGCTCGCTTCTACTCGACGCTGCTGTTGCTACTTCTGCTGCGTTAGCAATGTTCGCGGAATGAACTCATTAATAACGCAATCATTTAACGAATTTCACCGGTGTAAGGGAGCGCTCACGCATCCAGGTGAGCAGCGCCTCGCTTGCTTGTGATGCTGACACTGCTGCTTCTGCTGCATGAGCAGCTGGTGCCGCGCAAGCAGCATTAACCAAAACATTTAAGTCAACGCATTGCGCCACGCTGACCTCGTCCAGGAGTATGAACCATCATCATCACCACCACGCCAACTCCTCGCAGCAGCAGCAGCAGCGGCGGCGGCTTTTATCTCAGCCGTCGAACAAAGACGCAGTCGCCACCATCGCGCACTTTCAGATGCGCTTCCCTGCGGCCCTCTGGCACGCTCTTGCGTACAATATTAGGAAGCCACTGGAGCTACGAACTTTACATAGTTAGCATCGAGATTGACAAAACTCATTTCTTGAGAACTGCTTTTTGTGTGTTGTTCGTTGTTCTTCCTCCGCACCTCCGATTAGCACGATTGGCGACGTACGGTGCAAAAGAAGTTTAATATACATACATACAATAAACAACACTCTACGTGGAATTAAATAAAATATATCATCGGCGACGTTTCGGACAATGACCCTTCATAGTATCCGAGTGTGACAGAGAGAGAGATATAAAGAGACACTGAGAGACACACACACAGACAGAGAGAGACACACAGAGAGATAGAAAGACAGACACACACAGAGACAAAGAGAGAGACGCATACAGAAAGACACAGAGACACACATAGAGAGAGAGACACACACACACAAACACACACAGAGACAAAGACAAAGCTTCCCCGCATAGCCTGGGCAGGCTGTTGGGCAAGTGCTGTCTACGAGCACCAATGAAGGCCGGAACGGTACACGAGGAGGTGGGTGACCAACAGCACGCCCGACCGCCTTTGTCTCCCCAATGGCAATGTTTATCCTCTACGGCCAAGGCGACCATGACGATATAGATAGCTGAATGTGTGCATGGAATGCGCTGTGTTGGTGTGGTGTGTTTATAACGCTCACGCTTGTGTGTGTCGCACAGGGCTCGATCTGCAACGACTGCGTGGGCCTCTACTTCTGTTATCAGTGCACCATTTGTCAGATGGCACGCGAGATCAAGCATCGTCAGGTGCAGGTTGCCAACGTGCAGGTGGTCATGCAGCAGCCCATCGTGGGCTACATGGGCTGAACTAGATCGGTCGTCCGTCCGAGGACCAACTCTTAGGCTCTCCCCACCAACACTCCCCGCCCCCCCTCGTGTTACACAGCAAAGAGATCCAACAAGGACATCTCACCTCCGATTAGCACGGTTGACGACGTACGGTGCAAAAAAAGTTCAAAGCACACACACACGTGCTCTGATCGTTTAATCATCACACCACCTAGCATGTCACGTCTTGGAGTGACGCCCAGAGGTCTGGTGTGACTCTAATGCCCGGTCTCGGTAACCTTCCCTCTTCCACCCTGCGCTCGTTGTTGCCCACACGCGGACCTCCTCTACCTGATTACGTCTGCAGTTGTTTTACTTGGATTTTCCTTGATCTATTCTGAACTCACAAGTCGTTACACTATTCTTCGCACGATTACTTTCCGTGGAACTAATTTACATTTATGACATGCTTTTGATTGCTCTTATTTTCGAAGTTTGCAAAGATTATCGCAGGATTTGCTGCTGCTGTAGCCTGTAAAAAAACAACAAAATTTTATCACGTGATTAATTTAAAATATATATCCAGTTGTTTAACCTCAGTTACATAAGGTCAGTGCCGTTTATGCAGGAGTTGCTTATCTGCAGTCTCTCTGCCCTGCCGAAAGGCGGCTCGCCACACCTCGGCAATCAATCGCATGCAACTCCGCTGCAACCAGTTGCGAGCGTTTGCACAACCTCTTTGTTACACTCGAGTAAGTGCTTCGTCGCCGGTGTTGTCGGGGCAAAGGTCCCCAGTGGGTTGTGCCGCGGTATATATATTTAGATATTTTATGAATTATAGGAATGGAAAGAACCGTCAATGTTAGCGAGCTGGGACAGACGAACTCTATCCTGCTGTGCCGTTCAGTGGCCGATCCAACCCCCCGACCCTCCCCTCTCCATTGGTCGCGCTGCAACAGGATACAGTAGTCACTCGGTTAACAGTGACATCATCGGTTAACGTTTTTTCTCGGTTAACGTTTCGCCTCCCAACGAGCCCCCACGGTGTCGACTCAACGTTACATACGTTGACGTAACGGTACCGTGTTTACGTTACGCACCTGGGGGCGCCAATTCCGGCCAATCCGAGTGCTTATAAGTGGAGGCTGAGTCACACCATCAGCCAATCGCCAACGCACCATTCATGAGACGTTTAGACCTCGACTGGCTTTTAAGTTTACATTCAGGTCAACTTCCAATCATCTTAGAATGGATGAATGATGTTAAACGTGTAATTGCTATATTCGATTAACCGTTATTTAAAACGGATAAAAAACGTTAGCCGAGGGACCACTGTTTAATGAATCCGCGACAGAATGAATGATACATTAAGTTAACACATTTTTGAGGCCCACATATGGAGTTATTGGGCGTGAATTTGTCCATGTAAGTGTAGTGTTGTAATTGTTGACGAATAAACTTCTTTATGAGGCACACTACTTTTATTGTCTTTCTTCGACACCGTCCCTAACACACAAGGGGTATGACGGTCCCCTTACCCGGTACCTGGGGCTGTATGGCCTCCGGACTCAGCGGGACCTAACACTGACTGACCCGACCACTTGGTCTGTGGCTTCACTGAGCCCCAGCCTTTAGAAGGGCTGTAGAGCTTGGATCCAGGGTCCTATCTTCAGCGACCTATTCTCCCCCCGACCACTGGCCTCACTGAGCTACAGCCCTGAGAAGGACTGTAGAGCTTGGGGTCCAGTGTCCTATCTTCAGGGACCTATTCTCCCCCTGACCACTGGCTTCACTGAACCCCAGCCCTGAGAAGGACGGTAGAGCTTGGGGTCCAGGGTCCTATCTTCAGCCCGGGCTTCAGTCTTCGGTGTGGAGATAACTGAGCCAAAGCTCTCAGCTCCGGCTTATATACCGGTTCGTGGCTGGCTCCGCCCTCGCCACGCCGCCTTTCTGGAACCTTCTGGTTTATCCTGGAAGGTGACATCATCCCCTCAGGATCCGTTATTGGGATCCGCTGTTACCTCTGTTTGACCCCTGGCATTTCCTCCTTGAGGTAACGCTGCTGCACCCTGTTGACACCCAGTGGTACTGCAGGGCTATTGAATGGTGAGTGGCAATCACCTTTACATAAGGAATACTGGAACGGGAATCAACGGATTTTAATTGTGCTCACGATTCAAAACTCGATGTAAACGGGAATCGAACGATGTATTTAAACGCTGCAAATCTCCAACAACTGCTTGGATCCAAGTGTCTTTATGTTCGAGCAGTGATCACGGCGATCGGATAAATTTATGCCTGTCACACGATTTCTGGAAAAAAAGACGATTCGTTGATCGAAAAAGCACATATTTAGGGCGCTCATAATAGACGAGATTTTTTTTGGGTTAGATCGCGTAAATATAGATGTGTCATATTATTGGTTCTTTCGTGACTTTACCGAAAGAACCAAGAATATGAATCCCTGCAGTCACGAAAGCTTTAAATCAAAATTCATAGATGTGTCGTTAAACCTGCCACCACCCGACACAGCTAATCAGTAAGGGTTTGTAACGTAAACAAAACCTGCCAATTAGTTAATAGTTCAGTAACTACACCGGTTGTGTGTTGGGAGAGTAAACCCCCAACATGGACGCTGATTGGCTTCCCTGATCATTAACGTAAGTTTATAATTCATTCTGTCGCCGATTCATTCATATCCCCGTTACAGCTGATGTGTAGTGGTGGCAACAGGCAGCCGTCTGTTCCCCACCTCCCCCGGTCCTCTCTCCCAAGCCGGCGATCTGTGTAGTGAGCTGCAATGCATTTGTTCCAATCCCAGTAGGGCCAAGCAGACACCTGTGACATTGGCAAATTTTAGCTCCAGGACAAATTGCCATCATACGTATAGAAAATAAGCAAGGTAGTTTTTGGTTAGGTGTGTGTTGTGCCAGTATAGATTGGAGCAAGCTCGCAACGTGTTTTCCACGGCATAAGAGAGGTCGAGAAGGAAATACTGCTGCAGAAGAAACAGACTTTAATTTAAAGCGGTGTTCTCCATGGGCAAGACCACTGGCGGCCCCTGGTGGCCTTTAGTGCGGCCCCTGACAAATTGTGGAAACAGCCCCAATCATCGTTATTGCGCTGTTGTCACAACCCCCGCCACTCCAATGGAATTCAAATGTATGGCGGCCCTCACACATACTCATCATGTTTTATTGGCAAAAGTCCCCCTCTGAAATCGCCTTGGGATTGTATGGCTAAAGGCATTGTCTAAGCTGTCATTGGTATTATAAAGCAGTGTACACGTAGGCTTACACGACTAATATTTTCCATGGCTATCGCCTGGTGATGCTGGTTTTAATTGCCGGCAAAACGTCACGATACTCGAATTGTAAATGTTGAAGTGGGTTTACTCTCCAACACACAACCGGTGAGTAATGAACCAGTACCGCATTGGCACGTTTTGCTTACGTGACAAACCTTATTAATTTGCTGTGTCGGGTGGTGGCGGGTTTAACGAAACATTTATATTTAAGCGAACTAACTCAAAAAAACGATAATGGATAAAGCAGTTTGTTTTTCATTGCATGACCCCGCGGGCCACTGGCGGCCCGTGGGTGGCCTTTAGTGCGGTCCCTGATGTGCGGTCCCTTTACAATACACAAAAAGAGTGAAAAAATCTCCCATCATCATCGTCGTGCTGCTGTGACAAACACCCCAATGGTTGTCATGTGTGTGGCGGCCATCACACACACTCATTGTGTCTTATCGGCCAAAGTGGTGCAGCCCCCACCCGCCTCCCTTTGAAAATGTAGCGAAGGAGGCTGCTCTAAAGCATCGACACGCTCAGCGATGCGTTCGTGGCACAATTGCGAGCCGTGATTAGTTGCGACCAGTCCCTGACGTAGGTTGTTGTGGAGTACAAAGCAGAAAGGTCACGGTTGTGAAGGGACGTGACCAGGGCACTTTATTCACACCCACACACGGGCCTTGTGTTTTGTGTGTTAGTTTGTTGTCCTTTGCCCCCTGTACCTCCGATTACCATGGTTGTCTACGTACAGTGCGAAAGAAGTTCGACATTAACCATACCATACGCAATACTATACACTACATTATTAGACACTACTATACACGACACCACTATACTAGATTGAAAAATAATTTGTTTAGAACTAATTTTTGTGTTTAGTTTGTTGTCCTTCCCGACCATACCGCCGATTAGCACGGTTGGCCACGTACGGTGCGAAAAAAATGCAACATACCGACACGACACTATACACTACAGTACTATCCACTACTATGCACGACACTCTACAATAATGTACGCTACATTACTATACACTACATTACTATAGACTACTATTCACGACACTATACACTAATATACACTACATTATACACTAAAATACACAACACTATACACGACATTCATAAACACTACACCACTATATACTACATTGAAAGCTAATTTGTTTAGAACTGCTTTTTGTGTTTAGTTTGCTGTCCTTCCCCCGCACCTCCGATTAGCACGGTTGGCTATGTATGGTGCGAAAGGATTTCCACATCCATATTTTACAACTCGCACAGATGGGGACAAATCAGTTGCACGCAAATTAGTATCACAACCCAAACTGCTGATGTCGCGTTTGCTTCCGGAATTATTTTCTTTCTTAATTGCAAATAAACTGAAAGTAATAGTAATAAGTAATCGGCCGGAATGTGCTTGGTAAATCGACAATGAATAGAACACATATTAGGAGAATTGAGCGATCATACAGGATTGCCCATAGCTGCCTTTAATGAATCTGATTGCCAAACAGTAGTCTCTCGGTTAACAGTGACATCATCGGTTAACGGGTTTTCGGTGAACGTTTCGCCTCCTGTCTGTAGGGGTCCCACAGTGTCGACTAACGTTAACGTTGGCTAACGGTAGCGTGGTTACGTTATGCACCCGGGGGCGCCAATATTGGCCAATCCGAGCGTTCGTTAAGTGGGGCTGAGCCATTCCCTCAGCCAATCAGCGACGCCTATTGATGAGCGGTTTAGACCTCGACTGGCTTTGTTTACATTATGGTCAACTTTCGATCGTCTTGGAACGGATGAATGCTTTGAACATGCAATTCTTTTAACACGTTTTAATGTTTTGGCAGTGGAAACAGCTCTTTTGTGCAGACTCACTGATTATCTTTTTTAAACGTGTATTTGAACTTATAAGGGAATTCAATGAACAACTTCGGAATTTATACTCTTTGGGTCTTTCGGTAAAGTCACGTAAATAGAACACAAAGCGGATCTGAAACACGGTCGGACTAATACCTCTGCCGTGGCTGATCATTGTTTTAACGATGTGAGCACACGTGAAATTGATTTCTCCAAGACGAAGGTATTATGTAAACCCACTGATTATCAACAAAGATTTGTTCATGAAGCCATCCAGATACATAAATACAGACACAATTTCAACTGAGAACATGGATATAAACTGAGCAATCATTGGAAGGACGTTATTAACCAGGTAAAGTCATAATTGGCTGTGATGCTTCCATCCTACCTGCCGATGTGAGTAGTTATTTCCGACTCTCTGAGTTACATTACCTGGTTAAATGTCTTTACATTAACAGGCTAAATGTCTCACTAACATAGCCGCTGCTTCCCTCTTCCTCGATGTGGTGGTGGCTCTCGTTATTTAATAGGCTGAATGTCTCTCCTTAACACAGCCGCTGCTCGGGAACCGTCTCACATTGACATGCTCATCTCTAATCTCGAGAAATTCAATGGTTTCTTCAGCACCGTAACCGTGGGGTTACATTAACAGATTGACATGCTAATCTCTAGCAAAACAGTGGCCGAGGTATACCTAGCTCTGCAATCTTACATTTACTTGCAAATTCCATCTCTAGCCCCGCCCACTTACCATTGGGTTGTACCCATCTCAAATCTTTATAACCTATGGCTGCAGTAGCTCTCCCGCTATATTTCTTCCTGCCTCAGCAGTCCGCGTGCTGTATTTTTTTTCACCTGAAGACGATTGCTTGTGTTGTGATCGAAACTTCGTGATTTTGTATTATTTTTAAAATTTTCTCTCTACGTGACTTTACCGAAAGAGCCAGAGACGAACAATTGGTACATTTCATGTCATGCCCTGGACAGAAGCTTATTAATAATAATACGTACAATAATTCATTAAACCTCTAACGTGCCTCGCAGTATTCACTCACTTACGAAGAATGAGAGAGAGGCCGACTCATAGGCGTGAGGAGGAACCACAGAGACACGAGAAGATAACATCCACAATTTCCCATGCTCTGCGGTCCTCTAAATACAAAGGTGACAGCTTACAAATTGAAGCAAACCAGAGCACCTGGAGACGTCGCAGGTGGAGTCCACATCGTTGCTGTACCGCCTTCTTCTGGCGAGTCATGAGTACAGCTCCTCCTCCACCAACCCTCGCTGCTGCCTCCACAGTGCTGCATCATAAGGCCACGTGTTAAGCCATCATCGCTCAATATGGCTTGCATCATGGCACAAATACATGAAATAATGGCTTATTCAAATACCTGTCGCTTCACGTAATATTTCACCCGTAAACTCCAAGGCCTTCTTGGAGTGCACACTTCCTATGCACAATGCCTTCTTAAAGCGTTTACGTAATTTCAGCATCGTTGGTACAGTGCAAGTGTAGTGACACCCGACATAGTAGCCTTCAACAATTGGAGTCTTTATTTCTTCCAGCACGAGACACAAGCGGGGTCTTCAATGATTCCTTTTCCTCCAAGGGTCCTGAACTCTTTCGCTTCCCCTTTATATATCTCTCAAGCCCCTTCCCCGAAGGTTCCTTGATCTTCTGTTTTCCCTGCAGCCAATCACCTTCCATATTCTTAGGTTTTTTCGGTAAAGTCACGTAGGTAAAACATCAAAATTTATGAAAATAAAATAAAATAAACCAAAAATCACGACGTTTCGGAGGCAACACAAGTCTCCGTCATCAGGTGGGACCGTCACAGCCAGATTAGCTGCATCAAGTGAGGCAATGATTCAAGATGTAATCCCTTATAAGCAAGTTGAAGGGGGGAGGAGAGGGGGGGAGCTCATCAGAATGTGGTAGCCAATGAATGGAACGTATCGGGAGGGAGGGGGGCGGGAGGGTGAGGGGGGGCGCGGGGCCAAAAAAATGGACGATGGCTTGGACGCGGTTGCTGCACACGCCAACACAATGGACAGAGAGGGGGAGGGGAGGTCTGATACACATGATAGAACAAAGGAACGAAAATGCCCATGTTTATACCAAAGCTGGCTGAACAATGAAGAGAGTATTTTTAAAAAATAACTGGGGATGTTAACAGTCGGCAAAGTAAAGTAAAATAGTGCCTGTCAGATAAGATGGTCCAAAAAAGTGTAATTAAGTCTTTTTTGCGTGGTTGATAACATCTTTCCAATGATTACTAAGTTTGTACCCATCATCACGGTTGAAATTATGTCTGTGTTTGTATATTTGTATGGCTTCGTGAACAAACCTTTGATGGTAGCCGGGAGGTTTGCAGAGAACCTTGGTCTCGGAAAAGACAATTTCATGAGAGCCCACCGAGTTGTAGCAATGATCGGCAACGGCAGAAGAATCAGTTCTGCCGTGTTTCAGATCTGACTTGTGCTCGCGGACACGATCAGAAACATGACGTTTAGTTTCTCCAATGTAGCAATCACCACAAATGCAACTCAATTTGTAGACTCCAGGATACTGTAAGTCAGGAACGACATCCTTCACAGATGGAATCAGATCACGGATTTTATGCACTGTACTGAATCGGACTTGGATCTTATGTTTGTTTAGAATTTTGGAGATCTTTTTGGTCACGCCTGCTATGTATGGTAACGTGATGGTTTTGGTCGGAGTTTCATGTGGCTGTTTCTGTGTGGTGGGAGAGACAGCTTGGCGGATAGTACGGTCAGAGTATCCGTTCATCCTGAGGGCCCAATGTACATGTCTTAATTCACCGGTCAGATGGTGTTTGTCAGAAATGCCATGGGCTCTGTGGTATAGCGTTTTGATGAGAGAATTCTTTTGAGATGGGTGGTGGTGGGAATCCGGTTTCAAGTAGGAATCTGTGTGGGTGGCTTTCCTGTAGACAGAATGTCCCAAGGATCCGTCAGGCCTCCTCTCAAACAGAATATCCAAGAATGGTAGTTTACCGTCTTTCTCCACTTCCATGGTGAATCTGATGGATGGGTGTCTAGAATTGATGTGGTCCAAGAAGTGGTTCAATGCTGAGAGGCCATGTGGCCAGATGACGAAAGTGTCATCCACATACCTCTTCCACAGGGAAGGACGCAGGGTGGATGTCTGGATGGCGTCTGATTCAAACTTTTCCATGAACATGTTGGCTATAGCTGGTGACAAAGGGGAGCCCATAGGTGTACCCTCATTCTGTTTGTAGAAGGTGCCATTCCAGGTAAAATAGGTGTTGGTGAGGCAATGCCTAACCAGCGCAGGTGCATCAGAATTCAATCCATGTTGGACTAAGTCCTCAATTATTGTTAAAAAACGGTACTGGCCAAAGGACTAAATTTCGCCGTCACCCCTAAATATATACCAGTAGAGGATATGATTTCTCAGATTGATGTAGCCCTCAGAGGCATAGGACATATCCATGCGGATGTAGCAAGAGCTGAAATAGCTACTATTGAGGACTTAGTCCAACATGGATTGAATTCTGATGCACCTGCGCTGGTTAGGCATTGCCTCACCAACACCTATTTTACCTGGAATGGCACCTTCTACAAACAGAATGAGGGTACCCCGATGGGCTCCCCTTTGTCACCAGTTATAGCCAACATGTTCATGGAAAAGTTTGAATCAGACGCCATCCAGACATCCACCCTGCGTCCTTCCCTGTGGAAGAGGTATGTGGATGACACTTTCGTCATCTGGCCACATGGCCTCTCAGCATTGAACCACTTCTTGGACCACATCAATTCTAGACACCCATCCATCAGATTCACCATGGAAGTGGAGAAAGATGGTAAACTACCATTCTTGGATATTCTGATTGAGAGGAGGCCTGACGGATCCTTGGGACATTCTGTCTACAGGAAAGCCACCCACACAGATTCCTACTTGAAACCGGATTCCCACCAGCACCCATCTCAAAAGAATTCTCTCATCAAAACGCTATACCACAGTTCCCATGGCATTTCTGACAAACACCACCTGACCGGTGAATTAAGACATGTACATCGGGCCCTCAGGATGAACGGATACTCTGACCGTACTATCCGCCAAGCTGTCTCTCCCACCACACAGAAACAGCCACATGAAACTCCGACCAAAACCATCACGTTACCATACATAGCAGGCGTGACCAAAAAGATCTCCAAAATTCTAAACAAACATAAGATCCAAGTCCGATTCAGTACAGTGCATAAAATCCGTGATCTGATTCCATCCGTGAAGGATGTCGTTCCTGACTTACAGTATCCTGGAGTCTACAAATTGAGTTGCATTTGTGGTGATTGCTACATTGGAGAAACGAAACGTCATGTTTCTGATCGTGTCCGCGAGCACAAGTCAGATCTGAAACACGGCAGAACTGATTCTTCTGCCGTTGCCGATCATTGCTACAACTCGGTGGGCTCTCATGAAATTGTCTTTTCCGAGACCAAGGTTCTCTGCAAACCTCCCGGCTACCATCAAAGGTTTGTACACGAAGCCATACAAATATACAAACACAGACATAATTTCAATCGTGATGATGGGTACAAACTTAGTAATCATTGGAAAGATGTTATCAACCACGCAAAAAAGACTTAATTACACTTTTTTGGACCATCTTATCTGACAGGCACTATTTTACTTTACTTTACCGAGTGTTAACATCCCCAGTTATTTTTTAACAGTACTCTCTTCATTGTTCAGCCAGCTTTGGTATAAACATGGGCATTTTCGTTCCTTTGTTCTATCATGTGTATCAGACCTCCCCTCCCCCTCTCTGTCCATTGTGTTGGCGTGTGCAGCAACCGCATCCAAGCCGTCGTCCATTTTTTTGGCCCCGCCCCCCCCTCCCCCTCCCGCCCCCCTACCTCCCGATACGTTCCATTCATTGGCTACCACATTCTGATGAGCTCCCCCCCCCTCTCCTTCCCCCTTCAACTTGCTTATAAGGGATTACATCTTGAATCATTGCCTCACTTGATGCAGCTAATCTGGCTGTGACGGTCCCACCTGATGACGGAGACTTGTGTTGCCTCCGAAAAGTCGTGATTTTTGTTTTATTTTATTTTATTTTCATTAATTTTGATGTTTTACCTACGTGACTTTACCGAAAAAACCTAAGAATATGATTCCTTGCAGTCACGAAAGCTTCAAATCTAGAATCACCTTCCACTTTCCCTAATCGATCCCAACCGACCTCCATGTCAATCATCCTCCGTTTTCCGCTCTTTCCATTCTTGCATTTCTCCTCCAATCCCTTCAATTCCCTGCCTCTAACCAATCCCCTTTCAGGCCCCGTTAAGTACCAATCAGAGTGATTGCTTTTATTCGTGACTGTCCATGTCCGTGTCATAATATCGGACTGATTTCGACACACCGTGTCTCGTCAGCAAAGTCGGGTTTCCTTGAAACGTATCTTAAATAAACTCCTTTAAAAACGTTTTTTTTTAAACAACGGTTTTATTAACAACTTCGTTTAACTCATGGTCGAGAAGTACGTCAATGGCATCTGAGACATGCGGCGCCTGCTTTTTGTGCGAGCCGATTTCACAGTTTAGGGACCGCAGCGTTTTTGACCTACACAAAAATATATATAAATAATAAGACGTCCATACAAAATGTAAATTGCTTTAAAGTAGCGAATTAATTTATTAATTGATGCCGATTTTTGATACAGGCATGCATTGTCACCGGATTTGAGTACATGTGCAAAATGTGGAATTTTTGGACAACGGGAAGTGGATGAAATTTTTATTACAATATTTGACCACGACAAACAGAGGAATCAAGTTAAGTAAAACCGCTGAAAAAAAGGTTCCCACCTATAATATCTGGCAATTGCCAGCGATTGGTTCAGCAAAAGCCTTAACTCAGCTGTGAAGATACATTGATAATTTTAAAAACGAGCGTGGGGGTGGCGCTCATCTCCCTTGAGTGCATATTGCCAATGGTGGGAATTCTTCATTTTCTTGGCAACCTTCAGTGGCTCCTCCTCATCATGGCAACTGAAAACAAACTAATAGCTCAGTGGCCTTTACCTGGTGGAAAAAATATATTAAATTCCCGTTTATTTATTTATTTTTAAAGTAATTTGCTTACTTTTCCTATATTCTGCACTCTTGTGTTTTTGTGTTGTTTGTAGTTGTAACATTCTTACCCCGTGACCTTACTTGACATCTGTGAAAAAGAGCTTCATGGCTCATCGGATTCCTCCAGTATAAATAAATATTCTGATTCTGAACTGTGCAGGGCTTCCAACTAAGTGGTATTAATTTAATCAACGCTGGACAGACGATAAAATAGTTGAATAAAATGTAATCCTAAACAGGATCTGAAATAGCAACCTCAGAAATTATGTGAATATTTGAATCCTGCATTGAAAAAAGTTCATTATTGACCTTACGTGTGACTGGGTAAGTTAATGTTCCAATTAGTTATAGCCAGGGACTGGTTTCGGTTGATGTGCAGTGCAATGCCTCTGTTGGATTCTTCACAGTCATTTGCCGCTGTGTGGTCTGACATTGTGATTCATCGGCTCACATAGAGACCCATATACTCACTGACATAGAGACCCATTGGACTCACGAAGTAATCTACAGGCTAACGTAGGAACTTATAGATTCACGTGGAGATGCACATACAACTGGCAACTCCAGTACCTGAATATGCTGGTTGCAACTACCAGCGGAAACATCGTAACCAATTGTCAAATACATTATAAGGCCGCACTCATTACACACAAAGTGCTTTCCACAAATTCACCACAATACCTTGTTGATCAAATCTCGACTTCGCCTGTTACCTCTCCACCAAGATCCACCCTATTTGTTCTACCCTTATATCTTCCCCCTCCCCTAGCTCACCTCAGCAACCTTTCCCACTAGGTCATATCCATAATGACTCTGCTGCACCATTTTCCCTACAACTTCCATTACAGAACTCTCTTCTATAATCTCGAAGGCCCATCCCACTTCCTCTCACCTCGACCCCATCCCTGCTTCCCTTTCACCCCGACTCGTTCCTTTAATTCTCCTTTACCTGGTGTCCCTCTTCAATTCCTCCCTCTCTTCTGGTGTTTGCACCGCAATCTTTAAGTCGACCATTATTCTACCGCTCCTCAAAATATTCTCTTGAAACCTCTTCTCCTGCCAACTACTGCCCCATTTCCCTTCTCCCCTATTTCTCCAAACCCTTAGAACGCTTGGTACACACTCGTCTTACCCACTACGTATCTTCTAACTCTCTCAACTCCCAATTCCAATCTGGTTTCCGTCTCACTCATTCAACCGAGATGGCTGTTCTTTCGGTTCAGAATCACCTGGTTAACTCTGCCCATACTGGCCTCTCTTCTATTCTTATACTCCTCGATCTGTCCTCAGCGTTCGACATGGTTGACCATCCAACTACTCTTCTCTCTACTCTTTCTTCTTTTGGCATTTCTGATGCACCACTTTCCTGGCTAAAGTCCTGTCTCTCTCTGCGCACCTCCGCGGTTTCATTCAATCGATGCCACTTCCCCCCCCCCAGCCTCCTTCACTGGGGGTGTTCCCCAAGGGTCTGTTCTTGGTCCCTTACTTTTCTCTCTCTATATATCTCACCACTTGCATCTCTCCTTCGCTGAACTATCTTAAACAACTACGCTGGTTTGGTCGTCTGCGTGCGTATCTGGACGTTAATTTATTCACGGACCCGCCCAAACAGCTCGCTCTGATTCGATGAAAATAAAACAGCCGGCAAAAAGCCACAGCTCACTTTGATTCGATAAAAAATAAATAATTAACACGCCCCGAAGAGAGCGATAGCATAGGTTTGGCAAGGTCTGCGCCGCAGTGCTGCAGTGCACTGTGGGCGCAGACCCTGCGCTGTGTGAGTGTGGTGTGTATGCAAGTGTGCGAATGGTAGTTACGCTAATATTACGTTTATTTATGTAAAAAATGGGTGCTGCGTGCTGCGATTAGTGGAGTCCCCAAACAACTTTACATTACGAGTAGGCAGGGGTCGCTATACAGTGAGTCTTAGCGGACTGAGCTGGCAGCTTCACCTGCCGGGACCACGGCCAGTTGCGTAGCGCCCCCTACAGTTTCGCCCATGGGTCAATACCCCCATGGGGCAACCCAGCTGACTGTTTGATGGGTACAATGGGTACTTTTCGGTTTATCCGGCTTATTACCATTATTATGTATTGACGTTGATCACGTCTCCATGGACGGCTTGCTGTCTACTTCGGTTGTGTAATTGAGATGTTGTGCATGCTGCTGCTGGTAAGGGCATGTGTTGCATAATATGCAGCATGTGTCCGCGTATCATGTTTGGCACAGATGCATTTGGAGTTACTGTACATTTTTCATGTTTTGGAGTGCCAATCCCATGCACTTTGAAATGTAATAAACTGTCTAAAAAGGTTGCAGCCCGGCCCCCGCCGCTGTCATTCTCTGGACGTTGCACAAGCCATATCGGAATTTGCGACATGCGAAAACAATGAGTACAGTGTGACACCACCCGGGTAACTCCCGGGATCAAAATGGGCATTGGAAAGTGATCGCTTTATTGAGATGATTATGGTAC
This sequence comes from Lampetra fluviatilis, assembly GCF_964198595.1. Lineage (NCBI taxonomy): Eukaryota > Metazoa > Chordata > Hyperoartia > Petromyzontiformes > Petromyzontidae > Lampetra > Lampetra fluviatilis. The sequence continues at coordinate 1,115,992 of NC_136339.1, forward strand.
TACCACAGGGTATTGTGAACGGTTCAGGAGGAGGAGAGGTCTGGATTTGTAAGTCTCACAGTACCGGTAAGAAGCGCCGGGTGGGGGATGCCCTCCACTGGGGTACAAATTCTGTCATTATTAGTATACGATCATGCAATGTTTCTATCTGCAAGCTGTCATAACTGAAACGATCCCCGTTATTGTTCGATTGAGAGTGACCCACCTCTGATACCATATGTGAGGAACCCAAAAATCTGATGCATGCGTAATACACCCACAATGCGAATACGTAAACGTTAACGTAAAAACACCAACAAAATACAATTTTATAAGAAAAAAAAATATGTGGCCCCATAGCGGATCTGTCTGTATGTACAAACAGACGGAGGATGCAGGGGCCAATCTATGTGCGATCGGAACGGTGCAATTGCTGACCAATCTTCTTAGGTTATTTCCGCAGTGACATTGCTGACCAATGTCACTGTGGATGGCGCACACGCTGACGCACACCGGAGCTGTGTCTTTGCGATGCAAGGGCATGGTGGATGGTGGCGCGCATATGGATGGTGCGTTACGAATAAAATAAAACAAAACAAACCGCTGGAAGCAGCCATGCGAGCAGGCTACTTTGAGAGCGATCGCGAATGGGTTGCGTGTCTGGAAGAAGCCTCGCTCTTTCAGATGCTGTACCAGCTTCATCAACTCTTCGCTACGATTCTGATGTATTCCATGCCAGCAGATACGAAGGCTCTCTGGGATAAATTGGCTCGCGATTACGAGTACCAGTACCGCCAGCTGACCAACAAAGAAAAAATGGTAAATCTTCTTGGTTCTTTCTGTAAAGTCACGTAGAAGGGAAGTAATAAAATAATAAAATAAAACATAATAAAATAATTCTCACGACGTTTTGGCCACAACGCAAGCAGCCGTCCTCAGGTGAAAACCAGGTTTGTCGAGCGGACAGCGTCTGAATGAAACAGCACACGTGCTTGGAGCATATATATAAGCTGGGTTGGAAGGGGGGGGAAGGGCGCCTTGACAAAAAAAAATGTGCATATCAAGAGGAATTTAGCATTTTTATGGAAAATGCAGGTATTTGATTAGTACTACTTATGCCCGTGCATTATGCATGATTAACAGCATCAAAGGGAGGGGATATGGCAAATGCAGGTATGTGATTAGTACTACTTATGCCCGTGCATTATGCAGGATTAGCAGCATCAAAGGGAGAGGATATGGGAAATGCAGGTATGTGATTAGTACTACTTATACCCGTGCATTATGCAGGATTAGCAGCATAAAAAAAAGAAATCGTAAAGTTCAAGACCCTTCACAGCCTCCACGAGTTCCTCACGGCAGGTGGGATGGCTCTGTCGGACTTTGACGACCTCCCGCAGCTTTCCGAGTACCCACACTTGGTCTTGGACTCGCTGCTTGAGAACAACCATATCCGCCGCGAATTGGACACGAAGTACTTCCCATTTCGACTTCGGCGCAAACAGTTCCCCATTGTCCCAGCCTTCGCGATGACCATCAACAAGGCGCAAGGGCAAACTGTTCACAACCGGGATTATATCTACCAACGCCATGCTTCTCGCACGGCCAACTGTACGTGGCACTATCGCGAGTCACGGCAAGATCCAACATCAAGGCGCTTATTGAGGGACCTGACGACGAGGAGGAAGACGGAGTGTACACGAAGAATATCGTGTATCGCCAGATATTTGAATAAGTTGCATTCTATATTTAAATAAGTTGCATTCTTGAATATTGTCGATTGAGCGTCTCATAAAAATGCATATAACCTCACAAAAATAAACATAAAAAATCAACAAAACATGTGTATTGTGTCCAGCCACTTTCAACTCCCCACCAACCAAGTATATACACACCGCCCGCGAAGCGGGCGGCGACTGCTAGTCCGCAATATTTATTCGCAGGTGACATCAACATTTTATTGTCATCGCCTTCCTTTTCCCCCGACCTCGCCTTCTGCATCTCATCTTGCCTTGCTTTTATCCAATCTGGTATTTCACGTCACTTCCTGTCCATCAACTCTTCCAAAACTCGAATGATCTTTTTCCCTGCTTCCCATTCCCCTCCTCCATATCCCACCATTCATTCCCCTCCTTTTTCTATGTTGCCCTATTTATTCAGCCCACAACCTTGCTGTTATCTTTCACTTTTCCCTCCCCCTCACCAATCACATTTCTGCCACTACCCGTGCTTGCTGGTTTCATTTGTTCAACATTTGCAAAATCCGACCGCGTATTTCCACCTCTGCTGCAACACTCCTCTTCAATTCCCTTATCCATACTCGTCTGGACTTCTGCAACTCTCTTATGCTCGGTCTTCCCATTTTATCTTTTGCCCCCCGTCAACAAATCCAAAACAACTCTGCCCAGATCATATTCAACCTTCCCTAAAATTCCCATACCTCGACCCTCCTCGCGCAACTGCACTGGCTCCCTGTCTACGACCGTTGCCTGCTCAAATTCCTCACCCTGGTCTACAAACTATTTTGTGGTCTTGCCCTTCACCATTCCTTGTCACTATTGTATCTTTCTACGTGTCGACTTCTCGCCCTCTACGTTCTCAATGGGTGCTGTCTCTCTCTGTTCCCCTTTCTCTTCCTCATTGTGATCAATCAACGCCTTCTCTCTTTCTCTCTCTTCTGGCCCCCCTTCACTGGAACAAACTTTCTCCTCCACATTAAGCAGTCACCTTTGATAAGTTTCCGCTCGTCACTCAAAACTTACTTATTTTCCCTAGCTTACCCCACGATCCCCCCTTAATCTCCCCCTTATAACCACGACCATTACTGCTCCATCTTTATACATCATCATTTACTGTCATCAATTTCGCTTTCAGCGAATTCATACATTACAGATTTTGCCATTGCTTTCTCTCATCGATTTTATTCATCTCAACCATTACATTCAAGTAAGAATAGGTTTTCCCCTTTTTTCTGGTAACAAAACAGGTGTTAAGATGTTAAAACACCAAGCTGAAACCTTTTACAAGGAATCATGTCTGCAAAAAAGGTTTCAGTTTGGTGTTTTAACATCTGAACACCTGTTTTGTTGCCAGAAAAAAGGCAAAAACCTATTCTAATATTTTGGTACTGGCAAAGGAGGTCCCATGATTACATTCAAATGTTGTACCATTGCTATTATTTTGTAAGCGCCTTGATTAAGGGGCTATATAAATTCCATGAAGGTAATATAAGGAACATAAACCATCGCGCGAACTCAGGTCATCCTCGCGCAGTGCCTTTTGGCTGGCCATCAAACAAAGACGGACATTATCACGCGCTTTCGGATGCGCTTCTGCAGCAGTTTGGAACGCTCTTCCTTCCGATATTGAGAAGCCACTGGAGCTATGCACTTTCAAATCATCATCTACCGTGTTTGGCTAGGTACATGCATACAAATGTTGTGGATTGCTCTCCAATACACCGGTGTGCTGAAGTAGTCATACACTGGTACGTTTGTTCACATGGCAAATTATTAAATGGGTGTATGACACATTTTACTCACGCCATGAAAAAAAAACAATGATAAATTGGATAAACACTCATAAGGTGTTGTGTCCATGAGTACCGCATTCATACAGACATGCACACTCACAGTGGAAGATGGGTCACCTGGCCAAATTGTTTTTCGCTATCAGGTTTTCTTTGAACTTCGATTTTGTGAAAGTCGTGAATGGGACTTTGGGACATCACCCGAGTGGTGGCGGTGCTGTCCTGCCTTACACCGGCTTTTACTGCCCCATGCCGTGACACGAGATCATAAACAGTTTGTGGGCCTGCCTATAAATAAAGGGTGAATGCCTCCAGCTACTGTCATTTAGTTTCACTGCAGTAGTAAAAAGACAACGTCGGGATGAATCTGATAACCACTACATCTAAAGTAGTAGGTTTGTTTTACATATATCATAGAATCGTGACGCACAATAAAATGAAAACAAGCATAAACATAACAAAGACAAAGATCCTCAATATAGCCTTAACATACTGTTGGGGCAAGTGCTGTTAGCGAGAAGGCCGGCATGGCACGAGAGGGGGTGATTTGCCAGCACCACGCCCGATATTTTTAACACCCCCCCCCCCATATACATACTCGACATGATAGGACTATAAAGAAACGTTCGCCGTTTAATGAACCATGACAGTTCTATTTGGGAAAAATCTAAATATTAACCAGATCCTACTCTGTGGGTCTTTCGGTAAAGTCACGTAGATAGAAAAATACTTAAATAATAAAAAATCACGACGTTTCGATCGTAACACGAGCAATCATCTGCAGGTGAAAAAATACAGCAGGCGGACTGCTGAGGCAGGAAGAAAATCTTTTTCTTATGAATTCCTGCAGTCACAAAAGCTTTAAATTAAGAATCAACCAGATTCTAGAAAATGCAAATGAGTAACAAAATACAATCGGTCATGAAGCCAATTTATTCCGTGGAAGGTGACGTAAGGATTGAAAAGCTCTCAAGGAGGGCTTTGTAAGTGTACGTGACCAAATGCATTTGCATCTACATCATACTCTATAGATAATTCGTGAATAAAGGAAAGCTGTACACGAAGAGGGTGGTTAAAGTACATCTTAAAAATTTGACAAGGAGATATGCCCCCAATGATAAAAAAAATAAGTCATTGTTAGTTTGTAGATACGAAAGCAACAGCAACACGAGTAGACAAAGTGGTGCGCTTAGAACGTAGTCACTCTAAACGTCTGTCGAAAATGAACTGCAGAAAAGTGCACAATAACAATGAGGTGCACGACTCGTGTTGCTGCATCAGTCTCTTGCAGACCGATATCGCATTCACAATTGCGCTGCTATCTGTAAACACAGTTCCGTTTAATCATTGAAAACGGTTTTTACTCGAGTGTTAATGTTGCACACTCGAAATGAAGGACGTGGGCAGGTGCTCCAAATCGAGTGCAAGCACATTTATTGTGGTTAATCTGTAATCTTGTGAAGAACAGCACCGTCACTCTGTAAAATGCAACAGCATGTGTGTCACACACAGCAATTCTTCCGAGTCGCCAATTAACCATGTCGCTGGTGTACACGTGCGGTTATTCAATTACAGTTTTCTCTTAAACCCAATTCTACTACTGATAAACCATCTTTGTCTTTGACAATCACATTTGCACATCACTATTCGAATATTCCTTTAACCCTAAGCTGTATGTCTATCTATACCATCCACTTATATCGGTATATTACACCCATTATATGTACTGTATTTGTACAGTATACGTACTGTATGTCACCATTGTACAGCTTACTACTTTACATGTGTTATATTCTCAATAGCATTGCAAGTAGTCATACTCTGGGTGCATGGACATGGTATAGACTAAACAGTATTAGGGTTAGATAATTACAATGACAGTAGGTAATTACAGTGCGTCATCCTTTACAATGCACAGTGCTAAAACCCCTCTAATTGCATATATCACAAACGAACAATTCAAAGCCAAGCTTAAAGTCAAGAACAAGTCTAGAACAAGTCTAGAACATGTATATAACGATCAAAAACAACCTTTGGGTCCTTTACCTGTGTAATACGAGAGCTCACTGCCGATCGCCGATCGGTGAGATAGGCTCCGCCGCTTGGACCATCACCCAATCAGAGGGACGAGCCGGAGTTAGGGGCGGAGCTTAAAGGCTCTGGGGACGTAACCATCGAGAAGGTTCGTGAGGGGGCGTGGCTGTAGGCGGGGCTTGAAGACGTAGGCCAGGGGATATAAGGGGAAGCGGAAGAGAGCTCGGGAGCAGTGTGCGGAGTCAGAGGCAGGCCCCCGTGCACGCCTCCGGAACGCCAGCGGCTACGTGGCGGGCCGGAGGCTTCCTCCCAGCGAGCCGCCTCTCAGCGGAGCGGGAGCGAGAGAGGCTGTGAGAGAGTTGGTGCGAGCGAACACCGAACGGTAACGAGGGTGCAGCCGTGCAGCCATGCGAGAGAGAGAGAGAGAGAGCGGAGCTGTCTATCTGAGGAAGAGTAATAAACAAATAAGAAGACACCAGTCCAGATCGTCGTTGCAGTCGTTTATTTCACCTGTAAAATGCAACAGCACGTGTGTCACACACAGCAATTCTTCCGAGTCGCCATTAACCATGTGGCCGGTGTCCATGTCCGGTTAATCATTAACCCCCCCAGCCACCTACAGGCCCAACTCAGCCATCACATGCTGCTGTATACACATGTGTAGAGGTGTAATTGTGTATGGGAGCGGATGGCAAACAAACACAAGGGGCGTGGTTAGGGCCGTACACATAGGAGGTGGCCACACCGACGTCCGCACCTGCATCCCCCACGGGCCCCTCCCGGGGGGGCCGCGGACTATAAGAGGGGGTGAGCCGGAGGGCTCGGTGTGGAGGTATCAGCTTTAACCAGCGAAGACGGAAGACCAGCTAGAATAGGCCCCGGAGCTCCCCTGGCTCGCTGTCCTTATCAGGGCCGACCAGGGCAAGCCGGTGGCGTGGCCCCGAGAGCCCAGACTGACGAGCAGGTCTGGGAACTCAGGGGGTCGGATCCCAGCTTGACCAGGGCTGGGACAGGTAGCCTCCCCTAGCTCCCTAGTGGAGGACTTGGGCTTAGGTTAGCGGGGCTTAGATGTTGTGTCTCCCTGTTAGCCGAGTAAGGGGACGTTACCCCTTAGGTCCTGTGTATACTCGCTAACTGTATACAAGTTGTGTTAATAAATAAGTGTGCCTCCGATCCCGTCGTCGAGCCTCCTGAGTAATTACTACATCTGGTGTCAGAAGTAAAACGTCCAAAGATGGACACACGAGGGACGACACGTACCAGGGAGTCGGAGAGGGAGGACACCGCGGCCGAATCACCACCAGAGATGGCCGAGGTCGGATCGGAGCAGCCGGGGCCGAGTACACCCGCGCCGCTACGACAGGAGGGGGGGGATGCGTCGGCCGAGGGACTTCGGCTGGCTCACTCCCGCCTGGCGGAGCTGCTCTACGCCGCGGCCGCCGTGTTGGAGGAGATCACGCGGCTGGGAGCTGGAGGGGCTGCGCGGAAAGACGGCAGCAGCCGACGCACGCCGGCATTTCCCGCCACCCCGACGCGGCTCGCGGTTAAATTTCCCGCCATCACTACAGTGCGAGCAGAGGGCGGGGCCGGCCTGCGTCAGGTGACTGCTGAGGGCCAAGCACGAGCCGTGACATCATCAACGCCGGCCAGCGCGTCAACAACGGAGCGACCGGCGATGCCATGCTCACAGCCCGCCCACACTGTAACGTCGGCTGGGAACGAGGGAGCGAGATCCGCAGCCACGGACGTCGCCTTACAACAGCGACTGCCGCCTCTCAAGGAGTTCGTGGGAGCGGATGGAGATTGGGGCGGCTTCAAAAGGCGGTTCATCGCTCATCAAGAGATGGCGAACTGGACGGACGCCGAGGCACTATGCGCGCTGCCGGCGATGCTGGACGACGACGCCCTGGCTACCCTCACCTCGGCGCCTAAGGAAAAGCGCGCCACGCTGCACCTGGCGCTGCAGCTGCTGTCAGCCGTCTATGGGCCGCCTTCGGACTGCAGGCAGCTGTTCCACGATCGGCATCGGGGCGCCAACGAATCGCCCCTGGCCTTCCGAACGGCTCTCCTGGCCCTGGCAAAGGCAGCTTTCCCGCGGATGGACGAGGAGGGAGTGGACGCCATGGTGGCTGAAAAGCTGCTGCTACTCGCCGATGAGCTGGACATCGCCGTCTTGGCTCAAGACGACGGAGAGATGTCGTCCCTGCTGGTCGCGCGCCACATCCACGGGGGCTTGCGGTCCCTGCGTCGCAAGGCTGCCAAGGGGGTGGCCGGCCATGCCATGGCGGCCACCGCCCTCCCATCAGAGGAGGTCTGCGGGGTGGAGCGGCGGGGGGAATGGAGATCGGCGGCACCGCAGGCTCGGAATGGACCGAGCCGCCAGGAGCAGCCCAGGCCATCTGGGGCGCTCACACGCTGCTACAACTGTGGCCTGCAAGGCCACGTTGCGTCAGGATGCCGGGCTCCCCGTCAGCGCGGAGCGACACCTCGTCAGGACGCCACGCCGTCTCCACCCAAGCTCCAGCAGAGAAATACGGCGAGTCGTGGCACCTCACACGTTTGGCCCATGCACACATCCGACACACACTCACGCGCTCAACTGAACAGGGTTCGAAAATCGCCGCCCATCGCGCGCGATTGTTCTGAAATGCGGCGAGCGCTCCAACTGGGTCAGTGGTCGGAGCTCGCCCATCGTGTCGTTGCTGCGTCGGCGGGATCATCGGTTGTGGTCGGTCATATTGATGGGGTAGAGGTGCGGATTTTAATTGACACAGGGGCATCGGCGACCATTATATCTGATTTGATTTATAACATCCTTCCCGTTCAAAGTCGTCCCTTGCTCCCTGTTGACGTGCCATGCTATGCTGCTAACGGGGGCTCGCTGGGCATTATTGGCCAAATCCGCGCCAAAATTTGCATTGGAGACATTAAATTATCCGGGCCTGTTTTGGTTTCCTCCTCACTCGCGGTTCCGTGCCTGTTGGGGACGGATTTCTTGGCCAAAATGCCCATCCGTATCTTGATTGACCAGGGGTGCATCGAGCTCCCATCGGGCCGACGTGTTACATTTTTGTCTTCCCCCACCACGGAGCGTCGGGCGTTTGCCACCGTGCAGGCGCTCGTGACAAAAACTGTGCGCGTACCCCCGGGGGCTCAGATGCTCGTCCCTCTTAGGTTGCGTCGGCCGTTTGCTGAAGGGGTTGCGGATCGGGGGGTCTTGTTGGGACCATCTCGAGCCGGGGTCAATAGACCCGATTTGCTAGCGGCTCAGACCATGGTGAAAGGGGATGGGGACCCCTTCATTGCAGTCCTTAATGTAGGATCGCCAACGGCCGTGGTTCTTCAAGGGACCGTGCTTGCACACGCAACGCCGGCGCCCTATGAGGAACCACTCGTGGGTCAGGTAACCACCGATCCTCCGTCGCGACCCCATTCGGACTGTGATGACGGATGGCTGGATGCACTTTGCGCGGGATCTGTGGATCTGTCCGACACGCAGCGTGCGCAGCTGCGAGTTCTCCTGAAAGAATTTGCCGACGTTTTTAGTAAACACAAATTTGATATTGGTTGTACTAAATTGCTGCGACACCATATTGACACGGGTGACAGCGCGCCAATCCGCCAAAATCCCTTTCGGCTCAGTCCCGCCGAAAAGGATCATGTCAAATCGGCTGTTGATGACATGCTAGCCGCCGATATCATTTCCCCTTCCAACAGCCCGTGGGGCGCACCGATCGTTTTGGTGAAAAAACACGACGGCTCACTGCGGTTTTGTGTCGACTTTCGGCGATTGAACAAAATTTCTGTGGCAGATGCGTACCCGCTTCCTCGAATGGATGAGTCGCTCGATGCCTTGGCGGGGGCGCGATTCTTTTCCACCCTCGATTTACTATCTGGATTCTGGCAGCTTCCTCTGGATGACGAATCAAAACCTAAAACTGCTTTTCGGACACCGCAAGGTCTCTTCCAATTTAACCGCTTGCCGATGGGCTTACATTCTGCGCCGGCAACTTTTCAGCGGTTAATGGAACTGGTCTTGGCAGGCTTGCAATGGGATTCGTGTTTAATTTACTTGGACGATGTCATCGTCTTTAGCAAATCCTTCGAGGAACACCTCCAGAGGCTGCGTGCTGTTTTTCTCAAAATGCGGGCTGCCAATTTAAAATTTAAACCGCAGAAGTGCCATTTGCTCCGCGAATCGGTGCGGTATTTGGGTCACATTGTTGGGCGCTCGGGGATATCCACTGATCCCGCCAAAACGGAATGCGTCAGCTCCTGGCCGACTCCCACCTCGGTGGGAGAGGTCAGGAGTTTCATTGGGTTCGCGTCGTACTATCGACGGTTTGTGGCTGACTTCGCTACGATCGCGAAACCATTGCATGCCTTGACGTCCAAGGGAGTCAGGTTTCATTGGGGGCTGGAGGAGGAGGCTGCTTTTCACGCCCTCCGGAATGCCCTGGTGGGGGCTCCGCCGTTGAATTACCCCGACTTCTCACAACCCTTCTTGCTCGATACAGATGCAAGTAACACGGGCATCGGGGGCGTGCTGTCCCAACTCATTGGGGGCGTAGAGCATGTGGTGGCTTACGGTAGTCGGGTACTGTCTCCAGCGGAACAACGGTACTGCGTTACCCGTCGGGAATTATTGGCAATTGTTTATTTCATTCAGCAGTACCGCCCATATCTGTACGGTCGGCGTTTCACCGTCCATACAGATCATGCGGCCCTACAGTACGCTCTGCGGGTTCAACAACCATCGGGCCAGTTGTCTCGATGGTTGGAGATTCTCCAGGACTACGACTTTGTCACCACATATCGTAAGGGCGTCCGCCACACGAACGCTGACGCCCTGTCACGGTTGCCACCCACTTCGGAGTGCGCTTGCCTCCTGGGTTCAGGGCGTTGTAGGCCCCCCGAACGTCACCACCGATTCGGTCCTCGTGGCCGCCGCCGATGCGCCTTCGGCTTCGGGTCCTATCGAGCAAGAAGGGAGGGATTCGTTGCTGGGGTTGTCGGTCGCGGAATGGGGACGCCTCCAAATGGAGGACACCTCCCTCCTCGCTCTGCGCCGTCGCGCAGGGGGGGTTGGGCAGGGGGTGGCGAACATTGACTCGTGGGGGTTGTTTCAGGGTCTTTTAATGCACTGGGACGGAAAAACCCGCCGCCAGCAGCTCGTGGTGCCTGCAGCATTGAGGGGTAAGGTGGTATGGGCTGTTCATGAGCGGCTTCTGCACTTGGGGGTTCACAAGATCTTTGCCACGCTCCAGCTCGATTTCTTCTGGCCGGGCATGGCAAAGGACGTGGGGGATCTCCTGGGGTCGTGCACGCAATGCGCGCAGCGAAAGCCACCAGCTAGGGGGTCCAACCCTCCGCTGCAGTCCATAAAGGTTTCCCGGGTTAACGAGCTCTTTGCGCTAGACATACTCGGGCCATTTCCCGCTACACCCAGGGGGAATAGGTATTTATTGACAGGGGTCGAATACTTCACGAGATGGCCTATGGCCTGGCCCCTGGCCAACCAGTCAGCAGCAGCCATCGCGGAGGCCTTTGTCCAGGGCTATGTCCTCGACAAAGGTGCTCCGGAACGGCTGCTTACTGACCAGGGTAAGAATTTTTCGGGAAAACTCCTCCGCGAGGTGTGCGACCTCTTGGGTACGGAGAAAATTCGGACCTCCCCGTATCACCCTCAAACTGACGGGATGGTGGAACGGCTGCATCGGACCATCACGTCTATGCTGTCCCAACAGGTGTCCGAATCCCAGACAGATTGGGACCTTCGCATAGCCGGTGTGTTGCAGGCCTACAGGATGGCTCCCCATGCGGCCACCAGATTTTCCCCTTTCTTTTTAATGTATGGCCGCGAGGCTAACCCCCCTGTGATGACCCAGCTGAAGCTCTCGGCGCCTCAGGCGAAGTCTACCTTGTCCGAACACGTTAAATTTAACATCAGCAAATTGTCTGAGGCGCGGGAAGCGGCCGTGCAAAATTCTGAACTCCGCCAGAAGGCGAACGAGAGGCTTCGGCTGGGGCGGGTACATGTGTTCAAATGGAAACCAGGGGACAGGGCATGGTTGCACTGTCCCCAGGTGCCACTGGCAACCTCGTCAAAGTTGGTACGGCCGTGGCGGGGACCAGTGGAGGTCGTACAGGTCTTACGGCCGCAATGTGTTCGCGTCAAATGGGGGAGGCGTCGGTGGTACGTGCACCCCTCAAGGTTGAAACCGTTCATTGCGCCGGCCCGTGGTTCACACACACACACGCATGGCCAAACGTGTGAGGGGTCCGCCGACTCCCCGACGTCGCTGCTCTCGCCTAACATGACATCAACTGTTCCATCTCCAGGTGCAACAGGAGTGACGGGTCCACGCCCGCCAACCCCTCCCGGAGGGGTCGGGGGTCACTCGGCAGCGACGCCAGACTCTCTTGCACCCGGACCGTCACCAACCACCACTGAGCGTGCCGGGTCGAGCCCTTGTGACGGGCCCGCCGCGAGAACGCGCGCCAAAACGCGCAGACTATTGTGAGGTCGGCCGTTGGGGGGCCCTTGCGGACAGTGGGGGAGGGGCATCCGGAGCGCGTGTATATATGTTGGGTTTGCGGAATGGGGTATTTATTCGGGAGGGTGCGCCGGGTTATTTTTTTCTCTTTCTTCTTCTACCTGTTTCCTGTTGTTGTTGTTGTTGTTGTTATGACTGTTATTGTTCTTGTTAAATTTACGCGAGGCACACACGGTTTTGGGGAGGCATGCACCTTTATTCTGATTTTGTTGCAGCCGGGGACGGCTGCGAGCTGTACAGGGGGGGGTGATGTAGAGGTGTAATTGTGTATGGGAGCGGATGGCAAACAAACACAAGGGGCGTGGTTAGGGCCGTACACATAGGAGGTGGCCACACCGACGTCCGCACCTGCATCCCCCACGGGCCCCTCCCGGGGGGGCCGCGGACTATAAGAGGGGGTGAGCCGGAGGGCTCGGTGTGGAGGTATCAGCTTTAACCAGCGAAGACGGAAGACCAGCTAGAATAGGCCCCGGAGCTCCCCTGCCTCGCTGTCCTTATCAGGGCCGACCAGGGCAAGCCGGTGGCGTGGCCCCGAGAGCCCAGACTGACGAGCAGGTCTGGGAACTCAGGGGGTCGGATCCCAGCTTGACCAGGGCTGGGACAGGTAGCCTCCCCTAGCTCCCTAGTGGAGGACTTGGGCTTAGGTTAGCGGGGCTTAGATGTTGTGTCTCCCTGTTAGCCGAGTAAGGGGACGTTACCCCTTAGGTCCTGTGTATACTCGCTAACTGTATACAAGTTGTGTTAATAAATAAGTGTGCCTCCGATGCCGTCGTCGAGCCTCCTGAGTAATTACTACACATGCATCGATGCACTGCACAGCACATCAGGACTTTCACAAAACCACACTTTACTCCCTTGCTGCACAAGGAAATAATTAAAAGAGTGGTCCCTTCCTAATGTGCCATATTAATAACTCTGAGCTCAATGCTACTATTTAACATATCCATGAACTACTGATAGCGCGCTGAGAACGACATAGTGCCCTGAAAACGACACAGCGCCCTGAGAACGACACAGCGCCCTGACAATGACACAGCGCCCTGAGAATGACACAGTGCCCTGAGAATGACACAGCGCCCTGCGAATGACACAGTGCCCTGAGAATGACACAGTGCCCTGAGAACGACATAGCGCCCTGAGAATGACACAGCACCCTGAGAACGACACAGCGCCCTGAGAAAGACCTAGTGCCCTGAGAATGACACAGTGCCCTGAGAACGACACAGCGCCCTGAGAATGGCATAGTGCCCTGAGAATGACACAGCACCCTGAGAATGACATAGTGCCCTGAGAATGACACAGTGCCCTGAGAATGACACAGCGCCCTGAGAATGACATAGCGCCCTGAGAACGACATAGTGCCCTGAGAATGACACAGCGCCCTGAGAATGACATAGCACCCTGAGAACGACACAGCACCCTGAGAATGACACAGGGCCATCAGAATGACATAGCGCCCTGAGAATGACACAGCGCCCTGAGAATAACACACAGTGCCCTGAGAATGACATAGCGCCCTGAGAACGACACAGCGCCCTGAGAATGGCATAGTGCCCTGAGAACGACACAGCGCCCTGAGAATGACACAGCGCCCTGAGAACGACATAGCGCCCTGAGAATGACACAGCACCCTGAGAATGACACAGCGCCCTGAGAATGACACAGCGCCCTGAGAATGACACAGCGCCCTGAGAATGACACAGCACCCTGAGAATGACACAGCGCAATGAGAATTACATAGCGCCCTGAGAATGACATAGCGCCCTGAGAACGACACAGCGCCCTGAGAATGACATAGCGCCCTGAGAATGACATAGTGCCCTGAGAACGACACAGCGCCCTGAGAACGACACAGCGCCCTGAGAATGACATAGCACCTTGAGAATGACACAGCGCCCTGAGAACGACATAGTGCTCTGAGAACGACATAGCGCCCTGAGGATGACACAGCGCCCTGAGAACGACACAGTGACCTGAGAATGACACAGCGCCCTGAGAATGACATAGTGCCCTGAGAATGACGCAGCACCCTGAGAATGACACAGTGCCCTGAGAATGACACAGCGCCCTGAGAATGACATAGTGCCCTGAGAATGATATAGTGCCCTGAGAATGACACAGTGACCTGAGAATGACACAGTGCCCTGAGAATGACACAGCGCACTGAGAACGACACAGTGCCCTGAGAATGACACAGCGCCCTGAGAATGACACAGCGCCCTGAGAATGACATAGTGCCCTGAGAATGATATAGCGCTCTGAGAATGACACAGTGCCCTGAGAATGACACAGCGCCATGAGAACGACACAACGCCATGAGAACGACACAGCGCCCTGAGAATGACATAGTGCCCTGAGAACGACACAGCACCCTGAAAATGACACAGCGCCATGAGAACAACACAGTGCCCTGAGAATGACACAGCGCCATGAAAACGACACAGTGCCCTGAGAATGACACAGCGCCCTGAGAATGACATAGTGCCCTGAGAATGACACAGCGCCCTGAGAATGACACAGCGCCCTGAGAATGACACAGCGGCCTGAGAATGACACAGCGCCCTGAGAATGACACAGCGCCCTGTGAATGACACAGTGCCCAGAGAATGACACAGTGCCCTGAGAATGACACAGTGCCCTGAGAACGACACAGCGCCCTGAGAATGACACAGCGCCCTGAGGATGACACAGTTCCCAGAGAATGACACAGTGCCCTGAGAATGACACAGCGCCCTGAGAATGACACAGCGCCCTGAGAATGACACAGCGCCCTGAGAACGACACAGCGCCCTGAGAATGACACAGTGCCCTGAGAATGACACAGCCCCTGAGAATGACACAGCGCCCTGAGAATGACAAAGCGCCCTGAGAACGACACAGTGCCCTGAGAATGACAAAGCGCCATGAGAACGACACAGCGCCCTGAGAATGACACAGTGCCCTGAGAATAACACAGCGCCCTGAGAATGACACAGCGCCCTGAGAATGACAAAGCGCCCTGAGAATGACACAGTGCCCTGAGAACGAGACAGCGCCCTGAGAATGACAAAGCGCCCTGAGAATGACACAGTGCCCTGAAAATGACACAGTGCTCTGAGAATGACACAGCGCGCTGAGAATGACACAGTGCCCTGAAAATGACACAGCGCCCTGAGAATGACATAGCGCCCTGAGAACGACACAATGCCCTGAGAATGACAAAGCACCCTGAGAATGACACAGCGCCCTGAGAATGACACAGTGCCCTGAGAATAACACAGCGCCCTGAGAATGACAAAGCGCCCTGAGAATGACAAAGCGCCCTGAGAACGACACAGCGCCTTGAGAATGACACAGCGCCCTGAGAATGACACAGCACCTTGAGAATGACACAACGCCCTGAGAATGACAAAGCGCTCTGAGAATGACACAGCGCCCTGAGATTGACAAAGCGACCTGAGAATGACATAGTGCCCTGAGAACGACACAGCGCCCTGAGAATGACACAGCGCCATGAGAAAGACACAGCACCCTGAGAATGACACAGCGCCCTGAGAATGACAAAGCGCTCTGAGAATGACACAGCGCCTTGAGAATGACACAGCGCCCTGAGAATGACAAAGCACCCTGAGAATGACACAGCGCCCTGAGAATGACACAGCGCCCTGAGAATGACAAAGCGCCCTGAGAACGACACAGCGCCCTGAGAATGACACAGTGCCCTGAGAATGACACAGCGCCCTGAGAATGACACAGCGCCCTGAGAATGACAAAGCGCCCTGAGAACGACACAGTGCCCTAAGAATGACACAGCGCCCTGAGAATGACACAGCGCCCTGAGAATGACACAGCGCCCTGAGAATGACAAAGCGCCCTGAGAACGACACAGTGCCCTGAGAATGACACAGCGCCCTGAGAATGACACAGTGCCCTGAGAATGACACAGCGCGCTGAGAATGACACAGCGCCCTGAGAATAACATAGCGCCCTGAGAACGACACAGTGCCCTGAGAACGACGCAGGGCCCTGAGAATGACACAGCGCCCTGAGAATGACACAGCGCCCTGAGAATGACACAGCGCCCTGAGAATGACACAGCACCCTGAGAATGACACAGCGCCCTAAGAATGACAAAGCGCTCTGAGAATGACACAGCGCCCTGAGAATGACACAGCGCCCTGAGAATGACAAAGCGCGCTGAGAATGACACAGTGCCCTGAAAATGACACAGCGCCCTGAGAATGACACAGTGCCCTGAGAATGACACAGCGCCCTGAGAATGACACAGCGCCCTGAGAATGACAAAGCGCCCTGAGAACGACACAGTGCCCTAAGAATGACACAGCGCCCTGAGAATGACACAGCGCCCTGAGAATGACACAGCACCCTGAGAATGACAAAGCGCCCTGAGAACGACACAGTGCCCTGAGAATGACACAGCGCCCTGAGAATGACACAGTGCCCTGAGAATGACACAGCGCGCTGAGAATGACACAGCGCCCTGAGAATAAAATCGCGCCATGAGAACGACACAGTGCCCTGAGAACGACGCAGGGCCCTGAGAATGACACAGCGCCCTGAGAATGACACAGCACCCTGAGAACGACACAGTGCCCTGAGAATGACACAGCGCCCTGAGAATGACATAGCGCCCTGAGAATGACACAGCACCCTGAGAATGACACAGCGCCCTGAGAATGACACGGCCCCCTGAGAATGACACAGCTCCCTGAGAATGACATAGCGCCCTGAGAATGACACAGCACCCTGAGAATGACACAGCGCCCTGAGAATTACACAGTGCCCTGAGAATGACACAGTGCCCTGAGAACAACACAGCGCCCTGAGAATGACACAGCGCCCTGAGAATGACACAGTGCCCTGAGAATGACACAGTGCCCTGAGAATGACACAGCGCCCTGAGAATGACACAGCACCCTGAGAATGACACAGCGCCCTGAGAACGACACAGCGCCCTGAGAATGACACAGTGCCCTGAGAATGACACAGTGCCTTGAGAATGACACAGTGCCCTGAGAACGACATAGCGCCCTGAGAATGACACAGCGCCCTGATAACGACAGAGCGCCCTGAGAAAGACCTAGTGCCCTGAGAATGGCACAGTGCCCTGAGAACGACACAGCGCCCTGAGAATGGCATAGTGCCCTGAGAATGACACAGCGCCCTGAGAATGACATAGTGCCCTGAGAATGACACAGCGCCCTGAGAATGACAAAGCACCCTGAGAATGACATAGCGCCCTGAGAACGACATAGTGCCCTGAGAATGACACAGCGCCCTGAGAATGACATAGCACCCTGAGAACGACACAGCACCCTGAGAATGACACAGCGCCATCAGAATGACATAGCGCCCTGAGAATGACACAGCGCCCTGAGAATGACACAGTGCCCTGAGAATGACATAGCGCCCTGAGAACGACACAGCGCCCTGAGAATGACATAGTGCCCTGAGAACGACACAGCACCCTGAAAATGACACAGCGCCATGAAAACGACACAGTGCCCTGAGAATGACACAGCGCCATGAAAACGACACAGTGCCCTGAGAATGACACAGCGCCCTGAGAATGACATAGTGCCCTGAGAATGACACAGCGCCCTGAGAATGACACAGCACCCTGAGAATGACACAGTGGCCTGAGAATGACACAGCGCCCTGAGAACGACACAGCGCCCTGAGAATGACACAGTGCCCTGAGAATGACACAGTGCTCTGAGAATGACACAGTGCCCTGAGAACGACACAGCGCCCTGAGAATGACACAGCACCCTGAGAATGACACAGTGCCAAGAGAATGACACAGCGCCCTGAGAATGACACAGTGCCCTGAGAATGACACAGCGCCCTGAGAATGACACAGCGCCCTGAGAATGACAAAGCGCCCTGAGAATGACACAGTGCCCTGAGAATGACACAGTGCCCTGAGAACGACACAGCGCCCTGAGAATGACAAAGCGGCCTGAGAATGACACAGTGCCCTGAGAATGACACAGTGCCCTGAGAATGACACAGCGCCCTGAGAATGACACAGTGCCCTGAGAAAGACACAGTGCCCTGAGAACGACACAGCGCCCTGAGAATGACACAGTGCCCTGAGAATGACACAGCGCCCTGAGAATGACACAGCGCCCTGAGAATGACACAGCGCCCTGACAATGACACAGCGCCCTGAGAATGACACAGCACCCTGAGAATGACACAGTGCCCTGATAATGACACAGCGCCGTGAGAACGACACAGTGCCCTGAAATCGACATAGCTCCCTGAGAATGACACAGTGCCCTGAGAACGACATAGCGCCCTGAGAATGACATAGCGCCCTGAGAATGAGACAGTGCCCTGAGAACGACACAGCGCCCTGAGAATGACACAGTGCCCTGAGAATGACAATGCGCCCTGAGAACGACACAGTGCCCTGAGAATGACAAAGCGTCGTTAGAACGACACAGCGCCCTGAGAATGACAAAGCGCCCTGAGAACGACACAGTGCCCTGAGAATGACACAGCGCCCTGAGAATGACACAGTGCCCTGAGAATGACACAGCGCGCTGAGAATGACACAGCGCCCTGAGAACGACACAGCGCCCTGAGAATGACAAAGCGGCCTGAGAATGACACAGGGCCCTGAGAATGACACAGCGCCCTGAGAATGACACAGCGCCCTGAGAATGACACAGCGCCCTGAGAATGACACAGCACCCTGAGAATGACACAGCGCCCTGAGAATGACAAAGCGCTCTGAGAATGACACAGCGCCCTGAGAATGACACAGCGCCCTGAGAATGACAAAGCGCGCTGAGAATGACACAGTGCCCTGAGAATGACACAGCGCCCTGAGAATGACACAGTGCCCTGAGAATGACACAGCGCCCTGAGAATGACACAGCGCCCTGAGAATGACAAAGCGCCCTGAGAACGACACAGTGCCCTAAGAATGACACAGCGCCCTGAGAATGACACAGCGCCCTGAGAATGACACAGCACCCTGAGAATGACAAAGCGCCCTGAGAACGACACAGTGCCCTGAGAATGACACAGCGCCCTGAGAATGACACAGTGCCCTGAGAATGACACAGCGCGCTGAGAATGACACAGCGCCCTGAGAATAAAATCGCGCCATGAGAACGACACAGTGCCCTGAGAACGACGCAGGGCCCTGAGAATGACACAGCGCCCTGAGAATGACACAGCACCCTGAGAACGACACAGTGCCCTGAGAATGACACAGCGCCCTGAGAATGACATAGCGCCCTGAGAATGACACAGCACCCTGAGAATGACACAGCGCCCTGAGAATGACACGGCCCCCTGAGAATGACACAGCTCCCTGAGAATGACATAGCGCCCTGAGAATGACACAGCACCCTGAGAATGACACAGCGCCCTGAGAATTACACAGTGCCCTGAGAATGACACAGTGCCCTGAGAACAACACAGCGCCCTGAGAATGACACAGCGCCCTGAGAATGACACAGTGCCCTGAGAATGACACAGTGCCCTGAGAATGACACAGCGCCCTGAGAATGACACAGCACCCTGAGAATGACACAGCGCCCTGAGAACGACACAGCGCCCTGAGAATGACACAGTGCCCTGAGAATGACACAGTGCCTTGAGAATGACACAGTGCCCTGAGAACGACATAGCGCCCTGAGAATGACACAGCGCCCTGATAACGACAGAGCGCCCTGAGAAAGACCTAGTGCCCTGAGAATGGCACAGTGCCCTGAGAACGACACAGCGCCCTGAGAATGGCATAGTGCCCTGAGAATGACACAGCGCCCTGAGAATGACATAGTGCCCTGAGAATGACACAGCGCCCTGAGAATGACAAAGCACCCTGAGAATGACATAGCGCCCTGAGAACGACATAGTGCCCTGAGAATGACACAGCGCCCTGAGAATGACATAGCACCCTGAGAACGACACAGCACCCTGAGAATGACACAGCGCCATCAGAATGACATAGCGCCCTGAGAATGACACAGCGCCCTGAGAATGACACAGTGCCCTGAGAATGACATAGCGCCCTGAGAACGACACAGCGCCCTGAGAATGACATAGTGCCCTGAGAACGACACAGCACCCTGAAAATGACACAGCGCCATGAAAACGACACAGTGCCCTGAGAATGACACAGCGCCATGAAAACGACACAGTGCCCTGAGAATGACACAGCGCCCTGAGAATGACATAGTGCCCTGAGAATGACACAGCGCCCTGAGAATGACACAGCACCCTGAGA
This sequence comes from Lampetra fluviatilis, assembly GCF_964198595.1. Lineage (NCBI taxonomy): Eukaryota > Metazoa > Chordata > Hyperoartia > Petromyzontiformes > Petromyzontidae > Lampetra > Lampetra fluviatilis. The sequence goes on from NC_136339.1 coordinate 1,136,339, forward strand.
ATGACACAGTGGCCTGAGAATGACACAGCGCCCTGAGAACGACACAGCGCCCTGAGAATGACACAGTGCCCTGAGAATGACACAGTGCTCTGAGAATGACACAGTGCCCTGAGAACGACACAGCGCCCTGAGAATGACACAGCACCCTGAGAATGACACAGTGCCAAGAGAATGACACAGCGCCCTGAGAATGACACAGTGCCCTGAGAATGACACAGCGCCCTGAGAATGACACAGCGCCCTGAGAATGACAAAGCGCCCTGAGAATGACACAGTGCCCTGAGAATGACACAGTGCCCTGAGAACGACACAGCGCCCTGAGAATGACAAAGCGGCCTGAGAATGACACAGTGCCCTGAGAATGACACAGTGCCCTGAGAATGACACAGCGCCCTGAGAATGACACAGTGCCCTGAGAAAGACACAGTGCCCTGAGAACGACACAGCGCCCTGAGAATGACACAGTGCCCTGAGAATGACACAGCGCCCTGAGAATGACACAGCGCCCTGAGAATGACACAGCGCCCTGACAATGACACAGCGCCCTGAGAATGACACAGCACCCTGAGAATGACACAGTGCCCTGATAATGACACAGCGCCGTGAGAACGACACAGTGCCCTGAAATCGACATAGCTCCCTGAGAATGACACAGTGCCCTGAGAACGACATAGCGCCCTGAGAATGACATAGCGCCCTGAGAATGAGACAGTGCCCTGAGAACGACACAGCGCCCTGAGAATGACACAGTGCCCTGAGAATGACAATGCGCCCTGAGAACGACACAGTGCCCTGAGAATGACAAAGCGTCGTTAGAACGACACAGCGCCCTGAGAATGACACAGTGCCCTGAGAATAACACAGCACCCTGAGAATGACACAGTGCCCTGAGAATGACAAAGCGCCCTGAGAATGACAGAGCGCCCTGAGAATGACACAGTGCCCTGAGAACGACACAGCGCCCTGAGAATGACAAAGCGGCCTGAGAATGACACAGTGCCCTGAGAATGACAAAGTGCCCTGAGAATGACACAGCGCCCTGAGAATGACACAGTGCCCTGAGAATGACACAGTGCCCTGAGAATGACACAGCGCCCTGAGAATGACACAGTGCCCTGAGAATGACAAAGCGCCCTGAGAATGACACAGCGCCCTGAGAATGACACAGTGCCCTGAGAATAACACAGCGCCTTGAGAATGACAAAGCGCCCTGAAAATGACACAGCGCCGTGAGAATGACACAGTGCCCTGAGAATGACACAGCGCCCTGAGAATGACACAGTGCCCTGAGAATGACACAGTGCCCTGAGAATGACACAGTGCCCTGAGAATGACACAGCGCCCTGAGAATGACACAGTGCCCTGAGAAAGACACAGTGCCCTGAGAACGACACAGCGCCCTGAGAATGACACAGTGCCCTTAGAATGACACAGCGCCCTGAGTATGACACAGCGCCCTGAGAATGACACAGCGCCCTGAGAATGACAAAGCGGGATGAGAATGACACAGTGCCCTGAGAATGACACAGTGCCCTGAGAATGACACAGCGCCCTGAGAATGACACAGTGCCCTGAGAATGACACAGCGCCCTGAGAATGACACAGCGCCCTGAGAATGACACAGTGCCCTGAGAATGACAAAGCGCCCTGAGAATGACACAGCGCCCTGAGAATGACACAGTGCCCTGAGAATAACACAGCGCCTTGAGAATGACAAAGCGCCCTGAAAATGACACAGCGCCGTGAGAATGACACAGTGCCCTGAGAATGACACAGCGCCCTGAGAATGACACAGCGCCCTGAGAATGACAAAGCGCCCTGAGAAAGACACAGTGCCCTGAGAACGACACAGCACCCTGAGAATGAAACAGTGCCCTGAGAATGACACAGCGCCCTGAGAATGACACAGCGCCCTGAGAATGACAAAGCACCCTGAGAACGACACAGTGCCCTGAGAATGACACAGCGCCCTGAGAATGACACAGCGCCCTGAGAATGACACAGCGCCCTGAGAATGACAAAGCGCTCTGAGAATGACACAGCGCCATGAGAATGACAAAGTGCCCTGAGAATGACATAGCGCCCTGAGAATGACACAGCGCCCTGAGAATGACACAGCGCCCTGAGAACAACACAGTGCCCTGAGAATGACGCAGCGCCCTGAGAATGACATAGCGCCCTGAGAATGACACAGCGCCCTGAGAATGACACAGCGCCCTGAGAATGACACAGCCCCCTGAGAATGACACAGCACCCTGAGAATGACACAGCGCCCTGAGAATGACACAGCGGCCTGAGAATGACACAACGCCCTGAGAATGACACAGCGCCCTGATAATGACACAGCGGCCTGAGAATGACACAGCGCCCTGAGAATGACAAAGCGCCCTGATAATGACACAGCGCCCTGAGAATGACACAGTGCCCTGAGAATGACACAGCGCCCTGAGAATGACACAGCGCCCTGAGAATGACACAGCGCCCTGAGAATGACACAGCACCCTGAGAATGACACAGCGCAATGAGAATTACATAGCGCCCTGAGAATGACATAGCGCCCTGAGAACGACACAGCGCCCTGAGAATGACATAGCGCCCTGAGAATGACATAGTGCCCTGAGAACGACACAGCACCCTGAGAACGACACAGCGCCCTGAGAACGACATAGTGCCCTGAGAACGACACAGCGCCCTGAGAACAACACAGCGCCCTGAGAATGACACAGTGCCCTGAGAACGACATAGTGCCCTGAGAATGACACAGTGCCCTGAGAATGACACAGCGCCCTGAGAACGACACAGCGCCCTGAGAACGACATAGTGCCCTGAGAATGACACAGCGCCCTGAGAATGACAGAGCGCCCTGAGAACGACACAGTGCCCTGAGAACGACATAGCGCCCTGAGAATGACATAGCGCCCTGAGAATGACAAAGCGCCCTGAGAACGACATAGCGCCCTGAAAATGACATAGCACCTTGAGAATGACACAGCGCCCTGAGAACGACATAGTGCCCTGAGAACGACATAGCGCCCTGAGGATGACACAGCGCCCTGAGAACGACACAGTGACCTGAGAATGACACAGCGCCCTGAGAATGACATAGTGCCCTGAGAATGACGCAGCACCCTGAGAATGACACAGTGCCCTGAGAATGACACAGCGCCCTGAGAATGACATAGTGCCCTGAGAATGATATAGTGCCCTGAGAATGACACAGTGACCTGAGAATGACACAGTGCCCTGAGAATGACACAGCGCACTGAGAACGACACAGTGCCCTGAGAATGACACAGCGCCCTGAGAATGACACAGCGCCCTGAGAATGACATAGTGCCCTGAGAACGACACAGCACCCTGAAAATGACACAGCGCCATGAGAACAACACAGTGCCCTGAGAATGACACAGCGCCATGAAAACGACACAGTGCCCTGAGAATGACACAGCGCCCTGAGAATGACATAGTGCCCTGAGAATGACACAGCGCCCTGAGAATGACACAGCGCCCTGAGAATGACACAGCGGCCTGAGAATGACACAGCGCCCTGAGAATGACACAGCGCCCTGTGAATGACACAGTGCACTGAGAATGACACAGTGCCCTGAGAATGACACAGTGCCCTGAGAACGACACAGCGCCCTGAGAATGACACAGCGCCCTGAGAATGACACAGTTCCCAGAGAATGACACAGTGCCCTGAGAATGACACAGCGCCCTGAGAATGACACAGCGCCCTGAGAATGACACAGCGCCCTGAGAACGACACAGCGCCCTGAGAATGACACAGTGCCCTGAGAATGACACAGCCCCTGAGAATGACACAGCGCCCTGAGAATGACAAAGCGCCCTGAGAACGACACAGTGCCCTGAGAATGACAAAGCGCCATGAGAACGACACAGCGCCCTGAGAATGACACAGTGCCCTGAGAATAACACAGCGCCCTGAGAATGACACAGCACCCTGAGAATGACAAAGCGCCCTGAGAATGACACAGTGCCCTGAGAACGAGACAGCGCCCTGAGAATGACAAAGCGCCCTGAGAATGACACAGTGCCCTGAAAATGACACAGTGCTCTGAGAATGACACAGCGCGCTGAGAATGACACAGTGCCCTGAAAATGACACAGCGCCCTGAGAATGACATAGCGCCCTGAGAACGACAAAATGCCCTGAGAATGACAAAGCACCCTGAGAATGACACAGCGCCCTGAGAATGACACAGTGCCCTGAGAATAACACAGCGCCCTGAGAATGACAAAGCGCCCTGAGAATGACAAAGCGCCCTGAGAACGACACAGCGCCTTGAGAATGACACAGCGCCCTGAGAATGACACAGCACCTTGAGAATGACACAACGCCCTGAGAATGACAAAGCACCCTGAGAATGACACAGTGCCCTGAGAATGACACAGCGCCCTGAGAATGACATAGTGCCCTGAGAATGATATAGTGCCCTGAGAATGACACAGTGACCTGAGAATGACACAGTGCCCTGAGAATGACACAGCGCACTGAGAACGACACAGTGCCCTGAGAATGACACAGCGCCCTGAGAATGACACAGCGCCCTGAGAATGACATAGTGCCCTGAGAACGACACAGCACCCTGAAAATGACACAGCGCCATGAGAACAACACAGTGCCCTGAGAATGACACAGCGCCATGAAAACGACACAGTGCCCTGAGAATGACACAGCGCCCTGAGAATGACATAGTGCCCTGAGAATGACACAGCGCCCTGAGAATGACACAGCGCCCTGAGAATGACACAGCGGCCTGAGAATGACACAGCGCCCTGAGAATGACACAGCGCCCTGTGAATGACACAGTGCACTGAGAATGACACAGTGCCCTGAGAATGACACAGTGCCCTGAGAACGACACAGCGCCCTGAGAATGACACAGCGCCCTGAGAATGACACAGTTCCCAGAGAATGACACAGTGCCCTGAGAATGACACAGCGCCCTGAGAATGACACAGCGCCCTGAGAATGACACAGCGCCCTGAGAACGACACAGCGCCCTGAGAATGACACAGTGCCCTGAGAATGACACAGCCCCTGAGAATGACACAGCGCCCTGAGAATGACAAAGCGCCCTGAGAACGACACAGTGCCCTGAGAATGACAAAGCGCCATGAGAACGACACAGCGCCCTGAGAATGACACAGTGCCCTGAGAATAACACAGCGCCCTGAGAATGACACAGCACCCTGAGAATGACAAAGCGCCCTGAGAATGACACAGTGCCCTGAGAACGAGACAGCGCCCTGAGAATGACAAAGCGCCCTGAGAATGACACAGTGCCCTGAAAATGACACAGTGCTCTGAGAATGACACAGCGCGCTGAGAATGACACAGTGCCCTGAAAATGACACAGCGCCCTGAGAATGACATAGCGCCCTGAGAACGACAAAATGCCCTGAGAATGACAAAGCACCCTGAGAATGACACAGCGCCCTGAGAATGACACAGTGCCCTGAGAATAACACAGCGCCCTGAGAATGACAAAGCGCCCTGAGAATGACAAAGCGCCCTGAGAACGACACAGCGCCTTGAGAATGACACAGCGCCCTGAGAATGACACAGCACCTTGAGAATGACACAACGCCCTGAGAATGACAAAGCACCCTGAGAATGACACAGCGCCCTGAGAATGACACAGCGCCCTGAGAATGACAAAGCGCCCTGAGAACGACACAGCGCCCTGAGAATGACACAGTGCCCTGAGAATGACACAGCGCCCTGAGAATGACACAGCGCCCTGAGAATGACAAAGCGCCCTGAGAACGACACAGTGCCCTAAGAATGACACAGCGCCCTGAGAATGACACAGCGCCCTGAGAATGACACAGCGCCCTGAGAATGACAAAGCGCCCTGAGAACGACACAGTGCCCTGAGAATGACACAGCGCCCTGAGAATGACACAGTGCCCTGAGAATGACACAGCGCGCTGAGAATGACACAGCGCAATGAGAATAACATAGCGCCCTGAGAACGACACAGTGCCCTGAGAACGACGCAGGGCCCTAAGAATGACACAGCGCCCTGAGAATGACACAGCGCCCTGAGAATGACACAGCGCCCTGAGAATGAGACAGAATCCTGAGAATGACACAGCGCCCTGAGAATGACAAAGCGCTCTGAGAATGACACAGCGCCCTGAGAATGACACAGCGCCCTGAGAATGACAAAGCGCCCTGAGAATGACACAGTGCCCTGAGAACGACACAGCGCCCTGAGAATGACACAGTGCCCTGAGAATGACACAGCGCCCTGAGAATGACGCAGCGCCCTGAGAATGACAAAGCGCCCTGAGAACGACACAGTGCCCTAAGAATGACACAGCGCCCTGAGAATGACACAGCGCCCTGAGAATGACACAGCACCCTGAGAATGACAAAGCGCCCTGAGAACGACACAGTGCCCTGAGAATGACACAGCGCCCTGAGAATGACACAGTGCCCTGAGAATGACACAGCGCGCTGAGAATGACACAGCGCCCTGAGAATAAAATAGCGCCATGAGAACGACACAGTGCCCTGAGAACGACGCAGGGCCCTGAGAATGACACAGCGCCTTGAGAATGACACAGCACCCTGAGAACGACACAGTGCCCTGAGAATGACATAGCACCCTGAGAATGACACAGCACCCTGAGAATGACACAGCGCCCTGAGAATGAAACAGCCCCCTGAGAATGACACAGCTCCCTGAGAATGACATAGCGCCCTGAGAATGACACAGCACCCTGAGAATGACACAGCGCCCTGAGAATTACACAGTGCCCTGAGAATGACACAGTGCCCTGAGAACAACACAGCGCCCTGAGAATGACACAGCGCCCTGAGAATGACACAGTGCCCTGAGAATGACACAGTGCCCTGAGAATGACACAGCGCCCTGAGAATGACACAGCACCCTGAGAATGACACAGCGCCCTGAGAACGACACAGCGCCCTGAGAATGACACAGTGCCCTGAGAATGACACAGTGCCTTGAGAATGACACAGTGCCCTGAGAACGACATAGCGCCCTGAGAATGACACAGCGCCCTGATAACGACAGAGCGCCCTGAGAAAGACCTAGTGCCCTGAGAATGGCACAGTGCCCTGAGAACGACACAGCGCCCTGAGAATGGCATAGTGCCCTGAGAATGACACAGCGCCCTGAGAATGACATAGTGCCCTGAGAATGACACAGCGCCCTGAGAATGACACAGCACCCTGAGAATGACATAGCGCCCTGAGAACGACATAGTGCCCTGAGAATGACACAGCGCCCTGAGAATGACAAAGCGCCCTGAGAATGACACAGTGCCCTGAGAACGAGACAGCGCCCTGAGAATGACAAAGCGCCCTGAGAATGACACAGTGCCCTGAAAATGACACAGTGCTCTGAGAATGACACAGCGCGCTGAGAATGACACAGTGCCCTGAAAATGACACAGCGCCCTGAGAATGACATAGCGCCCTGAGAACGACAAAATGCCCTGAGAATGACAAAGCACCCTGAGAATGACACAGCGCCCTGAGAATGACACAGTGCCCTGAGAATAACACAGCGCCCTGAGAATGACAAAGCGCCCTGAGAATGACAAAGCGCCCTGAGAACGACACAGCGCCTTGAGAATGACACAGCGCCCTGAGAATGACACAGCACCTTGAGAATGACACAACGCCCTGAGAATGACAAAGCACCCTGAGAATGACACAGCGCCCTGAGAATGACACAGCGCCCTGAGAATGACAAAGCGCCCTGAGAACGACACAGCGCCCTGAGAATGACACAGTGCCCTGAGAATGACACAGCGCCCTGAGAATGACACAGCGCCCTGAGAATGACAAAGCGCCCTGAGAACGACACAGTGCCCTAAGAATGACACAGCGCCCTGAGAATGACACAGCGCCCTGAGAATGACACAGCGCCCTGAGAATGACAAAGCGCCCTGAGAACGACACAGTGCCCTGAGAATGACACAGCGCCCTGAGAATGACACAGTGCCCTGAGAATGACACAGCGCGCTGAGAATGACACAGCGCAATGAGAATAACATAGCGCCCTGAGAACGACACAGTGCCCTGAGAACGACGCAGGGCCCTAAGAATGACACAGCGCCCTGAGAATGACACAGCGCCCTGAGAATGACACAGCGCCCTGAGAATGAGACAGAATCCTGAGAATGACACAGCGCCCTGAGAATGACAAAGCGCTCTGAGAATGACACAGCGCCCTGAGAATGACACAGCGCCCTGAGAATGACAAAGCGCCCTGAGAATGACACAGTGCCCTGAGAACGACACAGCGCCCTGAGAATGACACAGTGCCCTGAGAATGACACAGCGCCCTGAGAATGACGCAGCGCCCTGAGAATGACAAAGCGCCCTGAGAACGACACAGTGCCCTAAGAATGACACAGCGCCCTGAGAATGACACAGCGCCCTGAGAATGACACAGCACCCTGAGAATGACAAAGCGCCCTGAGAACGACACAGTGCCCTGAGAATGACACAGCGCCCTGAGAATGACACAGTGCCCTGAGAATGACACAGCGCGCTGAGAATGACACAGCGCCCTGAGAATAAAATAGCGCCATGAGAACGACACAGTGCCCTGAGAACGACGCAGGGCCCTGAGAATGACACAGCGCCTTGAGAATGACACAGCACCCTGAGAACGACACAGTGCCCTGAGAATGACATAGCACCCTGAGAATGACACAGCACCCTGAGAATGACACAGCGCCCTGAGAATGAAACAGCCCCCTGAGAATGACACAGCTCCCTGAGAATGACATAGCGCCCTGAGAATGACACAGCACCCTGAGAATGACACAGCGCCCTGAGAATTACACAGTGCCCTGAGAATGACACAGTGCCCTGAGAACAACACAGCGCCCTGAGAATGACACAGCGCCCTGAGAATGACACAGTGCCCTGAGAATGACACAGTGCCCTGAGAATGACACAGCGCCCTGAGAATGACACAGCACCCTGAGAATGACACAGCGCCCTGAGAACGACACAGCGCCCTGAGAATGACACAGTGCCCTGAGAATGACACAGTGCCTTGAGAATGACACAGTGCCCTGAGAACGACATAGCGCCCTGAGAATGACACAGCGCCCTGATAACGACAGAGCGCCCTGAGAAAGACCTAGTGCCCTGAGAATGGCACAGTGCCCTGAGAACGACACAGCGCCCTGAGAATGGCATAGTGCCCTGAGAATGACACAGCGCCCTGAGAATGACATAGTGCCCTGAGAATGACACAGCGCCCTGAGAATGACACAGCACCCTGAGAATGACATAGCGCCCTGAGAACGACATAGTGCCCTGAGAATGACACAGCGCCCTGAGAATGACATAGCACCCTGAGAACGACACAGCACCCTGAGAATGACACAGCGCCATCAGAATGACATAGCGCCCTGAGAATGACACAGCGCCCTGAGAATGACACAGTGCCCTGAGAATGACATAGCGCCCTGAGAACGACACAGCGCCCTGAGAATGACATAGTGCCCTGAGAACGACACAGCACCCTGAAAATGACACAGCGCCATGAAAACGACACAGTGCCCTGAGAATGACACAGCGCCATGAAAACGACACAGTGCCCTGAGAATGACACAGCGCCCTGAGAATGACATAGTGCCCTGAGAATGACACAGCGCCCTGAGAATGACACAGCACCCTGAGAATGACACAGTGGCCTGAGAATGACACAGCGCCCTGAGAATGACACAGCGCCCTGAGAATGACACAGTGCCCTGAGAATGACACAGTGCCCTGAGAATGACACAGTGCCCTGAGAACGACACAGCGCCCCTGAGAATGACACAGCACCCTGAGAATGACACAGTGCCAAGAGAATGACACAGCGCCCTGAGAATGACACAGTGCCCTGAGAATGACACAGCGCCCTGAGAATGACACAGCGCCCTGAGAATGACAAAGCGCCCTGAGAATGACACAGTGCCCTGAGAATGACACAGTGCCCTGAGAACGACACAGCGCCCTGAGAATGACAAAGCGGCCTGAGAATGACACAGTGCCCTGAGAATGACACAGTGCCCTGAGAATGACACAGCGCCCTGAGAATGACACAGTGCCCTGAGAAAGACACAGTGCCCTGAGAACGACACAGCGCCCTGAGAATGACACAGTGCCCTGAGAATGACACAGCGCCCTGAGAATGACACAGCACCCTGAGAATGACACAGCGCCCTGACAATGACACAGCGCCCTGAGAATGACACAGTGCCCTGATAATGACACAGCACCGTGAGAACGACATAGCGCCCTGAGAATGAGACAGTGCCCTGAGAACGACACAGCGCCCTGAGAATGACACAGTGCCCTGAGAATGACAATGCGCCCTGAGAACGACACAGTGCCCTGAGAATGACAAAGCGTCGTGAGAACGACACAGCGCCCTGAGAATGACACAGTGCCCTGAGAATAACACAGCACCCTGAGAATGACACAGTGCCCTGAGAATGACAAAGCGCTCTGAGAATGACAGAGCGCCCTGAGAATGACACAGTGCCCTGAGAACGACACAGCGCCCTGAGAATGACAAAGCGGCCTGAGAATGACACAGTGCCCTGAGAATGACACAGTGGCCTGAGAATGACACAGCGCCCTGAGAATGACACAGTGCCCTGAGAATGACACAGCGCCCTGAAAATGACACAGCGCCCTGAGAATGACACAGTGCCCTGAGAATGACAAAGCGCCCTGAGAATGACACAGCGCCCTGAGAATGACACAGTGCCCTGAGAATAACACAGCGCCTTGAGAATGACAAAGCGCCCTGAAAATGAAACAGCGCCGTGAGAATGACACAGCGCCCTGAGAATGACACAGTGCCCTGAGAATGACACAGTGCCCTGAGAATGACACAGTGCCCTGAGAATGACACAGCGCCCTGAGAATGACACAGTGCCCTGAGAAAGACACAGTGCCCTGAGAACGACACAGCGCCCTGAGAATGACACAGTGCCCTGAGAATGACACAGCGCCCTGAGAATGACACAGCGCCCTGAGAATGACACAGCGCCCTGAGAATGACACAGCGCCCTGAGAATGACACAGTGCCCTGAAATCGACATAGCGCCCTGAGAATGACACAGTGCCCTGAGAACGACATAGCGCCCTGAGAATGACATAGCGCCCTGAGAATGAGACAGTGCCCTGAGAACGACACAGCGCCCTGAGAATGACACAGTGCCCTGAGAATGACAATGCGCCCTGAGAACGACACAGTGCCCTGAGAATGACAAAGCGTCGTGAGAACGACACAGCGCCCTGAGAATGACACAGTGCCCTGAGAATAACACAACACCCTGAGAATGACACAGTGCCCTGAGAATGACAAAGCGCCCTGAGAATGACAGAGCGCCCTGAGAATGACACAGTGCCCTGAGAACGACACAGCGCCCTGAGAATGACAAAGCGGCCTGAGAATGACACAGTGCCCTGAGAATGACACAGTGCCCTGAGAATGACACAGCGCCCTGAGAATGACACAGTGCCCTGAGAATGACACAGCGCCCTGAGAATGACACAGCGCCCTGAGAATGACACAGTGCCCTGAGAATGACAAAGCGCCCTGAGAATGACACAGCGCCCTGAGAATGACACAGTGCCCTGAGAATAACACAGCGCCTTGAGAATGACAAAGCGCCCTGAAAATGACACAGCGCCGTGAGAATGACACAGTGCCCTGAGAATGACACAGCGCCCTGAGAATGACACAGCGCCCTGAGAATGACAAAGCGCCCTGAGAAAGACACAGTGCCCTGAGAACGACACAGCACCCTGAGAATGACACAGTGCCCTGAGAATGACACAGCGCCCTGAGAATGACTCAGCGCCCTGAGAATGACAAAGCACCCTGAGAACGACACAGTGCCCTGAGAATGACACAGCGCCCTGAGAATGACACAGCGCCCTGAGAATGACACAGCGCCCTGAGAATGACAAAGCGCTCTGAGAATGACACAGCGCCATGAGAATGACAAAGTGCCCTGAGAATGACATAGCGCCCTGCGAATGACACAGCGCCCTGAGAATGACACAGCGCCCTGAGAACAACACAGTGCCCTGAGAATGACGCAGCGCCCTGAGAATGACATAGCGCCCTGAGAATGACAAAGCGCCCTGAGAATGACACAGCGCTCTGAGAATGACACAGCCCCCTGAGAATGACACAGCACCCTGAGAATGACACAGCGCCCTGAGAATGACACAGCGGCCTGAGAATGACACAACGCCCTGAGAATGACACAGCGCCCTGATAATGACACAGCGGCCTGAGAATGACACAGCGCCCTGAGAATGACAAAGCGCCCTGATAATGACACAGCGCCCTGAGAATGACACAGTGCCCTGAGAATAACACAACGCCCTGAGAATGACAAAGCGCCCTGAGAATGACACAGTGCCCTGAGAATGACACAGTGCCCTGAGAACGACACAGCGCCCTGAGAATGACAAAGCGCCCTGAGAATGACATAGCGCCCTGAGAATGACACAGCGCCCTGAGAATGACACAGCGCCCTGAGAATGACACAGCACCCTGAGAATGACACAGCGCCCTGAGAATGACAAACCGCTCTGAGAATGACACAGCGCCCTGAGAATGACACAACGCCCTGAGAATGACATAGCGCCCTGAGAATGACACAATGCCCTGAGAACGACACAGCGCCCTGAGAATGACACAGTGCCCTGAGAATGACACAGCGCCCTGAGAATGACACAGCGCCCTGAGAATGACAAAGCGCCCTGAGAACGACACAGTGCCCTGAGAATGACAAAGCGCCCTGAGAATGACACAGCGCCCTGAGAATGACACAGCGCCCTGAGAATGACAAAGCGCCCTGAGAACGACACAGTGCCCTGAGAATGACACAGCGCCCTGAGAATGACACAGTGCTCTGAGAATGACACAGCACCCTGAGAATGACACAGCACCCTGAGAATGACATAGCGCCCTGAGAACGACACACTGCCCTGAGAACGACAAAGGGCCCTGAGAATGACACAGTGCCCTGAGAATGACAAAGCGCCCTGAGAATGACACAGCGCCCTGAGAATGACACAGCGCCCTGAGAATGACAAAGCGCCCTGAGAACGACACAGTGCCCTGAGAATGACACAGCGCCCTGAGAATGACACAGTGCCCTGAGAATGACACAGCACCCTGAGAATGACACAGCACCCTGAGAATGACACAGCGCCCTGAGAATGACACAGCACCCTGAGAATGACACAGTGCCCTGATAATGACACAGCGCCGTGAGAACAACACAGCGCCCTGAAATAGACATAGCGCCCTGAGAATGACACAGTGCCCTGAGAACGACATAGCGCCCTGAGAATGACATAGCGCCCTGAGAATGAGACAGTGCCCTGAGAACGACACAGCGCCCTGAGAATGACACAGTGCCCTGAGAATGACAATGCGCCCTGAGAACGACACAGTGCCCTGAGAATGACAAAGCGCCGTGAGAACGACACAGCGCCCTGAGAATGACACAGTGCCCTGAGAATAACACAGCACCCTGAGAATGATACAGCGCCCTGAGAATGACAAAGCGCCCTGAGAATAACACATTGCCCTGAGAACGACACAGCGCCCTGAGAATGACAAAGCGCCCTGAGAATGACAAAGTGCCCTGAGAATGACACAGTGCCCTGAGGATGACACAGCGCACTGAGAATGAGACAGTGCTCTGACAATGACACAGCGCCCTGAAAATGACATAGCGCCCTGAGAATGACACAGCGCCCTGAGAACGACACAGTACCCTGAGAAGGACACAGCACCCTGAGAATGATATAGCGCCCTGAGAATGACACAGCGCCCTGAGAATGACACAGCGCCCTGAGAATGACACAGCGCCCTGAGAATGACAAAGCGCTCTGAGAATGACACAGCGCCCTGAGAATGACAAAGCGCCCTGAGAATGACATAGCGCCCTGAGAACGACACAACGCCCTGAAATCGACATAGCGCCCTGAGAATGACACAGTGCCCTGAGAACGACACAGCGCCTTGAGAATGACACAGCGCCCTGATAATGACACAGCGGCCTGAGAATGACACAGCGCCCTGTATAATGACACAGCGCCCTGAGAATGACACAGCGCCCTGAGAATGACACAGTGCCCTGAGAATGACACAGTGCCCTGAGAACGACACAGCGCCCTGAGAATGACACAGCGCCCTGAGAATGACACAGCGCCCTGAGAATGACATAGCGCCCTGAGAACGACACAGTGCCCTGAGAACGACAAAGGGCCCTGAGAATGACACAGCGCCCTGAGAATGACACAGCGCCCTGAGAACGACACAGTGCCCTGAGAATGACACAGCGCCCTGAGAATGATATAGCGCCCTGAGAATGACACAGCGCCCTGAGAATGACACAGCGCCCTGAGAATGACACAGCGCCCTGAGAATGACACAGCGCCCTGAGAATGACACAGCACCCTGAGAATGACACAGTGCCCTGATAATGACACAGCGCCCTGAGAATGACACAGCGCCCTGAGAATGACAAAGCGCCCTGAGAATGACACAGTGCCCTGAGAATGACACAGCACCCTGAGAATGACACAGCGCCCTGAGAATGACACAGCGCCCTGAGAATGACAAAGCGCCCTGAGAATGACACAGTGCCCTGAGAATGACACAGTGCCCTGAGGATGACACAGCGCACTGAGAATGAGACAGTGCTCTGACAATGACACAGCGCCCTGAAAATGACATAGCGCCCTGAGAATGACACAGCGCCCTGAGAACGACACAGTACCCTGAGAAGGACACAGCACCCTGAGAATAATATAGCGCCCTGAGAATGACACAGCGCCCTGAGAATGACACAGCGCCCTGAGAATGACACAGCGCCCTGAGAATGACAAAGCGCTCTGAGAATGACACAGCGCCCTGAGAATGACAAAGCGCCCTGAGAATGACATAGCACCCTGAGAACGACACAACGCCCTGAAATCGACATAGCGCCCTGAGAATGACACAGTGCCCTGAGAACGACACAGCGCCTTGAGAATGACACAGCGCCCTGATAATGACACAGCGGCCTGAGAATGACACAGCGCCCTGTATAATGACACAGCGCCCTGAGAATGACACAGCGCCCTGAGAATGACACAGTGCCCTGAGAATGACACAGTGCCCTGAGAACGACACAGCGCCCTGAGAATGACACAGCGCCCTGAGAATGACACAGCGCCCTGAGAATGACATAGCGCCCTGAGAACGACACAGTGCCCTGAGAACGACAAAGGGCCCTGAGAATGACACAGCGCCCTGAGAATGACACAGCGCCCTGAGAACAACACAGTGCCCTGAGAATGACACAGCGCCCTGAGAATGATATAGCGCCCAGAGAATGACACAGCGCCCTGAGAATGACACAGCGCCCTGAGAATGACACAGCGCCCTGAGAATGACACAGCGCCCTGAGAATGACACAGCACCCTGAGAATGACACAGTGCCCTGATAATGACACAGCGCCCTGAGAATGACACAGCGCCCTGAGAATGACAAAGCGCCCTGAGAATGACACAGTGCCCTGAGAATGACACAGCACCCTGAGAATGACACAGCACCCTGAGAATGACATAGCGCCCTGAGAACGACACAGTGCCCTGAGAACGACAAAGGGCCCTGAGAATGACAAAGCGCCGTGAGAACGACACAGCACTCTGAGAATGACACAGTGCCCTGAGAATAACACAGCACCCTGAGAATGACACAGAGCCCTGAGAATGACAAAGCGCCCTGAGAATAACATAGTGCCCTGAGAACGACACAGCACCCTGAGAATGACAAAGCGCCCTGAGAATGACACAGTGCCCTGAGAATGACACAGTGCCCTGAGAATGACACAGCGCACTGAGAATGAGACAGTGCCCTGACAATGACACAGCGCCCTGAAAATGACATAGCGCCCTGAGAATGACACAGCGCCCTGAGAACGACACAGTTCCCTGAGAATGACACAGCGCCCTGAGAATGATATAGCGCCCTGAGAATGACACAGCGCCATGAGAATGACAGCGCCCTGAGAATGACACAGCGCCCTGAGAATGACACAGTGCCCTGAGAATGACACAGCGCCCTGAGAATGACACAGTGCCCTGAGAACGACACAGCGCCCTGAGAATGACACAGTGCCCTGAGAATGACACAGCGCCCTGAAAATGACACAGCGTCCTGAGAATGACAAAGCGCCCTGAGAACGACACAGTGCCCTGAGAATGACAAAGCGCCCTGATAATGACACAGCGCCCTGAGAATGACACAGTGCCCTGAGAATAACACAGCGCCCTGAGAATGACAAAGCGCCCTGAGAATGACACAGTGACCTGAGAATGACACAGTGCCCTGAGAACGACACAGCGCCCTGAGAATGACACAGCGCCCTGAGAATGACACAGCGCCCTGAGAATGACACAGCACCCTGAGAATGACACAGCGCCCTGATAATGACAAACCGCTCTGAAAATGACACAGCGCCCTGAGAATGACACAGCGCCCTGAGAATGACTTAGCGCCCTGAGAATGACACAATGCCCTGAGAACGACACAGCGCCCTGAGAATGACACAGTGCCCTGAGAATGACACAGCGCCCTGAGAATGACACAGCGCCCTGAGAATGACACAGCGCCCTGAGAATGACACAGCGCCCTGAGAATGACACAGTGCCCTGAGAATGACACAGTGCCCTGAGGATGACACAGCGCACTGAGAATGAGACAGTGCTCTGACAATGACACAGCGCCCTGAAAATTACATAGCGCCCTGAGAATGACACAGCGCCCTGAGAACGACACAATGCCCTGAGAATGACACAGCGCCCTGAGAATGATATAGCGCCCTGAGAATGACACAGCGCCCTGAGAATGACACAGTGCCCTGATAATGACACAGCGCCCTGAGAATGACACAGCGCCCTGAGAATGACAAAGCGCCCTGAGAATGACACAGTGCCCTGAGAATGACACAGCACCCTGAGAATGACACAGCACCCTGAGAATGACATAGCGCCCTGAGAACGACACAGTGCCCTGAGAACGACAAAGGGCCCTGAGAATGACAAAGCGCCGTGAGAACGACACAGCACCCTGAGAATGACACAGTGCCCTGAGAATAACACAGCACCCTGAGAATGACACAGAGCCCTGAGAATGACAAAGCGCCCTGAGAATAACATAGTGCCCTGAGAACGACACAGCACCCTGAGAATGACAAAGCGCCCTGAGAATGACACAGTGCCCTGAGAATGACACAGTGCCCTGAGAATGACACAGCGCACTGAGAATGAGACAGTGCCCTGACAATGACACAGCGCCCTGAAAATGACATAGCGCCCTGAGAATGACACAGCGCCCTGAGAACGACACAGTTCCCTGAGAATGACACAGCGCCCTGAGAATGATATAGTGCCCTGAGAATGACACAGCGCCATGAGAATGACAGCGCCCTGAGAATGACACAGCGCCCTGAGAATGACACAGTGCCCTGAGAATGACACAGCGCCCTGAGAATGACACAGTGCCCTGAGAACGACACAGCGCCCTGAGAATGACACAGTGCCCTGAGAATGACACAGCGCCCTGAAAATGACACAGCGTCCTGAGAATGACAAAGCGCCCTGAGAACGACACAGTGCCCTGAGAATGACAAAGCGCCCTGATAATGACACAGCGCCCTGAGAATGACACAGTGCCCTGAGAATAACACAGCGCCCTGAGAATGACAAAGCGCCCTGAGAATGACACAGTGACCTGAGAATGACACAGTGCCCTGAGAACGACACAGCGCCCTGAGAATGACACAGCGCCCTGAGAATGACACAGCGCCCTGAGAATGACACAGCACCCTGAGAATGACACAGCGCCCTGATAATGACAAACCGCTCTGAAAATGACACAGCGCCCTGAGAATGACAAAGCGCCCTGAGAATGACTTAGCGCCCTGAGAATGACACAATGCCCTGAGAACGACACAGCGCCCTGAGAATGACACAGTGCCCTGAGAATGACACAGCGCCCTGAGAATGACACAGCGCCCTGAGAATGACACAGCGCCCTGAGAATGACACAGCGCCCTGAGAATGACACAGTGCCCTGAGAATGACACAGTGCCCTGAGGATGACACAGCGCACTGAGAATGAGACAGTGCTCTGACAATGACACAGCGCCCTGAAAATTACATAGCGCCCTGAGAATGACACAGCGCCCTGAGAACGACACAATGCCCTGAGAATGACACAGCGCCCTGAGAATGATATAGCGCCCTGAGAATGACACAGCGCCCTGAGAATGACACAGCGCCCTGAGAATGACACAGCGCCCTGAGAATGACAAAGCGCTCTGAGAATGACACAGCGCCCTGAGAATGACAAAGCGCCCTGAGAATGACATAGCGCCCTGAGAACGACACAGTGCCCTGAAATCGACATAGCGCCCTGAGAATGACACAGTGCCCTGAGAACGACATAGCGCCCTGAGAATGACATAGTGCCCTGAGAATGAGACAGTGCCCTGAGAACGACACAGCGCCCTGAGAATGACAAAGTGCGCTGAGAATGACAAAGCGCCCTGAGAACAACACAGCGCCCTGAGAATGACAAAGCGCCGTGAGAACGACACAGCGCCCTGAGAATGACACAGCGCCCTGATAATGACACAGCGGCCTGAGAATGACACAGCGCCCTGTATAATGACACAGCACCCTGAGAATGACACAGCGCCCTGAGAATGACACAGTGCCCTGAGAATGACACAGTGCCCTGAGAACGACACAGCGCCCTGAGAATGACACAGCGCCCTGAGAATGACACAGCGCCCTGAGAATGACATAGCGCCCTGAGAACGACACAGTGCCCTGAGAACGACAAAGGGCCCTGAGAATGACACAGCGCCCTGAGAATGACACAGCGCCCTGAGAACGACACAGTGCCCTGAGAATGACACAGCGCCCTGAGAATGATATAGCGCCCTGAGAATGACACAGCGCCCTGAGAATGACACAGCGCCCTGAGAATGACACAGCGCCCTGAGAATGACAAAGCGCCCTGAGAATGACAAAGCGCCCTGAGAACGACACAGTGCCCTGAGAATGACACAGCGCCCTGAGAATGACACAGTGCCCTGAGAATGACACAGCACCCTGAGAATGACACAGCACCTTGAGAATGACATAGCGCCCTGAGAACGACACAGTGCCCTGAAAACGACAAAGGGCCCTGAGAATGGCAAAGCACCGTGAGAACGACACAGCGCCCTGAGAATGACACAGTGCCCTGAGAATAACACAGCACCCTGAGAATGACACAGCGCCCTGAGAATGACAAAGCGCCCTGAGAATAACATAGTGCCCTGAGAACGACACAGCACCCTGAGAATGACAAAGCGCCCTGAGAATGACACAGTGCCTTGAGAATGACACAGTGCCCTGAGCATGACACAGCGCACTGAGAATGAGACAGTGCCCTGAGAATGACACAGCGCCCTGAAAATGACATAGCGCCCTGAGAATGACACAGCGCCCTGAGAACGACACAGTGCCCTGAGAATGACACAGCGCCCTGAGAATGATATAGCGCCCTGAGAATGACACAGCGCCCTGAGAATGACACAGCGCCCTGATAATGACACAGCGCCCTGAGAATGACACAGTGCCCTGAGAATGACACAGCGCCCTGAGAATGACACAGTGCCCTGAGAACGACACAGCGCCCTGAGAATGACACAGTGCCCTGAGAATGACACAGCGCCCTGAAAATGACACAGCGTCCTGAGAATGACAAAGCGCCCTGAGAACGACACAGTGCCCTGAGAATGACAAAGCGCCCTGAGAATAACACAGCGCCCTGAGAATGACAAAGCGCCCTGAGAATGACACAGTGCCCTGAGAATGACACAGTGCCCTGAGAACGACACAGCGCCCTGAGAATGACAAAGCGCCCTGAGAATGACATAGCGCCCTGAGAATGACACAGCGCCCTGAGAATGACACAGCGCCCTGAGAATGACACAGCACCCTGAGAATGACACAGCGCCCTGAGAATGACAAACCGCTCTGAGAATGACACAGCGCCCTGAGAATGACACAGCGCCCTGAGAATGACATAGCGCCCTGAGAATGACATAGCGCCCTGAGAATGACACAATGCCCTGAGAACGACACAGCGCCCTGAGAATGACACAGTGCCCTGAGAATGACACAGCGCCCTGAGAATGACACAGCGCCCTGAGAATGACAAAGCGCCCTGAGAACGACACAGTGCCCTGAGAATGACAAAGCGCCCTGAGAATGACACAGCGCCCTGAGAATGACACAGCGCCCTGAGAATGACAAAGCGCCCTGAGAATGACACAGTGCCCTGAGAATGACACAGCGCCCTGAGAATGACACAGTGCCCTGAGAATGACACAGCACCCTGAGAATGACACAGCACCCTGAGAATGACATAGCGCCCTGAGAACGACACAGTGCCCTGAGAACGACAAAGGGCCCTGAGAATGACACAGTGCCCTGAGAATGACACAGCGCCCTGAGAATGACACAGTGCCCTGAGAATGACACAGCACCCTGAGAATGACACAGCACCCTGAGAATGACATAGCGCCCTGAGAACGACAAAGGGCCCTGAGAATGACACAGCGCCCTGAGAATGACAAAGCACCGTGAGAACGACACAGCGCCCTGAGAATGACACAGCGCCCTGAGAATGATATAGCGCCCTGAGAATGACACAGCGCCCTGAGAATGACACAGCGCCCTGAGAATGACACAGCGCCCTGAGAATGACACAGCGCCCTGAGAATGACACAGCACCCTGAGAATGACACAGTGCCCTGATAATGACACAGCGCCCTGAGAATGACACAGCGCCCTGAGAATGACAAAGCGCCCTGAGAACGACACAGTGCCCTGAGAATGACACAGCGCCCTGAGAATGACACAGTGCCCTGAGAATGACACAGCGCCCTGAGAATGACACAGCGCCCTGAGAATGACAAAGCGCCCTGAGAACGACACAGTGCCCTGAGAATGACACAGCGCCCTGAGAATGACACAGTGCCCTGAGAATGACACAGCACCCTGAGAATGACACAGCACCCTGAGAATGACATAGCGCCCTGAGAACGACACAGTGCCCTGAGAACGACAAAGGGCCCTGAGAATGACACAGTGCCCTGAGAATGACAAAGCGCCCTGAGAATGACACAGCGCCCTGAGAATGACACAGCGCCCTGAGAATGACAAAGCGCCCTGAGAACGACACAGTTCCCTGAGAATGACACAGCGCCCTGAGAATGACACAGTGCCCTGAGAATGACACAGCACCCTGAGAATGACACAGCACCCTGAGAATGACACAGCGCCCTGAGAATGACACAGCACCCTGAGAATGACACAGTGCCCTGATAATGACACAGCGCCGTGAGAACGACACAGTGCCCTGAAATCGACATAGCGCCCTGAGAATGACACAGTGCCCTGAGAACGACATAGCGCCCTGAGAATGACATAGCGCCCTGAGAATGAGACAGTGCCCTGAGAACGACACAGCGCCCTGAGAATGACACAGTGCCCTGAGAATGACAATGCGCCCTGAGAACGACACAGTGCCCTGAGAATGACAAAGCGCCGTGAGAACGACACAGCGCCCTGAGAATGACACAGTGCACTGAGAATAACACAGCACCCTGAGAATGATACAGCGCCCTGAGAATGACAAAGCGCCCTGAGAATAACACAGTGCCCTGAGAACGACACAGCGCCCTGAGAATGACAAAGCGCCCTGAGAATGACACAGTGCCCTGAGAATGACACAGTGCCCTGAGGATGACACAGCGCACTGAGAATGAGACAGTGCTCTGACAATGACACAGCGCCCTGAAAATGACATAGCGCCCTGAGAATGACACAGCGCCCTGAGAACGACACAGTGTCCTGAGAATGACACAGCGCCCTGAGAATGATATAGCGCCCTGAGAATGACACAGCGCCCTGAGAATGACACAGCGCCCTGAGAATGACACAGCGCCCTGAGAATGACACAGCACCCTGAGAATGACACAGCGCCCTGAGAATGACAAACCGCTCTGAGAATGATACAGCGCCCTGAGAATGACACAGTGCCCTGAGAACGACACAGCACCCTGAGAATGACACAGTGCCCTGAGAATGACACAGTGCCCTGAGAATGACACAGCGCCCTGAGAATGACAAAGCACCCTGAGAACGACTCAGTGCCCCGAGAATGACACAGCGCCCTGAGAATGACACAGCGCCCTGAGAATGACACAGCGCCCTGAGAATGACAAAGCGCCCTGAGAACGACACAGTGCCATGAGAATGACACAGTGCCCTGAGAATGACACAGTGCCCTGAGAATGACACAGCGCCCTGAGAATGACACAGGGCCCTGAGAATGACATAGCGCCCTGAGAATGACACAGTGCCCTGAGAACGACACAGCACCCTGAGAATGACACAGTGCCCTGAGAATGACACAGTGCCCTGAGAATGACAAAGCGCCCTGAGAATGACACAGTGCCCTGAGAATGACACAGTGCCCTGAGAACGACACAGCGCCCTGAGAATGACAAAGCGCCCTGAGAATGACATAGCGCCCTGAGAACGACACAACGCCCTGAGAATGACACAGCGCCCTGAGAATGACACAGCACCCTGAGAATGACACAGCGCCCTGAGAATGACAAACCGCTCTGAGAATGACACAGCGCCCTGAGAATGACACAACGCCCTGAGAATGACACAGCGCCCTGAGAATGACAAAGCGCCCTGAGAATGACATAGCACCCTGAGAACGACACAGTGCCCTGAGAATGACACAGCGCCCTGATAATGACACAGTGCCCTGAGAATGACACAGCGCCCTGAGAATGACACAGCGCCCTGAGAATGACATAGCGCCCTGAGAATGACACATTGCCCTGAGAACGACACAGCACCCTGAGAATGACACAGTGCCCTGAGAATGACACAGTGCCCTGAGAATGACAAAGCGCCCTGAGAATGACACAGTGCCCTGAGAATGACACAGTGCCCTGAGAACGACACAGCGCCCTGAGAATGACAAAGCGCCCTGAGAATGACATAGCGCCCTGAGAACGACACAGCACCCTGAGAATGACACAGCGCCCTGAGAATGACACAGCACCCTGAGAATAACACAGCGCCCTGAGAATGACAAACCGCTCTGAGAATGACACAGCGCCCTGAGAATGACACAGCGCCCTGAGAATGACAAACCGCTCTGAGAATGACACAGCGCCCTGAGAATGACACAACGCCCTGAGAATGACACAGCGCCCTGAGAATGACATAGCGCCCTGAGAATGACACAGTGCCCTGAGAACGACACAGCACCCTGAGAATGACACAGTGCCCTGAGAATGACACAGCGCCCTGAGAATGACAAAGCGCCCTGAGAATGACACAGTTACCTGAGAATGACACAGTGCCCTGAGAACGACACAGCGCCCTGAGAATGACAAAGCGCCCTGAGAATGACATAGCGCCCTGAGAATGACACAGTGCCCTGAGAATGACACAGTGCCCTGAGAACGACACAGCACCCTGAGAATGACACAGTGCCCTGAGAATGACACAGTGCCCTGAGAATGACACAGCGCCCTGAGAATGACAAAGCGCCATGAGAACGACTCAGTGCCCCGAGAATGACACAGCGCCCTGAGAATGACACAGCGCCCTGAGAATGACACAGCGCCCTGAGAATGACAAAGCGCCCTGAGAACGACACAGTGCCCTGAGAATGACACAGTGCCCTGAGAATGACACAGTGCCCTGAGAACGACACAGTGCCATGAGAATGACACAGCGCCCTGAGAATGACACAGTGCCCTGAGAATGACACAGCGCCCTGAGAATGACACAGCGCCCTGAGAATGACATAGCGCCCTGAGAATGACACAGTGCCCTGAGAACGACACAGCACCCTGAGAATGACACAGTGCCCTGAGAATGACACAGTGCCCTGAGAATGACAAAGCGCCCTGAGAATGACACAGTGCCCTGAGAATGACACAGTGCGCTGAGAATGACACAGCGTCCTGAGAATGACAAAGCGCCCTGAGAATGACATAGCGCCCTGAGAACGACACAGCACCCTGAGAATGACACAGCGCTCTGAGAATGACACAGCACCCTGAGAATAACACAGCGCCCTGAGAATGACAAACCGCTCTGAGAATGACACAGCGCCCTGAGAATGACACAACGCCCTGAGAATGACATAGCGCCCTGAGAATGACACAGTGCCCTGAGAACGACACAGCACCCTGAGAATGACACAGTGCCCTGAGAATGACACAGTGCCCTGAGAATGACAAAGCGCCCTGAGAATGACACAGTGCCCTGAGAATGACACAGTGCCCTGAGAACGACACAGCGCCCTGAGAATGACAAAGCGCCCTGAGAATGACACAGCACCCTGAGAATGACACAGCGCCCTGAGAATGACAAACCGCTCTGAGAATGACACAGCGCCCTGAGAATGACACAACGCCCTGAGAATGACACAGCGCCCTGAGAATGACATAGCGCCCTGAGAATGACACAGTGCCCTGAGAACGACACAGCACCCTGAGAATGACACAGTGCCCTGAGAATGACACAGCGCCCTGAGAATGACAAAGCGCCCTGAGAATGACACAGTTCCCTGAAAATGACACAGTGCCCTGAGAACGACACAGCGCCCTGAGAATGACAAAGCGCCCTGAGAATGACATAGCGCCCTGAGAACGACACAGCACCCTGAGAATGACACAGCGCCCTGAGAATGACAAAGCGCCCTGAGAACGACACAGTGCCCTGAGAATGACACAGTGCCCTGAGAATGATACAGTGCCCTGAGAACGACACAGTGCCCTGAGAATGACACAGCGCCCTGAGAATGACACAGTGCCCTGAGAATGACACAGCGCCCTGAGAATGACACAGCGCCCTGAGAATGACATAGCGCCCTGAGAATGACACAGTGCCCTGAGAACGACACAGCACCCTGAGAATGACACAGTGCCCTGAGAATGACACAGTGCCCTGAGAATGACAAAGCGCCCTGAGAATGACACAGTGCCCTGAGAATGACACAGTGCCCTGAGAACGACACAGCGCCCTGAGAATGACAAAGCGCCCTGAGAATGACATAGCGCCCTGAGAACGACACAGCACCCTGAGAATGACACAGCGCCCTGAGAATGACACAGCACCCTGAGAATAACACAGCGCCCTGAGAATGACAAACCGCTCTGAGAATGACACAGCGCCCTGAGAATGACACAACGCCCTGAGAATGACATAGCGCCCTGAGAATGACACAGTGCCCTGAGAACGACACAGCACCCTGAGAATGACACAGTGCCCTGAGAATGACACAGTGCCCTGAGAATGACAAAGCGCCCTGAGAATGACACAGTGCCCTGAGAATGACACAGTGCCCTGAGAACGACACAGCGCCCTGAGAATGACAAAGCGCCCTGAGAATGACACAGCACCCTGAGAATGACACAGCGCCCTGAGAATGACAAACCGCTCTGAGAATGACACAGCGCTCTGAGAATGACACAACGCCCTGAGAATGACAAAGCGCCCTGAGAATGACATAGCGCCCTGAGAATGACACAGTGCCCTGAGAACGACACAGCACCCTGAGAATGACACAGTGCCCTGAGAATGACACAGCGCCCTGAGAATGACAAAGCGCCCTGAGAATGACACAGTTCCCTGAGAATGACACAGTGCCCTGAGAACGACACAGCGCCCTGAGAATGACAAAGCGCCCTGAGAATGACATAGCGCCCTGAGAACGACACTGCACCCTGAGAATGACACAGCGCCCTGAGAATGACACAGCACCCTGAGAATAACACAGCGCCCTGAGAATGACACAGTGCCCTGAGAATGACAAAGCGCCCTGAGAATGACACAGTGCCCTGAGAATGACACAGTGCCCTGAGAATGACACAGTGCCCTGAGAATGACATAGCGCCCTGAGAATGACACAGTGCCCTGAGAACGACACAGCACCCTGAGAATGACACAGTGCCCTGAGAATGACACAGTGCCCTGAGAATGACAAAGCGCCCTGAGAATGACACAGTGCCCTGAGAATGACACAGTGCCCTGAGAACGACACAGCGCCCTGAGAATGACAAAGCGCCCTGAGAATGACATAGCGCCCTGAGAACGACACAGCGCCCTGAGAATGACACAGCGCCCTGAGAATGACACAGCACCCTGAGAATGACACAGCGCCCTGAGAATGACAAACCGCTCTGAGAATGACACAGCGCCCTGAGAATGACACAACGCCCTGAGAATAACACAGCGCCCTGAGAATGACACAGTGCCCTGAGAATGACAAAGCGCCCTGAGAATGACACAGTGCCCTGAGAATGACACAGTGCCCTGAGAACGACACAGCGCCCTGAGAACGAAAAAGCGCCCTGAGAATGACATAGCGCCCTGAGAACGACACAGTGCCCTGAGAATGACACAGCGCCCTGAGAATGACACAGCACCCTGAGAATGACACAGCGCCCTGAGAATGACAAACCGCTCTGAGAATGACACAGCGCCCTGAGAATGACACAACGCCCTGAGAATGACACAGCACCCTGAGAATGACATAGCGCCTTGAGAATAACACAGTGCCCTGAGAACGACACAGCACCCTGAGAATGACACAGTGCCCTGAGAATGACACAGCGCCCTGAGAATGACAAAGCGCCCTGAGAATGACACAGTGCCCTGAGAATGACACAGTGCCCTGAGAACGACACAGCGCCCTGAGAATGACAAAGCGCCCTGAGAATGACATAGCGCCCTGAGAACGACACAGCACCCTGAGAATGACACAGCGCCCTGAGAATGACACAGCACCCTGAGAATAACACAGCGCCCTGAGAATGACAAACCGCTCTGAGAATGACACAGCGCCCTGAGAATGACACAACGCCCTGAGAATGACATAGCGCCCTGAGAATGACACAGTGCCCTGAGAACGACACAGCACCCTGAGAATGACACAGTGCCCTGAGAATGACACAGTGCCCTGAGAATGACAAAGCGCCCTGAGAATGACACAGTGCCCTGAGAATGACACAGTGCCCTAAGAACGACACAGCGCCCTGAGAATGACAAAGCGCCCTGAGAATGACATAGCGCCCTGAGAACGACACAGCGCCCTGAGAATGACACAGCGCCCTGAGAATGACACAGCACCCTGAGAATGACACAGCGCCCTGAGAATGACAAACCGCTCTGAGAATGACACAGCGCCCTGAGAATGACACAACGCCCTGAGAGTGACATAGCGCCTTGAGAATGACACAGTGCCCTGAGAACGACACAGCACCCTGAGAATGACACAGTGCCCTGAGAATGACACAGTGCCCTGAGAATGACACAGCGCCCTGAGAATGACAAAGCGCCCCTGAGAACGACACAGCGCCCCGAGAATGACACAGCGCCCTGAGAATGACACAGTGCCCTGAAAATGACACAGCGCCCTGAGAATGACAAAGCGCCCTGAGAACGACACAGTGCCCTGAGAATGACACAGCGCCCTGAGAATGACACAGTGCCCTGAGAATGACACATCACCCTGAGAACGACACATCACCTTGAGAACGACACAGCGCCCTGAGAATGACACAGTGCCCTGAGAATGACACAGCGCCCTGAGAATGACACAGTGCCCTGAGAATGACACAGTACCCTGAGAATGACACAGCGCCCTGAGAATGACACAGCGCCCTGAGAACGACATAGCGCCCTGAGAATGACACAGTGCCCTGAGAACGACACAGCGCCCTGAGAATGACACAGTGCCCTGAGAATGACACAGCGCCCCGAGAATGACACAGCGCCCTGAGAATGACACAGTGCCCTGAGAATGACACAGCGCCTTGAGAATGACAAAGCGCCCTGAGAACGACACAGTGCCCTGAGAATGACAAAGCGCCCTGAGAACGACACAGTGCCCTGAGAATGACACAGTGCCCTAAGAACGACACAGCGCCCTGAGAATGACAAAGCGCCCTGAGAATGACATAGCGCCCTGAGAACGACACAGCGCCCTGAGAATGACACAGCGCCCTGAGAATGACACAGCACCCTGAGAATGACACAGCGCCCTGAGAATGACAAACCGCTCTGAGAATGACACAGCGCCCTGAGAATGACACAACGCCCTGAGAGTGACATAGCGCCTTGAGAATGACACAGTGCCCTGAGAACGACACAGCACCCTGAGAATGACACAGTGCCCTGAGAATGACACAGTGCCCTGAGAATGACACAGCGCCCTGAGAATGACAAAGCGCCCCTGAGAACGACACAGCGCCCCGAGAATGACACAGCGCCCTGAGAATGACACAGTGCCCTGAGAATGACACAGCGCCCTGAGAATGACAAAGCGCCCTGAGAACGACACAGTGCCCTGAGAATGACACAGCGCCCTGAGAATGACACAGTGCCCTGAGAATGACACATCACCCTGAGAACGACACATCACCTTGAGAACGACACAGCGCCCTGAGAATGACACAGTGCCCTGAGAATGACACAGCGCCCTGAGAATGACACAGTGCCCTGAGAATGACACAGTGCCCTGAGAATGACACAGCGCCCTGAGAATGACACAGCGCCCTGAGAACGACATAGCGCCCTGAGAATGACACAGTGCCCTGAGAACGACACAGCGCCCTGAGAATGACACAGCGCCCTGAGAATGACACAGCGCCCCGAGAATGACACAGCGCCCTGAGAATGACACAGTGCCCTGAGAATGACACAGCGCCCTGAGAATGACAAAGCGCCCTGAGAACGACACAGTGCCCTGAGAATGACACAGCGCCCTGAGAATGACACAGTGCCCTGAGAATGACACATCA
Organism: Lampetra fluviatilis; assembly: GCF_964198595.1. Taxonomy (NCBI): domain Eukaryota; kingdom Metazoa; phylum Chordata; class Hyperoartia; order Petromyzontiformes; family Petromyzontidae; genus Lampetra; species Lampetra fluviatilis. The sequence goes on from NC_136339.1 coordinate 1,165,344, forward strand.
CCCTGAGAACGACACATCACCTTGAGAACGACACAGCGCCCTGAGAATGACACAGTGCCCTGAGAATGACACAGCGCCCTGAGAATGACACAGTGCCCTGAGAATGACACAGTGCCCTGAGAATGACACAGCGCCCTGAGAATGACACAGCGCCCTGAGAACGACATAGCGCCCTGAGAATGACACAGTGCCCTGAGAACGACACAGCGCCCTGAGAATGACACAGCGCCCTGAGAATGACACAGCACCCTGAGAATGACACAGCGCCCTGAGAATGACAAACCGCTCTAAGAATGACACAGCGCCCTGAGAATGACACAACGCCCTGAGAATGACACAGCACCCTGAGAATGACACAGTGCCCTGAGAATGACACAGTGCCCTGAGAATGACACAGCGCCCTGAGAATGACAAAGCGCCATGAGAACGACACAGTGCCCTGAGAATTACACAGCGCCCTGAGAATGACACAGCGCCCTGAGAATGATACAGCGCCCTGAGAATGACAAAGCGCCCTGAGAACGACACAGTGCCCTGAGAATGACACAGCGCCCTGAGAATGACACAGTGCCCTGAGAATGACACAGCGCCCTGAGAATGACACAGCGCCCTGAGAATGACATAGCGCCCTGAGAATGACACAGTGCCCTGAGAATGACACAGTGCCCTGAGAATGACACAGCGCCCTGAGAATGACAAAGCGCCCCTGAGAACAACACAGCGCCCCGAGAATGACACAGCGCCCTGAGAATGACACAGTGCCCTGAGAATGACACAGCGCCCTGAGAATGACAAAGCGCCCTGAGAACGACACAGTGCCCTGAGAATGACACAGCGCCCTGAGAATGACACAGTGCCCTGAGAATGACACATCACCCTGAGAACGACACATCACCTTGAGAACGACACAGCGCCCTGAGAATGACACAGTGCCCTGAGAATGACACAGCGCCCTGAGAATGACACAGTGCCCTGAGAATGACACAGTGCCCTGAGAATGACACAGCGCCCTGAGAATGACACAGCGCCCTGAGAACGACATAGCGCCCTGAGAATGACACAGTGCCCTGAGAACGACACAGCGCCCTGAGAATGACACAGCGCCCTGAGAATGACACAGCACCCTGAGAATGACACAGCGCCCTGAGAATGACAAACCGCTCTAAGAATGACACAGCGCCCTGAGAATGACACAACGCCCTGAGAATGACACAGCACCCTGAGAATGACACAGTGCCCTGAGAATGACACAGTGCCCTGAGAATGACACAGCGCCCTGAGAATGACAAAGCGCCATGAGAACGACACAGTGCCCTGAGAATTACACAGCGCCCTGAGAATGACACAGCGCCCTGAGAATGATACAGCGCCCTGAGAATGACAAAGCGCCCTGAGAACGACACAGTGCCTGAGAATGACACAGCGCCCTGAGAATGACACAGTGCCCTGAGAATGACACAGCGCCCTGAGAATGACACAGCGCCCTGAGAATGACATAGCGCCCTGAGAATGACACAGTGCCCTGAGAACGACACAGCACCCTGAGAATGACACAGTGCCCTGAGAATGACACAGTGCCCTGAGAATGACAAAGCGCCCTGAGAATGACACAGTGCCCTGAGAATGACACAGTGCCCTGAGAACGACACAGCGCCCTGAGAATGACAAAGCGCCCTGAGAATGACATAGCGCCCTGAGAACGACACAGCGCCCTGAGAATGACACAGCACCCTGAGAATGACACAGCGCCCTGAGAATGACAAACGCTCTGAGAATGACACAGCGCCCCGAGAATGACACAACGCCCTGAGAATGACATAGCGCCCTGAGAATGACGCAGTGCCCTGAGAACGACACAGCACCCTGAGAATGACACAGTGCCCTGAGAATGACACAGTGCCCTGAGAATGACACAGCGCCCTGACAATGACAAAGCGCCCTGAGAACGACACAGTGCCCCGAGAATGACACAGCGCCCTGAGAATGACACAGCGCCCTGAGAATGACACAGTGCCCTGAGAATGACAAAGCGCCCTGAGAACGACACAGTGCCCTGAGAATGACACAGCGCCCTGAGAATGACACAGTGCCCTGAAATTGACACAGTGCCCTGAGAATGACACAGCGCCCTGAGAATGACAAAGCGCCCTGATAACGACACAGTGCCCCGAGAATGACACAGCGCCCTGAGAATGACACAGCGCCCTGAGAATGACACAGCGCCCTGAGAATGACAAAGCGCCCTGAGAACGACACAGTGCCCTGAGAACGACACAGCGCCCTGAGAATGACACAGTGCCCTGAGAATGACACAGCGCCCTGAGAATGACACAGTGCCCTGAGAATGACACAGTGCCCTGAGAATGACACAGCGCCCTGAGAATGACACAGCGCCCTGAGAACGACATAGCGCCCTGAGAATGACACAGTGCCCTGAGAACGACACAGCGCCCTGGGAATGACACAGTGCCCTGAGAACGACACAGCGCCCTGAGAATGACACAGCGCCCTGAGAATGACACAGCACCCTGAGAATGACACAGCGCCCTGAGAATGACAAACCGCTCTAAGAATGACACAGCGCCCTGAGAATGACACAACGCCCTGAGAATGACACAGCACCCTGAGAATGACACAGTGCCCTGAGAATGACACAGTGCCCTGAGAATGACACAGCGCCCTGAGAATGACAAAGCGCCATGAGAACGACACAGTGCCCTGAGAATTACACAGCGCCCTGAGAATGACACAGCGCCCTGAGAATGATACAGCGCCCTGAGAATGACAAAGCGCCCTGAGAACGACACAGTGCCCTGAGAATGACACAGCGCCCTGAGAATGACACAGTGCCCTGAGAATGACACAGCGCCCTGAGAATGACACAGCGCCCTGAGAATGACATAGCGCCCTGAGAATGACACAGTGCCCTGAGAATGACACAGTGCCCTGAGAATGACACAGCGCCCTGAGAATGACAAAGCGCCCCTGAGAACAACACAGCGCCCCGAGAATGACACAGCGCCCTGAGAATGACACAGTGCCCTGAGAATGACACAGCGCCCTGAGAATGACAAAGCGCCCTGAGAACGACACAGTGCCCTGAGAATGACACAGCGCCCTGAGAATGACACAGTGCCCTGAGAATGACACATCACCCTGAGAACGACACATCACCTTGAGAACGACACAGCGCCCTGAGAATGACACAGTGCCCTGAGAATGACACAGCGCCCTGAGAATGACACAGTGCCCTGAGAATGACACAGTGCCCTGAGAATGACACAGCGCCCTGAGAATGACACAGCGCCCTGAGAACGACATAGCGCCCTGAGAATGACACAGTGCCCTGAGAACGACACAGCGCCCTGAGAATGACACAGCGCCCTGAGAATGACACAGCACCCTGAGAATGACACAGCGCCCTGAGAATGACAAACCGCTCTAAGAATGACACAGCGCCCTGAGAATGACACAACGCCCTGAGAATGACACAGCACCCTGAGAATGACACAGTGCCCTGAGAATGACACAGTGCCCTGAGAATGACACAGCGCCCTGAGAATGACAAAGCGCCATGAGAACGACACAGTGCCCTGAGAATTACACAGCGCCCTGAGAATGACACAGCGCCCTGAGAATGATACAGCGCCCTGAGAATGACAAAGCGCCCTGAGAACGACACAGTGCCTGAGAATGACACAGCGCCCTGAGAATGACACAGTGCCCTGAGAATGACACAGCGCCCTGAGAATGACAGAGCGCCCTGAGAATGACATAGCGCCCTGAGAATGACACAGTGCCCTGAGAATGACAAAGCGCCCTGAGAATGACACAGTGCCCTGAGAATGACACAGTGCCCTGAGAACGACACAGCGCCCTGAGAATGACAAAGCGCCCTGAGAATGACATAGCGCCCTGAGAACGACACAGCGCCCTGAGAATGACACAGCACCCTGAGAATGACACAGCGCCCTGAGAATGACAAACGCTCTGAGAATGACACAGCGCCCCGAGAATGACACAACGCCCTGAGAATGACATAGCGCCCTGAGAATGACGCAGTGCCCTGAGAACGACACAGCACCCTGAGAATGACACAGTGCCCTGAGAATGACACAGTGCCCTGAGAATGACACAGCGCCCTGACAATGACAAAGCGCCCTGAGAACGACACAGTGCCCCGAGAATGACACAGCGCCCTGAGAATGACACAGCGCCCTGAGAATGACACAGTGCCCTGAGAATGACAAAGCGCCCTGAGAACGACACAGTGCCCTGAGAATGACACAGCGCCCTGAGAATGACACAGTGCCCTGAAATTGACACAGTGCCCTGAGAATGACACAGCGCCCTGAGAATGACAAAGCGCCCTGATAACGACACAGTGCCCCGAGAATGACACAGCGCCCTGAGAATGACACAGCGCCCTGAGAATGACACAGCGCCCTGAGAATGACAAAGCGCCCTGAGAACGACACAGTGCCCTGAGAACGACACAGCGCCCTGAGAATGACACAGTGCCCTGAGAATGACACAGCGCCCTGAGAATGACACAGTGCCCTGAGAATGACACAGTGCCCTGAGAATGACACAGCGCCCTGAGAATGACACAGCGCCCTGAGAACGACATAGCGCCCTGAGAATGACACAGTGCCCTGAGAACGACACAGCGCCCTGGGAATGACACAGCGCCCTGAGAATGACACAGCGCCCTGAGAATGACACAGTGCCCTGAGAATGACACAGCGCCCTGAGAATGACACAGCGCCCTGAGAATGACACAGTGCCCTGAGAATGACAAACCGTTCTGAGAATGACACAGCGCCCTGAGAATGACACAACGCCCTGAGAATGACATAGCGCCCTGAGAATGACACAGTGCCCTGAGAACGACACAGCACCCTGAGAATGACACAGTGCCCTGAGAATGACACAGTGCCCTGAGAATGACACAGCGCCCTGAGAATGACAAAGCGCCCTGAGAACGACACAGTGCCCCGAGAATGACACAGCGCCCTGAGAATGACACAGCGCCCTGAGAATGACACGCGCCCTGAGAATGACAAAGCGCCCTGAGAACGACACAGTGCCCTGAGAATGACACAGCGCCCTGAGAATGACACAGTGCCCTGAGAATGACACATCACCCTGAGAACGACACATCACCTTGAGAACGACACAGCGCCCTGAGAATGACACAGTGCCCTGAGAATGACACAGCGCCCTGAGAATGACACAGTGCCCTGAGAATGACACAGCGCCCTGAGAATGACACAGCGCCCTGAGAACGACATAGCGCCCTGAGAATGACACAGTGCCCTGGGAACGACACAGCGCCCTGAGAATGACACAGTGCCCTGAGAATGACACAGCGCCCTGAGAATAACACAGCGCCCTGAGAATGACACAGCGCCCTGAGAATGACACAGTGCCCTGAGAATGACACAGTGCCCTGAGAATGACACAGCGCCCTGAGAATGACATAGCGCCCTGAGAATGACACAGTGCCCTGAGAACGACACAGCACCCTGAGAATGACACAGTGCCCTGAGAATGACACAGTGCCCTGAGAATGACAAAGCGCCCTGAGAATGACACAGTGCCCTGAGAATGACACAGTGCCCTGAGAACGACACAGCGCCCTGAGAATGACAAAGCACCCTGAGAATGACATAGCGCCCTGAGAACGACACAGCGCCCTGAGAATGACACAGCGCTCTGAGAATGACACAGCACCCTGAGAATGACACAGCGCCCTGAGAATAACAAACGCTCTGAGAATGACACAGCGCCCTGAGAATGACACAACGCCCTGAGAATGACATAGCGCCCTGAGAATGACACAGTGCCCTGAGAACGACACAGCACCCTGAGAACGACACAGTGCCCCGAGAATGACACAGCGCCCTGAGAATGACACAGCGCCCTGAGAATGACACAGCGCCCTGAGAATGACAAAGCGCCCTGAGAACGACACAGTGCCCTGAGAATGACACAGCGCCCTGAGAATGACACAGTGCCCTGAGAATGACACAGCGCCCTGAGAATGACAAAGCGCCCTGAGAACGACACAGTGCCCCGAGAATGACACAGCGCCCTGAGAATGACACAGCGCCCTGAGAATGACACAGCGCCCTGAGAATGACAAAGCGCCCTGAGAACGACACAGTGCCCTGAGAACGACACAGCGCCCTGAGAATGACACAGTGCCCTGAGAATGACACAGCGCCCTGAGAATGACACAGTGCCCTGAGAATGACACAGTGCCCTGAGAATAACACAGCGCCCTGAGAATGACACAGCGCCCTGAGAACGACATAGCGCCCTGAGAATGACACAGTGCCCTGAGAACGACACAGCGCCCCGAGAATGACACAGTGCCCTGAGAATGACACAGAGCCCTGAGAATAACACAGCGCCCTGAGAATGACACAGCGCCCTGAGAATGACACAGTGCCCTGAGAATGACACAGCGCCCTGAGAATGACACAGCGCCCTGAGAATGACACAGTGCCCTGAGAATGACAAACCGTTCTGAGAATGACACAGCGCCCTGAGAATGACACAACGCCCTGAGAATGCCATAGCGCCCTGAGAATGACACAGTGCCCTGAGAACGACACAGCACCCTGAGAATGACACAGTGCCCTGAGAATGACACAGTGCCCTGAGAATGACACAGCGTCCTGAGAATGACAAAGCGCCCTGAGAACGACACAGTGCCCCGAGAATGACACAGCGCCCTGAGAATGACACAGCGCCCTGAGAATGACAAAGCGCCCTGAGAACGACACAGTGCCCTGAGAATGACACAGCGCCCTGAGAATGACACAGTGCCCTGAGAATGACACATCACCCTGAGAACGACACATCACCTTGAGAACGACACAGCGCCCTGAGAATGACACAGTGCCCTGAGAATGACACAGCGCCCTGAGAATGACACAGTGCCCTGAGAATGACACAGTGCCCTGAGAATGACACAGTGCCCTGAGAACGACACAGCGCCCTGAGAATGACAAAGCGCCCTGAGAATGACATAGCGCCCTGAGAACGACACAGCGCCCTGAGAATGACACAGCGCCCTGAGAATGACACAGTACCCTGAGAATGACACAGCGCCCTGAGAATGACAAACCGCTCTGAGAATGACACAGCGCCCTGAGACTGACACAACGCCCTGAGAATGACATAGCGCCCTGAGAATGACAAAGCGCCCTGAGAACGACACAGTGCCCCGAGAATGACACAGCGCCCTGAGAATGACACAGCGCCGTGAGAATGACACAGCGCCCTGAGAATGACAAAGCGCCCTGAGAACGACACAGTGCCCTGAGAATGACACAGCGCCCTGAGAATGACACAGTGCCCTGAGAATGACACATCACCCTGAGAACGACACATCACCTTGAGAACGACACAGCGCCCTGAGAATGACCCAGTGCCCTGAGAATGACACAGCGCCCTGAGAATGACACAGCGCCCTGAGAATGACACAGTGCCCTGAGAATGACACAGCGCCCTGAGAATGACACAGCGCCATGAGAACGACATAGCGCCCTGAGAATGACACAGTGCCCTGAGAACGACACAGCGCCCTGAGAATGACACAGTGCCCTGAGAATGACACAGTGCCCTGAGAATAACACAGCGCCCTGAAAATGACACAGCGCCCTGAGAATGACACAGTGCCCTGAGAATGACACAGCGCCCTGAGAATGACACAGCGCCCTGAGAATGACACAGTGCCCTGAGAATGACATAGCGCCCTGAGAATGACATAGCGCCCTGAGAACGACACAGTGCCCTGGGAATGACACAGCGCCCTGAGAATGACATAGCGCTCTGAGAACGACATAGTGCCCTGAGAATGACATAGCGCCCTGAGAATGACACAGCACCCTGAGAACGACACATCACCCTGGAGACTTGGAGCATTGAGCCGGACCCGAAACCCGGTGACCTGCCACCGTTGTAGCCGTACGAGGCACATTGCCTGTGGGTGCCGCACTGATGCTGCTCCACCGGGCCGCTTTACAAACCAACAGCTGTTCTCTACCCCTACAGACAACCAGCAGGCGAGTCGCGGCAACCTGAACACCTCGGCAGTTCTTATCACAGACCTCTCATATGCACCATCAGTCGTTACACCTGCTACTACCCGACGATCACAGCCATCCTCGTACATTCGCAATTTTTCACCACAACGGTGGCCTGCTTCGGGTACACAATGACGCATGTGGGCATGGAGGTAGTAGCAGCCACAGCTGGGACGTCGGTAGTGGTAGGCTCGGTGAAGGAATTGAGGTTTAGATGCTGGTCAATACGAAAGCATCAGCGATTATTATCACCCTGCACGTTTTTTATATGCTTCCCCACAGGGCCCAGCAGTGGTGGCCTATACAATAATTCAACCTAGCACTGGGGGAAGCATGGGGATTTTAGGACCGTTAGAGACCCAAATTAGCATGGGAAAACTGGTCGTATTGGGCCCTGTACTCGTCTCTAGCACGTTGACGTTTCCCTGTTTGCTGGTGACAAACTAATTAAATCAACTCCCGAGAAAATTTGTAATAGACAAGGGGTGCTTTGAAATGTCGTCAGGGGTACGTTGATATTTTTTCTGCCCCGACAACGGCACCCAGGCATCAGCTCAGGTGCAGGCAGTCGTTAAGGAAAAGCTTATGGAACCCCCAGCAATACAAATCTTAATTCCCCTTCAATATCGAACACCGCTGGTGACAGCTCGACCAGACATACCTGTATTGGTATCACCGGCAATGGCAATCATGGTTCCACACACCTTAGTGGGAGCGGACACCATCCTATGTCGCCACCAAAAATTTTTATTCAAGTTTTAAACACGGTGAACACACCTGTCAGTATACATGGGGGTGAAGGAGTGCAGGTAAGAATAATGACAGAAGAAACTGATCCTGTGAGCGAGGAGGCTATGCCCTGTCTTAAAACCATGACATCGCAGGATGCTAACTTTTCCAAGCCACAGCATCAGGCCCTTCCTGCATTGTTACAAGACTTTGAGGACATTTTTATTAAGGGATTTAGGTCGCACTAATTTAATGTCTCACCACATAGAGACGGGAAATGCGCCGCCCATGCACCAAAATCGATATCGCATGGGACCTGTCGAGAAAGCTCACTTACAAAACGCAATCGACAAGATGTTAATAGCTGATATTATCTTGCCATTCATGAGTCCATGGGGGGCCCCTATTGTCCTGGTGAAAAAAACAGATGGTTCATTGTCGTTTTGTGTCAACTCCCGTCGACTGAATAAAGTCACAATGGCGGATGCTTATCTGCTACCGTGGATAGAAAATTTCTTGAACGCATTAGCGGGAGCCAAATACTTTTCTACATTGGACCTATCATCAGGGTTTTGGCAGCTACCGTTGGATGAGGATTCAAAAAACACCGCAGGGGTTATTTAATTTTAACTGTCTCCCCATGGGATTACAAATGGCCCCAGCCACATAACAATGGCTCATGGAACTGGTACAGACAGGTCTCAAATGGGACGTTTGCCTGATATATTTGGACGACGTAGTTGTGTTTGGACGATATTTCCAGGAAAACTTACAGCGGCGTAGGCTGGTTTTCTCATGAATCAGGGAAGCACATTTAAACCTCAAGCTGTTTAAATGCCACCTTGGCCGGCCCTCGATCAGATATTTGGGGCACATAGCAAATGCAATGGGGGTAGCTGTATCCTTGCCATATATTAGAATATTTGTAGGTTTTGTTTCCTATTAACGCAGATTTGTACAGGATTTCGTGGCCATTGCGAAACCCCTACACATACAGCTAAGGGGCAAAAATTACAATGGGGTACGATAGAGAACAGGGCTTTAAAAAATCTGTGGATGCTCCTCACGGAGGCGCCATCATTGCCATACCCACATGTTTCATTGCCCTTCATGCTGGACACAGATGCAAGCGATGTGGAGATTGGGGCCATCCTGTCTCAGGTGCAGTTGGGCAGAGAGGTGGTGATAGTATATGGCACCTGGGTATTGTCATCGGCCTACTGTGTAACGAGGAGAGAACTCCTGGCCATTCTGAATTTTGTACAGCAATTTTGCCCATACTTATATGGACGAAAATTTTACCCAGCACTGCAATACTCGTTTTGTATCGACAAACCCTCTGATCAAATGGCCAGGTGGATTCAGAGGCTGCAATAATTCTCCTATGAGGTGGTCCATAGGAAGGGGTTGAGCCACACTAATGCGGATGCTTTATCACGTCTGCCTGAGGCAGGTACTTTTGCCTGTGCTAAGGGCTCGCTCAGGTGTAAACCACTCTCACCTGACAAGGCGTGCCTCACAGCACCTATGCACATGCGGGAAGGCAAACCGGAGCCTCCTCTGGCCGACCAGGATTTGGGAATGAGTCAAGGGGAATGGAAGTAATTGCAATGGGAAGATGAGATGATTGAACCCATTCGTGCCATCGCTAAGTCTCGCCCAAAACAGGACCGGCCTCCAACAGTTCGACATTCCTAGATTACTGTTGTATCTATGCCCTGTTTTCCAAAAAATAATATTAAGAATAATTAGGCCAAAAATTATTTTTTTATATCTATATATATATTTTTAAATAAATAATGAAAACAGCCCCTACTCCTCACAAGCACACCACGAATCTGTGAAACGGGGAGGGCCATTAAACGGTAAGACTTCAGAGCACAGAGAGGTCAGAGACATCCAGATGGACAAAAGGTCGATGGCCTAACCTTCCCAAGACGTCTGGAGATACACGTATAACGTGCAGAGCAGAAAAACACAACTGTTGCAACTCGCGTTTTCTTTAACGTTTTCCTTAACGAAAAGTAGAAACTTCACAAAAAGAATCAACCAGCCTACAATAGGGGCTTGTTATTATATATTCCCTCATATTACTCGTATTCACCGCATATATATTATTTTGTATTGTATGTTTCTATCTAAATGACCTTACCAAAAACTAAAGAATACGAATTCCAGAAAGCTTAAGTGGAAACTTAGTTACACTTAACCTCAGGACATTAAAATATAACTCAGAATAAAACATCAATCCCTGGAGACAAACGCATAACCAAACTTGGCAAAGCCCTCAAAATAATGATGTAACGAGAATCATTACGAATATTCATTAAACATAGACCGAATAATAACCACGATATACTAAGACCGAGGGAACTCATAAGAAATATCAAGAATAAATGTAACACACAGGACCACATAAATGTATTGCAAAAATCTCCTCAGCCACCTTTGTCTCCAACGGTCTGGCACAAACAGATGGCACCATAAATACTTAGGGGGTTAGAAAGGGTCGCGAGGAGGGGTCGGGAGGGTGTCTGGTTTTTTTTTCGGTTGGTTGTCTCTCTCGCAAGAGAGGAGAGGGTGTTCACGTTTTTGAGTTTAAGCAAAACGCAGAAGTCTGTGAGCAGTCTGGTTCGAGTCGCGCTCAGTCTCGCAACTCGGCTTGCGACGCGGTGTTGCGACGGGGCTCGCAAGGGAGCTGGGGCGCGTCGTGCCTCGAGGAGAGATGGAACGAGGAGGGGTCGTTCGAGTCGCAGAAGTCTGAGTTCAGCCTAGGTCGAGGCTGGGTTTCAGCCGTGCTCTGGCTGGCGGAGCGTCGTGAGGGAGCAAACACCAATACCGATGGCCGGTGTCGTTTCTCGCAGAACGGAGTGGCGAGGTGTGGTTAAGTGCGAGTGAAGCTTGAGAAATTCCAGCTATCATTCTCGTGAGAGAACCTGAACCAACGAAACCCCTGAAGTGAGGGCGGGAGAGGCATCAGCGAGTACCCGCGTGAAGCTGGTAGCTGCACGCCAAGGGAGAAAGAGTGTCAGCACTGACGACCTACGGATGAGCTGCGAGCGCTATTGGGCACCGCCGAAGGCGAGCATCGTGCCGACTCAACAATCATCCAGCAGTGGAGAAGACTGGAGCTGCCACCAAGAGAGAGAGAGAGAGCGCCATCGAATGCGCCGTGTGTTTGACACACACACACACCGACCAACACCCAGTGAGAACAGACAAGACGTCCAGCAGCGACGACGGAATCATCGCGCACCACGACGCCACTCATCTAGCAGTAGAGAGAGCGCACGAGCAGCACGACCCGGGCGTCACCGAGCGTCGTACCGACGCCATCAAGCGCCAAGCAACCAAGTTTCCTCAAGGAGCGTCGTGCCGACGCCACTCATCTAGTAGTAGAGAGAGAGAGCACACGAGCAGCACACCCGGGCGTCACCGAGCGTCGTGCCAACTCGTCATCCAGCAGTGGAGGAGCTGCCGCGCCATCCGACAACGGAACCATCACGCACCACGACGGCGAGCGTCGTGCCGACGCCACTCAATCTAGCAGTGGAGAGAGGGTGCACGAGCAGCACCAAGCCCCCGGAACCATCAAGCGCCAAGCAAGCAAGTTTCTTCAAGGAACATCGTGCCAACGCCGCTCAATCTAGCAGTGGAAAGAGGGAGCAGCACGGGCTCGCTGCGGCCACGCACAAGCGAGAGAGAACCTCTCTGGCCGCTCTTTGTATATCCCCTCCTCCCCCCCACAAGCTCCGACACAACTCTCGGCTCTAAAAAATTAAATTAATCTTACAAAGGGGACAACGCACACACAACACGCACACGAATAAGACTTTCAAAAAGTTATCTTTGTGTTTCAAAAGGGTTGCCATTTCAAGGTGGTGCGCTCAATATCAACTGATCGTGCAAAGCAGTTGCTGCCGTCGAGTTACATGAATAAGAAATGTTTGAGTCATTTATTTTCGTTAATTGCATAATCTTGCCGATTAATCTATTGACGTATACTTTTGCCTTTGCATATTAGAGTGTCATATGATTGTTTAGAATTAAAATTGCTTAACACCAAGTGTTCGAGTGCTTCTTTCCCAGTCCATGCAAAACTGTCTTATTCATAAGAACTGTAACCTGCGATGAGATATGAATTTGGAGACCTAACATAACATAAACACACTAAGATAATCAGTAAATGTTTAATCAAAGATAATCGTTTATCCCGATTGATACAACTCTGGATAACGAAACTAAGCCTAGTTATCATAACTGCACACATTAACATAATCGCAAGCATTTGCATACATTAATACGATTATATCAGTGATTATCATAATGTATACATATACTTACATACATTAACATAATTCATGCGAATTATGTATTTTTTAATTTTTTGTTAATTTTAATTATTTTCATCTAAATTTCATAATCCGGCATATACAACATTACGAAGGGCTGTTGATGCATTGGGAAATCGACACACGGTCCTACTGTGTCATCATACTGACTTCCAAACGCAAAAAGTTATTTGCGAAGGTGCAAGGCAGCTGCCTCCTGCATTTGGGGGAGCTGGAAACACTCTCTATTATAAAAACGTATTCTTTTTGGCCGGGCATGATGGCAGATAATCAAGGATAGATGGCCTCATGTGTAGAATGTGTGTGGCGGAAACTGCCAGCACACCCGGTCAAAGTTCCCCTACAGTCAATCGAGGTTTACCAGGTCAATGAGTTGGTGGCCCTAGATATATTTGGACCCCTACCTCGTACCGACAGAAGTCACAAATATCTGCTAGTCGGGGCCGAGTAGTTCATGCGATGGCCAGTGGCATGGCCCCTGCCAGATCAAACTGGCAGGGATTCATCTTCTTGGTTCTTTCGGTAAAGTCAAGTAGAAGGGAAATAATAAAATAATAAAAATAAAACATAATCAAATAATTATCACGACGTTTTGGCCACAACGCAAGCAGCCGTCCTCAGGTGAAGACCAGGTCTGTCGGGGAGACAGCGTCTGAATGCGCTGTCTCCCAGACAGACCTGGTCTTCATCTGAGGACGGCTGCTTGCGTTGTGGCCGAAACGTCGTGATAATTATTTTATTATGTTTTATTTTTATTATTTTATTATTTCCCTTCTACGTGACTTTACCGAAAGAACCAAGAAGGTGCGAAAGAAGTTAAACATTCATACACCGCACCTTTGAAAAGGCACAGTTGGCTATGTACGGTAGAAAAGAAGTTCAACATACATACAAAAAGCAATGGAATGCTAAACCACTGATAACGGAGTAGCTAGCGGTGGTCCTATCATGAGCCACATAAAATACAATGATTAGGGGTAAGTTAATTATCACCACCTTGACACACACCCTTCTGTGTCCAGCCGTCGTGTCACGTGAGCATGGATTGGGGGAGGCTTGGGTTTAAAAGTGAGGCGGGCATCCCCCGTCCTACCTGCACCCCACCTCCGATCCACTTCTCGTCGAGTGCCGAGGTGAGTGGCGGTGTTTGCAGCACATGCAGGGTGGCAACGGTAAAGCATTGTTGGGGGAGGGGACGATGGTGATGAAGGTGGTGATCGAGTTGGTGATGGTGGTGATCATGGTGGTGATTGATGATGGTTGGAGTGGTGATGATTGTTGTGATGATGGCGGTATTGGTAATAGTAGTGGTGGTGATGGAGGTGGTAATGATGGCAGTGGTGGTGATTGTGGTGCTGGTGGTGCTAGCAGTGGTGATAGTGGTGGTGAGGATGGTGATGGAGGTATTGATAATGGCGGTGGAGACGTTGGTGTTTGTAGTTGTAGAAGCGGTTGTTCAGGTGATTGTGGTTCCTAATTCAATTTTCAATTCAATAATCAGCAATTTTTTTGTTTTTACTGCCTTTCATTTTTTTCTGTCTTATTCATATAATTTTATTCACGTAATTATCATGAATTTAACGTTTGGATGCAGTTTGCATGACATTTTCACAGATAAAAATGAAAAAATCCATTCCCAGACAGACATTCTATGACTCTAACGTGATCGTGACAATTTCTTGCGTTAAGCGACGACTTACGGTATCATCAATCTTCCTTTATCGACCATACTGCAGCAGACCCTTGGCTTTCGCGGGTTTATCGCTCTCGATTTTGACCTAACCGTAGCGCTAACCTTAACACGACCGCTTCCCACTCATGGACAAACAAACACACCCCGCTTGGATCATCATCAGTAAAGTAGTAATACTTAAACGACTCTTTATTTTCTAGGAATATTTTTTGTAACGGTTTTTTTTTCATGTTTACTTAAATGATGTATTTTTTCGTTTATTTGTCACGCATTACGGTACTGATTTAAATTGTGATGTTGCCTATTGTTGGATGCCGTGTACCTAACGTCGTTATTTAGGGTAAGGCATTGAATATCGCGGTTTTGGCTATCGTGGCACTTTCCAAGAACGTAACCTCCCCCCCGATATCCAAGTGTCTCCTTTAATGTGGAGAAACGATCCACGATTCGAATTTCCTGGCTGACTGCTAGCTGGGCACCTCTCCAGCCCAGCAATAACTCGATTGTTAGTGGCTGCTGCGGGTCTTTGCTATCGAAACTAGCTGGGTAACTGGCTCCACGGGATTTTCTGTGTAACATATGAATGTTATTTTTTTACTACGTGACTTTACCGAAAGAACCTAAGAATATGAATCCTTGCAGTCACGAAAGCTTCAAATCTAGGAATATAAATGTTGAACTGATTTGCAGAAGAGATATGCTCGAACTAAAAAAATCCTCAAATTTTTTAATCTGCGCTCCTATAACCGCAATTCTTTCGCCAGAATATCCTTTAATGCTCACAATCCATATTATCTTGGGATATCAATACGTAGAAAGCGTATTAGTGCTCCAATTGCAAGATTGAGAGTAGAGCATGAAAATAACACCCGTATCTTATTTTAGTGCCAGAACAAGTACATATACAACCTGTTTCCGTTCTATGCATGTGTGTATATGCATGTGGGGAGCGGTAGGGTGGTGGTTAGTGCGCTGCACTACGAACTCGGCCACCCGAGTTCGAGTCACGCTCGAGGGCCAAAACCAGTAAAGATTATCTGAAACCGGTCCTGGACCTCCCCTAGGTCGACTCAGCCTCAAATGAGTACCTGGTGCGGTGTGTAAACATTGCCACTCATGAGGGAAAGGCGGCCAGGCGTGGTGCTGGCCACCCACCCCCCTGTGTGCCGTGCCCTGCCTTTAAGGCTATACAAGAGGATCTTTGTCTCTGTGCCACTTTGAACAACCCTTATACCAATTCAGATTTTTCAAGCTGTGTGTGTGTACAAATTTGGTAACAATCGAAAGTGGGTTATCTGCAGGCGTGCAAGCATCTACAGATGACGACCTTTTATTCACAAGCTATGGGCGTGAAAGAAAACATGTCGCTTGAACTATAACATTCAAATAATCCGAAAGCTTTTGTGTGCACCACAAAGTCCCCCTAGCAACGGTATCCCTTAGCAACAGGCGTCCCACGCAATAGCGTCCCTAACAACAGACATCCCTAGCAACGGCATCCCTAGCAACGGCATCCCTAGCAATAGCGTTCCTAACAACAGACATCCCTAGCAACGGCGTCCCTAGCAATGGCCTCCCTAGCAACGGCCTCCCTAGCAACAGGCATCCCAAGAAATAGCGTTCCTAACAACAGACATCCCTAGCAACGGCGTCCCTAGCAATGGCCTCCCTAGCAACGGCATCCCTAGCAACAGGCGTCCCAAGCAATCGCGTCCCTAACAACAGACATCGCTTGAAACGGCGTCCCTGACAACAGCATACCTAGCAACATGCTTCTCGAGCAATGGCGTCCTTAGCGACAGGCATCCTTAGCAACGGTGTCCCCTAGCAACAGGCGTCCCTAGCAACAGCCATCCCCTAGCAACGGCTGGTCCTGAAGGACGCCTCGTGAGAGGTGCTGGAATGGAAGGAATGAGAATGCATTTGATGAATGAGTTATCGAATGAGGTAAGAATAAAAAAAATGTTGCCTCAAAAACGTTCACAATGCTGCTCATATGTACTGAAAAATTCAACAGCTGATGCCTTAAAGCGATTATGTGGTTGTAAAATCAAATGTTTCGCTGTTTTATAGCACACGTGCGTGAATGATCAGATTAGTTATAAATGACTGAAAAATGAGAGTGCCAAGATTGAATGAATGAAAGTACGAGTAACTGAATGACAGAGAAATTAGTAGGAGGCAAGAGTGAGAGACTGAGGAAAGAATGAAGACATTATAGAACGAGTGAGTAAATGAGGAAATGCACGTGTGAATGGAAGGATTGAAAGGATTGAGGGAGTGAATAAATTAGTGGAATGAGAGATACATCAGCAAAGGTGGAAGAGAAAATTGGCCAGAACAAATTAAACGAATGAATTAATGGAATGAGTGACTAAAAGAGAGATACACGAGATACACGAGTGAGGGAGGAATGAGTGCGATAATGAGGGAGAAATGTGTGCAAGTTACAGTGTGCTTTAGTTGCGTGATATAGGGTTAAGTGGTGTAACTGTGTGGTATAGGGTTAAGTGGTGTAGCTGTGTGCTATAGGGTTAGTGGTGTAGTTGTGTGGTATAGGGTTTAGTGTGTAGTTGTGTGGTATAGGGTTTAGTGGTGTAGCTGTGTAGTATAGGGTTTAGTGGTGTAGCTGTGTGGTATAGGGTTTAGTGGTGTAGCTGTGTAGTATCGGGTTTAATGGTGTAATGTAATGGTGTAGTAGTGTACACAAGTGGCATCGTGTGTACTATAGTGGTATGATGATGTCGTGGAATGTATTCGTGCAGTGATGTGGTGCAGTGGTGTGCTGTTTTGGTTTGGTGTAGTCATGTGGTAGAGTGGTTCAGGATGTAGTGTGCTGTAGTGCACGGTGTAGTTGAGAGTCTAGTTTAGTGGTGTGGTGTAGTTGCGTGTTGTAGTGTGGCAGTGGTGTCGTGAAATGTGGTGGTCGTGTACAGCAGTGGTGTAGTGTTTCGTGAGTTAATGTAATGGTGTAGTGTAATGGTGCAGTGCAGTTGTTCAATCTTGATTTGAAGCTTTCGTGACTGCAGGAATCTATACTCTCTGGTTAGTTATACCTACGTGACTTTACCGAAAGCACCAGAGTAGTGCAATGGTTATCAACCTTGATTGGCTCCTGTACCCCCTCCCCTCCTTGTCTGACCCAACACGGTTTTGATAAATAAATGTAACGAATGATAAACATTGTCAAAAACATTTTTTGTAAATGTTTTAATCTTGTGAGGTTTATCCGAACGAGCGAGTAACTGCGAGTGAATACAAAAACATTCTACGGACTTTCTGCGCAGGTGACGAGATGTGTTCACGCTGGACGGTTACTCTTGGAAACCAACATTGTTTCCGATCAATGAGTTTAGAAAGGTCTTTCACGTCGTTCTAGGTTACAAAACGGATTACAATGTTATCATAGTTATTTCATTATTGGCAGATCCGTACAACATGATTATTCACCAATGATTCTCACCTACGATGTAATTTCACACATTTATAAATCACCTCGCGTACCACCCCCTGGGACATTGACAGGGGGTGAGGTGATGCCTCTGGTGTGGGTCAATCAGTTTCAAAGACAATGTACACATTATTAACAGAACATGTTTGTTTTCACGTTCTATCCGTAACGTGTGTGGTTAATGCAGACTTGATGCCTTGCAAAAGGTGAGCCCATTTGGTGTTTGAACAACTTAACACCATGCCTGTTTTATTGCTAGAATGGTAAAATATATTCTTACGTTTGCATCACATGAGATGCAAAGTGTGAAATCACAGCCACCGAATAAGCCCAAGGATACTCTTTGGTTCATTCGGTAAAGTCGCGTAGGTATAAAATTAAATAAATCACGACGTTTCGGGCGCAACACAAGCGTCCGAAACGTCGTGATTTATTTTATTGTATACCTACGTGACTTTCCCGAATGAACCAAGAGTATGGATTCCTGCAGTCACGAAAGCTTCAAATCTATATTGATGCCCAAGGATATTCGAACCACCCCTCTGAGCCTTCCCTCTAGGTCAGGCATGGTGCAAATATAACTGATGGCTGTCCACCTTAATAGGTGCTCGCTAAGCAGTACTTGACCATGCGGACAGATAGTCAATGTACACGGTGGTTCCGATTGTCTTTCGACCCCCCTCCCCATTTAAACACATTCCTGCGTAGGGAGCTGGTAGGAACATTGGATTGCTCGGTCAATGGCTAGGGTCAACGGCGGCGTGGTGTATTCCGCAAATATTTCCGACTGTGAGGGCGGGCACAAGCCGGCGTGAGTAGGTTAAACGTTGAGTTTTATAAGGGCACCACGGGGTGACCAGCCCCTCCCCACCCAACCCCACCCCTCCCACCCCCCACCCAGCCCCACCCTCTCCACCCAGCCCCTCTCCACCCTCCCCACCCTCCCCTCCCCACCCAGCCAAACCCTCCCTACCCAGCCCCTCCCCACTCTCCCTTCCCCTCCCCACCCAGCCCCTCCCTCCCCATCCAGCCCCTCCCTGCACGACGGACAGACGGACAGAATAATCCCCTGTGGGCTGGTGTAACCATGAGGTTCCTACCAGTATTATCTAAGAATATTTTTTTAAAGTAAGGTTTCATTTATAATCAACGATTTTTGGGTTTAGATCGCGTTATTTATAAATGTGTCGTAACCCTCCACCACCCGACACGGCCAATCAGTAAAAAAAGTGTCACGTTGACAAAAGACAAATAGTTCACTGCTTTAGCCCACCGGTGTGTTGAAGCGTGAAACCACAACATTTACAATTTGAGTACGACGTTTCGCTGGTAATTGCATCCAGCATCATCGGGCAATTCGCCAGAATGGTGAGGCTCTGCTGTGTCTCCCGTTCTTATATAGAGCAGCAGCAGGGTGACGTCATCATTAACTCATTAACTCATCAGGTGCAAAGATTTGAGGGGGGGGGTTATTGTAATTATATACTTGATTAGTAATAAGGCTATTGTTACGATGCGAGTTGTAGATTAGTAATCATTTGGAATGTGTTCTATTGTTATTATGCTACATTAATAATCAGTTAGTGCTTGTTTCCCTTATAAGGAATTGTAATGCATCTTCATTTAAAACATATCTGAATATGCAAAAATGGAAAAGAAAAAAATGTAGGGGTAAATTCATTGAAGGAAGTCACAAGACATCCGGACCATCTTGTAAGTTGAATCACCGAGGGCCATGGATCTCTGTGTTGTGTGTGTGGTGTCTGTGTGTGGTGTCTGTGTGTGTTTATCTGTGTGTGGTGTCTGTGTGTAGTGTCTGTGTGTAGGTTTTCGCTATGGAATTCCAGGTGCAGTACCCCGTGATCCAGCAGCAGTCCGAGCTGCAAAAGACCCACGCGGTGCAGAAGATGCAGTGGTCTACCGGCATATGCGACTGCTGTAACGACATGAATGTTTGTAAGCAATGGCCGAGAGTGAGGTGGATGGTGGGGGTGCACTGTGGGGGGGGGGGGGGGTACGGGTGGTGGGGTGGTACAGGCAGGGAAGGTTTGATGGGGGGGGGCTCTCCCCCTAAGGGAAGCAAGCCGTGAGCTGTGCCCCCCACCCCTATCAAAGGCCATCAATGTAGCAATGTCCCTTCTTCTACTGGCTCCTTATCCCCACCAAACTTGAACCATGGAATAGGACTTCGGTAGTGGCCAGCTGACTGCAACCCACCGCTCCAGGCCCACATGCAACAAAATACAAATATCGCCCCCTCCGCCACCTGTAAGCCTCTAACAGGATGATGTTGTTGTTGTTGTGCGCAATTATTGTTTACGAGCAAAACCTATGAAGGCCGGCACGGAATACTAAACTATTAACTTCTTTTTTTTTTACTAGGAAAGGCCCACTGAGCTCGATAGCTCTTTTTCAGAAGCGATCTGGCCATCACAAATTAAAGCACAAAGAAGTGGCTTATAGCGTGGAAATATAGACCAGCCAAAAGCTCTAAACGCGTGATGTTGATTCTAAATGTGGAGGGGAAAATCTGAGAACCCGGAGAAAAATCCACATGACCACGGGGGGGAGAGACACAAACTCCAAATATACAGCAGCAGCAGGCATCGTCAGGGTCGGGATCGAACCGACGACCTCCTGTAGACCAGGCGAGGTAGTCAACATCTACCACGACCTCCTGTATACCAGGCGAGGTAGTCAACATCTACCACGACCTCCTGTAGACCAAGTGAGGTAGTCAACATCTACCACGACCTCCTGTATACCAGGCGAGGTAGTCAACATCTCTGAGCCACCGTTGCGCCCTTAACATCTCGCCGCATAATAGGGGGGGGGGGGGGCAACACCACGCCCGGTCACCCGATGTCTCTCTACCATGCCGATGTGTACACAGCGTACGTACCAGGTACGAAGCATTTTAAGGCCGTTGTCTTTATAGGGAAGGTCCAGAACCGCTTCAAATTTTCCCTGACACTGTTTATTGGCCGTGAGCGGGAATCAAACCTCGGGTTCGTAGCGCAGCGCTGCGCCACCGCTGCCCATACACACACACAGAGACGACGCTGCCTTCGTATCGCCTCTAAAGACTGTTGGGGCATGTGTTGTTAGCGAGTAGAAACCATGAAAGCCGGCACGGTACACGAGGGGGTGGTGTGGCAAGCACCATGCAGGTAAGGTTTGATAGGGGGGGGGGGCGATGTTTCCACACAGGCACCAGGTAGTCATATGAGGAGGCTGAATCGACCGAACAAACACGCCCTGAAACGCACACAAAAACACACAAAGCGCTTCGAGTCACACTCTAATCCCATGTTGTCAGGCAACAGCAGCAATAAAGTACCCCCTCGTGTTCCGTGCCAATCGTCACTGCTCGTGTCACTGGGCCAATTGATTTCAATACATTACCTACCTCTCACGCAAGTGAGTCGTCTCGCACACAGTCGCACACTTTTTTTCCCCGACAATCACTCACGGGGCAAATAAATATTAGGGCATTCGTCGATTGATAAGCCGGTTTTTCTCCACCAAAATAATTTAGAGGAAAATACAATTAATAATACAATTAATAATACAATTGAAAATACAATTAAGAACACATTCCTGCGGAGGGAGCTGGTAGGAACTTTGGGTTGCTCGGTCAATTGCCAGGGTCAACGGCGGCGTGGTGTATTCCGCAAATATGCCCGACTGTGAGGGCGGGCACAAGCCGGCGTGAGTAGGTTAAACGTTGAGTTTCATAAGGGCACCACGGGGTGACCAGCCCCTCCCCACCCAGCACCATCACTCCCACCTCCCACCCAGCCCCACCCTCCCCACCCAGCCCCTCCTCACCCTCCCCACCCAGCCCCTCCTCACCCTCCCCTCCCCACCCAGCCCCTCCCTCCCCACCCAGCCCCTATCTGCACGACGGACACAATAATCCCCTGTGGGCTGGTGTAACCAGGAGGTTCCTACCAGTAATAGCCTACCGTACATTTGTAATGCGCAGCAGAGGATTCACTCAACAACTCAGAATCGCCAGAAGGAATTGCAGAAAAAGCAGCCACGCAGTGGTGAGCCGTGGCTACCAACAATGTCCCAAACTCTGCGGTCCCCTATCTATGTTAAGATGTTTTCCAGACAATTTAAGTGTTTACACGTGGGAGGATATTGGAGTACCCTGAGAAGATCCACACAGACAGGGCAGGTTGTGGAGTGCACGTGTTTAGTCTGTTGTCCTTCCCCTGCACCTCGGATTGACACAGTTGGATATGTACGGTGCGAAAGAAATTCAACATAAAGGAGTCTCTCGATGATTCGCACGAATGACTGGGAGGACGGCCGTGGATAATTCAAAATCGCGGATAATCAAAAAATATAAATTTTCTGCGGATCTCTATGACGAGAAAGTTGAGTTCGGTTTAAGCACGTGACTTGTAATACATATTTCCATGAATAACAATGTATAATTGTTTTTAGATGATTAATTTAGGCTTGAGGGAAAATGCATGAGTTATGAATTTCTGTTAAAGTCTCAGGTGCGCAATCCGCAAATCGGCTAAAGTGCACGTGGATCATCGAGAGTCTGCTGTATAGTAGACATTAATATAGACATACTGCGTTCCTCTGGTGAGCTACGGGAAGGGAATTATGCAACATCTGGGTTTGATCAACCAACCCCGCTGCCTCCGCAGTGCTGAAGCCAAACTTCCATCAGTGGAATTAAGCCAACAAACGTCTCGATGTGTTGCAGGACCCTCCTGGAAATAGCATTGAGACTCGATGAAGCTTTCTTGGTACACACAATTAACTAAAATTTGATTCTTATTCAGATTACTGATTATTATAATTGAGAGTGGATTGTATTAACACCTAGATAATCTCAGTCACTTGAAAGATACCTTCGTTTACATTTGACACGTGAAAAAAATGTGTGTCGTCACACGCTCCTCTACCCGGCACAGTCAATTAATAAAGTATGTCACGTGAGCAGAGGTCCAGGTTTTGTGACCACTTCAAGACCACCGATCGAGCGGTGGGCGTGTTGGAGAGTTTATCTGACGCGCATTTAAACAATCGGATAATTTGATGCAACGCCGATGGTGGCAGCCAGCATCGTCAGGCAATTGCGAGAATTGTAGAATTGTCCTTCAGTCTTGAACTTCGTGGCCTTGTGCCACCGTACTACGCTTTCTTCGTCTCGCTTAATGTCCCCCCCTGCCTCGCCCACTCCGATCTCAATCTCTCCCACTCCTCACCGTTCCCCCCTCTCCTTATGCACAATCACCGTTTCCGCTCCTTTTTCCTACTTTCCCCCTTGCACTGAAACAAACTTCCCCTCCACATTAAGCGAGAAGCACCCTCCCTCTCTAATTTCCGCTCCTCCCTCAAGACCACCACCTCTTCTCCCTGGCCCATCCTTCCCTCAATCCCTAGGCACCCTAGTAACTCCGGTACCCACTAACCTCCCTCCCCAAACCCCATCCCTATTTACCACATCATTTTTAGATACCCTCATTATACTAATTTTAGATTTGAAGCTTTCGTGACTGCAAGGATTCATACTCTTAGGTTATTTTGGTAAAGTCACGTAGGTAAAAATAATAATAATAATGAAATAAAATAATAATAAATGAAAATAACTATTATTATTATTTCATCTAATTATACTACTCATAACCCTTGTAAAATTCCTTGGATGAAGGCGCTATATAAATTTTAGGTAAGATAATCGATTATCCGGCACCGCGCGATTATCTGGCTGCTGCTTACAAAATTATTCAGCGGTCCCTGGCGCCTATCCGAGGAAACCGCGGAAAGGCTGTGACCGAGTCCAGCGATCGGCAGCACCACGTGCGTGACGAAGAAAGAGGCTACGGTTGAATTCAGTGTTAAATATGATATAGAGTACATTATACACTATACATACAACTTAAACGATGAAAATACTGCACGTATAGATATCACCCTATGCTGCAGAGTCTTCGAGATTGGAATTTAAGTCTGGTACAGTAATATAGTCACTTTTCAAAGGAGGATATTTATTTTGTGGATTTGTTTATTTATCCAAATTTGATATGGTAAACAAATTTAAAACAAAAAATAACCGATACAAAACACCCAAGAATATGTAAAAATGAGCTGTTTTAAATGTTAATGATGTGGCGATTATCTAGCGTTTTTGAAAATCCGGCGCCACCTCCCCCCCGAAGCTGCCTAATGATCGATGCTCTACTCTATGATTATTTTTTATTATTTGCTGTGGGATATGAAGAGACAAAAGGGAAGCCCGCGTGTAAAGAAAAGAAGAGGGTGTTTGAGGCTGGGGGATGCTCAGCAGAGAAATGCATTCGGCCATATTTGTCTTAATCAGAATTAGAACCAGGATATTTCTTCTGCAGGAGGAATCCGATGAGCTATGAAACTCTTTATTCCACAGATATCCAGTCGGGGCGCGAGGTCAGAACGGTTTTTTTTTTTCTGGCGCCCCATGCCTCACCCCTAAAGCAACCGGAAAATCGATCATCTCCTGCACGTGGTGCGATGCCATTAATGTGCATCAGCAAACTGCCCTCTACTTACCGGGGTCAGAACACTCGAGGCATAATTGGAAGCTAGTGAGGTCAAACCCTCGTTGGATTACCTCATGCACAACATCATCATCATCTCTGTGGAGCCGCTAAAATGCGAAGCCCACTAAAAACCAAAACGAATCAGTAACCAGGAGTTGCCCACAGGAGCGACTGGTCCCCATCATGCTAAACGTAGAATTTCCACCACCAGCCTAGATGATCCCAAAACCTCGTCTTCAATGAACTCTCCTCTCCCGTCTCCCACGCTCGTTAGGCTCGTGTCGCGTTATGACCGAGGCTCACTTTGGTTGGCGGTGGGGTGTCACTGCATCCCCCACTCAGTCAATCCAAAGACTCGCGACCTCGCGTGGTGCTTTTATCGTCGTTGCTCTACCAGCCCCGGCACAGATGGTGCAAACGCCAGAAGCCACAGTTTGCTGTATATTTGGTGTTGACTGTTATGTTATCCAACTCTCTGTTGTATTACATTCCATTTCT
This sequence comes from Lampetra fluviatilis, assembly GCF_964198595.1. NCBI lineage: Eukaryota > Metazoa > Chordata > Hyperoartia > Petromyzontiformes > Petromyzontidae > Lampetra > Lampetra fluviatilis. Next base: position 1,190,717 of record NC_136339.1, read on the forward strand.
AAGTATACTAGATTTGTGTTTCTGTTTCATGTATACCTGATGATGATTGCTTGTGTTGCAATCGAAACGTCGCATGCTAGTATTTAATTTATTATTTTATCTTCATACGTTACTTTACCGAAAGAACCAAAGAGAAATTCCTGCAGTCACGAAAGCTCCAAATTAAAATTGAACCACTTCTACGGGGAAGTTTTAAGTTTGTCTTTTTCTCTCTCTGCTTGTGTATCGATCTTCGTGTTTGTGTCTTTCAAATTTCACACTTACCTTCTAATTTAGCAATTTTTGGAAGAACGTAATCAACCAGGCTATGCGTTAATTATGTGTTGACCGACCCTCTGTGTTGCATTGCATTACATTTCGAAGTTTTGCTAGATTTATTTCATTTAGTGTACTTTCTCTGTCTCCACTCGTTTTGTCGTTCTTATGTTCTGCTCTCTCTGTGTGTCTCGGCTGTTGTCTCTCTCCTTCTCTGCCTTTGTCTGTTCCTCGTGTTTGTGTCTTGTCTCTCTTTAGAATTACACACTTAAATTCTAGCTTAGCAATCTTTGAAACACGTAATCAACCAGGCTATGCGTTAATTGTGTGTTGACCGACTCTCTGTGTTGCATTACATTACATTTCGATATTTTGCTAGGTTATTTAATTTAGTGTGTCTTTCTCCTTGTCTCATAATTTTGAAGCTTTCGCACCGTACCACTCGTCGTGCTACTCATTGACATGCTAATTTCTCTGACCCCTCCCTCTCTCTCCGCCCCCGCCCCCTCTCTCTATTTAAGGCCTCGACACAGAGGCGTGGCTTTCTCTGTGTGCCTATGTTTGTTCTCTATGTATCTCTGTGATATCTGTCTGCTTATATGCCTGTCTATAAGTTTCTGGTTCTGTGTTTTATCTCACTCTCAAATTTAACATTCTCAGGAAGAACGTAATCAACCAGGTAGGGTGTTGACTGTTATGTTATCCGACTCTCTGTTGTATTACATTCCATTTCTAAGTATACTAGATTTGTGTTTCTGTTTCATTTATACCTGATGATGATTGCTTGTGTTGCAATCGAAACGTCGTATGCTAGTATTTATTTAATTATTTTATCTTTATACGTGACTTTACCGAAAGAACCAAAGAGTGTATATTTGGAGTTTGCGTGTCTCTCTCCCCGTGGTCTCGTGGATTTTTCTTCGGTTCCTTCGGGTTTTCTCTCCACATTTAGAATCAACATCACGCGTTTAGAGCATTTGGCTTGAATACATTTCACACATAATCCGTAACCCACTTTGTTACGCTATCATTTGTGATGGTCAGTGTCGCTTCTGAAAAAGAGCTACATAGCAGCTCAGTGGGGCCTTACCTGGTAACATAAATAATTTATTATATTATGGATTCACAAAAAACTCTTATTATTTATATTATGCATAAAAACCTCTTATGGATAAATACAAAGTTGTTACAGCTCATCAGACAAACCAGGCGTAAGCACGAGGACGACGAGATAAGGAGTGTATCCAACGTAGGCCTCTTATCTCACACCCTACTTGGCCTTGGTCCAATAATCTCTGGCGTCATTGTGATGATAAAAAACAGCCAAGTGAGCTGTTTTGCGGCTGTGGGCATGCCGCCTTCTCCAGACATGTATTGTCTTCGTTGCTGCATGCTCACGAACGGAATACCTGCTGCTAGTGGTGAAGCCTGTAAACGATTAACATGCTCTAATGTCCAGTATTGCTATCTTTATATTGGGGGGAGGGTGTTATCATTCAGTTTGCGTCAAAGAAAGGATCACCTGTCATGTAATCTTATCTTGCCAGGTCTTTGTAAGGCTTGAGCCTGTTGCCAGTTACGGGGTTAGTCGGAAATCAATTAAGCTGTGGAGTTTAAAGGTGGACCAGTCACGCAACATTGGAAGATAGTAGCAAAGTTGCGTGCAACGCGAAAGTTGCAGTGGCTTTACTTTGGGGAGAGATACATTCTACTACGGGTGGTTCAGAGCACTTGGCTCCTGATCGGAAGTAGGCAAGTGCACATCCCGCCTAGGAATCAACTCCGTCGATCATCACAATAACAATCCTCATCATCGTCGTCGTCGTCATCATCCTCATCGGGTTTCTCAACCATTGTTGGCTTGCCACCTGTAATGAGTTTGCAGCCAAAATGTCCAGGAATTGTGATCTCCGTTCAGGACGCGTGATAACCCGTCCAGGAGTTATCGTGCGTCTTTGCTTTCATGCCGGCCCCATCGATCTAGGATTTCCTCAAAAGGGGTGGATCGCGCAACTTGATGCTGCTCTATTGATACGATGATAGCCAGGGTAGCTTAATCATCGGGCTTGGCCCAGGGTATTTTAATTAAACATTAAAATGTAATAATTGTTCTTAACATGTTTATCTATTGATTCGGGGGGCCCCTTGTAACTGACTGGGCTCTGATGCGTCTCATAACGCTGCCACATCACACCCCCTCCCCCATAGTTACGCCCTTGGGCACCACCAAACAATGACCCAATCTTTGCAGGGCCCTCATAAGGGGCCGTCCATAAATTACGTCACGCATTTGGGGTGGGAGGTCAGACATTTGTGACGATGTGTGACGAGGGGATGGGGGTTGAGAAATGTGACGTCACATTAAAATGCGCAAATTTAAATAAATATAGACAACACGTTCTACTTAAATAAATATACTTTTAAATCAATGTTTTCTGCTACAACATCAGAGTGCAGCGCCACATTAAATACGCACTACAATGAAAATAGTTTAAAGCGGTTTGAAGCATGTTTTATTTGGGGGGGGCAGAGCTTAGTGACGTCATATTTGAGGGTGGGGTATGACTTTTTTGACGCCCTATGAAGAGGGGGGGGGGTCGGAAAATCGTCCAAAATCGTGTGACGTTATAGTAGAACTCCTCTCAACGAGCACCCCTGTTAACGACTAATCGTTTAACAACGGGCCTCGATAGAGCCTAATGTGTAGTGTATAGTAGTGTAGTGTATAGTCATGTAGTGTATAGTGTAGTGTACAATGTGGTGTATAGTAGTGTAGTGTATGGTAGTGTAGTATATAGTAGTGTATAGTATTCAAATGTATAGTGTAGTGTTTAGTAGTGTATAGTGTAGTGTATAGTAGTGTAATGTATAGTGTAGTGTATAGTACTAGCAGTCGCCGCCCGCTTCGCGGGCGGTGTGTATATACTTGGTTGGTGGGGAGTTGAAGTGGCTGGACACAATATACATGTTTTGTTGATTTTTTATGTTTATTTGTGTGAGGTTATATGCATTTTTATGAGACGCTCAATCGACAATATTCAAGAATGCAACTTATTTAAATATAGAATTCAACTTATTCAAATATCTGGCGATACACGATATTCTTCGTGTACACTCCGTCTTCCTCCTCGTCGTCAGGTCCCTCAATAAGCGCCTTGATGTTGGATCTTGCCGTGACTCGCGATAGTGCCACGTACAGTTGGCCGTGCGAGAAGCATGGCGTTGGTAGATATAATCCCGGTTGTGAACAGTTTTCCCTTGCGCCTTGTTGATGGTCATCGCGAAGGCTGGGACAATGGGGAACTGTTTGCGCCGAAGTCGAAATGGGAAGTACTTCGTGTCCAATTCGCGGCGGATATAGTTGTTCTCAAGCAGCGAGTCCAAGACCAAGTGTGGGTACTCGGAAAGCTGCGGGAGGTCGTCAAAGTCCGACAGAGCCATCCCACCTGCCGTGAGGAACTCGTGGAGGCTGTGAAGGGTCTTGAACTTTACCATTTCTTTTTTTTTATGCTGCTAATCCTGCATAATGCACGGGTATAAGTAGTACTAATCACATACCTGCATTTCCCATATCCTCTCCCTTTGATGCTGCTAATCCTGCATAATGCACGGGCATAAGTAGTACTAATCACATACCTGCATTTGCCATATCCCCTCCCTTTGATGCTGTTAATCATGCATAATGCACGGGCATAAGTAGTACTAATCAAATACCTGCATTTTCCATAAAAATGCTAAATTTCTCTTGATATGCACATGTTTTTGTCAAGGCGCCCTTCCCCCCCTTCCAACCCAGCTTATATATATTCTCCAAGCACGTGTGCTGTTTCATTCAGACGCTGTCGCCTCGACAGACCTGGTTTTCACCTGAGGACGGCTGCTTGCGTTGTGGCCAAAACGTCGTGAGAATTATTTTATTATGTTTTATTTTATTATTTTATTACTTCCCATCTACGTGACTTTACAGAAAGAACCAAGAAGATTTACCATTTCTTCTTTGTTGGTCAGCTGGCGGTACTGGTACTCGTAATCGCGAGCCAATTTATCCCAGAGAGCCTTCGTATCTGCTGGCATGGAATACATCAGAATCGTAGCGAAGAGTTGATGAAGCTGGTACGGCATCTGAAAGAGCGAGGCTTCTTCCAGACACGCAACCCATTCGCGATCGCTCTCAAAGTAGCCTGCTCGCATGGCTGCTTCCAGCGGTTTGTTTTGTTTTATTTTATTCGTAACGCACCATCCATATGCGCGCCACCATCCACCATGCCCTTGCATCGCAAAGACACAGCTCCGGTGTGCGTCAGCGTGTGCGCCATCCACAGTGACATTGGTCAGCAATTGCACCGTTCCGATCGCACATAGATTGGCCCCTGCATCCTCCGTCTGTTTGTACACACAGACAGATCCGCTATGGGGCCACATGTTTTTTTTTCTTATAAAATTTTATTTTGTTCGTGTTTTTACGTTAACGTTTACGTATTCGCATTGTGGGTGTATTACGCATGCATCAGATTTTTGGGTTCCTCACATATGGTATCAGAGGTGGGTCACTCTCAATCGATCAATAACGGGGATCGTTTCAGTTATGACAGCTTGCAGATAGAAACATTGCATGATCGTATACTAATAATGACAGAATTTGTACCCCAGTGGAGGGCATCCCCCACCCGGCGCTTCTTACCGGTACTGTGAGACTTACAAATCCAGACCTCTCCTCCTCCTGAACCGTTCACAATACCCTGTGGTAGTACCATAATCATCTCAATAAAGCGATCACTTTCCAATGCCCATTTTGATCCCGGGAGTTACCCGGGTGGTGTCACACTGTACTCATTGTTTTCGCATGTCGCAAATTCCGATATGGCTTGTGCAACGTCCAGAGAATGACAGCGGCGGGGGCCGGGCTGCAACCTTTTTAGACAGTTTATTACATTTCAAAGTGCATGGGATTGGCACTCCAAAACATGAAAAATGTACAGTAACTCCAAATGCATCTGTGCCAAACATGATACGCGGACACATGCTGCATATTATGCAACACATGCCCTTACCAGCAGCAGCATGCACAACATCTCAATTACACAACCGAAGTAGACAGCAAGCCGTCCATGGAGACGTGATCAACGTCAATACATAATAATGGTAATAAGCCGGATAAACCGAAAAGTACCCATTGTACCCATCAAACAGTCAGCTGGGTTGCCCCATGGGGGTATCGACCCATGGGCGAAACTGTAGGGGGCGCTACGCAACTGGCCGTGGTCCCGGCAGGTGAAGCTGCCAGCTCAGTCCGCTAAGACTCACTGTATAGCGACCCCTGCCTACTCGTAATGTAAAGTTGTTTGGGGACTCCACTAATCGCAGCACGCAGCACCCATTTTTTACATAAATAAACGTAATATTAGCGTAACTACCATTCGCACACTTGCATACACACCACACTCACACAGCGCAGGGTCTGCGCCCACAGTGCACTGCAGCACTGCGGCGCAGACCTTGCCAAACCTATGCTATCGCTCTCTTCGGGGCGTGTTAATTATTTATTTTTTATCGAATCAAAGTGAGCTGTGGCTTTTTGCCGGCTGTTTTATTTTTATCGAATCAGAGCGAGCTGTTTGGGCGGGTCCGTGAATAAATTAACGTCCAGATACGCACGCAGACGACCAAACCAGCGTAGTTGTTAAAGATTGTAATGTATAGTGTAGTGTATAGTATTCAAATGTATAGTGTAGTGTTTAGTAGTGTATAGTGTAGTGTATTGTAGTGTAATGTATAGTGTAGTGTATAGTATTGCAATGTATAGTGTAGTGTATAGTAGTGTAATGTATAGTGTAGTGTATAGTAGTGTAGTGTATAGTGTAATGTATAGTGTAGTGTATAGTAGTGTAGTGTATAGTGTAGTGTATAGTAGTGTAGTGTATAGTAGTGTAGTGTATAGTGTAGTGTATAGTGTAGTGTATAGTAGTGTAATGTATAGTGTAGTGTATAGTAGTGTAGTATATCGTAGTGTAGAGTAGAACCCCTCTTAACGACCACCCCTGTTAAGGACTAATCGCTGAACGACGGGCCTCCATAGAGCCCAATGTGTCGTGTATAGTGTAGTGTATAGTAGTATATAGTAATATAGTACATAGTGTAGTGTATTGTAGTGTATAGTATTATCGTTTATAGTGTTTTATATAGTAGTTTATAGTAGTGTTGTATACAGTAGAGTAGTGTTTAGTAGTGTAGAGTAGAACCCCTCTTAACGAGTACCCCTGTTAACGACTAATCGCTTAAGATGGACCTCCATAGAGCCTAATGTGTAGTGTATAGCGTAGTGTATAGTAGTGTAAAGTGTAGTGCCTCCATAGCGCCTAATGTGTAGTGTCTAGCGTAGTGTATAGTAGTGTATAGCGTAGTGTATAGTAGTGTATAGTGTAGTGCCTCCATAGTGCCCAATGTGTTCGCTTACTGACCATTCCCCTGTTAACGACGGGCTGTTGTAGGTACGGTAAATATTAAATAATGCATTGATTAACCACGTTTCTTTTAATATGATGCGTTTATGTTGTTGTTAGTGTCTTTATGTATTAATATCCATTGTTTAAATATTATGAAGTACGTTTTTTGGGTGAAAAAGGTTAACTCTCGATGCTATCGGAACGAATTAAGCCTTTAAGGTGCATTTTCTTGACTCGCTAAATGACCAATTCACTTAACGACCGGTTTCATGGAACCAATTACCGTCGCTAAGAGGAGGGGCTCTACTGTCGGGCCAATTAACGAGCGTTGGTGTGGACTCTGCTGTGACGATGCCGTTGCTGCGTTCCCAGGTCTCTGCGGCACCTTCTGCATGCCCTGCCTCCACTGCCGGATGGCCAATGGCTTTGGCGAGTGCATCTGTTTGCCCCTCCTGCCCGGCAGCTCCGTGGCGCTGAGAACCGCCATACGTGAGCGCTACCACATCCAGGTGAGGAGACGCCAGCTCAGCGGTGAGCTCTTGTCGATGTGGGCCCTGCCACTGGCTTATTGCACGTGTCCTGTGATCCAGCCACTGTCGATGCGAGGTTTTTGATAGATCGCACAAGTGTTGGGAAAGTATGTATCTTCTTTTCGTGGATCTGGAGCAGCAGCCATAGCCTGCGTGTGCTAGGATAAGGTGATACAAGAGGACCCCCCGACTGGATTATTGCACGTGTCCTATGCTCCGGGCCACCCGGAGTGTCGATGTGAGGGTGATGATGAGTCGCAAGCTCACAGGTGTTTGGGAAACAACGTCAGTCTATGGGCGTCGAGCAGGAGCCGTGCCCTGGCATTTTACAGGAGCAACAATGTGTAATAAAGGTCGTGGAAGCAACTTCTAGAATCAGGTTCTTTATTTCTATTTCGTTTACAGCTCTCTTCATATGAACTCTACTACTGTCTTACTCCTTCACGCTGTTGACCGACAGCGTGAGAGGGAGGGAGAGAGAGAGACTCTTGCTGCCACGTGGCAGGCCCTGAACCCCCGCTTCTGCATGGTCTCACCCTCCGTTCGTTCCAGATCTGACCACGTGTTGCCCGTCTCAACCCCTTTTAATACCTGGGTCACGTGGTACCTTTCAACCAGTCGTGGGTAACCTCCCTGGAATCTTCCAGATTCCATCCTACGATCCCAGGACCACGCCCCTAACTCGTCCCCCCATTGGCTGTGGCTAAAACCAGCAAATCAAATCATCTCCTTCCAGGTGTCACCTTCCCATTACGTCAGGGCCACGCCCCTAGACCTCTCCCCATTGGTTATGGGCCTGGACCGGTAGAGCCAATTATCATGACGAGGTGTGATCAATCAACCACCCGGATATACCCTCACATTACATCAATGTACAGAAACAATGTCCAGATTGGAACACGTGGAGTTTCAACTCCACGTGTTCGGTATGTATGTGGATAGTCTTTTTTTATCTCTGTCCCCCTGGCACGCGAGGGTATTTTTCCAGGTTGTCCGGTTTCCTCCAACACATAAGCACTCATTAATTTGCCAATAACACCGTGATATGTAGAGGGCCGCAGAGCTTGGAGTAATAGTTGGTGGCTGCTGCTATTGCCTTCATGCTCGTATGTGGATCGTCCTCCTCGCGACCCTGAGTCGCCTCCTCCCCCCTCTCGCTCTCGACGAGAGCGAGCTGCGTCCTGCGCCTGTCGCTAAATGATTCGTCATATGCAGCGGCGCTCCACTATATACTACCCTACTATAAACTTGATTTGAAGCTTTTGTGACTGCAGGAATTGCTCTTTGGTTCTTTCGGTAAAGTCACGTAGAAATAAAATAAATTTAATAATAGAGCACGACGTGTCGATTGCAACACAAGCAGTCGTAATCAGGTAGAACTAAATTTGAGGGAGATACAAAGCACAGACACGGAGACACACAGACAGACACACAAGCAGAGAGAGACAACACAGAGACACACAGAAAGAGACACACACAATAGACACACACTACTATACAATACACTGTACACTACACATTGGGCTCTATGGAGACCCGTCGTTAAGCGATTAGTCCTTAACAAGGGTGGTCGTTGAGAGGGGTTATACTCGACATCCGTCGGAAACCAGCGGCCAGGAAATGTAGAAAAGAAGGACTTCACGCGCAACCATTATTTAGTTGTTGTCGTAATCATTGGTCGGAATCATTGCTGTGGAGGATATAAAATGCAACGAAAGAGATAAACGGGGCGTCACCCCTCTTGCCTCCGCATTGACAAAACAAATTAAACTCAAAAGTACTTCTCACGAATCGAATCAGCCGCACACACTGATAATTGCTCCACGTCACGCGCAGTGCATACACATCAGCACTGAGGAGACAAAGGCGGCCAGGCGTGGTGGTGGCCACCCACCCCTTCGTTGCTCCGCTAACACCATTTGCCCCGACGGTCTGTTAAGGGGCCGTCAATAAATGACGTAACGCGATTTTGGACGATTTTTTACCCCCCCCCCCCCTTCGTCACACGGCGTCACAAAGTCAGACCCCCCCCTCAAATATGACGTCACAAAAAAAATAAAACATGCTTCAAATCGCTATGAACTATTGTCATTGTAGTGCGTATTTAATGTGGCGCTGCACTCTGATGTTTTTGGAGAAAACATTTGTTAAAACGTAGATTTAATTAAGTAGAACGTTATGGGAACCTCATTTGCCAGTAAAAATATGATAATTGTTTTTTTACCCTTCTATCTGGCAACAAAACTGACACCTTTTTAGAAGGAGTCATGTTTGCATAGACCGCAATACCTGCAGTCATAATACAAACAAAAGACATAACTCTGATAATGTGCACTGTCCTTGAAGTTGATTGGTCCACACCCGAGACAGCTTTCCTTAGAGCCTAGTCTCACATGGGATGGACCAGATGACGCCTTTTGGCTCTAAGGAAAGCTGTCTCGGGTATGGACCAATCAACGTCAAGGACAGTGCACATTATCAGAGTTATGTCTTTTGTTTGTATTATGACTACAGGTATTGCGGTCTATGCAAACATGACTCCTTGTAAAAAGGTGTCAGTTTTGTTGCCAGATAGAAGGGTAAAAAACCAATTATCATAAGTAGAACGTGTTGTCTTTATTTTTTTAAAGTTGCACATTTTGATGTGACGTCACATTTCTCACCCCCCCCCCCCTCGTCACACATCGTCACAAATGTCTGACTCCCCCCCCCCGCTAAGTGCGTGACGTTATTTATGGACGGCCCCTAATGCCATAACTGGGGATCTTTGTCTCTGTTTAATTTCATGTTTGTTTATGAATTTTGTGTTCTAGGGCTCCATATGCGACGACTACGCGATGCACATCTTCTGCTGCTGCTGCATCTCGTGTCAGATGGCGCGAGAGATCAAACTCCACACGAAGCAGCCTGGCCCCATGCAGATCGTGAGAACCGCCGTCATCGATGAGCAGAAGCAGTAGCAGCAGCATCCACAGTAGTAAATACAACAGTAGCAGCAGCAGACACAGTAGTAGATACAAGCAGTAGCAGCAGCAGTAGCTACAGCAGTAGCAACAGTAGTAGATACAGCAGTAGCAGCAGCAATAACCACAGTAGTAGATACAGCAGTAGCCACAGCAGTAACCACAGTAGTATATACAGCAGTAGCAGCAGCAGTAACCACAGTAGTAGCTACAGCAGTAGCCACAGCAGTAACCACATCAGTCGCTACAGCAGCCACAGCAGTCGCTACAGCAGTAACTACAGCAATAGCCACGGTAGTAGCTACATCAGCATCCACAGTAGCCACAGCAGTAGCCCACCATTATTTTGAGCCGTAAAAAGGGTCTGGGAACTCTGTTCCAGGAATTGCTGTTGTTGTTGGCATCCCAAGTTGAATCTCGCCGTATGTTGTCCTCTTTGATTTTGCGTTGGGGCATTGCTGCTCGTGGTGGTGGTGCGTGCGTGAATGTTACGGATAGACTTACATTTGGCTTACCAAACAGACGTTTTGGAATCTTATCTTAACGGGATTTAAATAGCGCATTAATCAACGTGCTTTACGGATAATTAACAACGATACAACAACAATAACGCGTGTGTGAATGTAATGGTGGGAAATGAGGTGAATGAAATAGATGAGAGGAAGCAATGGGGGCGAATCTGTCGTGATGATGATGCGTGAATTCGGTGAAAGCAAAATTGATGACAGTAAATGACGATGGTGAATGGATTGAATGAATTGGGTTAATGAGTGATAGCCGTGTCGTCGGTTAAATTGAGGCGCACACTGGACTTTGGAGGCAACACTATTGATTAGCTAACACTTAACACTTAACATCACGAATTAAAGTGGTAGCCACCGTTCCTAACTTAGCTAACCCACGGGGGTTCTACATCACTGGACCAGGACCGCCCACCACGCTTCCTGGTCGACTAGCGGAGAGCTTCATCCCAGAGTTTCAGTTTCATGTATATGGTATAGCCCTGTGAGCCATTCGGCTCTTGAATCGGGTGCAACCGCAACAAACAAAAACATGAACAAGAAACATCTTAAAGTGACTACGCGCAAAACAAAAAAATCCAGGAAAAACAGCAAAGTCTTCCAGAAAAAGCACCATATATCAATGCTGTGTGCAAAAATTCCAGTGGCATGCAAGTCAAACAATAACAACCATAAGACAATTTATATGTAAGTTATTAGAGATGACAAAGCAGCATAGCAGAACAGCACAGAACAGCCCAGTTGTCTGTCCACACCCCGCTTATAACCACTCCGGCGTGGCCAGCTCCGCCCCAGGCCACGCGCCCCTTCCCGATCCTTCGTGAAGGCCCGAGTCCCAACCGCGTGACCCCCCTGGGGTCCCTGGCCCCCCTTTATCCAGTCACGTGTCCTGTTGGGTTCACGCAGAGTGTGTCACGGACCGACACGACCCCGTGACACCTGCCTACAGCCCCCATATCGAGGCAATGCAGTAGTGTCGTTCTACTACACTACATCCGTATAAAGAGAATAATCATTATTATTCTGACAGTAGATGATGTGTGAGCATGACGACTGTGATTGAATGAATTGCGTGGGGGGCGAGAAGAGAGAGAAATGGCGAAGGCGTGGATTGAGCACAAGGTGGGTCGTGCGGTCAGTGAGCGCCTACGAAGGCCGCCACGTTGAGATCTGTGCCGCCGCGATGACGAGTGTGTGTGCGTGACGACTGCGCGATGACGAGTGTGTGTGCGTGACGATTGCGCGATGACGAGTGTGTGTGCGTGACGACTGTGTGTGTGACGAGTGTGTGTGCGAGCTTGGGGAGCGGTGGTGTCGTGGTCAGCGCTACGCTGCGCTACGAACCCGGCGACCCGATTTCGATTCCCGCTCGCGGCCAACACCGTTGGCGATTATTTGAACCGGTCCCGGGCCTCCCCTAGGTCGACTCAGCCTCAAATGAGTACCTGGTGTGGGGAAACAAAGGCGGCCGGGCGTGGTGTTGGCCAACCACGCCTCGTGTGTCATGCCGTACTCGTTAACAGCACTTGCCTCAACAGACTGTTGAGGGCTATGGGGGGGATCTTTGCCTTTCATTACTGTGTGATGTTTGGAGTGCATACGATTTCATAAATAAATAAAAAGATTCTGATCTGATAAATACATTGAACCTTGCCTGTGTTGGATCGATTTTGATTTGTCAATCGCTTTGCGCCGGGCACAATTGCCAGAAACGCGAAGCAGCCAGCAACAAGAAGCCCTATCAAAGTTGTAATACAGTTTTTGTATTATTATTATTCATCGATTTGTGTTGAAGTGTTCATACGTGGGTGGAGCGGCCAGTGGTGACTCGAGTTCGATTTAATTCTGGCCGCACGGCTAACATTTCCCGAATGTTTTGCGTTAAACATCGCCAATACTATATCCTTTTGTTCTTTTGGTAAAGTCACGTAGGTGAAAAAATAATAAAATAAAATAATAAAATTCAATCACGACGTTTCGATTGCAACACACGCAACCACAGCAAGAATTGTTTTACTGAAGTGGGAGAGATGCCAGGGTTATGGCAGTTAAATGAGTCAGAGAGGGGAGGGTGGGTGGGAAAGAATATCGATCCTTGCAGTCACGAAAACTTAAAATCTAGAATGAATCGCCAATACTGCAGAGAAAAAGGCAGCCAGGGAAACGATCCTTTGCCACAACACCTCATGGTGCGGCTATGCTGGCCGTTAATGGAATTTGCCACAACAATCTGTTGAAGGCGATATGGGAGATCTTTGTTGTGTGTGTGTGTACCTGTGCATAACAACAGCATTTGCCCCAGCAGTGTCCGTAGGCTACACTGGATCTGTTTAACACGTAGGCTTTCGCGACCAATGTTATTCATAATCAACGTTTTTGGGTTTAGATCGCGTTATTTATAAATGTGTCGTAACCCTCCACCACCCGACACGGCCAATCAGTAAAAATGTGTCACGTTGACAAAAGACAAATAGTTCACTGCTTTAGCCCACCGGTGTGTTGAAGCCACAACATTTACAATTTGAGTACGACGTTTTGCTGGTAATTGCATCCAGCATCATCGGGCAATTCGCCAGAATGGTGAGGCTCTGCTGTGTCTCCCGTTCTTATATAGAGCAGCAGCAGGGTGACGTCATCATTAACTCATTAACTCATCAGGTGCAAAGAAGCTTTAGCCCACACCGGTGGGCTAAAGCAGTGAACTATTTGTCTTTTGTCAACGTGACACATTTTTACTGATTGGCCGTGTCTGGTGGTGGAGGGTTACGACACATTTATAAATAACGCGATCTAAACCCAAAAACGTTGATTATGAATACACTGGATCTGTTGGAAGTGGGAGGTTTATTCGATGAGCTATGAAGCTCTTTTTCATAAATGTCAAGACAGGGCACGGGGGTAAGAGACAGTACAAAACATGATAGTAGTGCAAAGTACAATAAAGGTAAACAATTTAACACGTACAGTAGGCTTTCGCGACCAATAATATTCATAATAAAGGTTTTTGGGTTAGATCGCGTTATTTATAAATTCATGGAGGGCTTCACTATTCTTGAAAATTGCCCGATGATTCTAGATGTAATTACCAGCTCAACGTCGTACTAAAAAATGTAAATGTTGTGGATTCACTCTTCAACACACCGGTGGGCTAAAGTAGTGAACTATTTGTCTTTTGTCAACGTGACACATTTTTTACTGATTGGGCGTGTCGGGTGGTGGAGGGTTGCAACACATTTATAAATAACGCGATCTATCCCAAAAACCTTTATTATGAAAGGTAAACAAATTACCCAAACACATACAAATACAACTAAACCATCCCCATCCTACCAGGCAAAACCCACTGAGGTATTAACTTATTTTTCAGAAGCTACCTGGCCACAAAGTGGCTAATCAGTGTGACATTTATAGCACCTCACTTGGTATGCAGGAGAATATGGACTCCATCCCGACCCTGACGCCTGCTGTATAAATTCTAGATTTGAAGCTTTCGTGACTGCAACCAGTCTACACAACAACCAGTCTACACAACAAAGGCTCATACCTAGCAGCCTGCTTCAGCTGCACCGAACCTCACAATAATAATTTCCGGGTGCCTGCCTTGGCTCCTCCCACGCTCAACCAGTATATATACAAGTGTAATAATCCTTCGGGAGACGGCTTCGGAATCAGTCCTTTTATTTCCACTCCACAGTACACTTTGCTCACTCACTCTCCGTTGCTGGCAGACAACTGAGAGAGGACAGACTACGCACTCAGTCCCCACCGCGCACGTGGCATCCCGAGCCCCCGTCCGCGCGTGACCCTGCTCTTGTCAGTTTCAGTCTGCTCCCGATCGTTCTCTCTCACTCGCTCTTAATACCTTCGTCACGTGGTTCCCCCAGCCAATCGTTCATGGACAGCTTCGACCATTCTCGATGGTTTCCTGTCAATCCCGGGACCACGCCCCTCATCCGGCTCCCCATTAGCTGGGGCCCCGAATGGCTAGGCCAATCACTCCTGATGACCTGTCGTGATGACGCATGGGCCATGGTCCCTATCTCAACCCTTATTGGCTACAAGCAGGACCGGCAAGCCAATCCCCACGTGAACCCTCTATGGCTGTTATTACATCACCCCCCCCCCCGCCCCCCCGGTGAAAAAATTTAGCCGTCTCGGCTGGGAAAAGGGTGAAGAACCAATTCCGCAACATCTTATTAGGGCACCAAGGTGCGTTTAACAATTTGAGGGTGAACCGGCATTCCCGCGCCTAACAACATGTAAAACAGTCACCCATAATAATTGTAAAAAAAAATCACAACATACATTAGGGCGCCCCTGCAGCGCGGTAAAGACAGGGAATCAGCGAACGATCAAACGTTAACGAAACGGAAGAGATTTCGACCGCGTACGCGACGCGGGACCCTTTCCGCTCCCAGCGCAAGGTCGCTTTGCTTCCGGATGGACAGGAGGTGGCAGGCTCGAAAAAGAAGTCGGTTGTTGGAGCTTGGTCACGTCCAGGGCGGGCCCCGTTGGAGGGGGGGCAGCGGGGGCTTCCTCAGCCCTCAGAACCTGTTCATCTGCAGGAGGCACAACACAGTCCCCCCTGGGATCAACGGGCGTGTCAAGCGGCGCAGTCGGCCCAGCAGAACCCAGCAGGTCAGCTATTGGGGATGAAGGACCGACACGCGCGTCAACATAGGGTTTAAGTCGCGAGGAATGAACATACCACCGACGTTTGCCGTATTGAACGCGGATACTTTGCGAGTTCCGAACATCTACGAGCGTCACAGGCCCCCGCCATGGCCTGTGCAGTTTAGGGGATGTGCCCACCGATACCTGGGGGCAGTGAAGCCACGCCAGGTCTCCCACTGACCAAGGCATGCGAGTATGCGATCGACGCGCATACCGTTCGTTCCTTGCCTGAGCACGGGCCGTCACACACCGGGCAGCCTCTCGCGCTTCCGTTACTCGTTCAAGCGAGTCACGCACGTGGTGAGGCAGGGAGCGGGACGGTTGTTTACTCGGCGTACCCAGTTGCACATCGATGGGTGGAACATTTTCACGGCCATACATAAAAAAAAACGGTGAGTATCCCGTGGACGTGTGCGGAACCATGCGGTATGCCGCCAAGACGCCTGGTATGTGCAAGTCCCAATCGGTTTGCTTTTCACTGACCGTGTGACAAAGCATAGCGGAAAGGGTACGGTTGAATCGTTCCACCATACCATCTGTTTGTGGATGGTATGGGGAGGTGCGAACTTTCTTTGTACCTAGCGCGTCACAAACTTCCCTAAGCAATTTAGAGGAGAAATTCCGGCCTTGATCTGTGAGCAGCCTTTCAGGTGCCCCCTTGTCCATGACATACCCGTTCAAGAAAGCGTCGGTGATGGACGCTGCCGTTTGGTCGGGCAGAGGCCAGGCCATCGGCCATCGAGAAAAATATTCCACCCCGACCTGAAGGTATTTATTGCCCCTAGCCGACGGGGGAAACGGCCCCAGAATGTCGAGAGCCACTAATTCGTTGATACGGGACACTTCAATGGAACGCAACGGTGGTACATAGTGGTTCCGAGGCAGCTTACTTTTCGCACAGTCATGGCACGAGCGGACAAAATCATTGATGTCCGCCGTCATACCGGCCCAGAAAAAATCCTTTTGCATCGCGGCCACAGTCTTTTGGACGCCGAGGTGCATCAACTTATCAGCGTGCAGAGCACGGAGCAGGTCGTAGCAAAGCGAAGTAGGCACCACCAAGCGTGGTCGGTCAGACACCCCGTCAGTACACATTAGCAATCCCGACTTACCCCGGAACATCTGCTACTTCCAGCCCGCCAATTGCGATTTCTGTTTCCCAACCAATTTACGTAGCGGAGACAGCGAGGCATCGGCCTCCTGCTCGCGCATCCAGACCGCGTGCGGCAGCCGTAAGGTATCATCGGTGTCCACCGACACCTGCTGGTCCTCCTATTTCGCTTTCGCCCCTGCGTCGTCCTCATTCGCTATCGCCCCCATAACCGGGCAGGGCGACGTGTGCGGTGCGTGCCCGTCAGGCAAGTGCACGGAGAAACGGGCGGCAGCCTTGAGAGCGCATCAGCATTCGCATGACGGGCCCCCTTTCGGTATGTTATATCGAAGGAAAATTCCTGTAACGATTCCAACCACCGGGCCAATTGGCCTGACGGCTGATCCAATTTGAGGGAATATTGCAAAGCCGCATGATCAGTGCGGACCAGGAATTTCCGTCCATACAGGTACGGTCGGTACAATCGAACAAAATGGACAATTGCCAAAAGTTCCCGCCTTGTCACGCAATATCGCGTTTCCGCAGGGGACAGAACCCTGCTGCCATACGCCACCACCCTCTCAACCCCGTCCTTACGTTGCGACAAAACGGCCCCAATGCCGATATCACTAGCATCCGTATCAAGGATGAACGGCTGTGAAAAATCTGGGTAATGTAACGTAGGCGCCGTGGCAAGGTGGTCCCGAAGTGCCATAAAGGAACTTTCTTCCTCCGCCCCCCATTTAAACCTTTGATTTTTGCCAGTCAGAACGTGTAATGGTTTTGCCAACGTCGCAAAGTTCTTAACGAAGCGGCGATAATAGGAAGCGAATCCAATAAACCGCCGAACATCACCCACTGAAGTGGGTGTGGGCCACTCACGTACACACTTCGTTTTCAGAGGGTCAGTGGATACACCGTCCGAACTGACAATATGACCCAGGTAACGGATGGAGTGTTGCAGGAGGTGGCATTTCCTCGGTTTAAACTTAAGGTCAGCCGCACGCATTCTTTGAAAAACTGTCTCAAGGCGTTGGAGATGTTCCTCGAACGTGCGGCTAAAGACAATTATATCGTCTAGATATATGAGGCACGTTTCCCACTGCAGTCCCGCCAACACCAATTCCAAGAGCCGCTGAAACGTGGCCGGAGCCGCGTTCAAAGAGGCCTTGCGGCGTGCGGAATGCCGTTTTGGGTTTTGACTCGTCATCGAGGGGAAGCTGCCAGAAGCCCGAGGACAGATCAAGGGTGGAAAAGAATTTAGCACCCGATAAAGCATCTAATGAGTCATCCATCCTCGGTAAGGGGTACGCGGCCGCTACCGAGATTTTGTTCAACCGGCGGAAATCAACGCAAAACCTCGTACCACCATCTTTTTTCTAAACCAAAACGACGGGCGCGCCCCAAGGACTATTGGATGGCGAGATAATATCCGCCGCCAGCAATTCATCTACCGCCCCACGCACGTGTTCCCTTTCCGCCGGGCTCATGCGGTGAGGGTGCATACAGACTGGCGGCGACGCACCGGTTTCAATATGGTGCGACAAAAGCGATGTGCGTCCGAGGTCCAAATAATTTCTGCTGAACACATCAGCGTACTGCAGCAACAGTGAACGCAAGGCGTTCCTTTGTTCATTTGACAAGGAAGAATTCTCTCCGCATAAATCCGCGATCCAGCGTTCTTGTGAACGATCATGCGGAGGCCCATCCGCGGGCATCCGAGCGCGCGGCGGTTTTTCACAAGAGGCGAAATTGGTAGTGGCGTGAGCCAGCACCGATCCCTCCGGAACAACAACGCGATCAGGTCCCCCATTCAAGACCTGTATGAAAGGTGCCTGACCTGGGCGCACGATCGTTTGTGCCGCCGCCAAAGAAAAATATTTCGATACGGTATTCGATGGGATAATAGCACGCCTTTCGCACGCCTTTCGCACCCCTTCCCATTTGAAGTGGTTTTCGGTAACGTAGCGGAATAAGCATTTGCGCTCCCGATGGAACCTCCACCGTAGCCGCAACTACAGCAGTAACTGCGTTACCTGTAGGCGCCTTGGCCAGCAGGGAAGGCAGGAACGCCATCCTACGACCCCCCGGCATTTCCAAACAGTCCTGGTCGACCCGTATTCGGAACGGCATCCGGCGCAGGAAATCCGTACCCAACAAGCATGGAACAGCTAGCGAGCGAGAAATTAACACAGGTCCTGCGGCGGTAATATTTCCGATAGCGATGCTCACATCCACCTGTCCGCAGATACCCATGCTCCCCCCATTGGCGGCAACACACGCATCATTAACCTTGCGTATTCTCGACGCAGGAATGGACAACAAATGAAAAATTACATCCGAAATGATGGTAGCCGATGCGCCAGTGTCCACCAAGATACGGACGTCAACGCCGTCGATGGTACCGTGTACCGTCGACGAGCCTGACGCCGCAGCCACAATCCTGCGAGCCAATTTCTTCCACTGTGTAGCAGAGCGTGTCAATCGAGCAGGAGAAGTAAAATTACCCTTAGGAGTGTAAGAATGAGTGCGAGTGGATGAGTGATGTGACATGACCTGCCGGGTGTGCGATTTGTGCCAACTCGCCCGAGGTTGTTGCAGTTCCGCAGCAGGTGGAGGAGATGGAGGTCCCCTCGGCGGAAGAGGCGAAAGCAGAGGTCGGCAGCAGCCGTCGCGGGCGAAATGGCCTCATCTGCCGCACTTGAAACACGCGGCCGACGTCGGCCGGCGGTCGGACGACCCGGCCCTTGCGCGCGGACGGCCCGTGTAGTCGCCACGCTGGTCGCGCAGCTGCCGTCCCGGAATCCCGTGCGGAACAGCAGCAGCCAGCAACGTCGTCGTCGCCCGAGTCGTCAGAGCAGTGGACAACCAGTCGCGGAGACCACCCCAAAGGCGGCCCGCCGATATCGGGTTTCCCCGTCCACGCCGCCATCTGGTCCCAACGCTTGCTATTAAACTTAGCGTCCAGGCAGCGCGCCACCCATCGCGATGAAAGCGGTTCATGGCCGCACACTGGTAGAGAGATGTTGAGCTCCTGAGACAACTCCAGCATGCGGGAAAGGATGAGTGGATCCAAATGATCGGCCGTCGCGTCGGGGTAGGCGGCCATGGCCAGCGCCATCAACGCCCCTCGATAAGCCAACGGCGATTCCTCTGGTGCTCGGCGACGCGACATAAATTTTCTGGTGGCTGATGTCGGTGGGTCATAAAATTCCGCCATCTCTGCGAACGCATCCCGCAGTGTCTTCTTCTTGGACGCCGGGATGGAGCGGAAGACTCCCAGAGACACATCATCGAGAAGTGTAGGTAGCGCTCCCAGCGCTTCTTCCTCCGTCCAGTTCACAGATCTAAAAGCTGACTCGAAGCGCCACGTAAAAGCACTCCAATTGCCCCCGGCGATAAATTCTTTCATTTGTGGAAGGCGATGTCCGCGGTGGCACGCGCGCGCCGCGGGCGTCTCCGACTGCCGTTCCCGCTCTCCACCCGCTGCAGGCAAAATGGCGTCCGGCGGCCGCGTGGTGGTAGGTGCGCTCAAAATGGCGTCTGACGACTCCGGCGCAGCCACCCCACCCAAGACGATGGCGTCCTCCTGCGTGGCAGGAGCAATGACGGACTCCGATTCCTTTTCAGGACCTCTTCCCGCGGCGTCCAGCTGATCGGCGATCTGGCGACCCACGGCTGGTGAGGACGCCACCGCGGTCACCAGGCTTAGCAGAATGGCGCGTAACGACTCAATCTGCACCGCCATCAGCCGCCATTCGTCTTTTGTTCCTGCGGTGGTCGCATCTTCCCCCGGTCGACGCTGAGAGGCGTCGAGGAGAGTGTCATCAGCAGGCGGCATAAGGGCTGTAGCTCCCAACAGCTCATCTTCATCCGTCTCGACCTCTTCCTCCGATAGAGGCACGGGCAGGTTCTTTTTTCTGGGGTGTTTAGACATCTTGACGATCGTCCAAACATTCGCAGAATTACTTCTGACACCAGTGTAATAATCCTTCGGGAGACGGCTTCGGAATCAGTCCTTTTATTTCCACTCCACAGTACACTTTGCTTACTCACTCTCCGTTGCTGGCAGACAACGGAGAGAGGACAGACTACGCACTCAGTCCCCACCGCGCACGTGGCATCCCGAGCCCCCGTCCGCGCGTGACCCTGCTCTTGTCAGTTTCAGTCTGCTCCCGATCGTTCTCTCTCACTCGCTCTTAATACCTTCGTCACGTGGTTCCCCCAGCCAATCGTTCATGGACAGCTTCGACCATTCTCGACGGTTCCCTGTCAATCCCGGGACCACGCCCCTCATCCGGCTCCCCATTAGCTGGGGCCCCGAATGGCTAGGCCAATCACTCCTGATGACCTGTGGTGATGACGCATGGGCCATGGTCCCTATCTCAACCCTTATTGGCTACAAGCAGGACCGGCAAGCCAATCCCCACGTGAACCCTCTATGGCTGTTATTACACAAGGACTGTTTTCTTGGAATTTCTCTGACTTGATACAGCAATCGTGCTGTGACGGTTCCACCTGAAGACGGAAGCTTATGTTGCCTCCGAAACGTCGTGATTTTTATTTTACTTTTATTAATTTTAATTTTTTACCTACGTGACTTTACCGAAAAACCTAAGAATATGCCTGCTGTATATTTGGAGTTTGTATGTCGCGAACCCTGTGGTCGTGTGGTTTTTTCTCCGGGTCCTCTGGTTTTTGCCCGCCAAATTTATAAACAACGTGCATTTAGAGTACTTGGCTGCTATACATTTCCACGTGATAAGCCACTTTGTTGAGTTATCAATTGTGATAGCCAGGTCACTTCTGAAAAAGAGCCACATAGCTCAGTGTGGGCCTTATCTGTTATCATTCTAACAAATATTTAGTTTAATAGTTTAGATTGGTTTAATAGGGTTTAAGCCTATGGGAACCTCATTTGCCAGTAAAAATATGATAATTGTTTTTTTACCCTTCTATCTGGCAACAAAACTGACACCTTTTTACAAGGAGTCATGTTTGCATAGACCGCAATACCTGCAGTCATAATACAAACAAAAGAACATAACTCTGATAATGTGCACTGTCCTTGAAGTTGATTGGTCCACACCCGAGACAGCTTTCCTTAGAGCCTAGTCTCACATGGGTTGGACCAGATGACGCCAAAAGGCGCACAACTGAAAGACAATGCACTATCAGAGTATGAGAGCTCGGGGCAAGCATCTACACTATGGGAACCTCATTTGCCAGTAAAATATGATAATTGGTTTTTTACCCTTCTATCTGGCAACAAAACTGACACCTTTTTACAAGGAGTCATGTTTGCATAGACCGCAATACCTGCAGTCATAATACAAATGTAGGGGTGTTACGGAGGGGCTGTATACAATGGGATCAGATGGGAAAGAAACACAGTGGGCGTGGCTATGTCGGTGCACGGGCAGGTGCTCCCAGCGACGTCCGCATCGGGCAGCCTGGGGGGCTGACTCGGAGCTGGGATCCCCCGGGGCCCCACCCCTCAGCGGGGGGTTTGGTATAAAAGGGGATGAGCTGGTGGGCTCGGGAAGATATGTTAAGCTAAACCAGTGAAGACCGAAGATCGTCTAGATAGGGCCCTGGACTCCCCTGGATCGCCGCCCTTATCAGGGCCGCACAGGACCGAGCCAGCGGCGTGGTCCCGAGAGCCAGAGCCAGTGCTCTGGGACTCCGGGTACCGTAAGCCCGACTTACCAGTGTCGGGCCAGATAGCCTCCCCTAGCCCGTTAGTAGAGGACTAGGAGGTAGGTTAGGCATAGCTAGCAAGTGTATCCCCAGCTAGCCGGGTGAGGGGGCCGATACCCCCTCCAATGTTGTATGTCCGTGATTGTGCCAACTGACGCGGAATAAATACGTGTGCCTCCAACCCCGGCGTCCAAGAGTCCTCAACGATATTACACAAACAAAAGAACATAACTCTGATAATGTGCACTGTCCTTGAAGTTGATTGGTCCACGCGTGACGTTGTTTCTAAATGTGGAGGGAAAATCCAGAGGAACTGGAGAAAAATTCACGCGACCATGAGGAGAGAGACACGCAAACTCTAAATATACAGCAGGTGTCAGGGTCGGGATCGAACCCACAACGTCCTATATACCAGGAGAGGTTGTTAACATCTCATAGCAACCGTGACGCCAAACCACACGAACTCTCTTCTCTGTTGAAGCCCTCCCTCTGTTCGTGGCCAGCAGAAGACATCGACACTGAGAATCAGAACATTTATTTATACTGGAGGAATCCAATGAGCCTATCAAGCGCTTTTTTAATAGATGTCTCGTACACTGATATCGTCATCATCATCTCGTTGCTGAGCTCATTGATGCTGCTTCTGCTACTGCTGCCATCTCGTGCAACAGAGAAGCAGCAGCACACTCAACTTGTTGATGTCCAACTGAACACCGCAATTCGATGGTGTATCACTGGAACCCTGAAGTCGACCCCAACACCTTGACTGCCCCTGTTATCACCACGTCTTCCCCCCCCCACACCCATCCGCCGCTACGCTGCAACCCTCTGGGAAGTGCCCTGCGAATGGAGGATAACAGTCGCCCGCTTTCCATACATCAGGACCTCAATAGCGCCCTTCGTCGTCGCTTCAAGCCACGCAAGCCTCATTTTGGACCCCATGGGCTTAACCTTCAACGATGCAAGTTCAACCCCCCGATGAAGATTGGAGAGCTGAAGGGAGTTAAAAAAAAACTCACGATCATACCATCAAGGACTGAAGGGGTTTGGGGAATACGGAACAAATAAGATGAAGCCGAAACAGATACGGGCCCGGGCTATGCTCCCACGGTTATGAACAACCACCGCATGCAAGACCACTGAATTGCAGATGAAAATGACACCGTTGTTCCTTCGTGCCAGATGTTGATCATCGGTTGTTCGCTTGTTACGGTTGGAAGATCCGGCAGACCTTCCAATCATAACTCGTTTATTGCTGTCTTGAATTCCGTTCTGTATACACATGCACTTCACACCTACACACACAAAGTGTTTAATAACCAACAAAAGAGTTGTTTCTCTCTCCCTTCTCCCCTACCATCAGGGTTACCGCGAATCCATTGGATATGCACAGCTCGTGTTAAGTTGAGGACTTTTTCTTCGGGGCGGGGGGGTTATGTAGTGCGAATACTTACATTATCCGAGAATGCTGTCAAGGGGGGAAGGAGAGAGACAGTGAGTTGAGAGCGAGAGGGAACGCCCAAGGAGAGATAAATTACGTTATCGGGTGAGGTGGGGCGAGCGGGGCTCTTCATGGAGGGAATCGGAGTAAGGTGGACACGTGGGGTGTGAGCTCACGCAAGAATAAAGAAAAGTGTGGCCTCTTGGACTTCGTCTGGTGGACTCTTTACACATACATACACCGCACCTCCGATTAGCACGGTTGGCTGCGTACGGTGCAAAATAAGTTCAACATACATACACCACACCTCCGATTAGGGTGATTGGCTACGTATGGTGCAAAAGAAGTTCAACATACATACACCGCACCTCCAATTAGCATGGTTGGCTATGTACGGTGCGAAATAAGATAAATATACATAGATACACTGCACCTCCAATAAGCACGGCTGGCTATGTATTGTGCGATATAAGTTAAACATTCATACACCGCACCTTTGAAAAAGCACAGTTGGCTATGTACGGTAGAAAAGAAGTTCAAAATATATACAAAAATCAAGGGAATGCTAAATCACTGATAACGGAGTAGCTAGCGGTGGTCCTATCATGAGCCCCACAAAATACATTGATTAGGGGTAAGTTAATTATCACCACCTTGACACACACCCTTCTGTGTCCAGCCCTCGTGTCACGTGAGCATGGATTGGGGGCAGCTTGGGTTTAAAAGTGAGGCGGGCATCCCCAGTCCTACCTGCACCCCACCTCCGTTCCACTTCTCGTCGAGTGCCGAGGTGAGTGGCGGCGTTTGCAGCACATGCAGGGTGGCAACGGTAAAGCATTGTGGGGGGAGGGGACGATGGTGATGAAGGTGGTGATCGAGTTGGTGATGGTGGTGATCATGGTGGTGATTGATGATGGTTGGAGTGGTGATGATTGTTGTGATGGTGGCGGTATTGGTAATAGTAGTGGTGGTGATGGAGGTGGTAATGATGGCAGTGGTTATGATTGTGGTGCTGGTGGTGCTAGCAGTGGTGATAGTGGTGGTGACGATGGTGATGGAGGTAGTGATGATGGAGGTATTGATGATGGCGGTGGAGATGTTGGTGTTTGTAGTTGTAGAAGCGGTTGTTCAGGTGATTGTGGCTCCTAATTAAATTTTCAATTCAATAATCAGTAAAAAAAAATTGTTTTTACTGCCTTTCATTTTTTTCTGTCTCATTTATGTAATTTTATTCATGTAATTATCATGAATTTAACGTTTGGATACAGTTTGCATTACATGTTCACAGATAAAAAAAAAATCCATTCCCAGACAGACATTCTATGACTGTAACGTGATCGTGACAATTGCTTGCGTTAAGCGACGACTTACGGTATCATCAATCTTCCTTTATCGACCATACTGCAGCAGACCCTTGGCTTTCGCGGGTTTATCGCTCACGGGTTTGACCTATCGCAGGCAACCTCTGCACACCCATTTAGTTATGGCGGGGGTTCGTTTTGGCCTTTCGCGGGCATGCCCGAAAGGATCACTTGAGAAGCTTCTCGATTAATGGTGCTATGTGGCTGATGCCTGGCTGGGCGAGCGAGGGATGCGAGGCAGTCAGCTCCACCTCAACCTTTGAATCTCGCAGACAATCAAAGACCCGCCGACAATGATCACCCTGTATAGCAGGCATGTCCAAAGTCCGGCCCGCGGGCCAATCACGGCCCGCGGTCAGATTTCATACGGCCCGCAGCTTCGGTCTCATAATGTGTTATTCATGGCTCGCTATCGTCAGAAAAAATAAATCATAAAACTTCCTCCTTCTGCCACACGGTGGGAGCACCATTATAATGCCCTCTGGCTTTGCATACGTGCCGCGAACCTTTTTCGAATTATTTCTGCCATGGCGACTGCAAAAAAAAGAGAAAAGTTGACAGTGAGGGCCGCCGCTTTCAGGAGCGGTGGGAATTACAATACTTCTTCACTGGAAATCGAGGCAATTGTGTTTGTCTAATTTGTAAAGAGACGGATGCCTTTTTTAAGGATGTCAACGTAAAGAGACACTACAAAACTAAACATGCTACAACATACGACAAGCTAACAGGGAGTGACCGCGCTGAAAAAGTGAAGCAACTCCGTGCTGCTCTGGCATCGCAACAGCGATTCTTCACGCGGGCCTGTGAGTCAAAGAAAAACATCACCAAAGCCAGCTACGAAGTGGCCATGTTAATAGCTAAACATGGCAAACCTTTTACTGAAGGTGCATTTATCAAAGACTGTGTCATGAAAATGGTGTAGAACATTTGCCCCGAGAAGAAGCAAGAATTTATGAATGTTTGCCTGGCACGCAACACTGTGGCACGGAGAATTGAGGACATATCGTCAGATATTCAGAGACAACTGGGGGACAGGGGAGTGGCTTTTGATTATTTATCATCAGCCTGCGATGAAAGCACCGATGCATCTGACACTGCATAACTATTTATTTTTTTAAGGCGGAGTTGATGACAACCTGAACGTGACAGAGGAGCTGCTTGACCTCAAAAGCCTTAATGGGCAAACCAGAGGAACAGATTTTTTCGTTTCTGTTTGTGAAGCTGTTGATGATATGAAACTACCATGGAGTAAAGTTTATGGGATCATTACCGATGGTGCACCTGCCATGGCTGGTGAGCGAAGTGGATTGTCCACACTGATCTGCAATAAAGTCAGCGAAGAAGCAGGCAACGCTTTTAAACTTCACTGTATCATTCACCAGCTGGCTCTCTGCGCCAAAAATCTCAAATTTGACGATGGTATGAAACCAGTGGCAAAGGCAATCAATTATATTCGCTCTAAAGCTCTATACCACTGACAGTTTCAGCAGTTCTTGCGTGACATCCAGGCTGAATACGGTGACGTAATATATCACAACAATGTGAGGTGGCTAAGTCGGGGGTCCGCACTGCAGCGATTTTTCTCTCTCAAAGAGGAAATTGGACATTTTTTGGATGAGAAGGGACAACCAATGGAAGAACTGTCCGATCCTATATTGTTGGCAAATCTGGCTTTTTTGGTTGACATAACAAAGCATCTGAATGCGCTGAATGTTAATCTTCAAGGAAAAGATGCAGTGGTGAGCCAGCTATATGCTCACATCAAGGCCTTTGGAACCAAACTGCAACTTTTCCAAAGACACTTGTCCCAAACAGAGCCCTGCACCGTGCACTTCCCAGCTTTGAAATAGGTCATTGACAGTTTCCCACAGGACAACATCGGTGCGTAAATGAAGAGTTATGCAACAGCTATCGCAACTCTTTCTGTGGAATTTAACAAACGCTTTCGGGACTTTGCAGTTATTGAAAAGGACATGTTGCTTTTCTCTTCTCCCTTCTCGGTGAACCCTGATCATGCTCCTCCACAGCTGCAGCTGGAGCTCATTGAGCTGCAGTGTGACGATAAGTGCCGCGGAAAACACCAGCAGTGTTATCTTGTTGACTTTTACCAGCAGCTGGACAAAAGCAGGTTTCCAGAAATGCGGTCATTCGCTAAGAAAATGCTGAGCTTATTCGGCTCCACATATTTGTGTGAGCAAACATTCTCAGTCATGAACTTAAAACAGAACCAATTGAGGTCAACGATGAGTGACTCCCACTTGCATGACATTTTACGCATCTCAACCACTGCCCTCAAGCCAGACCTGGTCTCTTTACTGAAATCTAGATCTCAGTATCACCCTTCTCATTAGTATCAGCAAGTTATCTGTTCCTTGATCAATCTGAAATTGAGTGTTTTGAACGGTAACATCTGTCACTATTAACAGTGAAAAGCCTAAAGCACACTAATGCACTTGGACTTATGGCACTTGTTTTATTAAACGCTTGAATAAGATTTGGTTATAACTGTTGATGTTATGTACCTGTAGATGTGACACAAACTATTGCTTTCTGAAAGATCTTGTAAAAGGCAAGGGCAAAATTCACTCATTTAAAAGTTTAATGATAACAGACCACTTTGCATTACTTATAACTCCTGTTTAAAATGTTCATGAGGTAAAGATATTTAATTCATGGAAATTTAAGGTATTCTATACAGTTTGTTCAATGTTATCTGACTGAATGAAAGGCAGAATTGTGTTTTTAGAATTGTTCACGTCTGCCTGAGTGACTTATATTTGGTTACATTGTCATTTGAAAAATAAAGGTAATTGTGACAATGAAAATTGTTTTATAACAGTGTGTGTTTTCACGTAACTTTTGTGGTAAAAAAATGTCGGAAGGAACTATTGACCCCCGGGCATCTTCGCTTTATCAAATTTGGCCCTCTTTGCAAAAAGTTTGGACACCCCTGCTGTATAGCCTATTAACAGACTGTTGGGGCAAGTGCTGTTAGCGAGCACCTTTTAAGGTCGTAAGGGGTGGGTGGTCAGCTGCCTTTTGTCTTTCTAGTGGCGACATATATATATAGAACCAGGTTCTTATTTGAGGCTGATTTAACCTAGGGGAGGACCCAGACCGGTTCAGATTATCTTCACTGGTGTTGGCCGTGAGCGGTAGTCGAGTTCGGTCGCCGGTTTCGTAACGCAGCGTAGCGCTAACCTTAGCACGACCGCTTCCCACTCATGGACAAACAAACACACCCGCTTTGGATCATCATCAGTAAAGTATTGAGTATTTAAAGATTTTTTATTTTCTAGGAATATTTTTTGTAACGGTTTTTTTTCATGTTTACTTAAATGATTTATTTTTTTGTTTATTTGTCACGCATTATGGTACTTATTTAAATTGTGATGTTGCCTATTGTTGGATGCCGTGTACCTAACGTCGTTATTTAGGGTAAGGCATTGAATATCGCGGTTTTGGCTATCGTGGCACTTTCCAAGAACGTAACCTCCCCCCCCCCATATCCAAGTGTCTCCTCTACTGTGGAGAAACGATCAAAGAGTCGAATTTCCTGGCTGACTGCTAGCTGGGCACCTCTCCAGCCCAACAATAACTCGATTGTTAGTGGCTGCTGCGGGTCATTGCCATCAAACTAGCTGGGTAACTGGCTCCACGGGATTTTCCGTGTAACATATAAATGTTGAACTGATTTGCAGAAGAGATATGCTCGAACTAAAAAAATCCTCAAATTTTTTAATCTGCGCTCCTATAACCGCAATTCTTTCGCCAGAATATCATTTAAATGCTCACAAGCCATATTATCTTGCCATATCATTACGTAGAAAGTGTATTAGTGCTCCAACTGCAAGATTGAGAGTAGAGCATGAAAATAACACCCGTCTCTTATTTTAGTGCCAGAACAAGTACATACAGTGAGGGAAAAAAGTATTTGATCCCCTGCTGATTTTGTACGTTTGCCGACTGACAAAGGAATGATCAGTCTATAATTTAAATGGTAGGTTTATTTGAACAGTGAGAGACAGAATAACAACAAAAAAATCCATAAAAACGCATGTCAAAAATGTTATAAATTGATTTGCATTTTAATGAGGGAAATAAGTATTTGACCCCCTCTCAATCAGAAAGATTTCTGGCTCCCAGGTGTCTTTTATACAGGTAACGAGCTGAGATTAGGAGCACACTCTTAAAGGGAGTGCTCCTAATGTCAGCTTGTTACCTGTGTAATAAAGGACTCTTTCACAGTGTCGATCTCTGTTGTCCTTTATTTGGGTTCGTGTAATCTCGCTCCCACGGCGTCCTTGCTCAGGCCCGCTTCTCCTCCGTCGATCACTCCACAGCCACCCTGCTGCTCTGTTCTGCAACCACACTGCTGCTCTGCCCTGCAGCCACACTGCTGCTCCGCTCTGTAGCCCCACTGCTGCTCCGCCCTGCAGCCACACTGCTGCTCCACTCTGCAGCCCCACTACTGCTCCGCTCTGCAGCCCCACTACTGCTCCGCTCTGCAGCCAGCCTTCCACAGCCCGCTAGCCCCCTGCGCCCTGACACCGTTGGCCGACGGTGCCCAGGTCTCCCAACACGTGGCGATCGTGCCACCCTCCCCGTACTGCCCAGCGTGGCCTCCTCCCGTTTCACTCCGTCTCAACTCCCCGATCCCCTTCCGGTTCTCTCCCTAAATCCTCTCCCCCACGTGACCCTAACTCCTCCCTCTCCTCACGTGACCCAGACTCCGCCCCCCTCAATCCTTGCTCGCATTACACGACCCCCCCCCCCCCCCCCCGATGAAAAACCCAGCCGTCCCCGGCTGCAACAGAATAAAATAATGCAAGCAACTTTTTAACCATCGGGCATCACCGGACAACGGAGATTATAACAAGACGATAACAAGAACAACAAGAACAACAATCAACGAAAGGAAAGGGATTTGGAACGTGTGCGGGCCGGCGGCCAGTCCCGATTGGGCGGCGGCCCCCCCACAGACCGAGAATGCGACGGGGTTTCAAGAGCGACGGGATTAGAACCGCCCGCCGCTGTTGGAGGCCCGTCAACACCAAGGTCCCGTTCCCCAGAGAGACCCGAGTCCGGGTCTCCCGCAACCGTGTCTGTGGTGGGGTTGGAAGGGCAGCGGGGTCAAGTTTCCCCATCGCCGTGGTAGGCCCACCCAGAGCAGGATTCGTTGCATCCGCCTGTGTCACGGCCGGTTCGTCTGTAGAAGGCACGACAGGCGCGCTTGCAGGGTCAACAGGCAAAGGCAGAGGTGTGTCAGATGCAACAGACACCGGCAAGGCAACATCAGGAGATGACGCATCCGTCAGCGGGGCCACGTAGGGCTTCAACCGAGACGTATGGACGTACCAGCGCCGCGATCCGAACCGAACACGCGCGGACTGCGGGTTAGGAACCTCAATAAGCTTAACCGGCCCCTGCCATGGTTTATGCAGCTTAGGGGAGGACCCCGCCCGCACCTGCGGGCAGTGCAGCCAGGCCATGTCCCCCACTCGCCAGGGGCATTTACCATTCGAGCGCCGGGCGCAACGTTCATTCCGTGCCTGGGTCTTGGCAGTAGCCAATCGGGCCCCCTCCCGTGCCTCGGTGACGCGTCAAATAGTGTCTTAAATGTATTCGGGGAGAGGCTTAACAGGACCCTTCGCCCCCGTACCCAGCTGTACGTCCACCGGCGCCACATTCTCGCGGCCGTACATTAGAAAAAATGGAGAATACCCTGTAAACGCATGAGGCATCATCCGATACGCGGAGAGTACCCCAGGGATATGCAAATCCCAATAAGCTTGTTTATCGTTAACCGTGTGACATAGCATGGCCGACAGCATCCGATTAAGCCGTTCCACCATGCCATCCGTCTGCGGGTGGTAGGGAGACGTACGAACCTTCTTGGTTCCCAGAGCAGCGCACACTTCCGCCAATAATTTAAAAGAAAAATTTCGCCCCTGATCCGTGAGCAGCCTTTCCGGCGCCCCTTTGTCCATTACATATCCAAACAGGAAGGCGTCCGTGATAGACGCCGCCGACTGGTCGGGTAAGGGCCAAGCCATCGGCCAGCGGGAAAGATATTCCACCCCGACCAGCAAAAATGTATTGCCCCTAGCGGATGGCGGGAAGGGTCCCAAAATATCCAACGCCACCAACTCGTTAATTCGAGACACCTGTATAGACTGCACCGGCGGCACATATGGGTTTTTAGGCGGATTCCGCCGGGCACACTCGGGACACGCCCGAATGTGTCCGACGATATTCGTCGTCATGCCGTGCCAGAAGCAGTCTCGCTGCAACGTCAACAAAGTTTTCTGCACCCCGAGATGTAATAGAGTGTCGCAGTGCAGAGTCCGAATCAATTCGTACCGTAACGACGACGGTACTACCAGACGCCAGCGATCATGCAACCCCTCCCTCCACATCAGCAACCCATCCCGGAGAGCGGCCCCCGGCGTCCCACCGGACAGCAGTCCCCCCGCTCCCTTCGCAGCCTGACTCCGTAAAGTCCCCAACGAGTCATCAAGCAATTGCTCGCGAATCCATACCGAGCGCAGCAGGTTCAGAACGCCATCGGCCGGTCCTGGGCACACTGGAGCCTCAGGCACCTCGACAGCTGACACAACAGGCCAAGGGGGTTGCTGAACCGGCGTACACCTATTCGTACCCGACGCGCAAGTGCAAGGGGACCCCTGCGGTAATCTGGAGAGCGCGTCCGCGTTCGCGTGACGCGACCCCTTCCGATATTGAATTTCGAAGGAAAATTCCTGCAGGGTTTCCAACCATTGTACCAGTTGGCCACATGGTTGGTCAAC
Source organism: Lampetra fluviatilis (assembly GCF_964198595.1). Lineage (NCBI taxonomy): Eukaryota > Metazoa > Chordata > Hyperoartia > Petromyzontiformes > Petromyzontidae > Lampetra > Lampetra fluviatilis. The sequence continues at coordinate 1,222,504 of NC_136339.1, forward strand.
TCTCAGGGCATATTGCAGAGCCGCATGGTCCATGCGCACAATAAACGAACGGCCGTATAGATACGCCGATATTGGTGGAGAAAATAGACAATAGCCAATAGTTCGCGGCGAGTAACGCAGTAGCGGGTTTCTGCCGGGGACAGTACGCGGCTACCGTAGGCCACCACGCGTTCCACGCTGCCCTTGGACTGTGACAGAACGGCCCCGATCCCGGTGTCACTAGCGTCCGTATCCAGAATAAAAGGGCGATCAAAATACGGATAGTCCAATGTCGGCGCCATCGCCAAACGATCGCATAGGCCCTCAAACGCCGTTTCCTCCGGCGGTCCCCAACTGAATCTCCGACCCTTCCCGTAACGAGGTGCAAGGGTCTAGCGATCATAGCAAAGTTCGGAACGAACCTGCGATAATATGAGGCGAACCCAAGGAAGCGACGTACGTCCCCAACTGAGGCCGGGGTTGGCCAGTTGCGAACGCACGCCGTCTTCTCTGGGTCCATGGCCACCCCGTCCCCACTGACTATGTGTCCCAAATAACGCACGGATCGTTGCATTAGGTGACACTTTTTGGGTTTAAATTTCAGATTGGCGGAGCGCATCCTAGCAAACACCGTTCCCAATCTCTATAGATGTTCGTCAAATGTGCGGCTAAAGATGATGACATCGTCTAAATATATCAAACATGTCTCCCACTGCAGACCCGTTAACACCAGCTCCATCAACCGCTGAAAAGTGGCGGGGGCAGCATTCAAGCCCATCGGAAGACAATTAAACTGAAATAAGCCCTGCGGCGTACGGAAAGCCGTCTTTTCCCTCGAGGACTCATCCAGGGAAAGCTGCCAGAATCCCGAGGAGAGATCAAGCGTTAAAAAAATATTTCGCCCCAGACAAGGCATCGAGGGAATCATCCATATGCGGCAGGGGGTACGCGTCTGCCATGGACACTTTGTTTAATTTGCGAAAATCAACGCAAAATCGCAGTTTCCCATCCTTTTTCTTCACAAGGACTACCGGCGCGCACCATGGACTGTTAGACGGGGATATTATGTCAGCAGCCAGCATGTCCTCCACTGCACCGCGAACATGATCCCGCTCCGTCGGGCTCAACCGATGCGAGTTCAACCAAATCGGAGCGGCGTCCCCCGTATCAATGTGGTGGGAAAGCAAGGAGGTGCGTCCCAAGTCAAAATCATCCGAGCTGAACACGTCGGAATAGCTTAGCAACAGCGCGCGAAGCGCGGACCGTTGTTACCCGGTCAGGGATGAGTTCTCCCCGCACAACTCGCCAACCCATCGATCATCCTGCCCCGTGGGGCCCGAAACCCCCCCCTACCATGTCCCGGCGGCCCCGGTCGTCATGGGCCGTGAACGCAGTCGTGGCATGAGCCAAATCCGTTCCGGCCGGTACGCTAACATTCTCCGCACTCCCATTCAGCACTTGTAAAAACGGAGGCTGACCCGGCCGGACAATCGTTTGTGCCCCAACTAGTGCCGAGCCGCCCGTTATAGCAAAATTGCAGTTCAATGCAATTTTGATTAACCCTTATTTGAATGGGCATTTTTGCAAGGAAATCGGTCCCCAACAAACAGGGCACCGCGAGGGACCTGGAAATCAAAACGGTCCCTGAAGCCGACACCCCCCCAATCGATATGTTGGCATCCACCTGGCCCACAATGCCCATACTTCCCCATTTGCCGCTATGCAAGAGTCATAAACCGGTCGCACTCTCCCCGGCGGAATGCCCAAGAGATGGAAAATGACGTCTGAGATAATGGTCGCGGACGCACTGGAGTCCACCAAAATACGCACCTCGACCCCCTGAATAGAACCAGGCACAGTGGACGACCCAGTAGCGGCCGCAACCACCCTTCGTGCCAATCTCTGCCACTGCGTCAGCGAGAGACATGGGTCAATCGGCGGCCCCCCGTTGTTAACGACACACGGACCGCGCGGCGATGGTGATGCATGAGGTGACAGGCCTTGCCGGGTGTCTGATGCGCACCGACTTGCCTGTCCTGGATGGTCCTTTCGCGTCACGTCCGTGGCCGAGGCCTCCTGCTGGGGCGGTCCCGGGATGCGAGCCCAACAATCCCTGGCAAAGCGGCCCTTACGGCCACAACGGAAACACTCCACGTCGTTTCGGCGCGCGGCACCCCCTCTGTCCCGACGCTCCCGCGTCGGCGGCCCGGACCCCAGCCCCGCTCCCCCTCGAGCAGGCCACTGGGCGGAAGCGGCCGTCAACTCCTGCGGACCCTTGTCGTCAGGAACGTAGACCGCCTTCTTAGGATCCCACCCTGTAGCACCGCCTTCGACGATGGGGCCCCCCATCCAAGCTGACACCTGTTTCCACCGTCGAAGGTTAAATTGGGCATCTAAGCACTTAGCTGCAGCACGGGACGTCAACTTATCATGGCCGCACACCGGCATGGGGATCCCCAAGTCTCTCGATAATTCCAGTATCTTGCCCAATACGAGGGGTTCCAACAAATCAGGCTCCGTCTCAGGATATGCGGCCATAGCCAGTTCCAGAATGGCGCCTCGGAATGCCATTCATCAGGCGCCCGTTGCCGCTGTACGAATCTACGATGAGCATCGTCCGGAGGCTCATACGCGTCCGCCATTTCCTCAAAGACCCCCTGTAGCGTCCTCTTCTTTTCGGCCTTGATGGAGCGGAAGAACCTGACAGACTCGTCGTCGAGAAGTGTTGGTAGGACTTCCAGGGCCTCCGCGTCCGTCCATTTGGCGAATCGTACAACCGCTTGAAAACGGCAGGCGGACGCGCTCCAATCGCCACCGATGGAGAACTCTTTAACAGTTGTTAAATGATGGCTGCGGGTCCTTGCTCCGCCGTCCTCCGTCGATGGTGACTCGTGCGGCAGCGACAAGATGGCGTCACTCCGCAACGTGTTCAAGATGGCGGCTCCCCGCGGTGGAGGGCGTAAGATGGCGGCTTCCCGCCGTTCCTCCTCGGCCACGCCCAAGATGGCGGCTTCGTGCCGCGTGGTGGAGAGGACTGACGGCGTCGGCAAGGCCCCGGCCCGCTGTTCCCCGCTGGGCCTCCCCGAAGTCGTCGCCGGCGTCACGAGGCCGCACAACTGCGTCAGCACCGCCTTAAGTGGCTCCAGCTGGGCCGTCACCTGTCGCCATCCTTCATCAGTGTCCACTTGCGCGGATGGACCCACCGAAGCGGCAACGTCCTGCAACCCCGGACCGTCGCTCATCCCAGCGTCGCTTCCCCCCTCCATCGTTGGTAGCGCCACCACTGGAGGGAGGTCGTCTTCAGAAGATGCTGCAGAAGATGGTGCAGGGACGTTCTTTCTTCTGAGCTGTTTTGACATGCCGTTTCACTTCTGACACCAGTGTAATAAAGGACTCTTTCACAGTGTCGATCTCCGTTGTCCTTTATGTGGGTTCGTGTAATCTCGCTCCCACAGCGTCCTCGCTCAGGCCCGCTTCTCCTCTGTCGATTACTCCACAGCCACCCTGCTGCTCCGTTCTGCAGCCACACTGCTGCTCCGCCCTGCAGCCACCCTGCTGCTCCGCTCTGCAGCCTCACTGCTGCTCCGCCCTGCAGCAACTCTGCTGCTCCGTTCTGCAGCCTCACTGCTGCTACGTTCTGCAGCCTCACTGCTGCTCCGCCCTGCAGCCCCACTGCTGCTCCGCTCTGAGTGCAAGTTACAGGATTAGTGGTGTAGCTGTGTGGTATAGGGTTAATGGTGTAGTTGTGTGGTATAGGGTTAGTGGTGTGGCTGTGTGGTATAGGGTTAGTGGTGTAGCTGTGTGCTATAGGGTTAGTGGTGTAGTTGTGTGGTATAGGGTTAGTGGTGTAGTTGTGTGGTATAGGGTTAGTGGTGTAGTTGTGTGGTATAGGGTTGGTGGTGTAGCTGTGTGCTATAGGGTTAGTGGTGTAGTTGTGTGGTATAGGGTTAGTGGTGTAGTTGTGTGGTATAGGGTTAGTGGTGTGGCTGTGTGGTATAGGGTTAGTGGTGTAGTTGTGTGGTATAGGGTTAGTGGTGTAGTTGTGTCGTATAGGGTTAGTGGTGTAGTTGTGTCATATAGGGTTAGTGGTGTAGTTGTGTGGTATAGGGGTTAGTGGTGTGGCTGTGTGGTATAGGGTTAGTGGTGTAGCTGTGTGCTATAGGGTTAGTGGTGTAGTTGTGCGGTATAGGGTTAGTGGTGTGGTTGTGTGGTATAGGGTTTAGTGGTGTGGCTGTGTGGTATAGGGTTAGTGGTGTAGTTGTGTGGTATAGGGTTAGTGGTGTAGCTGTGTGGTATAGGGTTTAGTGGTGTGGCTGTGTGGTATAGGGTTTAGTGGTGTGGCTGTGTGGTATAGGGTTTAGTGGTGTGGCTGTGAGGTATAGGGTTTAGTGGTGTAGTTGTGTGCTATAGGGTTAGTGGTGTGGCTGTGTCGTATAGGGTTTAGTGTGTAGTTGTGTGGTATAGGGTTTGGTGGTGTAGTTGTGTGGTATAGGGTTAGTGGTGTAGCTGTGTGGTATAGGGGTTAGTGGTGTGGCTGTGTGGTATAGGGTTAGTGGTGTAGTTGTGTGGTATAGGGTTAGTGGTGTGGTTGTGTGGTATAGGGTTTAGTGGTGTAGCTGTGTGGTATAGGGTTAGTGGTGTAGTTGTGTCGTATAGGGTTTAGTGTGTAGCTGTATGGTATAGGGTTTAGTGGTGTAGCTGTGTGGTATAGGGTTTAGTGGTGTAGCTGTGTAGTATCGGGTTTAATGGTGTAATGTAATGGTGTAGTAGTGTACACAAGTGGCATCGTGTGTACTATAGCGATATGATGATGTCGTGGAATGTATTCGTGCAGTGATGTGGTGCAGTGGTGTGCTGTATTGGTTTGGTGTACTCATGTGGTAGAGTGGTTCAGGATGTAGTGTGCTGTAGTGCACGGTGTAGTTGAGAGTGTCGTTTAGTGGTGTGGTGTTGTTGCGTGTTGTAGTGTGGCAGTGGTGTCGTGAAATGTGGTGGTCGTGTACAGCAGTGGTGTCGTGTATTGTGAGTTAATGTAATGGTGCAGTGCAATGGTTATCAACCTTGTTTGGCTCAATCTTGATTTGAAGTTTTCGTGACTGCAGGAATCCATACTCTTTGGTTATTTCGGTAAAGTCACCTAGGTAGAAAATAAAACCAAATAAATAAAATCACGACGTTTCGGGCGTAACACAAGTGTCCGTCATCAGGTGGGACAACCCCCTCCCCCCCTTGTCTTACCCAACACGGTTTTGATAAATAAATGTAACGAATGATAAACATTGTCAAAACAATTTTTTGTAAATGTTTTAATCTTGTGGGGGTTATCCGAACGAGCGAGTTACTTGCAAGCGAATACAAAAACATTCTACGGACTTTCTGCGTGCGTGACGCGATGTGTTCACGCTCGACGGTTACTCTTGGAAACCAACATTGTTTCCAATCAATGAGTTTAGAAAGGTATTTCACGTCGTTCTAGGTTACCAAACGGATTACAATGTTATCATAGTTATTTATTATTGGCAGATCCGTACAACATGATTATTCACCAATGACTCTCACGTACGATGTAATTTCACACATTTATAAATCACCTCGCGTACCACCCCCTGGGACATTGACAGGGGGTGAGGTGATGCCTCTGGTGTGGGTCAATCAGTTTCAAAGACAATGTACACATTATTAACAGAACATGTTTGTTTGCACTTTTTATCCGTAACGTGTGTGGGTAATGCAGACTTGATGCCTTGCAAAAGGTGAGCCCATTTGGTGTTTGAACAACTCGACACCATGCCTGTTTTGTTGCTAGAAAGGGTAAAATATATTCTTACGTTTGCATCACATGAGATGCAAAGTGTGAAATCACAGCCATCGAATAAGCCCAAGGATACTTTTTGGTTCTTTCGGTAAAGTCGCGTAGGTTTAAAATTTTATAAATCACGACGTTTCGGGCGCAACACAAGCGCCCTAAATGTCGTGATTTATTTTATTTTATACCTACGTGACTTTCCCGAAAGAACAAAAGAACAAAAGAGTATGGATTCCTTGCAGTCACGAAAGCTTCAAATCTATATTGATGACCAAGGATATTCGAACCACTCCTCTGAGCCTTCCCTCTAAGTCAGGCATGGTGCAAATATAACTGATGGCTGTCCACCTTAATAGGTGCCCGCTAAGCAGTACTTGACCATGCGGACAGATAGTCAATGTACACGGTGGTTCCGATTGTCTTGCGACCTCCCTCCCCATTTAAACACATTCCTGCGGAGGGAGCTGGTAGGAACGTTGGATTGCTCGGTCAATGGCCAGGGTCAATGGCGGCGTGGTGTATTCCGCAAATATTCCCGACTGTGAGGGCGGGCACAAGCCGGCGTGAGTAGGTTAAACGTTGAGTTTTATAAGGGCACCACGGGGTGACCAGCCCCTCCCCACCCAGCCCCACCCCTCCCACCCTCAACCCAGCCCAACCCTCCCCACCCAGCCCCTCCCCACTCTTCCCTCCCCACCAGCCCCTCCCTGCACGACGGACGGACGGACACAATAATCCACTGTGGGCTGGTGTAACCAGGAGGTTCCTACCAGTAATATATAAGAATCCTTTTTTTAAAGTAAGGTTTAATTTAAAACATCAATGAATATGCAAAAAGGGAAAATAAAAAAATGTAGGGGGAAATTCATTGAAGGAAGTCACAAGACATCCGGACCATCTTGTAAGTTGAATCACCGAGTGCCATGGATCTTTGTGTTGTGTATGTGGTGTCTGTGTGTGGTGTCTGTGTGTGGTGTCTGTGTGTGTTTATCTGTGTGTGGTGTCTGTGTGTAGTGTCTGTGTGTAGGATTTCGCTATGGAATTCCAGGTGCAGTACCCCGTGATCCAGCAACAGTCCGAGCTGCAAGTGACCCACGCGGTGCAGAAGATGCAGTGGTCTACCGGCATTTGCGACTGCTGTAGCGACATGGAAGTTTGTAAGCACTGGCCGGGAGTGAGGTGGATGGTGGGGGTGCACGGTGGGGGGGGGGGGGCACGGGTGGTGGGGTGGTACGCGCAGGGAATGTTTGATAGGGGGGGCTCTCCCCCTACGGGAAACAAGCCGTGAGCTGTGCCCCCTACCTCTCTCGAAGTTCATCAATGTATCAATGTCCCGGCTTCTACTGGCTCCTTATCCCCACCAAACTTCAACCATGGAATAGAACTTCGGTAGTCGCGAGCTGACTGCAACCCACCGCTCCTGGCCCACATGCAGCAAAAGACAAACATCGCCCCCCCCCCCCACAAGCCTCTAACAGGCTGCTGCTGTTGTTGTTGTGTGCAATTATTGTTTACGAGCAAAACCTATGAAGGCCGGCACGGCATACTAAACTATGAACTTTATTTTTTATTTTGACAAGGCAAGTTCCACTGAGCTCGATAGCTCTTTTTCAGAAGCGATTTGGCCATCACAAATTAAAGCACAACAAAGTGGCTTATAGCTTGGAAATATATACTGTACCAGCCAAATGCTCTAAACGCGTGATGTTGATTCTAAATGTGGAGGGGAAAATCTGAGAACCCGGAGAAAAATCCACGCGACCACGGGGTAGAGAGACACAAACTCCAAATATACAGCAGTAGCAGGCATCGTCAGGGTTGGGATCGAACCCACGACCTCCTGTATACCAGGCGAGGTAGTCAACATCTACCACGACCTCCTGTAGACCAGGCGAGGTAGTCAACATCTACCACGACCTCCTGTATACCAAGCGAGGTAGTCAACATTTCTGAGCCACCGTTGCGCCCTTAACATCTCGCCGCATAATAGGGGGGGGGGGGGCAACACCACGCCCGGTCACCCGATGTCTCTCTACCATGCCGATGTTTACACAGCGTACGTACCAGCTACTAATGATTTCAAGGCCGTCGTCATTATAGGGAAGGTCCAGAACCGCTTCAAATTTTCCCTGACACTGTTTATTGGCCGTGAGCGGGAATCAAACCACGGGTTCGTAGCGCAGCACTGCGCCACCGCTGCCCATACACACACAGAGACGACGCTGCCCTCGTATCGCCTCTAAAGACTGTTGGGGCATGTGTTGTTAGCGAGTAGAAACCATGAAAGCCGGCACGGTACACGAGGGGTTGGTATGGCAAGCACCATGCAGGTAAGGTTTGATGGGGGGGGGGGCGATGTTTACACACAGGCACCAGGTAGTCATATGAGGAGGCTGGATCGACACAAACAAACACGCCCTGAAACGCACACAAAAACACACAAAGCGCTTCGAGTCACACTCTAACCCCATCTTGTCCGGCCACAGCAGCAATAAAGTACCCCCTCCTGTTCCATGTCATCCGCTGCTCGTGTCACTGGGCCAATTGATATTAATACATTACCTACCTCTCACGCAAGTGAGTCGTCTCGCACACAGTCGCACACTTTTTTTCCCCGACAATCACTCACGGGGCAAATAAATATTAGGGCATTCGTCCATTGATAAGCAGGTTTGCCCCCACCAAAATAATTGAGGTGAAACACAATTAATAATACAATTAATAATACAATTAAAAATACAATTAATAATAGCCTCCCCTACATTTGTAATGCGCAGCAGAGGATTCACTCAACAACTCAGAATCGCCAGGAGGAATTGCATAAAAAGCAGCCAGGCGGTGGTGAGCCGTGGCTGCCAACAATGTCCAAAACTCTGCGGTCCCCTATCTATGTTAAGATGTTTTCCAGACAATTTCAGTGTTTACACGTGGGAGGAAATTGGAGTGCCCTGAGAAGATCCACACAGACAGGGCAGGTTGTGAAGTGCACGTGTTTAGTCTGTTGTCCTTCCCCCCCACCTCCGATTGGCACAGTTGGATATGTACGGTGCGAAAGAAATTCAACATAGAGGAGTCTCTCGATGATTCGCGCGAATGACTGGGAGGATGGCCGCGGATAATTCAAAATCGCGGATAATCCTAAAATATACATTTTCCACGGGTCTCTATCACGAGAAGGTTGAGTTCGGTTTAAGCACGTGACTTGTAATACATATTTCCATAAATAACAATGTATAATTGTTTTTAGATTATTAATTTGGGCTTAAAGGGAAATGCATGAGTTATGAATTTCTGTTAAAGTCTCAGGTGCGCGGTTAATCCGCAAATCGGCTAAAGTGCACGTGGATCATCCAGAGTCTGCTGTATAGTAGACATTAATATAGACATACTGCGTTCCTCTGGTGAGCTATGGGAAGGGAGTTATGCAACATCTGGGTTTGATCCACCAACCCCGCTGCCTCCGCAGTGCTGAAGCCAAACTTCCATCAGTGGAATTAAGCCAACAAACGTCTCGATGTGTTGCAGGACCCTCCTGGAAATAGCATTGAGACTCGATGAAGCTTTCTTGGTACACAAAATTAACTAAAATTGTATTCTTATTCAGATTAGTGATTATTATAATTGAGAGTGGATTGTATTAACACCTAGATAATCTCAGTCACTTGAAAGATACCCTCGTTTACATTTGACAATTGAAAAAAATGTGTGTCGTCACACGCTCCTCTACCCGACACAGCCAATTAATAAAGTTTGTCACGTGAGCAAAGGTCCAGGTTTTGTGACCACTTCAAGACCACCAATCGAGCGGTGAGCGTGTTAGAGAGTTTATCTGACGCGCATTTAAACAATCGGAGAGTTTGATGCAACGCCGATGGTGGCAGCCAGCATCGTCAGGCAATTGCCAGAATTGTAGAAATTGTCCTCCAGTCTTGAACTTCGTGGCCTTGTCCCACCGTACTACGTTTTCTTCGTCTCACTTAATGTCCCCCCCCTGCCTCGCCCACTCCGATCTCAATCTCTCCCACTCCTCACCGTTCCCCCCTCTCCTTGTGCACAATCACCATTTCCGCTCCTTTTTCCTACTTTCCCCCTTACACTGAAACAAACTTCCCCTCCACATTAAGCGAGAAGCACCTTCCTTCTCTAGTTTCCGCTCCTCCCTCAAGACCACCACCTCTGCTCCCTGGCCCATCCTTCCAACTGTAGTGGTGGTATTGACGTGCGCCGACTGTGACAGTGATGGATCACGGGGCGGCGCGGGGTGCGGGGTTGGGCACGCGTTGTGGGCGTGGTGTGGACGCGCGCGCCGGGAGTGAGAGATGACAGGGCGGCGCGGCGTGGGTGGTGAGGCACGATGAGATGTGGGAAAAGAGGATCGTAGCCAGCGCCCAGCGATTGGTCGAATAAGTGGGTGCTCGCAGCGACGTCCGCAGGTGGGGTATAAAGGGGGACGCGCGAGAGCACTCGGGGAGAGTTACCCAGTTGAAGACCCGAAGACGGAGCTGAAGGCCTAGTGCCACGAGACCCCTAGTCCCGCCGTCCTTGTGGGGACCGGGGCCCTGTGTGGCTCGGAGGCGAGGCTGTGGGACCCGGGGTCCGACGCCCCCGTGGGTCGGGCTGGGGACCCACAGTCGAGACGGATACCCCGGGCAGGGAGTGTCCCGAGTAGCTCAGTGGCGTTAGTCGCCGAGTAGCTAAGTGGATGTTGGTCATCCGAGTAGCTCAGTGGGCGTTAGTCGCCGAGTAGCTAAGTGGGTGTTTGTCACCCGAGATACTAAGTGGATGTTGGTCATCCGAGTAGCTCAGTGGGCGTTAGTCGCCAAGTAGCTAAGTGGGTGTTTGTCACCCGAGATACTAAGTGGGTGTTTGTCACCCGAGATACAAAGTAGGTGTTAGTCACCTGTAAACGAGTTTGATAAAATAAAGAGTGTGTTACCCGTGAAGTCGTCTCCCGCCGAGTTACTACATTACAACTGGTGTCAGAAGTGGGGTCCTGTCTTCAAGAAGTATGGACACAAGGAAGACTACCCGTACCCACGAGCGAGGTCGGGATGATGACGGCGTACCGGGGACACCGACCTCGGGAGTAGAGGACGAGGAGTTGCCGCCGATGCAGCACTTCGGGGTGATGGCCGACGCTCCGCTTGCCTCCGACACCAGCCTCCAGGACGCGCACTCCCGGTTGGCGGAGTTGCTACTCGCCGCCGCCGCTGTCTTGGCCGACATCTCCATTCCGGCGAGCGGAAAAACGGCTGCGGGGGTCGTGGAGGAAGCGACGTTGGAGGATTCCCGCCAAAAGGCGCTTCGCGCCAAAAGTCTGGAAGTTGCCGCCGTTTTTGGGGGGCCGCCACCGATTGGCGGGAAAGACGGACGCCATGTGGCCGGACACCTCCGCGCAGCGCAGCCCACGTCATCAGCGCGCGCCGGAGCCCTCCATTTTGCGCCTGACAACCGAGCCGACATTTTACACAACTCCAGCGGAGCGCGGGAAAATCTCTCCGACGTCGACGACGATCGGGTCCTCCAGCAAAGATTGCCCGCGCTGTCGGCGTTCAAGGCGGATGGGGGCGACTGGGGAGCCTTCCAACGAAGGTTCCTCGCTCATCAGGAGATGTCGGGGTGGTCCGACACCACTGCCCTGCGTGCGTTGCCAGCGATGCTTGACGACGACGCGCTTGCAGCCTTCACATCTGCTGCAAGGTCGTCCCGCTCTACGCTCCAGGCCGCACTACACCTGATGGCGAAGGTGTTCGGGCCGCCCTCCACGTGTCGCCACCAGTTCTACGATCGGCGGAAGGTGGCTGGGGAAACGACGCTAGCCTACCGCACGGCACTACTCGCCTTGGCGGACGCAGCTTTTCCCCGCATGGATAAGGAGGGGAAGGACGCCATGGTGACGGAGCAGCTGCTGGTGTTGGCCCACGAGTTGGGGGTCCCCATCAACGTGGCAGACGAGATGGATATCTGCTCCCTGGCGATCGCCACGAGCATTCACGCGTACGAGGTCCTCAAACGCAAGCCGGGGGTCGTCTGCAAATGGGCGGGGAACGCGGCACTGGCCGCCACGATCGCCGAACCTCAGCCAGCTGCGGTGCAGGAGCAGGCCTTCGCTGCATCGCGTCCGGGGGAGTGGAGAACGGGAGGCCGTTCGCCCACACGTTCGCCCCGCAAGCTGGAGCAACCGAAACCTACGACGTCCGTCGTCTGCTACAACTGCGGCCTTCGGGGTCACGTCGCAGCCGGGTGCCGGGCCCCGCGTCAGCGCGCCACAGGACCACGTCGGGACGACGACCAGGGCCACAAGTCATCCCAACAAAACCCGGCAAGTCGCGGCACCTCACACGTTCGGTCCACAAACACGGCACATTCGGGTCGCCGCTTCGCGGTGGGGGGTTCGCGGCTGGGTGCCGGGGGTTCAATTCGGCGAGGGGGGTCCGTACGCGGCCCGCAAGCAGTCGAGTGGTCCGAATTGGCCCACAGGATCGTGGCTGCGTCGGCCGGGTCGTCCGTGGTAACGGGGTTCATTGACGGGGTTGAGGTCCGGGTGCTTGTTGACACGGGTGCGTCGGCCACCATCATCTCGGACCTTATTTATAACATTCTTCCCGTCCAAAGTAGACCCCTTCTGCCAGTAGACGTGCCATTTTATGCGGCGAATGGGGGATCCCTGGGGATCATCGGCCAGATTCGGGCGACTATTTGCATTGGTGACATTAAATTAGCGGGCCCTATTTTTGTATCATCATCGCTGGCCGTTCCCTGTTTGCTAGGTACGGACTTTTTGTCCAAAATGCCCATCAAAATTCTTATAGATCAGGCCTGCATAGAGCTTCCGTCAGGTCGGCGGGTTGCGTTCTTGTCGAGCCCTACCAAAGTGCGCACGGTTTGTGCGACGGTGCAGGCGCTGGCGACTCACACTGTACGGGTGCCCCCGGGATCGCAAATGTTAGTACCCCTTCGGTTCAGGAAGCCACTCGAGGTGGGTGCGGAGGCACAGGGGGTGCTGTTGGGGCCGTCAAACAGAGCCAGTAAGGGCCTCGACTTAGCGGTTGCTCAAACCATGGTGAGAGGGGACAGTGAGCCGTTCGTAATGGTCCTGAATACGGGGTCGCGGCCGGCCGTAATTGCGCAGGGAACGGTGCTGGCTCACGCCGCGCCGCTACCCGTTGAGGAACGGCTCGTGGCTCAAGCAGATTTCACTGTCAAGTCGCATCCTCAAAGTGATGAGGGGACTGAGTGGTTGGACTCGCTGTGTGCGGGTTCTGCTAACTTGTCCGGGGTGCAATTGGGAGCATTGAGGGGTTTGCTCATCGAGTTTGCTGACGTGTTCAGCAAACATAAGTACGATATCGGCTGCACTGACCTGTTGCGCCACCACATAGCTACAGGGGACGCGGCCCCTATTCGTCAGAATCCCTTCCGGCTCAGCCCAGCCGAGAAGGAACATGTGCAATCGGCGGTTAATGATATGTTGGCGGCCGATATCATTTCGCCCTCTTCTAGTCCGTGGGGTGCTCCTATTGTCCTAGTAAAGAAACAGGACGGGTCCTTGCGGTTTTGTGTCGATTTCCGCCGCTTAAACAAAATCTCGATGGCGGATGCGTATCCGCTCCCCAGGATGGATGAGTCGCTGGATGCCTTGGCGGGAGCGCAGTTTTTTTCCACACTCGATCTGCTTTCTGGATTTTGGCAATTGCCACTCGATAACGAGTCTAAACCTAAAACTGCTTTCCGGACACCTGGGGGCCTATTTGAATTCAACCGTTTGCCCATGGGCTTACATTCCGCTCCCGCCACGTTCCAGAGACTCATGGAATTGGTTTTGTCGGGCCTCCAATGGGATACCTGTTTGATTTATCTTGACGATATCATCGTCTTTAGTCGGACTTTCGAGGAGCACCTCCAGCGACTGAGAGCGGTGTTCCTCAGGATGCGTTCCGCTAAGCTTAAATTTAAACCGGCTAAATGTTTTCTGCTTCGGGAATCGGTCAGGTATTTGGGCCATATCGTGAGTCGTTCAGGGATCTCGACGGACCCTGCTAAGACGCATTGCGTCAGCTCATGGCCAACGCCAACCTCGGTCACGGAGGTTCGTAGTTTCATTGGTTTTGCCTCCTATTACCGTCGTTTTGTCAAGCAATTTGCCACCATAGCCAAGCCCCTGCACGCTTTGACGGCTAAGGGTGTGAGGTTTCACTGGGGGGCGGAAGAGGAGGCTGCGTTCTGCTCCCTCCGTGACGCCTTGGTGCAGGCTCCCCCCTTGTGTTACCCCGATTTCACACAACCGTTTTTGCTTGACACGGACGCCAGCAATACGGGTATCGGGGGGGTGCTCTCACAGGTGGTCGGGGGGGTTGAACGGGTGGTCGCCTACGGTAGTAGGGTTCTTTCCCCCGCAGAACAACGCTATTGCGTAACTCGTCGTGAATTGTTAGCCATTGTGTTTTTTACACAGCAATTCAGGCCGTATCTTTACGGCCGTCATTTTACGGTCCGGACGGACCATGCGGCTCTACAATACGCTATGCGCGTGGCACAGCCATCGGGCCAATTGTCCCGATGGTTGGAGGTCCTTCAAGACTACCAATTCACGACGATTTACCGAAAGGGGTTGCGACACTCAAACGCGGACGCCTTGTCGCGGTTGCCGCCGTGCACGGACTGCACATGTTTGTTGGGATCGGCGCGGTGCAAACCCCCGGTCGCCGGCACCCCGGGAGTTGCGCTCGCCGCCACTGACACCCCGGGAGAGGACGCCCCCACGGGGAGGGATTCGCTGTTGTCGTTGCCCCTCATTGAGTGGGGCCGCCTCCAGATGTCCGACAGCTCCCTACTTACGCTACGTCGGAAAGTTGGCGCTCCCGAAGAAGGGGAGGCGCGGGTCGGTTCCTGGGTGTGCAGACAGGGCCTTTTGATGAGGTGGGACAACATGTCCCGGCGTCACGTGCTCGTTGTGCCTGTTGCTATGCGGGGTAGGGTTGTTCTGGCAGCTCATGAACGGCTCATGCATCTGGGTTTTCACAAAACGCTCGCCCTACTCCAGCGAGACTATTATTGGCCGGGGATGGGTAACGACGTGGCGAATATTCTTAAGGGATGCGTAGGGTGCGCCAAAAGGAAACCGCCACCATTGGCAGCTAACCCACCGCTGCAATCCATTCAGGTTTCGCGTATAAACGAATTGGTAGCGTTGGACATCTTGGGGCCCTTTCCGGCTACACCAAGGGGAAATAGGTTCCTGCTGGTTGGCGTGGAATACTTCACCCGATGGCCTATGGCATGGCCGCTCGCCAACCAGTCGGCTGCGGCGGTGGCGGACGCCTTTGTCCAGGGTTATGTGTTGGACAATGGCGCCCCCGAACGCTTGCTGACGGATCAAGGGAAGAATTTTTCGAGCGTTTTGTTGCGCGAGGTGTGCGACCTGTTGGGTACAAAGAAAGTGCGTACTTCCCCCTACCACCCGCAGACTGACGGGATGGTTGAGCGTCTGAACAGGACGATTACGTCTATGTTGTGCCAACAGGTCTGCGACGATCAGGTTGATTGGGACTTACAGGTGCCGGGGGTACTCGCGGCCTATCGAATGGCCCCTCATGCGGCGACGGGGTTTTCCCCATTTTTTCTTATGTATGGGCGGGAGGCCGATCCGGCCATGGACGTCCAACTGGGGATTTCCCAGCCACGTGCAAAATCTAAATTGGCAGACCACATCAAATTTAATATCGCCAAATTGACTGAAGCGCGGGAGGCGGCAAGGTTGAATTCGCGGTCGCGGCAAATTGCAAACGAGAAATTGCATGAGCGGAGGGTGCATACGCATGATTGGAAACCAGGCGATAAGGCCTGGCTGCATTGTCCACATGCACCGTTGGCTACGTCCCCCAAGTTGTTGAGACCTTGGAGGGGACCGGTGGAAATTGTGCGGGTTGCACGACCCCAGAGTATACAGATTAAATGGGGGAAACGCCGTTGGTACGTGCACCCCTCCCGACTGAAGCCCTATGCGGCACCGTGTGACCCCGTTCTGTGCCGTGACGACCGGGCGTGTGATGTGACCGTCGACTCGGGGAGGGAGGTGTCGCAGGCTGATCCTCACGTGTCTCCACCTGACCCACCCCCAGGTGCCTCGGGCTTGACGGCTGCTGACCGTCGAGAGCCTGAACCCCGGGGCACGCACGAGTCCTCGATGCCTGGCCGATGTCTTCCTGAACCGCCGGCACCACCGGACGTTCAACCGCGTCTGGTGCCGTACGACGGACCGGCAAGGCGGACTCGGGCTAGGTCTCAACAATTTTCATGAAGACGTTTTTTCTCTACACCGAGCTCGCCCGGTGTTCCCCTCTGCCGGGGTAATGTCCCGTTGTAGGGACGCTCGGAAGAAAAAGGGGACACTGCACGAGTCGAAAGAAAAAAAAAAAAATTTCCATTTATTTTCCTTTTTGCATACACATTGCTATTGTCACTCGCCGGTTTGTATATATTGTTCTATTGTCGCGGTGGCATTGGTTGAGGGTTGCGGATGGTAGTGTTCGCGTCGTGTTGTGTTGTTAGGTTAGTTGTTGTTCTTGTTGTTGTGTTGTGTTACGGGGCACACAGGGGGGTTTGTATATTTTTATAGCAGCCGGGGCGGCTGTGAGCTATGTGGTAGGGGGTGATGTAGTGGTGGTATTGACGTGCGCCGACTGTGACAGTGATGGATCACGGGGCGGCGCGGGGTGCGGGGTTGGGCACGCGTTGTGGGCGTGGTGTGGACGCGCGCGCCGGGAGTGAGAGATGACAGGGCGGCGCGGCGTGGGTGGTGAGGCACGATGAGATGTGGGAAAAGAGGATCGTAGCCAGCGCCCAGCGATTGGTCGAATAAGTGGGTGCTCGCAGCGACGTCCGCAGGTGGGGTATAAAGGGGGACGCGCGAGAGCACTCGGGGAGAGTTACCCAGTTGAAGACCCGAAGACGGAGCTGAAGGCCTAGTGCCACGAGACCCCTAGTCCCGCCGTCCTTGTGGGGACCGGGGCCCTGTGTGGCTCGGAGGCGAGGCTGTGGGACCCGGGGTCCGACGCCCCCGTGGGTCGGGCTGGGGACCCACAGTCGAGACGGATACCCCGGGCAGGGAGTGTCCCGAGTAGCTCAGTGGCGTTAGTCGCCGAGTAGCTAAGTGGATGTTGGTCATCCGAGTAGCTCAGTGGGCGTTAGTCGCCGAGTAGCTAAGTGGGTGTTTGTCACCCGAGATACTAAGTGGATGTTGGTCATCCGAGTAGCTCAGTGGGCGTTAGTCGCCAAGTAGCTAAGTGGGTGTTTGTCACCCGAGATACTAAGTGGGTGTTTGTCACCCGAGATACAAAGTAGGTGTTAGTCACCTGTAAACGAGTTTGATAAAATAAAGAGTGTGTTACCCGTGAAGTCGTCTCCCGCCGAGTTACTACATTACACAACCATCCCGCGGCACCCCCGTAATTCCCATACCCACAAACCTCCCTCCCCATACCCCATCCCTATTCACCACATCATTTTAGCTACGCTCATTATACTACTCATAACCCTTGTAACATTCCTTAGATGAAGGCGCTATATAAATATTAGGTAAGATAATCGATTATCCGGCACCGCGCGATCATCCGGCTGCTGCTTCCAAAATTATTCAGCGGTCCCTGGCGCCTATCAGAGGAAACCGCTGAACGGCTGTGACCCAGTCCAGCGATCGGCAGCACCACGTGCGTGACGAAGAAAGAGGCTACGGTTGAATTCAGTGTTAAATATGATATAGAGTACATTATACACTATACATACAACTTAAACGATGAAAATACTGCACGTATAGATATCACCCTATGCTGCAGAGTCTTCGAGATTGGAATTTAAGTCTGGTACAGTAATATAGTCACTTTTCAAAGGAGGATATTTATTTTGTGGATTTGTTTATTTATCCAAATTTCATATGGTAAACAAATTTAAAACAAAAAATAACCGATACAAAACACCCAAGAATATGTAAAAATAAGCTGTTTTAAATGTTAATGATGTGGCGATTATCTTGCGTTTTTGAAAATCCGGCGCCACCTCCCCCCCGAAGTTGCTTAATAATCGATGCTCTACTCTATGATTATTTTTTTGTTATTTGCTGTGGGATATGAAGAGACAAAAGGGAAGCCCGCGTGTAAAGAAAAGAAGAGGGTGTTTGAGGCTGGGGGATGCTCAGGAGAGAAATGCATTCGGCCATATTTGTCTTAATCAGAATTAGAATCAGGATATTTCTTCTGCAGGAGGAATCCGATGAGCTATGAAGCTCTTTATTCCACAGATATCCTGTCGGGGCGCGAGGTCAGAACGTTTTTTTTTTCTGGCGCCCCATGCCTCACCCCTAAAGCAACCGGAAAATCGATCATCTCCTGCACGTGGTGCGATGTCATCAATGTGCATCAGCAAACTGCCCTCTACTTACCGGGGTCAGAACACTCGAGGCATAATTGGAAGCTAGTGAGGTCAAACCCTCGTTGGATTAGCTCATGCACAACATCATCATCATCTCTGTGGAGCCGCTAAAATGCGTAGCGAACTAAAAACCAAAAAAAATCAGTAACCAGGAGTTGCCCACAAGAGCGACTGGTCCCCAACATGCTAAACGTGGAATTTCCAACACCATCCTTGATGATCCCAAAACCTCGTCTTCAATGAACTCTCCTCTCCCGTCTCCCACGCTCGTTTGGCTCGTGTCGCGTTATGACCGAGGCTCACTTTGGTTGGCGGTGGGGTGTCACTGCATCCCCCACTCAGTCAATCCAAAGACTCGCGACCTCGCGTGGTGCTTTTATCGTCGTTGCTCTACCAGCCCGGACACAGATGGTGCAAACGCCAGAAGCCACCGTTTGCTGTATATTTGGTGTTGACTGTTATGTTATCCAACTCTCTGTTGTATTACATTTCATTTTTAAGTATACTAGATTTGTGTTTCTGTTTCATTTATACCTGATGATGATTGCTTGTGTTGCAATCGAAACGTCGTATGCTAGTATTTATTTAATTATTTTATCTTTATAAGTGACTTTACCGAAAGAACCAAAGAGTGTATATTTGGAGTTTGCGTGTCTCTCTCCCCGTGGTCTCGTGGATTTTTCTTCGGTTCCTTCAGGTTTTCCTTCCACATTTAGAATCAACATCACGCGTTTAGAGCATTTGGCTTGAATACATTTCACACATAATCCGTAAACCACTTTGTTTTGTGTGATGGTCAGTGTCGCTTCTGAAAAAGAGCTACATAGCAGCTCAGTGGGGCCTTACCTGGTAGTAACATACATAATTTATTATATTATGGATTCACAAAAAACTCTTATTATTTATATTATGCATAAAAACCTCTTATGGATAAATACAAAGTTGTTACAGCTCATCAGACAAACCAGGCGTAAGCACGAGGACGACGAGATAAGGAGTGTATCCAACGTAGGCCTCTTATCTCACACCCTACTTGGCCTTGGTCCAATAATCTCTGGCGTCATTGTGATGATAAAAAACAGCCAAGTGAGCTGTTTTGCGGCTGTGGGCATGCCGCCTTCTCCAGGCATGTATTGTCTTCGTTGCTGCATGCTCACGAACGAAATACCTGCTGCCAGTGGTGAAACCTGTAAACGATTAACATGCTCTAATGTCCAGTATTGCTATCTTTATATTGGGGGGAGGGTGTTATCATTCAGTTTGCGTCAAAGAACGGATCACCTGTCATGTAATCTTATCTTGCCAGGTCTTTGTAAGGCTTGAGCCTTTTGCCAGTTACGGGGTTAGTCGGAAATCAATTAAGCTGTGGAGTTTAAAGGTGGACCAGTCACGCAACATTGGAAGAAAGTAGCAAAGTTGCGTGCAACGCGAAAGTTGCAGTGGCTTTACTTTGGAGAGATACATTCTACTACGGGTGGTTCAGTTTCATTTATTTGGTATAGCCCTGTGAGTCATTCGGCTCTTGAATCGGGAGCACTTGGCTCCTGATCGGAAGGAGGCAAGTGCACATCCCGCCTAGGAATCAACTCCGTCGATCATCACAATAACAATCCTCATCATCGTCGTCTTCGTCATCATCCTCATCGGGTTTCTCAACCATTGTTGGGTTGCCACCTGTAATGAGTTTGCAGCCAAAAAGTCCAGGAATTGGGATCTCCGTTCAGGACGCGTGATAACCCGTCCAGGAGTTATCGTGCGTCTTTGCTTTCATGCCGGCCCCATCGATCTAGGATTTCCTCAAACGGGGTGGATCGCGCAACTTGATGCCGCTCTATTGATACGATGATAGCCAGGGTGGCTTAATCATCGGGCTTTGCCCATGGTAGACCGCAGGGTATTTTAATTGAACATAAAAATCGAATAATTGTTCTTAACATGTTTATCTGTTGATTCGGGTGGCCCCTTGTAACGCTGCCACATCACACCCCCTCCCCCAATAATTACGCCATTGGGCACCACCAAACAATGACCCAATCTTTGCAGGGCCCTCATTAGGGGCCGTCCATAAATGACGCCACGCACTTGGGGGTATCAGACATTTGTGACGATGTGTGACGAGGGGGGGGGGGGAGGTTGAGAAATGTGACGTCACATCAAAATGCGCAACTTTAAATAAATATAGACAACAAGTTCTCCTTAATTAAATATACTTTTTAATCAATGTTTTTTCCTACAACATCAGAGTGCAGCGCCACATTAAATACGCACTACAATGAAAATAGTTTAAAGCAATTTGAAGCATGTTTTATTTGGGGGGGGGGGCAGAGCTTAGTGACGTCATATTGAGGGGGGTATGACTTTTTGTGACGCCCTATGAAGAGGGGGGGGGGGGGAATCCAAAAATCGTCCAAAATCGTGTGACGTTATAGTAGAACTCATCTCAACGAGCACCCCTGTTAACGACTAATCGTTTAACGACGGGCCTCGAAAGAGCCTAATGTGTAGTGTATAGTAGTGTAGTGTATAGTCATGTAGTGTATAGTGTAGTGCACAATGTAGTGTATAGTAGTGTAGTATATAGTCGCGTATAAAATTTAAATGTATAGCGTAGTGTTTAGTAGTGTATATTGTAGTGTATAGTCGTGTAGTGTATCGTGTAGTGGATAATAGTGTAGTGTATA
This sequence comes from Lampetra fluviatilis, assembly GCF_964198595.1. Lineage (NCBI taxonomy): Eukaryota > Metazoa > Chordata > Hyperoartia > Petromyzontiformes > Petromyzontidae > Lampetra > Lampetra fluviatilis. The sequence continues at coordinate 1,243,396 of NC_136339.1, forward strand.
GTAGTGTAGCATATAGTCATGTCGTGTAACGTGTAGTGTATAGTAGTGTAGTGTATAGTAGTGGAGTGTATAGTGTAGTGTTTAGTAGTGTATAGTCGTGGAGTGTATAGTGTAGTGTATAGTGTAGTGTATAGTAGTGTAGTGTTTAGTAGTGTAGTGTATAGTGTGGTGTATAGTGTAGTGTATAGTAGTGTAGTGTATAGTGTAGTGTATAGTGTAGTGTATAGTAGTGTAGTGTATAGTGTAGTGTATAGTAATGTAGTGTATAGTAGTGTATAGTAGTGTAGTGTATAGTGTAGTGTATAGTAGTGTGGTGTATAGTAGTGTCGAGTAGAACCCATTAAAACGAGCACCCCTGTTAAGGACTAATCGCTTAACAACGTTCCTCTATAGAGCAGAGGTGGGACAAAGTCATTGTTATGCAAGTCCAAGTCGAGTCGCAAGTCATCAAATTCATGACTCGAGTCTGACTCGAGTCCAAGTCACATGACTCGAGTCCACTTCTCATAGGTGGGACAAAGTCATTGTTATGCAAGTCCAAGTCGAGTCGCAAGTCATCAAATTCATGACTCGAGTCTGACTCGAGTCCAAGTCACATGACTCGAGTCCACACCTCTGCTATAGAGCCCAATGTGTAGTGTATAGTGTAGTGTATAGTAGTGTATAGTAATGTAGTATATAGTGTAGTTTATTCATAATCAACGTTTTTGGGTTAAATCGCAAATTGCCCGATGATGCTAAATGCAATTACCAGCGAAACGTCGTACTAAAAAATTGTAAATGTTGTGGTTTCACGCTTCAACACACCGGTGGGCTAATGCAGTGAACTTTTTGTCTTTTGTCAACGTGACACTTTTTTTTTGCTGATTGGCCGTGTCGGGTGGTGGAGGGTTACGACACATTTATAAATAACGAGATCTAACCCAAAAACGTTGATTATGTATAGTAGTGTTGTATACAGTAGAGTAGTGTTTAGTAGTGTAAAGTAGAACCCTTCTTATCGAGCACCCCTGTTAACGACTAATCGTTAAAGATGGACCTCCATAGAGCCTAATGTGTAGTGTATAGCGTAGTGTATAGTAGTGTATAGTGTAGTGCCTCCAAAGAGCCTAATGTGTAGTGTATAGCGTAGTGTATAGTAGTGTATAGCGTAGTGTATAGTAGTGTATAGTATAGTGCATTCATATAGCCCAATGTGTTCACGTAGTGATCATTCCCCTGTTAAAGACGGGCTGTTGTAGGTACGGTAAATATTTAATAATGCATTGATTAACCACGTTTATTTTAGTATGATGCGTTAATGTTGTTGTTAGTATCTTTATGTATTAATATCCATTGTTTAAATATTATGAAGTACGTTTTTTGGGTGAAAAAGGGTAACTCGATGCTATCGGAACGAATAAAGCCTTTAAGTTGCATTTTCTTGAGTCGCTTAACGACCGATTCACTTAACGACCAGTTTCATGGAACCAATTACCGTCGCTAAGAGGAGGGGCTCTACTGTCGGGCCAATTAACGAGCGTTGGTGTGGACTCTGCTGTGACGATGCCGTTGCTGCGTGCCCAGGTCTCTGCGGCACCTTCTGCATGCCCTGCCTCCACTGCCTGATGGCCAAGGGCTTTGGCGATTGCATCTGTTTGCCCCTCCTGCCCGGCAGCTCCGTGGCGCTGAGAACCGCCATACGTGAGCGCTACCACATCCAGGTGAGGAGACGCCAGCTCAGCGGTGAGCTCTTGTCGACGGGGGCCCTGTCACTGACTTATTGCACGTGTCCTGTGATCTGGCTACTGTCGAGGCGAAGATTTGATGGATCGCATGTGCACAGCTGTTGGGAAATAACTTATCTTATTCCCGTGGGCATCTTCGAGCGAGAGCCATAGCCTGCGTGTGCCAGGATAAAGTGCTACAAGAGGACCCACCGACTGGAATATTGCACGTGTCCTATGTTCCGGGCCACCATCGACGCGAGGGTGTGATGAGTCTCAAGCTCACAGGTGTTTGGGAAACAACGTTAGTCTATGGGCGTCGAGCAGGAGCCGTGCCCTGGCATTTTCTAGGAGAAGGCGGTACAGCAACAATGTCCACATTGGAATACGTGGAGTTCCAACTCCACGTATTCCGTATGTATGTGGATAGAGTCTTTTTTTTATCTCTGCCCCCCTGGCACGTGAGGGTATTTCTCCAGGCTGTCCGGTTTCCTCTCACACATTAGCACTCATTAATTGGCCAATAACACCGTGATATGTAGAGGGCCGCAGAGCTTGGAGTAATAGTTGGTGGCTTCTGCTATTGCCTTCCTGCTGGTGTGTGGTTCCTCCTCCTTGCGCCCCTGATTTGCCTTCTCCCCCCCTCTCTCTCACTCCGAGAGCGAGCCGCGTCCTGCGCCTGTCGCTAAACGATTCGTCGTAAGCAGCGGTGCTACACTATATACTACACTACTATAAACTTGATTTGAAGCTGTCGTGACTGCAGGAATTGCTCTTTGGTTCTTTCGGTAAAGTCACGTAGAAAGAAAATAAATTCAATAATAGAGCACGACGTTTCGATTGCAACACAAGCAGTCGTAATCAGGTAGAACTAAATTTGAGAGAGAGACAGAATATAGACACGGAGACACACAGACAAACACACAAGCAAAGAGAGTCAACACAGAGACATACAGAAAGAGACACAACATAGACACACACTACTATACACTACACTGTACACTACACATTGGGCTCTATGGAGACCCGTCGTTAAGCGATTAGTCCTTAACAAGGGTGGTCGTTGAGAGGGGTTATACTCGACATCCGTCGGGAACCAGCGGCCAGGAAATGTAGAAAAGAAGGACTTCACGCGCAACCATTGTTTAGTTGTTGTCGTAATCATTGGACGGAATCATTGCTGTGGAGGATATAAAATGCAACGAAAGAGATGAGCGGGGCATCAACCCTCTTGCCTCCGCATTGACAAAAAAAATTTAACTCAAAAGTACTTCTCACGAATCGAATCAGCCGCACACACGGATGATTGCTCCACGTCACGCGCAGTGCGTACACATCAGCACTGGGGAGACAAAGGCGGCCAGGCGTGGTGGTGGCCACCCACCCCTTCGTTGCTCCGCTAACACCATTTGCCCCGACGGTTTGTTAAGGGGCCGTCCATAAATAACGTCACGTGATTTTGGACGATTTTTGACCCCCCCCCCCCTTCGTCACACGGCATCACAAAAAGTCAGACCCCCCCTCAAATATGACGTCACAAAGCTCTGCCCCCCCCCCCAAAAAAATATATAACATGCTTCAAATCGCTATAAACTATTGTTATTGTAGTGCGTATTTAATGTGGCGCTGCACTCTGATGTTTTTGGAGAAAACATTTGCTAAAGCGTCGATTTAATTAAGTAGAACGTATTGTCTATATTTATTTAAAGTTGCGCATTTTGATGTGACGTCACATTTCTCAAACCCCCCCCCCCCCTCGTCACACATCGTCACAAATGTCTGACTCCCCCCCCTCGCTAGGTGCGTGACGTTATTTATGGACTGCCCCTAAGGCCATAACAGGGGATCTTTGTCTCCGTTTAATTTTATGTTTGTTCATGAATTTTGTGTTCCAGGGCTCCATATGTGAAGACTGCGCGATGCACATCTTCTGCTTCTGCTGCATCTCGTGTCAGATGGCGCGAGAGATCAAACTCCACACGAAGCAGCCCGGCCCCATGCAGATCGTGAGAACCGCCGTCATCGATGAGCAGAAGCAGTAGCATCCAGAGTAGTAGCTACAGCAGTAGCAGCAGCAGACACAGTAGTAGATACAAGCAGTAGCAGCAGCAGTAGCAACAGTAGTAGATACAGCAGTAGCAGCAGTAACCACAGTAGTAGATACAGCAGTAGCAGCAGCAGTAGCCACAGTAGTAGATACAACAGTAGCAACAGCAGTAGCCACAGTAGTAGCTACAGCAGTATCAACAGTAGTAGATACAGCAGTAGCAGCAGCAGTACCCACAGTAGTAGATACAGCAGTAGCCACAGCAGTAACCACAGTAGTAGATACCACACTAGCAGCAGCAGTAACCACAGTAGTAGATACAGCAGCAGCCACAGCAGTAGCAACAGTAGTAGATACAGCAGTATCAGCAGCAGTAACCACAGTAGTAGCTACAGCAGAAGCCACAGCAGTAACCACAGCAGTCGCTACAGCAGCCACAGCAGTCGCTACAGCAGTAACTACAGCAATAGCCACAGTAGTAGCTACATCAGCATCCACAGTAGCCACAGCAGTAGCCCACCATTATTTTGAGCCGTAAAATGGATCTGGGAACTCTGTTCAAGGAATTGCTGTTGTTGTTGGCATCCCAAGTTGAATCTCACCGTATGTTGTCCTCTTTGATTTTGCGTTGGGGCATAAGCTGCTCGTGGTGGTGGTGGTGCGTGCGTGAATGTTACGGATAGACTTACATTTGGCTTACCAAACAGACGTTTTGGAATTTTATCTTAACGGGATTTAAATAGCGCATTAACCAACGTGCTTTACGGATAATTAACAACGATACAACAACAATAACGCGTGTGTGAATGTAATGGTGGGAAATGAGGTGAATGAAATAGATGAGATGAAGCAATGGGGGCGAATCTGTGGTGATGATGATTCGTCAATTCGATGAAAGCAAAATTGATGACAGTAAATAACGATGGTGAATGGATTGAATGAATTGGGTTAATGAGTGATAGCCGTGTCGTGGGTTAAATTGAGGTGCACACTGGACTTTGGAGGCAACACTATTGATTAGCTAACACTTAACATCACGAATTAAAGTGGTAGCCACCGTTCCTAACTTAGCTAACCCACGGGGGTTCTACATCACTGGACCAGGACCGCCCACCACGCTTCCTGGTCGACTAGCGGAGAGCTTCATCCCAGAGTTTCAGTTTCATGTATTTGGTATAGCCCTGTGAGCCATTCGGCTCTTGAATCGGGTGCAACCGCAACAAACAAAACATGAACAAGAAACATCTTAAAGTGACTACGCGCAAAACAAAAAAATCCAGGAAAAACAGCAAAGTCTTCCAGAAAAAGCACCATATATCAATGCTGTGTGAAAAAATTTCAGTGGCATGCAAGTCAAACAATAACAACCATAAGACAATTTATATGTAAGTTTTTAGAGATGACAAAGCAGCATATCAGAACAGCACAGAACAGCCCAGTTGTCTGTCCACACCCCGCTTATAACCACTCCGGCGTGGCCAGCTCCGCCCCAGGCCACGCGCCCCTTCCCGATCCTTCGTGAAGGCCCGAGTCCCAACCGCGTGACCCCCCTGGGGTCCCTGGCCCCCCTTTATCCAGTCACGTGTCCTGTTGGGTTCACGCAGAGTGTGTCACGGCCCGACACGACCCCGTGACACCTGCCTACAGCCCCCATATCGAGGCAATGCAGTAGTGTCGTTCTACTACACTACATCCGTATAAATAGAACAATCATTATTATTCTGACAGTAGATGATGTGTGAGCATGACGACTTTGATTGAATGAATTGGGTGGGGGCGAGAAGAGAGAGAAATGGCGAAGGCGTGGATTGAGCACAAGGTGGGTCGTGCAGTCAGTGAGTGCCTACGAAGGCCGCCACGTTGAGATCTGTGCCTAAGCGATGACGAGTGTGTGTGCGTGACGTCTGTGTGCGTGACGACTGCGCGATGACGAGTGTGTGTGCGTGACGAGTGTGTGTGCGTGACGAGTGTGTGTGTGTGACGACTGTGTGCGTGACGACTGTGTGTGCGTGCTTGGGGAGCGGTGGTGTCGTGGTCAGCGCTACGCTGCGCTACGAACCCGGCGACCCGATTTCGATTCCCGCTCGCGGCCAACACCGTTGGCGATTATCTGAACCGGTCCCGGGCCTCCCCTATGTCGACTCAGCCTCAAATGAGTACCTGGTGTGGGGAAACAAAGGCGGCCGGGCATGGTGTTGGCCAACCACGCCCTCGTGTGTCATGCCGTACTCGTTAACTGCACTTGCCTCAACAGACTGTTGAGGGCTATAGGGGGGGATCTTTGCCTTTCATTACTGTGTGATGTTTGGAGTGCATACGATTTCATAAATAAATAAAAAGATTCTGATCTGATAAATACATTGAACCTTGCCTGTGTTGGATCGATTTTGTTTTGTCAATCGATTTGCACCGCGCACAATTGCCAGAAACGCGAAGCAGCCAGCAACAAGAAGCCCTATCAAAGTTGTAATACAGTTTTTGTATTATTATTTTTATTCATCGATTCGTGTTGAAGTGTTCATACGTGGGTGGAGCGGCCAGTGGTGACTCCAGTTTGATTTAATTCTGGCCGCACGGCTAACATCTCCCGAATGTTCTGCGTTAAACATCGCCAATACTATATTCTTTTGTTCTTTCGGTATAGTCACGTAGGTGAAAAAATAATAAAATAAAATAATAAAATTCAATCACGACGTTTCGATTGCAACACAAGCAACCACAGCAAGAATTGTTTTACTGAAGTGGGAGAGATGCCAGGGTTATGGCAGTTAAATAAGTCAGAGAGGGGAGGGTGGAGGGGAAAGAATATCGATCCTTGCAGTCACGAAAACTTCAAATCTAGAATGAATCGCCAATACTGCAGAGAAAAAGGCAGCCAGGGGCACGATCCTTTGCCACAACACCTCATGGTGCGGCTATGCTGGCCGTTAATGGAATTTGCCACAACAATCTGTTGAAGGCGATATGGGAGATCTTTGTTGTGTGTGTGTGTACCTGGGCATAACAACAACATTTGCCCCAGCAGTGTCCGTAGGCTACACTGGATCTGTTGGAAGTGGGAGGTTTATTCGATGAGCTATAAAGCTCTTTTTCATAAATGTCAAGACGGGGCACGGGGGTAAGAGACAGTACAAAACATGATAGTAGTGCAAAGTACAATAAAGGTAAACAAATTAACATGTACAGTAGGCTTTCGCGACCAATATTATTCATAATAAAGGTTTTTGGGTTAGATTGCGTTATTTATAAATTTGTAGTGGTGTTAGCTACTCGCTGTTCGCAAACTGTGAGAGCAGATCGTAAACAAGGTTATCCCGCTCAATCAAACGGTCAGGGTCAAATGGTGTGAGGTAGGATCCAAACGCCAGATTGGGAAGGACCAATCAGAGGGTCCCACAGGGTGGCCGGGGATTGGACAACCCGGCCACGAACAGGTATAAAAGCCAGAGCACTGAGAGCTCTGGGAGAGTTCTACTACACGAAGACCCAAGTCGGTCGAAGACATCTAGGACCCTGGACCAAGCCCTCCAGCCCTTATCAGGGCTAGGGCTCAGAGTAACCAGTGGTCGGGGAGAGATCCCCTAGGTCCAGCCAGAGGACGCTGGGATAGCAGGGAGATTAGATAGCCTACAAGGTCCGGAGGCTGTACCTTCTGAGGGTAACGGGTGAGGGGACCATATACCCCTTAGTGTGATAGGGACTGTGTATTAAGATAATAAACTGTGTGTGCCATAAAGAAGTTTAGAGTCCGTCCTTTACAACACTACAAATTCGTGGAGGGCTTCAATATTCTAGCAAATTGCCCGATGATTCTAGATGTAATTACCAGCTCAACGTCGTACTAAAAATGTAAATGTTGTGGATTCACTCTTCAACACACCGGTGGGCTAAAGTAGTGAACTATTTGTCTTTTGTCAACGTGACACATTTTTTACTGATTGGGCGTGTCGGGTGGTGGAGGATTGCAACACATTTATAAATAACGCGATCTATCCCAAAAACCTTTATTATGAAAGTTAAACAAATTACCCAAACACATACAAATACAACTAAACCATCCCCATCCTACCAGGCAAAACCCACTGAGGTATTAACTTATTTTTCAGAAGCGACCTGGCCACAAAGTGGCTCATCAGTGTGACATTTATAGCACCTCACTTGGTATGCAGGAGATTATGGGCTCCATCCCGACCCTGACGCCTGCTATATAAATTCTAGATTTGAAGCTTTCGTGACTGCAAGGATTCATATTCTTAGGTTTTTTCGGTAAAGTCAAGTAGGTAAAAATTAAAAATTAATAATTGTAAAATAAAAATAAAATAAAAATCACGACGTTTCGGAGGCAACACAAGCTTCCGTCTTCAGGTGGAATCGTCACAGCACGATTGCTGTATCAAGTCAGAGAAATTCCAAGAAAGCAGTCCTTGTATATATACTGGTTGAGGGTGGGAGGAGCCAAAGCAGGCACCCGGATATTATTATTGTGAGGTTCGGTGCGGCTGAAGCACGCTGCTAGGAATGAGCCTTTGTTGTGTAGACTGGTTGTTGTGTAGACTGGTTGAACAAAATTCTAAACAAACATAAGATCCAAGTCCGATTCAGTACAGTACATAAAATCCGTGATCTAATTCCATCTGTGAAATATATCATTCCTGACTTACAATACCCTGGAGTCTACAAACTGAGTTGCTGTTGTGGTGATTGCTACATTGAAGAAACGAAACGTCATATCTCTGATCGTGTCCGCGAGCACAAGTCAGATCTGAAACACGGCAAAACTGATTCTTCCACCGTTGCCGATCATTGCTACAACGCTGTGGGCTCTCATGAAATTGTCTTTTCCGAGACCAAGGTGCTCTGCAAACCTCCTGGCTACCATCAAATGTTTGTACACGAAGCCATCCAAATATACAAACACAGATATAATTTCAACCGTGATGATGGGTACAAACTGAGTAATCATTGGAGAGATGTTATTAACCATGCAAAAAAGATTTAACTACACATATTTAGACCATCTTATTTGACAGGCACTATTCTTCAGTTACCGTATAGTTGCTTCTTCTTATTCACACAGTTTTACCACACATATTTGGCAAATCTAGAATTAATCCCAGCAACGTAGCAAAGTCCTGTTTCATCTACATAACAAGGGCTCAGTCCCATTTACAGCAGCCGCACCTTTACATCAGCCGCACCTTAACAACTCTTGGAACCTTCCAGTTCAACCAGTCTACACAACAAAGACTCATTCCTAGCAGCGGTTTCAGCCGCACCACCTCTACATAACAAAGGCTCAGTCCCATTTACAGCGGCCGCACCTTTACATCAGCCACACCTTACCAACTCTTGGCAGGCCAAAGTTGACTCAAGGTGACTATCGATGGAGGCTGGGGTATTGCCGGGGCAATTAAAGTCACATGTAAGCACGAGCCTGTGAGATGGGTTAGGAATCAGATATAGGAATTCTGAAAGCTCATTTAAGAAGGTGTTGATGCTGCCATCTGGAGGGCGCTAGATGTAAATGATGGAAAAGCACTGATTGTTAGTAGTAAGGGATACAGACTGGACCTCGAAGGTGGCGGGAGCCATTGGTAGATAGAGCTCTTTAATTTTCAAGTGAGCATTGTAAACGACCGCTAAGCCACCACCCCGCTAGTTAGTTGCCTCCGAAACGTGATTTTTATTTTACTTTTATTAATTTTATTTTTTTACCTACGTGACTTTACTGAAAAAAACCTAAGAATATGCCTGCTGTATATTTGGAGTTGGCATGTCTCTAACACTGTGGTCGCGTGGTTTTTTCTCCGGGTCCTCTGGTTTTTGCCCGCCACATTTATAAACAACGTGCATTTAGAGCAGGGGTCCTCAAACTACGGCCCGCGGGCCACATGCGGCCCACCGAGGGCATTTATCCGGCCCATGGTCACTAATTGGGCTGCGCTTGTGAGCACTAATTGGACTGCGCTGGTGAGCACTAATTGGGCGGCGCTGGTGAGCACTCATTGGGCTGCGCTGGTGGGCACTGTTTGGGCTGCGGTGGTGGGCACTGATTGGGCTGCGCTGGTGGGCACTGTTTGGGCTGCGCTGGTGGGCACTGATTGGGCTGCGCTGGTGGGCACTGTTTGGGCTGCGCTGATGGGCACTGTTTAGGCTGCGCTGGTGGGCACTGATTGGGCTGCGGTGGTGGGCACTGATTGGGCTGCGCTGGTGGGCACTGTTTGGGCTGCGCTGGTGAGCACTGATTGGGCTGCGCTGGTGAGCACTCATTGGGCTGCGCTGGTGGGCACTGTTTGGGCTGCGCTGGTGAGCACTCATTGGGCTGCGGTGGTGGGCACTGATTGGGCTGCGGTGGCGAGCACTGATTTGGCTGCGCTGGTGAGCACTCATTGGGCTGCGATCTGTGAACAAAACTGCAGGTGTAATTAACTTTTTAATGGCACCCGCACCAGTGTGAGCCTGGGGTAAAAGCGGAGTTCCCCCAATCAGACTGCATTGATGGGCAGTGCAGTCTGTATGTCTCTGTGTGGGCAAAGTTATTGCTGGTATATTGTTTTTGTAGCGTTGTATATATATTGGTATTTTACTAATAGCAATTTTGACTCCCTAGGAAACAATGATGTCAAGAAAGAGAAAAATTTACTCGGAGTGTAGGGTATTAAAAACAGTGGACTTATGATTACTTTTTCATGCAGTACAAGGAAAGAGCTGTGTGTTTGATATGCCAGAATATAGTGTCTGTGTTCAAAGAATACAATTTACGTCGACACTATGAAACTCAACATAAAGATAAATATGATTGTTTGGTCGGAGAAGTGAGAAAAGATAAAATATAAAAACTGAAAAATACATTAACAACTCAGCAAAATACTTTTGTGAAGCAGAAGCAGCTAAATGTTTCATCACTGCGAGCAAGTTTTCAAGTTGCCAAGCTAATAGTGTGCACTGGCAGACCATTCGTTGAGGGAGAATTTGTTAAAGAATGCCTTCTTTCTGTTGCCAAAGAGATGTGTCCAGAGAAGGCCGATTTATTTAGTACAGTGAGTCTTTCAGGACCTACAATTACACGGAGGATTGAATAAATAGGAGACAATTTCCATCTGATGGTGTTCCTAGCATGGTGGGGTCTAAGAAAGGAGTTATTGCTCGCATTAACCAAGAGATGGACACACATAACCATTCTCATCCAATAGCCATACACTGCCTCATCCACCAACAAGCGCTGTATAGTACATCACTGAAGTGGGACTCTGTTAACTTCATTAGAGCTCATGCACTAAACCACAGACAATTTCAGGAATTTCTGTCTGAGCTAAATGATGACTATGAAGATGTTCTGTACCACACAGAAGTCCGTTGGCTGAGTCGAGGGAGAGTTTTGAAACGTTTCTATGACTTACTTCCACAGATTACAGCTTTTCTGTTTTAAAAAAACAAAGAAGTACCAGAGCTCAATGATGCAGAATGGAAATGGCACCTTGCCTTTCTGACAAATGTAACAGAGCTACTCAACAGTTTCAATGTGCAACTTCAAGGAAAGGGGAAGCTCATCTGTGATGTGCAATCACATGTCAAAGCATTTGAAGTAAAATTAGGCCTCCTCATCAAACAAGTGAAGGAGGAAAACTTCTGCCATCTCCCCACAACTCAAAATCTGTTAGCGGAAAAACCATTGGTTGCATTCCCAAACAAAACATGTGTAAATTCACTGGAAAAATTGCAAAAGGAGTTCCAATTTAGATTTAAAGAGCTTCATCTCCATGAACAGGACATACAGCTTTTCCGTAACCCATTTTCTATTGACATTGAAAATGTGGATACAATTTACCAAATGGAACTGGCTGAACTGCAGAATTGTGACTCTCTGAAAGACGCATTCAAGTCAAGCAGCCTTCATAATTTCTATGCATTTCTCCCCTCTGAGACATATCCTCATCTCAGGAACCATGCACTCAAAATGGCAACCATCTTTGGCAGCGCTTATGTCTGTGAACAAACTTTTTCAAGAATGAAACATTTGAAATCTCCAACCAGATCTAGACTAACGGATGCACACTTGCATCACTTGTTACGACTAGCAGTGACAAATATGGAACCGGACATTGACCATCTCATTAGCCAAAAGCAGGCCCATAGTTCCCATTGAAATACTGGCAAGTTTGTTGATTTAACTTTACTTGTTCTTCATTTTAAATATTGTATTTGTTCCCGTTTTGTTTCTTCACTTCAAAATAAGATATATGCAGTGTGCATAGGAATTTGTTCATAGTTTTTTTTACTATAGTCCGGCCCTCCAACGGTCTGAGGGACAGTGAACTGGCCCCCTGTTTAAAACGTTTGAGGACCCCTGATTTAGAGTATTTGGCTGCTATACATTTCCACGTGATAAGCCACTTTGTTGAGCTATCAATTGTGATAGCCAGTTCACTTCTCAAAAAGAGCCACATAGCTCAGTGTGGGCCTTATCTGTTAACATTCTAACAATTATTTTGTTTAATAGTTTAGATTGGTTTAATAGGGGTTAAGCCCTTCAGCAATATCACTTTGCCACCGACTCTTCCAGGATACGTGTATTTTCGTGACCAGCTGTGTGGATGACTCAAAGTCCCGATCTGTGAAAAAAGAACTTCGTCCAGGATAAAAACATATTCTGATTCTGGGTTCGCACTGTCACCTTCCTAAAATCTCAACCAGTGCGGAAGAACGCGGACAGAGTGGAACAACGCGGACATCCAGAACAAACACCTCATTCGAGACCCAAGCATCGCACCTCCTGCAATTGACATTGCTCAGGCATAATGGTGGCGTAACCATCAACCGCATCAGAACATCAACAGGCGTGATGAGCACATCGCATCCATGAATGAAACGTTTAAGACACGAGCCTATATACCAGGCGAGGTAGTTAACATCTCATATCAACTGTGACGCCAAACCACACGAACTCTCTTCTCTGTTGAAGCCCTTCCTCTGTTCTTGGCCAGCAGCAGACATCGACACTGAGAATCAGAACATGTATTTATACTGGAGGAATCCAATGAGCCTATCAAGCGCTTTTTTAACAGATGTCTCGTACACTGATATCGTAATCATCATAATCTCGTTGCTGAGCTCATTGCTGCTGTTTCTGCTGCTGCTGCCATCTCGTGCAACATGAAGCAGCAGCACACTCAACTTCATCATGGGACCTCCTTTGCCAGTACCAAAATATACCAATAGGGTTTTTCCCCTTTTTTCTGGCAACAAAACTGACACCTTTTGCAAGGAATCATGTCTACATTAACCGCAATACTTGCAGTCAAGTGCAAACAAAAACATAATACTCTGGTAATTTATGCATTGTCTTTGAAACTGATTGGTCCACACCAGAGACAGCTTTCTTTGGAGCCTCGTCTCATATGGTGTTCGACCAGATGACGCCAAAAGGCACACACCTGTGCTACTACACGTGTAGTAGCTACTACATATGCAGCTACTTTAGCTCCTAGAATAATCCGGCACTGGCTGTACGACGACGACGACAAGAAGAAGGAGGACCAGCAACAGACCGTGCAGCAGCGCTACGTGGCGGCTGCCCGTGGAATGAGGAGGAGGAGGGGACTGTGGCCACTGAGTGACGGGGGGGGGGGGGCTCCCGAGTCCCGCATTCGGCTCTTTATGGACAATTATATTTATTAGGGAACCACCACCAGGTTGCGTTGCGGGTTGTTGTCAAATACCGAGCCAATGTTTTTTGTTACCGAATTCGAAGCAAGAACGCCTATTCTTGGTTGGTGCTCTGGTTGCCGATCCCTGGGGCCACTCCATCTCACGTCGACGATTCACGGACACGTGATGAGACACGCAGTGATACTACGAATTTAACTAGGACCCCCCCCCCCCCTTCGTCACACGCCGTCACAAAAAGTCAGACCCCCCCCTCAAATATGACGTCACAAAGCTCTGCCCCCCCCCAAATAAAACATGCTTCAAATCGCTTTAAACTATGGCCAATGTAGCGCGTATTTAACGTGGCGCTGCACTCTGATGTTATAGGAGAAAACATTTTTTAAGTCTATTTAAATAAGTAGAACGTCTTGTCTATATTTATTTGAAGTTGCGCATTTTGATGTGACGTCACATTTCTCAAACCCCCCCCCCCTCGTCACACATCGTCACAAATGTCTGACCCTCCCCCCCAGGTGCGTGACGTCATTTATGGACGGTCTCCTAGGATGAATGTGACAATTCATGTTTCAAGAACGGAGCGTTGGTTCATAGTCAACGCGAGGTGCCCGCGATGGGAATGAAGGCGGGGTTCTCCCCACACGCCCTCCCCCCACCAGTGTGCAGCTGCGCCCTCCCCCCACTAGGGGTCGCATAGCGAGCACTGTGATCAGTGCGGCAGCCTCCGTGTGGGTGACGACTTCACGGAGCGCAGCGGCGACTCCTCGCGATTCTCAGGGAGGCCACTCTCCTCCGCGTGCTTGGGTTTGATTCCCGACTAAGGCGCATTTCAGCATTGAGTTTTTTCAATGTTCTCCCCCCAGTTCTGCAGAGTGTGGGTGAGTGTATGGAGGTTATATGTTCTGTCCCCTGTTCTGCAGTGTGAATGTTTGGAAGTCATTTCTTCCGCCCCCTGTTTTGCAGTGTGAGCGAGTGGAGTTTGATTGTTCATGTAGCCCGCATGCCCAGCCACAGCACGCTCATGCAGCTTCTGTTTGGCCGGATCGAGGGGTCTAACTGGCACGACCCGGGATGGAGAAGAGATGGAGATGATGCGGTACGGGAGGATGTAGAGCAGAGTGGATTTGCCGATGACCGGTACCAGCGGCGTCAAGATCGGCCTCTATGTAGGAGGCTCGTGAAGGACGCTGCTACTGGGCAGTTGAAGGCAGTTGCCCTCCAACAACAACGGAGAGCGGAGGAGCGACGCTCACAACAACGAGCGGAGCGCCAGGCGGCTCATAGGGGGCACAGATGGTGCATCTGCCAGTCATCTCAGTCGATCAACCCTTGGCACCTGGGTTGCTCCCGTAAACTTCTTTCAGCAGCAAACCTTCGACATTTCACGTGGCCTCAAAATGCACCTGGCCTGGTATAGGCGCAAGTGGCGACGTCACCGCCACTTCGTGGCGAATGGCGGCTGTTATTGTTGTTGTTGTTTGTACGTTCTACCACTGTTCTGCAGAGTGTGGGTATGACATTGAGTGGATGGAGTTCGAATGTTTTCCCCTTGTTCTACAGAGTTGTGAGGTCGAGAATGTGCATGAGTGAGTGGAGTGAGTGGGGAGCGGTCGTGTAGCGGTTAGCGCACTGCGTTCAGAACCTGGAAACCCGGGGTTCGATTCCCGCTCACGGCCAACACCGGTGACGATTATGTGAACCGGTCCTGGGCCTCCCCTATGTCGACTCAGCCTCAAGTGAGTACCTGATGTGATGTCCAAACATCGTCACTGGGGAGACAAAGGCGGCCGGGCGTGGTGTTGGCCACCCACGCCCTCGTGTGCCGTCCCGGCCTTCATAGGCGCTCGCTAACAGGACTTGCCCCTACAGTCTGTTTAGGCTATACCGGCGATCACTGTCTTTGGAGCTTGTACATTCCCCCTCCAATTTTACAGATTCCTCCCATAGCTAAACAAAGACAAAGATCCCTCCTTATAGCCTTAAAAGACTGTTGGGGCAAGTGCTGTTAGCGAGTACCTATGAAGCCCGGCATGGCACACGAGGGGGTGGGTGGCCAACACCACGCCCGGCCGCCTTTGTCTCCCCAGTGGCGATGTTTACACACCACACCAGGTACTCATTTGAGGCAGAGTCGACCTAGGGGAGGCCCAGGACCGGTTCAAATAATTGTCACTGGTGTTGGCTGGAACTCGTGTCGCCAGGTTCGTAGCGCAGCGCCATTAACCCCTGCTCTGTCGCTCCCCCATAGCGAGTGTGTAAACCGGCTTGCGCCAATACATCCACAGCGTTAACAAATTTGCCTGCAGAAAACTTAACTGGGATTACACAGCAGCAGAAGCAACATCGCCCCCTCATGCAAGAAACAAAAAGCCTCGAGACCCAGTGAGGCTTAAATTGCTGGGGTAAAGAAGCAGAATAATATCTCGGGAAGCTTAGCTCTCTGTCTCTCTGGTCCAGAGCACAAACGAAATAATTTTATTTTCATTTTACCAGGTTAAGGCCCACTGCAGAAGCAACCTGGCGATCACAAATGACAGCTCAACGAAGTGGCTCATCATCATTATCATCGTGTGGACATTTATAGCAGCAGAGAAATACTCTAAAAGCGTGACGTTGATTCTAAATATGAAGGAAATCACTGGAGGACCCGGAGAAAATCCATGCGGAGAGAGAGACACACAAACTCCAAATATACAGCAGGCGTAAGGGTCCGGATCGAACCCACGACCTCCTGTATACCGGGCGAGGCAGTTAACATCTCGCCACCACGGCTCCCACGTTGTTAGGAAGCCACTGGGAACTATGGGGCCAACCATAAATGACGTCACGCAATTTTGGATGATTTATGACCGCCCCCCCCCTTCGTCACACGACGCCACAAAAAGTCAGACCCCCCTCAAATGTGACGTCACAAATCTCACATACAGAAGCATAGGCTTACATCGAGACCTACAGTGAGGAGAAAAAGTATTTGATCCCCTGCTGATTTTGTACGTTTGCCCACTGACAAAGAAATGATCAGTGTATAATTTTAATGGTAGGTTTATTTGAACAGTGAGAGACAGAATAACAACAAAATCCAGAAAAACGCATGTCAAAAATGTTATAAATTGATTTGCATTTTAATGAGGGAAATAAGTATTTTACCCCCTCTCAATCAGAAAGATTTCTGGCTCCCAGGTGTCTTATACAGGTGTAGGATTCGTACTCCGGATGTCTTTCCGTTCCGTTTATTCACACTTAGAGTTCACCTCCTCATCGTCACCGCTCCGTGTCTCTACGTTCGCTCCGTTCCACCGTCCGTCACTAGCGACACTCCCTGTCTCTCCGTTCGCTCGCTCCGCTCTACGATTCCGCTCCGCTCTCTCTCCATCTCTCCCAGGGTCCGTATACTCCGCTGCTACCCTACTCTAGACCCTACAGATGCATGGCTATGACTGCTACCCTACGCCGTGTTCTCCCTATCACTGTTGCCGTACTCTCTGCCCTCTCTATCACTGTTACCCTTATCGTATCTCCCTACTTACTCCTGCTCCTCTCTTCCCCAGGCACCATCACTCCAGCTCCAACCAAGATTCCCGTCTCTCTGTTACGCTGTGGCTTTTATCCCCGCACCAATTAGTCCCCATTAATTATCTCACCCCCCGCTTTACCACTCGCCTCCAGGCCCCCAGCCTCACGTGACTTTGTTATTCCCGCCTGAGCGGCGCTAGTCATTAAGCACTCACCCTCCTAACCAATCACCGGCCTGTGTCCCCCGGTTACCCCTAACACCTGTCGCGCCTCTTGACGGCGTCTCCCTCTCGCCCAACAACAACAACACCGTCCTCAAATACCCCCCACTGTACACTGCTCTCTTGCATAGCAACAGCACAAGAGAACGCATGGCGCGCCATATTTCAAGTCCTACACAGGTAACGAGCTGAGATTAGGATCACACTCTTGCGACGCAGATGCTTGTCCCGTTAAGATTGAAAAAAGGGCTGTCAGTAGGTAACTTGGGGGAAGGCATTCTGTTGTCGCCCTCAAATGCCGTGACACGAATGCCCTCCTTGGTGGGTGCTTTTACGATGGTGCCAGCGACGGCCGAACCGTTCATTCAGATTGTGAACACGGGGCACGAGCCGGTTGTTATTCAAGAAGGGACGACGTTGACGCACGCGTCGGTCACGCGGGGTTCGGAAGGAGATGCGTGTTTGGCAACTGGGGGTGGTGACACGCTGCCACGGGCGGAGGAGGAACCGAGCTGGTTTCGCGAGTTGTATGAATGCAACGACGATTTGACACCCGAGCAGCGGACGCGGTTAAGGGAGTTGCTTTGGGAATTCAAGGACGTTTTTAGCTCAGGGAAGTTTGATGTTGGTCGCACGACGTTATTGCGACATCACATTGATACTAGGGATGCGCCCCCTATTCGATTGAATCCTCACCGTGTGAGCCCGCTGGAGAAGAATTGCATTCGGAAAACGGTTGTCGAGATGTTGCAACCGGATATTGTCTCCCCTTCTTCCAGCCCATGGGGAGCTCCGATCGTGTTGGTTAAAAAACGAGATGGTTCTCTGCGATTTTGTGTGGATTACCGTAAATTGAATAAGGTTTCAGTGGCGGATGCATACCCGCTCCCGCGCATTGATGACTCATTGGATGCATTGTCCGGTGCAAAGTTTTTTTCCACTTTGGACCTCTTGTCTGGCTTTTGGCAATTGCCTTTGGACGAGGAATCTAAACCAAAGAAGGCCTTTCGCACGCCGCAAGTGTTGTTTCAATGTAATGTACTACCGATGGGGCTGCACTCCGCACCAGCCACTTTTCAAAGATTGATGGAACTTGTTTTGTCTGGATTGCAGTGGGAGTCATGTTTAATATACCTTGACGACGTCATTGTGTTCAGTAAGGATTTTGAGGGACATTTGCAGCGGCTACGGGCTGTGTTTGGCAGGGTACGGGACGCCAATTTGAAATTTAAACCCCAAAAATGCCATCTGTTGAGAACGTCAGTTAAATATTTGGGGCATGTGGTCAGCGAAGCGGGGGTCGCCACAGACCCGGAGAAAACCAGTTGTGTACGTGCGTGGCCAGTGCCTACGACAGTGTCAGAAGTACGTAGCTTCGTGGGATTTGCGTCATACTACCGTCGATTTGTTAAAAACTTTGTCACAATTGCGAGGCCGCTGCACACGCTGTCTGCTAAGGGTAAGAAGTTTCTGTGGGGTGACGAGGAACAGCGTTCGTTTGAAACGCTCCGGGACGCTTTGGCGGACGCACCGCCGCTCGGGTATCCAAATTTTGCGGAAATGTTTATTTTGGACACCGATGCCAGTGATATGGGCATCGGCGCTGTATTGTCGCAAACAATTGACGGAGTTGAAAGGGTTGTCGCGTATGGCAGCCGGGTACTGTCCCCGGCAGAGCAAAGATATTGTGTAACACGCAGGGAATTGTTGGCGATTGTACACTTTGTGCAGCTGTATCGACCATACTTATACGGGCGACAATTTTTGGTCCGCACCGACCACGCGGCACTGCAGTACTCCTTGTGGATCGATCAACCCTCAGGAAAAATGGCCCGCTGGCTTGAGGTCCTGCAGGGATACTCATTCACGGTCCAGCACAGGAAAGGTACGCGTCACGTTAACGCGGATGCTCTGTCCCGATTGCCTCAGTCATCGGGCTTGTGTAGATGCTCCGAGGGATCGCTGCGCTGTGGGCCGCCTCTGCAGGGCATTCCGGCCATGGCCGCTGCAGCCAATTTGGACCAGCTTGATGAAGCACCGGCTAATGAGCCTGGGTTGCTGGGATTGTCACGGGATCGTTGGGTGCGCTTGCAAGTGGACGATCCTTCGCTTACCAAAATGAGGCTACGGGCCTCTCGTTCCAAACAGTCGGATGATCGGGCCTTTCTTCGACTCGTTGACGACCTCCTGGTCAGATGGGATGTCGTCTGCAGAAGTTTTGTATTGTGGTACCACTATGTTTGAGAGGGGAACTTATTCGCGACACACACGAGCGATTGATGGACTTGGGGGAGAAGAAAACGGCTTTGACTTTGAGTAACGATTTCTATTGGCCGGGATTACAGAATGATGTTCATTTGTATGTTAAAGCTTGTCACGAGTGCGCACGGCGGAAGGCGCTGGCACAGCCATATCGGGTACCATTGCAGTCGATACGTGTTTCACGGGTCAACGAGATTGTGGCCCTTGATATTCTGGGACCGTTCCTCGTTACCCCACGGGTCACAAATACCTGCTTGTGGGGGTCGAGTACCTCACTCGGTGGCCTATGGCATGGCCGCTAGCGGACCAATCGGCAGGATCAATCGTGGAGGCCTTCCTGCTGGGTTACGTTTTTGACAAAGGTGCCCCGGAGCACCTGCTTACGGACCAGGGTAAAAAAAATTCGTCCCGCCTATTGAAGGAAGTGTGTGACGCATTGGATACAAGGAAAATTCGGAAACCCGCAAACCGAGGGGATGGTCGAACGTCTTCATCGAACATTGACATCTATGTTGTGCCAACAGGTTAATTCGACTCAGACAGATTGGGATCTACATGTCCCGGCGGCCCTGGCCGCTTATAGATTAGCCCCACACGCTTCAACAGGGTATTCACCCTTCTATTTGATGTATGGTCGGGAACCAGAAGCCCCGACCCTGGTCAGGCTGGGTGTGAAATCTAAGGATAAGTCGCAAACGGTGCCTGTCCCCATGCGTGAGGCATTGGATCGGTTGAAAGAGGCCAGGGAGGCCTCGCTGGGAAATCCGGAACGAAGACAGGCTGCTAATGAGCGCCTGCACGGTACACAGGCTCCACGGGAACCATGGCTGGTGGGGGACAAGGCCTGGTTGCATTGTCCGATGGTGCCGGTGGGCACATCACCGAAATTCCATCGGCCCTGGCAGGGGCCCGTTGAGATTGTGGAAGTTCGTCGGGATCAGAGTGTAAGGATTCGATACGGTCGCCGATTGTGGCACATTCACCCGTCGCACTTGAAGAGATATGTGCTGCCTTATGATGCGTCATCTCCCATCCCAGAACGGCCTGTATTGGATGTGTCCAACGAGTGTGCTGTGCGACGACGGAAGGACGCACCTCAGCAGTTTACCCCCCGTGTGTCTGCAGGATCGCCATTTTTGAGTCAGGGGACACCCCGGGACACACGAGGCCACGTTGGGGTCTCATCGAGGAATGGACAGTGTAACGGAGATGGACGCACGTTTCGGGCAGGACGCTGCCCTGCGCCCACGGACAGAGATACCCTGGCCCCTGTTCAGTCGAGTAGGGGTGACGGACCGGCCGCGGGAACCCGCTCAAGAAGATTGACTTTTTCTTAAAACTTTGGGGAGTTGGGGATTGTGTACATTTTGTTGTCTGTTGTGGTTTTCTTGTATGTTGTGATTTCCGCGTGGTGTGTTGTGTTTAGCCGGGACGGCTAACTTTTTCAACAGGGGAGGGGTGATGTAGGACTTGAAATATGATGCGCCACGCGTTCTCTTGTGCTGTTGCTATGCCAGCGAGCAGTGTACAGTGGGGGGTATCTGAGGACGGTGTTCTTGTTGTTGGGGCGTGAGGGAGACGCCGTTAAGAGGCGCGACAGGTGTTAGGGGTAACCGGGGACACAGGCCGGTGATTGGTTTGGAGGGTGAGTGCTTAATGACTGGCGCCGCTCAGGCGGGAATAACAAGGTCACGTGAGGCTGGGGGCCTGGGGGCGAGTGGTAAAGCGGGGTGTGAGATAATTGATTGGAACTAATTGGTGCGGGGATAAAAGGCACAGCGTAACAGAGAGACAGGGGTCTTGGTTGGTGCTGGAGTGATGGTGCCCGGGGAAGAGAGGAGCAGGAATAAGTAGGGAGATACGATAGGGGTAACGGTCATAAAGAGAGCAGAGAGTACGGTAACAGTGATAGAGAGAGCAGAGAGTACGGTACCAGTGATAGAGAGAGCAGAGAGTACGGTAACAGTGATAGAGAGGACAGAGAGTATGGTAGCAGTAGATAGAGAGAACACGGTGTGCGGTAGCAGTTGTAGCCATGCATCTGAGGGGTGCAGAGTAGGGTAGCAGCGGAGTGTACGGACCTTGGGAAAGACGGAGAGAGAGCGGAGCGGAATCGCGGAGCGGAGCGAGCGAACGGAGAGACAGTGAGTGTCGTTAATGACGGATGGTGGAACGGAGCGAACGGGGAGACCCGGAGCGGTGACGATGAGGAGGTGAACTCTAAAGTGTGAATAAACGGAACGGAAAGACAACCCGAGTACGAGTCCTACACCTGTATAAAATACACCTGTTCACAGAAGCAATCAGATTCCAAATTCTCCACCATGGCCAAGACCAAAGAGCTCTCCAAGGATGTCAGGGACAAGATTGTAGATCTACACAAGGCTGGAATGGGCTACAAGACCATCGCCAAGCAGCTTGGTGAGAAGGTGACAACTGTTGGTGCGATTATTCGCAAATGGAAGAAACACAAAAGAACTGTCAATCTCCCGTGGCCTGGGGCTCCATGCAAGATCTCACCTCGTGGAGTTGCAATGATCATGAGAACGGTGAGGAATCAGCCCAGAACTACACGGGAGGATCTTGTCAATGATCTCAAGGCAGCTGGGACCATAGTCACCAAGAAAACAGTTGGTAACACACTACGCCGTGAAAGACTGAAATTATGCAGCGCCCGCAAGGTCCCCCTGCTCAAGAAAGCACATATACATGCCCGTCTGAAGTTTGCCAATGAACATCCGAATGATTCAGAGGACAACTGGGTGTAAGTGTTGTGGTCAGATGAGACAAAAATGGAGCTCTTTGACATCAACTCAACTCGCCGTGTTTGGAGGTAGAGGAATGCTGCCTTTGACCCCAAGAACACCATCCCCACCGTCAAACATGGAGGTGGAAACATTATGCTTTGGGGGTGTTTTTCTGCTAAGGGGACAGGACAACTTCACCACATGAAAGTGACGATAGACGGAGCCATGTACCGTCAAATCTTGGGCGAGAACCTCCTTCCCTCAGCCAGGGCATTGAAAATGGGTCGTGGATGGGTATTCCAGCATGACAATGGCACAAAACACATGGCCAAGGCAACAAAGGAGTGGCTCAAGAAGAAGCACATTAAGGTACTGGAGTGGCCTAGCCAGTCTCCAGACCTTAATCCCATAGAAAATCTGTGGAGGGAGCTGAAGGTTCGAGTTGCCAAACATCAGCCTCGAAACCTTAATGACTTGGAGAAGATCTGCAAAGAGGAGTGGGACAAAATCCCTCCTGAGATGTGTGCAAACCTGGTGGCCAACTACAAGAAACGTCTGACCTCTGTGATTGCCAACAAGGGTTTTTCCACCAAGTACTGATTCATGTTTTGCAGAGGGGTCAAATACTTATTTCCCTCATTAAAATGCAAATCAATTTATAACATTTTTGACATGCGTTTTTCTGGATTTTTTTGTTGTTATTCTGTCTCTCACTGTTCAAATAAACCTACCATTAAAATTATAGACTGATCATTTCTTTGTCAGTGGGCAAACGTACAAAATCAGCAGGGGATGAAATACTTTTTTTCCCTCACTGTATAGGCTCACATATAAACCCATAGACTGACATAAAGAGCCATAGCCTCGCATAGAGACACAACGGCTCGCATAGAGACCCATAGGCTTACATTGAGACCCATAGGCTCGCATAGAGAACCATGGACTCGCATAGAGACCTATAGGCTCACATAGAGACCCATAGACTGACATAGAGAGCCATAAGCTCGTATAGAGACCCATAGGCTCACATAGAGACCCATAGACTGACATAGATGTATAGATTAGTTTAGAAACCCATTGATTCACAAAGAAACCCATAGACTCATATAGCGATTCATGGACTCACGAAGAGATCTAACGACTCACTTAGAGACCCAGAGACTCACATAGAGACCCATAGACTCCCATAGAGACCCACAGGCTCACGAAGAGATCTAAAGACTTACTTAGGGACCCATAGACTACACTATACATTACATGACACCACAATGGACGGTGTGCTGTCGTCAGGAGATGATAGAAGCACCGTCCGGTCAAGAGCTCTCTGTCGACAGGGATGCCCGATGGGGACACGTTACTGTGTTCCATTCAACACTGGGGGGATGGTCACAACCGTTCGGGTGGACTGGGCCTATACAGGTCTGACCCTCGCCTGTTGATCGCGGGTCCAAGAGTGGTGATATAATTCAGCCTGAGGCTCGCATCGACATTCTTCGACTCGGTTTAGAGAAGCATGGGTGGACTCACGTGGAGATCCACGTGATCCGAGAGGGTGTGGCCTAGTAGGGCTGGAGGGCTAGTGGGGGCAGGGATGGCAGAGGGTGTGGGCTCGTGGGGGGGAGGGGGGTGTGGGCTAGTTGGGGGGGGGGAGAAGGGATGGACCACCACGACCACCACCACAACAGCATCAGCGAGATCAGCAGAGCGCAACCCGAGGCACAGGTTCGTGATCCCGCATCTCACTCTCGCCATCAGCCTCAATGGCGCCGTACTCGAATTGTAAATGTTGCAGTGGGTTTACTCTCCAACACACAACTGGTGAGTGCTGGACTAGTAACGATTGGACACGTTTTGTTTACGTAAAAAAACCCTTACTAGTTGGCTGTGTCGGGTGGTGGTGGCGGATTTAAAGGACGCATTTATAATTTTACGCGATCTAACCCAAAAAAACCCTCTCTTGTAGATAATATTCATCACGAAAGCCTGCCACTACTAAGTATTAAACAAACAATACATTCGCAGACAATGTTTCCTCCATAAATCGGTCTCTCCATGTAGAAAAACCCAGTACTTTTTATGTAAAATACGTGCTTTCTTCCCCATGCAAACCATCCCCTTATTAAAGATCCTGTCTGTGATGGTATTTAAAAAGAGGATCATAGCCAATGACTCGCTCGGTATGTCGCACAGCAGCAACATCGCCCCTGCTCTATGAAACCACCGCAGACTGGTGTCAGTCAAACAACACCAGCAGTGCCTTCCTTCGCGCTGATCGCCTTGTGTCACAGAGGGGCAGCTACCACTGGGGGTGCTCCTAGGCTCGACCACACAGTGGCAATCATCGCCACCCTCCCCCACCCTACTGTGAATCCACGCGACGATGGGTGAGAGAGACACGCAAACTCCAAATATAAAGCTGGTCAGGGTCGGGATTGAACCCACGACCTCCTGTATACCAGGCGAGGGAGTTAACATATCCTAGCCACCGCGGCGCCCACGTTGTTAGGAAGCCAATGGGAGCCATGCACTTTTAAATCTAGATAGAACACCCACTTCTGCAGAACTGCTTGTGTGTTAAGTTTCTCGTACTTCCGCCGCATCTCCGATTAGCAAGGTTGGCTACGTACGGTGCGAACAAAGTCCAACTGGGTAACGCGCACGGCCCTACCTTGCTGCACTCTACCAAGCGAGAGGACGACTCAGAGGTGCGAGGAACCACGCACAAGCGAGAGAGCCGGTGAGCTGAACCCGGAGCATACGGATAAATCCCACGCACGCGAGGGGGAAACGCTCTATCTCGCACAAATGGGACAGATGTAGTCCACGTGTGTGTCGTACCGCCTTCTCCTGGCGAGGCAGGGTACGGCTCCTCCTCGACGCCCTTGGGATAGACGGTCACTACATCGCGCGGTTTTCAGATACGCTCTGCAGCCGTCTGGGACACTCTTTCTTATCGATATTATGAAGCCACTGGAGCTGTGCACTTTTAAATAATATAGGTTAACAAACTAATTTCTTTAGAAGTGCTTTTTGCGCTTCGTTTGTTGTCCCCCCCCAATACCTCTGGTTGGCACGGTTGGCTATGTACGACGCGAAATAAGTTCAATATACACTACACTATACACTATTATACACTACTATACACTACACTATCCACTACATAACTATACACTGCACTATACACTACACTATACCACTATACACTACACAACACCACTATACTAATTTGAAAACTAATTTTCTTTAGAACTGCTTTTTGTGTGTCAGTTTGTTGTCCTTCCCCCGCACCTCCGATTAGCACGGCTGGCTACGTACGGCGCGAAAGAAGTGCATCACACACACACGTGCATACAGAGCCACACCCGGCCCTCGCCTTAGCAATGGCCCTGAGTGGACACGCCCTGCTGCCGTGTATCCCGTTCGTGTGCCCGAGAACACGCGACTCTGTTTGACGAGCAAAATTGCGCGTGGCTATTGTTCCGTGCGTGTTTAATCTGAGCTCTCTCTCTCTCGCTCTCTCGTGTTGTGGTCCGTGGGTTTATAACGTCCAACGTTGCTCCTCTGCTCGCCTTGTCAGCAGCGAGCTGGAGGGCGCGTGAAGGAGGCTCTGCACGCGGAACGCCGTCCCCAAGGTGAGGGCTCTGCGGCCACGCCGCTCGTCGCATCGACGCGCGTCGGCGTCACTGGCAGTGGAAGTAGTCGCGTCTCTTTTTTTTACGATCAGAGTAATCAAGAAGATGCTCGGTGTAGTCGGCACTTTTGCTTCGTTCATCATTGCGTTTTATTTCCAATGCTTTGCTTTATGTGCCCCCCCCCCCTTTTTGAAATGAAAGATTTCATGCTCTGCTCTCCTTCTTACCTCTTCCCTCTCTTTGCTCCCCCTCTCTCTTTTTTTTCGCGTCTCACGGAGAAGGAACTGAATCGGGAATCGTAGATTGGCGCTGCGGCAGGAATCCGATGAGCTACGAAGCACTTTTTGCCCCACAGATGCCCAATAGGGGCGGGTGAGAAGGTTACAACAACAAACACGACACACAAACACGATAGCAGTGCAAGGGTATAGGAAAGGTAAACAAATCACCTAACAAAATATGCAAGTCAAACTAAACACCGAGGTTCGATTCCCGACCTGGGCGCATTTTTGTGTTCTCCTTCCTGCTCTGAAGAGTGAGTGGAGTTTGTATGATGTCTCCCTGTCTGTAGAGAGAGAGTGAGTGGAGTTTGTATGATGTCTCCCTGTCTGTAGAGAGAGAGTGAGTGGAGTTTGTATGATGTCTCCCTGTCTGTAGAGTGAGAGTGAGTGGAGTTTGTATGCTCTCCTCCTGTCTGTAGAGTGAGAGTGGTTGTCCTACCTGATGACGGTCGCTTGTGTTGCGCCCGAAACATCGTGATTTAATTTATTTTATTTTATACCTACGTGACTTTACCGAAAGAACCAAAGAGTATGGATCCCTGCAGTCACGAAAACTTCAAATCTAGATTAAGCATTTTTTTTTTCCAGCTTAAGGCACCACTGAGCGATACTATAGCTCTTTTTCAGAAGCGACCTGGCTACCACAAATGATAGCTCGACGAAGTGGATTATCATCACGTGGAAATGTATAGCATCCAAATATTCTAAACGTATGTTGATTAGCACAGTTGCTATCTTCTAAATGTGGAGGGAAATACCGGAGGACCCGGGGAAAAATCGACACGACCACGTGAAGAGAGAGGGAACACCACAAACTCCCAAATATACAGCAGGCATCAGGGTCGGTATCGAACCCACGACCTCCTATATACCGAACGAGGTCCCCTAGAAACCAAGTGTGGCCGGACACATAAGGGGGGGGGGGGGGGTACAACACCAGTCTCCAGGTGATTCTTGCTTACATTTGGTGGGTCTGGGAAGGAGGAAGAGGTTGTGTCCTCTTAGTCGCCATGGACCTAGCGCAGGGGTCGGCAACCTGCGGCTCCGGAGCCGCATGCGGCTCTTTTGAACCTTGACCGCGGCTCCGGGGCGGATGCTAGCGAGGGGAGGAGGCGCACTGTGACACCTGCTCTGGCGTTGCCGCTGCTGACAGGTCGCCGCTCCGCTCCACACTGCCCGCCCGGTGACAGGCAATAACGTTGCCGTTGCTTTGTCACATGTTTGGAAGAAGTAAAAACCTTCCTGGGCAGCAAAGAGCTCACCTTTGCTGAGCTGGAACAGCCAAAGTGGCTGGAAAAATTACATTTTATGGTAGACATGACAGCACATCTAAACACGCTAAATACAACCCTTCAGGGGAAAGGAGGCACAG
This sequence comes from Lampetra fluviatilis, assembly GCF_964198595.1. NCBI lineage: Eukaryota > Metazoa > Chordata > Hyperoartia > Petromyzontiformes > Petromyzontidae > Lampetra > Lampetra fluviatilis. The sequence goes on from NC_136339.1 coordinate 1,270,843, forward strand.
CCCTGCACATGCTGGAGGAGGTTTTGGCATTCGAGCGCAAGTTGACAGTGTTTGTCAAAGATTTACAGAGAGGTACACTGTCTCACTTTCCCTCTTTGAGAGAGTTCAAACAAAGTCATGATACGATAAATTTGGAATATTTCAAGTCTGCAATCACCACAATGCAAAGTTCGTTTGGGAAACGATTCTGTGAGTTCAGAGAGGAAAAAACGACATTATCCTTCCCTGTCACTCCCCTGGCGATCGATCCATCCCTATTGAATATGACTGCATTTGCAGGTGTAAGTCAACCTGATCTTGAGATGGAACTGGCCGATATAGCCGACAAAGATATATGGGTGTCCAAGTTCAAATGCTTGACCGCTACTCTTGAGGATGTTGCCCGTCAGAAGGCCATTCTGGCTCAGAATCATAAATGGAGTGATATTGAAAACCTTCCCAAACAGGACAAACTTGTATTCGAAACATGGAATGCCATCCCCAACACTTATATAAACATGAAAAAGTATGCATTTGGAGTCCTGTCGATCTTCGGCTCCACATATGTATGTGAGCAGGTCTTCTCCAACATGAACTATATTAAAAACAAACATCGATCACGCCTCACAGATGACAGCTTGCAAGCCTGTGTGAAAATGAAGGTGACGTCTTACAGCCCTGATGTGCAGACACTGTGCACTGAGGTTCAGGAGCAAAAATCCCATTAACCAGGTAATTTAGCTATTAATTTGCAAAAATATATTTTACATTGTTAAGTGAAAAAGTCCTTTTTTTATTCAGATTGACAGCTGACTGCACGATCCTGTATATAGCAATAAGGTAAGAAACAATATATGCAGTGTTATATTTGTTTTAAATGTTGCAATGGTTTTGCGGCTCCCAGTTTATTTTTTCCTTCGGAAACGGGTCCAAGTGGCTCTTTATGTCTTAAAGGTTGCAGACCCCTGACCTAGCGGATCCCCTTCCCAGTGTTTTTCGGGTATCTCGAGCTGCCGCATTCACCCATTTGTTTGATTGAATTTGTTTCCAATAGCTGGGTAATACTTATATAAGTCTGGGAGTGCAGGTGTTCTTCTCATTCTTGCTGAGGATATTGGTCTACGTATATATATAGTACATATGCTGAACTTCTTTCGCACCATACGCAGACAACCGTGCTAATCGAAGGGCAAAAACTAAACACAAAAAGCAGTTCGAAAAAAACGAGTTTTCAATTTAGTATAATGGTGTTGAGTATAGTGTTGTGTATAGATATGTTTTGTATAGATATGCTGTGTATAGTAGTGTATAGTGTAGTGTACAATGTAGTGCATAGTAGTGTATAATGTAGCGTATAGTAGTGTAGTGTATTGTAGTGTAGAGTGTAGTGTATGTATGTAAAATGTTCGCACTGTACGTACCCAACCGTGCTAACCGGAGTGTGCGGTCTAATAGAATAAGTATTATTATTTAGTGACATCGCGGATGTCACTGTGTGGTGTCGGCCCTAGAGAGGCACGGCGTGCGATGTACTCACATCGCGGACATCAGGTATTTAGCGACATTATTAGCTGTCCCTGGGTAATGCCGGCTCTAGCGAGGCACGGCGTGCGATGTATTGACATCGTGGACACCCCGTACATGTGGGTGTAGTACCAGCCCTAGAGGGGCTCGGTGAGCGCTGATAGAGAGCGCTGAGTGGCACCCCGCTCGGCGTGCAGTGCTGTCCCCTATAGGAGGGGGTGTGAGAGTGCCGGCCATGAGTGGGGTGAATAAAGTCCATGGCACTCTGGTTGACCCTGGCAGGCACGTGACGAGTAAGATCTAAACAGGGGCCCCAAGTGGGGGCTAGGGGTGGTCATGTGTCGGGGCGAGATCCTGCTAGAGGATTCGAGAAGGTGGTCGTGGCCAAGGGCGGGGCCAGCCACGACCAGTGAGGATATCAGCCGGGTCCCCAGAGGGACCGGAGTTCCGCGTTCCTATTGTTAATCCTGAAGATCTACATTCTACGTTCTACATCCAAGAAGAGTCACCAACACGTGGACCTGGACCCAAGCCGGGCTCCGGTCCGTTGTAGCTACTCCCAGTGTAACTCGTGTAGCGAGCCTGGTGGTCCACCACCACAGGTTGTTATCTGGTAAAGGGGCAGTTACCCCTTTGTGTTTGTATCAATAAATGTGTTGCCTCCAAGGAGGACGTCTGAGAATCAGTTGAATCTACTACATTATGATTATTGTCATCATCGTTTGTAATGTTACGGCTGCTCCTTTGCTATGTTGCAGATGATCGTGACGCAGCACCCCGTGCTGGTGGCGCAGCCCGTGGTGCACACGGTGAATGCACAGGGGCAGGCCCAGTGGTCATCCAACATGATGGATTGCTTCCAGGATACGGAGATCTGTGAGTTTGTATCTATGGCATCTTTTTTTGGTGTTGTCCAGTATACAAAATGATGAAAAATAAAAATTGGTCTTCAGATTTTATGCCTTGTAAAAGGCATCTTCTTTCACACCGTACATAGCTAACCGTGGCAATTATATGTTTGTATAGGCCTGTTGTATCGCTCTGTGATCTTGTTTCATTCAGCTATTCTGTATGTGGTTGTATGGTTCCAAAGCCAGTTCATGGGGGGTGGGGGGGAGTGGTGAGTATCCAGTATTCGTTTCGTGACTTGTTGATCCTAGCTCCTAAGTTGCAGGAACTATCTATAAAAAGCATCAATGCAGACTTGATGCCTTGCAAAAGGTGTTTGAACACCTTCATGACACCTCCTGTTTTGTTGCTAGAAAGGGTAAAACCTATTCTTAGTTTTTCCATTCGTGAGTTTCCCGGCCACCACAAGCCACCAGAACCATGGGTCACTGCCGTCAGAGCGACAAAAATCCCCCGTGTAGCCTTAACAGACCCTTGGGCAATTGCTGTTAGCGAACAGCACCTATGAAGGCTGGCACGCCCGACCGCCTTTGTCTCCCTAGTGGCAATGTTTACACAACACACCAGGTACTCATTTGAGGCTGAGTCGACCTAAGGGAGGCCCAGGACTGGTTTAAATAATCGTCACTGGTGTTGGTGGCCGTGAGCGGGAATCGAACTCGGGTCGCCGGGATTGTAGCACAGTGCACTAACCGCTACACTACCGTTCCCCCAGACATACCTACACACAATGCACATGTGTATGTGTTTGTTACATATACATGTGCAATCTGTTCTACAATAATGCTGCTTGTTTCAGATCGCGAATTGGATATAACGCGATTGAGCGAACGGAACTACATCGTGCAAGTAGGAATAAGCGTCATACGGCTGCCTCAGCGTAGCATCACAATGCGGGATATTGCTGGATGCTTCTAGACACGAACCACGACACCTCTGTCTTTGTTTGGCGTGCGTTACGCAACTCACACATTATCGCAGGCTGTGCTTTACCCCCTTTATTATTTGTTGCAACGCGATGTTTCCATAATGCGGTGTCCTTTGGGAACGCAACTTCTACCGCATTATAGAAGAACAGACTGTGTTGGCAATCACCGAGGTCTGCTGTGAGCAATGAGTTGTTGTTATGAATGAACAGCCATTACTTTCATGGCGTGTTCGCAGCCACTGCCTCCGATTAGCTGCGTCCGGTGCGAAAGAAGTTCAACAACAACCGCCAATTCGCCACTAAGTGGTGGTGACATCACCACGGCGCTTTTGCCAGGTTATGTGCACGTTAAGGCCACGTGAAGAGGTCACGGAAGAGACCCAGGTGCCATGGATTAACTGACTGAAATGACTGGCCGATGCACCACATGAGCCCCACTAAAATACGACACTTGCCTGGGTATTTTATGTCATCAAATACTCCACCCCCCTCAACCTCTGCACGAGTGATGAGGCAGTTATGGATAGAGTTGAGATGTTCCCATACTTCGAGCAGTGTGCTTATGACCAGCTCTAGTTTGGCAGTAGTTCCAGTCTAACTTCGAAGCAGTCGAGCGGCATTAAATTTGCATCAGCTGCGTAACGCTGCGTGGAAGCTACCTGGCCTGTCGATTCACACAAAGCTCCGAGTCTTCTCGGCCACAGTTATCCCCTCCCCTCTCTGTGCCTGTGAAATGTGGAGCCCTTTAAAGCAACATCTGCACCGGTTTGAAACAATAAGGCTGGCCTGCCTACAATCCATTTTGGGTTTAACCAGATTGGATTGTGTGAGGAGCTCACAGATCCTTGAAAGATCTCGACATAGACCCATCACTGAGCTGCCCCGACAGGCGAAGCCGCAATGGCTGGGTCATGCAGCCCACATGCCCAACCACCGCATACCCAAGCAGCTTCTGTTTGACCTGATATAGGGGGCTAAATGGGCACTGCATAGGCTCGAGAAACGATGGGCTGATGTAGTTCAGAGAGATGTGGAGCTGATTGGATTTTCAGATGAAGAATGGTCCCAGCGGTGTCAATATCAGCCTCTGTGGAGGAGGCTCGTGAAGGACGCTGTTATTGGGTAGTTGGAGGTTGTCACCCTCCAGCAACAATGGAGGACAGAGTAGCAACGCTCACAACAACGGGCAGAGGGCCGGTGGAAAGCAGAGGTGATGCATCTGTCAGCCATCTCAGGCAATTAGCCCTCAACACCTGGGTCTGCCCCATGACCTTCTGTCAATGAGGCTTCAACACTTTACAAGGCCCCAAAGTCAATTTGGCCTCGGTCGAGCGTGATAGTGATGTCACCTTCACGTCGTCGTGAATGATGGCTGCTGTTTTGTTGTGTCGAGTTTGTACAATCTTCTCCTGTACTGGGTTCTCTGGTTTATTTCCATAGCTAAAGAAAAAAAGACACACAAAATATAACTCGCATCCTCATGCTCAAACAATTACCTGGAAATCACGCAATTGGTATGACACATCGCACCATCGGCCCCTTCTGCAAAAATAAATAATAACAGGACCCTTCTGAAAATGAGTTCTGACACTCTCAGTGAGGCTTCCCTGGGTACACAACTCTAATGATAATGACAAATAAGAATAACTTGACAACCTGGTATAATCACGGCAGGCAAGTCCAAGACCTTAGTGGTGGCAAAATGTTAACTACCTCGCCTGGTATACAGGAGGTTGTGGGTTCGATCCCAACACCTGTATGCATTTGGAGTGTTGCACGTCTACGTCAGTATACCTCTTTTGCCAGTATCAAAGTATAATAATAGGGTTTTTCCTCTTTTTTCTGGCAACAAAACTGAAACCTTTTTACAAGGAATCATGTGTACATTAACCACAACACTTGTGGTCAAAATGCAAACAAAAAACACACTCTAATAATATATGCATTGTCCTTGAAACTGATTGGTCCACACCAGAGATGGCTTTCTTTTGAGCCTCGTCTCAATTGGTGCTAGACCAGAGGATCCTAAAAGGCGTACAGCTCAAAGACAATGCACTATAAAATTCATGAGGGCTCGGGGCAAGCATCTACATTATTAGACCTCCTTTGCCAGTATCAAAGAGTGTATTTTGCATTTTGACCACAAGTATTGTGGTTAATGCACACATGATTCCTTGTAAAAAGGTTTCAGCTTTGTTGCCAGAAAAAAGGGAGAAAACCCCTATTGTTATATGTCGCACGTCTCTTTCTCTCTCCACATTGAGAATCAACATCACGCGTTCAGAGTATTTGACTGCTGCTGCTGCTATAAATGTCTATGTGATGATGACAAGCCGCCACTTCGTTGCACGATCATTTGTGATAGCCAGGTCGCTTCTGAAAAAAGAGCTACTACATAGCTCAGCCGCAGCCTTACCTGGTAAAATGAAAATAATTTAATAGATTCGTTTTAGATTGATAATTTCTCCCACTGCTCCTCCATGTTGCGACAGGCATCTGCGGGTTATTCTGCCTGCCACTGCTGCAGTGCAAGGTGGCGTCGGATTTTGGCGAGTGCTTCTGCGTCCCGATGCTGCCCGGAGCCTTAATGGCGTTGCGGACTGGCATTCGAGAGAGGCACCGTATTGAGGTAATTATAACGACGATGATGTTGATGACGACGATGACGACGACAATGACGAAGATGATGATGACTATAACGACTTTGACAACAACGATGATGATGATAATGTCGATGACGACGATGATGATGACGACAATGACAATGATGACGACAATTATCACGATGATGACAATAACGACGACGACGATGACAACGATGATGACGACGATGACGACAATGACGACGTCGACGATGACAACAATGACGACGACGATGGTGACATCGCCGAAGATGACGACGATGATTTTTGCATTTGATATCGAGCCACCCTCCTTAATTCGGGCATGTCTTAGAGCGACTTGCACCTCATCATTAACACATTTTAAAGGGGGACGGTCCCCCTCCCCACCCCCCGGTGGCAGCTGTCCTTGTGCTGGCATGGAGGTGACTCAGTAACTTGAGCCTGTAAGCAAGTGGACATCACTCTGCTGCTAGCAAGATGCAATGGTTGCTGCTGCTGCTGTGTGTAGAGTCGCAATTGAGCGATTTTCAATTTGGGAGATTTTAGACTCGTTACAAATGACGTTATGGGATTTCTTTTTGAAACTGCCAACGTGAAGCAGATGGCAGGCCGTATTTCACGGTGACCAGGGACCGCCTTTCAACTTTCAAAAACACGAGAACCCTCTTGTGAACGAGTGAGGAACGCAAACGCTGGCACTGGGCCACGCCACTGCCCCGGTGGCGCTAATGCGCCATCACTGTTCGTGCGCGCGGTGGGAGAACATGATAGCAAATTATAACGACGCAAATTAAACGTCAGGCATAAATCGATGTTGCTGTTAGGGTTATACCCAAATGAAAATTGGTAAAATGGATAGAATAAAACTGAACTATTCAACTATTGTTGATAAGGTAAGGCCCACTGAAACGGCCTGGCCACCACGTATGATAGCTCAACGAAGTGGCTTGTCATTGCGTGGAAATTTATAGCAGTCAAATAATCTAAACGCGTGTTTCTAAATATGGAGGGGAAAACGGGAAGACCCAGAGAAAAATCTACGTGACCACGGAGAGAGATACGCAAACTCCAAATATACAGCTGGCGTCAGGGTCGAACCCGAGACCTCCTGTATACCAGGCGAGGTAGTTAACATCTCGCCACCGTGGTGCCACGTTTTCGTACACAAATAGACGCCCAAAGCGCAACCATGAGCTCACAGATTATACAAAATTTGGACACATTCTCATCAGTCATCTCCTTCGGCAGGCGAGGCGTCGATGACTGGGTCATGCAGCCTGTATGCCCAGCCACGGCATGCCCAAGTAGCTTCTGTTTGGCCGGATATAGGAGGCTAACGGGTGTCGTATGGGCGAGGGAGGAGATGGGCTAATGTCCTACAGGGGGATGGGCACCTGATCAGACTTGGAGGAGGCTCGTAAAGGACGCTGCTACTGGGCAGTTAGAGGCATTCGCTCTCCAGCAACAACTGAGGGCGGAGGAGCGATGCTCACAACAATTAGCGGAGCGCCGGGTGGCTAAAACGCACGGAGTTGTCACAGTGGTGATTACAGGAGTTGCAACTGTCAGCGATTTGAGGAAGTTAACCCACAGCACCTGGGTCTGTCCGTGTGGCCTTCGACACGTGACCTCAAAGTGTACCTAAGCATGGCACAAGCACCGTGGTGACATCACCCGTCACTCAGTGGTGAACGGCGGCAGTCATTGTTGTTGTTGTTGTTGCGATGCAGGGCACCGTGTTTGACGACTTCGTGAGCCTGTGGTGCTGCAATCACTGCACCACGTGTCAGATGGCGCGCGAACTGCGACACCAGAAGAACCGCGGGACTTCCGTCACGATGGTGACAACCACGCAGCCCGTGGCCGTGATACACTGAGATGCACACGCAAAAATATATACACATAAAGTCACGTAGAAGGGAAATAATACAATAATAAAAATAAAACATAACAAAATAATTCTGACGACGTTTCGGCCACAACGCAAGCAGCCGTTGTGGCCGAAACGTCGTGAGAATTATTTTATTATGTTTTATTTTTATTATTTTATTATTTCCCTTCTACGTGACTTCACCGAAAGAACCAAGAAGATGAATCCCTGCAGTCACGAAAGCTTTAAATCGAAAAATATATACACATACATACACACATATACCCATATACATACATATACAAAAAATATCCCCGTATAGCCTTAACAGACTGAAGGGGCAAGTGCTGTTAGCGAGCACCTATGAAGGCCGGAACATCACACGAGGGGGTGGGTGGCCAACACCACGCCCGGCCGCCTTTGTCTCCCTAGTGGCGATGTTTACACATCGCGCCAGCTACTAATTTTAGGCTGAGTCGACCTAGGGGAGACCCAGGACCGGTTCAGATAATCGTCACTGGTGTTGGCCGTGCGCCGGATTTGAACCCGTGTCTCGGGGTTCATAGCGCAGCGTACTAACGGCAACATCACCGCTCCCCACATATACATATACATACACACATATACACACATACATACACACACATACACACATATACACAAAAAGACACGTAAATAACAAGATAGATAAGCAGGCAATGCTTCTCCTTCATATATCACGTAAAAAATACAAATATTGTGTACACAACCCATGGAGCCTGATTTTTTGCTGATGGGACACTGAATGTTGAAACCAGTGTAGATTTGTTTTGTTTATATTTAAATCAACGTTGCAGAAATTATGCACTCGTAAAAGGATATGGGCTGATGGTTTGAGTTGAATTTAGTTTTAACCGAGTGTACCCCCTTGCCTGACCCAACGTGGTTCTGAGAAATAAATGAAATGAATAATAAACATCAATATTTGAACCAATTGTCCATTCTTGTGAGGTATATCCTAACTAGCTAAGTAACTGCAAGCAAATGCAAAATAAAATTAACGGACGCTCTGCGTGCATGACGTAATTTGTTCGCGATCGCCGGTTACTCTTGGAAACCAACATTGTTTACGATCAATGAGTTTAGAAAGGTCTTTCACATCGTTCTAGGTTACCATATGGGTGAAAATGTTGTCGTATGTATTTTATTATTGGCAGATTCATATGTGATTATTCAACAATGACTCTCATGTATAACAATTTAACGCATTTATAGATCACACACCACGTGTTAGATCGCGCGCGATCTGCGACACCAGAAGAACCGCGGGACTTCCTTCACGGTGGTGACAACCACGCAGCCCGTGGCCGTGATACACTGAGATGCACATGCAAAAAAGCTTTGCCACGCGTTACCTCCCGGGGGTCTGCCGCGTACCCTACCGGATTGAGAACCACTAATAGTCTACATGGCGTGCTCCTTGCCTGTGTAATGGGTTCCGGAGACACTTGTAGAGGGAACTTCTTTATTAAAATACAACACTCCATTCAGTCCTCATACTCTGTTACAGCCTAGGTACACAGCCTAGGTACACAGCCTAGATACACTACTCTGGCTCGCTCTGGGGTCCTCCGGCTACAATTACCCTAGGGGAGGCTAATCTGACCCGACCCAGCCAAGGTGCGGGTCTGGACTCTGGCTTCCTCGGAACTCGCCCTTACAAGGACATAGAGCCGGGAGTCCCAGAGTCCCACCACTGGCCCTCACAGCGTCCCGGACCTTACAAGGACAAGCGGAACGAGGGGGTCCAGGGGCCTAAGCTGGCTGGTCTTGGGTCTTGGGTCTTGAGCTACAACTGGCCCCGATCGGCCAGGGAGTTGGCCTTTTATGCCTCGTCCCCAACGAGAGGTGTGTGCGCCCCCAGATATCCCACAGAGCACACACAGCCCCCCCCCCTCCCCCGTTGGTGGCGCCAAGGGGCTTAACTGGCTGGGGTGCCTGGGATCCTAGCGCCTGGCGCCAAGGCGTATCTGCCTAGGATACCAGAACCCCCAGCAGCCCCTCCCCTCTTATGGCACTACACCTGTGACGCGATGACAAGCCAATGTGGCTCTGTGCGTTGTTGCGACCATGTGCCCCGCCATACTGACACCAGCCATGGACACGACAGTGGCTAGGAGATGTTAACAACCTCGCATGGAATACAGGAGGTCGTTGGTTCGATCACGACCCTGACACCAGCTGTATATCTGGAGTTTGTTTACCTATCTCCCCGTGGTCGCGTTATATTTTCTCCAGGTCCTGCAGTTTTTCCCTCCACATTTAAAAACATCCGGTTAGAGTATTTGGTTGATATACATTTCCTAATGAAAAACCACATTCGTGAGCTATCATTTGTGGCCAGGTAGCTTCTGAAAAAGAGCTATATAGCTCATTGGGCATTACCTGGTAAAATTAAAATTGGTTTTCTCCGGGTCCACCGATACATTTCCACGTGATGAAAAGCCACTTCGTTGAGTGATCATTTGAGAGAGCCAGGTCGCTTCTTTAAGAAGAGCTATATATAGCTCAGTGGGCCTTAACTTGGTAATACAACAACAACAAATTAGTTTAATATTGGTTCTGCCTTGAGCCAATGCTGGAAATTCCAATTGGCAACGGTTTCATTATATCCACGACACAACAAATGCACACATAAGCATCTTCCCCACTCGAAAAAGATCTACACGGCGGTATACGTGTAGTGGTGGTGTTGACGTGCGCCGACTGTGACAGTGATGGATCACGGGGCGGCGCGGGGTGCGGGGTTGGGCACGCGTTGTGGGCGTGGTGTGGACGCGCGCGCCGGGAGTGACAGATGACGGGGCGGCGCGGCGTGGGTGGTGAGGCACGCTGAGATGTGGGAAAACAGGATCGTAGCCAGCGCCCAGTGATTGGTCGAATAGGATGGGTGCTCGCAGCGACGTCCGCAGGTGGGGTATAAAGGGGGACGCGCGAGAGCACTCGGAGAGAGTTACCCAGTTGAAGACCAGAAGACGGAGTTGAAGACCTAGTGCCCCGAGACCCCTAGTCCCGCCGTCCTTGTAGGGACCGGGGCCCTGTGTGGCTCGGAGGCGAGACTGTGGGACCCGGGGTCCGACGCCCACGTGGGTCGGGCTGGGGACCCACAGTCAAGATGGACACCCCGGGCAGGGAGTGTCCAGAGTAGCTCAGTGGGCGTTAGTCGCCGAGTAGCTAAGTGGGTGTTGGTCACCCGAGTAGCTCAGTGGGCGTTAGTCGCCAGGGTAGCTAAGTGGGTGTTGGTCACCCGAGTAGCTCAGTGGGCGTTAGTCGCCGAGTAGCTAAGTGGGTGTTGGTCACCCGAGTAGCTCAGTGGGCGTTAGTCGCCAGGGTAGCTAAGTGGGTGTTGGTCACCCGAGTAGCTCAGTGGGCGTTAGTCGCCAGGGTAGCTAAGTGGGTGTTTGTCACCCGAGATACTAAGTGGGTGTTAGTCACCTGTGAACGAGTTTGGTAAAATAAAGAGTGTGCTACCCGTCAAGTCGTCTCCCGCCGAGTTACTACACTACAACTGGCGTCAGAAGTAAACCTGTCTTCAAGAAGAATGGACACGAGGAAGACTACGCGTACCCACGAGCGAGGTCGGGACGACGACGGCGTACCGGGGACACCAACCTCGGGAGGAGAGGACGAGGAGTTGCCGCCGATGCAGCACTTCGCGGTGATGGCCGACGCTCCACTCGCCTCCGACACCAGCCTCCAAGACGCACACTCCCGGTTGGCGGAGTTGCTACTCGCCGCCGCCGCTGTCTTGGCGGACATCTCCGTTCCGGCGAGCGAAAAAACGGCTGCGGGGTTGGTGGAGAAAGCGAGGTTGGAGGGATCCCGCCAAAAGGCGCTTCGCGCCAAAAGTCTGGAAGTTGCCGCCGTTTTTGAGGGGCCGCCATCGATTGGCGGGAAGCACGGACACCACGTGGCCGGAGACCTCCGCTCAGCGCAGCCCACGTCATCAGCGCACGCCGGAGCTCTCCATTTTGCGCCTGACGACCGAGCCGACATTTTACACAACTACAGCGGAGCGCGGGAAAATCTCTCCGACGTCGACGACGATCGGGTCCTCCAGCAAAGATTGCCCGCGCTGTCGGCATTCAAGGCGGATGGCGGCGACTGGGGAGCCTTCCAACGAAGGTTCCTCGCTCATCAGGAAATGTCGGGGTGGTCCGACACCACTGCCCTGCGTGCGTTGCCAGCGATGCTCGACGACGACGCGCTTGCAGCCTTCACATCTGCTGCAGGGTCGTCCCGCTCTACGCTCCAGGCCGCACTACACCTGATGGCGAAGGTGTTCGGACCGCCCTCCACCTGTCGCCACCAGTTCTACAATTGGCGGAAGGTGGCTGGAGAAACGACGCTCGCCTATCGCACGGCGCTGCTCGCCTTGGCGGACGCAGCTTTTCCCCGCATGGACAAGGAGGGGAAGGACGGGGGTCCCCATCAATGTGGTGGACGAAATGGATATCTGCTCCCTGGCGATCGCCACGAGCATTCACGCGTACGAGGTCCTCAAACGCAAGCCGGGGGTCGTCTGCAAATTGGCGGGGAACGCGGCACTGGCCGCCACGATCGCCGAACCTCGGCCAGCTGCGGATCAGGAGCAGGCCTTCGCTGCATCGCGACCGGGGGAGTGGAGAACGGGAGGTCGTTCGCCCACACGTTCATCCCGCAAGCTGGAGCAACCGAAACCTACGACATCCCTCGTCGTCTGCTACAACTGCGGCCTTCGGGGTCACGTCGCAGCCGGGTGCCGGGCCCCGCGTCAGCGCGCCACAGGACCACGTCGGGACGACGACCAGGCCCACAAGTCATCCCAACAAAACCCGGCAAGTCGCGGCACCTCACACGCTCGGTCCACAAACACGGCACATTCGGGTCGCCGCTTGGCGGTGGGGGGTTCGCGGCTGGGTGCCGGGGGTTCACTTCGGCGAGGGGGGTCCGTACACGGCCCGCAAGCAGTCGAGTGGTCCGAATTGGCCCACAGGATAGTGGCTGCGTCGGCCGGGTCGTCCGTGGTAACGGGGTTTATTGACGGGGTTGAGGTCCGGGTGCTTGTGGACACGGGTGCGTCGGCCACTATCATTTCGGACCTTATTTATAACATTCTTCCCGTCCAAAGTAGACCCCTTCTGCCAGTGGACGTGCCATTTCATGCGGCGAATGGGGGATCCCTGGGGATCATCGGCCAGATTCGGGCGACTATTTGCATTGGTGACATCAAATTGGCGGGCCCTATTTTTGTATCATCATCGCTGGCCGTTCCCTGTTTGCTAGGTACGGACTTTTTGTCCAAAATGCCCATCAAAATTCTCATAGATCAGGCCTGCATTGAGCTTCCGTCAGGTCGGCGGGTTGCGTTCTTGACGAGCCCTACCAAAATACGCACGGTTTGTGCGACGGTGCAGGCGCTGGCAACTCAGACTGTACGGGTGCCCCCGGGATCGCAAATGTTGGTACCCCTTCGGTTGAGGAAACCACTCGAGGTGGGTGCGGAGGCACAGGGGGTGCTGTTGGGGCCGTCTAACAGGGCCAGAAGGGGCCTCGACTTAGCGGTTGCTCAAACCATGGTGAGAGGGGACAGTGAGCCGTTCGTAATGGTCCTGAATACGGGGTCGCGGCCGGCCGTAATTGCGCAGGGAACGGTGCTGGCTCACGCCGCGCCGCTACCCGTTGAGGAACGGCTCGTGGCTCAAGCAGATTTCACTGTCGAGTCGCATCCTCCAAGTGATGAGGGGACAGAGTGGTTGGACTCGTTGTGTGCCGGTTCTGCTAACTTGTCCAAAGTGCAATTGGGAGCATTGAGGGGTTTGCTACTCGAGTTTGCTGACGTGTTCAGCAAACATAAGTACGATATCGGCTGCACGGACCTGTTGCGCCACCACATAGCTACAGGGGACGCGGCCCCTATTCGACTGAATCCCTTCCGGCTCAGCCCAGCCGAGAAGGAGCATGTGCAATCGGCGGTTAATGATATGTTGGCGGCCGATATCATTTCGCCCTCTTCTAGTCCGTGGGGTGCTCCTATTGTCCTAGTTAAAAAACAGGACGGGTCCTTGCGGTTTTGTGTCGATTTCCGCCGCTTAAACAAAATCTCGATGGCGGATGCGTATCCGCTCCCCAGGATGGATGAGTCGCTGGATGCCTTGGCGGGAGCACAGTTTTTTTCCACACTCGATCTGCTTTCCGGATTTTGGCAATTGCCACTCGATAACGAGTCTAAACCTAAAACCGCTTTCCGGACACCTGGTGGCCTATTTGAATTCAACCGTTTGCCCATGGACTTACATTCTGCTCCCGCCACGTTCCAGAGACTCATGGAATTGGTTTTGTCGGGCCTCCAATGGGACACCTGTTTGATTTATCTCGACGATATCATCGTCTTCAGTCGGACTTTTGAGGAGCACCTCCAGCGACTGAGAGCGGTGTTCCTCAGGATGCGTTCCGCTAAGCTTAAATTTAAACCGGCTAAATGTTTTCTGCTTCGGGAATCGGTCAGGTATTTGGGCCATATCGTGAGTCGTTCAGGGATCTCGACAGACCCTGCTAAGACGCACTGCGTCAGCTCATGGCCAACGCCAACCTCGGTCACGGAGGTTCGCAGTTTTATTGGTTTCGCCTCCTATTACCGTCGTTTTGTCAAGCAGTTTGCCACCATAGCCAGGCCCCTGCACGCTTTGACGGCTAAGGGTGTGCGGTTTCACTGGGGGGCGGAAGAGGAGGCTGCGTTCTGCTCCCTTCGTGACGCCTTGGTGCAGGCTCCCCCCTTGTGTTACCCCGATTTCACACAACCGTTTTTGCTTGACACAGATGCCAGCAACACGGGTATCGGGGGGGTGCTCTCACAGGTGGTCGGGGGGGTTGAACGGGTGGTCGCCTACGGTAGTAGAGTTCTTTCCCCCGCCGAACAACGCTATTGCGTGACTCGTCGTGAATTGTTAGCGATTGTGTTTTTTACACAGCAATTCAGGCCGTATCTTTACGGCCGTCATTTTACGGTCCGTACGGACCATGCGGCTCTACAATACGCTATGCGCGTGGCACAGCCATCGGGCCAATTGTCCCGATGGTTAGAGGTCCTTCAGGACTACCAATTCACGACGATTTACCGCAAGGGATTGCGACACTCAAATGCGGACGCCTTGTCGCGGTTGCCACCGTGCACGGACTGCACATGTTTGTTGGGATCGGCGCGGTGCAAACCCCCGGTCGCCGACACCCCGGGAGTTGCGCTCGCCGCCACTGACACCCCGGGAGTCGACGCCCCCACGGGGAGGGATTCGCTGTTGTCGTTGCCCCTCATTGAGTGGGGCCGTCTCCAAATGTCCAACAGCTCCCTACTTACGCTACGTCGAAAAGTTGGCGCTCCCGAGGTAGGGGATGCGCGGGTCGGTTCCTGGGTGTGCAGACAGGGCCTTTTGATGAAGTGGGACAACATGTCCCGGCGTCACGTGCTCGTTGTGCCTGTTGCTATGCGGGGTAGGGTCGTTCTGGCAGCTCATGAACGGCTCATGCATCTGGGTTTTCACAAAACGCTCGCCCTAATCCAGCGAGACTATTATTGGCCGGGGATGGGTAACGACGTGGCGAACATTCTTAAGGGATGCGTAGGGTGCGCCAAAAGAAAACCGCCACCATTGGCAGCTAATCCACCGCTGCAATCCATTCAAGTTTCGCGCACAAACGAATTGGTTGCGTTGGACATCTTGGGGCCCTTTCCTGCTACACCGAGGGGAAATAGGTTCCTGCTGGTTGGCGTAGAATACTTCACCCGATGGCCCATGGCATGGCCACTCGCCAACCAGTCGGCTGCAGCGGTGGCGGACGCCTTCGTCCAGGGTTATGTTTTGGACAAGGGCGCCCCCGAACGCTTGCTGACGGATCAAGGAAAGAATTTTTCGAGCGTTTTGTTGCGCGAGGTGTGCGACCTGTTGGGTACAAAGAAAGTGCGTACTTCCCCCTACCACCCGCAGACTGACGGGATGGTTGAGCGTCTGAACAGGACGATTACGTCTATGTTGTGCCAACAGGTCTGCGATGATCAGGTTGATTGGGACTTACAGGTGCCGGGGGTACTCGCGGCCTATCGAATGGCCCCTCATGCGGCGACGGGGTTTTCCCCATTTTTTCTTATGTATGGGCGGGAGGCCGATCCGGCCATGGACGTCCAACTGGGGATTTCCCAGCCACGTGCAAAATCAAAATTGGCAGACCACATCAAATTTAATATCGCCAAATTGACTGAAGCGCGGGAGGCGGCGAGGTTGAATTCGCGGTCTCGGCAAATCGCGAACGAGAGATTGCATGGGCGGAGGGTGTATACGCATGATTGGAAACCAGGCGATAAGGCCTGGCTGCATTGTCCACATGCACCGTTGGCTACGTCCCCCAAATTGTTGAGACCTTGGAGGGGACCGGTGGAAATTGTGCGGGTTGCACGACCCCAGAGTATACAGATTAAATGGGAAAAACGCCGTTAGTACGTGCACCCCTCCCGACTGAAGCCCTATGCGGCACCGTGTGACCCCGTTCTGTGCCGTAACGACTGGGCGTGTGATGTGACCGTCGACTTGGGGAGGGAGGTGTCGCAGGCTGATCCTCACGTGTCTCCACCTGACCCACCCCCAGGTGCCTCGGGCTTGACGGCTGCTGACCGTCGGGAACCTGAACCCCACGGCACGCACGGGTCCTCGATGCCTGGCCAATGTCTTCCTGAACTGCCGGCACCACCGGACGTTCAACCGCATCTGGTGCCATACGACGGACCGGCAAGGCGGACTCGGGCTAGGGCACAACAATTTTCATGAAGACATTTTTTTTCGACACCGAGCTCGCCCGGTGTTCCCCTCTGCGGGGTAATGTCCCATTGTAGGGACGCTCGGAAAGAATGGGACGCTGCACGAGTCGAGAGAAATAAAAAAAAAAAATTTCCATTTATTTTTCTTTCTGCATACACATTGCTATTGTCACTCGCCGGATTGTATATATTGTTCTGTTGTCGCGGTGGCATTGGTTGATGGTTGCGGATGGTAGTGTTCGCGTTGTGTTGTGTTGTTACGTTAGTTGTTGTTCTTGTTGTTGTGTTGTGTTACGGGGCACACAGGGGGGTTTGTATATTTTTATAGCAGCCGGGTCGGCTGCGAGCTATGTGGTAGGGGGTGATGTAGTGGTGGTGTTGACGTGCGCCGACTGTGACAGTGATGGATCACGGGGCGGCGCGGGGTGCGGGGTTGGGCACGCGTTGTGGGCGTGGTGTGGACGCGCGCGCCGGGAGTGACAGATGACGGGGCGGCGCGGCGTGGGTGGTGAGGCACGCTGAGATGTGGGAAAACAGGATCGTAGCCAGCGCCCAGTGATTGGTCGAATAGGATGGGTGCTCGCAGCGACGTCCGCAGGTGGGGTATAAAGGGGGACGCGCGAGAGCACTCGGAGAGAGTTACCCAGTTGAAGACCAGAAGACGGAGTTGAAGACCTAGTGCCCCGAGACCCCTAGTCCCGCCGTCCTTGTAGGGACCGGGGCCCTGTGTGGCTCGGAGGCGAGACTGTGGGACCCGGGGTCCGACGCCCACGTGGGTCGGGCTGGGGACCCACAGTCAAGAAGGACACCCCGGGCAGGGAGTGTCCAGAGTAGCTCAGTGGGCGTTAGTCGCCGAGTAGCTAAGTGGGTGTTGGTCACCCGAGTAGCTCAGTGGGCGTTAGTCGCCAGGGTAGCTAAGTGGGTGTTGGTCACCCGAGTAGCTAAGTGGGTGTTGGTCACCCGAGTAGCTCAGTGGGCGTTAGTCGCCAGGGTAGCTAAGTGGGTGTTGGTCACCCGAGTAGCTCAGTGGGCGTTAGTCGCCGAGTAGCTAAGTGGGTGTTGGTCACCCGAGTAGCTCAGTGGGCGTTAGTCGCCAGGGTAGCTAAGTGGGTGTTGGTCACCCGAGTAGCTCAGTGGGCGTTAGTCGCCAGGGTAGCTAAGTGGGTGTTTGTCACCCGAGATACTAAGTGGGTGTTAGTCACCTGTGAACGAGTTTGGTAAAATAAAGAGTGTGCTACCCGTCAAGTCGTCTCCCGCCGAGTTACTACACTACATACGCATCTCGATTCAGCGGCTTTGCGCCAGCCATGGGAGTTCCGCATTTTGATGGCCAAAGTTATTCATAATATTTAAATGGGACGTTCACGTCACCAGGTTAGCCACCCATCTGCGAGTTCTCAATGCAGGATGTCTTGTGGCTTTTGTGGGTGCGGTGTGGGGGTGGACTCACGGTTGACGGTGGCAGGGCAGGGTAAGAGGTCTACGTGGGGTGAAAAGCCTTTCTCATCCTGGAGCTAACAGGATATGTGGTCATCAGCGCTGATCAGATTGAGGTGCAGACTGGCGCCCTCCTCAAGAGGGCCCTGCTGCTGCTGGTGTCTGCAGCTTAATGGACTAATACACGCATGAGCACCAGGACAACATGAAGCATTTACCCCACCTAGGCCTCTTACCCCACAACCTACTAGGCCTTAGTCGCTCATTCAGTCCACAGGGTGCAGATTTACTCGGCGTTCCACCAGTACAGGGAGAATGCACGCGGCAGAAGCATTGAGCAGAAGTGTCCAGGAGCTGTGCAATGATCTGCCTTGATCTGCCCAATGATCTGACTTGTTCCTGTGCAATTACGGATTGACTTCAATGTCACTTGTACAGTTCTGAATGGCCTTGCTCCGTCTTACCTAAAGGAGCTCATCACCCAATATGTAGGTTAAGATGGGTAAGAGGCCTACGTGGGGTGAAAGAAAGGCCTTTCTCATCTTGGAGCTAATGGGAAATTCCATCATCAGCCCTGCTCAGGTTGAGGTGGAGAGACAAGTGCCTACCTCTAGAGGCACTGTTGCTGCTGGTTGTGTCTGCAGCTCAACAGACGAAGCACGTGTGGGTACCAGGACAAAAAGGCCTCGTGCCCCACGTAGGCGTATTACCCCACACCCTACCATATATACAATGAGGGAAAAAAGTATTTGATCCCCTGCTGATTTTGTACGTTTGCCCACTGACAAAGACATGAACAGTCTATAATTTTAATGGTAAGTTTATTTGAACAGTGAGAGACAGAATAACAACAACAAAATCCAGAAAAATGCATATCAAAAATGTTCTAAATTAAGGTTTCGAGGCTGACGTTTGGCAACTCGAACCTTCAGCTCCCTCACAGATTTTCTATGGGATTAAGGTCTGGAGACTGGCTAGGCCACTCCAGGACCTTAATGTGCTTCTTCTTGAGCCACTCCTTTGTTGCCTTGGTCGTGTGTTTTGGGTCATTGTCATGCTGGGATATCCATCCACGACCCATTTTCAATGCCCTGGCTGAGGGAAGGAAGTTATCACCCAAGATTTGATGGTACATGGCCCCGTCCATCGTCCCTTTGATGCGGTGAAGTTGTCCTGTCCCCTTAGCAGAAAAACACCCCCAAAGCATAATGTTTCCACCTCCATGTTTGACGGTGGGGATGGTGTTCTTGTGGTCATAGGCAGCATTCCTCCTCCTCCAAACACGGCGAGTTGAGTTGATGCCAAATAGCTCCATTTTTGTCTCATCTGACCACAACACTTACACCCAGTTGTCCTCTGAATCATTCGGATGTTCATTGGCAAACTTCAGACGGGCATGTATATGTGCTTTCTTGAGCAGGGGGACCTTGCGAGTGCTGCAGGATTTAAGTCCTTCACGGCGTAGTGTGTTACCAACTGTTTTCTTGGCGACTATGGTCCCAGCTGCCTTGAGATCATTGACAAGATCCTCTCGTGTAGTTCTGGGCTGATTCCTCACCGTTGTCATGATCATTGCAACTCCACAAGGTGAGATCTTGCATGGAGCCCCAAGCCGAGGGAGATTGACAGTTCTTTTGTGTTTCTTCCATTTGCGAATAATCGCACCAACTGTTGTCACCTTCTCACCAAGCTGCTTGGCGATGATCTTGTAGCTCATTCCAGCCTTGTGTAGGTCTACAATCTTGTCCCAGACATCCTCTTTGGTTTTGGCCATGGTGGAAAGTTTGGAATCTGATTGATTGCTTCTGTGAACAGGTGTCTGTTGTACAGGTAACAAGCTGAGATTAGGAGCACTCCCTTTAAGAGTGTGCTGCTAATCTCAGCTCGTTACCTGTATAAAAGACACCTGGGAGCCAGAAATCTTTCTGATTGAGAGGGGGTGAAATACTTATTTCCCTCATTAAAATGCAAATCAATTTATAACATTTTTGACATACGTTTTTTGGATTGTGTTGTTGTCATTCTGTCTCTCACTGTTCAAATAAACCTACCATTAAAATTATAGACTGATCATTTCTTTGTCAATGGGCAAACGTACAAAATCAGCAGGGGATCAAATACTTTGTTCCCTCACTGTCTATAAACATTGCATACTTTTTTTGAGGTAACTATTCATAATTCCGCATTACTGATTCCTTCAGTTAAATGTTTTATGTTATCACCGTTTGCACTTTTGTTTGAGACGTTGTAGCTGTGACATCCTGCTGCCTCTACCCCATCTTTCGACCTTGTGGCACTAAGGATGAGACGTTTTGCGGATCGCTCTCCAGCATAACCGGTTGCGCTGTGAGCCATGAGGTTCTTGACTCGGGTGCAACCGCAACAAACAAAAACATGAATAAAGAACATATTAAAGTGACGACGCGCAACAGAAACATCCAGGAAAAACCAGGAAAAACTTCCAGAAAAAAGTACCGTATATCAACGTTATGTGCAAAAATCCCAATGGGAGGCAAGTCGAACAATAACAACCATAAGACAATTTAGATAAAATTATCAGGCTAACTCCGTACTTCAACAAACAAACATGGCTTAACCATACGTTTTCGAATATCACCAAAATAAAGCTATAAAAACAATGTAACAGTGATCATAGGAACTGTGATTCAAATTTAACAATAAGCAATATACATAACATGTACGACCAAACTTTAGCAGCCATAGCTGGCAGCATGAGTCACTCCATAACAGCAGGGGTATCAGCATAAGTATCACATTTTTTCAATGCACCTTTAAAGATCAACACACTATAATCAAAACTCAAGATCATACTTTGCAGCGGACATCCGGAGCAGTGCATTTGCTTTCAGGCCACTCTGCACAGCAGTGGCAACGGGGGGTGTACAGCTCCTCAAGAGCAGTTTTGAGTGCAGATCTCACAGGTAGTGATCCAAGTTGCAGTGTATTGGCGATAGCATTCCAGACCCTGGGGGCATCAACAGCAAAGGACCTTCCTGCAGTATTTTTACGGCAATTTGGAATGTGACGCTGGTAAATGAGTGAAGACCTTAGGTCACATTTGTTCTTCGAAACAGTGAGGATATCCAGCAGGTAGTCTGCTGTACATCGTGAATAAATAAATGCTGTCTGCTGTACATCGTGAATAAATAAATTCTGATGCACAAGCCGTCGATCATTAAGAGATGTTAAGTTTGACCCAATGTAGAGATCGCAGTGGTGGGTCCTATATGGGCAGTTCAATGCAAATCTTAGGGCCGAGTGATAGATTGGGTCAAGCTTCTTCAGTACAGTACTGGGGGCTGATTTATATACGATGTCACGGTAATCAAGTAGAGGAAGTATGGTAGCTTTTATCAATTCCAAACGGAACATGGGGGGGAAGCAGTGCTTTTGTCGATACAGAAAAACAATTTTTTATTTTGCCTTTTTACCAATATAATCAATGTAATCTTGGAATTCAGTTTTGAATCAAAGATGACCCCTAGATACTTATATATCTTGACTTGCTCTATTTGATAATTATTTAAGGAATGTAATTGGGGGAAAATAACTTCCTGCTTTAGTCCTGTTGAGAAGCATAGCACCTTGGTTTTGGAGGTATTCAGGACTAGTTTAAGAGCAACTAGCCGATATTGTAGTTTGTTGAAATCACCCTGGAGCTTAGCAATCACGTCATCCGGAGAGCTGTCAGCAGTAATCAGTATCGTTTCATTTGCAAACAGATTTATCCTGGAATGATCCAGGTCAGTGCCCAAGTCATCGACATAAATAGAGAACAAGAGGGGGCAGAGGATGGAACCCTGTGGAACCCCTTTTGTTATCTTAACACTGTTTGACCACCAACCATCTATGAATATAGTCTGGGTGCGAGAAGAGATGTAATTTTTTTACCATTCCACTGCGTGTTTGGAGAAACGGAGGCAACTTAGTTTACGAAGCAGGGTGTTTTCGTAGACTGTATCGAAAGCTTTGGACAAGTCAGGAAAAAGACTGGCGCAGTACTGCTTATTATCAATGATACTGTAAATGTGATTTAGAGAGTCTAATGCAGCAGATTTGGTACTGTATTTTTTTCGGAACCCAGATTGGTTTCGATGTAAGAGATTGTTATCGGACAGGAAACTGAAAATTTGGTAGTTAAATCATTTTTCAAAAAAATTCATCAACGGGGACAAAACTGAGATAGGTCGGTGGTTCATCTTTAGGGCCCCCTTTGTGAAGTGGACAAACATATTAATTCATAATCAACGTTTTTGGGTTTAGATCGCGTTATTTATAAATGTGTCGTAACCCTCCACCACCCGACACGGCCAATCAGTAAAACAGTGTCACGTTGACAAAAGACAAATAGTTCACTGCTTTAGCCCACCGTTGTGTTGAAGCGTGAAACCACAACATTTACAATTTGAGTACGACGTTTAGCTGGTACACTTGACACTTTTTTACTGATTGGCCGTGTCGGGTGGTGGAGGGTTACGACACATTTATAAATAACGCGATCTAAACCCAAAAACGTTGATTATGAATAATATTGGTCGCGAAAGCCTACGTGTTAAACAAACATATGAATGTTTCCATTTTAGAGGTATCGATGCTTCTTTGATGGACAAGTTGAAAATATGAGCTATAAGTTTGTATATTAGGCAGAGGTGGGACAAAGTCATTGTTATGCAAGTCCAAGTCGAGTCGCAAGTCATCAAATTCATGACTCGAGTCTGACTCGAGTCCAAGTCACATGACTCGAGTCCACATCTCATAGGTGGGACAAAGTCATTGTTATGCAAGTCCAAGTCGAGTCGCAAGTCATCAAATTCATGACTCGAGTCTGACTCGAGTCCAAGTCACATGACTCGAGTCCACACCTCTGATATTAGGTGACCAACAGTTAGCAGAGCAAAGACGGGAATACGTTTCTTCTCCATTTAGTCCCCATACACTTGCAACTGCACCGGAGTTGTGATGTGGAGACAAAGGGAAAAGCGCGCTGGTGTACACGCGGCGAGATGCTATAGAGTGCAGCACGCTACTGTAGTTATTGTACTGCACTGGCTGGAGGCATCGCCATTGGGTTGCGGTGCCAGGGCGTACGTCGCGTTGCGGATTAAGTTATTCCGAAAATTGCCTCGCGTACGGTGTGGTGTTGGCCACCCACCCCCTCGCGTGCCGTGTCAGCCTTCATAGGTGCTCGCTAATAGTCTGTTAAGGCGACACGAGGGTCTTTGTCTTTGCATGTAATTGGGTGGTGTGAGTGAGTGAGTGAATGGAGAGTTTTGTTCTCCCCTTCTTATGCATGGATTTCCTCTAAGTTCTCCGGTTTCCTTCTGTAGCTAAAAAAAGACACGTACATTGTAACCGGTAAACATTACCTGCAAATTACTCAACTGGGATCACACAGCAGCAGCAACATCGTCCCCCGACTACGAAAGCCTGGCAGGACCCTCCCGAAACTCTGAGGCTTTCCTGGGTGAACAAGCTAAATACAAAATAATTAATTATAATAATAGCGTTACATTAAAACAGCGTGGTTTATACCCAGACGTGTGTTGGACACGTGCTGATACGCCCCAGCTGTGGCGTTTAAACAGAGCCACACAACGCGATGGTCCAAACACCCTCCTCCCTCCTCACCTGCGGACAGGTGAGGACAGGTGAGGAGGGGGGCGGGGGGGACACGGCCACTGTGAACAGATGATCCATGCGCGCCCACACACACACAGCGTGCAATACCTGGTGCTTCAACCACAAAGATTCCCCCGTATAGCCTGTAACAGGGCCGGATTAAGGTTATTGCAGGCCCTAGGCACTTCTGTTTCGTAGGCCTTCAGTGATAAGGTTATAGAGTTTCTACTGCTGCTGCTGCCCCGTGTTACTACCGCTTTCCGATTGTTTACATTGCCATCTTGGGAACGAATTGTGAAGGGGAACGTTATTTTTCGAAGCTAAAGGTGATATATTAAAAAAAAAACTGTCTCGATCAACCAAAGGACAACAACGCGTGTCTTCCCTTGCATTGCTCTCTATTGAGAATGAGAATGTGTGAAAAACACCTTTTTAAGTTGTTGTTGCGAATTTTGCAATAAAACATTTTTGGAAATGTTTTATCTCCGGTGTTAATTTCTCTCATCTTATAAAAAAAAACGATTGACTTGACTGCCTTTTTGTATATACACTGTGCCTATCCTTGCTATTAATATATATATTTATTCAAGACGATATCTTGGTTACATTTTTTACCATGCAAAAAAAACCACGGTCACAACATTTTTTTGTAGGCCCTTTAGTTTTCGTAAGCCCTATTGGATAATACAGCCCATGCCTTTAACATACTTTTTGTGGCAAGTCCTGTTAGCGAGTAGCACACCTATGAAGAAAAAGATCCCCGTATATCCATAACAGATGTTTTGGGGTTAAATTGCATAAATATGAATGTGTCATTAGACCAGCCACCACCCGACACAGCCAACTAGTAAGGTTTTTCACGTAAACAAAATGTGCCAATTCGTTACTAGCTCAATGTGTTGGAGAGTAAACCCACAACATTTACAATTCGAGTATTTTGACGTTTCGCCGGTAATTACTACAACCAGCCTCATCAGGCGAGTTATGGAGAAATCCTCCTCCTGTATCGGTCTTAGAGGGATAAATGTGATGTAGTCACTTGTGAGCCAATCAGGTGCCAAGACCAGAGGGGGCAGGGGTTAATGTCTTCATATAAATTACAATGGATATATTATTTGTCTGAACAGACTGTTGGGGCAAGTTCTGTAAGCGAGTAGCACCTATGAAGGTGCGGCACGTCACGCAAGGGGTGGAGTAATCAGAGCCACGCCCTGCCTCATTTGTATCCTCAGTAGCGATGTTAATAACACAGCGCCGGGTATCCATTTGAGGCTGAGTCGACCTAGGAGAGGCCCAGGACCGGTTCAAATGATCGTCACTGGTGTAGGCCGTGATCGGGAATAGAATAAAACTATGCAACCTATAAACAATGTTTATTTTACTAGGTAAGGCCCACTAAGCTATGTAGCTCTGTTTCAGAAGCGACCTGACCATAAATTATTGCTCAACAATGTGACTTATCGCCATCACGTGGAAATGTATAGCAGTCAAATACTCTAAACACGTAATGTTGATTATAAATGTGGAGTGAAAAACTAGAGGACCCGGAGAAAAATTCACGGTGAGAAAAATGCAAACCCCAAATATACAGCAGGCATCAGGGTCGGGATCGAACCCACGAACCCCTGTATACCAGGCGAGGTAGTTAACATCTCCTAGCTACCATGGTGCCCTACTCGGGATGCCGGGTTCGTAGCGTAGCACGCGAATGGCTACTCTACCGCTCCCCAGACAAATCAAACAACACACACACATATACGCACGCAACAATGCACGCACACCAACACGAGCAGGGTTTAATTGTTTTCCAGTTACGAACCCGCGTTATCATTGTCTACTCCGCATTCATGTAAATAACTCCCCCCCCCCCATCTCGACGCCCCACCGCGTTGTGTATTCAAATAAATACCCCAGCCGCGTGCAAATAACCCGCGTGGTGCTGTGACGCACGTGACAGAACGCGTTGGTGAACTGGGGATGGATTAACGATAATTGCAAACACAATTATCACATTGCTAACGCCTGGCGTACATCATCGCCGTTGCAGTCACCAGTGTTTTTCAACAACCTTTGTTTCCTCCCTACACATTTTCCTTAAAAAAAAATCTCGAAGCAGAAGATTAGTGCTGGATACAGCAACGTTGAAAATGTGATTAGTAACATATCTATGGGACCTTTTGTTCCAGTATCAAAGTATGAAAAAAAAGAATATGTTTTACCCTTTCTGGCAATAAAACAGGAGTTGTGTATTAAGATGTTCAAACACTAAATAGATACATTTTGCAAGGCATCAATTTGAATTAACCACACATACTTGTGGTGAACATTCAAACAAACATGCTCTGATAATAATGTTTGCATTGTCCTTGAAACTCATTGGCCTACACCAGAGACAGACTTCTGTATGGCCTTGTATAACCACCAGCGTTAGACCAGATAACGCGAACAGTACAAAGATAATGCAATTATCAGAACACTTATATCTCGAGCAGTTATATCTATGGGACATTTTTGGCAGTATCAAAAGGGATGAAAAATAAGAATAGGTTTTAGCCTTTCTGGCAATTAAGCAGGTGTTAAGATGTCCAAACACCAAATATACTTATAATCCCAATTCCAGAGATTTTCCACTTTTTTGGAAATGTTACCAAATCTTGGCCATGATGCCAGCACACAATACGGCGTTCTCGCTGCTTGCCGCTTCGAAATATGCCCAGGCCATCGTGCAGGCCATTGCCGCGGTCGTGTTTACCGCAGAATAAATACTGTGCCGCCGGCTGTTTGCATCACTCATGGCAGAGGTCCCTCGAAAAGAGTAGAAGGGCCATTGGCGTGGCAGCAGTCATGGTCCGAAATCGGAAATTATCAAAGATTACCTGCAAATTACTCAATTGTGATTGCTCGCAGTAGTAGCAGCAGCGGTGGCCAAATTTTAACACAACAATATTTGTTTTTCGGGATGTATCGTGTAAATATGAAAGTCGTTAAACCCGCCACCAACCGACACAGCCAATTGGTAAGGTTTGTCATGTAAACGAAACATGCCGATTCGTTACTTGTGTTATTGCAGTAGAGTCAACCTATGGTGTGAGTGGACTAGTGGCCACGGGAGGTAAT
This sequence comes from Lampetra fluviatilis, assembly GCF_964198595.1. Classification (NCBI taxonomy): domain Eukaryota; kingdom Metazoa; phylum Chordata; class Hyperoartia; order Petromyzontiformes; family Petromyzontidae; genus Lampetra; species Lampetra fluviatilis. Next base: position 1,297,695 of record NC_136339.1, read on the forward strand.
GACAGGGGAGTCAGCCTGCAGTGCTAATGGACTAGTGGTCAAGGGAGGTAATGACAGGGGAGTCAGCCTTCAGTGCGAATGGACTAGTGGCCACAGGAGGTAATGACAGGGGAGTCAGCCTGCAGTACGAATGGACTGGTGGTTACGGGAATGATCGAGAATAGGAGCGTGGCCAGGTCACGGAAGAGGATGGTGGAGTCTACTGGTAAGGCGAGTGGTCGAGAACCAGTGAGAAGGTTTGGGAATGGGGGGTGGCCTCAGACCGTATATAAAAGAAAATACGTGGGGCGACTTGGGGCTGTTGTAATGGAGTGTTCGAGTGTGAGCATGTGGCTCTTTACTAAAGAAACCATCTCAAGACAAGTGCATCGAAGTCGTCATTACACTAGTACAGCACACCGGTGTGTTGGAGAGCAATTCCACAACATTTACAATCTGAGTACGACGTTTCGCCAGTAATTACAATTGGCATCATCAAGCGACCACGGGGAGAACATGAAAACTCTTAATATACAGGCGTCAGGGTCTGTATAGAACCCACGACCTCTTGTATACCAGGCGAGGTAGTTAACGTGGGGTGCCACAGTCGCAGGATGTTAACAACTTGAAAATGTTATTTTGTCAGCAGGGTTTTGTCAAGACTTCACATGAGGGGGAAGATTGTCGTAGCAGCAGGGGTTGTGGCGACATTGATGCTGCTGCTGTGTACATCCCAATTGAGTCATTTGCCAGGTATTTTGTCAGTATTGGGATGTTTTGGCCAACCCCTTACCTCCTCGTTGGTGCCGGACAGCAACACTGTGGTGAGCAGTGCCATAGGGGGGAGGGCCAATTTAGACTGGCCATTCCCCTCATGGCGTTTGTAACCACCACATCGGCCAAATGGGGGCTCTAGACGGGTGCGAGGGACTGGTAACTCCTCCACCTTCAATTAATTACCACAAAACCACGTCTAAAATATCTAATTAGATGCCTGTCCGGGGGGACAGGCATCTGGCGAAACCCCATTTGACGGAGCCAAGAGACTGAATCTCTACCCTCAGGGCTCCTCCATAAACAACAAAAACCACTGCGAGTGGCCACGGGGAATGTTCAAACGTTCACTGCGGAAGAGAGGCTGCCACTCCTCTGTCAAGAGCTGGACTGGTACCGCCTGGATCTCTGCGGTATTCAGGAGGTCCGGTGGACTGGCTCTGGCTCCTGCCACCACGAGAGATGGACAGTCCTCTACTTGGGGAGGAGATTGCCTAACAACGGGGAGTGGCTCTTCTTCTGAACAAAATAATGAAGGGGGCGTGAGAGGATGATGGTGATGTGCGGAAAGCGGTAAGCCCCAGGCTACTTTAGGCTCACCTTTCCATCAACCGGAGGTGAGGATTGGTGGTCGTGGTTACTTGTGCCCCCACCGAAGAGGAACATCCGTGGAGGGATGCAGGCCAGGCCGATGAGTCAGATGCCTTCTATGACCTCCTGTCACAGGTGCTAGCTAAAGTGGCCCCTCGGGATAGACTTCAATGCCTGAGTTGGTCACGATGCTGGCACCTGGTCTGGAGTGATTGAAAGACATGGGCCTGATCAGCTCAATAACAACGGTAAGAGGCTGCTATATTTTTGTGCAGCCCATGGGCTCGTAATTACCAACACGCTGTTCCGGCATCGGCGCATCCAGAAAACATTATGGATGCATCTCAGGTCCAAGCAAGAACATCTGCTGGACGACATAGTGATGGAACAATGGATGCTGGCCCATGTCCCTGACACCAGGATCTACTGTGGAGCTGATCTGCCCACTGACCATCGACTTGTCATCTGTAAGATGCGCCTGCCATTCTTCCACTCCGGTGGTGGGTGTACACCCACCAGGACCCATTCAAACCCAAAGTGGCCTAGTCTCAACTAGCTGATGAAAGTTGCAAGTGAGAGTTTCATCATCACTTGTGGCTGGGGTTGGCATCGTCCCCCACTCCTCCAGATGTCGAGGGGAAATGGGCGAGGTTTAGGACTGTGGCTCATGCAGCTGCAATGGCTGCTTTGGGTACACGGTTCAGACCTCCCCAGAGACCCTAGTAGACAGAGGTGTTCATGCTGGACCGAGAAAAAGCGACAGGCCCACTCTCGTCTACCGCATCCAACGTCAGAAAATGAGGAGGCATACCGCAGTCTTCGCTCGGAGGTTCGGAGAGCCGTGAGGTGCTGCAAGTATGGGTGGTGGTCGCGCGTTGCTGATGAGATGGAGTCTGCCTCAATGGCCCGCGATCACAGATCGCTATTTAACTCCATCAAAAAAGTAACCTGCAGCGCCACACCTATTACCATAATTAGGGTAATAGGTGTGGTGGGGATGACCCTGCTGAGGCTGTGGTGTCTCAAATATTGGAAGAAGTCACCCCGTGTGAGTAGCTGGCTGAGGTGCCATCTGTTGAGGAAGCGCTGAAGGCGATCCAGAGTCTGAGAACAGGAAAGGCACTGGGCAGAGATGATCTCCCAAGCGAAATGCTGAGGGAGGGTGGCGTTTGTGCACAGACTGCCCTACATGATATCATAACAACAATCTGGACCATTGGACGGGTTCTGCAAGATTGTAAGGATGCCCTGGGGGTCACCCTCTTTAAGAAGGGGGACCACACAAACTGGAACACCTACAGGGGCATCTCACTCCTCAGTGTGCCGGGAAAGGTCCTTAACATCGCACAGATGCCATATTTTGTGTCCGTCTGCTACAGCAGAGGTATAGGGAACTCCCACAAAACCTACATCTCTGCTTTATTGACCTGGTCAAGGCCTATGATACCATCAGTAGGCCTGGGCTCTGGGTTATTCTTCGTGCTTTCGGAGTCCCTGACCCTCTGCTCACAATCACTAAGTACCTTCACGTAAAACTACGTGGCCGGGAGTTGGAGCCATTCCCTGTTCACCTTGGAGTGCGACAGAAATATCCTCTGGCTCCCACATTATTTAACATTTTTTTCGACCACGTAGTTCGTGAAGCCTTCGATGGCTTTACTGGAGAAATTTCCATCTGATACGATGGGAGGCTGATCGATGCCCAGTGCGGTAAAGGGATGTCTCCCTATTGTTCAACCATGTTATATATGCAGATGATATGGTAATTGCTGCTCACTCAAATGAGGAGTTGGAGGCGCTGCTCCTGAACCTGGAGCTTGCCACTAAGAGGTGGTGCCCTAACATCAGCACCTGCCTGGGTATTATGTACCATCAGACACTCCACCACCACAACTCCCAATTAGTGATAGGGCAGTTGTGGAGAGAGTCCCATACCTGGGCAGTGTGCTCATGACCGGCTCCGGTTTGACAGCAGAGGTCTCACTCCGAATCAGTCGAGCGGCATTATATTTTCATTGGTTGTGTAATGCTGTATGGAAGCTACCTGGTCTGTCGCTCCGCACGAATCTTTAGGTCTTTTTGGCCTTGGTCATTCCCTCCCTTCTCTAGGCTTGCGAAACGTGGACCCCCTAATGGAACATCTTCGCCGGTTAGAAACATTTAGGCTGGCCTGCCTATGATCCATCCTGAGTACCAGCAGGTCAAGATCGGCCTCTGTGGAGGAGGCTCGTGAAGGACGCTACTGGGCAGTTGGAGGCAGTCGCCCTCCAACAACAACGGAGGTGTCTAAAGCACAGCAAGTTGGCACAGTCGGGGACACAGGTGGTGCATCAGACAGTCATCTCAGTCAGCCGAAACCGTGGCCTCAACATGCACATAGCCTGGCACAAGCGTCGTGGTGACGTCAGTGGCGAATGGAGGTTGTTGTTGAGTTTGGGTGGGTTTTTTATATTTGCAGCAAACATACTGCATACATAAACAAAGATAAAGATCCACCGTATAGCCTTAGCAGACTGTAGGGGCAAGTGCTGTTAGCAAGCACCTATAACGGCCGCAACAGTACACGAGGGGGTGGGTGGCCAGCACCACGCACGGCCGCCTTTGTCTCCCTAGTGGCAATGTTTACAATGCACCAGGTACTCATTTGAGGCTGAGTCGACCTAGGAGAGGCCCAGGACCGGTTCAGATAATCGCCAATGGCGTTGGCCCTAAGCGGGAATCGAACCCGGATCGCCAGGTTCATAGCGCAGCGCGCTAACCGCTACACTACCGCTCCCCACACACAAACTCACGCGCACTCACATCCTCACTCTGCAGAACAGGGCGGAGAACATACAAACTCCACACAGAAAGGCGCCCGAGTCCGGGGGATCGAACCGAGGGGTCTCCCCTTCTGCGCTGTGAGCAGACGCGAGTTGTCACCGCCGCAGCGTCACCACGACCGCCAAGAACCCTGCCCGCCCAAACATTGACACGGTGTCCGCTTGCTGAATGGCGTGCCCTGCCATCTGTACAAACCGAGCGGCGTTACAATTCATTTACCTCCACCTCCAAACACCGACACCGATCAAACAATTGGCAGAACAATGGACCCCGTGCCTAAACTAAAGCCACGACGGACACGCAGTTTGCGAGTCGGCAGCCAATCGTCAGCCCGTCAAACACAACGGGAGGCGTGAGGGGAGGGATGGGGAAACCCCACAGGACTCGCGGGCCGAACACTATCCGCCCGCCACGTTAATTCAGAGGGCCCATAAAGCCACGCAAGATGCAGGCTTTCACTGCCTCGTGGCGAAATCGATCCGTCAGAATCAGAATGTTTCTTTTTGGAACTGGAAGGAAAGCACTTTTCTTCGCGGGTGTCCAAGTAAGGGGCACGGGTTCCGAACGTTATAACAACAACAACAACAATAAACACAATACATAAACATGAGGGGAGTGCAAAGTACAGGAAAGGTAAACACATCATTTAAAAAGTACAAATAAAAATAAACTATCCTTATTCAAATAAACTATTTTTATCTTACCAGGTAAACCCCACTGAGCTATGAGCCTCTTTTTTCAGAAGCGACGTGGCCACCCGTAATGATATCTCAACGAAAGTAACTCATCATCATCATGTAGGAAATGTAACAGCAGCAGCCAAATATTCTCCACGATCTAATCTCACGAATCGGGTTACCATTAGCCGAGTGGCGGTGGTGGCTACGCGGCACGTGGCCTGTAATCCAGCACTGTGGAGGCAGCAGAAAGGGTTCGTACGTATGCGTGTGTGTAGGTATATTGAACTTATTTCGCACCGTACGTAGCCAACCGTGCTAATCGGAGGTGCAAATCAATTCTCATGAAATGAATTTTCAATATTAGTACTGCGGTGTAGTGTATAATAATGTAATATATAGTGTAGTGTATAATAGTGTAGTGTGTAGTAATTTATAGTGTAGTGTATGTGAACATTCTTTCGTACCGTACGTAGACCAACCGTGCTAATCGGAAGTTCGGGGGTAATAACAACAAACTAAACAGAAAGCAGTTCTAATGAAATGAGTTTTCAATTTAGTATAGCGGTGCTGTGTATAGTAGTGTAATGTATAGCAGTGTAGTGTGTCGTCCTGTGTACAATGTAGTGTATAGTAGTGCTGTGTATAGTAGTGCAGTGTGTAGTGTATTGTAACATAGTGTGTAGTGTATAGTAGTGTATAGTGTCGTGTATGTTTATTGAATTTCTTTTGCGCCGTACGTAGCCAACCGTGATAATCGGAGGTGCGGGGGGAAGGACAACAAACTGACAACACAAAACGCAGAGTGCTAAAGAAATGAGTTTATTTGGGCCTTACCTGGCTAAATAACCATAGTAATAGTTTAAATATGACTCAACCGCCACAACACAGTTGTTGCTCTGGGCTGCACGCATCCTATGGGGGTGCAAGATGCCCTTTCTGGGGCTGCGAGGCATGGCCAGTTTTTTTTCAGGCAAATAATCGAAAACACAAATTAAGCACGGGCACATGAGTACAACTATTTTTTCATGGGGCCTTTTTTTTCAGTATCAAAGTATGAAAAATAGAAAAAGATGTTACCCTTTCTGGCAATGCAACAGGTGTTAACATGTTTACAAGGCATCAAGTCTGCATTAACCACACGTATTTTTGCGGTGAACATGCAAACAAAATATGATCTGATAATATTTGGTGTTTGAACATCTTAACACATGTTTTATCGCCAGAAAGGGATAGAACCTTATTTTTCATACAACTACTTTGTTTCATCAAATCCCATGTATATTGATTAACATTATATATAAAAAACGATTGACAACCAAAGGGGCAACAAGGCTGCAGTAAAGGTTAAGAACCACTGATTTACATCAACGTCAGCCATGCGAAGAAGACGATGCACCACTCTGTCTCTGTGGCCTTTCTGATGCGCACTGAAGAGTCCCCATTGCCCCAAACGTCACCCATCAGACCCAATTCCTTAGAAGGCCACACACCCTTGCTATTATTATTATTGGCACAGGACGTGTCGAGTTGCTTGCTATTATACGCTACTGGGGGATCTCTGTTGAAGATGAGGAGGAGGAGAAAAAAGAGGAGGAGGAAGAGGTTCCCCCGTAGTAGTGACGCGTGTGTCGGTCGTCATCGCGCTCCGATGTCGCCTCGCGTCTGCACGCAACCCCCCCCCCCAAGTAAACACGGGAACACGATCACCCCCCCAACTAAACGCAGCACAGCTGCAATGCAACACCGCCGAGTCAACCAATATCCCCCACCCCCCTCAACCATTACATTGCTACGGTGAACGTCACCTGCTCAGAGTCGATGTGACACTCAAAATCAACCACGGACGTAGAACTTCTGTGCCCTTGGACTCAGGCCGAGCTACCCCGTACAGGGAGGATGTACTCACAGACACACAAAGATAAAGAGCCCCCGCGTAGCCTTAACAGACTGTCGGGGCAAGTGCTGTTTGCGAGCACCTAATGAAGGCCGGCTCGGCACACAAGGGGGTGGGTGGACAGCACCACGCCCGGCCGCCTTTGTCTCCCCCACTGGAAATGTTTATTACAGACCACACCAGGTACTAATTTGAGGGTGAGTCAACCTAGGGGAGGCCCAGGACCCGTTCAGATAATCGTCACCAGTATTGGCCGTGAGCTGGAATCGAACTCGGGTGGCCGAGGGGAGGACGCGTGCGAACGCACAGACACACACATCCAGGGGCATGACTATGGGGGTGGGGGGGGTGATGTGGCAGGATTACATTCCAACAATTAACCATGAATGCCAAACAAAAAACACTGTTACAAATAAAATTATATTTCCGAAAATACACACAGCGTAAACATCTAGTAGCGCTACTGCTGGTGTTTGTGACTGAACACCACCAGGATGTTTTGCTAACTGACAGGCGCATGGAAGCAAGACGCACGATAACTTAATTGTGAGTATTATTACCTTTAAATCTTTGTTTTTATACTCTGTGAGACTGTCTTCCTCTAAACCAGAGGAACTTAACCTGGGCTGCACGCACCCCTTGGGGGTGCGAGATGCCCTTTCTCGGGGTGTATATATTTTTTGAAGGTAAATAATCGAAAACACAAATTAAGCACGGATACGTAAGTACAACGACTTTATTCTATGGTTCTTTCGGTAAAGTCACGTAGGTAGAAATAAAATAAAATGAAACAAATCACGACGTTTCGATCGCAACACAAGCAATCTTCATCAGGTGGAACAACTACAGCAAGAAAAAATGCTGAAGTAGGCGAGAGAGCTGCCGTGGCAAGAGGTTATATAGGTAAGACAGGGGGGGAGAGAGAGAGAGGGGGGTGTAGAGCAGGGGAAAGAGGGCTGCGTGAGTGCTTGGGGGAGAATAAATGAGGCTGGGGGGAAGTAGGCCGGGTGAGAAGTGGGAAGCTGAGTGTGGGACACGGGGGGAAAGTACTACTAGTACCCGGCGGGTATGATGGAAACAACCATAACCAGTTAAGGCTTTACTTGGTTAATAACATCCTTCCAATGATTGCTCAATTTGTATCCATCTCCTCGATTTAAGTTATGTCTATGTTTATATATCTGGATGGCTTCATGAACAAACCTTTGATATTTCGATTTGAAGCTTTCCTGACTGCAGGGATTCATCTTCTTGGTTCTTTCGGTAAAGTCACATAGAATGGAAATAATAAAATAATAAAAATAAAACAATAAAATAATTCTCACGACGTTTCGGCCACAACGCAAGCAGCCGTCCTCAGGTGAAGAACAGGTCTGTCGATAAGACAGAGTCTGAATGACAAGTCCTGGGCTTGGAGCGTCTATTTAAGCTGGGAGGGAGGAGGAAGACGGCCTTGACAAAATAATTTGCATATAAAAAGGAATTTTAGCATATTTATGTAATATTACACTGTATTTTTCTACCCACCCTACTGCACACCACACTGCTGCATATTCACCATACAACTACGAATTTTTGCATATTTATGGGAAATGCAAATATGCGACTAGTACTACTTGTGAAATGCGTCTAACCACCCTACTGCACACCACACTGTTTTATTTTTATTATTTTATTATTTCCATTCTACGTGACTTTACCGAAAGAACCAAGAAAATGTTACCTTTGATAGTTGCCCGAAGGCTTGCAGAGTACCTTGGTCTCGAAAAAACAATATCATGCGAGCCCACAGCGTTATGACAATAGTTCTGCCGTGTTTCAGATCTGCCTTGTGTTCGCGAACACAGTCCAAGACATGTCGTTTCGTGTCCCCAATGTAACTGCTACCGCAGGTACAACTCAGTTTGTAGACTCCAGGATATTGCATGTCAGGAATGACCTCCTTCACATATGGGATTAGATCACGGATTATGTGTACTGTATTGAATCGTACCTGGATCTTGTGTTTGTTTAAGATTTTGGAAATATTTTTGGTAACACCTGCTATGTATGGTAAAGTGATGGTTTTGATTGGCTTCTCAGGGGATTGTTTGTCCATGGTTGGAGAAACAGCTTTGCGAATAATGCAGTCCGAGTACCCATTCATTTTGAGGGCCTGGTGTACGTGTTCCAGTTCACTGGCTAGGTGGTGTTGGTCGGAAATGCAGTGGGCCCTATGGTGTAATGTTTTGATTATGTAATTCTTCTGGGCCGGAGGGTGATGGGAATCAGATGTCAGATAGGAATCTGTGTGGGTGGCTTTCCTGTAGACAGAGTGTCCCAATGAGCTGTCAAGTCTCTTCTCAAACAAAACATCCAGGAATGGTAGCTTACCATCCTTCTCCACTTCCATGGTGAATTTGATGGATGGGTGTATGGAATTGATGTGGTTGAGAAATTGGTTCAATGCTGGCAGGCCATGTGGCCAAATGACGAAAGTGTCATCTACGTATCTCTTCCACAAGGAAGGATGTAGGGTGGATGTCTAGATGGCATCTGTTTCAAATTTATCCATGAAAACATTCGCTATTACTGGTGATAAGGGAGGACCCATGTGGGTTACTTCATTTTGTTTGTAAAAGGTACTCTGAAAGCCTTTGGGCAACTATCAAAGGTTTGTTCATGAAGCCATCCAGATATCTAGACATAGACATAACTTCAACCGAGAAGATGCATACAAATTGAGCAATCATTGGTAGGATGTTATTAACCAGGTAAAGCCTTAACTGGTTGTGGTTGTTTCCATCATACCCACCGGGTACTAGTAGATTTTTCCGAGTTACTTTCCCCCCGTGTCCCACACTCAGCTTCCCACTTCTAGCCCCGCCTACTTCCCCCCCAGCCTCACTTCTTCTCCCCCAAGCACTCACGCAGCCCCCCTTCCCCTGCTATACACCCCCCTCTCTCTCTCTCCCCCCTTGCCCATCCCCCCTGTCTTAACCTATATAACCTCTTGCCACGGCAGCTCTCTCGCCTACTTCAGCATTTTTTCTTGCTGTGGTTGTTCCACCTGATGAAGATTGCTTGTGTTGCGATCGAAACGTTGTGATTTGTTTTATTTTATTTCTACCTACATGACTTTACCGAAAGAACCAAAGAGTATGGATTCCTGCAGTCATGAAAGCTTCAAATCAAGATACAACTACTCTGTTTCATCAAACCCTATGTAGTTATTAACATTGTACTTGTTTTACGATTGAGAACCAAATAGTTGCAAGGCTGCAGTAAAGGTTGAGAACCACTTTTCTAAACCCAATACACTGTACAACTAAACTAATCATTGCCGGATTAAGCTAGTGCAGGGCCTGTAGCATATGTTATGAAGGGGCCCTAAATATAAATATTAAAACACAATTCTTTTTTACTTGCAAAGTAAAGTAATTGTATTTTTTCATTTGCTATACAGCCATATAATACGACAAATCGCTAACCTTAAACAGTATAGTACTATAGTATATAGTAACAGAGCAAGTCCAGAATCACTGAACTGGAATTGATAGCTTGAAAGCATTTAGCGCCGGGCCTTTGAAAGTGCGGGCCCGTAGCATATGTCGCTACTTTTGCTACGAGGATAATCAGGCACTGAAACGATTATGTACAGTATAGTTATAGGCTCCACATTGTTTACATGATGCCCGGCAGTGCAAGAAATGGTCAGAGCCTGACGACTTTAGGCCTCTTCGGACACGTTACCCGGGCGGACGCATTGACAGGTCACGCCAGAGTCCTGGGCGCGATCGTCGAAGGATCACCGCTGGACTGGAGGCACCCACCGGGGCAGACCACGGCTGACGTTGGACACGCACAGTCGAGGCTGATCATCGACAACACTGCCTTGGCTTGCAGTCAGCGTGGCGACTTGCGCAGGGCGGGATTGCCTGGTGGCAGCTCGTGGGGACTGCTACGCCCCGAGGGGCATACACATCGTGATGATGGGGGTAAAAACCATCCGTAGCTATTTCAGTAAAAGTGCGTCGGGAGAAAGGATTGGGAGGACCACGGTCGTGTGTTGCCCTGCACGAGTTGATTTCAGCGCTGCATCTCCGCGGTGGAAGCACGGGTCCCTCCCTCTCTCCACCTTAACCCCAATGACGGCAACTGCATCCCGCCCGCTAGGCTATCGACTAACGCCCGACTCTCAAAGCCGATGAGATTGGCCCCAAAAGTTTGAAATCGGTTCCAGGGAAGGCATTGCTTTTGCGTTGTACCCGACTGCTTGCCGACACGATGCTGCTCCAAGAAGGCCGCGTGGCTGATGGGATGTGTAAAGAGTGGCGAAGCGAGCAGCGTGGGGGCAGGCAGGCGAGTGCCTTGCCCCCCCCCCCCCCCCCCCTGGTGACCAAAGCTACGAGTTTGGCCTCACCCCTTCACAATCAACATGAGAGATGTTTTCAAGAACAGTTGTGTAAAAAGAACAACCACCACACTTTTTTTAAAACGAGGTTTTAAATCTGTGTTTACTTTCCAATGAAAATGCTTTCATTTACGTTCCATGTTTTATTTTGATGTAATCAGAGTGGTAACGTGATGCTGCCTCGCAAAGGGCCACTTCACCACGGCGCTGTAGTTGGCTGCATTTTGCAAAGACGGGGAGCGTTTTCCTACAGCGTTAAATGCTCGAGACCGTGAGCATAACGATGCTGCGATACGGGGCAACAGGAGGCCACGATATATAACGGCCTCTAGGTGCGACCGTGCGAAGAAACAAATCAAATATCAGGGCCCCGCCTGACCGATTGCCGCACCCCTTGAGCTGATAATGTAGTTCCTATGCCATTGATAATTTAGTTACTACGCCACTGATGATGTAGTTACTACGCCACTGATAATGTAGTTACTACGCCACTGATGATGTAGTTACTACGCCACTGATAATGTAGGTACTACGCCACTGATTATAATTATGTAGTTACTACACCACTGATGATGTCGTGACTACGCCACTGGTTGGGAACAACCAGTGGCGTAGTGAGGGTCGAGGCTCCCATCTACTGGCCTGCCCGGGAATGGCAGTACAGCAAGTGGGAATGGATATCTATGTGGATATTGAGTGTATAGGATGTCTTGTGACACCAATTCAAATTTCTGAAAACGTTATATGTATTTTTTGTAAAGTAAGATTAATTTAAATAAATGTGCAAAGAGAAAAACTATTTAGGGGTCAATTAACTGGGGGTCGCAAGCAGGCCCGGACTAGGGCCCATATGGGCAGCAGTCTGTGGGCAAATGCTCGGTGGGCCGGTCCATTCTGAGGGGGGCCAGTGGGGGAGGGGCGGTCTATTCTGAGGGTCAGTGGGGGTGGGTAGGTCCATTCTGAGGAGGAGCAGTGGGGGGGGGCATTCCGAGGGGGATCAGTGGGGGCGGGTGGTATGGGAAATTGCTAATGTGATCCGAGTAAGAAAATGAATACATTTATATATTATACATTTGCTTTATTTTAATTAAACTATTTCATAACACTCGAATGCGTATGCTTCATTGCTGTTTTTACGTACGGTGCGAAAGAAGTTCAATATTACATACCGCTTTGCTCTAAGGGGCCATCCATAAATGACGTCACGCTCCTAGGGGTGGTGGTCAGACATATGTGACGATATGTGACGATGGGGGAGGGGGGGGTTGAGAAATGTGACGTCACATCAAAATGCGCCACTTTAAATAAATATAGACAACACGCTCTACTTAATTCAATAGACTTTTAAATAAATGTTTTCCCCTACAACATCAGAGTGCAGCGCCACATTAATACGCACTACAATAACAATAGTTGAAAACGATTTGAAGCATGTTTTATATTTTGTTTGGGGGGGGGGGGATCAAAAATCGTCCAAAATCGCGTGACGTCATTTATGGACGACCCCTTAAATGAGCACCTGCTGCGGTGTGGAAACATCGCCACTAGGGAGACAAAGGCGGTCGGGCGTGGTGCTGGCCACCTACCCCATCGCGTGCCGTGTCGGACTTCATAGGTACTGCTCGCTAGCAGCACTTGCCCCAACAGTCTGTGAAGGCTACACCGGGGACCTTTATCTTTGGTGAACCACGCCGCAACCGCGAGGGAGCGGTGTACGACCACCCTGAATAGTAGACAGCAGAGGTGGGACAAAGTCATTGTTATGCAAGTCCAAGTCGAGTCGCAAGTCATCAAATTCATGACTCGAGTCTGACTCGAGTCCAAGTCACATGACTCGAGTCCACATCTCATAGGTGGGACAAAGTCATTGTTATGCAAGTCCAAGTCGAGTCGCAAGTCATCAAATTCATGACTCGAGTCTGACTCGAGTCCAAGTCACATGACTCGAGTCCACACCTCTGGTAGACAGAGGTTGTTTGGGGGTTGTTTGAGGGTGTTTGACACCAATATCATTCATAATAAATGTTTTTTGGGTTAGATAGCGTAATAATAAATGTGTTGTAACCCTCCATCACCCGACACAGCCAGTATGGTTTGTTACGTAAACAACGCGTCAATCAGTGACTGCTTCAGCCCACCGGTGTGTTGGAGTAAATCCACGACGTTTACAATTTGGGTATCGTGACGTTTTGCAGGCGATTTGCCCAATGATGCTGGCAAATCGGCCAAAACATGCCCAGGTTAGTTAGAGTAGAACATCGATTATTCGGCAGCTTCGGGGGGGAGGGGCGAAGTGGCCGGATTTTCAAAAACGCCGGATAATTGCTACATCATCATTATTTAAAATAGCTTACTTGCGCATGTTCTTGTATAGCATTGTCTTTTTTAAGTGTTGTGTATAGTTTTATGTGTTTTAAATGTGTTTGCCTAATAAAGAAATTGGCACAAATAAAGGTACAAACAGACGAAAATAAATGTCCAACTTTTAAAACGTTACTGTATTTATTCTAACATAATTCTAGATTTGAAGCTTTCGTGACCGCAAGGATTCATATTCTTAGGTTTTTTCGGTAAAGTCACGTAGGTAAAAAAATAAAATTAATAAAAGTAAAATAAAATAAAAATCACGACGTTTCGGAGGCAACACAAGCTTCCGTCTTCAGGTGGAACCGTCACAGCCACGACAGCTGTATCAAGTAAATGAGAGATTACAAGAGCTACCACTCCGTATATATAATGGTTGAAGAGGGGAAGGGCCAAGTACGACACATTTTTTATTAATATGGTAAGGTGAGGCTTAAGACTAAGAATGCCGTACTTGGCCCTTCCCCTCTTCAACCATTATATATACGGAGTGGTAGCTCTTGTAATCTCTCATTTACTTGATACAGCTGTCGTGGCTGTGACGGTTCCACCTGAAGACGGAAGCTTGTGTTGCCTCCGAAACGTCGTGATTTTTATTTTATTTTACTTTTATTAATTTAATTTTTTTTACCTACGTGACTTTACCGAAAAAACCTAAGAATATTCTAACATACTTACTGTACCACTCCAATCTCGACGACTCTGCATGGGGTGATGTGTATACGTGCATTATTTTCAATGTTTAAATTGTATGTAGTGTATAATGCACTGTATATCATATTTAACACTGACATGAAGCGAAGCTACTTTTTCGTCATGCACACGGAGAAGTTTTGCCGGTTCGGCCCCAGGGACTGCGCCATAATGTTGGAAGTAGCCGGAATATCGATGATCAGCGGTGAGTTTTTATTTTGCCAGGTAAGGTCCACTGAGCTGTATAGCTCTGTTTCAGAAGCGAACCTGGCCATCACGAATGACCGCTCAACGGAAGTGACGTATCATCACCATCATCGTGTGTAAATGTACCTGTATTGCGGCCAAACGGTACTCTGCCCCCACCACTCCCACCCCACCACAGCCAATTAACAAAGGTTTGTCCCATGAACAAAACGTGCCCAGGGTCGTTACTAGTTCAGCACTCACCGGTTGTGCGTTGGAGACTAAAACCTTGCAAACCATTCACAATTCGAGTTCTCGACGTTTCGCCGGCGATTCCAAGCAGCAGCTTCATCTGGCGATTTGCCGCATTTTTTTCAGAGAAACCGGTCGTCGTCGACGACGTCTTCGTCGTCATCGACGTTGTCGTCGTCATCGACGTTGTCGTCGTCGTCGTCTTCGTCATCATTGACGTCGTCGTCATAGTGCAGTCGTCATCGTCGTCGTCACAGAAGCGCAACGTCCCAGTACTCAAATTGTCACAAAGTTGCGGGTTTACTCTCCAACGAGCAATCGGACGTGAACAAAACACCTTAGCCAATTGGCTTGTGGTCGGGTGGTGGTGGCGGGTTTAATGACACAAAAAAACCCAAACCTTTATGATGATTAACATTGGTCTGACGCGAAAACCTGCAACTACTACTACGTGTTAAAGGGACCACCCCGATCCGGCAGAGAGAGAACGCTGTGCCTGGTGACGCGACCCGCAACTCGCTCGCTGCCGCTGGGGATTTGCTCCCCCTCATTCCCCCACCACACTGCCCCGTGTAGAGATTCGGGCACCACAGAAGCGAATGGGGAACCGGACCAAGCCGTTGGGAAGCGTTCAAACCGAGTCAACTCATAGGGTTTACCCGTATTATTGAACGGGGAAATTGAGTGTTTAGGTCCATACAGCGAACAGCCGATTCAATACGGGCAACAGCATTTTTTTCGTCAGTTTCTGTTTCTCCCTCGTGATGGGACTTTGGTATTGAACGTTGAGATGTATAAGGGCGCGGGGTGACAAATACGGTCTCAATTGGCCTGTAATAAGGCACTGATAAGGGGTTGCCAGGTATTACACTACTGTAGACTACTACACTATTATAGACTACTACACTATACACTACTATACTATACACTACTACACTATATACCACTACACTATACACTACTTACACTATATACTACTACACTATACACTACTACACTATACACTACTTACACTATATACTACTACACTATACACTACTACACTACACACTACTACACTATAGACTACTACACTATACACTACTTACAATAACACTAAACACTACTACACTATACACCACTACACTATAGACTACTACACTATACACTACTTACACTATACACTACTATACTATACACTACTACACTATATACTACTACACTATACACTACTACACCACTATAGACTACTACACTATACACTACTACACTATACACTACTACGCTATACACTACTACACTATACACTACTTACACTATATACTACTACACTATACACTACTACACTATATACTACTATATACTACTACACTATACACTACTATACTATACACTACTACACTTTACACTACTACACTATACACTACTACACTATACACTACTACACTATACACTACTACACTATACACTACTGACAAGTAGGTCGTCTGGAGACAGGGAAATTCCCTTGATTGTGGATACCAGGTCAGTAGAGTTTAGTACCGCAGAGGTGGTTTTTCCAGTGAAAGGCCTTTATTAATTCTAACCTTACTCCCTCCCTTTGATACTGCTAATCCTGCATAATGCATGGGCATAATGACTTTAAACCCCTCGCCAATCCTCCTACTATCTCACAAGTAGTACTAATCGCATATCTGCATTTCCCATAAATATGCTAAATTCCTCTTGATATGCAAATTATTTTGTCAAGACGCTCTTCGCCCCTCCATCCCAGCATAAATAGTCGCTCCAAGCCTGGAGTGTGCCATTCAGACTCTGTCTACTTGACAGACCTGTTTTCCACCTGAAGACGGCTGCTTGCGTTGTGGCCGAAACGTCGTGAGAATTATTTTATTATGTTTTATTTTTATTATTTTATTACTTCCCTTCTACGTGACTTTACCGAAAGAACCAAGAAGAAAAAACGAGCCAGTTGGTAGGTGGGGGGAGTTGATAGTAGAGACATTGTTGGGGTCACAAAAAAGATCTCCATAATCCTGATTAAACACAAGATCCAGGTCCGATTCAACACAGTACATAAAATGTGTGATCTGGTCCCGTCTGTAAAAGATGTGGTTCCAGACATACAGTACCCTGGCGTCTACAAACTAAGTTGCCTCTGTGGTCGCAGTTACATTGGAGAAACCAAACGACATGTCTCGGACCGCATCCGTGAACATAAAGCAGACCTGAAACACGGTAGGACAAACTCCTCAGCCGTGGCAGATCACTGTTACAATTCAATGGGCTCACAGGACATTGACTTCTCCAAGACAGAGGTTCTCTGCAAGCCATTTGGCTACCATGAGAGATTCGTTCATGAGGCGATCCACATATACAAACACGGAGACAATTTCAACCGAGAAGACGGATTCTGGCTCAGCAATCATTGGAAAGACGTAATAAACCATTTCGGATCTTAACTGATTGTGTTCACGTTTACGGTGTTCTTTCAGACCGCAGTCCACTCACTGGGATTGACTATAAATATTTTATTCTCCGCAGGGAATGGATTCTTTGCTCCGCTGCAAGTCTCCTATCACCCCTCTCCCATTGACATATTTCGTTGCTTCCTCTAAGTACCTTTCACGCGACGGTCAATGGTATAGTGTACAGCAGATTGTATAATAATAAATAGTATAAAAGTGTAATGTTTAATATCATGTATAAGGTAATATATAGTATCATAATTGTATAGTGAATATACAGCAGTGTGGTATACAGTAGGGTGGGTAGAATAATACAGTGTAATATTACAATGGTTAGTCTAAGGTATAGGGTGGTGTATAGTAATACAGTATATAATTTTATGTTGGGTTTGTCTATGGCAGTATATAGTACGGGGTAGACCCGTGTGATGTAAGAGAAAAAAGTTTAGCTGGAGGCATATGATATTTTTTGCGACATAGAATTGTAATGTATGACTTACTGTTAGTAGCTCAGCTTATTGGAGAGTATATTTAGTATACTGATGATACTGATGTAGTTTATATTTTAGTTTTTTACGTGGTGGTTTAGTTATTAATGCTAACCCTACTCCCTCCCTTTGATGCTGCTAATCCTGCATAATGCACGGGCATAATATGACTTTGAAACCCCCCGCCCACCTCCTACGCATTCCACAAGTAGTGACTAATCCCATATCTGCATTTCCCATAAATATGCTAAATTCATCTTGATATGCAAATTCCTTTGTCAAGGCGCTCTTCCCCCTCCAACCCAGCTTAAATATACGCTGCCAAGCCTGGTGGTGTTCATTCAGACGCTGTCTTTCCGACAGACCTGTTCTTCACCTGAGGATTGCTGCTTGCGTTGTGGCCGAAACGTCGTGAGAATTATTTTATCATGTTTTATTTTTATTATTTTATTATTTCCCTTCTACGTGACTTTACCGAAAGAACCAAGAAGATGAATCCCTGCAGTCACGAAAGCTTTAAATCGAAATGTTGTTGCTTGGCTCTCCAACACACTGGTGTGCTGTACTAGTGACGAATTGTAATGTTCTGTTTACGTGACAACCCTCACTAGTTGGCTGTGTCGGGTGGTGGCGGGTTTTAACGACACATTTATATATTTAGGCGATCTAGCCCCAAAAAAATCTCTATTATTGATATAGAGGTTTGATGTATTTACGTGGGCAAAATTACCCATGATGCAACAACTTTATTTTATTGTCTCTCTCTCTCTCGCTGGGTGCTGGATGGTTATAGATAAACAACTGACACTATACATTCGTACTTGATGTTGCTTTTGTGACTTTTGGAAGACGGAACGTTGTTCTGCACTCGGGACGTTTCCAATGTGCCCGTCTCTCTTCAGAATCAGAATCAGTATTTATCCTGGAGGAATCCGATGAGCTCTAATTCTCTTTTTCACAGACGTCCAGTCGGGGCACGGGCTAAGAACGTTGCAACAACAGCTGCTCAGCACAGAGTGACCAAAGACCCCAAAGACACCAAGCAACGCGGCACTGCTTACGATCAAAGTTGTAACAGGTGAGAGTTAACAGACGTTAACTTGCAGAGAGCTTGAGGTGACTGGCGGTCGGGAGATGGTGATGATGATGATGATGGGAGGGAATTACAAAATGCAGCGGTGTGAGTGAAGAACTAAAATGTAAGTAGAAATGTTGAACTTCTTTCTCAACCGTGCTAATCGGAGGTGTTATACATACGTACCTGACATTTTCCCAGTCAAAGGCACATATATGTCTTGTTTCTAACTACGTGTCCAAGAAAGCTAAACCCTGCCTGTCTCCAATTATTCTCATTCATGTCCTTGCTGTGTACGCTGCTGCTACACAGCATTAATTAGCCGTATTAGTAAATATAATAATAAAAGAACACCCCGATGTTATCCCAAAATGACTAACAGGTAGCAAGCAGTTGGACAACACCGTGGATGAGTTTATTAGTTCTGAGTTTAACACGTACTAGTAGTTATTAGCAGGATTTCACGACCAATATTATTCGTTATAAAGATCACGTAACTATAATAACGGATTATATATGTCGCGAAAGCCTACGTGTTAAACATACAATATACATACAACAGACATACAACATGAGATTTTTGGGTTAGATCGCGTAAATATAAATGTCGTTAAACCCGCCACTACCCAATAAGTAAGGGTTGTCAGTAAACAAAACTTGCTAATTCGCTCTTAGTTTAGCACACGCCTGGGAATTACCCCAGGAAGAGCTAGAGTCTGTGTATAATAGTGTATGGTAGTCTAGTGTATAGTAATGTATGTTGTCGTAGCGAACAGTAGTGTATAGTGTAGTAATGGATAGTAATGTATAGTTTCGTAGTGTGTAGTAGTGTATAGTAGTGTATAGTGTAGTGTATAGTGTAGTGGTGGATAGTGTAGTAGTGTATAGTAATGTATAGTAGTGTTTAGTGTAGTGTATAGCGTAGTAGTGTATAGTGTAGTAGTGTATAGTAGTGTACAGTGTGGTAGTGTATAGTGTGGTAGTGTATAGTGTAGTAGTGTATAGTGTAGTAGTGTATAGTGTAGCAGTGCATAGTAGTGTATAGTAGTGTATAGTGTAGTAGTGTATAGTAGTGTATAGTGTAGAGTGTATAGTGAAGTAGTGTATAGTTTGTAGTGCATAGTAGTGTATAGTGTAGTAGTGTATAGTAGTATATAGTGTAGTAGTGCATAGTAGTGTATAGTGTAGTATGTATAGTAGTATATAGTGTAGTAGTGCATAGTAGTATATAGTATAGTAGTGTATAGTGTGGTAGTGCTGGAGTTTGTCCCCAGGGAAAGGGAGGTGTGGACCTCCACCACTCAAAGCAATGACACCGCGACCCTCACCAGGATTGAGATATGAACGAGCGAAATATAAATTGCCCAAAAATGACATGAACGTCAATCAGGTTATCAGCAGCAAAGGTGGGAAACGTTTTGACGAACACGACTAACGGTAGACATTGGACTCTTCGCCTTCTCGGGCCGAGCCTGCGCCGATGGCTGGCCGGTTACTGATTAACGGGACTGCCGCCTCAAATCACAGCTTTCACTCGGCAGCGTTGAGTCATCCGAACCGAGCGCAGGGACGCGTCTCTGCTGCGGCCACATCGCAAGGTCCCCTTTGTGAGAGCAAACAAGGGCCAGGGAGATAACCGCGACGTGTGTACGTGTGCACAACTCCTTTCGCACCGTACGTAGCCAATCGCGCTCATCAGATCTTCAAGGGGGACTTTGTAGGGACACTTTCCAAGGAAGTCTTCTTCCGAGAAGTCCTCCTCCGGGATTCCCTTCCAGAGGACCTGCATCAAGAGGTCTTCCAGAGCTCCGAATGAGACCTCGAGAGAGAAGCTCCCCGAGAGAGAGAGAAGCTCCAAGAGACCTCGAAGGAGACATCCAGGTGCCTGTTGAGCGGAGATTGAGGCCACTTCGTCTGCTTGTTCTCCACCATGGGCTGTCGCCGAGGCTTGCTCAGTCCCCTGGAGGTGTCTCTGATCGTCCTCTTCGCGCTGCTCCTCGCTGCCATGATCGGTCTCCTGGCCATCGGGTGGCTCGCCTCCGAGGCGGGCGTTACAGGTACGGCACCAGGGGGTGCAGACCCCCCCGAGTGGGCAGGGAATGGCCCCTCAGCCCCTCAGCCCCCCCTGCCCCCAACACAACAAAGGTGGCTTGAAGTAGATCGCAACTTCAGATGAGTTCCAGAGTAACAGGCAATGAAGTGTAGAGGAGGAGGAGGTTGATTCGTTCCATGGGTTTAATTACGCACTCCCAGAGGGCCGTGGGGTGAATGGGTTGCGTCAACACTTATTTAATATTTTGTTTGTAGAAATATGTATGTGTGTTGAACTTCTTTTGCACCGTATGTAGCCAACCGTGTTAATCGGAAGTGCGGGGGGAAGGACAACAAACTAAACACAACAACAAGCAGTTTTTGTGGCGAGACAAATATGTGAAGGCGACTTATTGTCTGCTTACCTACCTTGTTATTTGTTATCTCCACTACGACGCCAATGAGTATTGTGTTACTTTAGTCGGATTAATTTTACTCTTTTTAATTGAAAACACAGGCTATACCCCCCCCCCTCCAATTTAGGAAGATGTTAACTCTCTCGCCTGGTATGCAGGATATTGTTGTCTCTCTTCCCGTTGTGTGGATTGTTATGCGAGCCCTCCGGTTTTTTCCTCCACATTGAAAATAAACATCACGCGTTTAGAGTATTTGGCTGCTATACATTTCCACACGCTGAGCTATCATTTGTGGCCAGGTCGCTTCTGAAAAAGAGCTACACAGCTCAGTGGGGGCTTACCTGGTAAAATGAATAATAAATTCGTTTTAATGTAATCCCAATTTTTATATCACGAGGCACAGAACCCATACGGATTTGTCCCAGAGCAATGCAGCCCTTTCCGTATCGAGAACGGCCGCAAGAAGTAGAAGTCCACTTCTTCTAAATGAACGCAGTGCAGGGCTGCCACTTCCCTAGCCGCTCTGCCACTGTTCAACAAATGTTTACAACTTCTCCGAACTGTAAGTTAGCCCAACATTTTTGTTAGTGCAGAGCCACATTTTTTATTTATTCTGAAGGAGGGGGGTTTTTTGTTGTTGCTGTGCAGTCAAACGCCGATGACCCAAGGCTGAGGGCCATCACACTATCCGCTTGTCACTGCTGAGGCAGACCTGAGTTCGAAATCTAGGAGCGGTGCACGGTGTCAACTCGTGATGCTCTAAAGCAGCCGTTCTTAACCTTCACTGCAGCCCTGCACCCCTTTGGTTTTCAATCGTAAAAAAAATGTCCGGTGTTAATAATGGAACAAAGTAAGCTGTTACTTACGTGCCCGTGCTTAATTTGGCTTTTCGATGATTTACCTTCTAAAAGAATCTGCCCGTGTCTCGGACCTCCAAAACGAGCATCTCGCACCCCAGGGGTGCAGCGTACACCCCAGGTTAAGAACCTCTGCTCTAAACCCTCCGATATTCACGACCAACACCTTCAACAAATGAGTAACTGCTATAAAACTGGCTCATCAACCAGCTCAATGTAAAGCTACATCTGCTGGTCTTGCGTGAACAACAGCCGTACGAAGAAGACGGCAAGAGATCTATCTATATTTGTACATGCAGAACCATTCACTCGTTCTGAGACCCATAGACTCACACGGGGATATCTATGAATGAGACCTCCTCACAGCGATGATACTACACTACTCCTAACACAATCATCTGGCTCAGAAGACGACTGTGGTATCTATAGGTGCACATACAGAATCATTCACTCGTACAGATCCATAGACTCTCACGGAGATATCTATTAACGAGGCGTCATCACTTTAAGATGTTCCTTGTTCATGCTTTTGTTTCTTGCGGTTGCACCCGATTCAAGAGCCGAATGGGCTCACAGGGCTATACCAAATAAATGAACTGAACTGAATGCTACGACCACTCCGCTACTCATGACACAATCACATACGTTTAAGAGTACACATTTGGCTGCCTTTCCATTTCCACGTGATGGTAAGCCACTTTGTTGGGCTGTCATTTGTGAGAGCCAGGTTCGTTTCTGAAAAAATAAGTTAACGCCTCAGTGGGCTTTGCGTGGTAGGATTGTGATGGTTTTAGTTGTGTTTGTATGTTTCTGGGCGATTAGCTTGCCTTTTATTGCACTTTGCACTACTATCGTGTTTGTTGTTGTAACGTTCTTACCCCGCGCCCCTAACTTGGACATCTGTAAAACAGAGCGTTATAGCTCATCGGATTCCTCAGTATAAATACTGATTCTGATCAACGCACAGTGTGACCCCGTATTGTCCAAACGTCCCCATGTAGCAGGACCTCCCCGATAGGAGTCTTGGGGCTCGGCGTGGCTGTCCTTGCTGAGTCGCTCGCTGTCGTGGTTTTGTGAGTTGTGCTGCTCAATCGCCGGACAGTCGGCATCATTGGTTTGGGCACAGTTCAGATTGAGCCGGTTCAACTTGGTTTTAACAGATTTGGTTTGCACGATTTAACCCTTTTTGTGGTGAATGCAGCACTTGATGCTTTGTAAAAGGTGTGTGTGTCTATTTGTGGTGGTTGATCATCCGGACACAACACATGTTTTATTGCCGGAAAGGGTTAAAAAACCTATTCTTGAAAAAAAAATCGATGCCGGCCAAGAGGTGACCATAGAGGTGGGAACTCAGTTCCTCGCTACCGCCACCTCTAACAGCAGCACGTACTCAAGCGGAAGGTTGTGTGCGTGATGAAGGCAGTGGAGGTTTGTCTTTTTTCTCAGTTCAGAACACTTATAGCTCGGGTCGAACAAGTTATATCTAGGTGAAGCATTTTTTTTGCCAGCATCCAAAATGATGAAAAATAAGAATAAGTTTGACCATTTCTGGCAAAAAGGGGGCGTCCATAAATGACGTCACGCGATTTTGGACGAATTTTTACCCCCCCCCACCTCGTCACACGGCGTCACAAAAAGTCAGACCCCTTCAAATATGACATCACAAAGCTCTGCCCCCCCCCTCCCCGAGAAATTAAACATGCTTCAAGTCTCTTTAAACTATTGTCATTGTAGTGCGTATTTAATGTGGCGCTGCACTCGGATGTTGTAGGAGAAAACATTTATTCAAAAGTCTATTTAATTAAGTATAACGTGTTGTCTATATTTATTTAAAGTTGCGCATTTTGATGTGACGTCACATTTCTCAACCCCCCCCCCCCTCGTCACACATCGTCACAAATGTCTGACCCCCCCCAGGTGCGTGACGTCATTTATGGACGGCCCCTAATACAGTTGCATTAAGATATTCAAACACCAGAAAGACGCCTTTTGCAATTAATCAAGTCTGCATCAGCCACACCTACTTGTGGAAAAACATGCAAACAAACATGCTCCGATAATCATAATGTATGAATGGTGCTTGAAACTGATTGGCCTACATCGTAAACAGCCTTCTTTATGGGCTAGCCTCGCCAGCATCAGACCACCTGTTTAATTGCCGCAAAGGGTAGTTGTATAAATAATGCCTTAGTCTTATTTGTCATCATTGAGTTCCCCGTAGTTGGATCGCAAGGGCTGAGGGTGGTGGAGGACTTTGCGCACTTGACGCAGTGGCGGGCGGGGGGAGGGGGTATAGGAGGGGGTTGGGGAAGGGGAATAGAAGGGGGAAGAAAAGTGGGAATGGGAGGGGGTAGGGGAGGAGGAAGGGGAAGGGGGGAAGGGGAATAGGAGGGGGGTGCTTTGAGATGAAGGTTCCAAAAGGTGCAACGCTTACGCAGGGGGCAGCTTTGTAAGCGGGGCTGCTGTGGATCTGCACGTGGCAGTCTGCGATCCAACCCAGCACTTGTGGAGGCGTGAGGGTCGGTGGATCGCCACACAAAGATAAAGGCAAAGATCCTCCGTGTAGCCTTAACAGACTGTTAGAGCAAGTGCTTTTTAGCGAGCACCTATGAAGGCCAGAACGGCACAGGAAGGGGGCGGGTAGCCAGCACCACGCCCGGCCGCCTTTGTCTCCCTAGCACCACGCCCGTCTTCGGTTGGCGGTCGAGTTTGCGCACCGCGTAGACATTTTCAGTTTTTTCAATTTAATTTATTTGGTATAGCCCTGTAAGCCATTCGGCTCTTGAATCGGGTGCAACCGCAACAAACAAAAACATGAGCAAGAACATCGACGGGCGCGACGCGTCCGCAGAGGGTCACCCAACGGGCCTCGCCCTCCAGCTGAGCTCTCGTCACTGAGGGACCGCCGGTCTCCGAACCACCGAGTGCCGAGAAGGCGTAACTATAATAATCAGAACATTTGTCCCGGAGAAATCCGATGAGCTGTGAGTTTTATTTATTTTATATTATACCCGTTGTCATTTGTATTAATTCATTAATTCCCTCCCCCCTCCATTCGCACGTGAAGGGCTCACAAGTGACGTCTTCACATCTATTTAAGGAACGAAACAGGAGGATTTCTCCACAAATCTGGCTGTCGCCTGATGATGCCGATTGTAATTACTGGTGAAACGTCGTACTCAGATTGTAAATGTTGTGGATTTACTCTCCAACACACCGGTGTGCTGTATTAGTAACGAATTGGCAAGTTCTGTTCACGTGACAAACCTTGCTAATTGGCTGTGTCGGGTGGTGGCCTGTTTAACGACACATTTATATATTCACGCGATCTAACTAAGAAATACATTTCTATTATGGATAATACTGGTCGCGAAAGCCTCCTACGTGTTAAACCGCTTCTGCTGCTGGCATTGACAACAATCTTGTGGAGCAGCGCTTTTGGTTGCTGCAGGGATATCTCCGGAGCAATGATCCGTGGTTTGCTTCTCCCGTACAAGCACCCCGTGTCGGTCGCTCGTGCAGCGAGATTCGGCCCCACTCTGTGCCGACTCCAGGGTTTTAAAAAAATCGCCAAAATCACACTGCAAATTACTCAATTGAGATTATACATAACAGGAATCACCCCCACCCCCACACCCCAAGAGGCAAATTGATGCCCCAGGTCACCCTCTTTCAATTGAGATTCATCCTGGGCTCTAGAATTCTCACCGGCCCTAACAAAATAGACTCGAGACGTCCAATCCGTCGCCCCACAGTGCTAATAATTACAGATCTCGTCCTGGGTACCATTCTATCTAGATTTGAAGTTTTCGTGACTGCAGGGATCCATACTCTTTGGTTCTTTTGGTAAAGTCACGTAGGTATAAAATGAAAAGGTATAAAATAAAATAAATTAAATCACGACGTTTCGATCGCAACACAGGAAAGCTGCTGAGGCAGAATGTTTTAAAGGTTTGAAATGAGTGTGGCCCAAGGGTCATAAACGAAGTGGCTGGGGCTAGTGATGTTAAAGTGAGAAATTTGCATGTAAATGTAAGATTAGAGAGCTACCTCCACAACGATGAAGCTGCGGAGGTGGCCATTGTATTTTGAGAGATTAGCATGTCAATGCAAGATCGCAGAGCCACCGCCACATAAAAGACAACGAGAAACGGTGGCTGTGTTAGTGAGACATTTAACCTGTTAATGTAACACCAGAGTCGAAAATAACTACTAACATCGGAAGGTAGAATGGAAACATCACAGCCAGTTATGACTTAACTAGTTAATAACGTCCTTCCAATGATTGCTCAGGGTATCATTCTCTGCTGGTGCTCTCTCCAATTGTGGCACCGCTTGGCCTCTCAGCTGCAGCTGCAGCGAACATTCAGCCTGACTGCAGCTGAGATTGAAGAGAAGTCGAATAAGTTTCTTGCCGGAAAAATAAAATCCCGTCTGAAAGTTTTGATTGGACCCGAGTTTGTTTCAATGTTTTTCCGGCTTTTATAAACCGGAGCGCTGTGGTTCTGTTTATGGCTATGTGTGTGTGTGGCTATCATGGGGCAAAGTGGGGATGACCCTGCTCAGGCTGCGGTGCCTCAAATATTGGAAGAAGTAGTCACCCCCTGTGGGTGGCTGGCTGAGGTGCCATCTGTTGAGGATGTAGTGAAGGCGATCCAGAATCTGGGACTAAGAAAGGCACCGGCCAGAGATGATCTCCCAAGCGAAATGCTGAAGGAGGGTGGCGTTTGTGCACCGACTTATCTACATGACATAACAACAGTCTGGACCACTTGACAGGTTCAGCAGGATTTGAAGGTTGCCCTGGTGGTCCCCTTATTTAAGAAGGGAGACCGCACAGACTGTAACACCTACAGGGGCATCTCACTCCTCAGTGTGCCGGGAAAGGTCCAGGCAAGGATGATTCAACATCGCCTTGCCAGCCCCAATATGGATCTAGGAAATGGCGGTCTTGCACAGATGGCATATTTTCTGTCCATCGGCTACAGCAGAGGTGTAGAGAATTCCAACAAGACCTACATCTCTGCTTTATTGGCCTGGTCAAGGCCTATGATACCATCAGTAGGTCTGGGCTCTTGGTTGTTCTTCGTGGTTTTGGAGTCCTTGACTTTCTGCTCACGATCATTAAGGACCTACATGATGGTGAGCAGGCCCGGGTAAAATTACGTGGCCGGGAGCAGAGCCATTCCCTGTTCACCTTGGGGTGTGACAGGAATGTCCTTAGGCTCCCACATTATTTAACATCTATTTCGACCACATTGATCGTGAAGCCTTCGATAGCTGTACCAGAGGAATTTCCATCTGGTACAGATACAATGTTCTGTATGCCAATGATCTGGTAATTGCCGCTCACTCAGAGGAGACGTTGGGGGTGCTGTTGCTGAACCTGGAGCTTACCACTAAGAGGTGGAGACTTACTATCAGCCCCACCAAAACTAAGCACCTGCCTGTGTATTTTGTACCATCAGACACTCCACCCCCACAACTCCCAGTTGATGATGGGGCAGTTGTGGAGAGAGTGGAGAGTTTCCCATACCTGGGCAGTGTGAGCTTCCACACAGCGTAGTGCTGTGTGGAAGCTACCTAGACTGTCGCTCCACACGAATCTTCAGGTCTTCTCGGCCAGTCATGCCCTCCCTTCTCTATGCTTGCGAAACGTGGACCACCTAATGGAACATCGTCGCTGGTTAGAAATATTTAGGCTGGTTTGCTTACCATCCACCCTGGGTTTAACCAGGCTGGATTGTGTGAGGAGCTCACAAATCCTTGAAAGATCTGGACAACGTCCCATCGGTGAGCTCCTCCAGCAGGCAAGGCTACGTTAGCTGGGTCATGTAGCCCACATGCCCAGTCACCGCATGCTTAAACAGCTTTTGTTCGGCCGGATAGAGGGGGCTAAACGGGCTAGAGAAGAGATGGAGTGATGTGATACAGAATGATGTGGAGCTGAGTTGCCTTGCCGTTGATTGGTACCAGCAGTGTCAAGATCGGCCTCTGTGAAGGAGGCTCGTGAAGGACACTACTGGGCAGTTGGAGGCAGTCGCCCTCCAACAACAACGGAGGGCAGAGGAGTGACGCTCACAACAACGAGCGGAGTGCCGGGTGGCTAAAGCACAGCAAGTTGGCACAGTAGGATGCACAGGTGGTGCATCGGCCACTCATCTCAGTCAGTCGACCTGTGGCACCTGGGTCTGCCCCGTGACCTTCTGCCAGCGGGCGTTCGACACTTCACGTGGCCTCAACGTGCACATAGCCTGGGACAAGCGCCGTGGGGACGTCACCGCCACTTAATGGTGAATGCCGGTTGTTGTGGCTATGTGTGTGTGGCTATGGGTGTGTGGCAATGTGACTATGTGTGTGTGTTGGGGGAGCGGTTGTGAAACGGTTAGCGCGCTGCGCTACGAACCTGGCCACCCGGGTTCGATTCCCGCACACGGCCAACACCAGTGACGATTGTCTGAATCGGTCTTGGGCCTCCCCGAGGTCGACTCAGCCGTAAATAAGTGCTTGGTGCGATGTGTAAACATCAGCGGCCGGACGCGTTTACCGTGGCGGCGTCCACAGGTGCTACCCGCAAACAGCACTTGCACCCAACAGCCAGTTAAGGGTTCGTTGTCTTGTGGCTGCGTGCGTGCGTGCTAACCCGCATGCTGTGTGCCTCTAGAAGAGTCGACGCAGGTGAGCGGCGTGAGGGCAGCCGAGGGTTCGTTCCGCATCACGGCCGGAGCCGATTTCGTGCCGGCGCTGGGAGACAGCAGCACAGACTCGTTCAAAGTCCTCGCCTACGACATCCAGAGCCTGGTGGAGCAAATCACTCACTAACTCACTAACTCACTCACTCTCTCACTCTCTCACTAACTCACTCACTCTCTCACTAACTTACTGTCTCACTAACTCACTCACTCTCTCACTCACTCTCTCACTCTCTCACTACTCACTCACTCTCTCACCCTCTCACTAACTCACTCTCTCACTGATTCACTCACTCAATTCTCTCACTCACTCTCTCATTAATTAATTTACTGAACTCTCTCACTAACTCACTCCCACTCTCACTAACTCACTCACTCTCACTTACTCGCTCTCTCACTAACTCACTCTCTCATTTACTCACTCACTCTCACTAACTTACTCCATCACTAACTAACTCACTCTTTCACTAATTCACTCACTAACTCTCTCACTAATTCACTCACTCACTGTCTCACTTACTCACTTACTCTCTCACTAACTCACTCACTCTCTCACTAACTCACTCTCTCGCTCTCTCACTAACTCACTCTCTCACTCACTCAACGCTCTCACTAACTCACTCTCTCACTAACTCACTCATTCTCTCACTCTTTCACTAACTCACTCATTTTCTCACTCTTTCACTAACTCACTCACTCTCTCACTAACTCAATCACTCTCTCACTAACTCACTCACTCTCTCACTAACTCACTCTCTCACTAACTCACTCACTCTCTCACTAACTCACTAACTCACTCACTCTCGCACTCTTTCAATAACTCTCTCACTCTCTCACTAACTCACTAACTCTCTCACCCTCTCACTAACTCACTCTCTCACTAATTCACTCACTCAACTCTCTCACTCACTCTCTCACTAATTAATTCACTCAACTCTCACTAACTCACTCCCTCTCTCACTAACTCACTCACTCTCACTAACTCGCTCTCTCACTAACTCACTCTCTCATTAACTCACTCACTCTCTCACTCACTCTCTCACTAACTAACTCACTCTTTCACTAATTCACTCACTAACGCTCTCACTAATTCACTCACTAACTCACTCTCTCACTCGCTCACTCGCTCTCTCACTAATTCACTCTCTCACTAACTCATTCACTCACTCTCTCACTAACTCAGTCTCACTGACTCGCTCTCTCACTCTCTCACTAACTCTCTCACTCTGTCACTAACTAACTCACTCACTAACTCTCTCACTCTGTTACTCTATCAATAACTCACCCACTCTCACTAACTCGCTCTTTCTCTCTCTTTCTCACTAACTCATTTCTCACTCTATCACTCTCTCACTAACTCGCTCTCTCTCTCACTCTGCCTAATAAACTCCTCCACTCTCTGTACCGTGAACCCGGATTGCAACCCGCGATGTTGTTTAAACTCTGATATCAGTACTACTTCGTGGGAATAGAAAAACGTACGTTCTAAGTGTATCCTGGACTCGTCTTAGGAATGTGGAATTTCCAGCCTATGTTCTGAGCCGGGTAGTCCCGTTTGAGTTGCTAAGTTTGTGTCGTGACAGCCACCCTGTGTGCGCTGCCCTTGTTTGTTTGTTTGTTTTGCAGATGGATTCTCTCTATTCCTCCAGCAGCCTCGCCCACCTCTACTCATTCACAAGCGTGAAGGAATTCAAGTAGGACCTGGGATTCATTCGCACGATATTGCAAGACCACGCTGCAAATAATGGCCGCTAACCATCGAACAAAGACGGTTACTGCAACGCGTGGCACTTTCGGATGCGCTTCTGCTGCCGTCTGGAACGCTCTTCCTTCCGATATTAGGAAGTCACTGGAGTTAGGCACTTTAAAATCATCTAGATTGACAAACTCATTTCTTTAAAGCTTATGTTGAACCACAATACCTTGATGATGTCGTCAAGGAGAATAAACCATCACGCAAACTCCGGTCATCTTCGCAGTGGCTTTTGGCCAACCATTGAACAAAGATGGTCACTGCATCACGCACTTTAAGATGCGCTTATGCGGCCGTCTGGAATGCTCTTCCTTCCGATATTAGGAAGTCACTGGAGCTGTGCACTTGTAATTCTGAATTGAAAACTCATTTCAAGGGAACTGCGCTTTGTGTTTAGTTTGATGTCCTTCCCCCCGTACCGCTGATTAGCACGATTGGCTACCAATACACACTCCCAACTGGCAGACTAATGGCCTCTTGCAGGCCAGTTCCTATGTCCCCTTGTGTACCGCACAGAGACAGCTACCACTGGTGGTGCCCTAGGCTAGAACGCACAACAATCATCAGCCACCCACATTGGCAGATGAATGATCTGTTGCTGACCTGGTGCTTTTGAGATGAGACGCTTATCGCGTGTCTCGCAGAAAATGTTTACTATTTTTTTTTAATCAGAAGATCTATAAAGCGCTTACGAGTGCGAGCACGCAGCAGCGTCGGCCAAGCAAACGTGCCCCACCCCCATCATTCGCTCAGCCAATGAGAGTGACGCATGGCTCTGAGACAGAATCACAATCTGTATTTACACTGGGGGAATCCGATGAGCTATGAAGCTCTTTTCGCAGATGTCCAGTCGGGGCACGGGGTAAGAACGTTACAACAAACACAAAACAAAAACACGATAGGAGTGCAAAGTACAAGAAAGGTAAACAAATCACCCAAACACAGACAAATACAACACTCAACGATCCCCATCCTACCAGACAAAGGCCACTGAGGTATTAACTTATTTTTGAAAAGCGAGTGGCTTATCATTTGTACATTTATAGCAGCAAAATAATCGAAATAGTCTACACGCATTGCTTCAAAATGTGGAGGGAAAACCCGGAGGACCCGGTGAAAAAATCCACGGCGGGAACATGCAGACTCCAAATAGACAGCAGGCGTCAGTCGGGATCGAACCCCCGACCTCCTGTATACCAGGCGAGGAAGATAGCATCCCACAATTAGACCCACCCCCCACGATTCGTGGTCACGATAACGTTTATTTAAAACTATCTCTACTACCCGGCTTCGCCCGAGACTTGGATTCTTGTCTTGGATTAATACACGGCCTACGCGGAGGGTGGGGGGGGATGCGTGACGTCAGCAGGCACACTGCGTGGCGCTGCCGAATGCGGGAAGCATCACAGATGTGACGTCACCGCTCACTTGCCGTGCAAAATATATCCATTATTGCGCCCCCCCCCCAAATACAAAAGTCTATTTTTCTACGTTTTGCATTGTGTACAGTCTGGAAGCTACCCACATGCCAAATTTCAAGTTTGTTGCATGCTGGGAAGTATGCTAAACATTTCGAACAGACACACATTCACAAATTTCCCTTTTATATATATAGATTAAAAAAATGTAAATACATTTGTATTGATACAACCACGGGGGCAGGGGGGTTATACAATTTTCGCGACAAGGGGAGTGTGGTGTGTAGTGGGATAGGCGGCTCGGACAGACAACCAACGCGGACGTGTAGGACCGTAGCGTTCTGCGGTACGTGGTGTGTCAGATGACTTTATTCGGGGAAGGAAGGGGAGAGAGGGGGGGCAGTCAGTGTCATTTCAAGGTCAGTCAAGTAAACTCAAGGTCGCTGGAGTGGCATTAACGAGGGGGCCCCAGATCTGGGTGAACTCCCCTTCGCTATTCCTCAGTTTCAGACTCAGGTGTTCTAAAGCTGCTCGGACGAATCGGGACTTATATTATGAATCGATTTTAATTTATTTGTTGTCAACGTTAATAAAGAGCGTTTAGCCAGGGTGAGATCTCACGTGACCAGTATAGAGTCTCGGGCTCCACCTAAAACAAGCCTCACCGCAGACACATTGACTGAGAGCATCGCTGAGACCCGAATTGGGAGTGATACAGCTCCAACCTCGTCTCCTGCCAGCTGCCCCCGTAGGAGTCCAGTCGACTGCACTCGCGAAGCCTGGGCAAATACCAGCCTGCTGCAGAAATCCATCGTCAGGGATCCGCACAATCCTCCAACCAGGATCTGACTTAGCCGAGGAAGATCTTGGGTCCTCCTCGGATCAGATCCGGACACTTCGTGGAATGATGTGGGACAACTTTCTCCCTGAAATGGAAAATTAACGAGATGTCCAGTTTGTGATTGTGGTTGTGGTAGTCCAACATCTCAGTTTAGTTTCGGTTTATTTTGTGAGCCAAGAAGCTCCTAATTTGGGTTTCATCAACAACAACAACACTGCTGCTTCTCCAACAAATGCATGAAGTCGCACTAAAATAAACCATCTATATTTACCTTAAATAAAAAATTAAGTTAAATATAGATTATCATCAAATATAGCATGCTGTATCGCAAAAATATATAGTAATTTAAATTTGCCATAGTAATTATAATGCAGATACAGCTACAAACACGATGGTGTTAGAGTGAGGAATAAAAGAACGCAAAATCCATCTCAGACCCGTGTGACATATCATGAACGGGCTGCCCCAATCAGAGCATTCAACGGCGATCTGAAACAAATCCACGCGGCTACACCTGAAGCAGTCGGATGGATATAAAATATCGATTCGTAATCTCGTCGAAATCCCCAAAAGTGGCGTACTTCAGAAGACGCGTACAGTGCGTAATACTTACTAATGTTATAATTACAAAAAAATATATTCATTAAATAATGTTGACCACC
Organism: Lampetra fluviatilis; assembly: GCF_964198595.1. NCBI lineage: Eukaryota > Metazoa > Chordata > Hyperoartia > Petromyzontiformes > Petromyzontidae > Lampetra > Lampetra fluviatilis. Next base: position 1,331,004 of record NC_136339.1, read on the forward strand.
TGCATTATTGTTAGCAACTATTACTGATACATCAATGGATTCCTGATGTATTTTGCTAACGCAAGGGTACAACGACCCCTTTTAGCGGCGATTCGGTTTGTGCTCACTTCAACTTGTAGAGCCACTGTCGCTACTGCAAAACGTCGGTTCACTCGCATAGGCATGAGCAGGGGTGGGGAACCTTTTTCTGCCAAGGGCCATTTGGATATTTATAACATCATTCGCGGGCCATACAAAATTATCATCTCAAAAATTAGCCTGTTATATTTGGTCAAACATTTAATTAACTCGCCCCTAATGTGATGGCTGGAACTGCTTCTCTTTGGTGAGGCGTGTGATGATTTCGCGGGCCTTATACGGCCTGCGGGCCGGACGTTCCCCACCCCTGGAATAGAGAGAGAGAGAGAGGATGACTCGGATGCCCGGCCACACAATGAGCCGGCGTGACCAACAATTGCCCAAGCTCTGCGGTCCCCTGTATATATTGAGGTTCTATCAGCCAATGAATGAGTATTTATACGTGTCGAAGGAGACTGGAACACCTGCGAAAAACCCACGCATACGAGGGGGCAACACTCTATCCCATAACAGATAGAACAGGTGGAGTGCACGGTTCTTTTTGCTGCACCACCTTCTCCTGGAAAGTCAGGCTATTCGGCTCCTCCTCGACGCACAAGGAGACGGAGTTTCGGTGATCCACCAACCCTCACTGCTGCCTCCACAGTGCTGGATTACAGCTGCCACCACGAATAATTGTTGATTATGTGGGCGTGTTGAGTAAATTTAACCGGGAGGTTCTCGCTGTGGGTTTCTCGCTGTAGGAATGGCAGCGTGATCGTGGCCTTTCTGCTCAACTTCCACTCTGCGGTGACGCAGAGTGTCGCCCTGGAGGCACGGAAAGTGCTGATGAACGCCCTGGCAGGTGACACCGTGAACGCGCAGCACGGCACGCTGGGGCGTTTCAGCATCGAGTTGGCGAGCGTTGACATCAGTGGTGAGGCTGAGCAGCGATGTTTACCCAAAATTAACATGTCTTTTGATGTGACATTCTAAACCATAGTTAACACTTAATTGGTTTATACAAGCATATAGCACATATCTATAGCAATACAGTTAATAAACAATACGATTATCTGTACAGTACTTGTGTTGACTTTAACATTATCATTACACACCAGTTTCCCCCATTTTCTAGGCACTCTTCCTTGAGAAAAACCTCGTGTCTCTCCGTCCACACGGTTAATTTCGTCACAAACGTTCTTCCCCTCGTGACCCGTTACGCAATATGGGTTGTACCATTTCAGTGCCATTGATTAGGGGGGTTTATGGTTCAAACCATTCCCCTGTTTCACACTTATATCGACATAGTATTTACACTAATCTTCAGAACAAATCCCATTTTTCCACAGTTGGATGGGCACAAACATCCCAAGTGCCTTGAGTTTCAGCGAGGCTTTCCTGTGTAAGCAAAGAACACGTTCATATTTGGATAGCTCAGTGATAACAGTTTTTTTTTGTTGTGTTGCCTATATTCTCCCCTTTTGTACGTGGGTTTCATCTGGGTTCTCCAGTTTCCTACCTTAACTAAAAAAATCCTCCCCCCCCAATGTAACTGATATTGTCCAAAACATGCCAATGCTGATAAATTACCTGCAAATTACTCAGTTACACGCAGCAGCAACATCGCCCCCTGCTGAGAAACACTTGGCAGGAACTTCCCTCCTTAAAGAGAGTGTTGGAACTCTGTGAGACTTTTCCTGCGGAAACAAGCAGACTAGTAATTGTGTTTCATCATGACCCACTGTGTGATTGTGTGTGTGTGCAGTGCCCATCCTGACGACTACCCACACACCCATCACCATGACGACCACCACTACCCGTATACCCATTACCACGACGACCACCACTATCCACACACCCATCACCACGACGACCACCACTACCCACACACCCGTCACCACGACGACCACCACTACCCACACACCCGTCACCACGGCAATCACCGCTACTCACACACCCGTCACCATGACGGCCACCACCACTGCAAGTGACCTTTCATCGGATTCTGTGAGCACGACAGGTGAGTGGCACGTGGGTGGCAAGTGAGTGGCAGGTGAGTGACACGTGAGTGGCACGTGCTAGTCCAAGCCCAGTGACGTCATGGCCCAAATCAGACATATTTTAGGCAATGGCTCATTCCTGAATAGCACAGCGAACGAGGCCACAGGCCTTCACAGGCAGTGTCCGATCCGGTATGTTTACGACGTAGACTTGTGGGCAGGACCTCTCTCGGCCTTCCTCGCGAGGCAATCGACGCTTTGGAATCGTGCCCCTAGATCTGAATTAAAAACTAAACAAAATGGACACCCTGGCACAGCTGGAGTGATTGTTGCATAGTCGGGGAGGGCGTGTGGTAAAGATGCCTTACGTAGGGGCGACAAGGATTTTTCATTGGTCCTGGTGATCACGCGTGGTTTGTCTGTTGAGCTGCAGACACCACCAGCAAGGAGGGTAAATGAGCATCACTCCAACTCCGGCCATCCTCGCAGCAGCAGTAGCGGTTTTTAGCTGTTGGGGCAAGTGCTGTTAGCGAGTAGCAGCACCCATGAAGGGCGGCACGGCACACGAGAGGGCAGGTGGCCAGCACGACGCCCGGCCGCCTTTGTCTCCCGCCTGGAGATGTTTACACCAAGGCCGTAATTATAATATATATTGGGGGGGACACATCCCCCCCCAATGTTCAAATATGCTCAAATACCCCCCCCTATATATTGCTATAAAATAGATTTCTGTTTATATGATCGTGCTTATGGTTGTACTTTATTAATCCATAATCTCTGCCATTGCATACAATAAAACAAGAAAAGGTAAAAAATAAAAAACATAGCAATGTAATACAATAAACTATAAGACATTGTTAAAAATAAAAAGTCAATCCTATGTGTTAGTGAATTTTGTAATATTTTAGGCAGGAGATTCGTCTTCAAATTTAGATTTTTTTCTGGGGGTGGGGGACCCCAGACCCCCTGGAAGATGTGGTCCCCCTCAATGTTGACTCCATGGCTACGGCCTTGGTTTACATACTGCACCAGGTACTTATTTGAGGCTGAGGCCCAGGACCTGTTCAGACAACCGTCACTGGTGTTGACCGTGAGCGGGGAATCGACCTGGAGCCGCCGGCTTCGTAGTTCGTCAAGGAGCGAGAACCAACACGCGAACTCCAGTCATCCGCGCAGCAGCAGCAGCGGCTCAGCTGTCAATCAAAGACAGTCATCGTATCGCCCGCTTTCACGTCCGCTTCTGCGGCCGTCTGGAACGCTCTTCCTTCCGATATTAGGAAGCTGCTGGAGCTGTGTCCACTTTTAAATCGTCGTCTAGAGCGACAAACTCACTTCTTTGGAACTGCTTCGTGCGTTTGGTTTGTTGTCCTTCCCCCCCGCACCTCCGATTAGCACTGTTGACCACGTACGGTGCGAAAGAAGTTCAACATAGACACATACAGCGAGCAGCAGCAGGGCTTCAGGGTGTCCCATAAGTCTGGAATCATAGAAAAATAATACAAAAAAGGCAATAATAACGCTGTTATTCACAGAACGTGCTCAATGTGTCCAACATTGTTCCTGAATTATCTGGACTCGTTCTTCCTCACTCAGAGACATCTTGGGCCTGCAAAAACAAACACATATGAATCCGTTATTTTCCCTACGATTCCAGATTCATGGGACACCCTGTAGAGGGGGGCGCCAGTCTGCACCTCAACCTGAGCAGGGCTGATGGCGCCATTCCCTGTGAGCTCCAGGGTGAGAAAGGCCTTATTCTCACCCCACGAAGCCCCCTCACCCCATCCCATCCGAGCCATTGGGTGAGCAGCTCCTTTCGGTAAGACGGAGCGAGGCCATTCAGAGCCCTACAAAGTCAAATTGAAGTCTCCGATTAGCCCAACCGAGTTGGCTTGTCATCGGCGTGGACATTTAGAGCAGCCAAACACTCTGAACGCGTGGATGTTGATTCTAAATGTAGAGGGGGGAAAACTGAAGGATCTGGAGAAAAATCCACGCCACCACAGGGAGAGAGAAAGACACCGCAAACTCCCAATATACTGCAGGCGTCGGGGTCGGGATTGAACCTCAAATGTGTACCTGGTGTGGTATGTAAGCATCAACACTGGGGAGACAAAGGCAGCCTGGTACGGTGTTGACCACACCAAAATCCCTCGCGTGCCATGCTTGCCTTAGAGGCCGTCCATTAATAACGTCACGAGATTTTGGACGATTTTTGACCCCCCCCCCCCCCCCCCATCGTCACACTGCATCACAAAAAGTCAGACCCCCCTCAAATATGACGTCACAAAGCTCTGACCCCCTCCCCCCCCCCAAAAAAAAATAAAACATGCCTCAAATCGCTTTAAACTATTGTCATTGTAGTGCGTATTTAATGTGGCGCTGCACTCTGATGTTGTAGGAGAAAACATTTATTAAAAAGTATATTTAATTAAGTAAAACGTTTATTTATTTAAATTTGCTCATTTTGATGTGACGTCACATTTCTCAAACCCCCCCCCCTCGTCACACATTGTCACAAATGTCCGACCCACCCCCCTAGGTGCGTGACGTCATTTATGGACGGCCCCTTAACAGTTGCTCGCCAAACAGCATGTACCCCCAACAGTCTGTTGACGGCTAACACGGGATCTTTGTCTCCCTGCCACCAACCCCCTCTCACCCGCCTTTACCCCCACCAGGCCCGTTGTGTGACCCTTCGAGCTTCTTCCAGTGCAGGGATGGCATCTGCGTGCCGCTCGCCACGCGCTGCGACGGCCTCCGTGACTGCGCCGATGCGGGAGACGAGGAGGGGTGTGGTGAGAACTCATCTCTCTCCCCTCCTCTCTCTCATCTCTCTCCTCTCATCTCTCTCATCTCCATTGTTTTACGATCAGAGGAAACAAGAAGATGCTCGGTGTAGTCGGCAGTTTTCTTCGTTCATCATTTCGTAATTTTTTTTTTACTTTGCTTTATGTAAACCCCCACCTCTCGCTCACTCTCTCGCTCACTCTCTCGGTCACTCTCTCGGTCACTCTCTAGCTCACTCTCTCGCTCACTCTCTCGCTCTCTCTCTCTCTCGCTCTCTCTCTCTCTCGCTCTCTCTCTCGTTCTGCACGCAGCCCTTCTCGCAGTCCGACGGCCTCCGACGGGTAGCTCATATCAGCATGCAGAGCTCCCCGTCATCTGCCACGGAGCACACGGCCTCCTCCATCGCCCACTGCTCCTTGAAGGCCGGTACGGCGTGGGTCAGCCACGCATGGCGGAACTCCAGCCACACCCTGGCTCCGACCAGAGCGCGGAAAATGCCCACGCTGCTGGCTGGACGTTTCCCCTCCAGGGCCACCTTCCTCGCCCTGTAAATGGCGAGCTTGGCATAGCCGACGAGCACGTTGACCAGCCCCTGAAGATGTTGGGGTCCGTCGCCCTTCTGGTATCCAAAGATGAGGACCGTCGGGGAGAAGTGGAGGCTTAACCTTAGGAGGATGTTTTTAAGGACCTTGAACAACAAGTCCAGGCTCTTGCACTCCACGTATTGGTGCGCCACCGTCTCCACTTTACCGCAGAACCGGCACTCTGGGGACGTGTCAGTGAAGGGTGCCAGGGAGGCGTTGGTGGTGACGGTGCCGTGGGCGATGCTCCAGCTGAGGTCACCGATGCGGTTGTACGTCGGGCTGGAGTAGAGTTGCCTCCAGCGAGGCCTCTCCGGAGAGATGCAGGGCAGGGCTTTCCTTCAGGCATGGTCCTTGTGGTTCCTCAGGGTGTCCTGTTGGTGAAACCGGACCATGTAGGAGTAGAGCACCTTCCTCTTTACATTTGCGAAGGCCACCTCCGGTAGGTTTTCCAGCCGGCACAGGCTGTGATCCGCCTTCGCTTGTCGGCATTGGCGATGCAGTGGCACGACAGAGAGCTCCGGTGGAGAGGGACCGAGAGAGGCCTCGTCATCCCCAACTCCGATGGGGGGCGTTTTCCCCGCTGCCGCTGAGAAGGCTCCCTTGGCTTCGGCCAGGATCCGGGCAACCACCCGGAGCGACTGCAGCCCTGTCTTTGCGGCCATGTCTGTTGGTCCGAGCCACCGGCCCCGTGTTCCAGGCTCCACCAGATCTCCCATCCTGGTGAGCCGCGCATTGGTGAGGCGCCTCTCCATGCCGGGAATGGCAGTGGTGGATGGCAGCTTTGTCTGTGGGTTCCTGAGGATCGGTTCGAACACCAGATCTTCGGCCGATCGCGGTTGGTTCAGCCTCCTGACGACGAGGGAGCTCCATGTCTGCAGGACGCTCCTGTAGAAAGGTGGCAGCAGCTGTCCCAGTGGGAGGCCCTGCAGGTCCAAGTAGAATAGTTGTTTGGAGCACTGCAGAGCCCCCAGCTGTTTCAGGAGGAAGGAGGCCGTGACGCTCCAGGCCGGTGCAGGGGCGGCGTGCAGGAACTTTTGTGCAGCCTGCAGTCTCTCTCCCCTCCTGCCTCGTGATGGGTCTGTGAGGTCCCCAGGTCCACAATGTGAGCGACAGTGATCACCACGAGTTGGTTGTCTGACGGAGCTGCTCTCCATTGAGCCAGGGCATCACGCAGGGCCCTACACGGAATTTAGCGACTGACATCCCCTTTCATCTGGCCACATTCCTAAGAGGGTATCCCCAATGTTAGCTGTCCCTGCGTGGCACAAGGACATTGTTGGTGGCCAGCTTCTCGGTCAAGAACTTCTCCAGCGTATTGGGATCCTTGGATGAAATGCACGTTTCAAATGTAAACTATTGTTATTATTATGATGAACCTGTCCTGTGAGCAGAGGAGCATTACTCTGCCAGTAGGGGATGCGATGATTGTTGCCGCGGTCATCCCAATTGAGTCAGTTGTTGTTGTTGTTTGTTGTTTATGTTCAACTGGTACGTGTGTGCGTGTTCTCGTGTTTGTGTATTTAGTGTCCAGGTGCGACGACAAGTTCCTCTTGAATGAGACATCGGGAAGCTTCCATTCCAAAAACTTCCCAGACAGCTACCCCATCGGCATCGTGTGCCACTGGATCGTGAGGTGCGTGACTCCGCGCGCGCGACTCCCACCCAGCGGCACAGAAGCGGGAGACGAAGCCTCCGGTGGATGCCCGGGTGGCTCAGAGGTCAAAGACACGGAGCCGCCATGAACATATAAATAGAAATATCGCAAATTATAAGTATTGATACATTTTATTAACTAATTATAATATGTATTATTTCTGAAACATTGTTTGTACGTGTAGACGATGTGAAGACCTTCACGGCCAAGTTAGGGATAGCAACTTGGAGGTTGGGAACAGGAGGTAGTGATGGGTGGGACACGTGGTGTGCAGGGTGGAGGAGGAGGAGATCAGGGTTAGCAACTTTGGAGGCGTGATATGTGGTGTAGATCACGTTATGGATAAGAGCAGTTACATGTGACAGGAATGCTCCATGTAATAACAATAACCGTGGTAATTTGTTTGTAGGCACGTATGTATGTTAATCTTCTTTAAAAGCACCGTGCGTAGCCAACCGTGCCAATCGGAGGTGCCCGCCCTCCTAAATGCCGGGGCATCTCGGAGCACTTAACACGTGATGAGGAGTGACTTGCATCCTCACATCTCAGCGCGTGTGAGAGGGCACCCTCAGTGGCAGCTGTACCTGTGCGACAAAATATTTCTCAAGAATTAGTCTGCCAGTGGGGGGGGGGGGGCAATGATTGCTGCTGTGAGGTCTAGCCTAGGGCACCCCCCCCCCCCCCGGTGGCAGCTGTCCCTGTGTGGCACAAGGTGACTCAGCGCCTGGCCTGCAAGCGGGCACGAGTCGACAACTAGGGTGACGATGGTTGCTGCTGCTGCAGCCTGTGTAATTCCAAGGGGGGTATATTCTGCGGTGTCGTTTTTCTCACCTGACACATTTGGACCATGACGTCGGTGCGCAATGACCGTCTCGTTTCGAATGACACCATGGGGTCTAAGGCTTCAGCGGCGAGCGAGGCAGGCGGTGCGTAGTTGTACTCTGCGGTTGACGAACACCGCGCCATGATAACCAGGACGGGGACTGCCAGATTCCCACTGAAAGCCCCCGCGGCAAGCGACAAACGCGCTTACTGCTGGGTCGCAGATTGCATGGCGCATTGTCGCGTGTCGCGGGGTGTCACCGTGCATCACCGCGCATCACCATGTGTAACCACGTATCACTGCATGTCACCGCACGTCATCACGCGTCACCAGGTGTCACCGCACGTCACCGCGTGTGTCACAGAGCGCCGCAGGGTGAAGCCATCGAGATTCGCTTCGTGGAGTTTAATCTCGAGGCGGAGGGAGCCGTGTTCATCCCCTACGCCGGGCTGGGCAGCGACAAGCAGCGCACCGGTGAGTTGGAGACCCGCCAGCATTATCATCATCAGCAGCAGCATCAGCAGCAGCATCATCAGCATCAGCAGCAGCATCATCAGCAGCATCGTCAGCACCATCATCAGCTGCAGTAGCAGCAGCTTAAAACAGCAAATGTAAAATGATAAACTCGCAAGCAGTGTGCGACTGTGGTCATCCAGAAACAGATCGCACAACGTATAACAACGCAATGCCCCGACCCACAAATATGAAGAAGCAAACATCACAGCGATCGTGATGATGTACTGCTACTCCGCTACTGCTCCTACTGACGCGGTTGTATGGGCTTGACCACCTGAATGTGAAATTGTAGTCGTCGTCTCTGCGTCTACATCGGCCGTACGGAAGAAGCAGCATCATCATTATCACTACTGTCAGCAGTGGCAGCAGTGTCGGAGTCAGCGTTATCATCGGGAACAGCAGCGGCAACATCGTCATGAACAAAAACATACAAACCGAGCCGAAATTAAACGTGGAGGGCGTTCTTTTTTTAAGACGCTGGAGACGTTTGCGAAGGCGATCGTTCCACTCCGTACAGTGGAGAGATGCAATAGCCGAGGCGTGTAGCCACTGGACTACGTGTAGTGGTGTTTGCGGCGTCCCTATCTTTGCAATTCCTGATACGGCATACAAGCCCGGGTGTGGTAAGTGTGTGACCGCATTGACTCGCTGGTATGCGACTGATAGGTGAGATGATTGTGGAGTGTAATTTCCGGCAAAGTGAGATTGCCAAAGCTATCTAAACATGGCCCTGGACTTTGAGGGGTTGATGTCTAGGTTGTTTAGCATGAGCCAGTGCTGTAGAACTCACGTACATTCTGAGAGTGAGTTTATTGTGCACGGGAGTTTGCGAGCTTGCTTGCTTGCTAGCGAAAGCCTCCACATCAACCAAGACCTCACCAATGTCCCTTGATGGCGACTCGAGTCCCACCCCCCTTCTGGGATCGCGCTGCTGCTGTCACTATCCCAGAGTCCCACGCAGATCTGGAAGAACGCCGATCGTGAACAGAGTGGAACAACGCGGACGTCTAAGATGAACGCCTCCTGATCAGGGACCCGAACCTCGTCGCACATCCTGGCTTTGACATTACCCCTCAGAGACACACCAGCGGTGGAATCATCAGCCGCATCAGGACATCGACAACAGGCCGATGCACACATCTCCTTCACGAATAGACAGTTAAAGTCACCAGTCACAGTAGCGTGATTGTAACCACGCAACCCAAGCTATGGACCATACAGTAAACCCATAAAGACACACAGAGATCGATAGAGACACACAAAGATCTATAGAGACATGCAGAGAGCCATAGAGACGCACAGATATCCATAGAGACACACAGAGATCCATAAAGACACACAAGAGATCCATAGAGACACACGGAGATTCATAGAGACACACAGAGATCCATAGAGACACACATAGATCCATAGAGACACACGGAGATCCATAGAGACACACAGAGATCCATAGAGATACGCGGAGATCCATAGAGGCACACAGAGATCCATAGAGACACACAGAGATCCATAGAAACACACAGCGATCCATAGAGACACACGGAGATCCATAGAGACACACAGATATCCATAGAGACACACGGAGATCCATAGAGACACACGGAGATCCATAGAGATACATAGAGATCCATAGAGACACACAGACCCATAGAGACACACACAGATCCATAGAGACACAGAGATATATAGACACATAAAGATCTATATAGATACACAGGGATCCATAGAGATGCATTAAAGACGCAAGTCAGTGTGATTTTGGCCATGCAACCCAAGATATGGACCCATATACCAAACCACTGTAGTCTGCGCTCCTTCAATGGAGGAGGAGCAACAGCAAAACGACACCTTGGCGAGATGTTAACTACCTCGCCTGGTATACATGAAGTTGTGGGTTAGATCCTGACCCTGACGCCTGCTGTATATTTCGAGTTTGCGTGTCTCTCTCCCCGTGGTCGCGTGGATTTTTCTCCAGGTATTTTTCCTCCGCATTGAGTAACACGCGTTCATAGTATTTGGGTGTTCTACCTTTCCACGGGATGATGAGCCACTTGGTTGAGGTATCATTTGTGGCCAGGTAGCTTCTGAAACAAGAGCTAAATAGCTCAGTGGGCCTTACCTGGTAAAATACAAATAAATGTTTATAGTTTGTAATAAACACGAACTCTGTCTTTCCTGAAGCCCTCTCGTCGGGGCCAGCAGCAACATACCTCCACATTTGCGTTTAGCTACTGAACACAATGCCACATGCAAGAATATAATTTGTGGAAAATATGCACATTTTAACTGTTTTAAACACGTCTTTTTTGTCAAACTGTTTAACCGTTACCAAATCTTCCAAAACCAAGTTGAACCGGTTCAATCTGAACTGTGCCCAAACCAATGATGCCGACTATCTGGTGATTGAGCAGCACAACTCACAAAACCACGACAGCGAGCGGCTCAGCCAGGACAGCCACGCCGAGCCCCAAGACTCCTATCGGGGAGGTCCTGCTACATGGGGACGTTTGGACAATACGGGGTCACACTGTGCGTTAATCAGAATCAGTATTTATACTGGAGGAATGCGATGAGCTAAAAAGCTCTTTTCACAGATGTCCAGTTAGGGGCACGGGGTAATAACGTTGCAAAACACTATAGTCGTGCAAAGTACAAGAACAGTAAACAAATCACCCAAACACATAAAAGGCATAAAGTCTGCATTAACCATATATACGTGTGGCAAAACATGCAAACAAACATGGCTCTGATAATATTTGGCATTGTCTTTGAAATTGATTGGCCTATACCAGAGACAGCAGCCTTCTCCATGGCCTTGCCTCGCCACCATCGTTCGACCAGAGAACGCCAAAAGGCGACCAATACAAAGGCAATGCAAGTCTCAGGAACACTCACAGCTCTTGTCGAGCTGTTATATCTGTGGGATACGTTTTTGCCGTGTTGAGGGTGAGTAGGCGTCCTCTGAATTGGTGGATTGGACAGACGTCTAGGATGTGGTGCATGGTTTTCTCCACCCACAGGCACATAGGGAGCTTGCTCTTATTCCCCATCGGTGGAGGTTGACGAGGCATAGGCCATGACCAGTCCTGATCCTGTTGAGGATATACCACTCCTTCCTGAGGAAGTTGAAACTAGGTGGCTGGTGTGTGGGGGTATGGCACTGTGAGTAGTGTATTATTGAGTGGTATGATAGTGTGAGTCTTGTTGTATTGAGCGGTGTGGTACTGCGCTGAGTGGCGTTGCACTGACCACTGTTCTGCTGCAATGTGCTGCGCGGAGCAGAGCGCTACACGGGTTCCGCCGACCCGGGCTCGGTGCGCGTCCTCCACAGCGACGCCACCATCGTCTTCTCCTCGCTGGAGGGCAACGTCCCCAACCAGGGCTTCAACGCCACCTACACCATATTCCGGCTGGACGTCCTCACTGGTCGGTAACTGTCACTGCCACCAATCCCAAGTGTAAATCAGTGAATGTGGCTGCTACCTGTCCCAGATTTGAACCGGTGACTGTGGCTGCCACCCGTCCCAAGTTTGACGTGGACAGTCCAGGGACATAGCATCTATGTTTGGGTGGCAGCAATTGATTTGCGGTTTAATACACTCGGTATTGGCGCCGTCATTCTTTACAGTGCAGTGCGATGATCACGCGGGAAGGCGCCACACTGCTGCGTTTCACAGCCAGAGTCTGCGCTAGTTTCACAGGAAGGGCGTGATGATTGCTCATGTACTGTATGTATGCATGTTGGAACTTCTTTCGTATCGTACATCGCCAACCATTCTAATCGGAGGTGCGTGGGAAGGACAACAAACACGTAACATGAGTAATGTGCAGCTCAACTATTTTTTTCAGTATTGGGATGTCTGGCCAATACCCGTGACATTGTGCGTGTATATTCTCAGCTGTGGGAGGAAACCAGCGAACCTGGAGAAAACCCACGCAAAATGGGGTGGGGGGGGGATATATAAAAAACTCTATACATTCACTCACACACTCAAACTATCAAGCACTAACACACACGCTGCACAACAGGGGGGAGTGAACATACAAACTCTGCACATTCACTCACAGTATCAAATATAAAAAGACAAAGATCCCCCGTATAGCCTTAACAGATTGTAGGGGGCAAGTGCTGTTAGCGAGCACCTATAAAGGCCGGCACGGCACTCGAGGGGGTGGGTGGCCAACACCACGCCCGGCCGCCTTTATCTCCCTAGTGACGATGTTTACACATTGCACCAGGTACTCACTTGCAGCTGAGTCGACCTAGGGGAGGCCCAGGACCGGTTCAGATAATCGTCACTGGTGTTGGCCGTGAGCGGGAAACGAACCCGTGTCGTCAGGTTCAATTCCCAGCGCGCTAACCGCGACACTACCGCTCCCCACACTATCAAGCACTTACACACACACTGCACAACAGGGGGTAGAGAACATGCAAACTGCACGCGGAAAGGCGCCCGAGTCGGGTATCGAACCCGGGCCCCTGCTTACCATGAGGCACGAGTGTTATGCCACTGCACGGCCACCCTGCATGACTCATGCGCGTGATCAATTGAACCTCCCCAACCTACTCCATAGATTACCAGAAGATAAACTGCACCTTTGAGGACGGCCTATGCTACTGGCAGCAGCTGGTGCCCCAGGACAACAAATGGAACCGGCAGACCCGGCCGGGGTTCCCCGGCTTCGCTGGACCCCCACAGGACCACACCACAGGCGCAGGTTCACAAACCCCTCTTTCTCCCGCTCGGCTGCCCGGCTCCTCTCTCTCGCGTGCTTTAGCAAAAGCAAAATCGCGGAATCGATCGCAGCTCATCTTCTGCTCGCTCTGCTCCTGCACGCAGAGAACCATCTTCTGTCCTTGCGACTGGTGACGTGTTCATGAGCTAGAATGCCCCAATGTCCGAGGTCTGTTCGCCACGACAAGAGGGCTTCAGCAAAGAAAGAGATATTATTTGGGTCTTTCGGTAAAGTCACGTAGATAGGTTCAAAGAAAATAAAACAAACTACGACGTTTCGATCTGAAGGCGTTTCGATCTGAAGGCAAAATGTTTATAAAGGTTCGGGGATGGGCGTGGCCCAAGTGTATCGGCGGCATACAGGGTCATGGGCAGTGCACCACTGCCAATGCAGCAACAATGACAATGCCGCACTACTACCAACGCAGCAGCTATGTTAATGTGAGATATTAGGACGTTAATGTAAGATTGCAGAGCTTCCGCCACGTCGGCGCACGAGGTGGCTGTGTTAGTGTGATAACTTTTTTTAACCTGTTAATATAAAGTCAGAAAGCCTAAAATAACAATTAACATCGGAAGGTAAGATGGAAACATCACAGCCAGTTATGAATTAAACTGGTTAAGAACGTCCTTCCAATGATTGCTCAGTTTGTACCCATCTTCTCGGTTGAAATTGTGTCCGTGTTTATATATCTGGATGGCTTTATGAACGAATCTTTGTTGATAGCCAGTGGGTTTGCAAAGTACCTTCGTCTTTAAGAAACACATTTCGTGTGAGCTCACCGCATTAAAGCAATGATCAGCCACGGCAGAGGTATTGGTCCTCCCGTGTTTCAGATCTGCCTTATGTTCACGAACACGGTCCGAGACATGTCGCTTAGTTTCCCAAATGTAACTACTGCTGCAGACACAGCTTATTTTGTAGACGCCGGAGTATTGCCTGTCAGGGAGCACATCCTTCAGAGATGGGATCAGATCACGAATTATATGTGCTGTGTTAAATCGAACCTGGATCGTGTGTTTGCTCATTATTTTTGACATATTTTTGATGACTCCTGCTATTTATTGCAAGGTGATGGTTTTGATTGGGTCCTCAGATGGTTCTTTCCCAACTGTTGGGATGATAGCTTTACGGATTGTGTAGTCTGAATATCCATTCATCTTGAGAGCTTGGTGTAGATGTTCCGGTTCACTGGCTAGGTGATGATGGTCGGAAATACATCGAGCTCTATGGTGTAGAGTTTTTATGAGGGAATTCTTCTGGGATGGATGGTGGTGGGAGTCAGGTTTTAGGTAGGCATAAGTATGGGTGGCTTTCCTTTAGACAGTGTCCAATTGAGCCATCTGGTCTCTTTTCGATTAAAACATCCAAGAATTGTAACTTGCCATCTTTTTCCACCTCCATGGTGAATTTGATGGCTGGGTATATGGAATAGATGTGGCTGAGCAATTGGTTCAGAGATGATCAGCCATATGGCCAGATGATGAACGTGTCATCTACGTAACAATCCGTAAGAACGATCAAGAAAGCACCTAACATGGCAAGGGATGACAAGAAAATGGCGAGAGGGAACAAGATGGAGGAGAGAGAAAAAATTCATAACTCAAGCAAAACAACCACAATTCCCCCCTCACACAACACACAGGGACATTCCCATCAGCGGAATCTTTTAGACCGAGTTCGCGACGACGGAGACGGTCTTCATCTCCTTCACAGGGGGTGTGCACACCACTGGAACCCCCGGAGAAGTAGGTTGCAACATCGGCTTCACAGGTGTTGCAGGCTCGGCGGCAGCAGGCAACTCCTCGCGTTCGGCGAGGCTTTGAAGTCCTTCAGCTGTCATGGGCTCGGAAGCTGTGGGCGGCATGACACAATCCTTCTGACGTATGCCCTCTGCCAGCACTTGCCTCGGCTCGTCGGACACAACAGACAGCCCAAGGAGGAACAAACGGTTTTAACCACGACGAATGGACAAACCAACGGCGATGGGCCACTCGTACATGCACACACTGAGGCCGTTTGACCTCGAT
Organism: Lampetra fluviatilis; assembly: GCF_964198595.1. NCBI lineage: Eukaryota > Metazoa > Chordata > Hyperoartia > Petromyzontiformes > Petromyzontidae > Lampetra > Lampetra fluviatilis. The sequence continues at coordinate 1,346,198 of NC_136339.1, forward strand.
CACTTCCATGGGACCCTGCCAAGGCTTATGCAACTTAGGGGACGTACCTACTGGCAACCGCGGGCAATGCAACCATGCCCTGTCACCTATGGACCATGGCAGTACGTGATCCCGTTTCGCTACATTTTGCTCGTTAGCCACCTGTGCTTTGACGGTGTTCAATTTGGCTGCTTCCCGAGCCGCCGAAATGCGTTCCAGCGTAATTTGCATGTGCACAGACAATTTGGAATTCCCCTTTTCCTTCGACGAACCCAATTGAGCGTCTATAGGAGTTACATTTTTCCTCCCATGCATGAGAAAAAACGGCGAAAATCCCGTGGAAGCATGGGGGCCATTCCATACGCGGCCAATGGACTCGGAAAATGCAAATCCCAATCCGTTTGCGACACGCTAACTGCCTGACAGAGCATGGATGTCAGAGTCCTATTCAGCCGCTCCACCACCTCATCTGTCTGGGGATGATATGGCGACGTTCTAATTTTCTTAGTGCCCAACGCGTCGCAGACCTCGCGCAGCAGCTTCGACGAGAAATTCTGCCCCTGGTCAGTGAGCAGCTGCTCATGTGCCCCTTTGCCCATTACGTATCCATACAAAAACGCCTCAGCAATTCAAGCTGCTGACTGGTCAGGCAACGGCCAAGCCATAGGTTATCGTGAGAAATACTCAACACCCACCAAAATAAATCTATTCCCTCTTGGAGTGGCCGGAAAGGGCCCAAGGATATCGAGCGCTACAAACTCGTTAATCGGTGAAACCGAAATGGATTGCAGCGGAGGCTGGGACTTCCTCTGCGGCGGTTTCCTACGCGCACACTCCATGCACCCTTGGACCAAGTGGTACACATCACTTGACATACCCGGCCAATAATAATCACGCTGCAGTGTTAGCAACGTCTTCCGGACCCCAAGATGCAACAACTTTTCCTCGTGCACCACTTGAATCAATTTACCTCGAAGAGCAGTGGGGACGACAAGACGACAACGGTATAAAATATCCTCCCTCAACATCAACAGGTCATCCTGAAGGACCATTCGCGGTCCGTCAGCAGGCACAGAAGCTTTTGGGTCCAATTCCACGTGACGCCGCAAGGCCGTTAGGGACACATCCTCCAATTGCTCTCGAACCCATTCAGAGCGCGTAAGGGGCAAAACGCTATCAGCAGGTGCAAACACCTCGGCGGGCTCTGTGTCCTTGAACGCTGCCATGATGGTAGCTGATCTCATCGTCGGAGGTTTACAACGGCCCGCACCGGACGAACATGCACAGCTCGACGATTGAGGCAGACGGGACAACGCGTCAGCATTGCAATGCCGCACCCCTTTTCGATATATGACGCGGAACGAGTATTCCTGCAGAATTTCAAGCCAATGTGAAAGTTTGCCAGACGGTTGATCAACCTTCAAGGAGTACTGAAGAGTCGCGTGATCTGTTGAAGGTGCGCTGTGTAAACATCGCCATTGGGGAGACAAAGGCGGTCAGCCGGGCGTGGTGCTGGCCACCCACCCCCTCATGTATCGTGCCGGCCTTCATTGGTGTTCTCTAACAGCACTTGCCCTAACAGTCTGTTAAGGCTATAAGGGGGAACTGTGTCTTTATCTTTGTCATTCCCCTAGGGTATTACATCCTGGCCAAGATGCCCATGTCCATGTCTGAGATTGTCATGTGGAGTTTGGAGCTCGAGTCCAGCAATGGGCCCTACTGCCTGCGATTCTGGTGAGGCTGTTTACCCCCCTGCTACACAGAATTAATTAGCCAAATTAGTAAATATAATATATTAATAATTATATTACATCCTGATTTTATCCCCGAAATGACTAACATCTAACAATGAGCTTACGAGTGCTGACTTTAACACATAGTAGTAGTCGTAGGCCTTCGCGACCAATATTATACATAATAGAGGTCTTTTGGGTTAGATCACCCGATGATGCTGGATGTAATGTCACGGTACTCAAATTGTAAATGTTGTGGGTTTACTCTCCGGCTTACACACACCTTTCCGCCATATCGCACTGCATATTTTCAGCTTTCATTACCGAAGTTATTAGTTGTGAAAATGTATATACGTGCAGTATTGTCATTGTTCAAGTTGTTGCATGTAGTTTATGATTTATATATATATAAAAGGGAAATTTGTGAATATGTGTGTCTGTTCAAAATGTTTAGCATACTTCCCGACATGCAACAAACTTGACATTTGGCATGTGGGTAGCTTCCAGGCTGTACACAATGCAAAAAAGTATAAAAATTGACTTTTGTATTTGGGGGGGGGGGGGGGCGCAATAAGGGATATATTTTGCACGGCAAGTGAGCGGTGACGTCACATCTGTGATGTCACGCGCATGCGGCAGCGTCACACAGTGTGCCTGCTGACGTCACGCATCCCCCCCCCGCCAAGCCTCCGCATAGGCCGTGCATTAATCCAAGACAAGAAGCCGGGTAGTAAAGCTAGTTGTATATATTTGACGCTGAATTCAAGCGTAGCTCCTTGTTTCGTCACGCACGTGGTGCTGCCGATTGCCCAATTGCATGCCATTTAGTTTATCTTTGACGGATTGGCCCAGGATCACCGGATAATGTTGGAAAGCCGGATAATCGCATGCCTTGACAACCGATGATCAACTGCATTTCGAATTTGGCATATCTGGACCGCGACTCGTGTGTGAATGATGTCGTGGGATCTGTGTTAACATCTGCGGTGAGTGAAGCGGACGACACGCGCGAGTTGCAAACATTTGACGGTGAATACCGCACACTCCAAAACCAGCGGTTTCTTAACATTTACCGCCAGGCTTGCAGCCCTTTGGTTCTCAATCGTTAAACAAATGTACTACTTTAATAAACACATTGGGTTTGATGGAACGAAGTTAGTTGCAACTTACGTGCCCATACTTAATGTTTGTGTTGTCGATGATTTACCTTATATATATATAAATAAAAAAGCTGGCCGTGTCTCGCACCCCCAAAAAGGGAATCTCGCACCCCCTGGGGGTGCAGCGTGCACCCCAGGTTAAGAGCCACTGGTGCTAAACCGCAGTATTAACCGGGGTGGCCTGTCGGAGATGAGCCACGCTGGGCCCCCGCCTCTACACCGCCACCCCCAACCTCACTGCGATCTTCGCACCTGATAGGCTCACAGTGACATCACATTTAGCCCCTCTTTATTTAAGGCCGGAAACGGAGGAAGCCTTCTTCACGATTTCTGGCAAAAATCGCCCAACGAAGCCGCTGGTGATTGTCGTAATTGCCAGCGAAATGATGCACAGCACTCGAATTGTAAATGTTTTTGGGTTTTACTCTCCAATACGCAACTGGTTAGTGCTGAAGTATAAATAACTAATTGGCACGTTTTGTTTCCGTGACAACCCTTTACTAACTGGCTGTGGTGGCGGTGGCATTTATATTTACTCAATCTAACCCTAAAAAACCTTTTATAAATAACTAGCTTTACCACCCGGATTCGCCCGAGAATTGGATGCTTGTCTTGGATTAATACACGGCCTACGCGGAGGGTGGGGGGGAGTGACGTCAGCAGGCACACTGCGTGACGCTGCCGGATGCGGGTGACATCACAGATGTGACGTCACCGCTCACTTGCCGTGCAAAATATATCCATTATTGCGCCCCCCCCCCCCCAAATCCAAAAGTCTATTTTTATACTTTTTGCATTGTGTACAGTCTGGAAGCTACCCACATGTCAAGTTTGTTGCATGTCGGGAAGTATACTAAACATTTCGAACAGACACACATATTCACAAATTTCCCTTTTATATATGTAATAATCCTTCTTGAGACGGCTTCGGAATCAGTCCTTTTTATTTCCACTCCACAATACACTTTACTCACTCACTCTCCGTTGCTGGCAGACAACGGAGAGAGGACAGACTTCACACTAAGTCCCCACCGCGCACGTGGCACCCCGAGCCCCCGTCCGCGCGTGACCCTGCTCTTGTCAGTCTCCAGTCTGCTCTCGATCGTTCTCTCTCACTCTCTCTTAATCCCTTCGTCACGTGGTCCCCCCAGCCAATCGTTCATGGACAGCTTCGACCATTCTCGATGGTTCCCTGTCAATCCCGGGACCACGCCCCTCATCCGGCTCCCCATTAGCTGGGGCCCCGAATGGCTAGGCCAATCACTCCTGATGACATGCCGTGATCACGCCCGGGCCATGGTCCCTATCTCAACCCTTATTGGCTACAAGCAGGACCGGCAAGCCAATCCCCACGTGAACCCTCTATAGCTGTTATTACATCACCCCCCCCCCCCCCCCCCGGTGAAAAAATTTAGCCGTCTCGGCTGGGAAAAGGGTGAAGAACCAATTCCGCAACATCTTATTAGGGCACCAAGGTGCGTTTAACAATTCGAGGGTGAACCGGCGTCCCCGCGCCTAACAACATTTAAAACAGTCACCCTTAATAAAAAAAAATCACGACGTACATTAGGGCGCCCCTGCAGCGCAGTAACGACAGGGAAATCAGCGAAACGATCAAACGTTAACGAAACAGAAGAGATTTCGACCGCGTACGCGACGCGGGACCCTCTCCGCTCCCAGCGTAAGGTCGCTTTGCTTCCGGATGGACAGGAGGTGGCAGGCTCGAAGAAGAAGTAGGTTGTTGGTGCTTGGTCACGTCCAGGGCGGGCCCCATTGGAGGGGGGGCAGCGGGGGCTTCCTCAGCCCTCAGAACCTGTTCATCTGCAGGAGGCACAACACAGTCCCCCCTGGGATCAACGGGCGTGTCAAGCGGCGTAGTCGGCCCGGCAGAACCCGGCAGGTCAGCTAGTGGGGATGAAGGACCGACACGCGCGTCAACATAGGGTTTAAGTCGCGAGGAATGAACATACCACCGACGTTTTCCATATTGAACGCGGATATTTTGCGAGTTCCGAACATCTACCAGCGTCACAGGCCCCCGCCACAGCCTGTGCAGTTTAGGGGATGTGCCCGCCGGTACCTGGGGGCAGTGGAGCCACGCCAGGTCTCCCACTGACCAAGGCATGCGAGTATGCGATCGACGCGCATACCGTTCGTTCCTTGCCTGAGCACGGGCCGTCGCACACCGGGCAGCCTCTCGCGCCTCCGTTACTCGTTCAAGCGAATCACGCACGTGGTCAGGCAGGGAGCGGGACGGTTGTTTACTCGGCGTACCCAGTTGCACATCGATGGGTGGAACATTTTCACGGCCATACATAAAAAAAAATGGTGAGTATCCCGTGGACGTGTGCGGAACCATGCGGTATGCCGCTAAGACGCCTGGTATGTGCAGGTCCCAATCGGTTTGCTTTTCACTGACCGTGTGACAAAGCATAGCCGAGAGGGTACGGTTGAATCGTTCCACCATACCATCTGTTTGGGGATGGTATGGGGAGGTGCGAACTTTCTTTGTACCTAGCGCGTCACAAACTTCCCTAAGCAATTTAGAGGAGAAATTTCGCCCTTGATCTGTGAGCAGCCTCTCAGGTGCCCCCTTGTCCATGACATACCCGTTCAAGAAAGCGTCAGTGATGGACGCTGCCATTTGGTCGGGCAGAGGCCAGGCCATCGGCCATCGAGAAAAATATTCCACCCCGACCAGAAGGTATTTATTGCCCCTAGCCGACGGGGGGAACGGCCCCAGAATGTCGAGAGCAACTAATTCGTTGATACGGGACACTTCAATGGAACGCAACGGTGGTACATAGTGGTTCCGAGGCGGCTTCCTCTTCGCACAATCATGGCACGAGCGGACAAAGTCATTGATGTCTGCCGTCATACCGGCCCAGAAAAAATCCTTTTGCATCGCGGCCACAGTCTTCTGGACGCCGAGGTGCATCAACTTATCAGCGTGCAGAGTACGGAGCAGGTCGTAGCGAAGCGAAGTAGGCACTACCAAGCGTGGTCGGTCAGACAACCCGTCGGTACACATTAACAATCCCGACTTACCCCGGAACATCTGCCACTTCCAGCCCGCCAATTGCGATTTCTGTTTCCCTACCAATGTACGTAGCGGAGACAGCGAGGCATCGGCCTCCTGCTCGCGCAACCAGACCGCGTGCGGCAGCCACAAGGTATCATCGGTGTCCACCGACACCTGCTGCTCCTCCTCCTTCGCTTTCGCCCCTGCGTCGTCCTCATTCGCTATCGCCACCATAACCGGGCAGGGTGACGTGGGCGGTGCCGTGCAGCGGTGCGTGCCCGTCAGGCAAGTGCACGGAGGAACGGGTGGCAGCCTTGAGAGCGCATCCGCGTTTGCGTGACGGGCCCCCTTTCGGTATGTTATATCGAAGGAAAATTCCTGTAACGATTCCAACCACCGGGCCAATTGGCCTGACGGCTGATCCAATTTGAGGGAATATTGCAAAGCCGCATGATCAGTGCGGACCAGGAATTTCCGTCCATACAGGTACGGCCGGTACAATCGAACAAAATGGACAATTGCCAAAAGTTCCCGCCTTGTCACGCAATATCGCGTTTCCGCAGGGGATAGAACCCTGCTGCCGTACGCCACCACCCTCTCAACCCCGTCCTTGCGTTGTGACAAAACGGCCCCAATGCCGATATCACTAGCATCCGTATCAAGGATGAAGGGCTGCGAAAAATCTGGGTAATCTAACATAGGCGCCGTGGCGAGGTGGTCCCGAAGTGCCATAAAGGAACTTTCTTCCTCCGCACCCCATTTAAACCTTTGATTTTTGCCAGTTAGAACGTGTAATGGTTTTGCCAACGTCGCAAAGTTCTTAACGAAGCGGCGATAATAGGAAGCGAATCCAATAAACCGCCGAACATCACCCACCGAGGTGGGTGTGGGCCACTCACGTACACACTTCGTTTTCAGAGGGTCAGTGGATACACCGTCCGAACTGACAATATGACCCAGGTAACGGACGGAGTGTTGCAGATGCTGGCATTTCTTCGGTTTAAACTTAAGGTCAGCCGCACGCATTCTTTGAAAAACTGTCTCAAGGCGTTGGAGATGTTCCTCGAACGTGCGGCTAAAGACAATTATATCTTCTAGATATATGAGGCACGTTTCCCACTGCAGTCCCGCCAACACCAATTCCATGAGCCGCTGAAGCGTGGCCGGAGCCGCGTTCAGGCCCATCGGTAACCGATTAAATTCAAAGAGACCTTGCGGCGTGCGGAATGCCGTTTTGGCTTTTGACTCGTCATCGAGGGGAAGCTGCCAGAAGCCCGAGGACAGGTCAAGGGTGGAAAAGAATTTAGCACCCGATAAAGCATCCAATGAGTCATCCATCCTCGGTAAGGGGTACGCGTCCGCTACCGAAATTTTGTTCAACCGGCGGAAATCAACGCAAAACCTCGTACCACCATCTTTCTTCTTAACCAGAACGACGGGCGCGCCCCAAGGGCTGTTGGACGGCGAAATAATATCCGCCGCCAGCAATTCATCTACTGCCCCACGCACGTGTTCCCTTTCCGCCGGGCTCATACGGTGTGGGTGCATACAGACGGGAGGCGCCGCACCGGTTTCAATATGGTGCGACAAAAGCGACATGCGGCCCAGGTCCAACTCATTTCTGCTGAAAACATCAGCGTACCGCAGCAATAGCGAACGCAAGGCGTTCCTATGTTCATTTGACAAGGCAGAATTCTCTCCGCATAAATCTGCGATCCAGCGTTCTTGTGAACGATCATGCGGAGGCCCATCCGCGGGCATCCGAGCGCGCGGCGGTTTGTCACAAGAGGCGAAATCGGTAGTGGCATGAGCCAGCACCGATCCCTCCGGAACAACAACGCGGTCAGGTCCCCCATTCAAGACCTGTATGAAAGGTGCCTGACCTGGGCGCACGATCGTTTGTGCCACCGCCAAAGAAAAAGATTTCGATACCGAATTCGATGGGGATAATAGCACGCCCTTCGCATCCCTTCCCATTTGAAGTGGTTTTCGGTAACGCAGCGGGATAAGCATTTGCGCTCCCGATGGAACCTCCACCGTAGCCGCAACGACAGCAGTAACTGTGTTACCTGTAGGCGCATTGGCCAGCAGGGAAGGCAGGAACGCCATCCTACGACCCCCCGGCATTTCCAAACAGTCCTGGTCGACCCGTATTCTCAGCGGCATCCGGCGCAGGAAATCCGTACCCAACAAGCATGGAACAGCTAACGAGCGAGAAATTAACACAGGTTCTGCGGCGGTAATATTTCCGATAGCGATGCTCACATCCACCTGTCCGCAGATACCCATGCTCCCCCCATTGGCGGCAACACACGCATCATTAACCTTGCGTATCCGCGACGCAGGAATGGACAACAGATGAAAAATAACATCAGAAATGATGGTAGCCGATGCGCCAGTGTCCACCAAGATACGGACGTCGACGCCGTCGATGGTACCTCGTACCGTCGACGAGCCCGACGCCGCAGCCACAATCCTGCGAGCCAATTTCTTCCACTGTGTAGCAGAGCGTGTCAATGGAGCAGGAGAAGTAAAATTATCGTTAGGAGTGTAAGAATGAGTGCGAGTGGATGAGTGATGTGACACGACCTGCCGGGTGTCCGATTTGTGCCGACTCGCCCGAGGTTGTTGCAGCTCCGCAGCAGGTAGAGGAGATGGAGGTCCCCTTGGCGGAAGAGGCGACAGCAGAGGTCGGCAGCGGCAGTCACGGGCGAAGTGGCCCCGTCTGCCGCACTTGAAACACGCGGCCGACGTCGGTCGGTGGTCGGACGACCCGGCCCTCACACGCGGCCGGCCCGTGTAGTCAGCCCGCTGGTCGCGCAGCCGCCGTCCCGGAATCCTATGCGGGACAGCAGCAGCCAGCATGTCGTCGTCGCCCGAGTCGTCGGAGCAGTGGACAACCAGTCGCGGAGACCACCCCAGAGGCGGCCCGTCGATCTCGGGTTTCCCCGTCCATGCCGCCATCTGGTCCCAACGCTTGATATTAAACTTAGCGTCCAGGCAGCGCGCCACCCACCGCGATGAAAGCGGTTCGTGGCCGCACACTGGTAGAGAGATGTTGAGCTCCTGAGACAACTCCAGCATGCGGGAAAAGATGAGCGAATCCAAATGCTTGGCCGTTGCATCGGGGTAGGCGGCCATGGCCATCGCCATCAATGCCCCCCGATAGGCCAACGGCGATTCCTCCGGTGCTCGGCGACGCGACATAAATTTTCTGGTGGCCGATGTCGGCGGGTCATAAAATTCCGCCATCTCTGTGAACGCATCCCGCAGTGTCTTCTTCTTGGACGCCGGGATGGAGCGGAAGACTCCCAGAGACACATCATCGAGCAGCGTAGGTAGCACTCCCAGCGCTTCTTCCTCCGTCCAGTTCACAGATCTAAAAGCTGACTCGAAGCGCCACGTAAAAGCACTCCAATCGCCCCGGCGATAAATTCTTTTATTTGTGGAAGGCGATGTCCGCAGTGGCAGGCGCGTGCCGCGGGCGTCTCCGACTGCCGTTCCCGCTCTCCACTCGGTGCAGGCAAAATGGCGTCCGGCGGCTGCGTGGTGGTAGGCACGCCCAAAATGGCAGCCGACGACTCCGGCGCAGCCGCCCCACCCAAGACGACGGCGTCCTCCCTCGTGGCAGGAGCAATGGCGGGTCCCGATTCCATAGCAGGACCCCTTCCCGCGGCGTCCAGCTGATCGGCGATCTGGCGACCCACGGCTGGTGAGGACGCCACCGCGGTCACCAGGCTTAGCAGAATGGCGCGCAACGACTCAATCTGCTCCGCCATCAGCCGCCATTCATCTCTTGGTCTTGCGGTGGTCGCATCCTCCCCCGGTCGACGCTGAGAGGCGTCGAGGCGAGTGTCATAAGCAGGCGGCACAAGGGCTGTAGCTCCCAACAGCTCATCTTCATCCGTCTCGACCTCTTCCTCCGATAGAGGCACGGGCAGGTTCTTTTTTCTGGGGTGTTTAGACATCTTGACGATCGTCCAAACAGTCGCAGAATTACTTCTGACACCAGTGTAATAATCCTTCTTGAGACGGCTTCGGAATCAGTCCTTTTTATTTCCACTCCACAATACACTTTACTCACTCACTCTCCGTTGCTGGCAGACAACGGAGAGAGGACAGACTTCGCACTAAGTCCCCACCACGCACGTGGCACCCCGAGCCCCCGTCTGCGCGTGACCCTGCTCTTGTCAGTCTCCAGTCTGCTCTCGATCGTTCTCTCTCACTCTCTCTTAATCCCTTCGTCACGTGGTCCCCCCAGCCAATCGTTCATGGACAGCTTCGACCATTCTCGATGGTTCCCTGTCAATCCCGGGACCACGCCCCTCATCCGGCTCCCTATTAGCTGGGGCCCCGAATGGCTAGGCCAATCACTCCTGATGACATGCCGTGATCACGCCCGGGCCATGGTCCCTATCTCAACCCTTATTGGCTACAAGCAGGACCGGCAAGCCAATCCCCACGTGAACCCTCTATAGCTGTTATTACATATATATAGAAGATAGTGCTCACAAAGGCAGCCTACTGCTACGTGTTAAACAGATCGAGGGTGCTGACCGCGTCTCTCCGCCAGGTACTACATGTTCCAGGGCCAGCAGAGTCCGCTGTCGGTGCAGACCCGGAGCGCATTCGGAGAGGCTCCCCGTGACGTCTGGACTCAGATGGACGACCATGGGCAAGTCTGGGTTCCCGGTCACGTCACCCTCAATGAGTCTACCCCTTTCCAGGTGTCTCTTTCTCACATCCTCAGTGCTGTGTCTCTCTAGCTCAGGTGCCTATGGGGCTGTGAATCAGGTCTGCCCTCCCTCCCTCTCTCTCTTTTTTTACATTTTCCCGCGTTTTAATTTGGTAGAAATTCATAATCCACAATGTAACTTGAACGCGTGAAAACAAAACGCGTAACAAGGTTACATTAAAGTACACAAAATATCGACCATAAATATAGAGAACGCACAGGGCAGTCGTGTGGTTGCTGATGATAATTATTAGGAGCAGAGCGATTATCTCGCTGGCAATCCACTCAATTATCGCGATTCGATTATATATTTGTTTTTACAATGTGATGAACGTAGCGGCATCTAGCAAATACAGGGGGATGATCATGTGAACCTATGACATGTATGTAGGAATCTAAAACACCTCGATTCTTACACACGTTATTCGATCAAATGAATCGCACGTTTAGAGAACCGATCATGAATCGATGCATAATTACAACCCATAACCACCACGCTTTGGAAAAAGCGGCTCAGGGTTGCCACCCGTCTTGGTTTTCCCAGGATCGTCCTCGTTTTGAGGTGGCTGTCCTAGAAAATGTCTGCGTCTTCCCGTGACATTATTAGTCCCAGAATTTTAGCAGTTGTGCAATATTAGGACCCCCCCCCCCCTTCGTCACACGGCGTCACAAAAAGTCAGACCCCCCCTCAAATATGACTTCACAAAGCTCTGCCGCCCCCAGAAATAAAACATGCTTCAAATCGCTATAAACTATTGTCATTGTAGTGCGTATTTAATGTGACGCTGCACTCTGACGTTGTAGGAGAAAACGTTTATTTAAAAGTCTATTTAATTAAGTAGAACGTGTTGTCTATATTTATTTAAAGTTGCGCATGAAATATTCTGCTTTCCATGATAGGTCCCGGTTTTTTTTTTTAATTCTCAGGTTGCAACCCAGCGCACGTCCGTGTCTGTCCCCATCGTTCAAGTTGCCGCACAGCCAAACCCCGAGATCGGCGCATCCTCAAGCGCCAAACTACTGGAGTTAGGGGCCGTCCATAAATGACGTCACACACCTGGGGGCGGGGGGTCAGACATTTGTGACGATGTGTGACGAGGGGGCGGGGGTTTAGAAGTGTGACGTCACGTGAAAATGCGCAACTTTAAATAAATATAGACAACAGGCTGCTACTACGACGTGTTAAACTCAGCCCAAAGTTCTTCGCCAGCTCCCTAATCAGCACGTCATGCCGTCACTGCCGACCGCTCCAACTCAGAAACTCAGCCGGCTTCTTGGGCCACGCTTTTTTCTGCGGTTTCTTTGCGCAACTCGGAGCCGAGCGATAGCGGCCACGCCTTGACCAGACCGCCCGGAGGTCTGGTCATGTGTGTGTGGTGTGTGTGTACGTTGAACTTCTTTCGCACCGTACGTGGCCATCGGAGGTGCGGGGAACGGACAGCAAATAAAACACAACAAGCAGTTTTAAATAAATTGTGGTGTTGTGTAGTGTAGCGTATCGTAATGTAGTGTATAGTGTAGTGCATAGTAGTGTATAGTGTAGTGTATAGTAGTGTATAATAGTGTCTGTTGAACTTCTTTCGCACCATTAATAGACAACTGTACTAATCATCGAACAAACACAGTCACTGCATCGTGCACTTTCAGATGCGCTTCTGCAGCCATTTGGAATGCTCTTCCTTCTCGATATTAGGAAACCGCTGGAGCTATCCACTTTTAGATCATCATCGAGATTGACAAACTCATTTCCTTAGAGCTGCTTTTCACGTTTAGTTTGTTGTCCTTCCCCTCCGCACCTCCGATTAGCGCTGTTGGCAAAAAAATGTCAGCGTCCACGTGTACATCACGAGTTGGGTGCGACGTCAGACTAATTCGAAACTGGCGACCAAAATAGTCATTGTTTTGTAATTGCTTTGGCACAAACGGAAGAGGCTTCCTCAGCCCACTGGGACTGTCCCAGCCCTGTCGGGGCGTTCAGAGGCCCATGCCGCTATGGTGATGTGGTGCCACCAAGGCGCCGCAGTGGCCAGCTTTTAAGTACTTCGCCTTTACCCGTGGGTTGATCCCACCAAAACCCTTCATAAACTCTTGTTGCAGCAGCTCTTTCTCCTATGTCAGCAGTTCACCTGCTGTATCTGTTCCACCTGATGACGGTCGCTTGTGTTGCGATCGAAACGTCGTGATCTATTATTTTTCTACCTACGTGACTTTACCGAAAGAACCAAAGAGTTTGGCATACAGGAGTTTGTGAGTTCAAACCCAACCCCTGACGCCTGCTGTATATTTGGAGTTTACTGTTCTCCCCTTTCATTTGTGGCAGCCAGGTCGCGTCTGAGTAAAGACAATGTTTAGTTTAAATTGTTCATAGTGTGCACTGCGCTATGAACCTGGAAACCCGGGATCGATTCCCGCTCACGGCCAACACCAGTGACGATTATCTGAACCGGTACTGGGTATCACCTAGGTCGACTCAGCCTCAAACAAGTACCTGGTATGTGTAAACATCGTCGCTGGGGAGACAAAGGCGGCGTGGTGCTGGCCACCCACCCCCTCGTGTGTCAAAGTACCGGAATTCATAGGTGCTGCTCCTTGCTAACAACACTTGCTCCAACAGTCTGTTAAGGGTATACGAGGGGGAGCGGAATCTTTGTTTTTGTTTAACTGCCACCTGACTGCCCACCCGCGTGCCTCCCGCAGGTTCTGTTCGTGGTGCAGACGCGGAGACGAAACCCCCACGTGGCACTCGACGACATCGCCCTGGAGGCCGCCCAGTGCCCCGAGGGGCCCGACGCCGGCCCCACAAAGGAGCCGCTGCTGCCCAGTGAGCAACCCGCGCGTGGATTGCTAGACCAGACGGGGAGGGAGGGGGCTTCCGTTGTATTGATGATTTGTTTTGTTTGTTTTCTTAACGGTGAGACGGCCGATAGAGACCTCTTGAGCTGGGAGGGTTGGGAAGTAACTTTGAATGGCGGCCCTCGTGGCTCGGAGGATCAAAAACGCTGAGCTAAAACTAAATTGTTTCTTGCTGTGGTTGTCCCACCTGATGACGGACGCTTGTGTTGCGCCCGAAACGTCGTGATTTAATATATTTTATACCTACGTGACTTTACCGAAAGAACCCAAGAGGATGGATCCCTGCAGTCACGAAAACTTCACATCTAGATTAGTAAACGATTGTTCATGTTACCAGGTAAGGCCCCACACTGAGCTACGTGGCTCTTTTTCAGAAGTGACCTGGCGATCACAAATAATTGTTCAACGAAGGGGCTCTTGATCACAGTGAAATTTAAAGCGGCTAAAGACTCTTAAACGCATGACGTTGATTCGAAATGTGGAGCGAGAGACCTGAGGACCCGGAGGAAAAACACCACGCGACCACAGGAAGTAAGACACGCAAACTCCAAATATACAGCTGGCTTCAGGATCGGAGTTGAGCCCACGACCTCCTGTAGAACAGGCGAGGAAGTTACCACCTCGCCACCGTGGTAAGAGCCACTGAGATGGAGAGCTCTTTTTCAGAATCAACCTGGCGACAAATGATAGCTCATCGACGTGGATCATGATCACATAGAAATGTACAGCAGAAGCCAAATCCTCAAAACGGACAGCAGCATGAGGCTGGCACCACTGAGATCTCGAGTTCGATTCCAGGATTCACCAGCCACCTGTGATTAAACCGAGTTCTCAAGCTTTGTCAGTTGATATCCATAGACTCACACAGAGACCCATAGACTCACACAGAGCCCCACAGACTCACACAGAGATCCATAGACTCACATAGAGACCCATAGACTCACGTAGAGACACATAGACTCACACAGAGACCCATAGACTCACACAGAGCCCCACAGACTCACACAGAGATCCATAGACTCACCTAGAGACCCATAGATTCACATAGAGACACATAGACTCACACAGATACCCATAGACTCACACAGAGACCCATAGACTCACGTAGAGACCCATAGACTCACGTAGAGACCCATAAACTCACGTAGAGACCCATAGACTCGACTCACAGAAACCCATAGAATCGCGAGTTCTCAAGCTTTGTCAGTTGATAGACTCACGTAGAGACCCATAGACTCACACAGAGACACATAGACTCACACAGAGACCCTTAGACTCACACAGAGATGCATAGACTCATGCATAGACCCACAGACTCACACAGAGACACATAGACTCACACAGAGACACATAGACTCACACAGAGACCCATAGACTAATGTAGAGACCCATAGACTCACAGAGAGACCCACAGACTCACACAGAGACCCATAGACGCACACAGTGATTGGTTTGTCATTAAACCAGGTGCTCAAGTGTCGTGAGTCGATGGTCTCAACTTGACCACAAATGACTTACATTTATATCCATAGATTCACGTAGAGACCCATAGACTCGACTCACAGAAACCCATAGACTCACACAGAGACCCATAGACTCACGTAGAGACCCATAGACTCATGTAGAGACCCATAGACTCACGTAGAACCCAATAGACTCACACAGAGACCCATAGACTCACACAGAGACCCATAGACTCACACAGACACCCATAGACTCACACAGAGACACATCGACTCAGGTAGAGACCCATAGACTCAAACAGAGACCCATAGACTCATGTAGAGACCCATAGACTCACACAGAGACCCATAGACTCACACAGAGACCCATAGACTCATGTAGAGACCCATAGGCTCACACAGAGACCCATAAACTCACACAGAGACCCATAGACTCATGTAGAGACCCATAGACTCACACATAGACCCATAGACTCACACAGAGACCCATAGACTCACACAGAGACCCATAGACTCACGTAGAGAGCCATAGACTCACACAGAGACCCATAGACTCACACCGAGACCCATAGACTCAAACAGACACCCATAGACTCACACAGAGACCCATCGACTCACGTAGAGACCCATGAACTCAAACAGAGACCCATAGACTCACGTAGAGACACATAGGCTCACACAGAGACCCACAGACTCACACAGACACCCATAGACTCACACAGAGACCCATCGACTCACGTAGAGACCCATATACTCGCACAGAGATCCATAGACTCACGTAGAGACCCATAGACTCACACAGAGACCCACAGACTCACACAGAGACCCATAGACTCACACAGAGACACATAGGCTCACACAGAGACCCAAAGACTAATGTAGAGACCCATAGACTCACAGAGAGACCCATAGACTCACACAGAGACCCACAGACTCACACAGAGATGCATAGACTCACGCATAGACCCACAGACTCACACACAGACACATAGACTCACACAGAGACACATAGACTCAAACAGAGACCCATAGACTAATGTAGAGACCCATAGACTCACAGAGAGACCCACAGACTCACACAGAGACCCATAGACGCACACAGTGATTGGTTTGTCATTAAACCAGGTGCTCAAGTGTCGTGAGTCGATGGTCTCAACTTGACCACCAATGACTTACATTTATATCCATAGATTCACGTAGAGACCCATAGACTCGACTCACAGAAACCTGTAGACTCACACAGAGACTCATAGACTCACACAGAGACCCATAGACTCACACAGACACCCATAGACTAACACAGAGACCCATCGACTCACGTAGAGACCCATAGACTCAAACAGAGACCCATAGACTCATGTAGAGACCCATAGACTCACACAGAGACCCATAGACTCATGTAGAGACCCATAGACTCACACATAGACCCATAGACTCAAACAGAGACCCATAGACTTACGCAGAGATCCATAGGCTCACACAGAGACCCATAGACTCACACATAGACCCATAGACTCACACAGAGACCCATAGACTCACACAGAGACCCATAGACTCACGTAGAGAGCCATAGACTCACACAGAGACCCATAGACTCACACAGAGACCCATAGACTCACACAGAGACTAGGTTGTGATTAAACTGGGTGCTCAAGTCTAGTGAGATGATGGTCTTTAGCCCGGTACAACACTTATTTGTGCTAAATTTTATCTCTTGAAATAAAAGTGCAAGGACTCCTTTACTACGAGTTAGGTTCCAGACGTTTGTTCGTAAGTTGATTTGTTCATAAGTCACAACTTTACTCCTGTCAATTCCAAACACGTTGTAGACTAAACACGGGGAATGGCTTTAAAAGTTGTCTAATCTCTTGTAGATGCCGCTGGTTCTTCACGTTCTGCAGATGTAGATGCCACCAGCACAATCTATTGCGTGGCAGTTGAACTTACGACTCTCGGTCCTACCGGGCAATTGGACTTACGGATGGGTTTGTTCGTATCTCTGAAAGATCGTGAGTCGATGTGTTCGTAAGTAGAGGAGTCCCTGTATCAGTTATGATTGTAAGGCTATGACCACTATTCAGTCACAGAGCGTGTGTTGCTGGATGGGAGATTCCAACCCCCTTCATTCTGTGGACCAAATTTTACTTGTGGAAGGGGATCTCAGAGGTAGTTCTTTGATATTCACTTCCATGGTCTGTTCTCTAACTCAGACTCTGTGTGTTGCTGGACTCTGTTTTGCTGGTGGACTCTGTGTTGATTGTTGACTGTGGACTGTGTGTGCCTTAGAGGACTGTGGTGGACCTACGTGGCTCCGAGAACCAAATTCGACATTCACCTCCCCCAACTACCCTGGCCCCTACATCAGCGAAGCGCACTGTGAGTTCCCCCCTCCCTCCTCCCCTCCTCCCCTCCCTCTCTCCCTCCCCCCCACACAGAGTCCACCAGCAACACACAGAGTCCGAGTTTGAGAGAACACACCCTGGAGGTGGATATCACAGAACTCCCCCTGATATCCCTTTACTGTTTACTTTTTGGCGCTCTCTGGTCCAACAGCGGTGAGACTAGGCCATAAATAAGGATGTCCCTGGTGTAGGCCAATCAGTTTCAAATACAATGCATACATTATTATCAGGGCATGTTTGTTTGCATGTTCACTGCAAGTATGTGCGGTTAATGCAGATTTGATTGCCTGCGAAAGGTATTGATTTTGTGTTTGAACATCTTAACACCTTCTGCTTTATTGCCAGCTAGGGTGTAACCTATTCTTATTTTTCAAATTCGAAAAAATACGTCGCAAATTACTAAAATTGGGATGACACAGAACAGCAATATCGCCCGGTACCGTGAATCTCCTGCAGACTGCGTCTGTGAAACGTAGCGGTGAACGACGGTGGCCAATATCCATACCTCCAATTGGCACGGTTGGCAATGTACAGTGCAAAAGAAGTTCAACATACATACGGTACGGCGGAGCTGTTCCCTGTAGCCAGTGTTCAAATACAAAGTCCTATTTTCGGGAACTCAAGTGTTCGTGTAAACTGCGGACAAAAGTTCAGATTGTAATTTCCACCGCAGGGCTCAGAGGTACTCATTGAGGTGAACCCCTGGCTCTGGGCATTTTGAGTAGGGAGACACTCTGTCAGGTTGAGGTCTGCCTGCAGGGGATGGGAGAACAACACAGACAAAATAGCTGCCACACCTTCCAGTAGTTTCAGGAATTCTGTCCCATTGTCCCCAAAAAGCTTTTGCAAAAGTCAGAATCGAGTTCTGAGTTAAAACGGGGCGGGGTTACCTGAGTAGCGGGCGGGGGCTACCTGATCAGTGGGCGGGGCTACTTGATCAGTGGGCGGGGCTACTTGGCACTTGATCAGTGGGCGGGGCTACCTGGAATAATTTGTCAATGTGGGATTGCAAACAGCAGCAACAACATCTCCCCCTGCTGTGAAAACCTGGCAGGACCCTCTTTTAAAAGAGAGTCTTGAAATTCGGGTGAAATTTTCCTGAGCAAATGAGTGAAATGATAATAATTATACAATAGACTCCAGATTATCCGCGTGCGGTTTATATGATTTGCAGATTACCACGCAGCTGAGATTTTGACATACATTAATAACATGGATTTTCCCTTAAGCCCAAATTAATCATCTAAAAACAGTTATACATTGATCTTCTGGGAAATGTTTATTACAAGTCAAGTGCTTAAACCGAACAAATATGTGTGCTCCAGTTAATCCAAAATCCACGTGATCACCTCGAAAGTGCAGTAGTTACATATGTTTACAACGGTGGGCGGAGTTTTGTTGATTTTGATTGGCGTGACTCTGCTATCATCCACTTAGTGGGCGGACTCTTCTGCATGGGAGCAGGAAAGTGTCATCACTGAGAATGCAGAAAATTTATATTTTTGGATTATCCGCGATTTTGAATTATTCGCGGCCATCTTACCCGTTATTAGCGCCGATAATCCAGAGTCCACTGTAGTACCGCACTGCTGTGGAATGTGGAATGGTTTCCCCGCACCCGCAGGCATGTGGCTCATCATCGCCGACGATGGCAACAACGTCCAACTACACTTCACGGAGTTTGCGCTGGAACAGGGTTACGACTTCGTGGAGGTCAGGGGTGGATATGGCTACGAGGCCAACTCCACCTTCATCGGTAAGGCGCACCGCTCGTCGCTAAGGCCCACCGCTCGTCAGTAAGCCCCACCACTCGTCAGTAAGGCCCGCCGCTCATCGCTAAGGCTCACCACTCGTCAGTAAGCCTCATCGCTCGTCGGTAAGGCTCACCACTCGTCAGTAAGCCTCATCGCTCGTCGGTAAGGCCCACCGCTCGTTGGTAAGGCCCACCGCTCGTTGGTAGGGTCCACTGCTTGTGGGTAAGGACCACCGCTCCTCGAGCCGTTTTGCCCGGCGATTTTACGATGAAGGTTGCAAGGTGTGCGCGTGTGAGCACAGCGATAACATATTTAACTCTGGCTGTCGCCTGATGATGCTGGTTGTAATTACTGCCAAAACGTCGGACTAGAATTGTGAATGTTGTGGGTTTACTCTCCCAACACACAGGTGTGCTGTACTAATAAAGAATTGGCATGTTTTGTTTACGTGACAAACCTTACTAATTGGCTGTGTCGGGTGGTGGCGGGTTTAATGACATTCAAATTTACGCGATTTAACCCAAAACACTATCATGGATCTTCATTTGCACTCACACACTAAACTGAACTATTTTTATTTTACCAGGTAAGGCCTAACTGAGCTATATCGCTCTTCTTCAGAAGCGACCTGGCTATTACAAATGAAAGCTCAACTAATTGGCTTATCGTGTGGAAAATTTTGCAGCAGCCAAATACTCTAAAACGCACGTTTCTAAAAGTGTCGGGGAAAAACCAGAGGCCCCGGAGAAAAATCCACGCGACCACGCGGAGAGAAACATGCAAATTACAAATATACATCAGGTATCAGGGTCCAGATCGAACCCACAAGCTCCTGCATACCAGGCGAGGTCGTTAACATATCCTAGCCACCGTGGCGAACCTAAACATCGATATAAAACAAAAACATCGATGCTGCAGATACCGAGTGTCCTGAGGGATATTGCACAACTAACAAACGAGGTTTTTAACGGGTTGTAAACGAATGCGAATAACAAAAAGAGCAACCGTAACGTGGGAAGGGAAAGAGGCGGCAGAAAAAAAGATGTTCAGGACAGGTGCAAGTCAGCCCCGCATTTTTACTCGAATAGGGACAACAGACAGAATGAAAATACGGCGTCTTATACTCCAGGAATCCGAGGAGCTATGAAGCTATTTTTCATAGATGTCCAGGAGACTAGGGGAGATAAGGGGCGGAGGGTGAAGGGAGGGAACGAAGCTGTGGATGAGCGACAGTGGTAGTCCAGAAACGTGGTGGATGTCTTCACTTTTTATATATTTTATATTATATATATTAACAACACGTTTATATTTATGCGATCTAAACGAAAAACCTCTGTAATGGATAGACTAAAATGTTATGTGCACGTGGGAGGAGAATCGGAGCACCTGGAGTAAGGGGCATGCGCGTGAGTACGCGACGCTCTTATCCCACACGGGTGGAATGGACGGGGATTGGCAAGTTTAAGTGGAAAATTCAAGGAGCAAGCCACGGCAGTGCGATTGTGACCACGCAACCCAAACTATGGCCCATAGTAAAACCATAGAGACCCACAGAGATCCATAGAGATGCACAGACCCATAGAGACGCACGGAGATCCATAGAGATGCATGGATATCCAGAGACGCACAGAGATCCATAGAGACGTACAGAGATCCATGGAGACGCACAGACATCCATGGAAGCGCACAGATCTATAGAGACACACAGATCCATAGAAACGCACAGACATCTATGGAAGTGCACAGAGATCTATAGAGATGCATTAAAGACACAAGACACAGTGAGATTGTGTCCACACAACCCAATATATGGACCAAAACAGGAAATCACTGTAGTCTGCGCCCTTTCAACAGCAACACTATCCCGGAGCCCTCTCGTGCCTAGCAGACTTCACCATTGGCATTTAGATCCTGAACGTATCGCTGCCAATATGCAAGAAGGGAGTCGAAACGGATGGAGTTTAGTCCACATTGTTGTTGAAGCACCTCCCGTGAAGCCAGGTTACGAGCACCTCCTTGACGCCCACATATAGATCCACCGACCCGCAGCGCTGAAATTACAGGCCCACCGTGCGTAGCCACCGCCACCCGGCTGACGTTTCCATCACTCGCACACTATAGCTTGAGCGACTGGCAGCGTTGCAGGGGTCCAGGCGAGGGCTCAACCCGTCCACAAAGCATCTCGGGAACGCGCGGTGTTCAATTTAACTTGCGTACAGCCCGTGACTGGCTTCGAACGGAGGTGGTCGTCTGTCCGTCTGCCCTATGTGCGTCCGTCCATCGCGGACGTGAGCAGGCCGCTTCACGGGCGCGGGCCCAGGAGGCGACCTCTTCTCGCCCTCCAGCCTCATGTCGGTCATCTTCCTGAGCGACGAGACCACCACCGCGAGGGGCTTCCACGCCAACTTCACGACGGGCTTTCGCCTGGGCCTGCCGCGTGAGTTCCTGCGGCGAGCGGGCGAGCCCAATGCCCCACGGTCGCTCGTAGCTCAGCGAGACGCATACACCTGGACCCCGGGCTTGAACCCAGGATCGTCATCAGTTACTGGCGCATTGCCTCGGACGCGCTGGCCATTAATGGACCCCCTAGAGAACAGGTGGGGGGGGGGGAAATCTGCGGCCCTTTGGACCGCAGACTTAAATGCCACACGGTCCGTGGCCAAGCGAGGTGCGGCGATTATAAATGGCCCCGCTAACGCTACGCGTCCCACCATCGCCGCTGCTTGCATCTTAGCCGCACCGATGGGGTATCAGAGGAGGGGGGGGTGGGACATTCGACCTGGAAACATGCATCGTGTGATGCTGTCACGGGATGGAGTAATTCTACGCTCGGGGTATATTACTAAACGAAAGATTGTTGTTATTTTACCGGGTAAGGCCCAATACAATAAGTATGTTGGGACTTCTTTCGCACCATACGCGGCCAACCTGTTAGCACGGTCGGCTTACGTCCTGGTGCCAAAGAAGTTGTTCAACGCGCGTACGAATCGCAACTTCGCCACGTGTGCCGATGCTGCCACGCGATGCGCTGCAGGTGTGTGCCTCTGTGTGTGTGTGCGCTCTGTGTGTGTGTGCTCTGTGTGTGCCTCTGTGTGTGTGTGTGTGTGCGCTCTCTGTGTGTGTGCGATCTGGGTGTGTGTGTGCCTCTGTGTGTGTGTGCGCTCTGTGTGTGTGTGCGCTCTGTGTGTGTGTGTGCCTCTGTGTGTGTGTGCGGTCTGTGTGTGTGTGTGTGTGCGGTCTGTGTGTGTGCGCATGCTTAACTCTCTGTGTGTATGTGTGCACTCTCTGTGTGTGTGTGTGCGCTCTGTGTGTGTGCCTCTGTGTGTGTGTGCGGTCTGTGTGTGTGTGCGGTCTGTGTGTGTGTGCGCATGCTTAACTCTCTGTGTGCATGTGTGCGCTCCCTGTGTGTGTGTGCGCTCTGTGTGTGTGCGCTCTCTGTGTGCGTGCTTAGCCCTGTGCTCGGAGGGCGAGTTCCAGTGCCGAGTGGGCGGCTGCGTGAGCGCGGCGTCCGTGTGCAATGGCAGCTGGGAGTGCGGCGACGGATCCGAGGAGAGAGGCTGCGGTGAGCGCCGCTCCGCACCACGACTCCCCCATCGCACGCCGAGGGGTGGTGGGGGTGGTGGTGGGGGCCACAGCGGGGGGGGACACGGGTGCCTCGCGACTAACCCTAAACCCTAACCCGGTGTTAATTTCTCTCACCTTATGAGCAAAAAAAAAACCGATTGACACGACTCTGTCTCTTTATATACACTGTTGCTTATCCTTGCCATGTGGATATATTTATTCAAGAAGATATCTTGGTTACATTTGGTGTCATACAACCAACAAAACATGGTCACATTTCTTTCGTAGGCCCCTTTTAGTTTCCGTAGGCCCTATGCACAGTGCCTGCCGTGGCCTATTGGCAAATACGGCCCTGGTGGGGGGGTGGGCGAGTGAATGAGTGGGTAAATGAGTGTGTGTGGCTTCAGCTATGGAAGGAAACCAGAGCACCCAGAGGAAACCCCATCGCAGGACAGGAGGAGAAAATACAAACTCCACACAGATATAGCCGCCCGTGCCGGGAATCGAACCCAGGGGTTCCTGCCGTGAGGCGCGTCACCACTGCGGCGCTGCCCTGCCACACGTGCTGTGCTGTCTATCAGCACACACTAGTCTGTCTGTACACCCGCGTGTCTGTTTGAACACCCGCGTGTCCGTCTGTCTGCGTGCGCCAGTTCGTCTGCTGGACCTCTCTGTGCCGCTCCCCAACGCGACCGCCCGCGGCGTGCCCCAGCTGTGGACGCAGCGCGACGCCGCCTGGGGGAGCGCGTGCGCGGACACGTGGAGCCGGAGCCTCTCCAACCACACCTGCGTCTCCCTGCACTACCCGTGAAAGACGGGGGAGAGGGGGGGTTTGGGGGGCCTGGGGGGCGGGGGGGAAAGGCGGAGACTGGGGCGGGGGGGGGGGCTTTGGGGGGCTTGGGGGGGGCGGGGGGGGAAGGAGGAGAGACTGGGGGGCTAGGGGGGTGAGGGAGGCAGAGGGCGGGGGGGAGGGGGTGGCCGGGACGGATGGCTGCTGCCTAAGAAACTTTTTATTTTCACCTGGTCAAGGATCGATAGGCTAGGGCCCCGGGTTGTTCTTGTTGCTGTTGGGGTCCCTGACCCGCTGCTCGCAACTCATTCAAGGGCCTTCGTGACGGTGGGCAGGCCCGGATAAAGCCACGGAGACATTTCCTGTTCACCTTAAGTTGCGACAGGGATGGCCTTTGGCCCCACATACTGAACATCTTCTTTGTCACTCGCACACTCTCTCACGCACTAAACTACTTTTTTTATTTGACCAAGTAAAAGCCTACTGTGCTTTACAGCTCTTTTTCAGAAGCGACCTGGCTATCATAAATTATATAGCTCAATTAAGTGGCTTATCATCATCGCGTGGGAATTCATAGCAGCAGCCAAAGACTCTAAACGCGTGGTGACGTTGATTCTAAATGTGGAAGGGAAAAACCGGAGGTCCCGGAGAAAAACTCACGCGACCATGGGGAGAGAGAGACCACCATCTCCAAATATACAGCAACAGACGTCAGGTTCGGGATCTGACTCACGACCACCTGTATACCAGGCGAGGGAGTTAACATCTCCCAGCCGTGATGATGATGAGAGAGAGAGAGACACAAACTCCAAATACACAGCAGGCGTCAGGGTCGGGATCGGACTCACGACCTCCTGTATACCAGGCGAGGGAGTTAACATTTCATAGCCACCGCCAGTGGAAGTTCGTCTCTCAACGTTAAATAAATAGGCAGATGATCCCTTTCATCCTTCACACGTCTGCCTCTCCCAGTACAAAAATGAAAGCATTTCTTACACATCCCGTCAGCCGCATTCCGCCTTCTGGAAGATGCTTGAATTTCAGCTGTCTTTATTCAAATGCGAGCAAAGACACGGGCCGGTTTCGACACTGGGTGTCGCATCAGCAGCAGAATCTGGCTCGCTTGACTCAATGCTGGCGAGCTGCTGATCTTCTGTCTTTACTCAATGGGGTTCAAGTTCGATGCTAAATTATTAAGTGATGCATAACTCGAAATGTATCAGCAGTTCACCGCCATTGATTAAAGTGAGCCTGATTCTGCTGCTGCTGGTGAGACGCTGTATATCGACACCGTGTATCTCGGTGGCTATGAGATGTTAACTACCTCGCCTGGTATACAGGAGGTCGTGGGTTCGATTCCGAACCTGATGCCTGCTGTATATTTGGAGTTTGCGTGTCTCTTTCTCTCTCCGTGCTTGCGTGGATTTTTCTTTGGGTCCTCCTGTTTTTCTCTCCACATTTATGAACACGCGCTCAGAGTGTCTGGCTGCTACAAATGTCCACGTGATGAGCCACTTCGTTGGGCTATCATTCGTGGCCAGGTTCGCATCTGAAAAAGAGCTGGTAAAATAAAAGTGATACTCTTTAGTTCTTTCTATGGATCATTGCAGTCACGAAAACTTAAGATCTAAATAAAAGTGAGTTGAGTTTCAATAGTTTAAAATCGAAAGCGGTCCAGAGTTTTGCTCGTATTTGAGTCAACGCCGATTAAAATCGCGCACCGCCAGAAGGCCGTGCGACCGATGGTTTGTGCAACAGACACTTTTAGTTGAACGTCTGTCGCACACGTACGTAGCCAAACCGTGATAATCGGAGGTGGATCGTGCGAACCCCGTGGTCTGTGAATCGGCGGTGCAGGGGGCAGTGCTGCATCACGCGATTGGTGGACCGTCTCTCTTCATCATTTTGTAGCAATGAAAGGAGGTGAACCGCATCTGCCGTGCCCTATCCTGCCAGCTACTTGGTGCTGACCACTACTTTCGTGGGTTAGGGGATCGAACTCCCCCGCCCCACCCCTGGTGAGATAGGAGTGTAAAGGAGAGCCGACACACATGGGAGTGCACAACTCACCTGTGAGCTGCAGGGGAAGAGGTGGTATGGAGAGTGCTGGCTGGCAGCTGGGGGCTCTGGGTGCGGTGTCGGAGAGGAAATCATTACGGTGACGACGGCGGTAGTGGTGGTGGTGGTGGCGGCGGTGGCAAAGTCACCGCCTGGCGAGGAACGGTCACGGCAGCTCGCCCCGACGCCTCACCGTTTCTCCTGGACGTCTGTGAAAAAGAGCTTTGCAGCTCATCGGATTCCTGCAGTGTAAACACATGTTGCTTTCAACATGTAGGCTTTCGCGACCAATGTCATCGGTGTATTATGGATGAATCAATATTATGATTCCGATTCTGTTCCTCCCTCCGATTCTGTTCCTCCCCCACGCCCCCCACACCGCAGCGACGCCCTGACGCACGATGAGACGACGGAGGCCGAGGGCTACGCTCCTTACGTCGTCGTCAGCGAGACGTCGTCCGGCATCGAGGCCAGCCCCGTGTGCGTGCCCCCCCCCCCCGCCTGCCTCCGCCCCCGCGCCTCTCTCCGTTCACGGACGCCGCCAGTGGGCACCAACCTAATAATGAAAACATTTTCTGCACACAAACATTATTATTGTAATATTTACCAACTTATTAGTTTCATAATAGTAAACAATGAACCGGAGTTCTTATCTGCACACAAACATAATTATTGTAATATCTGGCAACTTATTAGTTTAATAATGAACATGAGTTATTAGCAAAAGATTAAATTCAATTGTATTTTACATTGCCGTGGAGAGGCCGAGTGCCGTGCAAAGCCCGCGGCCTTGTCTAGATTGGCAAGTGGAAAGGGGTGGGGGGCCCCGGGGTTTTACTCTGTCAAATCGCGCGCTGTCTTGCGTGTCGTTTGCACGTTCTCCCTCCTGTTTCTGCACGTACGTGTGTGTGTGTATGTACGTACGCGTGTGTGTGTGTATGTACATACGCGTGTGTATGTACGTACGCGTGTGTGTACTATGTACATACGCGTGTGTGTATGTACGTACGCATGTGTGTGTATGTACGTACGTGTGTGTACGTACGTGTGTGTGTATGTACGTACGCGTGTATGTGTGTATGTACGTACACGTGTGTGTGTGGTTAAAGTTCTTTCGCACCGCACGTGGCCAACAGCGCTAATCGGAGGTGCAGGGGAAGGTGGAAGGACAACAAACTAAACACAAGAAGCAGTTCTAAAGAGACGAGTTTGTCAATCTAAACGACGATGATTTAAAAGTGCACAGCTCCACTGGCTTCCTTAACATCAGAGGGGAAGAGCGTTCCAGACGGCCGCCGAAGCGCATCTGAAAGCGCCGCGCGATGCGGTCGGTGACCACCGCCTTTGTTCGATGGCAGCAGCCAGAAGCCGCTTCTGCGAGGATGACCGCAGTTTGCGTGCTGGTTTATGCACCTTGACGAGATCAACAAGGAGTGTGTGCATGGCGGTGTAGCGGTTAGCGTGCTGTGCTACGAACCCAACACCAGTGACAATCTGCGGCGGTCCTGGGCCTCCCCTGGTTAACTGAGCCTCAATTGAGTACCCGGTGCGATGTGTAAACATCAACACGAGGAAGACAAAAGCGGCCGGTCGTGGCGCTGGTCCACCCACCCCCTCGCCTGCCGTGCCAGCCTTCATAGGTGCTCACTAACAACACTTGCCTCAAAAGCCTATTTATAGTTCTAGATTTGAAGCTTTCGTGACTGCAAGGAATCATCTTCTTAGGTTTTTTTTCGGTAAAGTCACGTAGAAAGTAAAATAAAATAAAAAAATAAAAACAAAAACAAAAATTTTATTTTACTTTCTACGTGACTTTACCGAAAAAAACCTAAGAAGAAGCCTATTTATAGCTATACAAGGGATCTTTGCTTTTATTTCGTCTTTGTGCACGTGGAGTGTGTATGGTGTCCCCCTATTCTGCATGGATTATTGATAAACACACACACACACAATGTAACCAGTATTGGCCTAAACATCCCAAGGCTCCAAATGTACCTGCAAATTACTCAATTGGGATCAAGCGACAGTAGCAGCATCTCGTCCCTTCCCCTACTTCAAAAAAATTAGCAGGACCCTACTGAAAAATAATTATAGTAATAGGTGTTTACCCTTTTATCTGGCAACAAAACTGACACCTTTATACAAGGATCATGTTTTCATTAACCACAACACTTGCGGTCAAAATGCAAACATAAGAGACAACTCTGATAATGTATGCACTGTCCTTGAAATTGATTGGTCCACACCCGAGACTATATCTTGCTACTGGCAAAGGAGGTCTCATAATGAAAAAGAGTGTTGAGATTCGGTCAGGATTTTCACGGGGAAACAAGCATCATCATCGCGTGTGTGTGTGTTGAACTTCTTTCGCACCGTACGTAGCCAACCGTGTCGATCGGAGGTGCGTTGTGAAGCACGAACAAGCTTTAGACAAGTAATGAGTGCATTTCCAAGTGTGTGAGCAGCGTGTCTCTTACAGGGAGCGCTGTGAGAGTGGCAGGGTGGCTTACGTCTCCTGCAACCCAAAAGGTACGCAGAAGCCTCTCCATCGATTCCCTCTCTGCTCTCCCCTCACAAGGCAGTTGTCTTGCCAACTTCACTCCTCTCCGCACCGAGACGACGCACCCCCAAACACTGCGATCCCTCCACTGGATCCCAATTCAGACGATCCACCAATGGCTGGGCCACAACTTAGGGGCCGTCCATAAATGACGTCACGCACCCAGGGGGGAGGTCAGACATTTGTGACGATGTGTGACGAGGGGGAGGGGGGTTGAAAATGTGACGTCACGTAAAAATGCGCAACTTTAAATAAATATAGAATTGTTATAGCAACACTCCTACAACATCAGAGGGCAGTGCCACATTAAATACGCACTACAATGACAATAGTTTAAACCGATTTGAAGCGTGTTTTATTTTCAAAATGGAAATATGGTTTTGGAGGGGGCGGGGCAAAGCTTTGTGACGTCATATTTGAGGGGGGGTCTGACTTTTTGTGACGCCGTGTGACGAGGGGGGGAGAGGTCAAAAATCGTCCACAATTGCGTGACGTCATTTATGGACGGCCCCTTACCGGATCGCACTGAACCGGCCTCAATATCTATTCTCGAGTTTTAACGCATCGTAGTGGCAGGCTTTCGCGACCAATATTATCCAGAATAGACGTTTTTTGTGTTAGATCGCAAAGATATAAATGTGCTGTTAAACCCGCCACCACCCCACACAGACAATTAAAAAGTGTTATCGTGTTCTAGATTTGAAGCTTTCGTGACTGCAAGGATTCATATTCTTAGGTTTTTTTCGGTAAAGTCACGTAGGTAAAAAATTTAAATTAAAAGTAAAATAAAATAAAAATCACGACGTTTCGGAGGCAACACAAGCTTCCGTCTTCAGGTGGAACCGTCACAGCACGCTTGCTGTATCAAGTAAATGAGAAATTCCAAGAGATCCGACCTTGTATATATACTGGTTGAGGGGGGAGGAGCCAGGGTAGGCCCCTGGATAGCAGTTTTTTTATTATTATGATAAGGTTGGTGCGACTGAAGCTATGGCTAGTCTACATAACAAAGGACTCAGCCTTTGTTATGTAGACTGGTTGAGAGGGGGGGAGGTGCCAGAGTTGTTAATGTGCGGCTGCTGCTAATGACCCTGAGCCTTTGTTATGTAGATGGTAAAAGCAAAAAAGCAGGTCAGGAGAGCTCTCATGAGAGCTCTCATGAAATTGTCTTTTCCGAGACCAAGGTGCTCTGCAAAGCTCCTGGCTACCATCAAAGGTTTGTACACGAAGCCATCCAAATATACAAACACAGACATAATTTCAACCGTGATGATGGGTACAAACTGAGTAATCATTGGAAAGATGTTATTAACCATGCAAAAAAGATTTAACTACACATATTTAGACCATCTTATTTGACAGACAACTATTCTTTAGTTACTGTACAGTTTACTGATAGACAGCCAGTTTCGTTGATCATGTTTAGCTTCTTTTTTCACACGCTGGTTTCCTGCTTTAAGTTTTACCCACCAAGCAACATAGCAAGAGGCTGTTTCTTCCTGACCTGCTTTTTTGCTTTTACCATCTACATAACAAAGGCTCAGGGTCATTAGCAGCAGCCGCACATTAACAACTCTGGCACCTCCCCCCCTCTCAACCAGTCTACATAACAAAGGCTCAATCCTTTGTTATGTAGACTAGCCGTAGCTTCAGCCGCACCAACCTTATCATAATAATAAAAAAAAACTCCTATCCAGGGGCCTACCCTGGCTCCTCCCCCCTCAACCAGTATATATACAAGGTCGGATCTCTTGGAATTTCTCATTTACTTGATACAGCAAGCGTGCTGTGACGGTTCCACCTGAAGACGGAAGCTTGTGTTGCCTCCGAAACGTCGTGATTTTAATTTTATTTTTATTTTACTTTTATTAATTTTAATTTTTTACCTACGTGACTTTACCGAAAAAAAACCGAAGAATAAGTGTTATCGTGGTTTCTTACTTTGGCTGTGTCGGGTGGGGGTGGGTTTAACGACAAGTTTATATTTACGCGAACTAACAAACACTCACACAAACACTCTCACAAACACTCTCACAAACACTTACAAACACACTCACAAACACTCTCACAAACACTCTCACAAACACACAAACACTTTCACAAACAAACACTCTCACAAACACAAACACACTCACAAACACTCTCACAAACACACTCACAAACACTCTCACAAACACACTCACAAACACTCTCACAAACACTCTCACAAACACACTCACAAACACTCTCACAAACACTCTCACAAACACACTCACAAACACTCTCACAAACACAAACACTCTCACAAACACTCACAAACACACTCACAAACACTCTCACAAACACAAACACTCTCACAAACACACAAACACTCTCACAAACACTCTCACAAGACTGTGGACGCCGCCCGCTGGTTCCGGACGAGCCTGGCCCCACGTCGAGGGGCCCCGCGGCGTTCTCCCCGTCGGGGCGCATCGTGGGAGGGGGCGACGCGGAGGCCGGAGCGTGGCCCTGGGCGGCCGCCCTCTACCACCAGGAGAGGTTCCTGTGCGGCGCGGCGCTCCTCTCGGCCCGCTGGCTCGTCACGGCCGCCCACTGCGTCATCGGGTGAGAGCGCAACGCGCGGCGCGATGATGATGATGATGTGAGCCAAAGACTCCCCCCCCCCGCCCGCCTCTGTGTAGCCTGTGCAGTGGTTTCAGTGGAGGCACAAACTTGACTTGGAGGCGACACGTTTATTTCTCAACAGGGCACTTAGGGGCCGTCCATAAATGACGTCACGCACCTAGGGGGGGGTCAGACATTTGTGACGATGTGTGACGAGGTTTGAGAAATGTGACGTCACATCAAAATGCACAACTTTAAATAAATATAGACAACACGTTCTACTTAATTAAATTTACTTTTTAGTAAATGTGTTCTCCTACAACAGAGTGCAGCGCCACATTAAATACGCACTACAATGACAATAGTTTAAAGCGATTCGAAGCATGTTTTATTTTCAAAATGGAAATATGGTTTTTGGGGGGAGGGGAAGAGCTTTGTGACGTCATATTTGAGGGGTGGTCTGACTTTTTGTGACGCCGTGTGACGAGGGGGGGGGGGGGGTCAAAAATCGTCTAAAATCGTGTGACGTCATTTATGGACGGTCCCTTACATAAACCGCAACGGGTTACCTAGAGTCCAACGGGGTACGATACCACAACAGGGTAACTACATAACGTGGTCAGTCAGTATCATACTGCCTGATCCACGATGCTGAACGTGACGATCGAAGATCGAACAAGAAGTGTAGCATGGCGGGTCCCATTCCTCTACAGCAGGGCTGAGGAACCTCTTTTCTGCCAAGGGCCATTTGGATATTCATAACATCATTCGCGGGCCATACAAAATTATCAACTTAAAAATGTTCCTGTTATATTTTGGTCAAACATTTAATTAACTCGCCCCTAATGCGATGGGCTGGAACTGCTTCTCTTTGGCGAGGCGTGTGATGATGTTAGCTGGTATTGATGATGTTGCTGCTACTCGCAACTGCTTTTGCAGGTTTGCTCCGAGATTTATTGAATATCGAGTCCCGCCTGCGGTTGCCTTAGCAGGGCCACACCAAATGATTTCGCGGGGTTCATACGGCCCGCGGGCCCTATACGGCCGCGGGCCGGACGTTCCCCACCCCTGCTGTAGACGGCTGCGATTGCCCCCCTTGGACCAGTTTTGATCCCCTGAGCGGGGCCTCCCTCCGCCCTCTGCTCCGCTCCTTTCGGGATCGTCCCAGAAGGTTCTGGGGCCCTCACACCACCCGTAGCGTACTTCTCGTCACCTGTCGGCCCCCCTCAATATCCTCTCCTCGTCACGTGCCTTCCCGGGTTTCTCTGTACTGTCATGTCCTGACTGTCTCTCCCTTTCCATGCCATAACGTACACTCGTGTCTGAGAGAGACTCACACACACATCAATTCCACTCTTCTATACGGATGTTTTTTTTATCCCGTATACAATAATATGTAGGCTATACAGGTAGTGCTCTACTTACGATAGAGATGCGTTACGACGACCCCATCGTAAGTCAAAAATATCGCAAGTCGAAGATGGCCTAGCCTACCCATGAGTCTTAAGGAATGGTAATAATTTAGCAAAACAGAGCAATTTACAGTACCGTACTGTGTCAACTATATACTGTATGTATTTATTAGTTACAATACTGTATTGCACAGTAAAATAAAACAAGGTAAATTCCTAGCCTACCTATATGAACTGCAATTTAATAGAAAGTTTTTTTTCAGGAAACAATCCTATCTACTATCAAAACTTTTCACGTGCAATGAACGTATCGTATCGTGGTAACCCTAAATGAAATCGCTAAAGCTACGTATTATACATGCATTGAACGTATCGTTCGCTGCTGCGTTTGCCTGCCGCGCGAAATTTGAAATATTTTACAATTTTGTCGTATCGCTATCGCCATCGTAAGATCGAAATATCGTAAGTCGCACCATCGTAGCTCGGGGACTATCTGTACTTATATATTAGTATTTTAGTTGCACCGTGTATTGGGTTTAGATGAAGACACCCTCACAGTGACGGTATTAATGCAACATCTTTTTAAAATAATTATTAATACTGCGACTAATTATTAATAATTATTAATGCTGCCACTGTGAGGCTGTCTTCATCTAAACCCAATACACGGTGCAACTCAAATATTATAATAAGCAGATGTAAAGGTAACAATACTTACAAGTTGTGCGTCTTGCTTACATGCCGGCCCCATCGGTCTAGGACTTCCTCAAAGGTGGTGGATCGCGCAACTTGACGCTGCTCTGTTGATACGACGATAACCAGATGCGTTCATGGTGGACTGCAGGGAATTTTTTTTATCCGTGTTTTGTTAAAATGTTTTTTCTGAATATGCTTGTACTTGTGCGTTTATCTGTTCATTCGGGGGCCCCCCCTTGTGGCCGACTGGGCCCCCTATGTGTCTCATAACGCCGCGTGTGGCTCTATGCCATGCTACCCCCCACCAGCGCGTGCCCCCCACCAGCGCGTGCCCCCCACCAGCGCGTGCCCCCCACACCTTTTGCATTTGGTGGCGCGACGCGACGCAGGAAAGACTGGGACCCGGGCACGTGGACTGCGTACCTCGGGGTCCGCGACCGGCTGCAGTCGGCGTCGCCGCCCGTCGTGAGGGCGTCGATCGCGGAGATCCACATCCACTCGGGGTACAACCAGGCCACCAAGAGGCACGACGTGGCCGTGCTGCGACTGTCCGAGCCCATCGCCTTCACGGGTGAGGGCACCCCGGAAGAAGCGCTTCACTAGGGGGGGTGGGGGCGCTCTCGTGGCAGGCGGTTTGTGTGATGATGTGTGTGATGATGTGTGTGTGATGTGCCACATGGTGTGTGTGTGCCGTGCCACGTGGTGTGTGTGTGTGACGTGCCACGTGGTGTGTGTGTGATGTACCACGTGGTGTGTGTGTAATGTGCCACGTGGTGTGTGTGACGTGCCACGTGGTGTGTGTGTGTGATGTACCACGTGGTGTGTGTGTGTCATGTGCCACGTGATGTGTGTGACGTGCCAAGAGGTGTGTGTGTGTGACGTGCCACGTGGTGTGTGTGTGACGTGCCACGTGGTGTGTGTGTGACATGCCACGTGGTGTGTGTGTGACGTGCCACGTGGTGTGTGTGTGATGTGCCACGTGGTGTGTGTGATGTGCCACGTGATGTGTGTGTGTGATGTGCCACGCGGTGTGTGTGATGTGCCACGTGATGTGTGATGTGCCACGTGGTGTGTGTGTGATGTGCCACGTGGTGTGTGTGTGTGATGTGCCACGCGGTGTGTGTGTGTGTGACGCACCACGCAGTGTGTTTTGTGTGTGACGTGCCACGTGGTGTGTGTGATGTGCCACGTGGCCTGTCCCCCGTAGGTCACGTGCAGCCGGTGTGCCTCACGGAGCCCGCGTGGGAGTTCCCGGCGGGGTCGCGCTGCTGGGTGGTGGGGTGGGGATCCACCTTCGAAGGAGGTGAGAGAGAGAGGCAGGAGGGCGGGCGGGGGGGGCGGCAACCCACCGCTCGCTCCCGCACACGGTCCCACATCGGCAGACCGACGAGGACCGACGAGGACCCACGAGGCCACTACGCCCGTCGTGTAACGAGTACCGGCGGTTTATGTTGTGAGGGGGGGGGGGGGTCCAACACTTTTACTTTAACAAAACTGGGGGTAGTAAACCACCACCACCCAGCACCTTACCCCTGGTGACCAAAACGCATTCTACTTCTCTCTCCAAATACCAGGATACAAACAAAAACTATGATTCGTATTACCGCAACATAAAATCAGTTTTATTTTAGAGGTGGTGCATTTAGATTATTAGCGTTAGGGAAGTTTAATTGGGGTAGTTGACCTCACTTCACTTCTATAATGAAGTACAAGATTAATGAATGTCCCGATACCAAAGGTTTTATAAAACATTGCCATTATTTTACGGATTAAGCTGCGTTTGCATCACAGCCACCGCGGAACCACCTGGAGGACCGCCACAGCCCACCGGTGGTACCAGGTGACCACACCTTGAGGACCACCGCTCGAGATTATCGCTGTGATCACGGATTCCGATGGGACGTGATGGTTCCAGGGGACCACACCTTGAGGACCACTGCTCTAGCGTGACGCTCACTGGACCCTGCACTCCAACGGGCCGATGCTGTGGACGCACTTCACAGAAGTTACAATGGATATCAGTTATAATTGCTTTGGTTAGGGACTCCCGCAGCTTGAGCAACCCTCTCCGGCGGACTGAGAGGGGATCGAGCGTTCCTCCTCCACGTGGAATCTATCCGCCCCCCCCCGTTGCCTGCGTCTGCTGCCAGGCTCCCCCACGGCCGTGCTGCAGGAGGCTGCCGTTCCGCTCCTCTCTAACGAACACTGCCGGACGCTGCTGCAGGACCGCTACAACATCTCCGCCGACATGGTGTGTGCCGGCTACGAGGAGGAGGGAGGTGTCGACCACTGCCACGTGAGCCTCCCTCCCTCGCATCCCTCCCTCCCCTCCACTCCCTCGCATCCCTCCCTCCCCTTCCTCCCCTCCCTCCCTCTCTCCCCTCCCTCTCCCCTCCCTCTCCCCTCTCATGCACGCGCGCGGTCAACTGACCTCGCGGCGTCACAACCACTGCGTGTTCTAAACTTCAGCATTGGAGGAGACAAAGGCGGCCAGGGCGTGGTGTTCGTGTGCCGTGCCGGTTTTAATTGGGGCAACTCTCTAACGGCACTTGGCCCCAACAGTCTGTTAGTGGCTATATGGGGGGGGGGGGTGAGGATCTATGTGTATTTGTGTGGGGCTGTTAGACTACCACAGAGGGTGGCACTTATGTTATTGGCCTCAGCAGGGAGTGATGATGGATTACGTTCAACCTCTTTTGCACCATACGTAGCCAACTGCGCCAATCGGAGGTGCAGATGAAGACCAGCAAACGGTGTGTGTCACTGTGCGACTTTATCGGTTCACGTGTGATTCTTAAGACACAAAAAGCAGTCCTAAAGAAGTTTGTTATCAACCTAGATGATTTAAAAGTGCGTATCTCTCCATTGCCTGATGCGGCCGAAGAAATGCAGTTGTCCATGCGGTGTTGAGTGTGCGTGCGTGTAGATGTGTGTGGGGAGCGGCGGGACAGCGGTTAGCGCGCTGCGAACCCAACGACACGAGTTCGATTCCCGCTCATGGCTAACACCGATAACGCTTATCTGAACCGGTCATGGGCCTCCCCTAGGTCGACTCAGCCTTAAAATGAGTACCCGGTGCGGTGCATAAACGTCGTCACTGGGGAGACAAAGACGGCCGGGCGTAGTGTTGACCACCCACCCCCCCGTGCGCTGTGCCAGCCTTCTTAGGCGCTGCTCACTAACAGCACTCGCCGCAACAGTCTGCTAAGGCTACTTGGGGGATCTTTGTCTTTGTGGGGGGCTGCAGGGCGACTCTGGGGGGCCCCTGTCGTGCGAGCGGGACAGGCGCTGGTTCCTGGAGGGCGTCGTCTCGTTCGGAGTCGGCTGCGGGAATCCCCGACGCCCGGGGGTCTACGCCCGCATCTCCACGCACGCCGCCTGGCTCTCGGACTTCCTCCACTACCACTGACTCACTCACACATCATACACTGACTCACTCACTCATCATACACTGACTCACTCACACATCATACACTGACTCACTCACACATCATACACTGACTCATTCACTCATCAACAACTCACTCACACATCATACACTGACTCACTCACTCATCATACACTGACTCACTCACTCAGAATACACTGACTCACTCACACATCATACACTGACTCACTCACACATCATACACTGACTCACTGACACATCATACACTGACTCACTCACACATCATACACTCACTCACACATCACACACTCATCATACATTGACTCACTCACTCATCATACACTGAATCACTCACACATCATACACTGACTCACTCACACATCATACACTCACTCACACATCACACACTCACTCATAATACACTGACTCACTCACACATCATACACTGACTCACTCACACATCATACACTGACTCACTCACACCCCATCCACTCCCACAGACTCACTCACACGGCACGTCTCCTGTGTTTCTCCTCTACCCCTGCACGACACTCGGCCACGTGGAGTTGTGTCGAGGTGCTGTGTGCCTCGCGTCCTTTCCTTGTTGTTGTATATAATGCACGTGACCCCCGCCTGCCCCTTGAAGCACTGCACTGACTACATTGTTAAACAAGGCATTCAATACACGATGTAACACAATTTTTGACCCCTGGGTCGTAAGTATTCTTTCCTAACTGCTTATGCCTCAAAAGTACAGAAAATGGCTATTTTTCGGGACAAACATTGCTTTTTTGACCAGGACAGTGATATTTTTTAATTTACCTATTTTCCATGAGAAAACGGGCGAATTTGTGTATTTTTGCTCACATAAAGTCCGAAAAAAAACAACATATGAATAAAAATTTACGTATGTATACTAAAGTAATACAAAAATGACGACAAAAGATTTATGTGAGTAGTTTTTCAAGATTTATTATTATACCGTAAATCACTTTCATGAATCAGCCCCCAAATGCAGTCTCCTATCATGTTCTCGTCATACTGTCCTTCGTAGCGGCGTTCAAATTCCAGTACATCCTGGTGGAAGCGCTCGCCTTGCTCCTCCGAGTACGCTTCTATGTTCTCCTTGGATTTATCAAGATGAGCATCAAGGATATGAACTTTGAGGGACATCCTACATCCCATTGTGCCATAGTTCTTCACCAGAGTCTCAACCAGCTCCACGTAGTTTTCGACTTTGTGATTGCCCAGGAAGCCACAAACCACTGTGACAAAGCTGTTCCAAGCCGCTTTCTCCTTACTAGTGAGCTTCTTGGGGAATTCATTGCACTCCAGGATTTTTATCTGTGGTCCGATGAAGACAGTAGCTTTGACCTTTGCCTCAGACAGCTTAGGGATTAAGTCTTGAAGGTACTTGAAGGCTGCCGACTCCTTATCTACAGCTCTGGAAAAATTATTTCATAAACCCAATTTGATGTGCAGTCGTGGCATCAGCACCTTCCGGGGGTTCACCAGTGGCTCCCACTTGACGTTGTTCCTCCCCACAGAGAACTCAGTCTGCTGTGGCCAGTCCCACCTGTGGTAGTGCGCCTTGGTGTCCCTGCTATCTCAAAGCAAAGATAGCAGGGGAACTTGGTAAACCGCCTTGGAGACCCATCAGGAATGCCACCACTTTTAAGTCAACGATGACCTTCCAGCCGTACTCATCATACTTCAAAGCGTCCAGCAAGGTCTTGATGCTGTTGTAATCCTCTTTGAGGTGCACCGAGTGAGCCAGGGGAAGAGACGGGTACTTGTTACCGTTATGGAGCAGCACGGCTTTGAGGCTCATGGATGAGCTGTCAATGAAGAGGCACCACTCATTCTGGTTACAGGCGATTCCGTTTGCCTCGAACAGACTGGTCACATTGTGGCAGAGGCAGAGAAAACTCTTGACGGGTGAAGAAGCTGAAAAAAGGTTGGTGACGCTTCCTCTGATCTTCGACTTGCACACTTTCATCCAACAAGTTCCACTGCTTGAGCCAAGACGACAAAAGCTCGGCATTGGACTTGGTGAGACCAAGATCTCTGATAAAGTCGTTGAGGTTTCTCTCCTCAGCTCCACCTCTGAAATTGTCATCTGGATCTACAACGTCTTCCTCGCTCTCTGACTTGCTGCTCATTTCTAAAGACGGCTGCTCTCGCTCCGGAGGAGTGGGTACGAGGCGCTCATGGCAGTGTGGCACCGGGGCGATGGATGAAGGAAGGTCCGGATACGTGATAGCAGGTGCATTCCTGCCAGTCCGACGTTTGGAAGGGTCCACCATGCAGAAGTAGCAGTTGCCTGAGTGGTCAGTGGGTTCCCACAGATTATTGACTCATGTGTAAGAGATTCTTGCAACATTTTTCATGTATGATATATTTTTTCAATAACATTGAAAATTTTTAAATATTTTTAAATTATAAACTTTTACAATTGAATTTTTTAAAACAATTTTTATAACATCAAATTCCGAGCAAAAATTGTACATCTTACCTCCCATTGTTTTTTTGCATTGCTCACAGGTGAAATAAAGGGCGCAGGGTTTGTCTTGATCCCCGACAGGCTTGCCGAAATATGCCTTGTAGGCCTCACACATCTTAGCAGATGCTTCCACATAGTGCTTTTTCGCTCTTGTCTTGGTAAATTGACCGCAGACATAGTAAAATGCATCTGCCGAATGCTTGCAGCCTCTTGATGCCATCTCAGAAATTAGCTGATATGTATCCACTTGGGTAGCTGGAACTAAACAGAACTGGTGGGCTTAAGGCCCTGCATTTATACTGTTTATATTACTGGAACGTTCTAGAATGTTCTAGAAATCACTGCAAGTTTACTCAGCACTGAATCTATCTGGAATGTTCTGTAAAATAGGTAAATTTCAAAATATCATTATCCTGGTCACAAAAGCAAAGTTTGTGGGGAATAATAGCCATTTTCTGTACTTTTGAGACATAAGCAATTAGGAAATAATATTTACCACCCAGGAACAAACAAACAAAAACACATTTTGTTACAAAGTGTTATTATTCAAGTAGTCTCTCGCAGTGCCGGATTAAGCTAGTGCGGGGCCTGTAGCATCTTTTCTTTCTTCTTTTTTTAATATATATAGAAGTCTCCGCACGTGCGCTTGTGAGGGATTTGGCTCTCGCCAGGCAGCACGCCCTAAGCCCCGTGGTGGGAATAGGCTCTTCCGTTTTTTAAAGTAGTTGAATTAACACATTTGTGGCATTAATTGTTTCATTATTTACTTATTGCGCTACATCGACCGTACCAATGCGCGTTCGGTCGAGCTCACGGGGGACATTTTATTTTACGCGTTTAACATGCAATAAATATACACATCACGCTGCCGATTTTTCTTCACAGTCTGATGTCCTCTTCGCCCCCCCCCCCCCCATACTACAGAGTCCGTAGATAATTATATTATACTGCTTACACTGCATTATTGTTGCACGAGCGGGGGGATGCTGGGGGGGGAGGGGAGTGGGGGTAGTGCCACCTCCGCCACCTCGCCAATATAGGCCAGGATGGGGGCTCTGCACAAGACTAGGCCTCACCACGCCTATGGTAAGTACACATTTCCTTGCTTCTTACGCTAAAATCACGTACGTACAAAACTGTTGTTTTGATAATTGGTTTTGTACCCTTCTATCTGGCAACAAAACTGACACCTTTTTTTGTCAGTTTTGTTGACAGATAGAAGGGTAAAAAAACAATTATCATATTTTTACTGGCAAATGAGGTTCCCATGGTGTAAACTGTTCTTTTATTAATCACCTTGGAAATATTCAATTATTTTTGTTTGTGTGCTCACAACATATTTCTTTTTTCCTTTAACTTGCCCATTACTTTCAGCTTTATTATTCTGTCAACTCACGTTCAAATACACCACTTTATGCAAATACGATCTTACATTACTTATCTTCACTTACAAGTTTTGTGACTGCAGGAATTCAGATTCTTTGCCTGTTTCGGTTATGTCACGTACCTACAAACATTTCAATACATTTTACTTTTGACACTATGCCATACACACCATATAAATCGATCAACAAATCTTTTCGGTTTATTACTTGCTCATTACTTACATCTTCATTATCTTGTGTGAACTCACGTTCAAATCTCATCTTTATTCTCGTGTTAATTCAAGTTCTAATACACCCATTCTTGTAAATATCACCTTTCTGCTATTACATTACTTCTCTTCCACTTACAGCTTTAGTCACTGCACGATTTCATATTCTTTGCCTCTTTCTGTTACGTCACATAGCTACAAACATTTCTTTAACTTTTTCATTCGTCACGATGCCATACACACCATACAAATCGTACACCTAATTTTTTGGCTTATAACTTGCCCATTGCTTTCATCTTTATTCTTGTGTAAACTCACGTTAAAATGTGTTATTTATTATTGTGTCAACTCACGTTCAAATATACCAAATTTTTCAAATCTCACTTTCCTATTACATTACTTATCTTCAGTGACTGCAGGATTTCATATTCTTTGCCGATCGGGTCAAACTACATAGCCGGGAGTCTGAGCCATTCCCTCTACACCTTTGGGTGCAACAGGGATGTCCTCTGGCTCCCACATTATTTTACATCTCTTTTACCACTTACTTCGTGAAGCTTTCAATCTGCTACAGATGCAATGGGAGGCTGATCGATGCCCGAGTGCGGTCAAGGGATGGCTCCCTATTGCTCAACCATGTATGCCCATGATCTGCTTATTGCTGCTCACTCAGAGGACGAGTTGGAGACGTTGCTGCTGAACCTGAAGCTTGCCACTAGGATGTGGGGCCTTGCCATCAGCCCCACCAAAACTAAGCACCTGCCTGGGTATTTTGTACCATCGGACACTCCACCCCCACAACTCCCAATTGGTGATGGGCCGGTTGTGGAGAGAGTGGAGAGTTTCCCATACCTGGGCAGTGTGCTCATGACTGCTTCCGGTTTAACAGCAGAGGTCTCACTCCGGATCAGTCCAGCGGCATTGTCTTTTCATCGGTTGCGTAACACTGTGTGCAAGCTACCTGCTCTGTTGCTCCGCACGAAGCTTCAGGTCTTCTCGACCAAAGTCATTCCCTCCCTTCTCTACGCATATAAAACGTGGACCCCCCTAATGGAAAAGCTTCACCGGTTACAAACATTTAGGCTGGCCTGCCTACGATCCATCCTGGGTCTAACCACGCTGGATTGTGTGACGAGCTCACAAATCCTTTAAAGATGTGGACAAAGTCCCATCTGTAAGTTCCTCTGGCAGCCAAGGCTGCGTTGGCTGGCCTATGTAGCCCGCATGCCCAGCCACCGCATGCCTAAACAGCTTTTGTTCGGCCGGATCATGGGGGCTAAACACGCACAGCACGGGCTACAGAAGAGATGGGGTGATGTGATACAGGAGGATGTGCAGCTGAGTGGACTCCATGATGACTGGTACCAGTAGTCTCAAGATCGGCCTCTGTGGAGGAGGCTCGTGAACGACGCTGCTGGCCACTTGGAGGCAATCGTCCTCCAACAACAACGGTGGGCGGAGGAGCGACGCTCACAACAACGAGCAGAGCGCCGTGTGGCTAAAGCACAGTAAGTTGCCACAGGAGGGGGCACAGGTGGTGCATCAGCCATACGTCTCAGTCAGTCGACCTGTGGCATCTGGGTCTTCCCCATCACCTCCTACACTGGTAGGAGTTCGACACTTCACGTGCCCTCAAGGTGCACATAGCCTGGCACAAGCGTTGTGGTGACGTCACCGCCACTTAGTACCGAATGGCGGTTGTTGTTGAGTCTATGTATGTGTAGGGGTGTCAGGGGAAGGATTCCCACCAATAGATGGGTTAGTGGGAGGGGTGATCGAGGAGATATAAGGAGAGAACGGGCGGGAAGAAGGGGCCTTTGGCGGGAACAATATTGGGACGGCTGGGGACAGGTGTGGATGGAAGAAAATGATTAAAGGACGAGACCCCTGCAATATTGTGTCGGCTCTCCTTTACATATGTATATGCGAGTCGATATGTGTAAGTCTATGTGTGTGTGAGTCGATTTGTATGTGTAACTAAATGTGTGTCTAAAGTCGATGTCTGTTTAAGTCCATGTGTGTGTGCGTGTAAGTCGATGTGTTTCTAGGTGTGTGGGTCGATGTCTGTGTGTAAGTCCACGTGTGTAAGTCCACGTGTGTGTCTGCCTTTTTCGCCCGAGCAACGCCGGGTACTTTCCGCTAGTAATTACTAAGTAACACCTAAATATTTGATATTTAGCGACTCTTACTGCAGGCTGTGAATGATTAGTTCTAGATTTATTTTTAATTAAAGTAGCATTGCATCATGACATATTTCATAAATCTTGTGTTCGGTAACTTCGGTGCTGGATAAATTGTCCCCTCCAATCACTTCAAAAGCCCTGCCTCCCGACCAATCCCGGTAGAGGCCTCTTTCCGCCAATTGGAGACCTTGGTTTATCTGTGAATAGCCGTTAGGCAGCACAAATGGCTGAGGGTATTTTTTCGGTCACTACAATTGTGCACACACAAATCCTTCTTCAGTTTCAGTTTTCAGTTTCATTTATTAGGTATAACCCTGTGAGCCATGCGGCTCTTGACTCGGGTGCAATCGTAACAAAACAAAAACATGAACAAGAAACATTTTAAAGTGACTACACGCAACAGAAAAAAGTCTTCCAGAAAAAACACCGTATATCAACGCTGTGTGCAAAAATCCGAGTGGGATGCAAGTCAAACACTAACAACCATAAGACAATGTACATTAGAGTTATCAGGCTAACTCTGCACT
Organism: Lampetra fluviatilis; assembly: GCF_964198595.1. Lineage (NCBI taxonomy): Eukaryota > Metazoa > Chordata > Hyperoartia > Petromyzontiformes > Petromyzontidae > Lampetra > Lampetra fluviatilis. Next base: position 1,389,160 of record NC_136339.1, read on the forward strand.
ACAACAAACATGGCTAAATCAAAACGTTTTATTGTCATATGGCTGCTGATGTAGATGCAGAGCAACAACTTACAATTTCACATTCGGGTAGTCAAGCCAGACAACCGCGTAAGCGGTAAATGCATTGCCCTACAAACCCGACGACCAGAGATAGATTCCCGCTCACGGCCAACACCAGTGACGGTTGTCTGAACCGTCCCTGTGCCTCTCCTAGGTCAACTCAGCCTCAAATAAATACCTGGTGCGGGGTGTGTTAACATCGTCACTTGGGAGACAAAGGCGGCCGGGCGAGGTGCTGGTCACCCACCCCTTTGTCCCGTGCCGGCCATAACGCTTTCTGGGCTGTACCCCTCCAGAAATAGGCAACCGCTGTGGTTGCTCACGTGGAATTATCCGAAAACTCACTGCAGAGGAAAGGCTGCCATTTGTGGTGCCACAGCGACGGGGCCGCTCGGCCGAGCCAGGGAGCCGCCCGGCTTCCACCGCCGCACTGCCCCCCATCACCCCCCCCACATAAACACGCACCCGCACCCACGTAGGGCCTCGTGGTCGGGTCACCTACCCTGAGTTTTCACCCGAGGGCCCCCTAGGGGGGTTACCCCACGGTTTCTCAGGGCCAGGGAATTGGACAGGACCCTTCCCAGGCCAAGTAACACTGCGGCGCCGTGGGCGGATTTGAGATCGCACGACCACGGCGAGCTCAGAGAGCCCCGCAGTTAGAAACGCATACAAACACAAACACGGGTCAGCAAGGCAGATAGCTGGGATCAGGAACCGGGACGACTGATTGGTCGAAAGTTCAAAGGCCGGCGGGATCGCAAAAGAGCGGGAAATCCTAGGCTCAGGATTGGTCGAGAGACCAAGGCGGTCGGGACGGGGGCGCCTAGCCTTTGATGTGAATAGTTTAAAAGAAAACGCAGGGGCAGTAGGGAACTCTCTTCTTCTGGAGTTTGGACACGGGGTCAGCGACGAAGGAGTCATCGGGCGAGCCGCTAGATTGTCTGCAGGACGATCTGAGCGCCGCAAGGTCACCAAGGACTACAGACGGTATCGTGTTGCGCGCCTTACAACACCTCAGAGCGGAGGGTAGGATCCGTAGGAGAGGGTTAGTTCGGGGTAAGGACGAGTAGGAAAGCGGTTTAGCAGAGAGCGCAGCATAGAATAGGGCTACACGGCACCAGAGTGTGGGTTAGAAGCGCCTTGCTGTCCCGCACACACACACGGGTGGCTCGGTTGGTTAGCAAGGGCTAATAAAATCTCGAGCGTAGTAACAAAACCGTGTTGTTGGGTGTTTTTGGAACGTGGTATTAGCGTGCACTGCATTCGCGAGTGTGTGGTCGTTGTACGCATAAAGGCCGTGGTCTCTGTACGATTGTGCGGGTACGGAGGTGTGTGCGTTAACGCCCGGGGAGAGCACTTTTGGTGTGTTGGCGTGACTACGCAGCCGTGTGAGAGGAGAATCGTCCTTGTACGATATTTGTGTTGACGTGCACGCGCGAGTGGGGGAGGGGACGAGTCGTCGTGTCGGCGTGTGCCCCGCTTGCGTGCGCTCGTTACTTGCGTAAGCTCTCGGCGTGCGTAATCGGCGTGCCCAAGGTGCGCGATCGTAACGTGGGCGGCCAGCGCAGCGCAGAGCGGCGCAGGAGTGGGTATCGCGTGTGGAGCTGTACGCGTGTGTGCGCGCACGTTCACGACGTGTGTAACACAGGTGCGCGATCCTAACGTGAGTGGTCAGGGTTGGGTGAGTGCCGTGCAGAGCTGTGTGTGGGTGTGCGCGTGCGTGGTTATCCATGCCTGCTACGCGGACCCGCGGTGGAGGGGAATCCTCGGGTGACGGCTCCCACACCCTGGGTGAGGAGCCTAGCGGCGGTTCGCTTAGCAGCGGGGGGGCGATTGATGATGTTAGTCCGGCCGTTAGTATTATCGAGGGAGGGATCTCGGGGGCTAGCGACCCCCACAAATTGGTGTCGGAAGCGGTACGGACCCCCGCGTTACCTCACGCTAAAATAAGACTGATATTTACCGGCCGGGGGGCCCCTTCGTGGAAGGCATTCGCCCGCAATCTCTTAGGGGCCAAGGAAATTAATGGATGGACGGACGCGCAGGCGGTACGTCAACTTAATATGAATCTTGATGGGCGGGCAGCCGATTTTGTAGAAGCGTTACCCGCGAGCGCACAGACACAGCTAGAGGAGCTGATGCGCCGACTCGATCAGCGTTTTGGCACGCGTGACGAGGAGGAAGCAAAATCGGCCTTAGAGGCGCGCCGTCGCCAACCTGGCGAAGATCTCCGTGATTACGCCGAGGATGTGCGCGAGTTAACAAAGATCGCACGCCCGGGGTACGCAACTGAGGTTATTGAGGAACTGGCTGCCGAGAAAATCCAGCGGTACCTGTCTCGCACGGCGTGGTGGCAGCCAGACATGAGCTGCCCACGTCTTCCCTTTAACACCCTTGTCGAGCGCGCACGTAAGTGTGAAAGAATTCACAGCGAACGCGCGCAGCTCCGGGGGCTGGGACGAGAGCGCGCCATTGCGAGCCTGCTCTCGGAAGACGAGGAGGAGGAACAGGAGCTCGCGAGGACGGTAAGGGGCCGGGAAAGAGAACCTCCAGTGTCCCGCGAGACAACCCCGGGATGGGTTGCCGGTATACAAACGGGTATAAAGGATGTCTCCGGCCAGGTAACCCAGGTAGGTGACAGGGTAACCCAGGTAGGTGACAGGGTAACCCAAGTAGACAACAAGGTAACCCAAGTACGGGCACACATGACTGCGCTGGAGACAATGGTAGAGACGGTCCAGGCCGAGGTAGGAGGATTAACTGGGAGAGTGGCTCGACTGGAGGCAGAGTCGGGGCAGCGGCGTGCCGGAGGGGGGATAGGGAACGGACGGGGGGGCTCCTACGGGACGGCCCCCCGTGCGTGTTACCTGTGTGACCGGCGAGGGCATCTCGTGAGAGACTGTCCGCAGATCGCCCGCGCTAGAAACGCGCCGGGGTTAAACCCCAACGCCCCCTAGAGAGTGGACCATCTGGGGGTGCATTCGAAGCGGTCCCGATGCAAAAAGACGGTAATAATGGCGAGCGAGTGATCTCCACACAGGTTCCAACAACAACGCCCACGGAAACGGTGACTCCTGGCGACTGGCTACGGGAGCTGGTGGCGGGGATCACGGGGGCCACGTCGCTGGTGGAAGGGGAGGTAAACGGAGTGCGTACCCGAATTCTGCTGGACACGGGGGCGGTGGCCTCGCTCGTGAGCGCAGCGCACTGCAGCGCGATCGGGGTCGACGTGCGTCACCTGCAGGCACCGGACCGCGCGCTGCACACGGCGAGCGGAGCCGGAATGGGGCTGCTGGGGAGAGCCACCCTAGAGGTCCGCATAGGCAGTCAGGTGTGCACCCAGGCGTTCTACGTGTCGAGTGCGTTGTGTCACGAGTGTATCGCAGGTACCGACCTCTTAGAACGGCTGGGACTCAACGTGCAACCCCGCCAGCGATGCGCCACCATGGAGAGCAACGGCGAGCGGATACCGTTCCTGGGACGAGAACCAACGCGCCCCCGCTTCGCACCTGTGGCCGCTACGCTGGTGTCGGCCGTCACCATCGGGCCTCTCGCCGAGATGCTGGTGCCGGTGGCAACCCTCTCCACCGACCCAACCCACCGACCATCGGGCGAGGTAATGCTGACTCCTCACCCGGAGTTGGCATCGCGATACGGGGTGGTAGGGTCAGCCACACTGGTAAACGCAGATGGGGGCCGGCTGTTTATACGTGTGTTTAACCCACACAGTACCCCGGCAATGATACGACGACGCACCCCGGTAGCCACCATACACCCCCTGCATGCTCGCCACTCGAACGACTCGGTGTTCGCACTCTGGGCGGAGGACCCTGGCCGCCCCGAGGACAGCCAGGATCTGGCCTGGCGGGTCGGCCCGACCCCCCGAGCCGAGATTGTTCCCCTGCAGGATGCGTTACATGTGCCTTGGGCAGCCTTACCTAAGGGGGAGGCCGATCAGCTGCGCGGGTTATTGCGGGAGTACGCCGACGTGTTCAGTGAGCACGATTCGGACGTGGGCCGGACCGACCTGGTCAAGCACCAAATTGACACAGGTGCAGCCCGACCCATCAAACTCCCCGCATACCGAGTGGGCGCGCCTGAACGGACCCAGATCAAAGAGGCAGTCACGGATATGCTACGCAATAACATAATCCAGCCCTCCGCGAGCCCTTGGTCTGCCCCGGTGGTACTGGTAACGAAAAAGGACGGATCGACTCGGTTCTGCGTTGATTACCGAAAATTGAACGCAGTCACCCTCGGCGACGCTTTTCCCATCCCACGCATCGACGACACCTTCGACAGTCTCGCAGGAGCGCGGTATTTTTCCACCCTCGATCTGGCGTCCGGTTACTGGCAGGTGGAGATGACGGAGGAGGATCGGCCAAAAACAGCATTCACCACCCCGATGGGCCTGTTTGAGTTTCGAGTGTTGCCGTTCGGACTCACTAACGCGCCCGCGACGTTCCAGCGGTTGATGGAGTTGGTGATGCGGGGCTTGCAGTGGGAACAGTGCCTGATTTACCTGGACGACGTAATAGTGTTCAGTAGGTCGCTGTCCGAACACTGGTCCAGGCTGCGGGAAGTATTCCAGCGACTGCGAGCAGCCCATCTCAAGCTCAAGCCACGTAAGTGTTACATTGCGCAACGCGAGGTGGGGTACCTCGGACACCGAGTCAGCGAGGCAGGGGTGAGCACCGATCCCGAGAAGGTGCGTGCCGTAGTGGATTGGCCGCGGCCGAGGAACCTGACGGAGATCAGGTCATTCTTGGGACTCGCCACTTATTACCGTCGATTTGTAAAGGGATTCAGTGAGATTGCACGCCCCCTCACCCAACTCACCTCCCCTAAGAACCCCTATCAGTGGTCGGAGGCCTGCCAGACGGCTTTCACCACACTCAAAGACCACCTCACCCACACCCCCACCTTGGCTTTCCCAGATTTCACCACCGATTTTATTTTGGACACTGACGCCTGCAGCAGTGGGCTGGGCGCGGTGCTGTCGCAAGTGCAGGGTGGGACGGAGCGGGTCATCGCGTACGCCAGTCGGACCCTGAGCGGGGCCGAACTGAACTATTGTGTAACCCGTCAGGAACTGTATGCTGTAATTTTCGCGTGTAAACAGTTCCGACCGTACTTGTACGGCAGGAAATGTCGTGTGCGCACCGATCATTATGCACTGCAGTTCCTCCTTACATTCAAGGAACCGCGGGGGCAGATGGCTCGATGGCTGGCGCAGCTGCAGGAGTACAACCTGCAGATCGAGTACCGAGCGGGGCGGACACACGCGAACGCGGACGCCTTGTCAAGACGGCCCGCGGTGCGCGCTGAGACGAGGGAGGGAGACGCCTGCCCGTGCTTCACGGGGGGACGCTGCCGCCAGGCAGCAGAACCCAAGGAGCGCGCGGAAACTAAACTCCCCCCCCCGAGAGAGAGTGCAGTGTGCGCCACAGAGACCCTCGCAGGTGGCACTGAGGATCCCGTCGACCGCCCGGCAAGCGCGGGACCCGCGGCTCGGGACCCGATCGGACGGACCCAGGAGGACGTCGGCTGTGCCTTCCCGGGCCTAAACGACGAGCAGCTGAGACAGACCCAGCAGCGAGATCCGGATCTGGCGGCAGTGGAGGCGGCACTGCGGGAGGAAAAGAGCGCCCTACCAGGACCCTGGAGCGGTTTGTATGCCCGGTTGTGTGTACAGAACGGAGTGGTACGGGAGTTAACCGAGGCCGGCCAGCCGGGGTGTATCTGTGTTCCTGCCCAGGTGCGACCCCAGCTGCTACGACTGGTACACGACCACCCGCTCGGGGGCCATGATGGGGAACGGCGCACCCGGGAGACTCTGCGTCGCCAGTATCTCTGGCCTAAATTGGCGCAAGATGTGGCCGCCTGGGTGCAGGGCTGCCGGGCCTGTCAGCAGTGTGGGCAAAAGCCGGCGAGGTACCAGGTACCCCTGAGGCCGTTCCGAGTCAGTCGGACGAATCAGTTGGTCGGAATCGACCTGCAAGGGCCCTTTCCACGATCCCACCGGGGCAACCGATATATTCTTGTAGCGGTGGAGTACTTCACCCGCTACCCCGTGGCGGTGGCTATCCCGGATAAAACAGCCCTCGTAGTGGCCCGGGCCTTCGTGGAAAACTACGTACTTAAGTGCGGGATCCCCGAACGAGTCATTACCGACCAGGGTAGTGAATTCGAGGCCGAACTATTCCAGGCGCTGTGCCGAGAGTTCGGGATCCAGAAGGACCGAACCACGGCATATCACCCCCAGGCGAACGGGATGGTAGAGAGGATGAACCAGACTCTGGCCGGGAAGCTTAAACGCATGGCGGCCGCGAATCAACAGGACTGGGACGAACACCTCCCCTATGCCCTGTTCGCCTACACCACCGCCGTTCACACATCTACAGGACAGACCCCGTTCCTAATGATGTTTGGTCGCGAGTCTCGCCTGCCCGCAGATCTGCTGTTCGGTGTCCCTCCGCCGCAACGGGAGGAAGGGAGCCACCCCGTGGAGCACTTGCTGGAGACCCTGCGAGGGGCCAGGGGCCGAGCCTACCCGCACGGAGAGGCCGCGCACCAGCGGCAAGAGCAGGGCGCCCGACCCCGTATGGAGCCCCCCTTCTACACTGCGGGCTCCGAGGTGTGGCTGTACACTCCCCGCGTCGGTGCCGGACAGGTGGGGAAGCTGACCACCTACTGGCGAGGACCCTGGATTGTGAGACGGCAGATCTCACCATGGACGGTGCTGATTCAGGGAGGAGAGAGGGGCCGGGAGATGGTGGTCAACATCCGCCGACTGAAGCCGTGGCGAGCAGCCCCCGAGGGGGGGAGCCCCGCCGTCCAAGTACCCCGAAACCCCGGGGTCCCCCTACCCCCCGTGCCCGGGGGCCTCGCGCAGTATATGGGCCCCACGGAGCCCCGGGCTCCGAGGGGCCCCGGGCGGGGCCGGGGGCGACGAGGACGGCGACCCTTAAACCCCACCGCCTCTGAGTTTGTTCCCCAGCCCGCAGGTGCCAGAGACCGAGGGGAGCCGTTGGAATGGAGGAGGAGACCACCGCCGGAGCCCCAGGAGACGGAGCCGCCACCCCCGAGGCCAGCCACAAGGGCCGGGCGAATCCCGCGGACCCCGCGGCGATACCTCGTGGGGGCAACCCAGGCGAGGTGCTCCAGTCAACCCGGGACGGGGACTGGCACCCCGGGGGGCTATGTGGTGCCACAGCGACGGGGCCGCTCGGCCGAGCCAGGGAGCCGCCCGGCTTCCACCGCCGCACTGCCCCCCATCACCCCCCCCACATAAACACGCACCCGCACCCACGTAGGGCCTCGTGGTCGGGTCACCTACCCTGAGTTTTCACCCGAGGGCCCCCTAGGGGGGTTACCCCACGGTTTCTCAGGGCCAGGGAATTGGACAGGACCCTTCCCAGGCCAAGTAACACTGCGGCGCCGTGGGCGGATTTGAGATCGCACGACCACGGCGAGCTCAGAGAGCCCCGCAGTTAGAAACGCATACAAACACAAACACGGGTCAGCAAGGCAGATAGCTGGGATCAGGAACCGGGACGACTGATTGGTCGAAAGTTCAAAGGCCGGCGGGATCGCAAAAGAGCGGGAAATCCTAGGCTCAGGATTGGTCGAGAGACCAAGGCGGTCGGGACGGGGGCGCCTAGCCTTTGATGTGAATAGTTTAAAAGAAAACGCAGGGGCAGTAGGGAACTCTCTTCTTCTGGAGTTTGGACACGGGGTCAGCGACGAAGGAGTCATCGGGCGAGCCGCTAGATTGTCTGCAGGACGATCTGAGCGCCGCAAGGTCACCAAGGACTACAGACGGTATCGTGTTGCGCGCCTTACAACACCTCAGAGCGGAGGGTAGGATCCGTAGGAGAGGGTTAGTTCGGGGTAAGGACGAGTAGGAAAGCGGTTTAGCAGAGAGCGCAGCATAGAATAGGGCTACACGGCACCAGAGTGTGGGTTAGAAGCGCCTTGCTGTCCCGCACACACACACGGGTGGCTCGGTTGGTTAGCAAGGGCTAATAAAATCTCGAGCGTAGTAACAAAACCGTGTTGTTGGGTGTTTTTGGAACGTGGTATTAGCGTGCACTGCATTCGCGAGTGTGTGGTCGTTGTACGCATAAAGGCCGTGGTCTCTGTACGATTGTGCGGGTACGGAGGTGTGTGCGTTAACGCCCGGGGAGAGCACTTTTGGTGTGTTGGCGTGACTACGCAGCCGTGTGAGAGGAGAATCGTCCTTGTACGATATTTGTGTTGACGTGCACGCGCGAGTGGGGGAGGGGACGAGTCGTCGTGTCGGCGTGTGCCCCGCTTGCGTGCGCTCGTTACTTGCGTAAGCTCTCGGCGTGCGTAATCGGCGTGCCCAAGGTGCGCGATCGTAACGTGGGCGGCCAGCGCAGCGCAGAGCGGCGCAGGAGTGGGTATCGCGTGTGGAGCTGTACGCGTGTGTGCGCGCACGTTCACGACGTGTGTAACACAGGTGCGCGATCCTAACGTGAGTGGTCAGGGTTGGGTGAGTGCCGTGCAGAGCTGTGTGTGGGTGTGCGCGTGCGTGGTTATCCATGCCTGCTACGCGGACCCGCGGTGGAGGGGAATCCTCGGGTGACGGCTCCCACACCCTGGGTGAGGAGCCTAGCGGCGGTTCGCTTAGCAGCGGGGGGGCGATTGATGATGTTAGTCCGGCCGTTAGTATTATCGAGGGAGGGATCTCGGGGGCTAGCGACCCCCACACATTCCTTTGACGGGAACTGGACCAGGCCTCTGTGGAATACAGCAGGTCCGGTGGACTGGTTCTGGCTCCAGTATTCAGTATTCATGAAGTCCTCCAATTGGGGCAAGAAACTGCCAAACAACAAAGAGTGGCTCTGCTTCTGAACAAAATAAGCGTGGAGGCAAGATGTGGTGGTGGCTTACACTCCCACCGAAGATGAACTTCAGTGGAGTTATGCAGACAAGTCCGATGAGTCAGATGCCTTCTATAACCTGTCCCGCGTGCTGGCTAAATTGGTCCCTTGGGATAGAGTCATCATTTTATGCTCGAGAGGGTCATAACGGAGGCACCCGAGCTGGAGAGATTGGAAGGCATGGGCCAGATCGGCTCAATAATAACGGAAGGCTGCTCGACTTTTGTGCAGCCCATGGGCTCGTAATCACTAACACGCTGTTCGGGCATCGGTGCATCCACGCAACATTATGGATGCATGCCGGGTCCAAGCCAGAACATCTGCGGGACTACGTCGTGACGGAACGGAGAATGCACTCCCATTTCCTTCACACCAGGACCTCCTTTTGGAGCCGATTTTCCCATTGGCCATCTGATCCGTCACTTGTAAGATGCGCCGGACATTCTTCCACTGTGGTGGTGGACGTCCACTTAAGACTGCATTCAAACCCACAATAGCCATGCGCTCGGCTTGCTGATGAAGGCTCCAAGTGCGAATGTCATCATCGCTTGCAGCTGGCATTGGCATCAGCATCGTCCATAATAGAGGGGTTATTTTGGCTTAGATTGCGTGAATATAAACGTGTTTGTTAAAGCCGCCACCACCACCAACCGACAGCCAATTAGTAAGGTGCCAATTCGTTACTCGTGCAGCGAACCGGTGTGTTGGAGAGTAAACCCACACCGATTGGGGGGTGTGGGGGAGGACCACACCGATTGGGGGGGGGACCACACCGATTGAGGGGGGAGGGGGGCCGCACCGATTGGGGGGTGTGGGGGGGGGACCACACCGATTGAGGGGGGAGGGGGCACCCTGTGGCCGTGTGTGTAACAGCAAGACAAGGCGACGACGAGTTACGAGTTCATCCGATGACTTTTATAAAGAGTAGAAAAACACCACGCACACACAAAGCGAAGCTAATCCGAGTCTCATTTAAAACAACCTCAAGTCGCACACAAAATATGAAGATTCCTACCCCCGTATAACCTAATCAGCCTGTGTGGGGCCTAGTTCCCCGAGGTACACAGCCACCTTTGTCTTCCCAGCGGTGTTGGTTATTTACACCTCGCACCTGGTAATCATTTATGGCCGAGTTGACCTAGTGGAGGTGGCCCAAATCCGGTTTAAATATTTGCCCCCTTGGATGGATGTTGGGCCGTGAGAGGAAATCGATCTTGGTTCGGGTTCGTAGCAGAGTGTGCTAACCGCTGCGCCACCGATCCATAAAACAAAGATCCCCGTATAGCCTGTAACAGACTGTTGGGGCAAGTGCTGTTTGCGAGCAGCACCTATAAAGGCCGGCACGGCACACGATGGGGTGGGTGGCCAGCACCACGCCCGGCCGCCTTTGTCTCCCTAGTGGCGATGCTTCCACACCGCACCAGTTACTCATTTTGAGGCAGAGCCGACCTATGGGAGGCCCATAACTGGTTCAGATAATCGTCACTGGTGATGGCCATGAGCGGAAATCGAACTCGGGTAGGCATGTTCGTAGCGGAGTGTGCTAACCGCTGCGCCACCACTCCATAACACCCTCCAATCGCCACTAAGTGGTGGTGATGTCACAAGGGCGCCTGTGGCAGGCTAGGTGCACTTGGAAGCCACGTGGAGTGTCGAAGGCTCGCTGGCAAGTGGTCAGGGGAAAACCCTGCAGGTGCCATGGGTTGACTGAGATGACTGGCATATGCACCCCCTGTTGCCCCCTACTGTGCCCACCGTCCACAAACACACACAGACACACACACAGACACACACACGCGCGCACAACAACCGCCATTCGTCACGAAGTGGCGGTGACGTCACCACGCCGCCTGTGCCAGGCCATGTGCACCTTGAGGCCACGTGGAGTGTCGAACGCCTGCTGGTAAGGTCACGGGGCAGACCCAGGTGCCACGGGTCGCACACACACACACAGACACACACACAAACACAAACACGCACATTGTACTTCTGTCTCTAAGCTCAACGCGGTCCCGTGGAACTCCTCCACGAATTGGTCCTCTGATCAACCCAGGTCGTTATAAACACCGGCGTGACGTCGTCAACTCCTCAAAGCGCGTCACTTCTCTTCGTATTAAAACTCACGCACACACTCGCACGCACGCAAGGGGCTCCTACACTGGTCTAAACGCAAGGGTCTAACAAGGGAGTGTGTGGTGGTGTAAGAGCCCCGTTAGTCCTCGTGCTCACGCGTGGCTTTGTCTCTGTTGAGCCGCAGTCACCACTGCAGGCAGCAGCAGCAGCTACTGAAGGTGCCTCGAGAGAGGTGGGCGCCAGAGTGTGAACCTCAACCTGAATGACCACATCTTTTAAAGAATGATAGTCAACTTGCAATGCGGTTCCACTGCCGCTCGCTCAATCGCTCGCGTACCCGCCCGCCCGCCCGTCCGCCCGATTGATCACCCGCCCAATCGATCGCTCGCTCGCCCGCCCGCTAGCTCGCCCGCTCGATCGCCCGCCTGTCCAATCTATCGCTCGCCCGCATCTGGACGAGACGGGAAAAACCAGGAAGGACATCCGCAGCAGCCACACGGTGGTGAGCAGCCGCCGTTACAAACGAATTGCCCCAAGCTCTGCGGTCCTCTATATATATATAACGGTGTCATCGACCGATTAATGGCGACTGTTCACACGCGATAGGAGAAAAAAACCCGTTGCGTGCAAAGGGGGAAACTCTCGACCCCGCACAGATTGACCAGGTGGGAGTCCACGCTTTTGCCACACTTGCCTTCACCTGGCGAGCCAGGGTACGGCTCCTCCCCGACGCCCACGGCGGCGGAGGCGGGGGGTGGTTTCGCGACACCTCTGTGCGTGCGACCCATCAACTCCTCGCTACTGCTGCTGCTGCCTCCAGTGCTGGATTACAACATGCCACGTGCGATATCATTTTTTCCGTGAGCATGATCAATATTTTCTAGTGTTAAATTATAAATTGTACGGTAAATGTAAAGAATGGAAAATTTAAATACATAAACTCCTCGACTTACGTACTTTAAGAGATATGGGGTGGTCCATAAATGACACGCGATTTTTTGACCACCCCTCGCCCCCTCGTCCCCTCGTCACAAAAGTCAGACCTCCCCTCAAATATGACGTCACAAAGCTCTGCCCCCCCCCCCCAAAAAAAAAAAACTATATTTCCAATTTGAAAATAAAACATGCTTCAAATCGCTTTAAACTATTGTCATTGTAGTGCGTATTTAATGTGGCACTGCACTCTGATGTTGTAGGAGAAAACATTTATTAAAAAGTATATTTAATTAAGTAGAACGTGTTGTCTATATTTATTTCAAGTTGCGCAATTTTATGTGAAGTCACATTTCTCAACCCCCCCGTCACACATCGTCACGAATGTCTGACCCCCCCCCCTAGGTGCGTGACGTCATATATGGACGGTTCCTTAGCCGTGGAGCTCTTTGTCAGAAGAGGCCTTGCCACAAACGATAGCTCAACGAAGTGGCTTATCATCATCATTACGTGGAGATGTATCGCAGCCAGATACGCGAAACGCACTTTTCTAATGCGGAGGGAAAAAACTGGAAAAAAATTCCACGCGACCACGAGGACCACGAGATAACACGCAAACTCCAAATCTACAGCAGCAGCAGGCGTCAGGATCGGGATCGAACCCACAACCTCCTGTACGCCAGGCAAGGCAGTTAACATCTCATAACCACCGCAGCGCCTAGCTTACATACCCACTCTCACACTCGCCCACGCACTCTCACACTCACCCACCCACTCTCACACTCACCCACCCACTCTCACACTCGTACACACTCTCACACTCACCCACCCACTCTCACCCATCCACTCACTCTCACACTCGTACACACTCTCACACTCACCCACCCACTCTCACACTCGTACACACTCTCACACTCACCCACCCACTCTCACACTCGTACACACACTCACACTCACCCACTCTCACATTCACCCACCCACTCTCACACTCACCCACCCACTCTCGCCCATCCACTCTCACACTCACCCATCCACTCACTCTCACACTCGTACACACTCTCACACTCGCTCACCCACTCTCACCCATCCACTCACTCTGACACTCGTACACACCTCCCGCATACCGGACGAGGTAGTCAACATCTCCCTAGCCACCGTGGCGCCCTTTCACCCCCCGCAGGTCTCTAACCCCACTCCCAAACCCCTACCCCCCCTACCCTTATCGCCCCCCCTCCACCCCCGCCGCGAGCGGAGGCAGCGGTGAGTCAACCGTGAGAGGTGGCGGGGGGCACGGGTGAAAGGGAGGGGGGGCTCCGGGGGAGGAGGAGAGAGGGGGGGGAGGGGCGGCGGCGAGGACCGCCGCCCGGAGGCGTGCGAGAGCGGGGGGCCCCCGTCGCAGAGCCCCCCTGAGGGCCGCGAAGAATCCGTGGTAGCGCGTCACGTTGTGGATGGAGAGCAGCACCCCGGCCAGCAGCTCCTTGGTGGCCAGCAGGTGGTGCAGGTAGGCGCGCGAGTGGTGGACGCACGTGTAGCAGGGGCAGCCGGGCAGCAGTGGGCTCAGGTCGCCACGGAACCTGAACCGAGGGTGGGGGGGGGGAGAGGGTTACGGCAGAGACACGGCAGTCGCGATTGGCGATCGCGATCGGCCATTGAGATCGACGATTGCGATTGACGATTGAGATCGCTATTGACGGAGGACCCGGAGAAAAATCCCAGCGACCATCACGAGGAAAGAGTGACAGAGAGATGACACGCCCCGAGCGATCTTCAAGGCCACGGGCCCCCCAGGATTTTGTTCATCTGCTGTTCAACTGAAGCAGCACAAGTTTCGAGAGAATCCCTTCAAAAATGTAACCGGTTTTTCTAAAAGAAATGACACTTCACCCTCAAGTTTTGTCCTCATCGGACTGCGCACGTGCGCGCACGAGCGTCACCGTGACACCACGCGACAGACAGCTGCCGCTCGTTGCAGAGATGTTCGTGGCTTGAACCCGGCAGGCCACCCCTGGTTAATACTTCAGCTGCATATTGCACCGTCCACTCCGCGCCCACGGCGGGCGTCTAAAGACCCTGTCGCTTCGTTCACAAAGGCCCGCGGGGGAAGCCAACGTGTGCCGGTGTCGCGAATCCAGATTCTCCCAAATTGCATTAATATATTTTCATTACCACAAATTACTGAGTTGGGATTTCACACACACAGCAACCACATCGCCCCCCCCCCCCACCGCGCTACTCGTAGCAGACTAACATCTTGCCCCGCTTGCAGTGCCCAAGTCACCTTGCGCCACACAGGGACAGCTGCCACTGGGCGTGCCCGAGCCTAGACCACAGAGCGATCATCATCCCCCATCACCCTCGTACTCGTAGACTAATGCCAGACTGCAGGCTCAGTTGCCCCAGTCACCTTTTGACAGCTGCCACGGGCGGTGCCCCCTTTCAAATCTTTACTCCCTGATCGTGGGTTCGATCCGGACACCCTGATGCCTGCTGTGGTCGCGTGGATTTTTTTCCTCCGGGTCCTCCGGTTTTTACCCTTCACATTTTGAATCAACGTCACGCATTTGTTGTATTTGGCTGCTATAAATTTCCACGTGATGATTTGCCAATTCGTTGAGCTATCGTTTGTAGCCAGGTCACTTCTGAAAAAGAGTTATACAGCTCGGAGGACTTCACCTGGTCAGATAAAAAATAAAATAGTTTAGTTTTATTTGTAGACGTATTTTTTTAAAGTAATTATCCTATGCACTCCTATCGTGTTTGTGTGTCGTGTTTGTTGTTTGAGCGTTCTGACCTCCGTGCCCTAATGGAACATTTGTAAAAAAAAGAGCTTTACGGCTCATCAGATTCCTCCTCCTACAGTCTAAGTAACGACTCTGATTTTAGAAAAAGGAAGTCGCTGTAATTGCCTCTCTTCACGCAGGTTCATCTCGAATCGCGTGGGGATGCGGACATCTTCCTCCTCCTCTTCATCCTCCTCTTCATCCTCCTCCTCATCCTCCTCCTGCGTCACCTCAGGGATCGCGCTCCCCCCGGCGTCGTCGCCCTCCTCGCCCGCAACGTCCCCAAGCGCTGCCCCTGCGCACGGGAAAAGCCGACAACGGTTCACCACGACAGCTCCGGCCGTCGTCCTCGCAGCAGCAGCACCAACGGCAGCAGCAGCGGCGGCAGCTTTTGGCTCGGCCATCGAACAAAGACGCAGTCGCGCTTTCAGATGCGCTTCTACGACCGTCTGGAACACTCTTTCGTGATGGCGAGTGCCATGTCGGTGAGTGCCGTGACGGTGTGACGGTGTGACGGTGTGATGGTGAGTGCCGTGATGGTGTGACGGTGTGATGGTGAGTGCCGTGACGGTGTGACGGTGTGATGGTGAGTGCCGTGACGGTGTGACGGTGTGATGGTGAGTGCCGTGACGGTGTGATGGTCAGTGCCGTGACGGTGTGACGGTGTGATGGTGAGTGCCGTGACGGTGTGATGGTGAGTGCCGTGACGGTGTGATGGTGAGTGCCGTGACGGTGTGACGGTGTGATGGTGAGTGCCGTGACGGTGTGACGGTGTGATGGTGAGTGCCGTGACTGTGTGACGGTGTGATGGTGAGTGCCGTGACGGTGTGATGGTGAGTGCCGTGACGGTGTGATGGTGTGATGGTGAGTGCCGTGACGGTGTGACGGTGTGGCACTCCTCACCCGTCTCCCAGTCGTAGGAGAAGTGGAGAGCACCGCCGCGCTCCGTCACCAGGAAGGGGAAGTGGCCCTCAAAGAGGTCCACGCCGAGTGCGGCACAACGGAGCACTCGGTCCGGACGTCCCACGCCACACACCATGCTGCTCACCACACACCGTCACCACACTCACCGTCACCACACACACCACCACCACTCACACCATCACCACACACACACACCACCACCACACACACCGTCACCACACACACCATCACCACACACACCGTCACCACACTCACCATCACCACACACTCACCACGCTGCTCACCACAACACCATCACCACACACACCGTCACCACGACACCATCACCACACACACCGTCACTACACACTGTCACCACACACACCGTCACCATGACACCATCACTACACACCATCACCACACACCATCACCACACTCACCGTCACCACACTCACCGTCACCACACACACCGTCACCACACACCATCACCACACACACCGTCACCACACACACCGTCACCACACACACCGTCACTACACACCGTCACCACACACACCAACACCACACACACCGTCACCACACACCCCGTCACCACACACACCGTCACCACACACCGTCACCACACACACCGTCACCACACACCCTGCTGCTCACCACGACATAATCACCACACACACCATCACCACACACCACACACACACCGTCACCACACACACCGTCACCACACACCACACACACACCACCACCACGCACACCATCACCACGCACACCACCACCACACACCGTCACCACACACACATCGTCACCACGACACCATCACTACACACCGTCACCACACACACCACCACCACACACCATCACCACACACACTACCACCACACACACACCATCACCACACACACCATGCTGCTCACCACGACACCATCACCACACACACCATCACCACACACACCACCACCACGCACACCACCACCACACACACCACCACCACACACACCACCACCACGCACACCATCACCACACACACCACCACCACACACACCACCACCACACACACCATCACGACACACACCACCACCACACACACACCATCACCACACACACCACCACCACGCACACCATCACCACACACACCACCACCACACACACCACCACCACACACACAACCACCACACACACCATCACCACGACACCATCACCACACACTCACCACGCTGCTCACCACGACGCCATCACAACACACACCATCACCACGACACCATCACCACACACACCGTCACCACACACACCATCACCACACACACCGTCACCACACTCACCATCACCACAAACTCACCACGCTGCTCACCACGACACCACACTCACCATCACCACACACTCACCAGGCTGCTCACCACGACGCCATCACAACACACACCATCACAACACACACCATCACCACACACACCACCACCACGCACACCATCACCACACACACCATCACCACACACACCACCACCAGACACACCATCACCACATACACCATCACAACACACACCATCACCACACACACCACCACCACGCACACCATCACCACACACACCATCACAACACACACCATCACCACACACACCACCACCACGCACACCATCACCACACACACCATCACCACACACACCATCACCACACACACCATCACCACACACACCACCACTACACACACACCATCACCACATACTCACCACGCTGCTCACCACGACACCATCACAACACAAACCATCACCACGACACCATCATCACACACACTGTCACCACACACACCATCACCACGACACCACCACCACACACACCACAATCACACACACCATCACCACACACACCACCACCACACACACCGTCACCACACACTCACCGCCACCACACACTCACCACGCTGATCACCACGACGCCATCACCACACACACCATCACCACGACACCATCACCACACATTGTCCTGGGCCTCATTGTCCTGAGCGGTAGTGTAGCGGTTAGCGCGCTGCGCTATGAACCCGGCGACCCGGGTTCGATTCCCACTCACGGCCAACACCAGTGACGATTATCTGAACCGGTCCTGGGCCTCCCCTAGGTCGACTCAGCCTCAAATGAGTACCTGGTGCGGTGTGTAAACATTGCCACTAGGGAGACAAAGGCGGGCGGGCGTGGTGCTGGCCACCCACCCCTTCGTGTACCGTTCCGGCCTTCATAGGTGCTCGCTAACAGCACTTGCCCCAACAATCTGTTAAAGGCTATACGGGGGTTCTTTGTTCTTTGTGTGGTGACGGTGGTGCAGTGGATAGCGCACGCCACGACGAACCAGGCGACCCGAGTCCAATTCCCGCTCATGGCCAACACCAGTGACGATTATTCGAACTGGTTCCTGAGTCTCCCCTAGGTCGACTCAGCCTCAAATGAGTACCTGGTGTAGTGTGCAGATCGCCACTGGAGAGACAAAGGCGGAGGGTGTGGAGCTGGCCACCCACCACCTCGTGTGCCGTGCCGGCCTTCATTGGCGCTACTCGCTAACAGCACTTGCCCCAACAGTCTGTTAAGGCTACACATAGGATTTGAAGCTTTCGTTACTACAGGAATCCATAATCTTTGGTTCTTTCGGTAAAGTCACGTAGGTATAAAATAAAATAAATCACGACGTTTCAGGCGCAACACAAGTGTCCGCCAGCTTTCCACCTGATGACGGGCGCTTGTGTTGCCCGAAACGTCGTGATTTATTTTATTTTATACCTACGTGATCTTTGTCTTTGTGTGCGTGCATACGCGCGTGTGTCTGTGCATGTGTGCGTGCGTCACCGCGGCTTGTCTGGCGGCAGTTCGGCGATGACGGCACGCAGGATGCGGCTCCGCGTGGCGGTGCCGGGCCGACCTTCCCCGCACTGCCGCTGGCTGAGTCCCGACACCAGGAAGCCATCGACGGCGCGGGCGGCGGTGCAGCGCGCCGAGCGCACGCGCTCAGCCAGCAGCGCACCGCCCTGCACCGTGCCCAGCACGCCCACGCTGCTCAGCTCCTGCACCGCACGCACCGCAAAGATCACGATCACACACCGCACCACACACACACAGCATCACACACAGCACCAGACACACACAGCACCACACACACACAGCACCACACACACACAGCACCACACACACACAGCCCCGCACGCACAGCACCGCACTCACGGCACCGCACGCACTGCACCGCACGCACTGAACAGATAATGATCACGCACGCATCACGCACAGCACCAATAAAAGCCATTCGCTACTAACTGGCGGTGACATCACCACGGCGCTTGTGCCAGGCTATGTGCACGTTGAGTCAACGTGAAGTGTTGAACACCCGTTGGCAGGAGGTCATGGGGCAGACCCAGGTGCCACGGGTCGACTGACTGAGATGACTGAGATGACTGGCTGATGCTCTATGGTGCAGAGTCTTGATGAGGGAATTCTTCTGGGATGGATGGTGGTGGAAATCCGGTTTCAGGTAAGCATCCGTCACCTTACCCTACATCACCTTACCATACATTGCGGGAATCACAAAAAAGATCTCCAAAATCTTGAATAAACACAAGATCCAGGTCCGATTCAACACTGTACATAAAATCCGTGATCTGGTTCCGTCTGTAAAAGATGTGATTCCGGACATACAGTACCCTGGCGTCTACAAAGTAAGTTGCCTCTGTGGTAGCAGTTACATTGGAGAAACCAAACGACATGTCTCGGACCGCATCCGTGAGCACAAAAAAAAAAACACGATAGGACCAACACCTCGGCCGTGGCAGATCACATATAATTCAGTGGGCTTACATGACATTGACTTCTCCAAGACAGAGGTTCTCTGCAAGCCATCTGGCTACCATGAGAGATTCGTTCATGAGGCTATCCACATATACAAACACAGAGACAATTTCAACCGAGAAGATGGATTCTGGCTTAGCAATCATTGGAAGGATTTGATAAACCATTTCAGGTCTTAATTGATTGTGTTCACGCTTATGGTGACTTTCAGACCGCATTCCATTCTCTTCCTCTCCCCCCTCCTCTTTTCCGAACATAGATGGATTCGTCCATCTGAACAACTGCCAAAATCGCTGTCCGTGATGCTGACGTTAAGAAAAAAACGCCACTTTTTAAAAATGTGTTGCTGTGTTTTTTCACACCTGATGATGATTGCTTGTGTTGCAGTCGAAACGTCGTGAGAATTTTATCGTTTTATATTTGTATTATTCCCTTCTACGTGACATTACCGAAAGAACCAAGAATATGAATCCCTGCAGTCACGAAAGCTTTAAATAAAAAATCAACTGCACAGTTAATGAGTGGTGATCGCTCACCGGGTGAGTGGATTGTGTGGTGTGCAGCGAGCGGTGTAGTGAGTGGTGTAGTGAGTGGTTTGTGTGGTGTGTAGTGAGTGGTGTAGTGAGTGGTTTGTGTGGTGTGTAGTGAGTGGTCTAGTGAGTGGATTGTGTGGTGTGTAGTGAGTGGTGTAGTGAGTGGTGTAGTGAGTGGATTGTGTGGTGTGTAGTGAGTGGTGTAGTGAGTGGATTGTGTGGTGTGTAGTGAGTGGTGTAGTGAGTGGTGTAGTGAGTGGATTGTGTGGTGTGTAGTGAGTGGTGTAGTGAGTGGTGTAGTGAGTGGATTGTGTGGTGTGTAGTGAGTGGTGTGGTGAGTGGTGTAGTGAGTGGATTGTGTGGTGTGTAGTGAGTGGTGTAGTAAGTGGATTGTGTTGTGTGTCGTGAGAGGTGTAGTGAGTGGTGTAGTGAGTGGATTGTGTTGTGTGTCGTGAGAGGTGAAGTGAGTGGTGTAGTGAGTGGTATAGTAAGTAGAGTAGTGAGCAGCGACCGCTCACCGGGTGAGTGTGGTGAGCGAGCAGGCACGCGTCCAGGAAGGCGAGCGTTCGATCCACGCCGCGCCGCTCACGCTTACTCGACGCCGTGGGGCCTTCGTCATCAGCTGCCGGGGCCTGCGTCACAACCACCACTACGTATCAAAACCACCACAACCACTACCACACGTCACAACAACTACAACCACCACCACGCGTCACAACCACCACCACGACCACCACACGTCACAACCACCACAACCACCACAACCACCACAACCATGCCTCACTACCACCACGCGTCACAACCACCACGGGTCACAACCACCACAACCACCACAACCATGCCTCACTGCCACCACGTCACAACCGCCACGAGTCACAACCACCACGCTTCACAACCACCAACATCATGCGTCACAACCACCACCACACCATGATTCACAACCACCATCACCAAGCGCCAGTCACCATCACCACCACCATGTGTCACAACCACCACCATCACCACCGCACGTCACAACCACCACCACGCGTCATAACCACCATCACCATGCGTCGCAACGACCATCACCAAGCGTCAGTCACCATCACCAAGCGTCAGTCACCATCACCACACCATGCGTCATAACCACCATCACCACCATGCGTCACAATCACCACCATGCGTCACAAGCACCTAGACTGGCACAAACGCCGTGGTGATGTCACCGCCAGTTAATGGCGAATGGGGGCTCTTGTGTGTGTGTGTGCGTAGTGTCGTGGTTGCTGCACTGGGCTACGAACTATCCTGGGCCTCCCCTAGGTCAACTCAGCCTCAAACGAGCACTTGCCCCAACAGTCTGTTGAGGCTAAACAGGGTGATCTTTGTGTTTGTGAGTAGTCCTGGGCTTCCCCTAGGTTGACTCGACCTCAAATGAGTACTTGCCGCAGAGCATGAACGTCGCCGCTAGGGAGACAAAAACGGCCAAGCATGGTGCTGGCCACCCACCCCCTCCTCCCCCGTTGTGTACCGTGCCGGCCTTCGTAGGCACTGCTACTAACTAAACAAATGTGGGGGGGGTTGTGGGGGTGGGGTAGCAGGGGGGGTGTGGGGGGGGAGCAGGAAGGGAGCGGGGGGGCAAGGGGGCTTCGTCTTGATCGTGCGTCGCACCTGGTAGCAGGCGGGCCGCACCGCTCGCTGCAGCTCCACGTAGCGCGATGGGGAGAGCTCCATGCGGCCCCCGCTGCCCCAGACGGACACGGTCTGGCACGGACATGGGGGAGGTGACGCACGCGGCTCGGTTACCGGTCGCGCAGTCCCCACGGGTCATCGGTGACGAGAGGCCCAGCGGGACGCAACCGTCTCTCGCAGGAGGGGGTCCTGCCGAGTTTTTTGTTTCAGTGCGGGGCAACGCCGCTGCTGTGTGCGGTCCCCATTGATGATGATGATTGCTTGTGTTGCAATCGAAACGTCGTGATTTAATTTTAATTTTATAGCTACGTGACTTTACCGAAAGAACCAATGAGTATGGATCCCTGCAGTCACGAAAACTTCAAATCTAGATTGATCCCAATTGAGTCGTTTGCGGCTACGTTTGTCGGCACTTGGGACATTTAGCCAATATCAGTGACACCGTGTGTATATTGGGTCTATCTCTGGAAGAAAACCCCATGCAGAGCAGGGGGGGCATTATAGAAACTCCACTCACTCTGCTCAACAGGGGGAGGACATACAAACTCTACTCACTCACACTCTATAGAACAGGCAGAGTACATACAACTCTACCTCAGTTCACACCGTAGAACAGGGGGAGATCATACAAACTCCACTCACTCACTCTGTATATAATTGGGGGAGATCATACAGACTCCACTCACACGACAGAACAGGGGGAGATCATACAAACTCCACCCACTCACTCTGTAGAACAGGGGGAGATCATACAAACTCCACTCGCTCACTCTGCTCAACAGGGGGAGGACATACAAACACCACTCACTCTGCTCAACAAGGGGAGATCACACAAACTCCACTCGCTCACTCTGCAGAACAGGGGTACATCATACAAACTCCACGCAGAAAGGCATCCGAGTCACAAATAGAATCTCCAGGCCCCTGGTTTCTGCGAAGCGGGCGTACCACCACTGCAGTGCCACAAGCCTGCCGCCCTATGGAAAGCATTAGAGAATCCATGCACACGTCTGATTATTCTTCCTGGTCTACTGCGTGAGAGGGAGGGGGGGGTGTTGGGAGGGGGGTGTTGGGGGGGGTGGTGGTACCTTGCTGGTGGTGAACCCCTGTGGAGTGGGGGTTGCCGGGTCGTACTGCGTGCACAGCAGCAGCATGTCCGGCAGACCTGTGCCGAACAGCGGAGGAGAATGCACACACGCAAAGACAGAGGTCACCCCGCGTAGCCTTTTAACAGTGCCATGTCTCAGACCGTGTTCATGAACATAAGGCAGATCTGAAACACGGTAGGACCAATACCTCGGCCGTGGCTGATCATTGTTTTAATGCTGTGGGCGCACACGAAATAGATTTTACCAAGACGAAGGTACTTTGCAAACCCACTGGCTATCAGCAAAGATTCGTTCATGAAGCCATCGAGTAATATAAACACAGACACAATTTCAACCGAGAAGATGGATACAAACTGAGCAATCATTGGAAGGACGTTATTAACCAGGTAAAGTCTTAACTGACTGTGATGTTACCATCCTACCTGCCGATGTTAGTAGTTATTTTCGACTCTCTGGTGTTACATTAACAGGTTCAATGTGTTTACATTAACAGGATAAATGTCTCACTAACACAGCCACCGTTGTTCGATTTCCTCGATGTGGTGGTGGCTCTACGATCTTACATTGATATGCTAATCTCTCACAATGCAATGGCCACCTCCCCGCAGCTTCGTCGTCGTGGATGTGGCTCTCCGATTTACCCGATCTTACATTGACATGCAAATTTCACCACAAGCCCCGCCCACTTCGCTTATGACCCTTGGGCTACACCCATCTCAAAGCTTTATAACATCCTGCCTCAGCAGCTCTCCCGCTATTTTTTCACCTGATGACGATTGCGATCGAAACGTCGTGATATTTTTATGATTTTTTCTATCTACGTGGCTTTACCGAAATAATATTTTCACAGAGTGTTGGGGCAAGCGCTGCAAGAGGGTGGGTGGCCAGCACCATGCCCCGTCCGCCTTTGTCTCTCCAGTGGAGATGTTTACACACAGCACCAGGTAGTCATTTGAGGGTGAGCCGACCTAAGGAAGGCCCAGGACCGATTCAGATATAAATGTCACTGGTGTTGGCCGTGAGCGAGTGATAGTTTAAATAAGCACAAAGACTTACGGATAAGTGCAAAACCCATTGAAAATGATGAAATGGCAAAGCCGAGGACTGCCCACCCCTCACGGTGACTGGAGCCAGAACCAGTGTTCCACGGGGATCTAGACGGTACTGGTCCAGCTCCCGACAAAGGTATGGCAGCCTCTGCTCAACAGTTTGCGTTCGGCTATCCCTCGTAGGCCAACCGCAGTTATTTTCTTCTGGTATTTCTGAAGGAATTAAACTATTTTTTTTACTTCATCACGGTAAGGCACACTGAGCTATATAACTTTTTTTCAAATCCGACCTGGCCACAAATGATAGCTCAACGAAGTGGCTTATCGTCATTGAAATTTATAGCAGCAGCCAAATACTCTGAACGCACATTGATTTTGATTCTAAACGTGGAGCCGGAGGGCCCGGAGAAAAATCCGAGCAACCACAATGAGAGAGAGCGCAAACTCCAAATATACAGCAGGCGTCAGGTTCGGGATAGAGACCACGAACGCCTGTATACCAGGCGAGGTAGTTAACATCTCGCCACCATGGCACCCAACGTGGAACATGAGGGGACAGGGAGTAGTCTCCTGGCTCTGGCATGTACACGCAATGAGTGAATCAGTGAGTGAATTGGAGTGATTGAATCCGCGAGGGTTTTGCTACTTATCCCTTGTTCGCTTCTCACCGATGAACTTTGCGAACCCCTCCCCGTATTCCTCCAGCACCTCCTGCTGCTCCGCCCTGCAGCAGGAGCAGTGGCAACAGCAGCAACAGCAGCAACAGCAGCAGGGAAACAGTGATGGGAGCTAGAATCATGAGATAGAACAGCAGCTGGAATCTGGTCTTGATCACTCAGAGGAGACCTGTGCTGTCACTCACAGTGAGGCGAGGGGGACCTGGGCCACGATCGGTGCCGGCTCCACCAGCTCCAGGTTGTCGTGCGTCAGGTTGGGCGCCGTGCCGCCGCGTGTGTACAGGAGGCACGCGGGGAGCTCCAAGCACCTCTCTCCCCAGAAGAGCTCCCCCATGCGGCAACCCGCCACCACGCTCGACAACTTCATCCGCATCGCCATCGCCACTGCCGCCACCCTGGACACACCGCCACAAGGCAAAACGGGAGACAAAGGGTGGATCAGAGTAGTGCTTATTGCGCTTCTGCGGCCGTCTGGAACACCGCTGTACTCAATTGACAAACTCATTTATTTAGAACTGATTTTTGTGTTTAGTTTGTTGTCCTTCCATCCTGCACCTCCGATTGGCACGACTGGCTATGTACGATGCGAAAGAAGTTCAACACGCATACATACGAGTCTCTGGTTTTCTGTGGGTCTCTGTGAGTTTCATGCTTCCAATATCTGCAAGCCACTGGAGATAAGCACTTTTAAACCATCTAGATTGAAACCTCATTTCTTTACAACTGCTTTGTGCGTGTTAGTTTGTGGTCCTTCCGCCCGCACCTGCGATTAGCGCGGTTGGCTACGTATGGTGCGAAAGATGTTCAACATACATACATCATCACTCACTGCTGGGGACAATAAAATAAGTACCACTTTTGTGGAAGTCTAACAGCCCCACACAAATACACATCGATTCCCCCCCTTCCCCATATATCCACTAACTGTTGGAGGCCAATGCCGTTAGCGAGTTGCACTGTGTAAAAACCGGCACGGCACACATACATACACCACGCCCAGGGCCGCCTTTGTCTCCTCCAATGCTGATGTTTAATACACACTGCAGCAGGTACTCACTTAAGGCTGAGTCGATCTAAGAGGAAGTCTGTCGAGGAATAGTTCAGATATTTGCTGTCGCTATTATTGGTCATGAGCGGCAATGGAAATATGTTTTGCCAGGTTCGTAGGGCAGTGCAGCGCGAACCACTGCACCACCGCAGATAGACAGACACACACACACACACAACATATAGAGACCCAGACACACAGAGACCCAGACACACAGAGACACAGAGACACAGACACACAGAGACCCAGACACACAGAGACACAGAGACCCAGACACACAGAGACACAGAGACCCAGACACGCAGACCCAGACACACAGACACACAGAGACCCAGACACACAGAGACCCAGACACACAGAGACCCAGACACACAGAGACCCAGACACACAGAGACCCAGACACACAGAGACCCAGACACACAGAGACCCAGACACACAGAGACCCAGACACACAGAGACCCAGACACACAGAGACCCAGACACACAGAGACCCAGACACACAGAGACCCAGACACACAGAGACCCAGACACACAGAGACCCAGACACACAGAGACCCAGACACACAGAGACCCAGACACACAGAGACCCAGACACACAGAGACCCAGACACACAGAGACCCAGACACACAGAGACCCAGACACACAGAGACCCAGACACACAGAGACCCAGACACACAGAGACCCAGACACACAGAGACCCAGACACACAGAGACCCAGACACACAGAGACCCAGACACACAGAGACCCAGACACACAGAGACCCAGACACACAGACACGCAGACACACAGACACGCAGACACAGAGACCCAGACACACAGAGACACAGAGACCCAGACACACAGAGACACAGACACATAGAAACACAAACACACAGACACACAAAGACTCACACACATAGACCCAGACACACAGAGACCCAGACACACAGAGACCCAGACACACAGAGACCCAGACACACAGAGACCCAGACACACAGAGACCCAGACACACAGAGACCCAGACACACAGAGACCCAGACACACAGAGACCCAGACACACAGAGACCCAGACACACAGACACACAGACACGCAGACACAGAGACCCAGACACACAGAGACACAGAGACCCAGACACACAGAGACACAGACACATAGAAACACAAACACACAGACACACAAAGACTCACACACAGAGACCCACACGCAGAGACCCAGACACGCAAAGACCCACACAGAGACCCACACAGAGACCCAGACACACAGAGACCCAAACAGACACAGAGACCGAGACACAGAGACCCAGACACACAGAGACCTTGACACACAGAGACCCAGACACATAGAGACCCAGACACATAGAGACCCAGACACACAGAGACCCAGACACACAGAGACCCAGACACACAGAGACCCAGACACACAGAGACCCAGACACACAGAGACCCAGACACACACAGACCCACAGGGACCCAGACCCACAGAGACCCAGACCCACAGAGACCCAGACCCACAGAGACCCAGACCCACAGAGACCCAGACCCACAGAGACCCAGACACACAGAGACCCAGACACACAGAGACACAGACACACAGAGACACAGACACACAGAGACCCACACAGAGACCCAGACACACAGAGAAAGAGACACAGACACACAGAGACACAGAGACACAGAGACACAGAGACACAGACACACAGACACACAGAGAACCAGGCACACAGAGACCAAGACACACATAGACCCAGACACACAGACACACAGAGGCACACAGAGACCCACACAGAAACCCAAACACACAGAGACACAGACACACAGAGACCCACACAGAAACCCAAACACACAGAGACACAGACACACAGAGACCCAGACACACAGAGACACAGAGACCCAGACACGCAGACCCAGACACACAGACACACAGAGACCCAGACACACAGAGACCCAGACACACAGAGACCCAGACACAAAGAGACCCAGACACACAGAGACCCAGACCCACAGAGACCCAGACCCACAGAGACCCAGACCCACAGAGACCCAGACCCACAGAGACCCAGACACACAGAGACCCAGACACACAGAGACCCAGACACACAGAGACCCAGACACACAGAGACCCAGACACACAGAGACCCAGACACACAGAGACCCAGACACACAGAGACCCAGACACACAGAGACCCAGACACACAGAGACCCAGACACACAGAGACCCAGACACACAGAGACCCAGACACACAGAGACCCAGACACACAGAGACCCAGACACACAGAGACCCAGACACACAGAGACCCAGACACACAGAGACCCAGACACACAGAGACCCAGACACACAGAGACCCAGACACACAGAGACCCAGACACACAGAGACCCAGACACACAGAGACCCAGACACACAGAGACCCAGACACACAGAGACCCAGACACACAGAGACCCAGACACACAGAGACCCAGACACACAGAGACCCAGACACACAGACACGCAGACACACAGACACGCAGACACAGAGACCCAGACACACAGAGACACAGAGACCCAGACACACAGAGACACAGACACATAGAAACACAAACACACAGACACACAAAGACTCACACACATAGACCCAGACACACAGAGACCCAGACACACAGAGACCCAGACACACAGAGACCCAGACACACAGAGACCCAGACACACAGAGACCCAGACACACAGAGACCCAGACACACAGAGACCCAGACACACAGAGACCCAGACACACAGAGACCCAGACACACAGAGACCCAGACACACAGACACACAGACACGCAGACACAGAGACCCAGACACACAGAGACACAGAGACCCAGACACACAGAGACACAGACACATAGAAACACAAACACACAGACACACAAAGACTCACACACAGAGACCCACACGCAGAGACCCAGACACGCAAAGACCCACACAGAGACCCACACAGAGACCCAGACACACAGAGACCCAAACAGACACAGAGACCGAGACACAGAGACCCAGACACACAGAGACCTTGACACACAGAGACCCAGACACACAGAGACCCAGACACATAGAGACCCAGACACATAGAGACCCAGACACACAGAGACCCAGACACACAGACACACAGAGACCCAGACACACAGAGACCCAGACACACACAGACCCACAGGGACCCAGACCCACAGAGACCCAGACCCACAGAGACCCAGACCCACAGAGACCCAGACCCACAGAGACCCAGACCCACAGAGACCCAGACACACAGAGACCCAGACACACAGAGACACAGACACACAGAGACACAGACACACAGAGACCCACACAGAGACCCAGACACACAGAGAAAGAGACACAGACACACAGAGACACAGAGACACAGAGACACAGAGACACAGACACACAGACACACAGAGAACCAGGCACACAGAGACCAAGACACACATAGACCCAGACACACAGACACACAGAGGCACACAGAGACCCACACAGAAACCCAAACACACAGAGACACAGACACACAGAGACCCACACAGAAACCCAGACACACAGAGACCCAGACACAGAGACACACAGAGACCCAAATACACAGAGACACAGACACACAGAGACCCAGACACAAAGAGACCCAGACACACAGAGACCCAGACACACAGAGACCCAGAAACACAGAGACACAGGCACACAGAGACCCAGGCACACAGAGACCCAGGCACACAGAGACACAGACACACAGAGACACAGACACACAGAGACCCAGACACACAGAGACCCAGACACACAGAGACCCAGACACAGAGACACACAGAGACCCAAATACAGAGACACAGAGACACAGACACACAGAGACACAGAGACCCAGACACACAGAGACCCAGACACACAGAGACCCAGACACACAGAGACCCAGACACACAAAGACCCAGACACACAGAGACCCAGACACACAGAGACCCAGACACACAGAGACCCAGACACACAGAGACACAGACACACAGAGACCCAGGCACACAGACACAGAGACCCAGACACACAGATACACACACAGAGACCCACACAGAGACCCAGACACACAGAGACACAGACACACAGAGACACAGACACACAGAGACCAAGACACAGAGACACAGAGACACAGAGACACAGACACACAGACACACAGAGACACACAGAGACACAGACACACAGCGACCCACACAGAAACCCAGACACACAGAGACACAGACACACAGAGACCCACACAGAGACCCAGACACACAGAGACACACACAGAGACCCACACAGAGACCCTGACACACAGAGACCCTGACACACAGAGACCCAGACACACAGAGACCCACAGAGACCCACAGAGACCCACAGAGACCCACAGAGACACACAGAGACACACAGAGACACACAGAGACCAAGACACACAGACACACAGACACACAAAGACCAAGACACACAGACACACAGAGACCAAGACACACAGACACACAGAGACCAAGACACACAGAGACCAAGACACACAGACACACAGAGACCAAGACACACAGACACACAGAGACCAAGACACACAGACACACAGAGACCAAGACACACAGACACACAGAGACCAAGACACACAGACACACAGAGACCAAGACACACAGACACACAGAGACCAAGACACACAGACACACAGAGACCAAGACACACAGACACACAGAGACCAAGACACACGGACACACAGAGACCAAGACACACGGACACACAGAGACCAAGACACACAGACACACAGAGACCAAGACACACAGACACACAGAGACCAAGACACACAGACACACAGAGACCAAGACACACAGACACACAGAGACCAAGACACACAGAGACCAAGACACACAGACACACAGAGACCAAGACACACAGACACACAGAGACCAAGACACACAGACACACAGAGACCAAGACACACAGACACACATAGACCAAGACACACAGACACACAGAGACCAAGACACACAGACACACAAAGACCAAGACACACGGACACACAGAGACCAAGACACACAGACACACAGAGACCAAGACACACAGACACACAGAGACCAAGACACACAGACACACAGAGACCAAGACACACAGACACACAGAGACCAAGACACACAGAGACCAAGACACACAGACACACAGAGACCAAGACACACAGACACACAGAGACCAAGACACACAGACACACAGAGACCAAGACACACAGACACACAGAGACCAAGACACACAGACACACAGAGACCAAGACACACAGACACACAGAGACCAAGACACACAGACACACAGAGACCAAGACACACAGACACACAGACACACAGAGACCAAGACACACAGACACACAGAGACCAAGACACACAGACACACAGAGACCCAGACACACAGAGACCCAGACACACAGAGACACAGGCACACAGAGACCCAGGCACACAGAGACCCAGGCACACAGAGACACAGACACACAGAGACACAGACACACAGAGACCCAGACACACAGAGACCCAGACACACAGAGACCCAGACACACAGAGACCCAGACACAGAGACCAAGACACACAGACACACAGAGACCAAGACACACAGAGACCAAGACACACAGACACACAAAGACCAAGACACACGGACACACAGAGACCAAGACACACAGACACACAGAGACCAAGACACACAGACACACAGAGACCAAGACACACAGACACACAGAGACCAAGACACACAGACACACAGAGACCAAGACACACAGAGACCAAGACACACAGAGACCAAGACACACAGACACACAGAGACCAAGACACACAGAGACCAAGACACACAGACACACAGAGACCAAGACACACAGACACACAGAGACCAAGACACACAGACACACAGAGACCAAGACACACAGACACACAGAGACCAAGACACACAGACACACAGACACACAGAGACCAAGACACACAGACACACAGAGACCAAGACACACAGACACACAGAGACCCAGACACACAGAGACCCAGACACACAGAGACACAGGCACACAGAGACCCAGGCACACAGAGACCCAGGCACACAGAGACACAGACACACAGAGACACAGACACACAGAGACCCAGACACACAGAGACCCAGACACACAGAGACCCAGACACACAGAGACCCAGACACAGAGACACACAGAGACCAAGACACACAGACACACAGAGACCAAGACACACAGAGACCAAGACACACAGACACACAGAGACCAAGACACACAGACACACAGAGACCAAGACACACAGACACACAGAGACCAAGACACACAGACACACAGAGACCAAGACACACAGACACACAGAGACCAAGACACACAGACACACAGAGACCAAGACACACAGACACACAGAGACCAAGACACACAGACACACAGAGACCAAGACACACGGACACACAGAGACCAAGACACACGGACACACAGAGACCAAGACACACAGACACACAGAGACCAAGACACACAGACACACAGAGACCAAGACACACAGACACACAGAGACCAAGACACACAGACACACAGAGACCAAGACACACAGAGACCAAGACACACAGACACACAGAGACCAAGACACACAGACACACAGAGACCAAGACACACAGACACACAGAGACCAAGACACACAGACACACATAGACCAAGACACACAGACACACAGAGACCAAGACACACAAAGACCAAGACACACGGACACACAGAGACCCAGACACACAGAGACCAAGACACACAGACACACAGAGACCAAGACACACAGAGACCAAGACACACAGACACACAGAGACCAAGACACACAGACACACAGAGACCAAGACACACAGACACACAGAGACCAAGACACACAGACACACAGAGACCAAGACACACAGACACACAGAGACCAAGACACACAGACACACAGAGACCAAGACACACAGACACACAGAGACCAAGACACACAGACACACAGAGACCAAGACACACAGACACACAGAGACCAAGACACACAGACACACAGACACACAGAGACCAAGACACACAGACACACAGAGACCAAGACACACAGACACACAGAGACCCAGACACACAGAGACCCAGACACACAGAGACACAGGCACACAGAGACCCAGGCACACAGAGACCCAGGCACACAGAGACACAGACACACAGAGACACAGACACACAGAGACCCAGACACACAGAGACCCAGACACACAGAGACCCAGACACACAGAGACCCAGACACAGAGACACACAGAGACCCAAATACAGAGACACAGACACACAGATACACAGACACACAGAGACACAGAGACCCAGACACACAGAGACCCAGACACACAGAGACCCAGACACACAGAGACCCAGACACACAGAGACCCAGACACACAGAGACCCAGACACACAGAGACCCAGACACACAGAGACCCAGACACACAGAGACCCAGACACACAGAGACCCAGACACACGGAGACACAGACACACAGAGACACAGACACACAGAGACCCAGGCACACAGACACAGAGACCCAGACACACAGAGACACACACAGAGACCCACACAGAGACCCAGACACACAGAGACCCAGACACACAGAGACACAGACACACAGAGACACAGACACACAGAGACCAAGACACAGAGACACAGACACACAGACACACAGACACACAGAGACACACAGACACACAGAGACACACAGAGACACAGACACACAGCGACCCACACAGAAACCCAGACACACAGAGACACAGACACACAGAGACCCACACAGAGACCCAGACACACAGAGACACACACAGAGACCCACACAGAGACCCTGACACACAGAGATCCTGACACACAGAGACCCAGACACACAGAGACCCACAGAGACCCACAGAGACCCACAGAGACCCACAGAGACCCACAGAGACACACAGAGACACACAGAGACCAAGACACACAGACACACAGACACACAAAGACCAAGACACACAGACACACAGAGACCAAGACACACAGACACACAGAGACCAAGACACACAGAGACCAAGACACACAGAGACCAAGACACACAGACACACAGAGACCAAGACACACAGACACACAGAGACCAAGACACACAGACACACAGAGACCAAGACACACAGACACACAGAGACCAAGACACACAGACACACAGAGACCAAGACACACAGACACACAGACACACAGAGACCAAGACACACAGAGACCAAGACACACGGACACACAGAGACCAAGACACACAGACACACAGAGACCAAGACACACAGACACACAGAGACCAAGACACACAGACACACAGAGACCAAGACACACAGACACACAGAGACCAAGACACACAGAGACCAAGACACACAGACACACAGAGACCAAGACACACAGACACACAGAGACCAAGACACACAGACACACAGAGACCAAGACACACAGACACACAGAGACCAAGACACACAGACACACAGAGACCAAGACACACGGACACACAGAGACCAAGACACACGGACACACAGAGACCAAGACACACGGACACACAGAGACCAAGACACACAGACACACAGAGACCAAGACACACAGACACACAGAGACCAAGACACACAGACACACAGAGACCAAGACACACAGACACACAGAGACCAAGACACACAGAGACCAAGACACACAGAGACCAAGACACACAGAGACCAAGACACACAGAGACCAAGACACACAGAGACCAAGACACACAGACACACAGAGACCAAGACACACAGAGACCAAGACACACAGACACACAGAGACCAAGACACACAGACACACAGAGACCAAGACACACAGACACACAGAGACCAAGACACACAGACACACAGAGACCAAGACACACAGACACACAGAGACCAAGACACACAGACACACAGAGACCAAGACACACAGACACACAGAGACCAAGACACACAGACACACAGAGACCAAGACACACAGACACACAGAGACCAAGACACACAGACACACAGAGACCAAGACACACAGACACACAGAGACCAAGACACACAGACACACAGAGACCAAGACACACAGACACACAGAGACCAAGACACACAGACACACAGACACACAGAGACCAAGACACACAGACACACAGAGACCAAGACACACAGAAACACAGAGACCAAGACACACAGACACACAGAGACCAAGACACACAGACACACAGAGACCAAGACACACAGACACACAGTGACCAAGACACACAGACACACAGAGACCAAGACACACAGACACACAGAGACCAAGACACACAGACACACAGAGACCAAGACACACAGACACACAGAGACCAAGACACACAGACACACAGAGACCAAGACACACAGACACACAGAGACCAAGACACACAGAGACCAAGACACACAGAGACCAAGACACACAGAGACAAAGACACACAGAGACAAAGACACACAGAGACCAAGACACACAGAGACCAAGACACACAGAGACCAAGACACACAGAGACCAAGACACACAGAGACCAAGACACACAGAGACCAAGACACACAACCACACAGTGCGATGTTGGTGCGATAGAGGCACAGTCCCTGCAAGTGCGTGCTCGCGCCACTGCTGTTGGAAGCGGCCTCCGCCACAAGACGGCGCTCTGGATTCTCTTCAGAGGACCCTCCTTCGATTAGAGTGGCCTTAGGCCTACTCTTCCACACTGAGCCAAGACGTCTTGGCAGAGGCGGGGTGTACCCTAACTTTACCCCCACAAACCCCATTCACGCTACTGGCTGGACGCAGGAGGGAGGAATTGGGAGCCTTTAGCCCCCCCCCCCCCCCATTGTTTCAGTTGCCGCGCCTGGAGATAAAACTCGAGCCAGCAAGTCCATCGCTGCTTGCTGACCACTGCGCCACGGC
This sequence comes from Lampetra fluviatilis, assembly GCF_964198595.1. Taxonomy (NCBI): domain Eukaryota; kingdom Metazoa; phylum Chordata; class Hyperoartia; order Petromyzontiformes; family Petromyzontidae; genus Lampetra; species Lampetra fluviatilis. The sequence goes on from NC_136339.1 coordinate 1,424,587, forward strand.
GGAGTCTCTACACGTGTGTACAGTACAGTATCCACGTGTACAGTATTCCACGTGTGTACAATACAGTACCCCATGCGTGTACAGTATCCACGTGTACAGTCCCCCATGCGTGTACAGTACTCCACGTGGGTGCCGTACAGTCAGTGACAGACAGTGGGAATCGAACTCGGGTGGCTGAGTTAGTGGCGAGGCGCGCTCCTACCGCTTACACGACTACCGCTCTCCATGGAGACTCACTTGCAGAGACATAATGAGACACGCAAGCAGACAAGAAGTTTAACACACACAGAGACTCACAGAGACTGAGAATCACACACACACAGAGACTCACGCACACACACAGACTCACTGAGACTGAGACTCACGCACACACAGAGGCAGGGATTCTCTGAGACTCACACACACACAGAGACTCACAGAGACTGAGACTCACGCACACACAGAGACTCACAGAGACTGAGACTCACACACACAGAGACTTACGCACACACAGAGACTCACAGAGACTGAGACTCACACACACACAGAGGCAGGGAGTCTCTGAGACTCACACACACACAGAGACTCACAGAGATTTAGACTCACACACACAGAGACTCACGCACACACAGAAGCTCACAGAGACTGAGACTCACGCACACACAGAGGCTCAGAGACTGAGACTCACACTCAGAGAGGCAGGGAGTATCTGAGACTCACACTCACAGAGACTCACTGAGACTGAGACTCACACACACAGAGGCTCACACACACAGAGACTGAGACTCACACACAGAGGCAGAGAGTCTCTGAGACTCACACACACACAGAGACTCACAGCGACTGAGACTCACACACACAGAGACACACAGAGACTGAGACTCACACTCACAGAGGCAGGGAGTCTCTGAGACTAGCACTCACAGAGACGCCGACACTGCGACTCACGATCGCGGCCACCACGAGCCAGGGCAGACGCACACGCCCGTGACGTCACGCAGCGCCCCTCCCCCCCGCACTGAACCCCCAGCGATGGTATGGCCCGCGTGGTGGGTGGGGGGGTAGCCCGGAGCGGCCCTCTCGCTCACAGCCGCAGATTCACTTCGCTTTGGTCACCCGCTCGCGTCACGCCGGCGAACGAGACGCGTGCTTCACCCGTGTGGCGAAATACACACTCACTCACTCTTCTCGTGTCGAGGGGTCAAACTACCCGACTACTGATGGAATCGTATCCACTCAGTCACTCACCCACCCACTCGCTCACCCACTCAGTCACTCATAGCCACTCACCCAGACACTCAATCACCCAGACACTCACCCAGTCACTCACTCAGCCACTCACCCACCCAGTCACTCACCCACTCAGTCACTCACCCAGACACTCACCCAGACACCCACCCAGTCACTCACCCAGTCACTCACCCAGACACTCGCCCAGACACCCACCCAGTCACCCACCCAGTCACTTAGCCAGTCACTCACCCACCCAGACACTCGCTCAGACACTCACCCAGTCACTCACCCAGACACTCGCCCAGACACCCACCCAGTCACTCACCCAGCCACTCAGTCACTCACACACTCACTCAGTCACTCACCCAGACACTCGCCCAGACACCCACCCAGTCACTCATCCACTCACCCAGCCACTCACTCAGTCACTCACCCAGTCACTCACCCAGCCATTCACTCAGTCACTCACCCAGACATTCGCCCCACTCACCCCACTCACCCACCCAGTCACTCACCCAGACACTCGCCCAGACACCCACCCAGTCACTCACCCACTCACCAACTCACACGCGGACCGACTCACCCACCCACCCACCCACTCAACTCACCTCCTCAACTCACCCCCTCAACTCACCCACTCAACTCACCCACTCAACTCACCCACTCAACTCACCCACTCAACTCATCCACTCAACTTACCCACTCAACGACTCACCCACCCATACACTGACCCACTCACAAACTGAACCACAAACTCACCCATTATACTCCCGTTCTAAACTATCCATACTGTGTTCAACCACCAAACTGCAGGTCACAACACACTCACAAATTCACCTACTCATCCATTCAATCACCTACTCACCCACTCACTCACCCAGCCACTCTGCAGATCAGAAACACTATTTCTGCTTCTTCCCTCCCACTGCTGCACTTTGGGATTCCTTCCCCCCACCGTCTCTCTGCAGTTCTGTGAAAGGGGCCGTCCATAAATGACGTCACGCGATTGTGGACAATTTTTGACCCCCCCCACATGCTTCAAATCGCTTTAAACTATTGTCATTGTAGTGCGTATTTAATGTGGCGCTGCACTCTGATGTTGTTGGAAAAAACATTTAATAAAAAGTCGAATTAAGTAGAACGTGTTGTCTATATTTAAAGTTGCGCATTTTGATGTGACGTCACATTTCTCACCCCCCCCCCCTCCTCGTCACAAATGTCTGACCCCCCCTCCCCCCCGAGGTGCGTGACGTCATTTATGGACGGCCCCAAAGCTACTTCCGCGGACTGGTTCTCTTGCCAATGGCGCCTCTGATGTGCTGCGGCTCCATCATCGGCGTGTTCCCTCTCACGGTCTCAGTCCCATCCATCATAAGCGCGCGTTGGGCATCCATAACTCCGCTCCACCGGGCAATGGTGGCTGCCTGTAAACCAGCATCGAGGATCACCGCACCGGGGAAATTATTTGAGTCTGAGTCAACCTAGGGGAGACTCAGGACCCCCCCCCCCCCCCGCCATCTCTTCGGCATTATTCCACTGCGAGCAGAGACACCTGAAGATATTCCTGGAGAGGGGAAACATTTTTTAGCCAAAGCCGCCATCCACACCACCGAAACTCAAGGTCGCCGGGTCCGTAGCGCAGCGCGCTGACCCCTGCACCGTAGACAAAGATCCATCGGCACATCCTCAACAGACTGCTGGGGACGAGTGGTGTCCGCGAGGATGATGAAGGCCGGTACAGCACCACGCCCGGCCGCCCATTGAGCACCTTGAGGCCGAGTCGACCTAGGGTCGGTGGTGTTGGCCGTGAGCGGGAATCGAACCCGGATGGCCGGGTTCGTAGCGCAGAGCACGAACCGCTACACCACTGCACCAAAGACAAAGATCCCCCGTGTAGCCTCAACAGAGTTGGGGGCGAGTGCTGTTCGCGAGTAGCGTCAGATAAAACGACAAATCGCTAACTTTAAACATCCAGCCGTTCATAAAAAAATAATTGAAGGCAGTATAGTACTATAGTAATGGAGCAAGTGCAGAATCACTGAACCGAAATTGATAGCTTGAAAGCATACTCATTGTTTTTTTCGGTAAAGTCACGTAGCTAAAAAATAAAATAAAAAATGAAAACTAAACTAAATCACGACGTTTCGGGCACAACACAAGCGTCCGTCTTCAGGCGGGGACAACGCAGCGAAAGCACAACCACTTAAGCATTTAGCGCGGGGCCCTTGAAAGTGCGTAGGTGACACAGACTTATTTCATAGGTGTGTGCACAGCATTGCTTGTACAAGAGGCTCTTCTCAGCCTTGTCCAGACCACCAGCTCACAATAACTGAATGTGGCCACTTGTTTCGTTTAGAGCCCCCCCCCCCCCAACTCAAAGAGTCGAGAAAACGTGACCATCCCCTATCAGGCAGCGGTGCAACAGAGACACAACAAACGCTGTGGATCGGTCGTTGTCTTTATTTGAGAGTCACCGGGACACAGAGGAGCAACTGTGGGGGGTGGGGGGGGCAGCGTTATGCGACGCATAGGGGGCCCGATCAGCCACTAAGGGGACCCCCGAATGAACAGATAAACACACAAGTACAAACATGTTAAGAAAAATGATTACAAATTTCCGACAAAAAAATCCCTGCATTCTACCATTGGGCAAGCCCGATAATTAACGCATCTGGCTATGGTCGTATCAACAGAGCAGCATCAAGTTGCGCGATCCACCCCCTTTGAGGAAGTCCTGGACCGATGGGGAAGGCATGAAATCAAGACGCACGACAACTTAATTGAGCATTGTTACCTTGACATATTTTATTAATACTGTCCCTGTGAGACCGTCTTCCGCTAAACCCAATACGCGGTGCAGCAACTAAACAAGAGGAACGGGAGACACTCGATTGTCCGCGTGCAGTTGATCCAATGTGCGGATTCACCGCACGACACCTGAGATTATGACGTCAATTAATAACTCGTGGATTTCCCCTCGAGCCCAAACGAATACCTCCTATCACCCAGGAATGTCTGTCCTTAACGCTCGTGACGTCACTCCGTCGACCTGCCCGCCCCCCCCCTAATTAATAATCATGACCATGTGACGTCCTCCAAATGGACAACCCCCTCCATTAATAACAATTAGCAGGTGACGTCACTCCACATGGGGGGGGCGAGGCGCCTCCTCCCTCCTCAGCATCAACTTTTAACCCTCACTACAGAGGCAGAACCCTCACGTCACGCGATCTCCATAAAGCTTGTTGAGACATAGAACTAAAAAGGACGTCATGATGAATTAGGGATTATAACCTTTAAATGAAATAGGTCTGTGTCACCGCGGCCTTACAAACTGCACACGCATTAATGCAATGAATACCACGACGCGGTCTGCTTTTCGTTTGCAAGTTTCAGATTTACTGCAATAAATCCGTCCTTGGACGGGCAAAAGGCGAGTAATCTCAAAACAATTATACATTGTTACTCCTGGGAATGTTTATTACAAGCCACATGGTGCTTAAACCGAACAAATGTGTGATCCGGCTAATCTGAAATCCACATGATCGCCTCTACAGTACAGTAGTTGCAATATCTTAACAGTGAGGTGGAGTTTGATTGATGTTGATTGGCGTGGCTCTGCCGTCATCCAATTCGTGGGCCGAGTCTTCTGCGCGGGAGCAGGAAAGTGTCATCACTGAGCACGCGCATCAATCGGTCGACCATTAGTTTTTGGCATAGAGACCCGTGGAGAAATGCTTCTTTTTCTGAACTATATCCGCGACTTTGAATTATCCGCGGCAGTCCTCCCCGTCATTAGCGTGGATCGAGAGTCGACTGAAAGTTACAGCCCAGATTGTTGTATATACGGGGTTACAAAAAAAATAACATCCGTTGCCATTTGAGTAAGAGTCGGGGTGAAACGAGTGGGTCGCCCACAAGTCAGATGTTGCCATACCCACCACCGCCATTGAAATTGGCCGTCGCTTCACCTGTCGGGGGAGAGCGTTGTCATCAAACGTTCGGTGCCGACACAGAAACACGTCACGGCTCTGTCGCCCGTTATTCTTTGGCTCAGAAAGGGCCCCCTTGGCCAATACCAACAGCCGCCATTCGCCACTAAGTGACGGTGGCGTTACCACGGGGCCTGTGCCAGGCTAAGTGCACTTTGAGGCCACGTTAAGTGTCGAAGGCTCGCCGGGAGGTCTCGGGACAGACCCGGCAGGTGCCATGGGTGGCTGACTGAGATGCCCGGTAGATGCACCAGCTGTAACCCCCCCCCAGTGCCAACTTGCTGCATTTTAGCCACCCAACGCTCCACACAACCCCACACATTGGACCCACGACTTCTGCGGGGGGGGGGGGGGTAATGGAGAGAAAAATCCTCAAAACCTCAGCGAATGAACCAAGTTGAGATAAAAAAAAATCACCCCCCGGAACTCACGCCTTTATAATCCAACCAGAACCCTTTATATTTCCCATAAACGCATTCGACTAGTTATTCATGTCTCATAATAGCGAGTGATATATATATAATGTACGCACACCCGTCAACCCCTCATCAGTGCCAACCTTATTACAGACCAATTCAGACCTTATTGGTCGCCCCGTGCCCTTATAAATCTCAACGTTCATCCTACAAAGCCAGAATTGAAACGGCTGGATGCCGTATGGACCTGAAAACTCAATTTCCCTGCACAAGAATACGGGGTAAACCGTATAGGTTGACAGGTCTGGGTACGCATGTATGTACAGTCGACATGCACAAACTCTTTATAATAGTTAAACATCGGCGGGTGTCCATTCACCTGGGGAAAGGGCGCGGCCACGCCATGGGGGTGGGGCTTTGGCATTCCAAGCCATTGGCTGCACGCCCCATTACATTAAAACTATGTAGATTATAAATGTGTGGAGGGAAAAACCGGAGAGAAATATCCAATCGACCACGGGGAGAAAGAGAGACACTGCAAACTCCAAATATACAGCAAGCGTCAGGGTCGTGATCGAACGCTCGACCTCCTGCATATCAGGTGAGGAAGTGAACATCTCACGAGTGGAGAACTCGTTGCTCTGCAGTGGAAAATATAACAGCTGTCACTTTACTACTCTTGCCACAATCTTATACCGAAACCACCGACAATAATCTTCCGTTTGATGTCGTAATAAAATGCCAAGATAATAACTATTGAGAGGTTTTTTTTGTTATATCTATATTCTCCAGGATTTAAAGAGGATTCTGGAGAAAGAATTACCTTAACCCCTTTCCCGCTCCGAGACGTCTGCAAGTTGCGAGGTGTGGTGGGTCATCCCGTTCACCGCCGAGTCTTGGAACGTACGAGCGGGTTCAGCGTTCATTTTATTTAGGAGAGGTGTAGTCGTAGCAACGCCGTTGAATGCCGCCGCCAAACCGTACCACACACGCCCTCTCGCATGGCCTTGTACTTCTGATTACGTTCCGTGACGTACGTCATCGGAATGGGAAAGGGTTAAAAGGGAGCACAGGTTGAAAAGTCCGAGCGACATTAAATAACCTTGCATGGTGAGTCTTCTGTATTCGTGACTCCTGCCTCTTCAGCGTCGCTATCGAATACTGTCCCGCCTCTCCTCCCAACTTCTCCCGTACGTCCGAATTTCATTTGCAGCACTGATTTAATCCCCTGTAGCCAGTTACACGGCCCGTGGCCACGAACAATAAAGTTATTGTTGGGGTGCAGAGGAGCCCAGCCAGCAGCCAGCCAGGAGAATCGAGGCATAGATAATAAATACAAAATTTATATGAGCATGATTATTCCGCTCGATTACCCAGGTAAGTCTCATTAAGAATATTTTTTTCTGGAGGCTCTTGCCGAGTTATCGCAGTAGGGCGGGGGGGGGGGGGAGTGCGACGCTGCCGCTGCTGAGTGTGACCCCAGTTGAATGATTTTTGTTGAGATTTTTTGTTGTATTTTCTTCAGAATTGGGTTGTTTGGCCAATGCCTGTTACAGTTTCCATAACAGGTTGTTATTATTTTCAGGTTACATCGCGTAAATATAAATGTGTCGTTAAAACCCACCACTGCCCGACACAGCCAATTAGTAAAGGTTTATCACGAAAACAAAACGTGGCAATTCGTTACTCTCCAACACACCGGTTACAGCTCGAGAGTAATTAGTGCTGAACTAGTAACGAATTGGCACGTTTTATTTACGTGACAAATTTTACTAATTGGCTGTGTCGGATGGTGGCGGGTTTAACGACATTTATATTTACGTGGTCTAACCCAAAAAAAACTATTATAGATAATATTGGTCGTGAAAGCCGCCTCCTACTACTACTACGTGTTTAACTGACCTGGTACATTGTGTAGATATTTTGTTTTAGCTGTGGGAAGCAACTGGAAAACCCAGTGGAAACAAATCGCAGAACATGGAGAGAAACATTGCAAACTCTACGTACACTCGCACAGAGACAAAGACGCCCCACCACTCCGTATAACATTTAACAAACCGCAGGGGGCAAGTGCTGTTTGCAAGCAGCACCAATGAAAAACAAAACTCTTCTGGATGAGTACCAATGAAGGTCGGCACAGCACACGAGGGAGGGTGGTGGTTGGCCAGCACCACGCCAGGTCACCTTCGTCTGCCAAGTGCTGATGTTTATGTACCTTACATTTACATACCGCGCCAGGTACTCATTTGAAACAGAGTCGACCCAGCTAGGCCCAAGCTCCTTCAAATATTTGCCACCGTTATTGGTCGTGGGCGGAAATGGAACCCGTGTAGCCAGGCTCGTAGTACAGTGCGCTAACCACTGTTACGCCGCTCCCGTTATACACTCTCAAAAACACTCTGCATGTAGGTACGTATGTACAGTATTTCCTCGTTATTCACGAACTCGCTATTCGCAATTTTGGATATTAGCGAATTGCATCTGGAGCTCCACACGACTGCTGCGTCGAGAGAGAGAGAGAAAGCGATGAAAGATAAAGCGATGAGAGACAAAGTCACGAGAGGTAAAGTGATTATTGATAAAGTGATGATTGATAAAGTGATGATTGATAAAGTGATGAGAGATACAGTGATGAGAGATAAAGTGATTAGAGATAAAGTTATTAGAGATAAAGTGATGAGTGATAAAGTGATGAGAGATAAAGTGATTAGAGATTAAGTGATGAGAGATAAAGTGATGAGAGATAAAGTGATTAGAGATTAAGTGATGAGAGATTAAGTGATGAGAGATTAAGTGACGAGAGATAAAGTGATGAGTGATAGTGATGAGAAATAAAATGAGAAAAATTGATGAGAGAAAGTGATGAGTGATAAAGTGAAGAGAGATAAAGTGATGAAAGTAACGAGATAAAGTGATGAGATAACTCTCATAGCTATTAGCTTATTTACGCATTTATTTAAGGTAATTTATTAAAAAGATAGTTTTTTCCTAAGCCAAAATCATTATCCGCGCAATGTGCCATTCACGAGCATCTCCAGAACGTATCCCTCATGAAACAACGAGGGAATATTGTCGTGTATGTTCAACTTCTTTCGCACCGTACGTAGCCAAGCATGCTAAATCGGAGGTGGGACATTCTCTCTCCCAGCAGAACAACAGGGAGAGAGAACGTACAACGTCCAATAAAAATTGAAAAGTGTGCGAGTTGGGAATCAAACCCAGGCGCTTCTTGCTGCACGGCTCCGGTGCCGTGAGTGCCGCGCTCCGCTTCCGCACACTCTGGAGGTTCGGATCCAGGCGCGTTGCAGCAGGAGGCTGCCGCGAGCCTCTCAGTGGATGCTCACGGTGACACTGCTGTTGGTCATCCTGGCCCCGTACCAGCCGGACCAGAACTGCGTGTCCTTGCCCGAGTGCTCGAAGCGCAGGTAGCGCACGCCGGGCCCGTAGTCGCGGAACACGTGGCTCACCTGCGCATGACACAGCCACTGATTAACCCACCCACCGACTCACTCACTCACCTACTCACCCATTCAACTATCCACTAACTCAGCCATTCACTCACCCACCCACCGACTCACTCACTCACCTACTCACCCATTCAACCACCCACTCACTCAGCCACTCACCTACTCACTCACCTACCCAACCAACCGACTCGCGCATTCATCCACCCACTCACTCAGCCATTCATTCACCCACTCATCTACTCACTCACCCATCCACTCATCCATTAATTCACCCACTCACTGAGCCATTCACCCACCCACCGACCCATTTATCCACCCACTCATGCATTTACTCAGTAAAAATCCCGTGCAGCCTTAACAGATTCTCGGGGCTGTTAGTGAGCACATGGCTCAACTGCACAGGACACACCCACTCATTCAGCCATTCACTTAGCTACTCACTCACCTATCCATCCACCCAACCACCGGCCGACTCACGTCCTCAGTCTTCATCCACGCACTCAGTCATTCACTTAGCCACTCACCCACCTGCCCAATGACTCACTCACCCATTCATCCACCCACTCACCAACCCACCCACCTACTCATCCATTCATCCACCCACTCACTCACCCACCCACCCACCCACCGACCGACTCACTCACCCACTCAAACATTCATCCACCCACTCACCAACCCACCCACCCACCTACTCATCCATTCATCCACCCACCCACTCATCTACCCACCTACTCATCCATTCCTTCACCCACTCACTCACCTACTCACCCACCCATTGACCCACCCACCGACTTACCCATTCATCCACCCACTCATTCGTTCACTCACAAAGATCCCCCGGATAGCCTTAACAGACTCTTGGGACAAGTGCTGTTTGCGAGCAGCTATTCAGGCCAGCACGACACACGAGGGGGTGAGTGGCCAGCGCCACGCCTGTGTACATCACTGGTATTTCTTATAAACGGAACCGGAAGAAAACAAATCAAATAACCTTCATCGGTAACGAGGCTCCCACAAGGCCATGCGGTAGGGCGCGTGTATGGCGAAGTTTTGGCGCCGGCTATCGTAGTGGTGGCGGTCGTGCCGCTCCGTTCCTCTGCGTTGTGAGTAACAATGTCTTTCGAAAAGCAACAGTGCTGCTGCTGCTTCTACGCCTCTAAATAAAAAAATAACGCCGAAACTGGCTTGGTGACTGGAACGACCCGCCACCACCACCACCGCCACCTCTACCACCACCCTGCTGCCGCCTTCACCGCTGGTCTGTGGTTCCTTCCCGCAACCTCCGAGTCGTACTCTCTCTCTCGCTCCCTCTCGCTCCCTCTCTCTCTAACTCTATCTTTCTTGCTCACTCTTTCTCACTCACTCTTTCTCTCTCTCTCTCTCACTCTCTCTTTCGTTCGCTCGCTCTTCGAGAGCGAGCGACTACCGTGTGGTGGCAACGCGTTACAGGTTGCGGGCCCTCACCTGGTTCCAGCAAGCGTCGGTCCACTGCGGGATGGGCTTGGGTTTGTGGTCGAAGCGCGCGAGGACTCGGCTCTTGTCCTCGGCGAGCAGCGTCACACTCAGCTCGTACACGCAGCCGCAGTCCCAGCGTGCGGCATACCTAACCGCACCGCCACCACTCCATCGTCATCATCATTAAGATCGTGATCATCATCATTCACAACATAGCCACGGTCTCAGCGTGCGGCGTACCTAACCATACAGCCACCACTCCATCATTGGCGTCACCGTCACGATCGCCATCATCACCGTTACGATCGCTACCATCATTCGCAACACAGCCACCGTCCCAACGTACCTAACCACGCCACGACAGCATTGCCCCAACAGTCTGTTAAGGGTTTTATGGGGGGTTGTTGTGTGTGTGTGTAAGTCGCCAGAGCCATGCAGTTTTAAATTTAGATTGAAAATTAATTTCTTTAAAAGTGCTTTTTGTGTTCAAGTTTGTTGTTCTTCCCCCCGCACACCTCCGATGAGCACGGCTTGCTACGTACGGTGCGAAAGGAGTTCAACGTACACCCGCTAAGACGTGGTCTCTGGCATTGGCTAAGCAGTCGAACAAAGACGGTGGTCACCGCAACATCGCGCGGCGCTTTCAGATGCGGCTGCTTCAGCGGCCGTCTGGAACGCTTTTCCCTTCCGACATTAGCAAGCCACTGGGAGTTACGCACCATTAAATCGTCCAGATTGACAAACTCATTTCTTTAGAACTTGCTATTTGTGCGTTTAGTTTGTTGTCCTTCCCCCTGCACACCTCGATTAGCACGGCTGGCTACGTACGGTGCAAACGAAGTTCAACGTACATCCGCAGATACGCCGCGTGCCGCCGTCACCGTCCAAATTTGCCAAATTCGTTCATTTACACCGGTAAATCACTCAATTGAAATTGCACAAAGCAGCGGCAGCAGCAGCATTGCCGACGACCGTGAAGCCGCTCCAGGCTGTGTGCACGTGAAACACAGCGGCGCCTTTCCTCTTGACGGTCGCTATAAGGACGACGGCACCAATGCCAAATAAACAAAATTATTTTCGCGATCATTTCCAACAACGCGAAGGCAGGTTCGTTGACTGACTGATATTGCTCGTTCGCTCGGGAAAGCCTCAGCGGGTCTCAAAGACTCTTGCCCCGTGAGGTTTTTTTGGCGGTAGCGTGGGGCGATAAATGCCGCAGTGCGTTTCCCAACGGAGTAATTTGCGAGGGGGGAAGACACAACAAACTAAGCACAAAAAGCAGTTCTAAAAAGAATGAGTTTGTCAAGCGAGACGATGACTTAAAAGCGCACAGCTCTAGTGGCTTCCTAATATCGGAGGGAAGAGCGTTCCAGACGGCCGTAGGCGCGCATCTGAAAGTGCGCGATGGCGGCGACTGCTTCTTTGTTCTAAGGCTAGCAAAGATGCAATGTTCATTGGGCAGTCAACGGAGGCTTTCCCATACACTCTCTACCCCTGGCCTGGCAACAGCTGGGTGTGCTTCATCGCACCGATTATTGGCATCCCTTTAAATCGGAAGCCGTGTTTTTCAACTTTCAAGCTTCGTTCATCGTCCCAACATTTCCAATCGCCGTCTCGGCAGGCTTCGTCACACTCGTTCCCTCCCGAGTGCTGCCTATCGTTGGATCGAGACTGGACCCGTTCGATGGCCAGCAGTGGCGGCAGCGGCGGAGTTAGCGGCACGACCGTGAGATCGGGACAGGGTCGGAGGAGCGCGCGGACATCGCCTTAAACGGCGGGCGTATGTGAAGGGAGGCGCCCCCGTGCCACCCACCAGTCCGAGACGGCGATGTGGGGCTGGTATTCGTCGAGCAGCTCCACCCAGAGCCCCTCTGCCAGCAGGGACACCACCTGCTCCTTGCCGCACCAGCTGACACACGTCAAAGACAAAGATCCCGAGCGCTGTTAGCGAGCAGCAGATCTGTATGAACGCAGGCACCGCACACGAGGGGGTGGGTGGACAGCACCATTCCCGGCCGCCTTTGATGTTAACTACATATCGCACAGGGTGCTCATTTGGGAGGCCGAGTCGACCGAGGGGAGGCCCACCAGGGTCCGGTTCGGATAATCATCACTGGTATTGGCCATGAGCGGGATTCGAATTGGGGTCTCTGCTGGGTTCGTAGCGCAGCGCGCCAACCGCTACCCAACACACAACAAAGACAAAGATCCCCTGTATAGCCTAAACAGACCAGTAGGGGCAAGTTCTGTTAGCGAGCACCTATGAAGGCCGGCACGGCACACGAGGGGTTGGGTGGCCAACACCAGCCGCCTTTGTCTCCCGAGTGGCGATGTTTTACACACCGTACGAGGTACATATTTGAGGCCGAGTCGACCTAGGGGAGGCCCAGGAAACATTCAGATAATCGTCACCGGTGTTGGCCATGAGCAGGAATTGAACTGGGGTCTCCAGGTTCGTAGCGCACTACCGCTCCCCACACTCACACTTACTCACCCGCAACACTTACTCACTCACACCTACTCGCCACACTGCAGGTCACCTCGCCTCTCTCTGCATCGCCCCTCGCACTGTTCCACTGTGGAATTCCTTCCTCCCATCATCATCGTCATCGCTTTTCCCCCATCAAAGCTCTTACAACAATAATCACCTTGCACAAGTCATTAAAAGGGTTTTGCAATCTTACGTATTAAAACTTTGGCGGCGCTGTGTGTTGCTCGTCTATTTCACCTTTTTGGGCCCATGCTCAGGAACGTTGAACAAACAAAAAAAGCATAACGAAACACAACGCACGCACGCGGCAGATGTGTGAGCAGGAGAACCACTTCTGGGGGCCGTTCTCCACGCGAGTGCAGCTCAGCACTCCGCTGCCACAGAGCTCCAAACGGAGATACGGGCCACTGTATTCCAGGTCGTGGCTCGGCTCTGGCTCAGGCTGTAACACTCAGGCTCGGCTCTGGCTCAATATCTAACACTCAGGCTCGGCTCTGGCTCAGCCTCCAACACTCAGGCTCGGCTCTGGCTCAGCTCTGGCTTGAGCCACTCACTGGCTTTTAAAGAGGCGTGAGCGGCTGGCTCAGCTATGGCTCAGGCTCAGCCCCATGGAAATTCTGAGCACGACTGGGACCACGCTCTAATTGAGCCAGCTCAAGTTAAACTTGGCTTACTTGAGCTGGCTCATTTTAGCCAGTCAAGCCAGAGTCGAGCCTGAGCCGAGTTGAAACTTAAGAATAATGCGGGCCATGATAGGACTGCGGTGCGACGGGTGCAGGGGGAGGGAGCGTACTTGTAGGACGACACAAAGGACTTGGTGATGTGGGCGTGCGGCTCTGGAAGAGGCACCATCACGTCCTCCACGTTCCAACGGTCACCGCCGTTGCTCGTGATATGCCAACCGTCAAACTGGTCTTGCACGTACAGAGTGCACGGGTGAGGGGGGCAAGAGGAGAGAGTGTCTTTTGTCAACGTGACACATTTTTTACTGACTGGCCATGTCGCAAAAGCCTACGTGTTAAACTTCCTACAATAGTTAAAAAAACAAAAAAAACCCACACAATGCAACCGCTGCTAGCCAAAACATCTCAATTCTCAAAGATTATCTGCCAAATCACTCCATTGGGAGAACATAGAACAGCAGCAGCAGGCAAGATCGTCCCCTGATGTGAATACTTAAGACCCAGTGAGGATTTCCTAGTATATCAGAATGGCTGTGTGAGGGTGATCTGTACACGTTCCCATCAGTGAGCTCGCTCCGGATAGAGGGGGCTATGAACGGGCATGACACTCGGCTAGAGATAAGATGGAGCTTGATGCGGTACGGGAGGATATGGAGCTGAGTGGACTTGCAGAAAACCGGTACCAGCGATGTCAACATCAGCCTCTGTGGAGGAGGCTCATTAAGGACGCTACTGGGCAGCGGGAGACAATTTGCTCTCAAGCACCAGCAGAGGGCAGAGGAGCGACGCTCACAACAGCGAGTGGAGCGCCAGGTTAAAATGCGGCAAGTTGACACATTAGGGGGCACAGCTGGTACATCTTGCCAGTCATCTCAGTCGGTCAACCCGTGTGGCACCTGGGTCTGTCCCGTGACCTCCTATCAGCAGCGATAATCTCGACACTTCAAGTGGTAGCCTGAAAGTGCACCTAGCCTGGCACAGGCACCGTGGTGACGTCACCGTCACTTAGTGGCGAATGGCGGGTATTGGTGAGCGTGAGTGAATGAAGTTCGTATGTTCTGCCCCCTGTTCTGCATGGGGTTTTCTCCAGGTTTTCCATTTTCCTTCAGTAATTAAAGAAAAAATATACAAAACTGATATCGGTCAAAACATCCCAATGCTAACAAATATACCTGACGAATTACTCAATTATTTGACCAAGTAAGGACCACGGAGCGATGTATGGGCCTTAGCAGAGCAAGCAGAACACTGGGCGGCTAAAACGCAGCAAGTTGGCACAATGGGGAACACAAGTGGAGGGCATCTGCAAGTCGTCTCAGTCAGTTAACCCGTGGCACCCGAGTTGGTCCTGTGATCTGTTAGCAAGTTTTCAACACTCACTAAACTAGTTTTTTATTTCACCAGCTAAGGGTGACTGAGCTATTTCGCTTGTTTTCAGAAGCGACCATGCCACATATGATAGCTCAATGAGGAGGCTTACCACGTGGAAATGTATTGCAGCCAAATACTCTAAACGTGTGATGTTGATCCTAAATGTGGAGGGGAAAAACTGGAGGACCCAGAGAAAACTCCACGCGACCACTGGGAGAGTGAGAGACGCAAACTCAAAATATTCAGCAGGCATCAGGGTTGGGTTCGAACCCACAACCTCCTGTATACCAGGTGAGGTAGTTAACATCTCCAAGCCACCACGACTCTCCTGCAGGGTAAACACAAGCAGCATAATAATGATGATGATAATAATCATAATAATAAGTGGCTTATCACGTGGAAATGTATCGCAGCCAAATACTTTAAATGCACGAGGTTGGCCCTAAATGTGGAGGGTAAAACTGGAGGACCTGCAGAAAAATCCATGCCACCACCGGGATAGCATGCAAACTCCAAATGTGTCCTGCAGGCATTAGGGTCGGTTATTAAACCCACGGTCTCGTGTATAGCAGGCGAGGTAGTTAACATCTCCTAACCACCGGGGCACCCTCATCCACTATCCAGTCCCCACTTATAGTGTCCGATGGAGACAATGACGAGATATCAGCGTTTAAGGCGGACCCCAAGCCCAGTCCTCGCGATGGTGGTGGCGGCCACAAGCGACGTAATAATCACAATGATGATAATAAATATAATCACAATGATGATCATTTTTCGATTTAAAGCTTTCGTGACTGCAGGGATTCATCTTCTTGGTTCTTTCGGTAAAGTCACGTAGAAGGGAAGTAATAAAATAATAAAAATAAAACATAATAAAATTATTCTCACGACGTTTCGGCCACAACGCAAGTAACCGTCCTCAGGTGAAAACCAGGTCTGTCGAGGCGACAGCGTCTGAATGAAACAGCACACGCGCTTGGAGCATGTATATAAGCTGGGTTGGAAGGGGGGAAGAAAGGGGGAACATTGAAAAAAGAATATGCATATCAAGAGGAAATTAGCAAATTTATGGGAAATGCAGGTGTGTGATTAGTACTGCATATGCACACATGCATTTCCCATAAATATGCTAAATTCCTCTTGATATGCATATTCTTTTTTCAAGGCTCCCCCTTTCTTCCCCCCTTCCAACCCAGCTTATATACATGCTCCAAGCGCGTGTGCTGTTTCATTCAGACGCTGTCGCCTCGACAGACCTGGTTTTCACCTGAGGACGGCTACTTGCGTTGTGGCCGAAACGTCGTGAGAATTTTATTATGTTTTGTTTTTATTATTTTATTACCTCCCTTCTACGTGACTTTACCGAAAGAACCAAGAAAATGATGATAATAAATATAATGATCACAATGATGATAATAATGCTCACTGGTAGCGCAGGGGTTCTGCAGCAGGTTCCTGCTGAACGGGCCCTTCAGGTAGAAGGCCCTCCAGTCAAACGCGGGCGGCAGGGGCATCCTGGAGCAGCGGGCATCACTCCACTTGCCCTCGCGCCGGCACTTGAGCTTCCACAGGGCGCCCGAGTCGACGAGGCGGCGCCAGGCGGAGCACACAGCGCGGCAGTGCCGGCTCAGGTCGGCCTCCGGCACCCAGCTCAGGATCTCCAGCAGGACGTCGTCTGGGGCGGCCGACAGGTCGACGAGGAGCGGGAGGAGGCACGGCGTGGACATGTCCTCGGGGCTTGCGACGGACGGCCGCGTCGCGCTCTGACCCATTGGGTGTGCCAGTGCTACGCACTCCTGGGCGCAGCGGGAAGACGTTATTCGCTATTAACACCGGCGCTGCCACTCTTGTGTGCGCGTTGAACTGCTTTCGCAGCCGTACGTTGCGAACCGTGCCAATCCGAGGTGCGGGGGTGGGGGACAACAAACTAACACAAAAAAGCAGTTCTAAAGAAATTAGTTTTCAATTTAGTATAGTGGTGTCATGTAGTGTATAGTAGTGTAGTGTATAGTAGTGTAGTGTATAGTAGTGTAGTGTATAGTAGTGTAGTGTATAGTGTCCATAATACAAGGTTTTTGGATTAGATCTCTTAATATATAAATGTGTCGTTAAACTCACCACCACCCGACACAGCCAACTAGTAAGGGTTGTCACGTAAACAGAACGTGGCCAATTCGTTACAAGCACAGCACACCGGTGTGTTGGAGAGCCAAGCCACAACATTTACAATCTGAGTACGACGTTGCGCCAGTAATCATCAGGTGACAGCCAGATTAGTGGAGAAGTCCACCTGTTTCGTTCCTTATATAGGCATAGATGTGATATTGGTCGTGAAAGCCTACGTGTTAAACCAGTAGTGTAGTGCATAGTAGTGTTGTGTATAGTCGTAGAGTGTATAGAAGTGGTGTGTGTAGTAGTGTAGTGTATAGTCGTGTAGTGTATGTGGTGTAGTGTATAGTTGTGTAGTGTATAGTAGTGTAGTGTACAGTAGTCTTGTGTATAGTCGTGGAGTGTATAGTAGTGTTGTGTATAGCAGTGTAGTATATAAGTGTAGTGTATAAGAGAAGTTTTTAAATATATTTTCCCCCGGGCAACGCCGGGTACTTTTTGTCCCCCATAAAACCTTTAACAGACTGTTGGGGCAATGCTCTTCACGAACATCTATGAAGGGCCCGGCACGGCACACAAGGGGGTGGTGGCGGATGGGTGGCCAACACCACGCCTCAGACAGTGCTGATTATAAACTAAACCACACCTGCAACCAGGTGCTCATTTGAGGCCGAGTCGACCTAGGGGTTGATGGGGTCCAGAGGCTCACGAGCTGTTTGGATATTTGCCGTCGCCGGCGGTTATGTCGTGAGTTGCGCTACAGGTCACACCACACCAGGTGTGGGCCAAACCCGCGTGACCGGTCGATCAACGTGGCTAGAGAATGAGCCCAGCTTTAAAATAAAAAAATTATAGCTGCGTTTGATAATACAATTTTTTTGTTTATGTTCCGGTAATACGAATACAGTGGTACCTCGGTATACGTCGTTAATTCGTTCCAGAAGGTAGGACTTATACCGAAAATGACGTATACCAAATTAATTTTTCCCATAAGAAATAAAGGGAAAGGAAATAATCCGTTCCAGAGTATAAGAAATGATATTTTATATGGCATATTATACATTCATGGGGTTGTATAAATAATTTAGACACTACTTATTACTAAAATGCATAGATTAAAATAAATGCATAAATAATTAAAATAAAAAGTAACATCACTTTACCTTGCTGAGAGGAGTTGATAGCCTACGAGGATGGTGGTGAGGAAGGGGAGGAGAAGGATTAAAACTTCAGGAAGCTGAAATTGTGGGTTTTTTTCTCTTTTCTGTCTTTTTTCTTGACTTGAACCTGGTTGAGGCTCACCGGGTTTGAGTTTTACTAAAAACCTGTCCATTGAAGTTTGTTTTTGCCTTCTTCTAAGAATGTTCCTGAAGTGTGACATGGTCAGGTCATTCCACACAATACTGTTACGGCTTGTTAGAGCTGTAACAGTATTGTGTACGCGGGTACGCGGTGACTCATCCTGACTCGTACAACTTCTAGCAAGCGTGTCGTATCCCAAGCAAGACGTCGTATCCCAAGACATTTTTTTCTCGTCAAAACACGACGCATACCAAATTCGACGTATTCCAAAGCGGTCGTATACCGAGGTACCACTGTAATAATGTTGTATTCCTAGTGTTTGGAGAGAGAAGTAAAAGCGTTTTTGTCACGGCGGATGGGGTGAGGATGCTGGGGTTGGTGGTGGAAAAGTACCACAGACCTTCTGATGCTGCACGTAACACTACAGCCAGTAGACTACAAAGTAAAAGTTGAGTAAACACTGGGATAGGACAACAGGCCTGCTGATGCTGCTGGACGTGTAACACTTCATCCCTGCTGAGAATTTATCGTTTTCATTACTAATGTTGTGGATGTGAGCGAGGCGATTATAAGAGAGAGAGCTTGGAGAGATAGGGGATGTGGTGCCGATGTTATTGTGATGATTCTGTACTACAAAGACAAAGATCCCCCTGTACGTCTTAACAGACTGTTGGGGCAAGTGCTGTTAGCGAGCAGCACCTATGAAGGCCGGCAGGGCATACGAGGGGGTGGGTGGCCAACACCACGCCCGGCCGCCTTTGTCTCCCTAGTGGCGATGTTTACACACCGCACCAGGTACTCATTTGAGGTTGAGTCGACCTAGGGGAGGCCCGGGACCGGTTCAAATTATTGTCACTGGTGGTGGCCGTGAACAGGAATCGAACCCGGGTTAACCAGGTTCGTAGCGCAGCGCACTAATCGCTCCACCACCGCTCCCCACGTACACAACAACAACAACACCCGCCATTCGCCACTAAGTGGCGGTGACGTCACCACGACGCTCGTGTCAGGCTACGTGCACTTTGCGGCCACGTGCAGCGTCCAACGGCCGCTGGCAGGAGGTCACGGGGCAGAGCCAGCAGGTGCCACGGGTCGACTGACCGAGCGTGGTTCCTCACCTGGCGCAGCACCGCATGATGGGGGTGGTGATGGTGGCGGTGTTGGCGGGGAAGGCCTCTCAGATCCAGGCAGTGGAGGGAGACGAGAGGAGTGTGAGGGTGACGAGCGGGAGGGTGACGAGAGGAAGAGAGAGGAGAGTGGGTGAGGAGTGGGAGGGTGACGAGCGGAGTGGGTGACGAGAGGAAGGGAGCGTGAGGGTGACGAGCGGGAGGGTGACGAGTGTGAGGAGTGGGTGACGAGTGTGAGGGTGACGAGGGTGAGGGAGAGGAGTATGAGGGTGAGGAGTGTGAGGGAGAGGAGTGTGAGGGTGACGAGCGGAGTGGGTGACGAGTATCAGGGTGATGAGTGTGAGGGTGGTGAGGGTGAGGAGTGTGAGGGTGAGGAGTGGGTGACGAAGGAGATGCTGCGGATTACCACTGCTCGCAGGGCGCCGCCATCTCCGAGTCACGTGACGCGGGGGCGGAGTGTGGGTCACGTGACTTCACAGCGGTGGGGGGGGGGAAGTGATGACGGACCACGTGACGAGCGGCCCCCGTCAGGCGCTCCCTGTCACCTCCAGCCAGAGGCGGCCCCGAGGAATCGGGGCGACCGTCCCAGGCCCCGCGCTTGAGGGGGGGGGGGGGCATGGCGCGCGCCTCGTCGTCACGGGTGTCAGAAGATCCCTGGGTTTAGAAGTTTGAGTGTTCTTCTCGTGATCACGTGGGGATTTTTTCTCCGGATGCTCCGATTTTTAAATCCTTTATATTAAATTCGCTTGCTTGCTTGCTTGCGCGCTTACGACCGTGCAAATCTTTCAGTCGTTTTTTATTTAAATCCTTTATATTAAGTTCGCTTGCTTGCGCGCTTACGACCGTGCAAATCTTTCGGTCGTTTTTTAACCCACTTCCCGTGATCCAATCGAGCTGACATTTTCCACACAGACTCGTTGTGCGTGACAATTAATTTTAGTGAAAAAAAATTTGCAAAATTTTACACGTTCTACTTGAGTCAATAGAATTGTTATAACAACACAAATTTGTATTAATTTTCATTATTAACTATTTGATTATTTAAATTTACTGAGGTCACCTCTATTTATTTATTCCATGAAGGAGCATTTTGCTTCTCTATGGGAGAATGGAGAAGCATACATTTTGTAAATGTTTTGAATTATTGTTATTAAACATTTTGATTTTAATGATTCTACCCAGGCTTTTCATTCTGTGGAATGAATATGTAATTGTTATAATTGTACTCTCCATTTTGCTTCGTTCTACTACAAAGTTTAAAGTATGTTTTAATAGTTATAATTGCTTTTAATATTTTATAATTATAAGAGAATTTCAATATATTATGAACATCTCCAGTTTTAGTTAGACGTTGAATATTTTCAAGTGAATTTTATGCTCAATTTCAGCTTTCCAACGCCTCCTTAATAATACGTGTTTTCTCCTACAACATCAGAGTGCAGCGCCACATTAAATACGCACTACAATTACAATAGTTTAAAGCGATTTGAAGCATGTTTTATTTTTTTTTGGGGGGGGGAGGGGGTTAGAGCTTTGTGACGTCATATTTGAGGGGGTCTGACTTTTTGTGACGCCGTGTGACGAGGGGGGGAGGGGGTCAAAAATCGGCCAAAATCACGTGACGTCGTTTATGGACGGCCCCTTATGTGACCAAGTCGCTTCTGAAAAAAAAAGTTCATAGCTCATTGGGCTTTACCTGGTAACATATAAAAATAGTTTAGTTTTATTTGCATATGTTTAAAGGGATTTGTTTACCTTTCCTTTATGTTGCACCCCTATTGTGTTTGTGTTTGTTATAACGTTCTGACCCCCGTGCCCCTTACAGAGCATTTGTGAAAAAGGGCTTCATAGCTCATCTGATTCCTCCAGAATAAATATTCTGATTAGTAAAGTTTGTCACGTAACTAACCTTACCAATTGGCTGTTGTGGGGCGGTGGTGGGTTAACGACATATTTATATTCACGCGATCTAACCCCATATAACTTTTATTATGTACAATGGATTTTCCTGCAGTCCTCTGCTGCATATAACTGTAGCCCTATAGCAGCCTAAATAAATAAGTAAACTCGTTAAAAACTCAACATATTCGTCAAAAGGGCCTGAATCAGGGCCCTTGCCCTGATTCAGGCCCTTCAGGTAGAATCCGGCCTCGGTGTGTGTTGCAAGGGCCAAAACTTGGTCACAGCATCTGCGTCCAGGCGTTCCAGGATGTTATAGGTGGTGCACAGGAGTGATATCGGCCTATAACTTCCCAGGTCGTCGGTTGGCTTGCCCTTTTTTTGCTATGGCAATCACCATCGCCTCCCGCCATGCTTTTGGGATGCAACCGGTTTTCATGGTTTTTGTGTACAGGGTTGCCAGCCATTGGTGTCCCCTATGGCCTAAGTGATCGAGACATTCTGGGGTGGATACCATCTCTGCCGGCAGCCTTGCCTTTTTTCATTGCAGCCCTGACCCTCCGTAACTTCCTCTGTGCTGATGGCGGTGGGGTCTTGTGAAGAAATTAAGGCCATTTGTCTGGTGTAATTGGCGATGAATCTCTCACTTGATGTTTTTGTCTAGCTGTCCTTTTGTGTTCTCCACTAGTTTGGAGGCCATAGAGTTAGGCAGTACTCCGGTATTCTGTTGGATTAGCAGCACCCAGGCATTGTAGTAGGGCCCAGGCATGGCGGCTGGAGCGTGTGAAGTCCTTTAACGCACTCAATCCACCGCTGGAATCTGGCCCTGCTAGAGTCTAAGGACTAGCAGGGCCTTTGCAACCTGTGGGCTGCCCGGCTGGTTGCACTGTCGGAGCAGCTCCTGGGTCTCGTTTGTCCAGCAGGGAGTGGATTCTCTCTGGAAGCCTCTGGGGATGCACTTCTGGTCGGCTGCAGTAATGATGCCAACAAAACGGTGATATCATTCCGGTGTTGTGGGAATTCGACTCGCCACTCTCTAAACAGCCACCTTATGGCGATTCCAGTCAGCTTTGACCAGGTTTCACCTTGGTATTCGTTTTAACACAATCACGGGGATTTCAATTCCAATATGGGTGATGATGTGCCTATGTTGACTTTTGGGGAAGCTTGGGAGTATTGTGGGATGTGTGAAACATGCTCCCACTTTGATCTTTGTTAATGATGGTATGGTCTGGGTTGTAGACACGTTGCTGCGCGAGCAGAGTGTAAAGTTGCTCGCTCCTTGGGATCGACAACCAAGTGCAGATCTTCAGCGGACATTCAGTCGGTGAGGTCTTCGCCGTCGGCCTGATTCACTGCATAGCCCCACATAGTACGGTGGCTGTTAAAGTCACCAACTTATAGGACTGGGATTGGTGCACTTGGGACTGCTGGTTATGGCCATTTTGAATTAGGGGCTTTGTACAGGTTGGAGATGTGCAGCTCCCCAACTTGATGCTGGTGTTGTAGGTTGCTTCTTTTCAGTTGGTGAGAATGCGTAGAACTCTGTGATGGTGTTCTTCGCGTATAAGGCGAAGCCATATTTCGGGTGGTAGTGGCTCGTCATGAGGTTGCATCCATGGATGCGGTACCGACTGGCATGTAGGGCATCCAAGATATAAGTTTATTTGAGCATCAGGACATCAATGTTGTGTTCGCGAGCTACTCACACTTCGCCCGGGAGTGTCTCTCAATATTCAGTTGGAGGTTCATTGTCCCAGGGTCTATCTGGCGCTTTGCTTGTGTTGTTTCTCTGGAAACCGGGAGATCGATGATCGATGTTCAGTCGCCGCGTTGATGGCATTCGTTGTGATTTCTTACTGAACAAAGTGGGCCACGTGAAGACTGCTGCCATCTTCCACTCCATTTTGTGGTTATCACGTCTGAGAGTCAACACCACCACGTTGATGTCTGAGCTGGCAGCAATCACACAGATCTGATCAGGGTTGTGGCTGTATGCCGATCTAATAGTGGAAGTGTTTAAGAAGCACTTGGTGCCAAACCCACTTCTAATTATCTGGTCAGATCGCCGCGCAAGGAAAATGTTGTGTTGTGCACCCTACTCCAACCGACACAGCCAAATGAAGAAAGTTGTCATGTAAACAAACACGCCAATTTATCACTGCTTCAGTACCCTGGTACGTTGGAGAATCCACACACATTTAAGAATTGGGTTACTGATATTTCGCTGGTGGTTACCACCAGCATTGTCCAGTAGTTTCCAGAATTCTGTAAATATCCTGCAGTCTTGGGCCTTAATTACGTGGTGTGATGTCATCAATGTGCACTCAAAAGCATGAACAAATAGGTGCATTTGTTCATCACGTGACAAATTTACTTACAATATTTGGCAGGACCGGGTGGAGGAGGGTGTCCATCGCATGTTTTCCTCACACCATCTGGTCCAAATATTTATTATGAATAACAACTCGGGACGTCCCTCGACTTACAAACGTTCGGTTTACGAAATTTTCGCGTGTAACGCATTCTAGAAATTATATTGTGGATACTCGTCGATTAACAAAACGTAATTTCCGCGTGAACGAAATTTCACTACGGCACGTGCCGCAAGATCGTTAAACGAGAAGCCACCCGGGAGGCTGCGGCATCCATCCATCCGCGACAGCGTCACGGTGTCCCTGGAGCGCCATGGTAACGCCTCCCCATCGCCTTGCCAGTTATTCCAACATGCATCAAGACCTATTGGTGAGCTTCCTGAAAAGGCTAAACATTTTTTTTTATTAATTAGTATCTTTCAATAGTTTTAATATTTATGTTCTTTATTATATTCGTATTTTGAAAAGTGAAAAAGGTGAGGAGGTAACGAGGTGTCTTCAACCAGCAGTGGACTGTTCATGGCTAAGGTTTGTGATTTCATCCGGGTTATTTTTGTAAAACTGATCACAACCGCGGTATGTAAGTAACTACTATAAAAAATTAAACTAGTTTTTATTTTACCAGGTGAGGCCTACCGAGATATATAGCTCTTTTTCAGATGGGACCTGGCTATCACAAATGATAGCTCAACGAAGTGGCTCATCACGTGGAAATTTATTGCAGCCAAATACTCTTAACGCATGACATTGATTCTGGAGGGAAAAACCGGAGGAGCCGGAGAAAACCCACACGACCATGGGGGAAAAAAAGAGCCAGACGCAAACTCCAAATATACAGCAGCAGGCGTCAGGGTCTGGATGGAAACTCACGACCTCCTGCATACCA
This sequence comes from Lampetra fluviatilis, assembly GCF_964198595.1. Classification (NCBI taxonomy): domain Eukaryota; kingdom Metazoa; phylum Chordata; class Hyperoartia; order Petromyzontiformes; family Petromyzontidae; genus Lampetra; species Lampetra fluviatilis. The sequence continues at coordinate 1,449,372 of NC_136339.1, forward strand.
GGCGAGGGAATTAACATCTCGCCACCACGACACCTGTATGTACGTATGTACGTTGAAATTATTTCGTACAGTATGTAGCCAACCATGGGAAAAGCTATTCCAATTCATGAAATTTCGTTTCATGCGTGTTTTATTCGAGGGATACCTGCATTGGTTGCAAAAGGGCCCACAACGTGTCAAACAAAACCGTTGATGTTTGGCAGAGCAGTATAGTTCGAGGCTTGAGCCAAATTTCGGATGTTGCTGCTGACTCGCAATGCTCGACAGCAACTTGGCGTTTCACACAGCGCTCTGGATCGTTCGTGACGGGCAAGTTCTTGACGGGCACTCGTGAGAGCTGCACCCGAAGTGAATAGTTATGGTTTGGGTACAGGAATCAAACTGTTCACGAAACGCACACTGCACTGGCGACAGAGTTTGCTGGGCATGGTGCCAGAGTACACGCAAGGAAGAAATAAAGTGCAGATCCTCGAGTGCACCGTGTGTGGCAGCCTCAAGGGCAAAATATTCTTGTGAGCCGGCAAGTGATCAGTCACAGAGAGGGGAGGCGAGGATTTCATAAAATATGCCAGATGTAATTGCCATGGAAATATATTCCACATTGTGCAACAGAATGCGAATTTTAGGAGGGCAATCTGCAGGGAGCTTCGAGAAGGCGGGCCACACACAGGCCGTGTGCTGTAACAGCGGTGCGCTTCATGGCCACCCATTATGACATCATCATCATCATCATCCTCCTCAAACCTCGACGGCATGAGACTCGGGCTCCCTCCGGCGGCACCACCGCCTCGAGTGGCACCGGTACAGCACCACCATGAGGAGCCAGTAAACGGCGTACGCCACCGCACCGTATGCCAGCACGACCCGCTCGGACGCCAAACGGGCCGAGCGCGCCTCCTGCACCAGCGTGTAGCAGAGCCCCCCGGCCAGTGCCGCCCCCCACACGGACAGCGGCAAGAGGGGCACGTAGCTTCCGACGATCCTCCGGCGGCCCGAGGTGCCCCAGCCTCCCTCGGCAATGGTAAGAATGGCGAAGAGCTTGGCGGGAACGAGGCTGCTCACGTAGAGGACGGAGTAGAATGCGGTGAAGGCCATGACGAGGTTCCTGCGCAGCAGCGAGGCATAGAGGGCCCGGGCGAGTGCCACCACCTGGATGGCGACCATTACCCACACGATGTCCCACAGGCTGCCGCTGTAGAAGAGGCGCAGAGCCGTGGCGGCGACGAAAAAGGGGAAGATGCCGGCCACCAGGGACTCGTACGTCATCCATATGTGGTGCTTGTGCCACCACATGACGTTGTAGAGCCACTCACGGTGGTAAGACTTGGCCCAGCGCGTCTGCTGGTTGAGCCAGCGGAGGTACTGGGCGGGTGTCTCCGTGTGACAGCGTGCCCGGCTCGTGTACCTGGTGGCGGACGAGGAGGAGGAAGAGGAGGGAGGAGGAGGGAGCATGAGGAGGAGAGCACGCGTAATGTTACGTGTAACACATAGGCTTTCGCGACCAATATTATTCATAATAAAGGTTTTTGGGTTAGATCGCTTAAGTCTGGCAAATTGCCCGATGATGCTGGTTGATGTAATTACCAGCGAAACGTCGTACTCAGATTGTAAATGTTGTGGATTCACTCTTCAACACACCGGTGGGCTGAAGTAGTAACTATTTGGCGTTTTGTTTACATGACAAATCCCTTGCTGATGGCCGTGTCGGGTGGTGGAGGGTTTCGACACATTTATACTTACGCGATCTAACCCAAAAACCTTGATTACGAGTAATGTTCTGATTTGTTTTTATGACTTTCCAAAAGCCGCTGCTGTGAGGATGACCGGAGTTTGCGTGATGGTTTATGCTGCACGTGTGTGTTGAACTTCTTTTGCACCGTACGTAGCCAACCATGCTAATCGGAGGTGCGGGGGAAGGACAACAAACTAAACACAAAAATCTGTTTTAAATAAATGAGTTTGTCAATACAGATAATATTGGAAGGAATAGCGTTCCAGACGGCCGCAGAAGCGCATCTGAAAGCGCACGATGCGGTGACTGCCTTTGTTCATCGGTTAGTCAAAAGCCGCTGCCACGATAACCAGAGTTCGCATGGCGATAGTTTATGCCCCTTGGCGAGATCAGCATCATATTGGTTGCGGACCTTATAATGTATTCGTTCAGCAGCTGGACGCCAATGCAGTTCATCGAGCACTGGACTGACACAGTCGGATCTTGCAGTACCCCCCCTTCCCCAGGAAAGCCTTGCCGACTTTCAAGACTCATTTTGCGGAGGGTCCTGCCAGGTTTTCACAGTAGGGGGCTGTATCAGGGGCACAATGTGCGATTATATTTTTAAAACCAGATAGTTGTATACCATATATATACATTACAGGGAATACATCATGAACAATGCTAATGTGAATCATGTTTTCACTGCGACGTTAGCCTGCAGTTATCCCATGGGAGGGACAAATAACTGAGATGATGAGGGAATGCCGACTGTATCACCCTATACTCTACCGCTCAGCCGCGCAGCTCGCGAAAGCAGTTCGTCAACTGCTCAGAAACCGCGTAATAACAGTGCGCGTTCCGCCTTTTAACAGGATGCACGTTCCGCCTTACAACAGGATGTGTATTGCACGTTGTGCGAAAAGTGTTCCTGAGCAGGAGAACCGCGTTTCAGCCAAAATGCATCATGTGAACACGACGTGTCAAGCGAAGACTTCATACCGCACCGTACGAATCCTCCACCGTACGAATCCTCCAGTTTTGTTGCCAGATAGAAGGGTAAAAAACCAATTATCATATTTTTACTAGCAAATGAGGTTCCCATAGGGTCCCTACAACATCAGCATTCCCTACCCCCTCCACGCTGGCGTCAATCCCTGCGCCCTGACCGCTACACCTCTACCGCTCCCCCCACGCGCACACACGCGGAGACGGAGAGAGAGAAAGGAGACAGACGCAGGGGGTTGCCGCTGCGGTTCGCCTCGCCTCGTAGCGTAGCCCATGCTGAGAACCCGGTTGGTGAGGTGGCGGTCGTCCCCGAACGTGCAACGAGCGCCCAGGAACGTCTGGTTGTACCACGGTTCGACGAGCTGCTGCAATAGCGTGTTGCGGTAGAGGCCTGGTAGCGGTAGGGCGCCGGGCAGTGTTGGAGGTGGGGGGGGGGTCACACAAAGAAATTTCACGAGAATCGTTTTACTCTGTTCTGTGCTCGGCAGCAATGCGTTCACGAGCTGAATGCAAACGTCGGTCTGCAGGTACACGACAAGAGGGCGTTACGGTGACGAGGAGATGTTAACTACCTCGTCTGGTATACAGGAGGTTCGTGAGTTCGATCCCGACCCTGACGCCTGCTGTATACTTGGAGTTTGCGTGTCTCTCTCTCTTTCCACGTGGTGCTGTGGATTTTTCTCTCCGAGTTCTCCGTTTTTTTTCCCTCCACGCTTAGAATCGACATCACGCGTTCAGAGTATTTGGCTGCTGCTATCTTTCTTTCTATAAAAAAGTAAAAAATTGTGTGTGGGTTTGTGGCGGGGTTTGTGTGTGGGTTTGTGTGGTCGCGCACTTGGCTCTCCAACGGTGGGGTTTTACGTGAAAATAAAATAGCCAGGTATCACGCCGTAAGCCCCACGGTGAGCAAGCGCTATTCCTTGTTCACATCCGTCAACTTAAAATTTGTTTAATTAGTGATTTAGTGCGATTTTTGTGTGCTTCCCATTTATTTATTTATGATGCCTGCACGACCATACCAACTCACGCGCCTTTGGTGGGGGGGACGGCCCATGCCAAGTTGCACGCCTTTGGTGGGAGTGACGGGGGCATTTTCTTTCGCGTTACAAATGCTATAAAATACACTAAACGCTGATGTAAATTTTTCAGTGTGATGTCCCCCCCACCCCAATGCATGCAGTTATTACTATTATACAGTCGCTAGATGCTACCACTATAGGCCGTACATATTACTGCAGAGCGGCCGTGGAGATTGTGGCTGGGGGGTGGGGTAAGGGGTAGCAGCCCAGCCTGCCAAGGTGCCACCTCGGCTGGCTGGACAATCTCGGCGAGGCCGGAGGCTCTGCACCGGACTAGGCCTCACCACGCCACTCTGTCAGGTGAGTAGTTTGTGCTATAGAGTCCATAAATACTGCTCTAGAGTCAGCATGTACTACTGTAGTGATAGCAGGTACCACCACAGTCGGTATGCACTGCTGTAATCATGGCAGGTACCACCACAGTCAGTATGCACTGCTGTTAGATTTTTGAGAGTAGGTTTAGAATATTTTTTGGACCCGGGCAATGCCGGGTACTTCCTGCTAGTACGTGATAAGCCAATTCGTTGAGCTGTCATTTGTGATGGCCAGGTCGCTTCTGAAAAAGAGTTTTACAGTTCAGTGGGACCTTCCCTGGTAAAATAAAAAATACAGTAGACTCTCGATTATCCACGCTAATAATGGTAAGGACGGTCGCGGATTATAATTAAAAATTGTGGATAATCCAAACATACGATATCCATTTTCCGTGGATCTATATGCCAAAAACCACGAATATAGGTATAAATTATTTTGAAGTTAAGAAAATGGCACGAGGTTATATAGGCCTCGGCAGTAGGGGGGGAGAGAGAAGGGGGAAGGGGGCGGGGCAGAAAGTGGACCCCGCAGCAGCACCCGGGTCACTGGAGTAGAGATCGGAGAGACACAGAGAGTCTAAATGATCAAGTTCAAATCGGAGCAATCTTATTCTCTCTGAGATTAGAGCTAGGCTGGCCCTAAACACCATAGGGCCCGTTGCATCAGCATACCATAGCCAGTGAGCTGGAGCACATACACAAAGCCCTCAGGATGAACGGATATTCTGACCGTACAATCCGCAAAGCTGTCTCCCCAGCCATGGGGAGACAACCATCTGAGGATCCAACCAATACCATCACTTTGCCATACATAGCAGGGGTTACTAAAAATATTTCCAAAATCTTAAACAAACACAAGATCCAGGTTCGTTTCCACACAGTACATAAAATACGTGATTTGATTCCATCTGTAAAGGATGCGATTCCTGATATGCAATACCCGGGTGTATACAAACTGAGTTGTGGCTACGGCAACAGTTACATTGGGGAAACGAAACGACATGTCTCGGACCGCGTTCGCGAACACAAGGCAGATCTGAAACACGGTAGGACCAATACCTCTGCTGTTGCTGATCATTGTTTTAGTGCAGTGGGCTCACACGAAATTGACTTTTCCAAGACGAAGGTACTCTGCAAACCCACCGGCTATTATCAGAGATTTGTTCATGAAGCCATCCATACAAACTGAGCAATCATTGGAAGGACGTCATTAACCAGGTAAAGTCTTAACTGACTGTGATGTTTCCATCCTACCTGCCTATATCAGCTGTTATTTCCGACTTTGTGTGTCTTTCTCTCTCTGTGCATCTCTCACCGATCTCTATTCCAGTGACCCGGGTGCTGCCGCGGGGTCCACTTTGTGCACCGCCTCCTCCCCCTTCTCTCTCCCCCCCTGCAATCGACCTCACCAGTGCTGCTGCGGTGGTCCACTTTACTCCAGTGACCCGGGTGCTATTGCGGGGTCCACTTTCTGCCCCGCCTCCTCCTCCCTTCTCTCTCCCCCCTACTGCCGAGGCCTACTATATAACCTCGTGCCACGGCAGATCTTTCGCCTACTTCAAAAGTTTTTTCTTGCTGTGGTTGTCCCACCTGATGGCGATTGCTTGTGTTGCGATCGAAACATCGTGATCTATTATTTTTCTTTCTACCTACGTGACTTTACCGAAAGAATCAAAGAGTATGGGTTCCTGCAGTCACGAAAGCTTCAAATCAAGATTAAATACGTAAAGGTAACAATACTCACAATTGAGTTGTCACGCGTCTTTGCTTTCATGCCAGCCCCATCGGTCTAGGACTTTCTCAAAAGGGGTGGATCACGCAACGTTATGCTGCTCTATTGATATGATAGCCAGGGTTGCTGTTAATCGGGTTTGTCCGATATGTGGTTAAACCGCACGCGGATAATCGAGAGCCTTACTGCCATAGTACAAATTTTCATTGCCTGTAAACGACTACTTTAGCGCGTTGTTTACAATACGTGTTTTACGGATGCTGTTTTATTCCTCACTCTAATGCCATCGTGTTTTACGCCGTATCTGCATTACAATAAATATGGCAGATTTAAATTAGTATTTTTTTTTTGATAAAGTGTGCTATTTTGATGACAATCCATTTTTTACTTGTTTTTTTTAAGTTTTTCTCTTGCAATTATGATTTGCTATCACTTTTTTATTTGCTTATCTGCTATTGATTATTATTGATTTATTTTACTGTGACGTTGCGTATATCGGGGAAGCGGCGTTGTTTTTGTTGATGAAACCCGATTTAAGAAATTCTTGGCTCACAGGGTAATTCAAAATAAATTGAACTAAAACTGAGTTGTGGTTTTAAATTGGCAGCGCCACGCTGCCTTCTTTGCCTCCCCCACTCACCCAGGGGTCCGCTGATGCAGGACACGCAGTGGAAGTAGGACTGGCAGGCGCGCTCCACGTTGAAGGCCATCCAGTAGCGGAGACCGCTCAGGAAGCTGATAAACGACTCGGAGGCGTTGAGAACGCGCACGTCGCCGCCCGCAGCGCCCACGCCCGCGTCCGCGTCCAGCAGCCGTGCCAGCTCCGCCGTGGCGTCGCAGTGTAGCCTCGTGTCCGAGTCGCACACCTGTTACCAAACCGAATGGCACACCTGTTACTGAATGCATACACGTGTGTGGTGATGCTGTGTGTAGTAGTGATGCTATGTGTGATGCTGTGTAGTGAAGCTGTGTGTAGTGATGATGCGTATAGTAGTGATGCTGTGTGTAGTGATACTGTGTGTTTATGCTGAGTGATGAGGCTGTGTGTGTTGATGCTGTGTGTGTTGATGCTGTGTGTAGTGAAGCTGTGTGTAGTGGTGATACCGTGTGCAGTGGCGATGCCGTGCGTAGTGATGATGCCGTGTGTAGTGGCGATGCCGTGTGTAGTCGCGATGCCGCGTGTAGTGGTGATGCCGCCTGCTCACCTGCACGTAGTCGACGCTCGCGCCGAGCGCCCTGAACGCCGTGTACATCGCCTCCCGCTTGCCGCCCCACTGCTGCATGACGCAGACGCAGCGCGCGGAGCGCACCGCCTCCTCGAGCTCGCGCCGATCTGCCGCCTCCTCCTCCAACTCCGCGTCCCGGTCGGGGGCCCCCTCCGCGGCCGTGGTGGACCACTCGGGTCGCTGGTGCCGCGGCTCCGACGTGTGGTAGTTCCCACGCCACACTACGGTGCGCGCATCCTCCTCCGCCTCGTCGCAGAAGACCTCGCGGAAGAGCTCCATCATGTACGCGTCCTCGGCTCCGTTGCCGTCCACCACCATGACGACCTTCGGTTGTCGCGACGGGGGCAATGCGTAACGTTACTACTATGCATGGTATTGTTGGGATGGGGCGCCACGGCAGGCAGCTGTTAGGTACCTCCCCTGGTGTGCAGGAGGTCGTGGGTTTGATCCCGACCTTGACGCCTGCTGTATATTTGGAGTTTGCGGTGTTTCTCTCCCTGTGGTAGTGTGGATTTGTCTGCGGGTCTTTCGGTTATTATCCACCAAATTTAAAAACAATGTGCGTTTAGAGTACTATTTGGCTATTATAAACTAGCCTTTTGCCCGACCAAGGATGGGTGTATTACAGTAAATCTGAAACTTGCAAGCGAAAAGCAGACCGCGACGTGGTATTGCATCCATTCGTGTGCAATTTGTAAGGGCGCGGTGGCACGAACCTATTTCATTTTAAGGTTATAATCCCTTTTTCATCATGACGTCCTTTTTACTTCTATGTCTCAACAGCGTTACGGAGATCACGTTATGTGAGGGTTCTGCCTTTGTAGTAAGGGTTGTAAGTTGACGCCGAGGAGGGGGGAGGAGGCACCTCGCCCCCCCATGTGAAGTGACGTCACCCGCTAATTATTATTAATGGAGGGGGGTGTCCATTTGGAGGACGTCACCTGTTCGATGTGGAATGATGTCACATGCTCATGATTATTAATGAGGGGGGGGGGGTTCTCCATGCGGAGTGACATCACCCACTCATGATTTATAGTTTAGTTCTATACTTTCCAACAATTTACAAAAATACCGTGGCAACACCTGGGGGATTTTGCCACTGATCTCAGAGATGAGAGGTGTACGTGAGAATCGAGTGTGCGTGCGCGTGGCCAACCAACCTTGAGCTTGTCCCGTGGGTAGGACGAGTCCCGCACGGACACGAGGCACCCGCGCAGGTAGCCGGGGTCCTCCTGGAAGGCCGCGATGGCTATCGCCACGCTCCGCCGGGGCTCCCACGGCGTCCCGTCGCGGGCGCGCTCCGCCCGGCGCCACTCCAGGTAGGCGAAGCCGCTCTGCACGAGGGCGTGCGCCAGCAGGAAGGCGCCGTACAGACCCAGCGACACCAGCCGCTCGCCGTCCGACCACAGATCGGCGCCCTGCACGTAGGTCCACGTGAGGCCGCCCGCCACCAGCAGCGCGAAGAGGGCGGTGGCGATGCGGCGGCACAGCGGCGGTGGCACGGGTGGCGGCGATTCGACAGCCACGGCCATCGTGGGTTGTGGCAGCTGCTGCTGTGCTGTGATGAGTGGGGGGGGGACTAGCCCAGATCCCCCCCCTACCTGAGTACAGAGGGAGGAGGCCTCATAAGCAAGCGGACAATAGCAGTCAGGGGCGCAACGACCTCCTACAATGGGGGTTGGGGGGGATGGCAAGATCCGACTGTGGGCCCCCACTTCTTTCTCCGGACTCACTTTCGCTGCAATAGCTACGGATGGGTTTTAACCCCGTATAACAATAACTCTTTATGTATTAGTATTTTAGTTGCCGCACCGTGTATTGGGTTTCGAGGAAAATAGTCCTGAGTGAGAATTAATGTACGAAAGATATAACGGTAACAATCTTCACAATTGAGTTGTCCCACATCTTTGCTTTCATGCTCGGCCCTATCGGTCTAGGACTTCCTAAAAAAGGGGGTGGATCGCGCAATTTAATGCTGCTCTACTAATGTGATGAAGCCAGGATGCCTGCATCATCGGGCTCGGCCCATGGTAGACTGCATTTAATTTTGAATGAAATATTTTAAAATATTTTTTTTTCTTAACCTTGTTTTTGTACTTGTGTTTATCTGTGGATTTGGGCCCCCGTTGTAACTGACTGGGCCTCCTATGCATCGCATAACGCTGCCGCATACCCCAGAGATGTACCCCTGATTGTCGTAATAATAATGTCAACTTGTAAACTATAAACAATTTCTACTTTGCCAGGGTAATGTCCACACTGAGCTATATTGCTCTTTTTCAGGAGCGACCTGGCCATCACAAATGATAGCTCAAATGAGCGGCTCATCATCATGTGGAAATTTAGAGCAGGCAAATACTAGATCTGAAGCTTTCGTGACTGCAGGAATCCATACTCTTTGGTTCTTTCGGTAATTTGAGGGGAAAAACCGGAGGACCCGGAAGAAAATCCACGTGACCACGGGGAGAGAGCGAGAGACGCACGGACTCCCAATATACAGCAGCAGGCGTCAGGGTCGGCTTCGAACACACGACCTCCTGTATACCAGTCGAGAGGCGCAATGTCCCGTTCGCTTTCGTAGAGGAAAGAGAGGGGCGGTTCGGAGCCGCAAAGAGGAGCCACGCAAGACCAGGAGCGGGAAGGCAGCGGCAGCAGCAGCCACGCGGTGTTTGAGCCGGCGCTACCAACGATTGCCGAAGCTCTGTTGTCCTCTACTTGTGAAGGTGTTCTCGGCCAATTCGCGATGAGCGTTTATGAATTTAGGAGGAAACACTCTAACACTCTATCACTCTAACACTCTAACACTCTATCACTCTAACACTCAATCACTCTAACACTCAATCACTCTAACACTCTATCCCGTTGTTGGCGACTGTACCCCACTGTAACCCCCCCCCCCCCCCCTGGTCTGACACTGGTGAGACAAGGACATAAAGAAGGCTGTCCCTGGTGCAGGCCAGTCGGTTTAAAAGACAATGCGTTTATTATCAGAGCATGTTTTGTTTGCATGGTCACCGCAAGTACAGTCTATGGTTAATGCAGAACTTGGTTCTTTGCAAAAGGTTTCTATTTGGGACTTGATTTGGAGCTTTCGTGACTGCAGGAATTACTCTTTGGTTCTTTCTACGTGACTTTACCGAAACTACCAAACGGTGTATCTATTTGGTCTTTGAACATCTTAATACCTCCCGTTTTATTTCCAGTAAGGGTCAACCCTATTCTTATTGTATCCAGTGCCGGATTAAGCTAGTGCGGGGCCTGTAGCATATGTTATAAAAGGGGCCCTAAATAAAAAAACACAAATATTAAAACACACATTTTTTACTTGCACAGTAAAGTCATTGTATTTTTTCATTTTCTATACAGCCAGATAATACAACAAATCGCTAACCTTAAACACCCAGTCGTTCATCAAAGCTGAAGGCAGTATAGTACTATTATAACAGAGCAAGTGCAGAATCACTAAACCGGAATTGATAGCTTGAAAGCATTTCGCGCGGGGCCCTTGAAAGTGTGGGGCCCGTAGCATATGTAGCTACTTTTGCTACTTGGATAATCCGGCACTGAGTATATCCTCCTTGCCTGGCCAAACGTGGTTCTGAGAAATAAATGTATGAATTTTGAACATCATCAATATTTTTTACCGATTGTCCATGTGAGGTTTGTCCTAACTAGCTAAGTAACTGCAAGCAAATAGAAAAAAAATCAACGGACGCCCCACGCGCGTGACGTGATGTGTTCACGCTCGCTGGTTACTCTTGGAAACCAACATTGTTTACGATCAATGAGTTTAGGTCAGCAGTTCTTAACCTTTACGACGGCGTTTACCCCCTTTGCTTCTCAATCGTTAAGAAATGTACGATAGTAATAGGTTTTTACCCTTTTAACTGGTACAAAATCTGACACCTTTATACAAGGCATCATGTTTGCAATAACCTCAACACAAGAAGTCAAAATGCAAACAAAAAGAAACAACTCTGATGATGATAATGATATGCACTGTCCTTGAAGTTGATTGGTCCACACCCGAGACAGCTTTCTTTAGAGCCTAGTCTCCATTGGTGTTGGACCAGATGACGCCAAAAGGCGTACAACTTAAAGACAGCTCACTATCAGAGTATTGAGAGCTCGGGGTAAGCATTTAAAAACCTATTACTATATTTTGCCACTGGTAAAGGAGATCTCATAGTGAAATGTACAATGTTTATAAAATACATAAGAGGTTTGATGAAACAAAGGAAGTTGTAACTTACGTGCCCGCGGCTTTATTTGTGTTTAAGATTATTTACATTGTAAAAAAATCTGGCAATGCCTTTCACACCAGATTAAGAAGAACCACTGGTCAAGGTTACCACACGGATTAATACTCTATCATTGTGCGTATTCATACACGATCATTCACCAATGACTCTCACGTAGGATATAATTCCACGCATTTAAAAATCAACTCACCGACCACCTCCTGGGACATTGCCACGTGTACCCCCAGGGGCCCGCATACCCCCGGCTGAGAACCACCGCTCTGTCCCCACACAGACGGGACAGGTGGGAGTCAACATTGTTGCTGTACCGCCATCTCGTGGCGAGCCAGGGGTATAGGGGCCATCCATTTAATACGTACGCATGGAGGCGGGAGGGGGGTTAACAAAATGCGTACGCATGGAGGCGGGAGGGGGGTTAACAAAATGCGTACGCTTGCGTATGGGGGTCTACTGACAATGCACGTACGCATAGGAAACGGGGTGGGGGGGGGTGAAGCTTCGATAATGATGCAGCCGGCGGTGGACTATCTATTTGCTTAAACACATTAATATTTTTAATCATTGATCATTTCTGCGTGGATTAAATATCGGCCGTTCTATAGGATTCGGGGGGGGGCGGGGGTGCGTCAAGCGTACGTACGAAAGGAGTTCCACAGCCCATCTGTGTGGTGATCCACCTGCCTCCACAGTGCTGGGTTACGTGCCCCGTGCGTAGACTGCAGCGTGCGCACCCTCCTCTGGCGCGTGTCGTGACGGGGTCGGTGGGAGACACGAGAGGATGAGACCGGGAGACTGGGGTGACATCGGAGCTGACACATTGGAGGAGACATGACAAGGAGACACTGGGAGACACCGCCGTGTCTGAGATATCACAATCCATCTCAATCCGGCACATAAACTGGTCTGATCGCTCCATCTCTGCGGTGGTTGTCCTGCTGGGTATGTTCTCGCCATCCACTGTTATTCTCTTACCAATCCCATTCATCACCCAAATATCACCCAAATGTGGTCAGGTCCTGACATTTCCATGTCAGGGCTCTATGACACATTCGACCACAATTGGGTCGTGACATAGCCAACAAGGTGACGTGTAGCGGAGTATTGACAAGGCTCGATTATTGCAACTCACTACTCTACGGGATGTCTGGCAAAAACATTACCAAGCTGCAGCGTGGGCAACATTCTTTGGCACGTGTCGTGACGGGGTCTGCAAGATCCAACCGTGTCCATCCAGTGCTAACTGAGCTGCATTGGCTTCACGTTGCCGAACGAATACATTCTAATGTCGCACTCATTACACACAAAGTGCTTACTTAATTTGGAGCTTTCGTGACTGCTGGAATTACTCTTTGGTTCTTTCGGCAAAGTCACGTATAAAGATAAAATAATAAATTGAATACTAGCATACGACGTTTCGATTGCAACACAAGCAATCATCATCAGGTATAAATGAAATAGAAACACAAATCTAGTATACTTAGAAATGTAATGTAATACAACACAAAGTACTTGCCACAAATGAACCACCAATACCTCGCTGCTGATTTCGTCAAGGAGCATAAACCACCACGCAAACTCCGGTCATCCTCGCAACAGCAGCAGCAGCGCCTTTTGGTGAGCGATCTACCATAGAAAGTGGTCACCGCACTGCGCAGCGCTTTGAAATGCGCTTCTGTGGCCGTCTGGAACGCTCTTCCTTCCAATATTTGGAAGCCACTGGAGCTACGCACTTTTAAATCATCATCTCGGTTGAAAACGTATTTCTTTCGAACTGCTTTTTGTTATTAGTTTGTTGCCCTTTGATTAACATGGTTGGCTCGGTACAGTGCGACAGACGTTCACCATACACGTACATACGTATCATGTATGTTGATTACCCTATGAATAACCCAATGGTGGGAATAACCCAACCATAATGATTACCCTTTGTAATTTACATGAATACATTAACCCCCCCCCCTCTGGTCCTCGCACCTGATTGGCTCGCAAGTGATGGCATCAGTATTTACCCCCTATCTATTTAAGATCCAAACAGGTGGAGGCTTTCTCCACAATCCTCTGGCTGTCGCCTGATGATGCTCGTTGTTGTTGTTATATTTAACGGCGAAACGTCACGGTTACTCGAATTGTAAATGTTCTAGTGGGTTTAACTCTCCAACACACAACCGATGAGCTGTACAAGTGTAGTGTAATAATTCACAGACACTAGTAGGAGGTACTCTCTCTCTTTATTCCGGCCCTCACAGCCTTAGGGGATAACTTAATACCGGGTCGGGACAGCCAACACGCTTCTAGACCCGCAACTTGAAGAGGGCGAAGATCACGACGACGACGGCATGACGAGTTCCGTTCCAGATCGCAGCAGCCCCGACTCCGAGTTGGAGCTCGCCTTATATCCTGCCCAGCGTGGCCAGGCTCCGCCCTCGGCCCCGCACACCTCTGGATCCCCCAGAGGGCTCCGTACCTTGCCCACAGATCCAACTGGTAGAATGGGCTGTTACCCCTAATTCCATTGTCTACCAATGTCCCAGCGGTACGCGCCACGGTGACTCGTTCAATGTCACTACACTAGAAACGAATCGGCCACGTTTTGTTTATGTAACAAGTCTGACTAATTGGCTGTTTTGGGTGGTGACCGGTTTAACGACACATTTATATTTACGAGATCTAACCCCCCCCCCCCCCCAAAAAAAACCCCCTCTTATGGATACACGTACACACGTAGACGTCACCTTCCCATCACTCGTCAATTCAAACCGAAACGCTTCTATGCACAGACGTCTCTGTAATCCGATGCGAGCAATTGTGCAACCGGTTGCTCCATAATAGAGACACGCGCAACTCTGTTTTGTTGTTGTTGCAAGGAACAATATAAACTGGTCAAAGACCCCGGGGCCGGCCCAGGACACGCTGGCGGGATTACGTCGCTCGGCTGGCCTGGGAACGCCTAGAGTCTGTGTATCAGAGTGGTGTGTATAGTCTTGTATAGTGTAGTGTATAGTAGTTTGTTTAACATGTAGGCTTTCGTGACCAATGTCATCCATAATACAGGTTATTTGGGTTAGACCCTTACTAATTGACACAGCCAATTAGTAAGGGTTGTCACGTAAACAGAACATACCAATTCATCACTAGTACAGCACTAGTGTATAGCGTAGTGTATAGTGTAGTGTATAGTGTAGTGTAAAGTGTAGTGTATAGTGTAGTATACACGACATTTACAATCTGAGTACGACGTTTCGCCAGTAATAAAACTAGCTTCATCAGGCGACAGCCAGATTTGTGGAGAAGTCCACCTGTTTCGTTCCTTATATAGAGGCGTAGATGTGGTGACAACATTTGTGCACTCTTCTTGCGCAAAGTGGGGGGGGGGGGATTAATGAATCAACGTATTTAGTGTATATAGTAGTGCATAGTGTTACTGTAGTGTATAGTGTATAATAGTGTATAGTAGTCTAGTAGTGTACAATACTGTAGTGCTGGAGTCTGCGTATAGTAGTGTAGTGTATAGTAGTATAGTGTATAGTAGTGTATAGTGTTGTAGTGTATAATAGTCTAGTGTATAGTGTAGTGGTGTATAGTAGTGTATAGTGTAGTAGTGTATAGTAGTGTATAGTGTAGTAGTGTATAGTAGTGTATAGTGTAGTAGTGCATCGTAGTGTCTAGTAGTGTATAGTGTAGTAGTGTATAGTGTAGTAGTGTATAGTGTAGTAGTGTATAGTCAAGTGGTGTACAGTGTAGTAGTGTATAGTAGTGTATAGTGTAGTAGTGTATAGTAGTGTATAGTGTAGTAGTGTATAGTAGTGTATAGTGTAGTAGTGTATAGTAGTGTATAGTAGTGTATAGTGTAGTAGTGTATAGTGTTGTAGTGTATAGTGTAGTAGTGTATAGTGTAGTGTATAGTGTAGTAGTGTATAGGAGTGTATAGTGTAGTAGTGTATAGTGTAGTGTATAGTGTAGTAGTGTATAGTAGTGTATAGTAGTGTATAGTGTAGTAGTGTATAGTGGCATAGTGTATAGTGTAGTGTATAGTGTAGTAGTGTATAGTGTAGTAGTGTATAGTGTCATAGTTTAGTAGTGTATAGTGTAGTGTATAGTGTAGTAGTGTATGGTAGTGTATAATGTATAGTAGTGTATAGTGTAGTATTGTATAGTAGTGTATAGTGTATAGTAGTGTTTAGTGTAGTGTATAGTGTATAGTAGTGTATAGTGTGGTAGTGTGTAGTAGTGTATAGTATAGTAGTGTATAGTGTAATGTATAGTGTATAGTAGTGTATTGTATAGTGTATAGTGGTGTATAGTGTATAGTAGTGTATAGTGTAGTAGTGTATAGTGTAGTAGTGTATAGTAGTGTATAGTGTAGGAGTGTATAGTAGTGTATAGTGTAGTGTATAGTAGTGTATAGTGTATGGTAGTGTATAGTGTAGTAGTGTATAGTGTATAGTAGTGTATAGTGTAGTGTATAGTGTAAAGTAGTGTTTAGTGTAGTGTATAGTAGTGTATAGTGTAGTAGTGTATAGTAGTGTATAGTAGTGTATAGTAGTGTATAGTAGTGTATAGTGTCGTAGTGTATAGTGTAGTAGTGTATAGTGTAGTAGTGTATAGAGTAGTAGTGCATAGTGTAGTAGTGTATAGTGTAGTAGTGTATAGTGTAGTAGTGTATAGTGTAGTAGTGTATAGTGTAGTAGTGTATAGTGTAGTAGTGTATAGTGTAGTAGTGTATAGTGTAGTAGTGTATAGTGTAGTAGTGTATAGTGTAGTAGTGTATAGTATAGTAGTGTATAGTGTAGTAGTGTATAGTGTAGTAGTGTATAGTATAGTAGTGTATAGTGTCGTAGTGTATAGTGTATAGTGTAGTAGTGTATAGTGTAGTAGTGTATAGTGTAGTAGTGTATAGTGTAGTAGTGTATAGTGTAGTAGTGTATAGTGTAGTAGTGTATAGTGTAGTAGTGTATAGTATAGTAGTGTATAGTGTAGTAGTGTATAGTGTAGTAGTGTATAGTGTAGTGTATAGTGTAGTAGTGTATAGTGTAGTAGTGTATAGTATAGTAGTGTATAGTGTAGTAGTGTATAGTGTAGTAGTGTATAGTATAGTAGTGTATAGTGTCGTAGTGTATAGTGTAGTAGTGTATAGTGTAGTAGTATATAGTGTAGCAGTGTATAGTGTAGTGTATAGTGTAGTATAGTAGTGTATAGTGTAGTAGTGTATAGTGTAGTAGTGTATAGTGTAGTAGTGTATAGTATAGTAGTGTAGTAGTGTATAGTGTAGTAGTGTATAGTGTAGTAGTGTATAGTGTAGTAGTGTATAGTGTAGTAGTGTATAGTATAGTAGTGTATAGTGTATAGTAGTGTATAGTGTAGTAGTGTATAGTGTAGTAGTGTATAGTGTAGTAGTGTATAGTATAGTAGTGTATAGTATAGTAGTGTATAGTATAGTAGTGTAGTAGTGTATAGTGTAGTAGTGTATAGTGTAGTAGTGTATAGTATAGTAGTGTATAGTATAGTAGTGTATAGTATAGTAGTGTATAGTGTATAGTAGTGTATAGTGTGGTAGTGCTGGAGTCTGTAGCCAGGGAAAGCGAGGTGTGGACCGCCACCACTCAACGCGCTGCCGCCGCGACCCTCGTCAGGACAAGCGGATTCGAACGAACGATTTCCCTCCACACTTCCCATATCTGTCTCTACGCGTCAAAAAGCGGCTATTTTTACCCGCGCGCGACCTGCCCTCTGGGTGTGCACAACACCGCCAAAATTTGGTTTAACACAAACAAAAACATAGGACTGGCTATAACATTGAATGTCGAAACTAATCATTGCCTGTACAAACGCGTTGTGTGAACACGCGTGAAGCCACGACTCACCATACTCATCTGTCAGATTCATCAGCATTGGTTCAACGCAAGGCTGCTCACTGCTGCTGCTGATGAGACCCTGAATGTCGAAACCTCCCCACCCCCGGGGCTTACCTTGAGTTCAGGGCTCCACGTGTTCTCTCTTCACATCCCACGAGCTGCGCGAATTTTAATTTATTTTGGTGCTAATTCCGCTGCCTTCGGTTCAGCATCGCTCAACTCCCAACGTCAAGGGGAGCTCGTGGCGGTGACAATCTTGAGGCGGAAATCTCGTGAGGTCATTGCTCGCCTGTGTTACGCGGATGGAACACCCGAAACCAATTTCTATTCCGCTCGTCCGAATGGTGACAACAATCCACACGGCGCCTGCACAAGGAGCCTACTGCGTTCGCAGCAGCAGCATACATCTGTTCCGTAGCTTGATGCCAAGACGGAGGAGGTCTGCTGCTGGCCACGACGAAGAGGGCTTCAGGCGAGAGAGAGGGAGGGAGAGTTCGCGTCGTTTTTCTCTTCCTCCTCCGTTGAAGGAGTGCCGACTTCACGGTGATTGTCCTCTACGGTCCATTGTTTGTGTCACGTGGCCACAATCGCACGACCGTGGATTGCATCTTGAATGCCCCGTTCGCGAAGGAGCTGTGTGACGTCCTGATGATGATGATGTGCTTGATGGTTACACCACCAGCAACAGCTGAGTGCCGAGCGCTCTGCGTGCTAAAGGCTATCAGCAGGAGGATCAGCGCCATTATAATAATTGTGGTCTCTGCGTCACAGAGGGGCGAACGGACGACCATGAAGCCATTGTCCGCGAAGATAAAGCGCCACGTCGCGTGGGATGGAAGCTGCGTAGATCATTGGCACGCGTCACAAACAACTCCACTGCGTTCCGCCGGTGATACCGCGGGCGCCCCGGGTCAGAAGTGTCAAAGCGATGACTTCCTGCTGCTCGACTGAGCAAGCGAGCGAGGCATTGGTGCTCATGCTCATGCACCAATGCCGCTGTAGCGAGATGTTAACTCCATCGCGTGGTGGGCAGGCTCCGTGGGTTCGATCCCCGACCCTGGCGTCTGCTGTAAATGTGGAGTTTGCGTGTCTCTCTCTCCGTGGTGCTGTGGATTTTTCTCTGGGTCCTTCGGGGTTTTCCTCCGCAACTTGGAAACACGCCTTTAGAGTATTTAGCTGCTATACATTTCCTCATGATAAGCCACTTTTTTGAGTTATCACTTGTGATAGCAAGGTCGCTTCTGAAAAGAGCCACATAGCTCAGACAAAAATATGTTTTATGATGTCTCGTTTACAGTCCTGCAGAGCCAGTGGTGGAAATTCTACATTGCAATAGCGGGAGAGGCAAGTCTATCCACAGGGCTACCACTGGTGACTTTCCCTTCCCACACACAGAGTGGCACTCGTTTTTATCGACCCTGAAGAGGGGTGTTGATGATTGGCTGAGTTAACCCAAGCCCCAACCCGGATTTGAACTCACAACCTTACTATTGCGAGTCGCTCGTTCTACTGCTGATCTTCTGGGGTGAATACAATGAATGCAGCACCACTTTGGGTGGAAGTCGCTGGTTGTCCTATGAATAAACACGCCCCCGCCATGACAATGTGGAAATTCCAACGTTGGTTCAGGGCTGTAAACGGGACATGAGCACCAATGTCTCGTTTCTCGTTTGAGCCAGAAATCACGGTGCCTTATTTTTATTTGTTCAACAATATTTATGGCCTGGCTCGACTTTCTGGGTCTCATCAGCAAAGCGTGTCTGACGAGATGTATGTATGGGGAGAAGTAGTGGAGTAATCAAAGCACAAAGACTCGCCTTTATCTCGCCAGTGGCGATGTTTACACACCACACCAAGTACTAAGTTAAGGCTGAGTCGACCTAGGGGAGGCCGGTTAACGATTAAGATAATAAATTTTGATTTAAAGCTTTCGTGACTGCAGGGATTCATATTCTTGGTTATTTCGAAAGAACCAAGAATATGGTTAAGATAATAGTTACTGGTATTGGCCGTGAGCGGGTCGCCGGGTTCGTAGCGCAGCGTAGCGCTGACCGCTACACCGCGATCGCTCCCCACGCAGTGATTAGGGCGCTGTGCTCCGAACTCCCGGCGACCCAAGTTCGATTCCCGCTCACGACCAATAAAAAGTGAACCGGTCCTTGGCGACCTCCCCTAGGTAGCCTTACTGGGTGCGGTGCGGAAAACACCAGCACTGGGGAGACAAAGGCGGCCGGGCGTGGTGTTTGCCGTAGCCGGCCTTAAATAGGTGCCACTCGCTAACAGCCACTTGCCCGAACAGTCTGTCACTGTCAATAGGCTATACGGGGGAACCCCATTGTCTTTGTGAAGGTGTAGGGGTGGGGGAGCCCTCCCCGTTCGTTGCCTTTCTGGCGTGGCACAATCGCGCAGGTGCCGCCCGCTCGATCACAATCACGGAGACGCCGACTCGTCACAATGCCATCGCCGACTCGTCACAATGCAATTGCGGCAGCGCGCAATTGAGCTGCAGGGCATTGTCCACGCGGCACTTTGTGGTGTTGTTGATGGTGGTGGTGTTGTTGTTTGTGTTGTTGGTGGTGGTGTTGGTGGTGGCGTTGGTGGTGTTGTTGGTGGTGTTGTTGTTGGTGGTGTTGTTGATGGTGGTGGTGTTGGTGGTGTTGGTGGTGTGGGTGGTGCCGGTGGTGTTGTTGGTGTTGTTGTTGTTGGTGGTAATGTTGTTGGTGGTGATGTCGGTGTTGTTGGTGGTGGTGTTGGTGGTGTCGGTGGTGGTGCTGGTGGTGGCCCGGGTGTGCCACGGGGACTATGGTACCGAGATGCGGGCGTTGTGTGTGGGTCGGTGACGGGGTATCCAGCGGTATCGCGTTTCACCGCCCGCTCGTTTCAGAGTCTCGCGGTTCAATTCCAGCGTGCCGCCCCCGGTTAATACCGCGTGTGCATATGTATCTCCTGTAAATATGCCGTGTCTGTTTCACTCGCGGCAAATGTTAAAGATGATCCGGCGGTCATTCGAAACGAGCTGGGCTAGTTGTGTGGTGCCTGCGTTACGGTCCACATTTTTTTTTAAAGAATGCGACAATTTGTCTGCATGTCGATGATCCAGGAACGTCACCAGGCCAATGCGCGCCATCTCCTTCGTGAACCAGAAACTCTGAAGAGGCAGGCCACGGTCGCACGACTGTGGCCGTGCAACCCAAACTAGAGGACCGAGCGCATCGCAAAAAATAATAACTGCGCTCCTTCGATGGAGGAGGAATTAGCGACACTCCGCGAACGAACTCCATCTCCTCTCTCTCACCTGAAGTCCCTCTTCGTCGTGGCCAGCAGCTCACCTCCTCCACATTGGCATCGAGCTACGGAACAGATTTATGCTGCTGCGGCGACCATCGTACGCACGAACGCAGACCGTAGCTCCTTGTGCAGGCGCCGCGTGGATTGTGGCCCGCGGAGGCATCGCGGGGGGACCGCGAGAGGTTCCCGACAGCGTGGGTGGGTGTGGGTGGGGGAAAAGGCCTTCACTCAACAGTGGATCGATCATGGCTGACGACGACAACGAGGCGATTATGGGATTTACTCGAGCTCAAGTCAACGGTGATTGTGGCCAGGGTGAGGCTCACGCAGCCCGGGGCAATGACACCGATGTGATGAGCACTGCGTGCGTTCATTGTCACTCAGCGGCGTCTCGTTCATTGTTCGCGCGTGTTGGAGAGCGATCCACTCGCGTTTTAACATTTTGGTAGTTCCGACGTCTCCGCTGGTAGTTACAGCCAGTGGTGGGAATGGGCCGGAACGCCGTGGTGGGCGTGAACATTGGAAATCATGTGACTGGGTTCTGGAAAGGAGTTAAGCATTCAACCTTTTTTTATTATTTGTTTGACCACAGATCAACAGGACTCCCCTAGACTAACATAGAGACCCACAGACACGCTCTGAGATCCACGGACACCCTCAGAGACCCACAGACACACACAGAGACCCGAAGACACGCATAGAAACCGCGAGGCTACGAATTCCGGGTGAATTACGGTTAGGGAAAGGGATCTGGAAGATGAACGTGAGTGTCTTAGCGGATGAGAAGGTGACAAGGGCTTTCATCAAACGCTACGAAGAATGGAGAAGCCTACAGTGCTGCTTTAGCACTATGGCGGAATGGTGGGAAATGGTCAAAAGCCGGACCAAGGGATTTTTTCAGGCACACAGCAAAAGGATGAGTGTCAGAAATGAGTTGAGGGGCCTGCATGATCAGCTAGAGAAGGTGTATCGGCTGCAGGAACTGGGTTTCCCAGTGATGGACGAAGTAAGACATCTAAACGATAAAATCTCCTTGTTGCTTGAAAGATGGGTGGCAGAGCTCGTTTTTAGGGCACGGGTTAGGACAGTAGAGGAGGGGGAAAAGCGCACGCAATTATTTTAAAAAAAGTGTAGAAAGCCGGAAAGCATAATCCATGAGCTAGCCAGCCCTAGTCTGGGCAGACTGACGCAGACAGAAGGCATCGTTGAGGTGGACCTGTATGGACATAAGACATCGGAGGCAGAAGCCCGGGATTTCCTTCTTGGAGAAATTAAACAGAAGGTCATGGCTCCTGATGAGATGAATAAGCAAATTCAAATGGAGGAACTGGATGAGGCGGTGAGAGGTCTACGTTTGTACAAGACACGAGGGAATGACGGAATACCGGCCGATTTTTAAGTTAAATTCCGGGACACCATCAAGCATGACTTGTTACAACTGTACAGGGAAATTTTGGCGGAGGGTCCAGTACCAGAGTCCAAAGTTTGGGGTAATATCTCTTATATATAAGGGGAAGGGGGCCGAAGCGACCTTGGGAGCTGGTGCCCAATCACCCTGCTAAATACGGACTGTAAGATTATTTGGTTCTTTCGGTTAAGTCACGTCTAAAGATAAAATAATAAATTAAATTAAATAATAGAATACGACGTTTCGATTGCAACACAAGCAATCATCATCAGGTATAATGAAATAGCGACATAAAATCTAACCAGAAAACTATAGACAGACATATTAGCAGACAGATATTACCAATATACATAGCGAGAGCAACACAGGTAACAGAGAGGGGTGATCGTCTCTGTGTGGTGGCCTTAAATAGACAGAGGGGGGCGGAGGCAGAGAGAGGGAGGGGGGTTAGAGAAAAAATTTGCATATCAATTGGTGCTGCAAGAACGATTTTTTATCTTTAGACGTGACTTAACCGAAAGAACCAAATAATAATTCCTGCAGTCACGAAAGTTCTAAAATTAAGATTGGACTGTAAGATATTAGCCAAATCCATCGCAGAACGACTAGGGAAAGTGGTAGAAGAACTAATACATGTAGACCAGACATGTGCGGTCCCAGGTAGGCATATTTTAGACAATCTTATCTTACTAAGGGAGGTCCTAGAGACCATGTTAGATGGGGGAAGACCACTGGGGCTCATTAGTTTAGACCAGGAGAAGGCTTTCGACCGCATATAGCATGATTATTTGTTTTCGGTGTCCGCACACATGGGGATAGGAGAGCGTTATGTGGGTGGGTGAAAGAGTGAAAAAGCTATAAAGTATCTCTCTAGCAGGCTTTTGATAAACGGGGTCCTTTCTGAAGAAATCCCAGTTAGATCGGACGTGAGACAGGGGTGCCCCATGTCGCCAATCCTATTTGTCAAGTGCATGGAACCGTTTGCCCAGGTGGTCAGAGCCAATCAGAGAATTCGAGGAGTGCACATCCCGGGGTGTAAAGAACAGGCATAGATAGCAATGTATATGGATGATGTTGTGGTGTTCTACAGGGATGTCTCCTCGGTTTGGGAGGTACTGGAACTTGCACGACTTTTTCATTTGGCCTCAGGATCAAGGGTTAATCTGGGTAAGAGCGAGATGATGATTTTTGGAGACCCTAGGTTTTTTGAAGGTCGGCCCATACCACTGAGAGTGAAGGAAGAAGGGATTAAGATCCTGGGGGTTACCTATCGACAGGAATCTGCAAAAAAGAACTGGAAGGAAAAAATAAAGGCAGTGAAGGGCAGGCTGGCCAGGTGGACTACCAGAAGCCTCACCATGGAAGGGAGGATATTGATGTTGAAGGTAGAAATGCTTCCTACGCTCAACTACCTGGCGCACATCTTCCCGCCAGGCGCAAAAATGTTGCATTGTTTGGAGACATTGTTTTTCGAGTTCATTTGGGGAGGCGGGATGGACCAGGTGAAGAGGGAGACCGTGCACAAACACCCTGCGAACTGTGGGAGGGGAGCCCCTAACGTCGTGCGTACCCTGACTACGATTTTTGTTTGACGCTCCGCTTATTTTTTCAGATGGGTCCCAGGCAAAGGCCTAATTTTTTACAGTTTCGGCTGGCATGGCTCCTTCATAGATTAGGGATGGCTCCATTGCCTCGCGGAAAGCCCCTCACCTGGACGCAAGGGTGGCTATGTGCCGCGGTAAACAAGTATATTGCAGAATACACGCTGACCCTGGTAAGGGAGTCATGGCACCCACGGAGTGTCCTTGTCGAGATTGGCAAAAGGGAAACTTGCGCAGAGGTACCAGGCACACGGAGTGCCCTCCACCATCCAATATGGGAGAACGTGGCATCTGAGGCCTTAACGAAGACGCAAAGGGACATATCTTGGTTGGCGGCCTGGGACAGGTTGCCATGCAGGGCGTTTATGCATTCCCGCCATATGGCCCGCACCGCTAAATGCCCAAGGGGCTGTAATTCGGACGAGTACACGAGTCATCTTTTTGTGCAATGCCCCTTTGCGCTGGAGGTGTGGGAGCTATTCCAGCCTTTGCTAGCCCGGTTTTATCTGCTCAAGGTCACATTGCCAAATGTTATTTGGGGAGTTTTTCGGCGGAAACCAGGAAGGGCTTGGGCCCAGGCATGTGCCGTTGTGGGAGCTATAAAAGAAGCCTTGTGGAGGGCGAGAGGTCTGATGCTCCAAGGTACCTACATGACGCCTACCGAGGTTTACTACCTGACCTGTAGGCTGATTTGCCGGGTGGTGGAGGTAGACAAGGCAAAAATAGGCTGGGACGCAGCAAGAAAGAAATGGCAGTGGCCTCCGCCTCCATGTGGCACAGGTTGACACAAGCAGCACTAGGAAAAGTCCTTTGCCATAGCACCGGGAATTGAGGAACGAGACTAGGTCCGGCAACCGCGGACCCTTCTTTTGAAATATAGTGGATGGGCCAGCAAAGTTTTCGTGATCGGTACACTCCATGGTTGAAGGTGTTGTAAAAGACCCTGTATTCGCGGCAATGTTCCTCATGCTGGTTGTTGTTGTTGGTACTGTTCGGCAATTGTTCCATACAGTGGATCGTACATAGTTGGAATAAAACGTTTAAATACGTTGTGATCTTCACCCTCTTGAAGCTGTGGGTTTGGCAGCATGTTGGCTGTCCCGACCGGCAGGTGGTTATCCCCTGAAGGCTGTGAAGGCCGGAATAAAAGAGAGAGAGTACCTCCTACTAGTGTCTGTGAATTAGTACACTACATTTGGTGTCAGCAGTGTTAACGATTTTTTTGTATATATATCTATAGTAGGGTTGTTAGGAATTTTCTTTTTTTCCTTTCGAATCTATGGGGAATCCACGAAGAGGATGGTTTTCAACGGAACGTCCTCGAGCGAAGAGGATGACTGCAAGCAGAGTTCTCGGGCAGCCCTGGCTGTCGAGGCCCCAGCGGGGGGTCCCGGAGTGGCGGTCCCGGCGGAGCAGCGGGTGAAGGATGACGATCCCGCACCGCGGCCGGCTGGAGAAGGGCTGCAGGCACTCAACGCACGCATCGTGGAGCGATGACAGCACTGGTGGGGCAGCTGGGCAGGAAGAGCCGGGTGGAGGGGGCTGCGAATCGGGGGCAGCTGACCAAGGGCTGGTATCGAGTCCCAACGAAAGCGACTTGTCACGGACGGCTCGTCTGGGGGCGCCTTCCTTCGCACAGCGGCTGCCATTTGTCAAGGAATTTTCAGCTGTGGGGGGTGATTGGGCGGCCTTCCGGTGGCGGTTCCCCGCCACTTGTGAGCTCGCAGGATGGTCCGATACGGAGGCGCTATGTATTCTTCCCACCACGCTGGACGACACAGCCTTGGCAGCGTTTTTTTCCATTCCCGAAGCAGACAGAACGATGCTGCGTCAGGTGTACGGCCAGTTGGCGGCAATTTTTGACCCGCCGTCCAACGCATGGTGGAAATTCGTGATGCGAAGTCAGGGGGAGACCGAGACGCCCCTCGCCTTCCGCAGCGCACTACTGTCACTGGCCCAGGATGCGTACCCAAGGATGGAGCAGGCAGGACTGAATTCTATGGTGCTAGAGAAACTGTTGGCACTGGCTCAGGAAATGAACGTTTTTTTGCCGGCCACAGAGGAGGATGACCTGTCCTCGATTCACGGAGCCTGATGCCTCCAGGCCCACTGTAACCTGCGACGACGTGCCGGGGTGGCAGCCGGGGCTGGATTTCCGGGAGAAAAGGGTGACCAGGAGCACAAAGAGTCTCCCTGTGTCTGCCCGTCGGGTGGTTGGAGCCTGCGGGGGAGAGTCTGAGGGGGACGACGGCGGGACCAGCGGGGGGCGGGGGGACGACGACACACCTTGCCTCCACCATGGCGGGGCCCCGTTACCTGCTTCAGGTGTGGCCTGCCGGGCTACATCTGCAGGGGCTGCCATGCTGATTTGGGTCGGTTTTTTCTGGATTCGCCATCCTCCACCCTGCCGGCCTCCGCTCTTCTGGGTCCAAAGGCAGATCGCGATGCATCACACACCCGGCCGACACAGCCACCTCATGCATCCCCATTGCAGTCAGTGTCGGGTGCACATGCCATCGCCCCTCAAAGGGATACGGGGTACGAAGATGGTGCTTCGGTGCGTAATGGTTGGCCACGGGGGTCCGGGCAGAGTGTTGAAGTGCGGATGTTAATGCTAAATTCCTCTTCATATGCACATTCTTTTTGTTAAGGCGCTCTTCCACCTCCAACCCAGCTTATATATAAGCTCCTAGCTTGGTAGTGTCTCATTCTTCACATGAAGACGGCTGCTTGCGTTGTAGCCGAAACGTCGTGAGAATTATTTTATTTTATTATGTTTTATTTTTATTATTTTGTTACTTCCCTTCTACGTGACTTTACCGAAATAACCAAGAAGATAATCCGTGTGTTGCCACTAATTGTGGGAGTTTGGGCATTGTAGGCCAAATTAAGGCATCGATACGAATTGGCGATATTGAAAGGATGGGCCCGGTGTTGGTTTCACGTTCATTGGTGGTGCCTTGTTTATTGGGGACGGATTTTTTTTAAGAGGATGCCCCTCCGGATTTGAGTTGACCAGAGTTGTGTGGAGTTATCGTCGGGGCATCGTTTGAGGATTTTTGGAGTCCCCTACTGGGTGTATGGCTAACGCTGTGGTTTGGGCCCTGGTGCGTGAAACTGTTAGGGTTCCCCCGGGTGCACAGATGCTCGTACCCTTGAGGCTGCGGAAGCGGCTCGACCAGAAAATCACTGGGGGTGGGTTCTTTTAACCCCTTAAAATAGAGCAGTTTGTGGGCTGACTTTGATAGGGGCTCAGACGAGAGTGAGGGGGGATTAGGAGCCCTTCCTGCAAGTGTTAAATGCTGGACTGGACACCGCGGTCATACAGGCTGGGACAGTGTTGGCCCACGCGACGGCTGCGTGTTGTGAGGATACGGATGATGTAACCACTCGGGTCGTGGCCGCTGTTGAACGGGAAACAGTGTTGGATGGATCTGTTGTGCATGGGTAATCTTGATTTATCGTTGGAGCAGAAGGGCGAGTTGTGGACATTGCTTCGGGAATTCTCTGATGTATTTAGTAAGGGTAAATTCGATGTGGGCCGCACGTCCCTGCTGCATCACCATATTGATACGGGTGGTGCCTCTCCCATTTGTCAGAACTAATTTGGTTAGTCCGAAGGAAAGGGACTACATCTTGACTTAAAGCTTTCGTGACTGCAGGAATTCATATTCTTTGGGTGGTTCGGTAAATCCACGTAGATAGAAAAAAAGAGGAAAAATAATAACAATATCATGACGTTTCGATCGCAACACAAGCAATCATCTTCAGGTGAAACAAATGCTCGTGTTGCGATCAAAACGTCGTGATAATGTTATTATTATTTTTTATATCTACGTGGCTTTACCGAAAGACCCAAAAAATATGATAAGGACTACGTTCGTCAAACGGTCGACGAGATGTTGGCCGCTGATTATAATCTCCACGTCAACCAGTCCGTGGGGTGCTCCCATTTCCTGGTTTAAAAGGACGGGAGTTTGCGGTTCTGTGTGGACTTTCGGAGATTGAATTATGACGTCATGTCACCATTTATGGGGGGCCCCGTGACGAAAGCGGGGTCGTTGTGGGAGCCTGGGATGGTGAGCGGTTGAAGAGAGCCGAAGAGATAGCCAGGGGTAGAGCTCAAGAAGGTTGTAGAAGCCGGCTGTAGTTACGGGAGGTGATGCTCTCCTCGGTCGGGCGGTGTTGGCTGAACCCCCGTCCCGACTCGAGTGAGAAAGCCCGAAGAGATAGCCGAGGCTAGCAGTAGATAGAACCAAGGGTCCACGTGAAGGACCAAGTGTAGGACACCTACCCCTGGTGTTTCCTTCCCACCTTCCTTGTTAATAAACCGGCACAAGCCCTTACCTGAAGACCTGCCTCCGCGTCGTCATTAGCAACACAACACAATTTTAAGCCAATTTAGGGGCACCACAATGTAACCTGTCCTGTGAGGGTTGACCAATCTTCTGGCACTGGGAAACCGTGGGACTCTCCCTCTAGGGGCCCTTCGGATTAAAACCCGATGTGCCAGGCAATCCCCCGCCAGGACACTAAGTGGGTGCAAGTGCTGCATGTGTGTGTGTGCTCAGGGTGGGGGGTAGTGGACAATCGCGGCGCTTGCTCAGCTGCTCCGCGGTCGTGGCACCACAATATCTAGCGAGAGTGGTGATGAATATAATTGAGTTCCCCCAGTCCTGTATTCCCATTTCCAGCCCTGATTACCGCCAGCCTCCAGGCAAGATGAACAGTGATACTGTACATTGGAACGTGTGGCTAGGAGATGTTAACGCCCTCGCCTGGTATGCAAGAAGGTCGTGGGTTTGATCTCCACCCGGATGCCTGCTGCTGAGGGGGGCGTGGCATCACGGAGGGGGCGTGGCCCCACGGAGGGGTGTGTGTTAGACACGCCACCTTCAGTGAGGCAGATGTGATAGCTGCCTCCCCTGGTGCTTTTTCATTGCAATTTCATGACGAGACCAGCGAGCCTAAATATATTTATACACACTCGTGAAATAAGTTACCTGGAGTATGGAAGGCAAGGACATGAAATGAAGGGGTCTACAAACATTACATTGGTGACATACTGAGATAGTAACAGGCACGCGCTTATTGCCCGTGCTCTATCCAGTTACTGAGGGGTTGTGCAATCAGAGGGGAGGCTGAGCTCGTCACTGCCTCACCTCTCGTCTCTTCCTGTATTTGCAGCGGAACTCCGCAAATGTGGCGATTTTGACTATAAAAATGATCGGAATCGTACAGAAATGACATTTATAACACAGATCAGTGGAAAAATCTTAATATTTATTTTACTATTCTTTTTTTTTACTTTTAGTAACAGCTATTTTCCATTGGAGTATTACAGATGAGGCTGTGCCTCTCCTGCATCCCCTGACCGCACGTCCCTGGTTTCGAGTATTTGGCAGCTATGAATTTCCACGTGATGAGCAACTTCGTTGAGCTATCATTTGTGGCCATGTCGCTTCTGAACAAGAGCTACGTCGCTCAGTGGGTCTTACCTAGTCAAATAATATAAAACAAAGTTTAATTTTCGTGTGTTCATGTTACAACTTTAGTAATTGGCCGTGTCAGACGGTCGTACAACACATATTTTACGCTGCTCGAATTTCACGTGCATTTTTTTTACTCTTTTTAAAATAATAAGATAATGATGAATCGACATTTCAGAGGGCACGCCCCAGTGGCAGCTGTCCCTGTGCGGCACGAGAAGGACTCGGCACCCGATCCTGCAAGTGGGCATCGGTCAACTGCCAGTAGAGGGGGACCATAACAGCTCCGGCTCCATCACAATCGAGCGAGTGGATGACTGCAATACCACAACCCACTATGTGCCAGGCCAGGTACACTTTGAGGCTTCCACGTGAAGTGTCGAATGCTCGCTGCTGCCAGGAAGTCACGGGGGCCGTCCATAAATGACGTCACGCACCTAGGGGGGGGGGGGTTAAACATTTGTCACGATGTGTGACGAGAGGGGGGGGGGGTTTGAGAAATGTGACGTCACATCAAAATGCGCAACTTTAAATAAATATAGACAACACGTTCTACTTTTAATAAATGTTTTCTCCTACAACATCAGAGTGCAGCGCCACATTAAATACGCACTACAATGACAATAGTTTAAAGCGATTTGAAGCATATTCTTGGTTATTTTGGTAAAGTCACGTGGAAGGGATATAATAAAATAATAAAAATATAAAATAAAACAAAATTTACACGACGTTTCGACTGCAACACAAGCAATCATCATCACAGCAAGAAAATTTGAAAAAAGTGGCGGAAAAACCGCCACTTTTTTCAAATTTTCTTGCTGTGGATTTCACACCTGATGTTGATTGCTTGTGTTGCAGTCGAAACGTCGTGATCATTTTTGTTGTTTTATATATTTTTATTTTATTATTTCCCTTCCACGTGACTTTACCGAAAGAACCAATAATATGAATCCCTGCAGTCACAAAAGCTTTAAATCAAGATTTGAAACATCTTTATTTTGGGGGGGGGGGGGGGGCAGAGCTTTGTGACGTCATATTAGAGGGGGGGGGGGGTCTGACTTTTTGTGACGCCGTGTGACGATGGGGGGGGGGGCAAAAATCGTCCAAAATCGCGTGACGTCATTTATGGACGGCCCCACGGGACAGAATCCATGGGTTGACAAACTGAGATGACTGGCAGATGCACATCATCTGTGCTCCCTTTGCTGTGCCAACTTACTGCGTTTTAACCGCTGGGCGCTCCGCTCTTTGATGTGAGCGTCGCTCATTCGACCTCCGTTGTTGTTGGAGTGCGGACTGCCTCCAACTGCCGCAGTAGCAGCGTCCTTCACGAGCCTCCTGCATAGGGGTGGATGATTGCACCACCACCATCACCAAAATCACCACCACATCTGTGCCTTTGCGGAGACAAATGACGTCATACTTCTCTTGTCGAGAATCCGCATAAGCCCGTGACGTTACGTGGCGGGTGGAGGGGGGTCCCAGCTCTATGGTGACGTCACGGGACCACCACCGCAACCGCTCGACGAGGTGACGTCACCCACAGAGGAATTAGGCGGGGAAGCGAAGAGGGAGTGACGTCACGTGTGGGGGGAAGGGTACCTCCCAACGGATCCGGGGGGCATGCGGTGTGGAAACTGAGGGGGGTGGGGGTTGGGAGGGGCTTGGGGGGGAGATTTGGATGGGTTTGGGGGGGGCGTGCTGTACAGCGGGGGGGTCGGTGGGGGGGTGGAGACCGTTGGGGGTGGGGGGGGTTGGGAGGGGTTGGATGGGGCTTGGGGGCGGGGTTGTGAGCTGTACGGGGAGGGGGTGTTGGGCGGGGGTGCCCGTGCCGGTGAAGACCGTTGGGGGTGGGGGGTTGGAGGGGGGCTGGGAGGGGGGGTGCTGTACGGTGGGGGCGGTGGGGGGTGGAGACAGGTTGGGAGTCGGGGGTGGGGTTTGGGGGGGTTGGGTGGATCTTGGGGGCGGGGTCTTGGGGATGGGGGGGGGCGCGTTCTGGTGGAGACCGTTGGTGGTGGAGGGGTTGGCTGGGGGGGAGGAGCTTGGGGGGGGGCTGGGGGGGAGGGGCTTGGGGGGGTGCGGCGCGAGGCGGGCAACGGTTGGTTGTTGTTGTTGTTTTGTGTTTACGTTGACAGATTTGAATCCGGCCAATGGGGACGCGCGACTCCTCGTATCACTCATCACGTGACCGCTGCCCGGGCGGGCCGAGATTTCAAAAAGTTCAGGCGGCGGCGGCGCTGGTGGCTCCGGCGGCGGCTTCGGTGGAGCCTGACGGGTCCCGAGCCGCGTGAAACGTTCCCAGGTGATTACAGACGCAGCCTGTAATGCCCCTCTCTTACCTCTGTCGTACAAATAACAAGTTCTGCCGTGCGTATCGCGGTCATTGCAACTCAGCTGAAGCGGCACGTTCGGCTGAGCAACAGACCTAGCACAACTCGAAACAGCAATGTGGTTGTTGTTGTTTATTACGCAGAGCACGTAAACTCGGCTTCCGTGAGATTCTATCTCCCGGCGAAGCACTTGAAAGGGATCTTAAATGCCCACGCCGCCTCTGTGCACCGGTACTTTTAATAAAACGACGTTCGTCGATGGGGCATCTCGCCGTATGTTGGGGCTCAAATCGTGATTTTGTATTACGATCAAAGGAAACAAGAAGATGCTCGGTGTAGTCGGCACTTTACTTCGTTCATCATTTATTTGCTTTTTTAATGCTTTGCTTTATGTAAACGCCCCCCCTCCACCTTTTTTAAATGAAATATTTCACAATAGATTTGACGCTCTGCTCTGCTCTCACCTCTTCATACAAGCACGTACCGTGGTCACCGTGGAAGAGTAGGCCAAATGCCACGGCAGGGAGAGGGGGGGACAATCTCTGGAGCTCCCTCTGGTGGGTCTAAGGCGATGGGACACAATTCCAAAGTGGGGCAGTGCCATCGGTTGGCAGAGAGGAAATAACTTAATTCAATTACAAAATTGCGCGATGCTTCATGGGTTAAGTTGATAAAACATTGCCACCGAATGGAATGACATCTGAAGAGAAATGTCTCTAGCGGCTACTTGTGCTGTGATTATGATGATTGTTGGCTAGGAGATGACAGCTAACCTCGTCTGGTATGGAGGAGGTGGTGGGTTCGATCAGGACCCAGACGTCTGCTGTATGTTTGAAGTTTGCGTGTCATCTCTCCCCCCGTGGTCACGTCGATTTTTCTCCGTGTCCTCCGGGTTTTTCCCCACCACATTTAGAATCAACGTCGTGCATTTCGAGTACCGTTTTGGCATCTATAAATGTCCATGTTGATGATAAGCCATTTCGTTGAGTTATCATTTGTGATAGTCAGGGTCGCATCTGAAAAAAGACAGCTCAGTTTGGCCTTACCTGGCTAAATAAAAAAATCGCTTTAGTTTATAGTTAATCACAGTCTGAAACCTGGCTTTGAATCTTGTATCTCTGCTGTGCTGCCTCTGACCTGCGTCACTGCCCCCGCGCGTGTCTCTCGAGATGTTTTTTTGCGACTCTCGCTTCTAAGAGACCCGCCGCGTGTCTCTGGAGGTTATTCCCGAGGGAGCCCCGGGGCCAAGTTCCTGTTTTGCTTGCGGTGAAGATCGGAATAATGGCTGTAGGGGAGCGGAGTGCACAGGAAGGGGAAGTGCGTTCGTTGCCTCGGTGTTTGTGCGCCACAGAGACTACGAGATGTTAACTACCTCGCCTGGTATGCAGGAAGTCGTGGGTTCGATCCCGACCCTGACGCCTGCTGCTGTATATTTTGAGTTTGCGGTGTGTCTCTCATCATCACGGTGGCTACGAGATGTTAACTACCTCGCCTGGTATGGCGGAGGTCGTGGGTTCGATCCCGACCCTGTGACGCCTGCTGCTGTATATTTGGAGTTTGCGGTGTGTCTCTCATCATCACGGTGGCTACGAGATGTTAACTACCTCGCCTGGTCTGACGGAGGTCGTGGGTTCGATCCCGACCCTGTGACGCCTGCTGCTGTATATTTGGAGTTTGCATGTCTCTCCGTCATCATCACGGTGGCTAGGAGATGTTAACTACCTCGCCTGGTATGCAGGAGGTCGTGGGTTCGATCCCGACCCTGACGCCTGCTGCTGTATATTTGGAGTTTGCGGTGTGTCTCTCATCATCACGGTGGCTACGAGATGTTAACTACCTCGCCTGGTCTGACGGAGGTCGTGGGTTCGATCCCGACCCTGACGCCTGCCGCTGTATATTTGGAGTGTGCTTGTGCTGATCCCCGTGGTCCCGTGTATTATTCTCCGGGTCCTCCGGTTTTTCCCTCGACATTTAGAATCGGCATCATGCGTTTAGATGATTTGTCTGCTACTATACATTTCCACCTGATAAACCCCTTTTTGAGCTATCATTCGTGGCGAGGTCGCTTCTGAAAAATGGGGGCTTTACCTGCTAAGGTAAAAAAAAAGTTAGTTTTGTATATTTTGAAAAGATATTTGTTTACTTTTCCTATACTTTGCACTCCTATTGCGTTTTTGTATTACGTTTGTTGTAACGTTATGACCCCCATGCCCCCTACTGGACATCTGTGAAGAAGAGCTTTATAGCTCATCGGATTCCTCCAGTATCAATAAATATTCTGATTGTGACAAGATGAATGACTTAATTTTTTTGCTTTGTTTATTAAATTAACCAATGTGTTTAATTGTAATATAATTCACCCGTACAGCAATATGACATTACAGAGATACTTCTGACGTGACTTCAGTAGGTTTGATAAAAAATATATAATTCTTCGAAGTTTCAGTGCTGGACTTGAGCTACTATCGGTGAGAAACTAAATGTGATATGTTTTCTGGTTGTTTTCAACGGGAATCGCCTAATTGGATCCAAACAAAGGAAGATGTGGATACCTAATGCACAAGCGGAAAACACAATTTCTCCTGTGTGCGACTGTGAGCTATGAACACCAAACCAGCCTTGCATTAGCGCCCGGTGTGGTGCGTAAACTTCAACACTGGGGGAGATAGCAAGGCAGCCACGCGTGGTTCTGGCCACACCGTTGCCCTAATGTGCCATGCCGGCCTTAAGTGCTTGCGAACAGAACTTTCCCAACAGCCTGCCGTAGGCTCCGCAGGGGAGATTTTTTTTCTCGTGCAATCACAATACACTGGATATGTAGAGTCTCCAATTGCAACCACATTCGCCACTAAGTGGCGGTGACGTCACCGCGGCACTTGTGCCAGGCTATATGCACGTTAAGGCCGCGTGGAGTGTCGAACGCCCGTCGGTAGGAGGTCACGGCACAGACCAAAGTGCCATGGCAGTGGGATGTATAATGGGGGGAAGAAACAGGTGTATTTAACCAATTAGCACCTGGGTCTGTCTCATGAGCTCCTGCTAACAGCAAGCCTTCCCGTACCTTCACATCAGCCTCATCAGTGCAATGTCTCAAACACTGGCACTGCCGGCCAGACCCGGTGCTTGCCACATCACCCTCTCTCGTGCGCTGTACTAGCGCACCGAGGGAGATGGTGGCGTGCTTGTTGCTAGCAGCACTTTCCCCAACAGCTTGTATAATAGCTATCCATGCAGGGGTGGGGTTCTTTGTCTTTATGTGTGTGTGTAACACTATTGTCTGCGCTACGAGTCCGGTGACCCGAGTTCGATTCCCGCTCATGGCCAGCACCAGTGATGATTGTCTAAAACTAAATTAAACGTTTTATTTTACCAGATAAGGCCCACCGAGCTATGTAGCTCTTTTTCAGAAGCGACTTGGTCACAAACGATAGCTTAACGAAGTGGCTTATTATGTGGAAATCTATAGTAACCGATTACTCTAAACGCATGTTTCTAAATGTGGAGGGAAAAAGCGGAGGACCCGGAGAAAAATCCACGTGATCACGGGGAAAACATGCAAACTCCAAATATATAGGTGTCAGGATCGCGATCAAACCCACGCCCTCCTGAAATACCAGGCGAGGGAGATGACATCTCTTCGCCACAGTGCCTCATTATCTGAACCGGTCCTACGCTTCCTCTAGTTCGACTCGGCATCAAATGAGTACCTGGTGTGGTGCGTAAACCTCACCACTGGGGAGACAAAGGAGGCTTGACGTGTTGTTGGCCACCCAACCTATTGTGTTCTGTGCCGACCTTGATAGATAGTTTCTAACATAACTTGTCCAAACAATCTGTTAAAAGGATATATGGGAGATCTTTGTGTGTCTATGCAGTGGTTAGCGTGTGGAGCGGTGGCACAGTGGTTAGTGCCCTGCGTGACAAACCCGGCGACCCAAGATCGATTCCTGTTCACGACCTATAACAAGTGACGAATATTTGAACTGGTCATTGGCCTCCCCTAGATTTTTTTTCAGCCTTCAGTGAGTACTGGTGCGGTGTGTAAACATTACCACTGGGGAGACGAAGGTGGCCGGGTGTGTTGCATTTTCCCTGACACTTTGCTGAAGGCTACATGGAGGATTTTTGAGTTTCAGAGTGAGTGTGTGAGTGGGAGTTTGTATGTTCTCCCCCTGCTCTGCAGAGTGAGTGTGTGAGTGGGAGTTTGAATGTTCTCCCCCTGCCCTGCAGAGTGAATGTGTGAGTGGGAGTGTGTATGTTCTCCCCCTGTTTGTTTGTAACACCCCGTATTGCCCGTGTATGTGCGTGCAGCAGAAATGGAGGACATTCCGAATCGTGAAGCCAAGAGATTCCGTCCAGAAAACAAGGAAAACGACAACAGGTGATTTTCTTTTGGCTCGCGAGTTCCCCGTGCGTCCGTCGTGGACGGAGGAACGAGCTGTGTCTGTCACGTGGCGGCTGGTAATTCCTGCCCCTTGCTGATGGACAAATAGGACTTGCCACAAATGAAGCACGATACCTTGACGCCGATCTCGTCAAGGAGCATAAACCATCATCACGTGAACTCCGGTCATCCTCGCAGCAACAGTGGCTTTAGACGAGCCGTCGAACAAAGACGGTCATCGGCATCGCGCGGCGCTTTCAGGTGCGCTTCTGCGGTTGTCCGGATCACCCTTCAGCACTGCACATAACCAACCTTGCTAATCGGAAGTACGGAGGAAGGACAACAAACTAATCACAAAAAGCAGTTCTAAAGAAATGAGTTTTCAATCGAAATGATTTAAAAGTGCACAGCTCCAGTGGCTTCCTAATATCAGAAGGAAGAGCGAACCAGACGCCCGCAGAAGCACATCTGAAAGCACGCGATGCGGTGACCATCTTTGTCTGACGGCTAGCCAAAAGCCGCTTTGAGGATGACCGGAGTTCGCGTGATGATTTATGCTCCTTGAAGAGATCAGCAAGGTATTGTGGTTAATTTGTGGCAAGCACTTTGTGTGTGATTTATCACGACCTTAGGCTCAGAACTACTTGAAAGACTGGCGCGCGATATAATTGTAAACACAGCGATGTTGAATTTCGGAGTTATTAAAGAAAACGTTTGCATAGTGGAAGCCTGCACAACCAGGCCCCATTTATTTCTGTGCGATGACACTAGGGGCACTTCTCAGCCGTATTCAACAGCGAAGTTGTGTGTGCCTAAATGGGAGTCGTCTTATGAATTTGAAAAAATAATGGCCAGAACCTTAACCTAACCCTAACCTTTATACTAACCTAACCCTAAACCCTAACTAACCCTATTACTAACCCTGACGAGTCACAGCAAGCGTTTCGACATCGAGTGTTTCCGTGTATATATTCAGCCCTTTTAGTGGCCGATTAGTGCGGCTGGAGATGCTGGGTGCAGTGATGGATCATTATCGTTTGCTTCAATGTGGTGTCGGGCCTCACATGTTCCGCGGGCCGTTCGACGTGAAGCCGTAGGCCGTAGGCTCGCCACCACCACCATTCCACCCCGAGTTTATCACCAAGAGAGTGAGTCCAGAAAGACCAGCAGGTTTTCTCCCTCGCTAAGGGAGAGCTGGGTCTAATTGCAAATGTATCTCTCGTGCTGACTCCATGAGACTGGATTGACAGTAGCTCACGAACGCATTCCTCAATAACGCTGACCCTGAAAGGGAAAATAAATAAAGAACGGTTGGTGTTTCACATATCTGTGCTAGGGTAGCACAGTAGTAACACTTGTGCCTCACAGCAAGTGGTGCTTGGATTGAATTCCCGACTTTGGTAAAATGTCAACTACCTCGCCTGGTATACAGGAGACCGTGGGTTCGATCTTGTTCCTGACGCCTCCTGTATATTTGGAGTTTGCGTGTCTCCCTCTTTCCACGTGGTCGCAGCGATTTTTCTCCAGGTCCTCCGGTTTTCCCTCCACATTTAGAATCAACGTCACACGTTTAGAGTATTTGGCTGCTGCTATACATTCCCACACGATGATAAGCCACTTTGTTGAGCTATAATTTGTGATAGCCAGGTTTGCTTCTGAAAAAGAGCTACATAGCTCAGTGGGCCTTACCTGGTAAAATAAAAAAAATATCCATAAAAGAGGTTTGTTAGAGCCTGAAAAAATAAATGTTTAGTTAAACTCGTCACCACCCGACACAGCCGTATAGTAAGGTTTGTCACGTAAACAAAACGTGCCAATTCGCTACTAGTTCAGCATACCGTTGTGTTGGAGAGTAAACCCACTGCAACATCTACAATTGGAGTACTCGAATTGTAAATGTTGTGACGCTGTGACCACCAGGGCTGAGTGTGAGAGTCCTGTGTGACTCTTACCACCAAGTGTGAGAGTCCAAGGACATACGACCCCGGGTGAGGATGAGTGAGGCTCCTCCCGCCCCCTGTGCTGGGTGTGGGATTGTGTGTTA
Source organism: Lampetra fluviatilis (assembly GCF_964198595.1). Classification (NCBI taxonomy): domain Eukaryota; kingdom Metazoa; phylum Chordata; class Hyperoartia; order Petromyzontiformes; family Petromyzontidae; genus Lampetra; species Lampetra fluviatilis. The sequence goes on from NC_136339.1 coordinate 1,487,100, forward strand.
TCAAAGGGTTGTGGTGAGTGGGGAGGGGGCTGCACGGGTAGACAAAATCCCCAGGGAGGGGAGAGCGTGGTGAGGAGGGGTGAGGAGTCGTGATGGGAGGGGGTGTTGGGAGAACACCTGTGCTGCCCATCGACCCCCACCCCCCAGTGTTGCTGCGTGCTGCATGGTGGTGAATGGGGCAGGGGAGGGGAAGGAGGGGAGGGAGCTCTGTGCCCCAGTGTGGCGACGGCACTGCAATCGACGGACCCGCGGCGTACGGAGAGGTACGTGGTCTCTGGCGAGCTTGCCTCCGTCCGTCCGTCTGTTAGTCCATCGATTCGTCGGCCCGTTCGTTCGTCCGTCCATCTGCACATTTGTCCGTCGGTCTGTCCGTTTGGTCCATGCTGTCCGTTTGGTCCATGCGTTCGTCGGCCCATGCGTTCGTCTGTTTGCCTACCCATGTTCGTCCACTTGTTCTTGTGTTGATGGATTTATCTGTTCATCTTCTCGTTCACTCTTTAATGTAATGTTCATCAGTCGAGTCTTCAGTTCGTTCACCTGTTGCGTTTACATGTTGGGCAGCAGATTTGCAGTGCAGTTGTTACACTTTGGACTCGCAGCAAGAAGGGCCAGGGTTAGATTCCCAACTCGGATACCTTTCTGTGTGGAGTTTGTGTGCTCTCCCCCTGTTTTGCATGGTGTAGCGATTAGTGCACTGTGCTTCGAACCCGGTGAAACGAGTTCAATTACTGCTCATAGCCAACACCAAGGCTGAGTGTGAACCGGTCCTGGGCCTCCCCTAGGTCAACTCAGCCTCGAAGGCGTGTCCGGTGCAGTGTGTAAACATCGCCATTAGGGAGACAAAGGCGGCCTGTCGTTGTGCTGGCCACCCACCCCCTGCTGTGCCATGCCGCCCTTCAAAGGTGCTCGCTAACAGCACTTGCCCCAACAGTCTATTAAGGCTATACGGGGGTCTTAATCTGTATATGTGACGAGTGATGGCGCAGCGGTCGGCGTACTTGATTCCCAGCCACGGCTGACATCGGTGGCGAGTGATATCTGAGTTTCTATGTTTTCCCCCTGGTCTGCAGAGTGAGTGAGGTGGAGTTTGTATGTTCTCCCCCTGGGTCTCCCCTAGGTCAACTCGGCCGGGCATGGTGCTTGCCACACCATCCCTTATTATGCTATACTGGCATTCAAGGGGCGCCGTAGTGGCTAGGAGATGTTAACTACCTCGCTTGGTATACAGGAAGTCGTGGGTTCGATCCCAACTCTGACGCCTGCTGCTGTATATTTGGAGTTTGCGGTGTTTCTCTCTCCCCGCGGTCGCGTGGATTTTTCTCCACATTCAGAATCAACGTCATGTGTTTAGAGTATTTAGCATCTCTGAATTTACACGTGATAATGATAAGCTACTTTGTTGAGCTGTCATTTGTCGCCAGGTCGCTTCTGAAAATGAGCTACGTAGCTCAGTGGGCCTTACGTGGTAAAATAAAATTGTTTAGTTTTTAGTTGAGCTCGCTTAACAGCACTTGCCCCAACAGTCTGTCCTGTCTACATTGGGGATCTTTGTCTTTGTGTCGCCGGGCCAGGATGCGGATGAGTGGGCAGGAAGGGGACGGATGTTTGCCGCTCGGGGAGAGGCTCGAATGCGAGACGGATCTGCTGAAGCTCACCAACCTGGTGAGTTCGCTCACCAACTCTCACCCAGGCTCCGAGGTCATCCCGGAGCCGGTCACTCAGGAGTCGGACACCCACGCCGGTTACCTACGCCGGTCTGCATAGTGAGAGTGAGTGAGCAGCGTTTGTATGATCTCCCCCTGGTCTGCAGAGTGAGTGAGTGGAGTTTGTATGATCTCCCCCTGGTCTACAGAGTGAGTGAGCAGAGTTTGTATGATCTCCCCCTGGTCTGCAGAGTGAGTGAGTAGAGTTTGTATGATCTCCTTTTCTACAGAGTGAGTGAGTGGAGTTTGTATGGTCTCTCCCCTTGTTCTACATTGTGTGACTGAGTGAGTGGAGTTTATATCTTCTCCTCCTGTTCTGCAGACTGAGTGAGTGGAGTTTGTATGTTTTCACCCTGGTCTGCAGAGTGAGAGTGAGCAGAGTTTGTATGATCTCCCCCTGAGTGTGAGACGGTATGATCTCCCCCTGGTCTACAGTGAGTTGAGTGGCGTTTGTATGATCTCCCCCTGGTCTACAGAGTGAATGAGTGGAGTTTGTATGATCTCCCCCTGGTGTACAGAGTGAGTGAGTGGAGTTTGTATGATCTCCCCCTGGTCTACAGAGTGAGTGAGTGGAGTTTGTATGGTCTCTTACCCTCTTCTGCAGAGTGTGAGTGAGTGGAGTTTGTATGTTTTCTCTCTGTTCTGCATGGGTTTGCTCGGGGTCTCCGGTCTCCTCCCACAGCTAAAACAAACCCAAATGCAACTGGTATTAGCCCAAACAACATTCCAATGCTGAAAAATTTCATGCAATAACTTAATTGGGATTAGACCCAGCAGCAACAGCAACATTGCTCCCTACTGCAACAACCGACTCGGGCGCTATTTCTTCGTGGCGTTTGTACGTTCTCCCACTGTTCTACAGAGTGTGATTGTGTCAGTGTGAGCATGTGAGACTGTCTAAGTTTACGGAGTTTGTACGTTTCTCCCACTGTCCTGCGTGAGTTTCCTCCCCAGTTTCCTCCCCATCGCTAAAAAAAAATACCCATACAATGTAACTGTCACGACCCGCCTGGAACAGTCTTGATCCTCTGCTTTGTGTGTTTAGCTTGTTGTCATTTCCCCCGCACCTCTGATTTAGCGCGGTTGTGCTTCGTACGGTGCGAAAGAAGTTCAACATAGTCACACGCCCTATATGAGAGAACCCTGGTGTAATAGTGGCAGCGCTTGCTTCTATCTTGCGCCCTATGCAACATTCGGGAAACGTACGACACTCGGTGGTGAGACTTTCCTGGCTAAAACGCAAGCGAGACGGCAAGTGACGTTGTGAGGGTGGCCGCTACCGCAGCATACAATATACACTACACTTCTATATAATACACAACTACATTAAATTTAAAACTAATTTCTTTAGAATTGCCTTTTGTGTGCTAGTTTGTTGTACTTCCCCCATCCCCTCCCACGCCTTCGATTTGCGCGGTTGTGCTACGCGCGGTGCGAAAGAAGTTCAGCGTGCACGCGTACGTGTGACACTTGCCGGTGAGACTTTCCTGGCTAGACGCAAGCCGAGCGGCACATCATTTTGCGAGCGCACCGCTGGCGGTGCTGTTGCTCGCGGAGCGGGGCATGCGTGTCGTGTCGAGTAACGATTGATGGGAGAGTCGTCGGCCCCCCACCCGTCAGTGGCGCCACGTTGGAAGCGGAGGCGTTCCATTGTGCGCGGGACACGGGCGCTAAAGCTAAAGTGTTGAGCAAGAGTGAAAACCCATTTCTTTTAGAGCTGCTTTTGTGAGCGTTAGTTTGTTGTACTTCCCCCCGCCCCCCTTTCCCCGCCGTGCCTCCGATTAGCACGGTTGTGTTACGTACGGTGCCAAAGAAGTTCTACATACATACGTACATACACCCACACATGGTGGGGGGGGGGGAAGAAAGGGGTGGTATGGAAGGGGAAAGCCGGTTTCACACACCCATACCCGCTCCGACAATGGCCACATTAAGTATTGATGCGGGGCAGGTGCGCACGAGGAGGAGGAGCGGACGTCGCTGTGCAGATGTTGCATGGCACTTGAGTCACTCCAGGAGAGCGACTCGCAGCACGCGCATCTGCATTATCATCGCCATCGATCTACAGTCATCGTTGATATCGCGATCAACCCACCGTTCTGGCAATAGACCTCCCTTCCCAAGCGGTTGCCACCTCTCACTATAAAGCGATTTAAAAACTATTATTTTGCAAGGTAAAGCCCCACTGAGCTGCTAAGTCGCTGTTTTTCAGAAGCGATCTGCCCACAAATGATAGCTCAACGAAAGTGGCTCATCATCACGTAGAAATTGATAGCAGCCAAACACTCCAAACGCACGTTGATTCGAAATATGGACGGAAAAACCGTTGGGCCCGGAGAAAAATCAACGCGACCACAGTTGGAGAGACACAGCAAACTCCAAAAATACAGCAGGTGTCAGGGTTGGGTTTGAACCCACGACCTCCTGTATACCAGGCAAGGTAGTTAACATTTCGCCACCGTGGCCATGCATCAATCAGTCCGCCAATGAGTTTCATAAATCAAACTCAGTTTGTGGGTTCATAGCGCAGTTGCGTTAACCACTGCGGCGCCACACCACTCCCATATAAAGCTCGTCGTTATCGGTCATGATTAGTCCGTTCCTGGACAAAGGCCTTCCCAAGTTACCGCCACCCTATATATGTATGTATGTTGAACTTCTTTTGCACCTTACTTAGCCAACTGAGGGCGGGGGGCGTGGTGAATAATATCTGGGCAGGGCGAGGCCAGAGGAAACGCTGGTGCAGGCCCCGTAGTAGCGGTTCTGACATGCAAAGAGATTGTCCGACCTGACTGACGCCCGTGCGCCCGTGTGCTCCCGCCCCCCCCCCCTGGCAGCTGCTGTCTGCAAGCTCCTATGAGGAGCGGCGGCTCATCCGCGCTGCCATCCGCAAGCAGTGCCATGACGAGACACCCGCGCCAGGTGCACCTACCTCCACCACCTCACACACACAACGTCCCATCGGAATCCGTAACCACAATGATAATCTCAAGTGGTGGTTCTCAAGGTGTGGTCACCCGGACCACCACATGTTATTGGAATCCGTACTTCAACAATAACCTAGTGCGGTGGTTCTGAAGGTGTGGTGCACAGACCACCAGGTTCCATCAGAATTTGTAACCACAACGATAATCTAGAGCGGTGGTCCTCAAGGTGGGGTGCACGGAACATCACGTCCCATCGGAATCCGTGATCACAGAGATAATCTAGAGCGGTGGTCCTCAAGGTGTGGTCACCCGGTACCACCGGTGGGTTGTGGCGGTCCTTCCATGGTGGTTCTGCGGTGGCTGTGATGCAAACGCAGCTTGATGTGGAAATAATAATAGCAATGTTTTATACCTTTTTGTTTCGGACGTAATATTTTACTTATATTTAATAAGTTACGTAAACTACCCTGATTAAACTACCGTGACCCTAAGATCTAAACTAAAACTAAGTAAATTAAACTTTTTTTAAAATTTTTACCAGGTAAGGGCCACTGAGCTATTTAGCACTTTTTCAGAAGCGACCTGCCCATCACAAATGACAGCCCAACGAAGTGGCTCATCGTCACATGGATATTTATTGCAACCAAATTGCTCTAAACACGTGATATTGATTCTGAATGTGGTGGGAAAAACTGGATGATCCGGAGAAAAATCCATGCGACCATTGGGAAAACATACAAACTCCAAATATGACCTGTATACCAGGTAGGGGTCGGCACGGTTTGGCTCAAACCACCAAACCGCGGTTTGAACCGAACCAAATCGGTTTGGTTTGGCTCTGTTTGAACTGGTTCGGTTTGGTTTGGGGCTACGAAAACCGACTCGGTTTGGCTCGGACAGGGTGGAACCGGCTCAAACTAGTTTGGTTGGTTGTAAAGGCGACACGAAAGGACATGCTGTAGTTGCCTTTGCCTGCGAATTCACTTTGCAATTGCATCTCCATGGCTCGAGCGGCTCAAGACGGCGCCATCCCCGGCGGCTCCAGCATCACAAGGTATCTCATCCACGACGTGGAAGAGACCAAACACGCCGGTAGCGACGAGGAGCCGATGGCGAGCGAACGTGAGAGCCCGGACGCCACGCGCGGCGACACGCGGCAGAGCCTCATGCGCACCCTCGGCGCCGCAGCGCTGCAGACCGCGACGCAGCCCAAGCCCAAGAAGGCCCGTGTGTCCCGAGCGCTGTGGCACGACGAGTACTTTGAGACGAGCCAGGCCGCGGGCGACGTGCAGAGCCGGACCTGCAAGATCTGCACCCTCCAGTACGCGGGCTCCACCTCCTCGGGCACCCGTATCAAGCATCTCAAGACCCATGGGATCGTCGACCCCGAGTCGCCCACGGTCGTCACGTCGCCGCCGACGGGGAAGGGTTTGCTCGTGCAGTCCAAGATGGCCACGCCCATGTCAGCGCACGCGAGCAAGGCCATGGACAGCTTTGTCGCCGAGTACATCGCGACGAGTGGTCTAGGCCATAAACACGTAACATCGGATCCCTTTACGACTCTTCTTCAACGAGCTGCCCCGGGTTACGAGCCCAAGTCTGAGCGCACGGTCAAGCGCCGCATGCTCGAGATGTATGTCGTCCTCAAGCTACTCGTGCTACAGTACTTTACTACTTTTGGCTCTTGCGTCTCCTTGACCTACGACGGTTGGACAAACGACGCCATGACCGGCTTCTTCTCGGTCACCCTCCACTGGATGGACCCGGCGTCGTTCTCCATGTGCAACTGCATCATTGACTTCTTTTGGGTGGCCCCGGGCGAAGGCGTGGGCAAGCGCATGGCGCAGCGCCTGCACGAGCTGCTCGACGACTTTGGCGTGTGGCCGCGCCTGCTCGCCGTCGTCACCGACAGCGGTTCTGACGCCGTCGCATCCGCCAAGTCCCTCACGCTCCTCGAGGGGAGCAACCTGCGCTCGACGTGCTGCTTGCGGTGCATCGCGCACTGCGTCAACCTCGGCGTCAAGGCCTCATTCGGCGCGTTCGAGACACTGCTGCGCAGCCTCCGCGCGACGCTCGGCGCTATCCGCAAGAGCAAGACGAAGAGGGCGGCCTACACGTCGCTCGCGCGGCACTACCTCAAGTGCCCGCTGCAGCCGCCTTGCCTCGACGTGGTCACACGTTGGGGTAGCACGTACGTGATGCTCACGGCGTCGCTAAGGCAGCGCCAAGTGATCGACGCCATCTGCCTTGAGCCCGGCTGGTCGCGGAGCCAGGCCGGCTTGTCGGACGAGCAGTGGGAGCAGGCGGCGCTGCTCTGCCAGTTCTTGGAGAAGCCGGCGGCCATCTCCGATGCCATGGGCGCCGAGGAGTACTGCACCATCTCGAACGCCATCACGGCGCAGGAGGCTCTCTTGAGCCACTGCATGACCCACCGCCCGAGTCCTCATGTGGTCGTGAGCTCGGCCACCGTGACCATCTCCGACTACATGGTCAAGTACAGCGACCTTCTCTCGTCCGAACCAAGCCGCGTCGCCCGCTTTCTCGACCTGCGCCACCCCAAGCCCGCGGCCTCGAGCACCGAGTACAGCAATATCAAGGACATGATGACGGACATTCTCAACCAGCGCTACCCAGCGTTGACGACGGACGCGGCGCCGAAGGCGGCGCCGCGTGGCGGCATTAACATCCTCTTTGACATGGTCTACGCGCCCAACGCTCACGACGGCGCCGCCTCCGAGGTCGACCGCTTCCTGCTTGAGCCGACTCAGGACCTGAGCATGGACGTCGTCGAGTGGTGGAAGCTGTACGGCGGCAAGTACCCGCGCCTACGACGCGTGGCCCTCGACTATTTGCCTATCCCGGCGTCGTCCGTGCCCTCCGAGAGAGCAAACTCGGCCGCCAAGCGCTCCTTTCTCGACCGACCAAACCTGCACAAGTGCACGTTCAAGGCCGAGATGTGTGTGCGCTCGTGGGCGCGGATGTTGCCTAGTGTTGGGGTTTCACTGCCATTGAACTACCACACTGCGTTCAAGGACATTGGGCGTGCCAAGCTTGAGGAGATGGCTGTGGACGACATCGTCGTCCAGTACTTGCTAGTGAATCTCAATATGAAGAAAGCCTGCGTAGAAATTAGCGATTAATACACTTGATATTTGTATTGAATGCGAATATTGTTTGCCGAGCATCTTTTCGGTTCAAGCCAACTCAAGAGGTTTGGTTTAGCTTAGTTTGGTTTGGTTTTGGTTTGGTTTGGTTCAGTCGTCGCTGGTTTGGTTTGGTTTGGCTTGCTCAATTTGAAACCAGTTTGAGTCGGTTCAAACCGTGCCGACCCCTAATACCAGGTGAGCTAGTTAACATCTCTCCATCACGGTGCCCTAAATGCCACCCTAAACAAATGAGTGAATGCTTTTTTTGCCACCAGAGGTGGGGGTCTGGGTGGTCCACGGAAATGTTCGCATCGGCTGAGTGTTCTTGGTTCTTTCGGTAAAGTCACATAGAATGGAAATAATAAAATAATAAAAATAACAATTAAACATAATAAAATTATTCTCACGACGTTTCGGCCACAACGCAAGCAGCCGTCATCAGGTGAAGAACAGGTCTGTCGAGAAGACAAAGTCTGAATGACACACTCCAGGCTTGGAGCGTCTATTTAAGCTGGGAGGGAGGAGGAAGAGCGCCTTGACAAAATAATTTGATATGCGTTGAACATCTTTCGGAAATAACAGCTAACATAGGCTGGTAGGATGGAAACATCACAGTCCGTTAAGACGTTACCTGTTTAATAACGTCCTTCCAATGATTGCTCATTTCCGACTCTCTGTGTGTCTTTCTCTCTATGCCTCTCTCTTAGATCTCTCACATTAACATCATGCTAATCTCTCACATTAACATAGCCACTTCCGTGCCCTCGTCGAGGAGGCCGCTCTCCTCCTTTTCTACAGTTACATGCTAATTTCTCACATTAACATCATGCTAATCTCTAACATTAACATAGCCACTTCCGTGCCCTTGTCCAGGAGGCCGCTCTCCTCCTATCTTACATGCTAATCTCTCACATTGACATCACTAGCCCTGGCCACTTCTTTATGACCCTTGGGCTACACCCATTTCAAACCTTTTAAAACAGTTTGCCTGAGCAGCAGACCATGCTTTCCCACCTGATGACGGACGCTTGTGTTGCGCCCGAAACGTCGTGATTTATTTTACACCTACGTGACTTTACCGAAAGAACCAAAGAGTAAGCAATCAAAATATTAACCTGCCAAAATGTTGCCGTCTCAACAATCCTTTGGATTTTTTGCCGATAATCCAAATCGATTGGCACCCTTGGCCATGTTGGCAGCTTAATTTGGTTGGCTTTGTGGGGCCTTGGGAGGGTTAAGGTTCGAAGTAAACATTGACAGACCTCCACAGCCATCTTATCCAAAGGAAGCCAATTATGAGTCATAACCACGGAGCTTTCCTATTGGATCACCTGTGCGCTGTCAGTACGGCGTGCAATTACAATTGTCCCTATCTGTTTATTACGACGGAAGACACTGCTGTGTTTCACAGACGTGGCCTGCAAGGGTATCCCCTAGTGGCAGCTTTCCCTGTATGGCACAAGGTGACTCAGCACCCGGCCTGCAAGTGTGCATAAGTTTGTCAGTAGGGGGCCGATGATTGCTTATGTGTGTGTATATATATATGTTGAACCTCTTTCGCGCTGTACGTAGCCATACGTGCTAATCGTAGGTGCCCAATTGTGTACTTTTGCGATGTTCTTTTTCCGAATTTGGCAAAGAAACATTTTGTGGACTAACTCTGGCGGTGCGCAATACACGGCACCCCTCCCCCAGGTTTCTCGCGCGCATCTCTCAGGGCTCGCGTGGCGGAGGCCCTCGGGGCCTGCCAAGGGCAGGGAGAGGTGCACGGGACCCCGGGGGCCCGAGTGAGGCGCGGCGACTCCTCCTCCAAACGTCACGGGGATTGTGCGGCGCCAGAGAGGGCCGAGCGGCAGCAGCCGCAGCTGCCACGGGGCGTTGCGGGGGGGCGGCCGGCGGAGGAGAGGGACCGCCGCGAGGCCGTAGCGGATCTCCACGCCGTCGCGAGGCCGCGGGGAGGAGAGGGAGATGAAGCCGCGGCCGGCAGGGGCGGCGGGAAGCCGGAACGAGGGCGGGAGGAGCCCGCGAGCGATGGAGGAGGTGGTGGAGGAAGTGAAAAAGAGGAGGAGCGAGGGTTGTTGGCTGCAGGTGCTGGGAGAGGAAGACGCGGGATGGGAGAGGAGGGAGGCGGCACCCGAGAGGGGAAGAAGAAGAAGCGGGAGAGTGGTGACGCGGGGCGGAGGAGTAGCAGCAGAGTGAAGCGCGAGAGAGGGAACGACGACCTGAGTATGGGTGGTGCCAAGAGGAAGGAGGAGGAGGATGGAAGCGAGGGAGGAGAGCGAGGAGGAGCCGTCGGAGGAGAGGAAGGATGTGGGGCGGCGAGGAGGGGTGCAGCACTTGGCCTGGTGGGGAGGGAGGGGGGCGGCTGCTGGAGGGGGAGGGGCTGGGAGGGGCGCTCCCGGTTGGGGGTGAGAGGTGGGGGCCAGGCGGGGGGGAGTGTGGCCGAGGTGGAGAGCGGAGACACGAGGGGGAACGGAGACGAGGACGGCGCGGCAGCGGTGCAGGTGAGACGCGGTGTGGTGTGGTGCAGTGTGGTGCAGGTGAGACGCGGTGTGGTGCGGGTGAGACGCAGTGTGCTGCGGTGTGGTGCAGGTGAGACGCAGTGTGGTGTGTGCTGTGGTGTAGTGCGCTGTGTTGCGGTAGTACATGGAGAAGCAGTCACACGGTCGACTCGCTCACATCGACTCACTCAGCTTCCTGCTGAGCAGGCAGGCTCCGCAGTGGCGATGTCATCTCCCTCGCCTGGTATGCGGGAGGTCGTTGGTTCGATCCCAACCCTGACGCCTGCTGTGTATTTGGAGTTTGCATGTTCCCCCTGTGGGCGAGTGGATTTTTCTCTGAGTCCGCCGGTTTTTCTCTCAACATTTAGAATTTGGCTGCTCCTATAAATTTCCACCTGATGATGAGCCACTTTGTTGTTGGCCAGGGTCACTTCTGAAACACATTCTTGCGGAGGGAGCTGGTAGGAACGTTGAGTTGCTCAGTTAATGGCCAGGGTCAACGGCGTGGTGGTGTATTCCGCAAATATGCCCAACTGTGAGGGCGGGCACAAGCCGGCGTGAGTCGGTTAAACGTTGAGTTTTTATAAGGGCACCACGGGGTGACCAGCCCCCCCCACCCAGCCCCACCCTCCCCACCCAGCCCCTCCCCATCCAGCCCCACCCTCCCCACCCAGTCCCTCCCCACCCAGCCCCTCCCTGCACGACGGACACAATACTCCTCTGTGGGCTGGTGTAACCAGGAGGTTTCTACCAGTATAAGAGCTCCATAGCTCAATAAAAAAAAATGAGAATTCCCAGATCTGACACAGTTGGACACACCCAGGGTGATTATAATCGCCCTGAATAATAATGATTATTATCCAGCTCGTTTACCCAGGGAAACCTCACTGAGCCTCAAGAGTAATTTACAGGAGAGCCCTGCCAAGTTCTTTCACCGTAATGGGGAGATGTTGCTGCTGTTCTGTGTAATCCAAATTCAGTAATTTTAGAACCTTTGAGCAGGTTCTTAGAGCTTTTCGACTGACTCTGCTTTTCACCTTTACCCCAGATACGCCCCCCTGATAATTAGACATGACGTAACATGCCCATAACCGCGATTACCCCTTCAGGCCAACAGGTGGCACCCTGTCATTACACATGCATACGTTGTGTGGTCTTTTTCTTTTAGCTTTGGGAGGAAAGTGGAGCATCCGGAGGAAACCAATACAGAACAGGGGAAGAGCATACAAACTCCACTCACTCCTACTACAGAGGCAGAGATCCCCAGTATAGCCTAAACAGACTGTTGGGGCAAGTGCTGCTAGCGAGCAGCATCTATGAAGGCCGGGACATCACACAAACGGGTCGGTGGCCAGCACCACGCCCAACCGCCTTTGTCTCCCCAGTGGAGACATTTACACATTGCACTCTGTACTCATTTGAGGCTAAGTCGACCTAGCAGAGGCCCATGACCAGTTCAGATAATCGCCATTGGTGTTGGCCGTGAGCAGGAATCGAACTCGGGTGGCCAGGTTCGTAGTGCAGCACGCTAACCGCTGCACCGCCGCTCCCCACACACCCTCACAATCGCACTCACTCACTCAGAGTCTGTATGTACGTATGCTCAACTTCTTTTGGACCGTACATAGCCGACCGCACTAATCGGAGTGTGCAGGGGAAGGACAACAAACTAAACACAAAAATCTATTCTTAAGAAATGAGTTTACAATCTACATGATGATTTAAAAGTGCATAGCTCCATTGGCTTCCTAATATATCGGAAGGAAAAGCGTTCCAGGTGGCCACAAAAGGGCATCTCAAAGCACGCGATGCAGTGACTGTCTTTGGTCGACGGCTAGCCAAAAGCCGCTGCTGTGAGGTTCATTTTCGGCAAGCACTTTGTGTATAATGAGCACGACGTTATCATGGATTTGTTCAGCAACCGGGAGCCAATGCAGCTTGGCGAGCACTGGACGGACACAGTGTTAGCTCTCACTCTAAGCTAAACTAAATTATTTAAATTTTACCAGGTAAGGCGCCACTGAGCTAAATAGCTCTTTTTCAGAAGCGACCTGGCCACAAACGATAGCTCAACGAAGTGGCGTATCATGTGTTTAATGTATCGCAACCAAATACTCTAAACGCATGTTTTTAAATGTGGAGGGAAAAACCGGAGGACCCAGAGAAAAATCCATGCGACCACGGGGAGAACACGCAAACTCCACATATACAGGCGTCGGGGTAGGGATCGAACCCACGACCGCCCGCATACCTGGCGAGGTAGTTAACATCTATCCACCGCCGCCCCTATTGTTGTTGTTGTGCTCTGCCCCTGTAACACCGCCCACGGATTCCCTTCCCTCCCTTCCCGTTGTGCCCCCTCCCCTGGCTCCGTGAGCCAGCGGGGACGCGGCGCCGCCTCCTCCTCAGATGGAAGCTCTGCAACACCGGCACGGGCGGCGCGGGGGCAGCGACGCAGCACAGCCGGTACGGCATGGAGACACGGCACGGGCACGGCACACGCACGCAGCACATGCACAGAACACGGCTGGTACGGCGCGGAGACACAGCACGGACACAGCACGGACACAGCACGGACACAGCACGGACACAGCACGGACACAGCACGGACACAGCACGGACACAGCACGGACACAGCACGGACACAGCACGGACACAGCACGGACACAGCACACGCACAGCACACGCACAGCACACGCACAGCACACGCACAGCACACGCACAGCACACACACACTGCACGGAGACAGCACACGCACAGCATGGGCACAGCATGCGCACGGCACACGCACGGCACGCACAGCACAGCCAGTACAGCAGGGAGACACAGCACGCGCACAGCACACAACATATCACCTTGTTGGACAAAGACAAAACGCCTCTTACAGCCTTGAACATACTAATGGGGCAGGTGCTGTTCGCGAGCATCTGAAGGCCGTCATGGGGAACAAGGGGGTGGTGTGGCCAGCAAACGCCACACGCGGCCGCCTCTGTCTCCTCAGTGCTGGTGTTTACACACTGCACTGGGTACTCATTGAAGGCTGAGTTAACCTAGGAGAGGCTTGAGACCAGTTCACCGGTTAGTGTGGCTAAGATCCTTGCAGATTATAATTCGACCGCAAGGCCAGAGGTTCTACTGCAAACGACGTTTGATCTCTCCCGCTAATCGACGTACAGATCCTCTGCCCTGCCGCTAACCCCTGCGCAGCATTAAATATAGCCGGGCACACGGCACTCCCAGAGCGATCGTTTACAGCGCCGAAAGCGCGTCCTGTTTGTTTGTCTTGTTCCTGGTGGCGCCGGTCCTCCTTCCTCCTCTCCGCCGATCGTGTGGAGCCACCGAAACCGCACTTCCACTCTTCCCCCCCCACCCACCACCACCCCCACCACACCCTTCCTGCCGTCTCCCCCGAGATGCCACGGTCTCACGCAGCGTCGCCAGCTCTCCCCGCGCTGTCGCGACAGCGGCCACGTACGCGTGCTCGCTCGCAGGGCGCACAGAGGCACGCGCGCGCCTCTGTCTCCCGGCACGGCGATTGGATCAGTGGCACAAGTTTCTCAAATCCCTTCCTCTCTTCGCCGCCTCTGTCCACCCAGCAGCAGCAGCCGCCGTACAAAGGGGGACAACCGAGTTCCATCTGCAATGGGCAGTTTGCGTGTGGTGGTGCAAAGCACCATGGTGGCTAGATGTTAACTACCTCGCCTGGTATACAGGAGGTCATGGGTTTGATCCAGACCCTGACGCCTGCTGCATTTTTGGAGTTCGCATGTCTTTGTCCCCGTGGTCTCACATGTTCAGGTTTGCACCCGTTCAGCATTTTCAAGTTCTCGCATCTTCAAGCTGCCTTAAGAGAGACTCTGAGCTCTTGCTCCGCACCTCCGAGTTCTCGATCAAACATTGAGTTTGATTCACGAAATATGCGAGCGTTTATAATTTGCGTTTATTATTGTTACTATGTCACAGATATAATTGCAATCCGGTGAAAAGAGATCCTCCGCCGATTTTTTAAATTTACAGACGTATTCACAACCTCCGCCGTCCTATGAAGCAGTTCCGTCCAATACTGTGAGCTGCTGTAGCGCATGTAACTTTTTTCAACTTCAAGATTCAACGTGTACATGAACTTCCAAAAACCCCCAGTGTCTTAATCTGAATCGCTCGCATCATCGGCCACCACTGCCATAGCAGTGCCACTCCGACGGCTGCCACAGGGCAGCTATCGTCTTCGCAGGCCCTGGCCGGGCGATTTTATTTTTCCATAAAACCCCCTGGGTGTTGCTGTCCTATGACCGCGAACCATGTCTCCTGCCGCCGCCTCCTCACCCCCTCTCTTCCGCGTGTCGTCGTGCAGGCTCCACCCCGCACCCGCTGCTGCTGTCCGTACGTGAGCGCGCGCGCCAGTTCTGTGACGCCACCGACGCCGCGCCCGCCGCCCTACGGGCTCCGTGTCAAACCCTAAGCGTGAATCTCTGGCCGAGCACCAGCTCCCCGGTGTTGCCCGAGGTTCAGCGCGCGTCCCGGCGGCAACGGCAGGAACAGGAGCAGCAGCGGCAGCAGCAACAGGAGCAGCAACAGGAGCAGCAACAGGAGCAGCGGCAGCAGCGGCAGGGATCTCCCTCCCCACCGCGTCGCGACGTCGGCAAAGCCCACGGCGCGATGGGAGACGCCGCGCCAGGCCCACCCAAGGAGTACACAGCCTCCTCGCTCGTCGGGAGGGAGGAGCGGTGGGCCGAGAGAGCGGGCCGGGAGCTGCCGCCTACGAGCGCAGGGCGGCAACGCAGCGCCGCCACGGCCGCCCCCCTTGCAAACGGGGCGGAGGAGGAGCGCACGGCTGCTGGGGGCGCGTGGCGGGAACACAGCGCCGCCGCGGAGGCCTCACTCTCCAAGAGCGGTGGGGAGCGCACGTTCACGCGTGCGGTGAGGGAACGCACGAGCGCGCGGGAGCAGCGCGCGGCCTTCCGCGGGGCGATGGATCATGCGGAGGAGGAGGAACGCACGGCCTCGCAGAGAGTGGAAAAACCCGTGGCCTCGCAGAAGGTGGAGGAACCCGCAGCCTCGCAGAAAGTGGGGGAAGGCACGGTCTCGCAGAAGGTGGAGGAACCCATGGCCTCCGGCACAGAGGGGGAGTGGGAACACGCGACTAACAAAGGGGAGGAGCGCACGATTGCGCGTGCGTGGAAGGAGCGCACGGCGGCGAGCGCGACCGGGAGACGCGCGGCGTTTCGCGGGGCGCAGGAACGTGCGGCACGGAGAGCGGAAGAGGAGGAACCCTCGGCAGCTACGCAGCAGCAGGAGGAGGAATCCACCGTCTCCACAAGCTCGCAGGAGCCGGAGGAGGAGGACGGGGGGAGTGGATGCTCCTCGTCCGCCGATCATCATCGTCTCCTCCGGTCACGCGAGGAGGAGAGCGTGGGGTCCGGGCCGGACCGAGCGGGCAGCAAGGGAGGGAGCAGTTGGGGAGGGTTCGGGGATGGGGATCGCGGTCCCCGCAGCGACACGACGCCAGCTCGGAGCGGGGCCCTGGGCGCCAGGGGAGCTGGGACGGAGGAGCAGCAGTCGGGAGGAGCCTCGCTGGCTCAACTGAGCCAGGTGGAGGATGAGGACGCGCTCACAGCCATGGTGAGTGTTGGCTTCCCACGAATATGTACGGTGGTGCCACGGTGGCAGGAAGATGTTAGCTACCTCGCCTGGTATACAGGAGGTCGTGGGTTCAATCCTGACCCTGACGCCTGCTGTATATTTTGAGTTGGCGTGTCTCTCTCTCTCCCTGTGGTTGTGTGGATTTTGAGGAGGCGCAAACCGCTGCCCTCTGTGCCATATTTGTGGTGTAGATTCCACAGGATATGCACGCGTGTGTGTGTATGGGGGAGCGTTAGCAAAGTGGTTAGGGTGCTGCGCTTCGAACCCGGCGACCCGAGTTCACCTGTATATTTGGACTTTGCGTGTTCTGCCCGTGATAGCATGGATTTTTCTCCAGGTCCTCCAGTATTTCCCTCCACATTTAGAATCAACATCACGCGTTTAGAGCATTTGGCTGCTGTTATAAATTCCCCCGTGACGATGAGTCACTTTGTTGAGCTATCATTTGTGATAGCCAGGTCGCTTCTGAAAACGAGCTATATATAGCTCAGCCTTACCTGATGAAATAAAAATAGTTTAGTTTTAATAGTTTCGTTTATATATTATGCACGCGTGTTGTCCAAGTTATTTGATCACAGTAGCAAAGCACAGGCCTAACATGCCACGCGGCCAGCAACAAACAGCACAATTATAGTTGCAATCGATAATACAGGTGACCGCCGACTTATGATGGCTCGGCTTGCGACCCCCTTGCATTTTCGACCTTATCGTAATTAAGACCCCCACAATAATGACCAAATCTCGTATCTGCGACCGCCGAACGACTGCTACCGATGATAATTGGTTTTTTTACCCTTCTATCTGGCAACAAAACTGACACCTTTTTACAAGGAGTCATGTTTGCATAGACCAGAATACCTGCAGTCATAATGCAAACAAAAAACATAACTCTGATAATGTGCACTGTCCTTGAAGTTGATTGGTCCACACCCGAGACAGCTTTCCTTAGAGCCTAGTCTCACATGGGTTGGACCAGATGACGCCAAAAGGCGTCATCTGGTCTAAGGAAAGCTGTCTCGGGTGTGGACCAATCAACTTCAAGGACAGTGCACATTATCAGAGTTATGTTTTTTGTTTGCATTATGACTGCAGGTATTGTGGTCTATGCAAACATGACTCCTTGTAAAAAGGTGTCAGTTTTGTTGCCAGATAGAAGGGTAAACAATTTTCATATTTTTACTGGCAAATGAGGTTCCAATGGTGTGACTGCTCCCGATACCGAGTCGATTGGCGCTGCTTTGCTCTTCTTCCGTATGGGTATGCACAGTGGAGCCGTCAGGCTGCAGCTGTGCCTAGAGCGAACGCAGCAGCGTCTTTCACAACGCTCCTCACTTTTTTGTAAATTTTATTAAAATGTAACTTTTTTTTCGCCTTTCGCTACATCTGAGAAGAGGAAATATAAGTTTTACTGAATATAAATGTTTGTCAAAAGTTGTTACAATAAATGTTTTCTAGAGTTATTTTCATTTATTTTTTGTTAATTTTGGTCTTTTTTACGGTATGTGATGGGTTTCCAGAAACAGAACCCCAATGTATAACATTACGCCTATGGGAAACTTATGATGGCTCAACTTGCGACCGTCCAGGAACCAATTAGGTCATAGGTACGGGGGTCGCCTGTAGTTTGTTTCAAGATTTGAGCAAGGCTATATTCGTAAAAGAGCTCGGTGTGGGAGGAAATAGACGATGCTAGGAGGGAGTTCCATCGTGGAACAACTGCCAGGAAAGAGAAGTGAGGTGACTTACATCTTTGAGTCGGGGAGTGAATGGGTGGGTTGAGTGTGAGTCAGGGAGTGAGTAAATGTGTGAATGGGTGTATGGGTGGGTATGTGTGAGCGAGTGGGTGGGGCGAGTGTTTGTATGAGTGAATCGGAGTGAGTAGTTGAGGGTGTGGGTGGGTGGGTGGGTAAATGTGTGGGTGGGTTGGTGGGTGAGTGTTTGTATGTATGAGTAAGTGAGTGGTTGAGGGTATGGGTGAGTGAGTGGATTTGTGTATGAGTGAGTGTGTGGTTGTGACCGGCAGTGTATGTATGCGTGTTGAACTTATTTCATACCACCATACGTACCAACCTTGCTAATCGGAGGTGCAAGCAAAGGACAACAACACTAAACACAAAGTGTGGTGGAGGTTGAACACTGTGTGGATTAGACAAAAAGATTAATTGTCTGGTAAACTGGGTGCTCAACATGGGTGAAGGAATCGATAAGCAAACTCGATCACAGCCAAGACAAACGGAGTGTGCATACGCTTCCCGCTATAAGGTCACGTCGCGCATTTTTATAGTTGCCATGTTGTCGCCCCTACCCCCCCACCCCCTCTCTCACAGCTGGAGCAGACTCAGGAGTGCGAGCAGAGGCTTCTGATCCGAGCGGCGCGGAGAGCGCTCAGGAGGAAGCAGGAGGCCCTGGCTACCCGTGAGTCAGTGAGGAGGCAGGAGGTCCTGGATCCCCGTGTGTCAGTGAGGAGGCAGGAGGTCCTGGATCCCCATGAGTCACCGAGCCAGCGCTTCTGAGATCCTGCGGGGTTTGAGCTGTGGCTCTGGGCAGGGAGTCGAACCGATTGTTTAAACTAAACTATTCTTTTTTTGACCAGGTAAGGCCCACTGAGCAGCTGTATAGCGCTTTTGTCACAAGTGACCTGGCCACAAATCATAGCTCAACGAAGTGGCTCATCGTGTGGAAATTTATAGCAGCCAAATACTCTAAAACGCGAGACGTTGATTGGAAATATCGAGGAAAAAAACGGAGGACCCGGAGAAAAGTCCATGTGACCACAGGGAGAACATGAAATCTCCAAATATACAACAGGCATTAGGGTTGGGATTGAACCCACGACCTCCTATATATCAGGCGAGATAGTTAACATCTCCTCGCCACAGTGGACGGTTTCAAATGCTGCTCCACTGTGGAAGAATGGACACACAGTGGCTTCTGCGTTGCACTTGCAGCGTAACAAAGACGTTTCCCACCCGGACGCAAAATGGCACCTCCCCCCAATGCTTTGAACATCTCCACCAATCGGAAAAGCCGTACCATCTGACACGAACCTTGCTAATTGGCTGTGCCGGGTGGTGGCGGGTTTAACGACACATTTATTTTTACGCGATCTAACCCAACAAACCTCTAATGGATACGTATACCATGTTAGACGCGACTGTGGTGTTAATGGTTGGCACGCTCGGGTTACAGTCCGGAGGTCGCTGGTTGGATTTGATCTTCCAGCACGGCAGTTGATAACAATGGGAAAAATGTATTAAATCCCCCCCCACCGCCTCTGTCCACCCAGCAGTGTTAGTGGGTTCACCGCGGTCGAATCGGCATGTCCGCGTATGGTGGAGTAAAGTCCATTATCTGGCCAGCGTGAGAGACTTAGGCCTTTTACCCTTCATGGGGCCTCTATATTACTTAGCTTTCCTGACAGCAACGTGAACAAGTAATTGCAGGGTTGCACTTTTACCCCCTTTACATTTGCACTGCGTACACGTGTGTGTGTATGTGGTGCAGCTGAGACACGGGGGACGTTGATTGGCCATGCATCTGGGAGCTCCTTGCACAGCACCCACACGGGGCTGCTCCCCTTCTCCACACCCAGCGTCAACTCCACACCCAGCGTCTCCTCGGCACCCAGCGTCTCCTCTACAATTGCCGGTGTCTCCTCCACACCAGACCGTGTCTCGTCCACACCCAGCATCTCCTCTACACCCAGCATCTCCTCTACACCCAGCATCTCCTCTACACCCAGCGTCTCCTCCGCACCCAGCGTCTCCTCTACAATTGCCGGTGTCTCCTCCACACCCGCCCGTGTCTCCTCTACACCAGCACGTGTCTTCTCCACACCCGCCCGTGTCTCCTCTACACCAGCACGTGTCTCCTCCACACCCGCCCGTGTCTCCTCTACACCCAGCGTCTCCTCCGCACCCAACGTCTCCTCTACAATTGCCGGTGTCTCCTCCACACCCGCCCGTGTCTCCTCTACAATTGCCCGTGTCTCCTCCACACCCGCCCGTGTCTCCTGCACACCCGCCCGTGTCTCCTGCACACCCGCCCGTGTCTCCTGTGCACCAGCACGTGTCTCCTGCACACCCGCCCGTGTCTCCTGCGCACCCGCCCGTGTCTCCTGCGCACCAGCACGTGTCTTCTCCACACCCGCCCGTGTCTCCTCCACACCCGCCCGTGTCTCCTCCACACCCGCCCGTGTCTCCACCACACCCGCCCGTGTCTTTTCCACACCCCAAGTCTCCTCTGCACAGCCCCTACGCACGCCTGTAGCAGGTGCATCTTCAATGCACAGCCACTCGACCACTCACACAATCGCAGTTACTCAATCACTCGCACAAACAGACACTTGTACACACGCAGTCACAAAGACGCACAATCACTCACACGGTCACTCACATTCACACGGTCTCACAATCAGTTACGGTCACTTGCACATTTACCCAATCACCGTCACTCGGATGCAAACAGCCACACAAACACAACACCAGCCATTTACCACTTGGTGGCGATGATGTCTTCACTGCCCTTGTGCCAGGCGAGGTGCAATTTCAGACCATGTGAAGTGTCGAAGGCTCGCTGACAGGAGGTCATGGGACAGACTCAGGTGTTGTGGGTTAACTGCCTGTGATAGCTGACATGCGCCACCTGGTCTCCCCACTTTGCCAACTCGCTGCGTTTTAGCCCCCCGGAGCTCTGCTCGTTGTTGTGAGCGTCACTCCTCCTGCCCTCCGTTGTTGTTGGAGGGCGACTGCCTCCCAACTGACCAGTAGTGTCCTTCACGAGCTTCCCCCATAGAGGCTGATCTTGACACCGCTGATACCAGGATTCAGTAAGTCCACTCAGCTCCATATCCTCCTGTACCATGTCAGACAATCTCTTCTCTAGGCCGTGCTATGCCCGTTTAGCCCCCTCTGTCAGGCCAAACAAGCTGCTGGGCATGCAGGCTGCGTGACCCAGCTAATTCAGCCTTGCCTGCCAGAGGACTGTGCCCAGATTTTTCAAGGATCTGTGAGCTCACACAATCCAGCCTGGTGTTAAAGCCAGGATGGAATGTAGGCAGGCCAGCTTGAACCAGCGCAGATGTTCCTTTTAAAAGGGGTCGACGTTTTGCACGCATAAAGAAGGGATAGCATGACTGTGGCCGAGAAGAACCCGGCGCTTCGTATGCAGCGACAGGCAGGTAGCTTCCCCACGGCGTTCCACTCTCTCCACAGCTGCACTCCATCACTCATGGGGAGTTGAGGGGGTGCAGTAATTGATGACCTAAAATCCACATTGAGATGCCTTGTTTTTGTGGGGATAATGCCCGTGTCTCTTCTACGCCAGCCCATGTCTCGTCCACATCTCTTCGTGGCATCCGCAAACTCAAAGACAAATGGGAATAAGTAATATTTAAAAATACTTTTTTTAAACACGCTTTAATGAAATGTACCGTACTCGTAATGGCAGAACTCCACGACTCCAGGAAGTGGCCGCAAAGCTTGCCATAACCTAAGGGGCCGTAGTGATTTGCAGCCAACGTCAGTTGAGCGTGGACAATTAGACCCAAGCCGAAACATAACATAAAAAAAGAATGTTTAAAAATATATATTTTTTATTTGTAATGCTAGAATATAGTATTGTCATCAGTATGACATAAGTATACCAAGTTTGCAGTCGATACCACATTGGGAAGTGGATTAAAATTGAGTTACAAGATTTGAGGATACGACGACAACAACAGAGTGAGTTAATAGAAAGCGTGTAAAAAATAGGGTTTGATTCACGGTTCGTAATATAACACTCCCTTTTTATTTGGTTTTTTGTTACTCTACATAAAACTGTGCCTCAATGAAATTGTCGGGAATGGTCAACTCCACGATGGGAAAAGCCCCCTGCGATGGGCCGAAGATCGACTGCATTTGCGTGTGACGCCGGTGTGATTGTGTCGTCGCCAGTCAGGTGCCGTAGCGTAGCCCGTAGCATCACCTTCGTTTCAGTGGGGGGGGGGGGGGGGGGGGTTGGCCGTCAGTCTTCTCACTGGACCTCTCTACGATTGTTTCAGGCGTCATCGCCTCCACCGCGGCCTCCACCGCGACCTCCACCGCGACCTCCAACGCGACCTCCAACGCGACCTCCAACGCGACCTCCAACGCGACCTCCAACGCGACCTCCAACGCGGCCTCTGCCATCACCTCCACTACCAAACCATCGACTCTGGGTGAACGGTCCGGTGCGAAGAAGATCGGCAGGTGATGATGATGCTGGCGATGATGGCGATGCGTGGCTAAGGTGTGGTGGCGGGTCTATAAAATGACTACCACTGTGTGGGCAAGTCAGGAAAACGAAACAATTTTTAATTTTAGCAAATAAGGCCCACTGAGCTATATAGCTGTTTTTCACAAGTGACCTGGCCACAAATGATAGCTTAACGAAGTTGCTTATCGTGTTTAATTTTATAGCAGTGAAATACTCTCTAAACACATGTCGATTCTAAATGTGGAGGGGAATAAAACCAGAGGACCAGGAGAAGAGTCCACGCGACCATGAGGAGAGAGAAACATGCAAACTCCAAATATATAGGCATCGTCAGGGTCGGGTTCCAACCCCCGACCTCCTGTATACCAGACGAGGCAGTTAACATCTCCGATTAACACGGTTGGCTACATACGGTGAAAAAGAAGTTCAAACACATGCATATATCTCGCCACCATGGCGCCCCTATGAGAGATGAGAGCACCAATGCCTCAGTTCTTATTTATTTGATTCTCAAGCTACCATGGGCATACTCACCTTCACCTCGCCCCCCCCCCCTCTGCCCCCCCCCCACAGTGTATTTGACCGCGAGGATGAGACCCCCCATCGAGCTGGGCCGTCGCGCGACCTCGCGACCCCGAGGCTCGCGACCCCGAAGGTCGTGACCCCCGCGGGAGGCCAGGCACGGTTGGCGCTGGTGGAGAAGCTGGGAGGGCGGAGCGCGTGGTGAGAGCGGCGCCCCCCCTCCCCCACCCCCTGTAGGTTATGGGAGCCAACGCGGAGGGTGGCGGTGGCGCCGCGGTCGTCACACTCGGTTGTCGCAGGGTCGCCACGGTGGCTGGGAGACGTTCGCTTCTGGAAAAGAGCTACATAGCTCCCCGTGGTCGCGTGGAGAAAAAATCCACGCGACCACGGGAAGAGAGACGCCGCAAACTCCAAATATACAGCAGGCGTCGGTGTCGGATTCGAACTCACGACCTCCTGCGTATCAGGCGAGGTCCAGGTATCCCCAGCTGTGCCTCTGAGCCAGGTGGCTACATGCAGGAGCTCAGCGGAGCCGACTTAGAGTGTCTGGCAGGGCCCATTGTGAGCCCCCCCCCCCCCCGCCAGTGTGTGTGAGGCTGAACCGTAGGGGTCCATGTGCTGCTTGTGTGCGATCCCAGGCAGGGAACTCCGGCTCCACGGACTCCGGGGGGCGGCGGGGGGGCCGCCGGCGTTGGTGGCGTGGTGAAGGCGAAGCAGCGGCTGCTGGAATGGTGCCGCTCCAAGACGCGCGGCTACGAGGTACGTGACATCGCATGTGCGTGTGTCATACCGCGTGTGTGTGCATGTCACATCGCATGTGTGAGTGTCACACCACGTGTGTGTGTGTGTCTGTCACACCGCTTGCGCGTGTGTCACACCGAGTGCGTGTGTCACACCATCTTCATAGGTGCTCACTAACAACACTTGACCCAACAGTTTGTAAAGGCTAACTTTGTCTTTTGTGTCACACCATGTGTCACGAATTGGGGAGCGGTAGTGTAGCGCTTCACTATGAACCCGGCAACCCAAGTTAGATTCCCGCTCGTGGCCAACACCAGTGACGATTATCTGAATCGGTCCTGGGCCTCCCCTAGGGCGACTCAGCCTCAAATGAGTACCTGGTGCGGTGTGTAAACATCGCCACTGGGGAGACAAAGGCAGCCGGGTCGTAGTGTTGGCCACCCACCCCCTCGTGTGCCGTGCCGACCTTTATAGGTGACCGCTAGCAGCACTTGCACCAACAATCTGGTAAAGGCTATATAGGGGATCTTTGTGCTGTAGTGCTTTGTACTGGAGTGGATTTAGCTGTCTTGATTTGTGCTGTGGTGGTTTGTGTTATGATGTTTTGTCCGGTAGTGGTTTGCCTGGTAGTGGTTTATACGGTAGTGGTTTGCAGAACGGACTTAAGAATCATGGCTTCAATTTCATCCTTGAGCAGCAAGAGTGGTCGAACATTGTTTCTCAAATTTCCACCGCCAGCGGTATAACCGCGTACACCACAAATAGACAATCGGTTGGATAAAATGTGTGCAGGTCGCTTGTGAAAAAGAGCTACGTAGCTCAGTGGTCTCAAAATATGTTTTTTCTTGTTTAATTGCGATTACAATAATTTAGTACCACAAGAATAGGGGCTGCAGATAAGGGGGCGATGTTTGCTGCTGCGTTTCATCCCAACTTTGCAATGTGCAGATATTTATTCATCAGCACTGGGATATTTTGCCCCAGGACCGGTTTGCATTGTGTGGTGGCTTTTGGCTATGGGAGGGAAGCCGATGCAGAACACGGGGAGGAAAACAGAAGGCAAACTCCACGCAGAAAGGCACCCGAAGAGTCGGGAATCGAACTAAACACAGTCTGTTCTCCTGTAACGTGGTGACAGTCGTTGCGTTCCTGAAGAACACTGCGTTACGTAAAAATCGTGTTGTAATAAATAATATACAATATAGGGGGTAAAGCACAATCCGCAATAACATGTTTGATGTGTAACGCAGGCTGAACAAAGACCGAGGCGGCGTGGATAGCGTCTAGAAGCATCCAACAGCATCCTGCCTTGTGCGTGTGCGTGGACGTGCGTGGACTGCGCGTGTGTGGATGTGTGTGGATGTGCATGGACTGCGTGGACGTGCATGTGTGTGCGTGCGTGGACGTGCTTGTCTGTGCGTGCATGAACGTGCGGGCGTGGACGTGCATGATGTAGCGTGTGGACGTGCATGATGTAGCGCGTGGACGTGTGTGTGCGTGCGTACAGCACGTGGACGTTCGTGACCTCTCGGGCAGCTGGAGCGACGGCCTCGCCTTCTGCGCCCTCGTGCACAACTTCTTTCCTGACGAGTTCGACTTCTCCCGCCTGGAGCCGCACGACCGCCGTCACAACTTCACGCTCGCCTTCTCCACCGCCGAGTGCGTGGGCCCACCACCCCACCAACCCCCACCACCCCATACCACACCCCACCACCCCACACCACCGCTCACCACAACCGCACCTCCGATTAGCACGGTTGGCTACGTACGGTGCGAAAACTTCAACCACACGTACATCGTCTTTTTTCCTATAATGCAAAGCAAAACATGGTGTGGGTTTACTCTCCAATACACCGGTGTGCTGAACTAGTAACTAATTGGCACGTTTTGGTTTAAGTGACAAACCTTACTTGGCTGTGTCGGGTGGTGGTGGGTTTAACGACACATTGATATTCACGTTATCTAACCCAAAAAAAAACCCGAACATTCAACACAGAAATAGAAATACGAATGTGCGCGCTCTGCGTTGTGTGTGCGCGTTGTAGGCGGCGTGTGGGCTGCTGCCCCCTGCTGGACGTGGAGGACCTGGTGGACATGGGAGAGCCCGACTGGAAGTGCGTGTTCACCTACCTGCACGAGCTGTACCGCGCACTGGCACAGCACGGACTCGTCTCTCGTGGGGCCTAGAGAGACGCACGCACACACACAGTGCACGTAGACGCGTTGGGTACGCGTGCAGACACACAGCATGGACAGAGACCCACACACGGTGCACATCAACACATAGGGTACGCGTACAGACACGCAGCATGCACGGAGACACACACACGGTGCACGTAGACACTTAGACTACGCGTACAGACACGCAGCATGTACGGAGACACACACACGGTGCGCATATACCAATAGGGTACGCGTACAGACACGTAGAGTACACGTACAGACACATACAGACACGTAGGGTACGCGTACAGACACGCAGCATGCACGGAGACACACACACGGTGCACGTAGACACGTTAGGTACGCGTACAGACATGCAGCATGCACGGACACGCAGCATGCACGGAGACACACGGTGCACGCAGCATGCACGGAGACACACACACGGTGCACGTAGACACGTAGAGGACGCGTACAGACACGCAGCATCCGAAGGATATTCTGTTGTAATGTTATGCCGAGGCAGCCGTTACAACCGCTTATTCCTACTCGCGCTGCGACGTAGTTCTGTTCGCTCAATCGCGTAATATCTGATTCGCATCCTATTCCCTATAATACATCCATCGCGTTCTAATCAATGGCGGAGCCAGGATTTTCAGGTCGGGGGGTCAACCCCTCCAGCAATGAAATGATAGAGGAGTTGTAAGTAAGGACTTGTCCCTTGCTTTTTATTCGACGCATGTGCGACGATAGCGCAGCCATCGATCGAGGGTCGAATTCGAATCATGTGTGGTCGGCATCGCGCTCGCTGAAGGTGAATGCCTTCAGGAAAGTCGTGTGCTGTATACGCAACTGTGCACAATTCTGTGAGTCGCTTATAACCGCTTTTATTACCAATTTTGGACTCAGACTATTGTCCTATCATCTCATGGAGTCCCTGGCACGTAATAATATGCTACACAGTGGCAGTGGGGGTCGCAAAATGCCGATTTATTACTAATAAAACCCAATGATCCGATCGAAATTATGGATTTCGATCAGATCCCCACCCCCCCCCCCCACTGGCTCCGCCAGTGGTTCTAATCCAATTCGCGTTAGGAAAACACAAGGCTAGTTACAGGAGAACGGGACTGTACACACATAGTACACACAGACACAGTAAACACGGCTTTGTCATACACAGGATACACGCGTAGCAGGAAACAGAAAACAAAGCACATTCGCACCTCCAATTAGCACGGTTAGCTATGCCTTAACAGACTGTTGGGGCAAGTGCTGTTGGCGAGTAGCACCTATGAAGGCCGGCACGGCTCACGGGTGGGTGGCCAGCACCACACCCGGCCGCCTTTGTTTTCCTAGACAAGATATACGCACACACAAATGCAGATTCGCGTCACGTACACATAGAAAGACGCCTTGTGGCACAACATGCAGAAGAAGACCCCCATGCCTCACGGCGCTCGCGGCACGGAGAGCACCGAGCTTCCTTGAGAGTTGTCGTCTGTCAGGGTTCCGTGCACTCTCCCCTCTGCGTGTGTTGGTGTGTGCGGGAAGCGGTGGCGTATCTGCTAGCGCTTGCGCTGCGCTACGAACCCGGCGACCCGGGTTCGATTCCCGCTCACGGCCACCAACACCGGTGTCGATTATCTGCACCGGTCCTTGGGCCTCCCCTAGGTTGACTCGGCCTCAAATGAGTACCTGGAGTGGTGTGTAAAAACATCACCACTGGGGAGACAACGGCGGCCGGGCGTGGTGCTGGCAACCCACCCCCTCGTTTGCCGTTGCGGCTGTCATAGGTGCTACTCTCTACAACAGCACTTGCCCCAACAGTCTGTTAAGGCTATACGGGGGATCTCTGTTTTTTTGTGGGGCTTTTCATTGCACTGCGCACTCCAACCCCCACCCCCTTAATGAAAACACTACAGCATTGTAAGCTTGTAGCAGGACCCTCTCGATAACAAGAGTCTAAGGCTCAGTGGGGCTCTCCTGGGTAAATATCACGCTTTTTTTTATTGATACTCGAGAGGTTATGAATGTCGTGCGTCCCCGTTCGTCAATCTAGATGATTTAAAAGTGCGGCGTCCTAGTATCGCAAGGAAGAGCGTTCCAGACGGCCGCAGAAGCGCCACACGTAAGCGCCGCAACGACGATCCGTTGGTGACCGTCTTAGTGTGACCGCACCGTCCACGCAGACCCCCCTCGGGGCCGTACCCCTCGCGCCCCATCGCCAAGCAGACACCGGCACACTGGCCTCTGCCGCGAAACGAACAAATCCTGACCCTGCCATCGACGCGTTCTCGCTCGACGCTGTGATGCGGTCGCAAGGGGCAACGCGGCGCACTTGGTCCCAGCAGGGGACCTCTGTTTAACTCCTGGGTCCGCATCGCCAAGGTTGAACGCAGCCTTAAATGAGCACAGTCTGTTCTCCTATAACGCGGGAGTCATAGTCGTCGCGGTTGCTTTCCCGAAGAACACCGCGTTGTGGAAAAATCGTGTTGTAATAAGTAATATAGGTGGTAAAATCACTGCCCGCGTCACGCGAGATGCGTAACGCAGGCCGAACAAAGACTCAGATGCCGTGGGTAGCATCTCGGAAGCATCCAGCAGCATCCCAATGCCTTGTTCGATGATGATGCTACGCCGAGGCAGCCGAACGACGGCTTATCCCTACTCGCGCTGCGACGTAGTTTTGTTCGCTGGATCGCATTATATATCACCATTCGCGTCCGCCTTGTAAAAAAATTCGTTCCCTGATACATCCATCGCATTATTTATTAATACAAGGCGCTGTATGAGAATAGACTGTACTTCATGCAGTGTGTAAACGCCAGCACTGGTTCTGGTTAACGGTTCTGGTTAACGGTTCTGGTTAATGGGTGCTTGCTAGCAGTGCTTGCCCACCGTGGGGTTTGTCTGGCTGAACTGGGTGGAATCTGTGTGAGTTGTGTGGAATCGCCTTGGTGCCGAGGCACTCGTTTAGATCTTGTTTTAACTGCTTTAGCGAAACAATAAAAGTGAATTTCTTTTTTAAAATCGAGAACGAATCGCGCCGCATTCAATCCTCTCCGCCATCGCGTCTGCTGGTAAAATCTGTTGAGCCTCGTTTTGTGTCCCTTAGCCCGGCTCCCTTTTGATTCGAGGATAACCATGGCTTAAACTCGCCCACCTTGTCCACAACTCCTCAAACAAGCGAACACCCCTGGAGGTTTGGGATTTGCTCGCTCAGTGTTGAGAAGTCACGGGGGTGCCACGGTGGCGAGATGTTAAACTCCGTCCCCCGGTATGCAGGAGAATCGTGGGTTCTATTCCGACTGAACACCTGCTGTATATTTGGAGTTTGCGTGCCTCTCGCCCTGTGGTCGCGTGGATTTTTCTCCAGGTCCTCCGGTTTTTCCCCTCCATAGATTATTTGGCTGCTATACATTTCCACATCGATGATGAGAAGCCACTCCGTTGAGCTATAATTTCTGATGGCCAGGCCGCTTCGGAAATAGAGCTACATTGCTCAGTGGGGCCGTACCTGGTAAAATAAACATAGTTTAGTCTATAGTGTTCCGTGGCGAGTTAAATAGTAACTCATGGTCACGAGGAATTCTACAAGAGTCAATCATTCACAACGCCAAGACTACACAACCCCACGCACGCCCGGCCACCTTTGTCTTCCCAGTGCTGATGTTTACACAGCACACCACCAGGTAGTGATGTTAAGGCCAAGTTATCCTAGCGATAGGCACAGTACCGTTTCAAATAGGGGTGCTGCGGTGGTGAGATGTTAACTCCCTCGCCTTGTATACAGGAGGCCGTAGGATGGATCTCGACCATGACGCCTGTACATTTGGAGCTTGCATGTCCCCGTGTTCGTGTGGATTTTTCTCCGGGTCTTCCGGTGTTTCCCTCCAAATTGAGAATCAACATCCTTGCGCTTAGAATATTTGGCTGCTATACATTCCCACGTTGATGACGAGCCACTTCGTCAGGTTATCATTTGTGATAGGTCACTTCTTAAAAAATAGCTACACAGCTCAGTGGGGCCCCTTACCTGGTCAAATGAAAAAAATTATTTTACCTCACCGGCACGCGACCTGCCCCCATCGCAGACTAACCGTGGTGCATCTCGCTTTCTCCTGCTGCTGCTGAAGATCGAGTCGCGTGGGCTGCTACCATCACACCCGTCGCGGCATCGCGGAGCTCCAAAGCTTCCCCCGTGTAGCCTGTAACAGACTTTCGGGGCAAGTGCTGTTAGCGAGTAGCGCCTTTGAATGCCGGCAGGACACAGGAGAGGAGTGGGTGGCTAGCACCGCTCCTGGCCGCCTTTGTATCCCTAATGTCGATGTTTACTACACACCGCACCAAGCTACTCATTTGAGGCTGAGGCAACCTCCACCTCACTCACCATCACCACGTGTCCCGTGGGGGGTCGATAAAGTAGCAACCACTTCGCGTGGAAGCCAAGGACGTTTGACACATGGACGCAAACTGCCATGGGAATGTGGAATGTCCCACCCTGGCTCATGTTTTGAAGGACGCTGCGTGACGTTGGCGTTGTAGGTACTACCGTCGTCGGGCACGAAAATAACAAAACAAAAAAACCTTTTTGGTACACATGGCGACGTGTCGGGGTTTAAAAAATAAAATTCCGTAAAAGAATGGAAACATCCGTGGAGTTAATTCTCTCATCCGTTCCTTCTCCACGGGCCTGCTCGACTAAACCTGCCACACCATCAAATACAAAAAATGTAAAAAATCTGCGCAAACTTCCTTCTCGCTCGGCTGATGACAAAAAAAATAATAACCGGCTCGACTCCCCGGTCTGACGGGAACCTATCTCGACTGTCAAAAGTTCTTTAGAGGTGCCTTTTAGTGGCGAGATGTTAACTACCTCTCCTGATCTTCAAGAGGCATAACACGAAGGCTTTCGCGACCAAGTGAAGGCTTCACTATTCTGGAAAATTACCAGCGAAACGTCGTACTCAAAAATGGTAAATGTTGTGGATTCACTCTTCAACACCGGTGGGCTAAACTAGTGAACTATTTACACTAGGAGATCTCTTTTACCAGTGGCAAAATATAGTAGTAGGTTTTTACCCTTTTAAACTGGTACAAAACTGACACCTTTATTCAAGGCATCATGTTTGCAATAACCACAACACAAGTAGTCAAAAAAGCAAACAAAAAGAAGCAACTCTGATAATGATAATAATATGCACTGTCCTTGAAGTTGATTGGTCCACACCCGAGACGGCTTTCTTTAGAGCCTAGTCCCCATTGGTGTTGGACCAGATGACACCAGAAGGCGTACAACTCAAACACAGTGCAATATCAGAGTATTGAGAGCTCGGGGTAAGCATTTACACTATGAGATCTCTTTTACCAGTGGCAAAATATAGTAGTAGGTTTTTACCCTTTTAAACTGGTACAAAACTGACACCTTTATTCAAAGCATCATGTTTGCAATAACCACAACACAAGTAGTCAAAAAAGCAAACAAACAACACCAATGGGGACTAGGCTCTAAAGAAAGCCGTCTCGGGTGTGGACCAATCAACTTCAAGGACAGTGCATATTATTATCAGAGTTGTTTCTTTTTGTTTGCTTTTTTGACTACTTGTGTTGTGGTTATTGCAAACATGATGCCTTGAATAAAGGTGTCAGTTTTGTACCAGTTTAAGAGGGTAAAAACCTACTACTATATTTTGCCACTGGTAAAAGAGATCTCATAGTGTAAATGCTTACCCCGAGCTCTCAATACTCTGATATTGCACTGTGTTTGAGTTGTACGCCTTCTGGTGTCATCTGGTCCAACACCAATGGGGACTAGGCTCTAAAGAAAGCCGTCTCGGGTGTGGACCAATCAACTTCAAGGACAGTGCACATTATCAGAGTTATGTTTTTTTGTTTGCATTATGACTGCAGGTATTGTGGTCTATGCAAACATGACTCCTTGTAAAAAGGTGTCAGTTTTGTTGCCAGATAGAAGGGTAAAAAACCAATTATCATATTTGTCTTTTGTCAACGTGACACTTTTTTACTGATTGGTCGTGTCGTGTGGTGGTGGGTTACGACACATTTATAAATAACGCGATCTAACCCAAAAACGTTTATTATGAATACAAGAGGTAGTGGGTTCCATCCCGACCCTGAAGCCTGCTGTATATTTGGAGTTTGCGGTGTCTCTCTCTCCCTGTGGTCGCGTGGATTTTTCTCCGGTATTTTTCCCCTCCACGCTGCTGCTGTGAATGTCCACAGGATGATAAGCCACCTGGTTGAGCGATCATATGTGGCCGGGTCGCTTCTGAAAAAGAGCCACAGAGCTTAGTGGGGCCTTACTTGGTAAAGTAAAAAAAAAGTTTGTTTTTTCCCCCCCACCTCCGATTAGCACGGTTAGCTTCCTATGGTGCGATAGAAGTTCAACATACGCGGCCCAGATCTACGTCATTTAAACAATACCCCCTGTTGAGTAAGAAGGATGGGTCAGGGCATGCAACGTGTATCAGCCGCAAACGGCGACGGGCATCCTTAAACAAGGGTCGCCTCGACCGAAGTACAGATACCAAATTCCGCTCTAAGCCGAGGTTACAGACGCACGGGCTCAGACTCGCACTGAAAGACTCGCATTAGTTTAGACTAAAATCACGTACACAACAAAGACAAAAGATCCACCGTATGGCCTTAACAGACTGTTGGGGCAAGTGCTGTTAGCGAGTAGCACTTATGAAAGCCGGCACTGTGGCACACGAGGGGGGGAGGGGGGTTGCTAGCACCACGCCCGACCGCCTTTGTCTCCCCAGTGGCGATGATTTTACACACTGCACCAGGTACTCATTTGAGGCTGAGTCGACCTAGGGGAGGCCCAAGGGCCGGTTCAGATAATCGTCACTGGTGTTAGCCGTGAGCGGGAATCGAACTCAGGTGGCCGAGTTTGTCGTGCAGTGCGCTAACCGCTACACCACCGCTCCCCCCACTCCGCACGCAGACTCACACACACTCACTCAAACAACACACCATTCACACACTCACTATCACACACACCATTCACTCTCACACAGAGTCGCCATTCACACTAACTTCCACACACCATTCGCACACTCTCACACACTCATACACCATTTACACACCATTCACTCACTCACACTCTCACACTCACACACCATTCACTCGCACACCATTCACTCACTCACACACTCACACACCATTCATACACCACACACTCTCACACACTCACACACCTTTCACTCACACACTCTCGCACACCATTCACACACTCAACACTCCCGAACGCAGTCACCTTATTGGCTGCGACGCCGCGAGTGTCACCGCTGCAGCGCCACCCTTCCGCCCATCACGAGTGTTGCAGTTATTGTCCAGGGCGGCCGCTGCGGCACTTCTCAATCCCTCGAAACCTCTGCGAGATGAACCGTCACGTGACACGCGGGGTGCCCCCCTCTCCCACCCTCGGGGGGCAGAGGAGGGGGGGAATACCCCCCCTCCCCCCCGTCATGGCACTGCCTCTCAGTGTCGCAATTGCCAGCGAAGCCCTCGTAAAGAATTCACTGTTGTGCGGATTCGTGTCAACACTGCGACCCGTCACTATAGAGTGAGGCGTGCGTGTGTTTAGTTTGTTGTCCTTCCCCCGCAACTCCGACTAGTATACTTGGCTATGCAGGCAAACCTGTCAAGCTATTCATTATTTATCAGTGCCCTACCTTATCACAGACCAATTCAGATTTATTGGCTAACCCCGTGCCCCTTATACATCTTAACGTTCATCGTACAAAGTCCCATCACAAGGTGAGAAACACAAACACATAGACAAACACAAATGTTGTTGCCCGTGTTGAAGCGGATGTACGCCGTATGGACCTGAAAACTCAATTTCCCTGTACAAGAATACGGCGTAAACCGTATGGGTGGACAGATATGCGTAAGGTTCGAAAGAAGTTCAACACACACACATTACGTTACGTGTGGAGCATGTGCCAAGAGTGGGTGGTGGTGGTTGTTGTACAGGCGAGAAATCTGCGTTTGGCCGGGTCATGTAATCTCGCATGCCCAGGCACCGCATGCCCCAGCAGCTTCTGTTGGGCCGGATAGAGGGGGGCTAAACGGGCGCGGCACGGGCTGGAGAAGTGATGGAGCTGATGCGGTGCGGGGGGGTGTGGAGTTGAGTGGACTTCTCGATAATTACCGGTTCCAGCGGTGTCTAGATCGGCCTCGGTGGAGGAGGCTCGTGAAGGACGCTGTTGGGCAGTCGTCTTCCAGCAACAACGGAGGGCGGAGGAGCGATGCTCACGACAACGAGCGGAGCGCTGGGGGGGATAAAAACCAGCGAGGTCGGTACAGATAGTGCATCTATCTACAAGTCATCTCAGTTACGACACCTGAGTCTATCCCGTGACGTCTTACCAGCAGCGAGCCTTCCACACTTCATTGTGACGGACCTGAGGTGCACCTAGCCTGGCACAAGCGCCGTGGCGGCTGTTGTTGTTGGTGGTTACGCGGCTGTGGACAGCGGTAGTGAAGCGGTTAGCGCGCTGCGCCTACGAACCTAGCGAGTTTGATTCCCGCTCACGGTCAACACCGGTGACGATTATCGAAACCCGTCCCGGACTACTTCATCGAGGTCAACTCAGCCTTCATTTTTGAATTCCTAAATGTATTTATTTTAACCGGCGTACAAACATATTAAGTCACGTATCATTTTCTTCTGGTGCCGTCCATAAATGACGTCACGCACCTGGGGGGGGGGGGGGTCAGACATTTGTGACGATGTGTGACGAGGGGGGGGGGGTTGAGAAATGTGACGTCAAATCAAAATGCGCAACTTTAAATAAATATAGACAACACGTTCTACTTAATTAAATAGACTTTTTAATAAATGTTTATCCTACAACATCAGAGTGCAGCGCCACATTAAATACGCACTATGACAATCGTTTAAAGCGGTTTGAAGCATAATTTTTTTTTGGGGGGGGGGGCAGAGCTTTGTGACGTCATATTTGAGGGGGGGGGGTCGGAATTTTTGTGACGCCGTGTGACGAGGGGGGGGGGGCAAAAATCGTCCAAAATCGCGTGACGTCATTTATGGACGGCCCCTTTGCACATCCCTTCAGCCACCACGCACAAGGGCTTTCTGGAACGCGCGCGTACATTTCAACAGCGTTTCTGCCACACAGAGCGAAACTCCGGACCGTCCTCGCGACGTGCTATTGTCGCATCGACAGGGTCAGCCTTGCGTGAACCAATGCAGAGGAGCCGCCACATGTCCATTATAGGCAGCAAGAGTCTCTGTCAAGATGTGGGCACTCGGTCAACAGCAAAACGGAAGAGAATACACAGCACGAATTTTATCACGGGCTCTTACAATGAAGGCGATTGACCGATAATGATCTTTAAACTAAACTGTTAAACTAAACAAGGGGCCGTCCATAAATGACGTCACGCGATTTTGGACGATTTTGACCCGCCACCCCCCCCATTCGTCACACGGGGTCACAAAAAGTCAGACCCCCCCCTCAAGTATGACGTCACAAAGCTCTGCCCTCCCCCCCAAAAAATATATAAAACATGCTTCAAACCGCTTTAAACGATTATCATTGTAGTGCGTATTTAATGTGGCGCTGCACTCTGACGTTGTAGGAGAAAACATTTATTAACAAGTTTATTTAATTAAGTAGAACGTGTTGTCTATATTTATTTAAAGTTGCGCATTTTGATTTGACGTCACATTTCTCAACCCCCCCCCCCCTCGTCATACATCGTCACAAATGTCTGACCCCCCCTCCCCCAGGTGCGTGACGTCATTTATGAGCTGTGGAGCTCTTTTACAAAGCGACATGGCCACAAATGATAGCCCAAATTAAGTGGCATATCACGTGTAAATGTATCGCAGCCAAATACTCTAAACACGTGACGTTGATTCTGAATGTGGAGAAAAATCCACGCGACCACAGGGAGAGAGAGAAACACCGCAAACTCCAAATATGCAGCAGCAGGCGTCAGGGTTGGGGTCGGACCCACGACCTCCTGCATACCGGGCGAGGGAAATAACATCTCGCCACCCCGCCCGATAATGGCTCGCAGAGAGATACCGAGATAATGTCCGAGAGGAGGTACAACATAGATAAGCAAGAGGAAGTGAATGAGAGGACCGTAAACAAGCGATGAAGATTACAGTAAAAGTACTTATCGTGACGGCTGTTTGCCCAAGAAAGCCTCACTGAGTCTCAAGATTATTTTTCTCAGGAGGGTCCTGCCACGTTTTCGCGGGAGGAAGGCCACGTTGCTGCTGCTGTGTGGTCCCAGTTTTAGTAATTCTGGTAGGAACCACCTGGTTCCACCAGCCCACAGGGGATTATTGTGTCCGTCCGTCCGTCGTGAATCCAAAAATGGGAGGGGTGGGGCTGGGTGGAGAGAGGAGGGGAGGGTGGGGAGGGGCTGGGTGGGGAGGGTGGGGAGGGGCTGGGTGGGGAGGTTGGGGCTGGGTGGGGGGTGGGAGGGATGGGGCTGGGTGGGGAGGGGCTGAGTGGGGAGGGGCTGATCACCCCGTGGTGCCATTAGGCAGAAAGGGATTAGGGAGAGAGGCCTACCTGCGCCCATCAGAGGTCTCGACACGCTTCCCGACTGTCCGGTTTGCACGCGTGCCACGTCAGGTGAGCTGGTCTTGTTGTTTTCGGTCGTTATAATTGTATGACCCACCAACGATGCTCACCTGACGTAGTGGACACCACCGCGTGCAACGGAAAATCGGGAAAGGGGCCGTCCATAAATGACGTCACGCGATTTTGGACGATTTTTGACCCCCCCCCTTCGTCACACGGCGTCGTGCATCCACATGTGCATCACACGGCGTCGTGCATTTTGATGTGACGTCACATTTCTCAACCCCCCCCCCCTGGTCACACATCGTCACGAAGGTCTCACGCCCCTTGGAAAAAATAAAGACGATTGTTGAAGACTCCTGTGTCGGTTGTCACTGCACTGGTAATGCACTGGTATTAAGCATATAAACATCCCAGTGATGAAGAAAAAAAAAAACCCGCTCATAAACACATTCCTACGGAGGGAGCTGGTAGGAACGTTGGGTTGCTCGGTCAATGGCGGCGTGGTGTATTCTGCAAATATGGCCGACTGTGAGGGCGGGCACAAGCCAGCGTGAGTAGGTTAAACGTTGCTCTCTCGTTAGTTCAGCAGTTCCACTGCTGGATTATATGTTTTCCACATGAGGACGACCGCTTGTGTTGCGATCGAAACGTCGTGATTGATTTTATTTGATACTTACGTGACTTTACCGAAAGAACCAAAGAGTATGGATTCCTGTAGTCATGAAAGCTTCAAATCAAGATTCAAAGAGGATTGGCTGAGGGCAGAGGTTTGAAATTATTGGGAGAGAAATTCAAACGTAAACGGTGGGAAACGAGGGTTGGCTGTCGGAGAGACGGTTGACAACCGTTGGAGGAGGAGGAGGAGGAGGACGGGGATTGGCTGAAGGAAATGGGGGTGGAGCGAACCTTCCAGAAGGGGGGCTCGAGGGATATAAAAGGGGAGATAGAGCGCACACGAGGGGAACGGACGCTTGGAGAGACTTTTGACTTTTTAACAACTTTTATTGCCGCCAGCAGCAACAGCACTGGAGGCGATTCCGATATGAAATACACAAAGTCACCAGCAAACAAATACACGCTATAAATCCACGCGCTGTGGCGCTAAATGCAGCGCGCATAACAAGAAAGAAAAGTCACGTGGTCATCGCGCACGCCACGGTGACGAGCGAGCGTTTCAGAAGGTGAACACGAGGGTGCCGTCCACGCTGGTACAGAGGGCTTTTCCGGCTCCCCACCGACATGTGTGTGGTACGCGTGCTCTGGCCTGAGAGAAGGCGAAATCCGTGCGTCGATAACCAAAGTCTTGGGCCTAAAGAACAGTGTTGGTGTCCACAATGAAGGCTCTTAGTAAAGCGAGAACGTGTGTCGGCGTCACTACACAATCTCTACACCAGTTACACTGTGTGTGTGGGTGTGTTGTTGGGCTTGTTAGAGCGGTGTTGTAGCGGTTATCGCGCTGCGCTGCGAACCCGCCGCTCACGGCCAACACCAGTGGCGATTATCTGAACTGGTCCTGGGCCTCCCCGAGGTCAAATAATCGCCACTGGGGGAGAAAGGCGACCGGGCGTGGCGCTTGCCACCCACTCCCTCGTGTGCCGTGCCGGCCTTCATAGGTGCTACTCACTAACAACACTTGCCCCAACAGTCTGTGAAGGCTACACGGGCGATCTTTGTTGTTAGCTTTGGGAGGTAACTGGAGAAATCGTAGGAAATCCATGCGAAAACAGGGGGGATAATAATATAAAGTACACGCACTCATACACTGCAGAACAAGGGGACAGCATACAAACTACATACACTCAATGTCACATACACACTCTGCAGAACAGGGTAGGGAAGATACCAACTCCACTAACTCACACTCATTCATGCTCTAAAATAGCGGGAGTACATGCTAACTCCACTCACACACTGCAGAACAGGGGAATAAGTAATATAAAAACTTTTTTTTAAACACGTTTTAATGAAATGTACCGTACTAGTAATGGAAGAACTTCACGACTCCAGGAAGTGGCCCCGAAGCTTGCCATAACGTAAGGGACCGTGGTGATTTGCAGCCAATGTCAGTTGAGCGTGGACAATTAGACCCAAGCCGAAACATAACATAAAAAAATAATGTTTAAAAATATGTTTTTTTATTTGTAATGCTAGAATATAGTATTGTCATCAGTATGACATAAGTAAACCAAGTTTGCAGTCGATACCACATTGGGAAGTGGGTTAAAATAGAGTTACAAGATTTGAGGATACAACGCGTTAATAACAGCGTGTAGTAATAAAATCATACAGACTACACTCACGCCCTCTCTCAAGACATTTACGCACGCACAAAAATCCCCAGTATAGTCTCAACTGGCTGGAGCAGCAAGTGCTGTTAGCGACCACCTATGAAGGTTACCACGGCACACGAGGGGGTAGGTGGCCAGCACCACGCCCGGCCGCCTTTGTCTCCCCAGTGGTGATGTTTACACACCGTACCAGGTACTCATTTTAGGCTGAGTCTACCTCGGGGAGGCTCAGGACTAGTCAGATAATCGTCACTGGTGCTGGTGGCCGTGAGCACGCTAATCGCTACACCACCGCTCCCCACTACAGCTCCACACGCACACCCACTCACACCACTCGCACACTCATTGATTCACCCACACACTCATTCACTCGCTCAATAACACACTCATTCACTCACACAGACTCAATCACACACGCACTTACGCACTTATTCACTCACACTTAATCACGCACTCATACATGCGCACTCATTCACTCACAAACACTCATTCACTTACACTCAATCACACATTCACTCACACACTCACACACATGCATTCACTCACACACGCACACCCATGGCCTAGGGGACCGTAAGTTCCCCAGTCTACTTCTACGATGGGTGACCCAACAGAATTGTTCTCACGAAGGAGGAGACCCCCTTAGGATAGGGACTCAAAGTGACGACTGGACATGCTGGTTTGGGGCTCTGGGTTTCAGGATGGTACAGGGTTACACCCAGTCAGTCGCCAGGCAACGAACATACACAGACAAACACACGAGACGAGCCCTACCACGGACAACAACAGCAGCAGCAGCCACGGGGCGTGGGGGGGGGCTGACGTCAGTCCTGGAGGAGGGGGAATCTCGCAGCCAAAGGTCACGAGCCAAGGAGTCAATCCACCACATCAGCCAGAGGTCACGAGCCAAGGAGTCAATCCACCACATCAGCCAGAGGTCACGAGCCAAGGAGTCAATCCACCACATCAGCCAGAGGTCACGAGCCAAGGAGTCAATCCACCACATCAGCCAGAGGTCACGAGCCAAGGAGTAAATCCACCACATCAGCCAGAGGTCACGGAACCAAGGAGTTAATCCACTACAGCCAGAGGTCACGAGCCAAGGAGTCAATCCACCACATCAGCCAAAGGTCATGAATCAATGAGTCAATCCACCACATAAGCCGCAGCAGGGCAACGCCCCAAGGGTGTTCATAATCAATGCGTTTTGTTGTGGGTTAGATTGCTTAAGTATAAATGTGTCTTGATTTGAAGCTTTCGTGACTGCAGGAATCCATACTCTATTTTTCTGCCTACGTGACTTTACCGAAAGAACCAAAGAGTATAAATGTGTCGTTAATCTGTCACCACCCTACACAGCCAATTCGTCGGGGTTTGTCACATAAACAAAACGTGCCGATTAGTTTACGAGTTCAGCACTCCCCGGTTGTGTGTTTGAGACTAAATCCACAACATTTACAGTTTGAGTACTGTGACG
The DNA here is from genome assembly GCF_964198595.1 of Lampetra fluviatilis. Lineage (NCBI taxonomy): Eukaryota > Metazoa > Chordata > Hyperoartia > Petromyzontiformes > Petromyzontidae > Lampetra > Lampetra fluviatilis. Next base: position 1,527,046 of record NC_136339.1, read on the forward strand.
TTTCACAGGTAGTTACATCCAGTATCAATCGGGCGATTTTGCCAGGATTGTGCGAAGCGCCTTGCTAACGCTGCGTCAACAAGATACATGGACACGTGATCTCTCTCTGTATTGTCGCCTGGGGCGCAAGTGCCGATCGACTTATGCAATTCTGGGGCTTACGCAATTCTATTAATTGCGTAGAACCGAGAAGCTTCCGAATCCCTACGCGATTTACGCAAGGGGACTAATTCACGGGAGTGGCTTATCACGTGGACATTTATAGCAGCCGAATACTCTAAACGGGTGATGTTGATTCTAAATGTGAAAGGAAAAAAACCGGGGGACCCGGAGAAAAATCCACGTGGCCACGGGGAGAACATGCAAACTCGAAATATGCAACAGGTTGGGATCGAACCTTACAACCTTCTTCATACCTGACGAGGTAGTTAACATGTCGCCACCGCTGGTGGAGCGAGCGGACTGCTCCACTCAACTACCACCCCGAGATGCCGTGGAATGGCGAACAAGATTTAAGCACAACAATTGTATGTTTAAATGTTGTTGGGTTGTGATCGAACCCACGACCTCCTGCATACCAGACGAGGCAGTTAACATCTCGCCACCGACATTTAAACATAAGAACTGTAGCACTCCTGTTTGTTTTTGTATTCGTTAATTTATTACTAGCGTTACTACCCGGCTTCGCCCGAGACTTGGATTGTTGTCTTGGATTAATACACGGCCTACGCGGAGGGTGGGGGGATGCCTGACGTCAGCAGGCACACTGCGTGACGCTGCCGTACAAAATATATCCATTATTGCGCCCCCCCCCCCCCCCCAAAAAAAATACAAAAGTCTATTTTTATATTTTTTGCATTGTGTACAGTCTGGAAGCTACCCACATGCCAAATTTCAAGTTTGTTGCATGTTGGGAAGTATGCTAAACATTTCGAACAGACACACATATTCACAATTCTTTTTTTATGTATATAGACAAACGCCACACGAAAAGACAAAACCGTCAATCAATAAACAGTGCTGCGTTAACTCCTCAGTCGATCCCTCCTTCACACTCAGTTACTGGAAGTGTGGGGGGGGGTGTACAACTTCGGCGACAGGTGAGTGTGGTGCGTAGCGGGATCGGCGGCTCGGACAGACAACCAACGTGGACGTGTAGGACCGTAGCGTTCTGCGGTACGTGGTGCGTCAGATTATTTTTCTTCAGAGAAGGAAGGGGGGAAGAGAGGGTAGGGAGGGGAGGGAGTCAATGCCATTTCAAGTCCAGTCAAATAAACTCAGGATCTCTGGAGTGGCATTCACGAGGGGGCCCCAGATCTCGATGAACTCCCCTTCCATATTCCTCAGTTTCTCGCTCAGGTGTTCTAAAGCACTGGACGTGTTTTCAATATAATAGGCAGTGTTAGTCAAACTTGTGAATGCTTAGGTGGGGCACCGCCCCAAACTTATTCTGGTCTTCTTCCCGTGATTCACCGTTCCCCCCCACCTCCACAGGTACCACCGATGAGCGCGGCTGGCTATGTACGGTGCGAATTAAGTTCAACATAAGTACATACTTAGAGGCGTCGTGGTGGCGAGATGTTAATTCCCTCGCCTTGTATGCAAGAGGTCGTGGGTTCGATCCAGACCCTTAAGGCCGGCTGGTCGCGTGAAATGTTCTCCGGGTCCTCCAGGGTTTCCCTCTACGTTTAGAAACACGCGTTTAGAGTATTTGGCTGCTATGCATTTTCACGTGATGAGCCACTTCAATGAGCTATCTTTTGTGGCCAGGTCGCTTCTGACATAAGAGCTCCATAGCTCAGTGCGGCCTTACCTAATATAATACAATATATTCGCTTTTCATAGTAGTTTACAAACCTCGGCCGTGATCGATTCTACAAAAACTCACTCAGATAAAATCACAAGCCTTAGCCATGATCAGTCCACTGCTGGTTCAAGACACTTCCATGCTGTCGTTACCTCTCAAATACCCTCGCAATTATGTGTCCGCATTATGCCTGCAGCCCGCATTAGTCATGGTGGAGCCGTGTGATCGTTTTGTTTTATTGTTGCGTGGTACCAAGAAACAATCACTTTGCCCTGCAGTGAAATCGTCGAAAGCATCGCTGACTTCAGTGTTCATGATTGGAATGCTACAGGGTTGGCCAAGCGTGTAATTGATGTATATGTACACGTACACTGTCATCGTTACCTGGACTTCACGATCAATATTAAAGGTAATGACAATTATTTTTGGTCACTATTCATAATAAAGGTATTTTGTTAATACAGGGTACTGCAGTACAGTCAGTACTGTACTCTTTTCTAGTGTTTACTGAAAGCATAGGATACGTAGTTGGGCTTCGATTAGAGTATTAAACCGTGGCCGTGGAACCTAACCCCCTATTTTCCATAAGCCTATAGTCTTGCCAACCGCAGTTTTGGGTCCACGGGGGGTTTTCAGGAACCTAACCCCCGCGGTTGGCGAGGGATTGCTGTACTCTATATAAACGTAGGGGGGATGAGGGGAGGGGGGAGGCGAAAGGGGGGAGCCGAAAGGGGGGAGGCGAGGTGAGAGAAGGTGGGAGATGGCGAATGCTCAATATTAGAATTAGAATCTCGATTTAGACCGGAGGAGGAGGAATCCGATAAGCTATGAAGCTCTTCTATTACAGATGTCCCAGTATGGGGCACGGGGTCAGCAAAGCTACAACAGCAAACACAATACAACAACAATTATAGGAGTTCAAAAATAAAGAAAATGGTAAGCAAATTAATAAATATAATTAAATTAATCACATAAGCACAATTTATCAAGCTTGGGCAAGGCATAAAAAAACTGTCCCAGACCACACCAAGAAAAACACCGCACAGCAGGAGTCGTTTCTCAAGAAGCTGGCACGTTCACATTGAACTATCGATACTACAGAGCGGGTAAGGATCAGAGTTACAAATCGCATTTACAAATGTGACTGCCGTATCCAGAACTTAATCTTCTGCTTCGGGAGATCGTTTGGAGGAAGATATTTACATGGAAGGGTGATGAGCCCGCACATGCTGGCCTGAGAGGTAACTCACGTGGCCAGTAAGGGAGGTATGGATGGGGATTTAAAAGGGCTATCAATATATCTGTCCTCAAACTCTTGCTGTAACCTTGTTGCGGTGGTGAGGCTTGCGTGCTTTGATGACACTGAGAGCTATACTGTTGGGGGGTGTCTGGCTCCCGGTAGAGTTTAACCATACCGGACTGTTCTCAGGCGAGGGGCGTGACAAACCACAGCATACTGGTACCTCCAAGATGGGAGTTGGCCGTAGTGCTAACAACGCTGACCCGTAGAGCCAACACTTGGGGCCAAAGTAGGGCTCCAGCCCACCTACATGCAGTATGACCACTCCCGATGAAAGCCTTTTGGAAGTCAGGAGTGTGAAGGAGAGCCTACTGTGTCCTAAAGCCAATATAAGGATCGGTACGTGGAACGTACGCACTATGTACGAGACGTCAAAGACAGCTCAAGTCCGCCGTGAAAATTAAGATATTCAATACCACGTTGCGCAGGACTGTGAAGGCCGAGCTGGCATCAGCAGTCAAACTCTCTTGGGCGCGAGGTTTAACGAATTGCCAAGGACAGGAAGACGTGGAGGGAAACTCATTGCGGCCTTATGTCCCAGAGGGGATGAAGAAGATTCACTAACTAACTCTCCATATATCTGTATGTATGTTGACATTCTTTTGCACCGTACATAACCAACCGTGCTAATCGGAGGTGTGCGTGGGGAAGGACAATTAACTAAATACAAATAGTTTTAAATAAAGGAGTTTTCAATCTAGATTATTTGAAAGTGCATAGCTCCCAGTGGCTTTCTATCATCGGAAGAGCGTTCAAGATGGCTGCAGAAGTGCACCCGAAAGTGCATGATGTGGTGACCATCGTTGTCCGATGGCCAGCCAAAAGCCGCTGCTGCGACGATAACCGGAATTCGTCCTTCGATGTAAAAAAGGGTTCCCCATATTTTCTTGAAGTCTGTCTGCTTTCCTTTAAGCGCGTATCCCAGACGGTCCAGACAGGCGAATGTGTATGGGGGTTGTTGTTCCAGGGCACAAGTGATATGCCTTTTGGACCCATGCACTGATCCTTCGACGATGCGAGTTCAACCCCGATGAAGGTTGGAGAGCTCAGTGGAGTTCAAAAGAACTCACAAACTAACAAACACCACCTTGTTGTGAAAAACCCAACGCAGAAGATCCCTGGGGTTTGATCTTCCACCAAGCTCATGGTCCACCCTAAATCACGTCCACTGCACAAACAATGGCAGCAGATGCGGATACTTGATAATGGACAAATGGAAAATTGTAAACTCTTCAGGAGTGTGTGACTGTGGTCATCCAGAACAGACCATAACACAACGTATAACGACGCAATGCCCTGATCCACAAATACAAAGAAAACATCACAGCGATACACTCCACGACTGCTCCTGACGTGGTTATCTGGGCTTGACCACCTGAATGTGAAATTATTGTTGTTGCTCTGCATCTACATCAGCCATACAAAAAAAAATAAGTGATAGGGATTCGTTCAATATCCAATGACCCGCTTAACACGTGGGCTTTCTCGACCAATATTTAATCATAATAAAGGTTTTTGGGTTAGATCGCGTAAGTATAAATGTGTCGTACCTCTCCATCACCCGACACAGCCAGTAAGGTTTGTCACATAAATGACGCGCCAATGAGTTACTACTTCAGCCCACCAGTGTGTTGTAATAAACAAAATTTACAGTTTGAATACGACGTTTAGCTGGTAATTACATCCAGTATCGTCAGGCGATTTTCCAGAATAGTGAAGCAATCCACCTGCTTCCGGTCTTAAATAGAGCAAGACAACATCATCACCTGAACCCAATGACTCGGTATGAAGAGTTTTACGAGCTGCTACAGTATTTGGAGTAGAGCAGGCTGGTATTTATATTCAACATGAGCATAGTGTGAGTCGAATCAATCTAATGCGATTCTAATCCCGCACCATCCAATGCGTGCGATTGGCTACGTACGGCGGTGCGAAATAAGTTCAACATACGTATATGCCCTAGGCAGAGCCAGCGTCCCGAGGGTATACGGAGAATCGGGGTGGTTGCCCCGAACCCCACATTTTGGGGGACTATGCACTTCGACGTCACAAGTGTCAGATGTAATCCTCTTTATCCATAAAACAGTTTTTTTGGGTTAGATCATGTAAATATATAAAAGTGTCGTTAAACCCGCCACCACCCGAAACAGCCAATTAGTAAGGTTTGTCACGCAAACAGAACATGCCAATTCATTACCAGTAGAGTGACATAGCACTGACTGTTGTACAGCAGCTGCAACTGCAGTTGGGCACTTAGCGAACACGCCGCTGAGCATATACGCGGGTGTGCCGGCAGGGTGGAGGAACTGGGGCAAGGGTCATGGTAGACCTCATGGGGAAGTGTGGGGGTCGCTAGCCCCCGCGATCCCTCCCTCGGTACCCCTAACGGCCGGGTTAACCTCATTACTCGCCCCCTCGCTGCTAGGCGAACCGCTGCTGCGTTCTTCACCCATGGGGTGAGAGGCGTCGCTCCAGGATTCCCCTCCCCCGCGGGTCCGCGTAGTAGGCATGTTTAATTACGCACGCGCACACCCACACACAGCTCTGCGCGGCACTCACTCAACCCTCGCCGCTCACGTTATGATCGCGCACCGGGGGTACGCTGATTACGCACGCCGCGAGCTTACGCATACACAGTACCACACGCGTTCACACTTATAACACGAGATCACACGAGGCCACGATCAGCTATTAATGATTTATTATCCGCTACCTGGAACTAGATGTTAAATCAGTGAGTCGACGAGGCTGGCCTACGCTGATACCTCTATACCTATTCCCGATTTATCTGCTATGATTCTAATTCACCTTCTTACTCACTGTTAAGTGTCCACGGCGGTCCGCTGATCCTTGTGCTAACAGCGTACCTCGGTGCGTCGCACGGACGTCCGGGTCGCTGGCTGGAGCTGTGTCTCGTCGCCTTGCGCTGGAGTAAGAGCTATTTCCCCTTTTTGCCCCACTATTTATCCTCCCTACATCAAAGGGAGGCTGCGCTGAACAATGGGCTCGTGCACCTCGAGCCCGCGCACGGCGGTTCCGGCGCTTTTGATATGCTAATCAGTGAGCGGCGCTGGCGGCGTACATCCTAATTACTCCCTTACCCTTCCTAACAATGGGGCCTGTGCGCTCAAGCATAATGTTCCCAACCCTCCATGACTATGCGCAAGAGTCCATGCGGTCCCGCTATTCATGCTGTCCCCTCCCTCCTCCGCCTGTCTCGTCGACCCGTGGGGGTGTGTGTGGGGGGAAAATGCGCCTCCACCGCGGTGGCCGAATGCCCCATGCCGCGACCCCACCATGTTAAGGCTGGTCGCAGCGCCGCGGCGCCACGTAGCACGGGGGAGGTCGTCCAATTCCCTGATCGCCGGAAACCGTGAAAGTTTAATCCCGATAAGGGCTTCTCGGATAAAAACCGGTCGGCCAGGTGACCTCCCCACGAGCTCTATGGGGGGGGGGAGAATGCGTGCGGGTGTGTTCGTGCGAGGTGAGGTGAGGGGGACGCGGGGTCGGCTCCGTCGCTTGGTGGTGGCGAGGTCTTAGATGGGGCGCCTGCTGAACGGCTTCGTGGCGGCGGCATGACATAGCCCCCCGAGGTGCTGGTCCCCGTCCCGGGTTGACTGGAGCACCTTGCTTGAGCCGCGCCCACGAGGAAACGCTGCGGGATCCGGGGGGTCCGTCCGGCCCTCGTGGCTGGTCTCGGGGTGGGTGGCTCCGTCCTCTGCAGCTCCTGCGGCGGCCTCCTCCTCCACTCCAGCGGCTCTCCCTGTACCTCGGTACCTGCGGGCTGGGGTACAAACTCAGAAGCGGAGGGGTTTAGGGGCCGTCGTCCGCGCCGTCCCCTGGCGGGGTCGGGGCGTCTCGGGGGCCCGGCGGGGCCCATGTAGGGTGCGAGGCCCCCCAACACGAGGGGTGCGGGTACTCCGGGATTACGGGGCCTTCGAGTGACGGGGTTCTCTCTCGCCGGGGCCGCTTTCCACGGTTTTAAGCGGCGGACGTTGACCACCGTCTCTCGATCCCTCTCCCCGCCATAAATTAGTACCGTCCAGGGGGAGATCTGTCGCACCACGGTCCAGGGTCCCCGCCAGTAGGTCGTCAGTTTCCCCACCTGCCCGGCCCCGACGCGAGGGGTGTGTAGCCACACCTTAGCGCCTGTCAGGAATAAGGGGGGTTCCATGCGGGGTCGGGTGCCCTGTTCCTGCCGCCGATGCGCGGCTTCCCCTTGCGGGTATGCTCGACCTCGGGCTTCTCGCAGGGTCTCCAACAGGTGTTCCACGGGGCGGCTTCCCTCCTCCGGCTGGGGGGAAGGGACGCCGAATAGCAGATCTGCGGGTAAACGAGACTCACGGCCGAACATCATTAAAAACGGGGTTTGTCCCGTCGACGTGTGTACGGTGGTGGCGTAGGCGAAAAGGGCGTAGGGGAGGTGTTCGTCCCAATCCCGTTGATTTGCGGCCGCCATACGTTTGAGTTTCCCCGCTAGGGTCTGATTCATGCGCTCCACCATACCGTTCGCTTGGGGGTGGTACGCTGTGGTTCGGTCCTTCTGGATTCCGAACTCTCGGCACAGTGCCTGGAACAACTCGGCCTCGAACTCGCTACCCTGGTCGGTGAGGACTCGTTCTGGGATCCCGTGCTTAAGTACGTAGTGTTCCACGAATGCCCGGGCCACCACCAAGGCCGTTTTATCAGGGATGGCCACTGCCACGGGGTAGCGGGTGAAATACTCTACTGCGACTAGGATATATCGGTTGCCTCGATGGGATCGCGGGAATGGCCCCTGTAGGTCAATCCCGACCAGCTGATTCGTGCGGCTGACGCGGAACGGCCTTAGGGGTACCTGGTATCGTGCCGGTTTCGGCCCGCACTGCTGACAGGCGCGGCAGCCCTGTACCCAGGCCGCCACGTCTTGTGCCAATTTGGGCCAGAGATACTGGCGACGCAGGGTCTCTCGAGTGCGTCGTTCCCCATCGTGGCCCCCGAGTGGGTGGTCATGCACCAGCCGAAGCAGCTGGGGTCGCACCTGGGCAGGAACACAGATGCACCCCGGCTGGCCGGCCTCGGTTAACTCCCGTACCACTCCGTTCTGCACACACAACCGGGCATACAAACCGCTCCAGGGTCCTGGCAGGGCGCTCTTTTCCTCCCGCAGTGCCGCCTCCACTGCCGCCAGATCGGGATCTCGCTGCTGGGTCTGTCTCAGCTGCTCGTCGTTCAGGCCCGGGAAGGCGCAGCCGACGTCCTCCTGGATCCGTCCGATCGGGTCCCGAGCCGCGGGTCCCGCGCTTGCCGTGCGGTCGACGGGATCCTCGGTGCCACCTGTGAGGGCCTCTGTGGCGCACACTGCACTCTCTCTCGCTGGGGGGGGGTCAGTGGCCGCGGCCGCTCGGGGGTCCGTTGCCTGCCGGCAGCGTCCCCCCGTGAAGCACGGGCAGGCCTCCTCCGCCCTTGTCTCAGCGTCCACCGTGGGTCGCCTCGACAAGGCGTCCGCGTTTGCATGCGTCCGGCCAGCCCGATACTCGATTTGCAGGTTGTACTCCTGCAACTGCGCCAACCACCGGGCCATCTGCCCCCGCGGCTCCTTGAATGTGAGAAGGAACTGCAGAGCATAATGGTCAGTGCGTACGCGACATTTCCTGCCGTACAAATACGGCCGGAACTGCTTACATGCGAAAATCACGGCGTACAACTCTTGGCGGGTCACGCAATAGTTCAGCTCGGCCCCACTCAAGGTCCGGCTGGCGTACGCGATGACTCGTTCCGTCCCATCTTGTACCTGTGACAACACCGCGCCCAGCCCGCTGCTGCAGGCGTCGGTGTCCAAAATAAAATCGGTGGTAAAATCGGGGAAAGCGAGGGTGGGGGCGTGGGTGAGGTGGTCTTTGAGAGTGGTGAAGGCCGTCTGGCAGGCCCCCGTCCACTGGTAGGGGTGCTTAGGGGAGGTGAGTTGGGTGAGGGGGCGTGCAATCTCGCTGAATCCCTTTACAAATCGACGATAATAGGTGGCGAGCCCCAAAAATGATCTGATCTCCGTCAGATTCCTTGGCCGTGGCCACTCCACTACGGCGCGTACCTTCTCCGGATCAGTGTGCACGCCTGCCTCGCTGACGCGATGCCCGAGGTACCCCACCTCGCGTTGTGCGATGTAACACTTACGTGGCTTGAGCTTGAGATGAGCCGCTCGCAATCGCTGGAACACCTCTCGTAGCCTGGACCAATGCTCAGACAAAGATCTACTGAACACTATCACATCGTCCAAGTAAATCAGGCACTGTTCCCATTGCAAGCCCCGCATCACCAACTCCATCAGCCGCTGGAACGTCGCAGGCGCATTGGTGAGTCCGAACGGGAGTACTCGAAACTCGAATAGTCCCATCGGGGTGGTGAATGCGGTTTTCGGCCGATCCTCCTCCGCCATCTCCACCTGCCAGTACCCGGACGCGAGATCGAGGGTGGAAAAATATCGCGCTCCGGCGAGGCTGTCGAAGGTGTCATCGATGCGGGGTATGGGGAAGGCATCGCCGAGCGTGACTGCATTTAGTTTACGGTAATCGACGCAGAACCGGGTTGACCCATCCTTTTTCGTAACTAGTACCACTGGGGCTGACCAGGGGCTCGCCGAGGGCTGAATTATGTTATCGCGAAGCATGTCCCCAACTGCCTCTTTGATTTGGGCGCGTTCGGGTGCGCCCACTCGGTACGAAGGGAGTTTGATGGGTCGGGCTGCACCGGTGTCAATTTGGTGCTTAACAAGATCGGTCCGACCCACGTCCGAGTCGTGCTCACTGAATACGTCGGCATACTCCCGCAGTAACTCGCGCAGCCGATCGGCCTCTCCCTTAGGTAAATCCGCCCATGGTACATGTAACGCGTCGAGCAGGGGAATGACCTCGGCTCGGGGAGTCGGGCCGACTCGCCAGGCCAGGTCCTGGTCACCCTCAGGACGACCGGGGTCTTCAGCCCAGAGTGCGAACACCGAGTCGTTAGAGTGGCGTGCGTGCAGGGGGTGTACAGTGGCTATCGGGGTGCGCCGCCGCAGTATCGCTGGGGTACTGTGGGGGTTAAACATCCGCATAAACAATCGGCCCCCATCTGCGTTTACCAACGTGGCGGATCCCACAACCCCATACCGTTTTGCCAACTCCGGGTGAGGAGTTAGCATTACCTCCCCTGATGGTCGGAGCGCGGGGTCGGTGGGGGATGTTGCCACCGGCACCAGCATCTCGGTGAGCGGGCCGATGGTGACTGCCGTCGCCAGGATAGCGGCCACAGGTGCGAAGCGGGGGCGCGTCGGTTCTCGTCCCAGGAACGGTATCCGCTCGCCGTTGCTCTCCATGGTGGCGCATCGCTGGCGGGGTTGCACGTTGAGTCCCAACCGTTCTAGGAGGTCGGTACCTGCGATACACTCGTGACACAACGCACTCGACACGTAGAACTCCTGGGTGCACACCTGGCTGCCTATGCGGACCTCTAGGGTGGCTCTCCCTAGCAACCCCATTCCGGCTCCGCTCGCCGTGTGCAGCGCGCGGTCCGGGGCCTGCAGGTGACGCACGTCGACCCCGATCGCGCTGCAGTGCGCTGCGCTCACGAGCGAGGCCACCGCCCCCGTGTCCAGCAGAATTCGGGTACGCACTCCGTTTACCTCCCCTTCCACCAGCGACGTGGCCCCCGTGATCCCCGCCACCAGCTCCCGCAGCCAGTCGTCAGGAGTCACCGTTTCCGTTGGCATTGTTGCTGGAACCTGTGTGGAGATCACTCGCTCGCCATTATTCTCACAGCTTGTTTGTGTCGGGGCTACGTCGATTTGACCCCCCGGTGGTCCCCTCTCTAGGGGGGCCTTAGTGTTTGACCTTAGCTCTTGTCTAGCTCGGGCGACCTGCGGACAGTCCCTCCTGAGATGCCCTCGCCGATCGCACACATAACACGCCCGGGGAGGGGTGGCGGTTCCGTAGCGGGTCCCCTGTCCGCTCCCTCTCCCTCCCCCAGTACGCAGTTGCCCCACATCGGACTCTAATTGGGACACCCTCCCGGCTAGTCCCCCTACTGTCGAGCGTAGTTCACCCATCTCAGACTGGAGGGTCTTCACATTTTTATTTGCTTCCTCGCGTACTTGGTGTACCTGGCTAGCAATATCTCCCATGCCGGTCTGTAACCCAGCTACCCACCCCGGAGTTGTTTCGCTGGGTCTCTGGGGCTCCCTTGCCCGTCCCCTTACTGCAATGGCGAGCTCTTCCTCCTCGTCGGAGAGTAGGCTCGCTACGGCGCACTCTCGTCCCCTCCCTCGAGGCTGCGCGCGCTCACCCGAGAGTTTCTCGCATTTGCGCGCGCGCTCGACGAGGGTGTTAAAGGAGAGTCGTGCACCGTCTACATTTGGCTGCCACCACGGGGTGCGTGCCAAATATCGCTGGATTTTACCGGCGGCGAGGCCCTCAATTATTTTTGCCTCGTACTCTGGGTACGCGAGCTGGGTCAACATGCGCACATCCTCGGCGTAATCTCGTAGATCTTCGCCGGGTTGGCGGCGGCGTGCCTCTAAGGCCGTCTGCGCATCCTCCTCGTCATAGGCGCCGAAGCGTCGTTCGAGTTCGCACATTAATTTTTCCCACTGATTTTGTGCGCTTGCGGGCAAAGCTTCCACAAAGTCAGCTGCCCGCCCATCTAAATGTAGCTCTAACTGCTGCAACGCTTCCTCATCTGACCACCCATTAACCTTTTTCGCCCCCCTGATGCTGCGGGCAAACGATTTCCATGTTGGAATTCCTTTGCCCGTAAATGTGCATTTGATTTTAATCTGGGTTGGGGGGCCTCTTTCCCTTGGGGGTGCGGGGGATCGTCCCGTTTCTGACACCAATATGTGGGGGTCGCTAGCCCCCGCGATCCCTCCCTCGGTACCCCTAACGGCCGGGTTAACCTCATTACTCGCCCCCTCGCTGCTAGGCGAACCGCTGCTGCGTTCTTCACCCATGGGGTGAGAGGCGTCGCTCCAGGATTCCCCTCCCCCGCGGGTCCGCGTAGTAGGCATGTTTAATTACGCACGCGCACACCCACACACAGCTCTGCGCGGCACTCACTCAACCCTCGCCGCTCACGTTATGATCGCGCACCGGGGGTACGCTGATTACGCACGCCGCGAGCTTACGCATACACAGTACCACACGCGTTCACACTTATAACACGAGATCACACGAGGCCACGATCAGCTATTAATGATTTATTATCCGCTACCTGGAACTAGATGTTAAATCAGTGAGTCGACGAGGCTGGCCTACGCTGATACCTCTATACCTATTCCCGATTTATCTGCTATGATTCTAATTCACCTTCTTACTCACTGTTAAGTGTCCACGGCGGTCCGCTGATCCTTGTGCTAACAGCGTACCTCGGTGCGTCGCACGGACGTCCGGGTCGCTGGCTGGAGCTGTGTCTCGTCGCCTTGCGCTGGAGTAAGAGCTATTTCCCCTTTTTGCCCCACTATTTATCCTCCCTACATCAAAGGGAGGCTGCGCTGAACAATGGGCTCGTGCACCTCGAGCCCGCGCACGGCGGTTCCGGCGCTTTTGATATGCTAATCAGTGAGCGGCGCTGGCGGCGTACATCCTAATTACTCCCTTACCCTTCCTAACAATGGGGCCTGTGCGCTCAAGCATAATGTTCCCAACCCTCCATGACTATGCGCAAGAGTCCATGCGGTCCCGCTATTCATGCTGTCCCCTCCCTCCTCCGCCTGTCTCGTCGACCCGTGGGGGTGTGTGTGGGGGGAAAATGCGCCTCCACCGCGGTGGCCGAATGCCCCATGCCGCGACCCCACCATATTAAGGCTGGTCGCAGCGCCGCGGCGCCACGTAGCACGGGGGAGGTCGTCCAATTCCCTGATCGCCGGAAACCGTGAAAGTTTAATCCCGATAAGGGCTTCTCGGATAAAAACCGGTCGGCCAGGTGACCTCCCCACGAGCTCTATGGGGGGGGGGGAGAATGCGTGCGGGTGTGTTCGTGCGAGGTGAGGTGAGGGGGACGCGGGGTCGGCTCCGTCGCTTGGTGGTGGCGAGGTCTTAGATGGGGCGCCTGCTGAACGGCTTCGTGGCGGCGGCATGACAGAAGCCCCTGGAACCCTCTGGAAGGTTTGAGAAGGGAGGCGCGGCTTGGACGGAGCCAAGTCGCTGTATATATTCCAAGGAGAATAAAAGCAGCGGAGAGTGAAAGCTCCTGGCTGCAGGTTCTGGGATTGGACTCGTCTCATCGTCGCTGTCATCGTCGCCGCCCTCGTCGCTGCCGCCTTCGCCCAATCATTGCGCGGCCAGACAGTAGTTAGCTGTCCCGTCACTGCCATCGGTGCATCGCGGACAAGGTCGTGTCTGGGCCGGGTCGTGCGGCAGCATGGTTGTGAGAGAGAGGGGGCCCAAATGGTCGCTTGAACTCAACAATTATAAAAGGGGAGGACGGTGCCTCCTGCGACCACCTCGCCTCCGACTGAGTGTGTGTGCGATGCGCGTCACCCGCATGCACACACAAGCCTCGAGCGTCGAGCAGAAGAGAACAAGCAGAAGAGACCCACACTGACACTACATTAGTGTACTGACAATAGAGCCTGCATGCGGTGTGAGTGGACTAGTGGCCATGGGAGGTAATGACAGGGGAGTCAGCCTTCAGTGCGATTGCACTAGTGGCCACGGGAGGTAATGGCAGGGGTATCAGTTGTGAGTGCGAAGGGACTGGTGACTACGGGAATGATTGAGAAGGGAGCGTGGTCAGGTGACGGAAGAGAACGGTTGAGTCTGCCGGTGGAGCGAGCGTCCAGAGTCTGCGAGAAGGTTCGGGAAGGAGGGCATGGCCTCAGCTAATATATAAGGGAGATGCGCGGGAGACTCAGGGCTGTTGCAGTGGGGTCTCCGCCTAATGTCAAGTGAACGTGTCTTCAATAAAGTGCCATCGCAAGTGAAGTGTGTCAAGTTGTCATGACACGAGTACAGCATACCGGTGTGGTGGAGAGAAAGCCACACCATTTCGAATCTGAGTACGACGTTTTGCCAGTAATTACAACTAGCTTCATCAGGCAACTAGCCTTTAACATACTTTTGGGGAAAGTGCTGGCCTGCCACACAACGAGCGATGTGTGGCAGGCCATACAGTCAGACGTACAGACAGACCGACACACACAAGGACAGAAATCCCTTACACACACTACATACAACACGGCACACACAAGCGCAGTGTAATTTGCGAAAAACAGGTGCAGGAATGTTGCGGGTCTGGGCGTAAGGGAGCGGTGGCGTAGTGGGTTAGCTCGCTGCGCAACGAACCCCAGCAATTTTTTTTTGTGAATTCAATCCCAGGCACGGTTTACGTGTCACAACCAGTGCCGGATTATCATTGTAGCAAAAGTAGCTACATATGCTACAGGCCCCGCACTTTCAAGGGCCCCGCGCTAAATGCTTTCAAGCCATCAATTCCGGTTCAGTGATTCTGCACTTGCTCTATTACTATAGTACTATACTGCATTCAACTTTTATGAACGACTGGGTGTTTAAGGTTAGCGATTTGTCGTATTATCTGGACGTATAGGAAATGAAAAAATACAATTTACTATGCAAGTAAAAAAAGTATGTGTTTTAATATTAATGTTTTTATTTTATTTAGGGCCTATTTATAACATTTGCTACAGGCCCTGCACTAGCTTAATCCAGCACTGCTCACATCGCAGTGGCGAGAGATAATCTGAGTCGTTCCCTTGAGGCTCCCCACCTCCCCCGATCCCCTCCTCTGCATTCATCACTGACCCGCATTGACCAGCGTGGTGAAGTATGGTAAAAAAACAACCCCCCTACCCCCGCCTCCTCTTCCAAGACTGATTAGCGCGGTTGGCTATGTACGGTGCGAAAGAAGTTCAACATACATACACTACACTATACACTACTATACACATTATACACTACACTATGCACAACATTACTATACACTATACTACTGTAATGAGCGACTTCTGCAACACGTCATGTAGAGTGTACTTCTTTTATTTCTCACACGGGCACAACACAGGCCAACCTGTTTCTTACCACTCTGAGTACAACACTTAGATATTAACGTCTCTACTGGCTACACACAGCCGATCACTCGGCGTGGTCCCACCGCCCTCACTCGGCTACGCTGCTGGCTGGCGACGTGACGATGGCGATGGAAACCCCGCAGGAGATTTTCCACGTGGCCGGATGATGGAGAGAGATGACGGCGAGCAGCGATGCAGTCCAGACCCACGAACCCCGAGCCCCAGGTCCACTCGCCCTTATATCTCCCCAGGCGTGGCTAGGCCCCGCCTCCGGCAACGCCCTCTCGTGGAACCTTCGAGCAGGTTTCCGGAGCATTTCGGCCAACCCCGCCCATTACCTTTGCCCCAGATACCTCTCCCTCTCCGATTGGATGTTATCTTAACCGTGCCCGTGCTTCCCTTTCCCAGCCAGCAGGTGTCATCATGTCATTACACGACGATATGACCACACTATACTAGATTAAAAATTAATTCACTTCCAACTGCTTGCTGTGTTTAGATAGGTGTCCTTCCATACCCACATCAGATTAGCACGGTTGTCTATGTATGGTGCGAAAGAAGTTCAACATACAGATGTAGTGACATAGAACGAGTCACTAGAGTACGTAGCATGCGATGCTCGGAGAGAGGAAGATTATGGGTACAGCAGCCCGGTCTGCCAGTGAGACACGTGGGCAGAGTCTGGAACCTTCTGATGAGAGCCAGAAGGGGGCGTGGCCGAAGGTGGAGCCTGGCCACACCGAGGAGGATCAAAGGGAGGCTCCAACACTCAGTCGGGGCTTTCGTCTGGGAAAGGAACTCGTCGTGCTGCCGCCGTCCTCGTCTTCACCTCCTCGGTGTCGCTGGTCGGGTAGCGTACGGACCGTGTGTAGATATCCCCTGTGACTATATGGAACAGAATAAAAGATGCGCCTCCAACTCTTAGTGCATCGCAGATTGATACACTACACATACGTGGTGTGAAGAATCCTTCATCCAGCAGTGTATTGAGCCGGGTTCGCGAGCAGATGCTGAAAATACTGCCACCCCACGGGGGCTACCACAGGTGTCTATTCGCCCAACCCCCACAGACTTCACTGTTTGTACGTATGTGTGTTGAACTTGAGGACCTGGAGAGGCTTCCCCCTTAGCGACCTCCCACCCAACCTTCAACTTTTAAGAGACACTCAAAGACCTCACCTCTAACTTAAAGTCCCCACGTGGTCTCTTACAGACCCCACGTGGTTTCCTAAAGGCCCCCACGTGGTTTCCTAAAGGCCCCACGTGATTTCCTAAAGGCCCCCACGTGGTTTGCTAAAAGACCCCACGTGGTTTGCTTAAGGCCCCCACGTGGTTTGCTAAAAGACCCCACGTGCTTTCCTAAAGGCCCCACGTGGTTTCCTAAAGACCCCACGTGGTTTCCTAAAGGCCCCACCTGGTTTGCTAAAGGCCTCCACGTGGTTTCCTAAAGCCCACAAGTGGTTTGCTAAAGGCCCCCACGTGGTTTGCTAAAGGCCCCCACGTGGTTTGCTAAAGGTCCCACACCTTCTCTATCCCCTGGGTTTCGACAGTTTACCACTGAGCCTGGGTTCGACAACTGGAAGGCATGGTCGCTTAACCCCCCACTCGCCCCCACCTCCCCGTGTGTGAAGCTAGATGCGCGTTACAAGTGATGAGCATTCCAGTGTGTTCCCTCGATGTACGTGACGCAATACGTTCCGCAGATTCTCGCGAGTGGCATAGTTCGTGGATAATGATATTGGCTCTACGAAAACATATACCTGTAATCAATTATGTCTCATCACTTCCTCTCCTATCAATTTATCTCGTAATTTTCTCACGTCACTGCTTTTTGTGCTTCGTGTGTTGTTCCTTCCCCCGCACCTCTGATCAACACAGTTGCCTACGTACGGTGCGAAAGAAGTTCAACATACTGTAGTACATACATCGCATCACTTTATCTCCTTCCTTTATCTCTCATCACTTTTTCTCTCATCACTTTATCACATCACAGTCTCTTTCGTCACGCTTTTTCTATCTCATCACTTCATCTCACCACTTTTCTCTCTCTTTCTCTCGACACAGCAGGCGTGTAGAGTTCCAGATTCGATTCGCGGATAGCCAAAATCGCGGATAGCAAGTTCGTGAATAACGAGGCAATACTGTACACTGTACAGGGTTTGTCCAATTGTCTTGTGACCCTCATTTGATTCTCAAAAACGTAATATTTTTTGTTATAAGTAAGGTTTATTTTAAACAGAATGCATATTCATAGGGGGAAAAATTAGGGGTCAATTGGGGGTCACAAGACCACCCTGTACATCATAATACGACTCCTCTACTTACGAACGAGTTAGATTCCAGAGGTCTGTTCGTAAGTCGATTTGTTCGTAATTCCAAATGTACTCCTGTTGATTACAAATATGTTGTACGGCATGTATAATAAACAATGTGAATTGGCTTTAAAGGTTGTATAATCTCCTGTAGATGTAGATGCCACTGATTCTTCACGTTCTGCAGATGTAGATGCCACCAACCATCTATTGCGCGGCGGTTGAACTTACGACTCTCGATCCGAACTCACAACTGGACAAGTTTGTTCGTATCTCTGAAAGTTGGTACGTCGAATGTTCGTAAGTCGAGGAGGCAATGTAATAATACTGTGGTGCAATACTCAGGGTGACCACCAGGGATTATCCAGCCCCTCCCCCGTGATCACCCCTCCCCCCAATGGACCCCCCCCCCCCCCCACACTGTCTCCGCCCCGTCCCCACCTCGCCCAGGTGACTCGCGCGTCTCATGTCACCGCGCACCTCTTGCTGCCGCTGCAGTCGTCGTGGTCAGAACTCGGCTGCTGCTGCTGATGAGCGACTGAGCGGACGGATGCGTCTGTGAATACGATTGTGAGCGAGTGCTGAGTGAGTAGTTGAATAAGTGAGTGATTGTCGGGGTGAGTGAGCGGCTGAGTAGGTGAGTGAGAAGCTGAATAGGTGAGTGATTGACGGGGTGAGTGGAGTTGAGTGAGTTTCATTAGGCGAGTAGGTGAACGAGTCACGTCGCTCAGTGAATCGACGCGTGCTGTGTGAACAGGCGAGTGGACGATTGAGGCTAAGTCGGGTGACTGAGTTGGTTCATTGAGTAACAACGTGGATTGATGGGTGAGTGAGTGAGCGGTGATGGATTGATTTCAGGTTGTTTCAAGTTCACGGCTTCCTTGGTGGATTACCGGGGTAGCTAGAGCGAGCTATGGACTGAGCGAGGGAGTGCCCCGACACGGTGTGGACTTTGTTACGGAGGACGACTCTGCACCTCCTTCATCACCACCAAACATCGGTGGAGATCGCCCGTGCGGCCTTGAACAGACTCTCAGGGCGAGTGTTGTGAGCGACCACTACCACCACCATTATCGTCGTCTGGTCAAATCCTCCATCACCCATTCTCGCACCACCACCACCAAGACCAACCACCAAGACCAACCACCCTCTGAGCCGCCTCCGTGGTGAAGAAGAATAACAAGAAGAAGACGACGACGAGGAGGTGACGATGTCGTCGTCTCTGAGCTCCGGGGAGCGCGCCGCTCTGGTCTCGGAGCTGACGTGCCCCGTGTGCCTGCAGCTCTACTCGCAGCCCGTGCTGCTGCGATGCGGCCACAGCTTCTGCCTCGGATGCATCCAGGGCGCGTGGTCAGTGCAGTCCGCTCCATCAGAGCCCCCCAAATCGCCGCCTGGAGCCCCCGCCAACAGGAGGGCGGCGCGGTACGCGTGCCCGGAGTGCCGCGACGAGTACGAGAGGAAGCCGATCCTGCAGAAGAACCTGAAGCTGTTCAGCGTCGCCGAGCGGCTGCGCGAGTCGCTGAGCAGAGCGGCCGCGGCTGGGCTCCGCTGTGACTGCTGCCCCAAGGTGGGACACACAAACAGACGCAGACTCACACAGACTTACACACACAGACACAGACTCACACAGACTCACACCCACACAGACACACACAGACTCTCACACACACACAGACTCACACACACACAGACTCACACAGACACAGACTCACGCACACACACACAGACTCACGCACACACAGACTCACACACACAAACTCACGCACACACACACAGACTCACGCACACACACAGACTCACGCACACACAGACTCGCAGACACACAGCTTCGCACACACAGAGACTCACAACAACAACCGCCATTCGCCACTAAGTGGCGGTGGCGTCACCACGACGCTTGTGCCAGGCCATGTGCACATTGAGGCCACGTGAAGTGTCGAACGCCCGCTGGCAGGAGGTCACGGGGCAGACCCAGGTGCCACGGGTCGACTGACTGAGATGACCGAGATGACAGGCTGATGCACCACCTGTGCCCCTACTGTGCCAACTTGCTGTGCTTTAGCCACCCGGCGCTCCGCTCGTTGTTGTGAGCGTCGCTCCTCCGCCCTCCGTTGTTGCTGGAGGGCGACTGCCTCCAACTGCCCAGTAGCGTCCTTCACATACACACACAGACTCACACACAGACTCACACACACACACAGATTCACACACAGACAGACTCTCTCAGACTCACACACACACACAGACGCACAAACAAACACAGATCCCCCGTATAGTCTTAACAAACTGTTGGGGCAAGTGTTGTTAGCGAGCACCAATGAAGGCCGGCACGGCACACGAGGGGGTGGGTGGCCAGCACCACGCCCGGCCGTCTTTGCCTCCCCAGTGGCGATGTTTTTACGCACAGCACCAGGCACTCATTTGAGGCTGAGTAGAACTAGAGGAGGCTCAGCAACGGTTCAGATAATCGTCACCGGTGTTGACCGTGAGCGGGAATCGGACTCAGGCCGCCGGGTTCGTAGCGCATTGCTCCACCACGACCGCTCCCCACGCCCTCGAAATCGTCCGCGCGACCACTTCGCATCCCCCTGGGAACAAATCACAGGGTAAGATGCGCATTCAAAACCGGTAAATCGATGCTACTATTCGGTAAGCGGCTTTACCGGTAAACAAACCCCGCAGTTACACGAGACGCGCGTAATGAGTTGGATAACGGGGAGCGGTGGCGCAGTGGTTAGCGCATCCACCTCACTACGAACCCGAATTTCCCGGGTAGGATTCCCGTGCACGGCTAATAAGAGTGGCAGAACATATCTGAACCGATCCTGGGCTCTCTCCTCTGTCGACTTAACCTCACAAACAGACTGCACTTTGGTGTCGTGTGCTCCGATCGTTTTTATTTATTTTCTGTTGGCACGTTCTGACACGTGCCCCGACTGGATATCTGTGGAAAAAAAGAGCTTTATAGTTCATCGGATTCCTCCAGTATCAATGAATCGTCTGCTTCTGATTCCAACATCACGAGCCACTTCGTCAAGCTATCATTTGTCCCCAGGTCGCTTGTGAAGAATAATTATCATCTATTAGCTCAGTAGGCCTTACCTTGTAAGACAAAGTATAATTTAGTTTTTGTTATTTATATTTGTGAAGTGATGTGTTTACCTCAATTATAATATATATGGGGGGAGGGGGGCTTATCCCCTCCCCCCCCAATATTCAAATATGCTCATAATGTCCCCCCCCCCCCAAATATTGCTGTAAAAAATAGATTTCTTTTGAAATTATTGTGGTTATGGTTGTACTTTATTAATCCCTAATCTCTGCCATTACATACAATGAAACAAGAAAAGGTAAAAAATAAAAACAGAGCAATGTAATACAATACACTATTAGACATTGTTGTTAAAAATAAATGAAAGTCAATCCTATGTGTTAGTGAATTTGTTTAATATTTTAGGCAGGACATGGCAGGAAATTAGTTTTCAAATTTAGATTTTTTTTTCTGGGGGGGGCCCAGACCCCCTGGAAGATTTGGTCCCCCCCCAATGTTAACTCCATGGCTACGGCCTTGGTTTACCTTGACCACACTGTGCACTCCTATCGTGTTGTTTGTAGTGTTTGTTGTTGTAGCGTTCTGACCCCGTGCCCCGACTGGAGATCGGCGATCAAAGAGCTTCGTAGATCATCGGATTCCTCCAGGGTAAATAAAGACCCCGATTCTGTGTAGACGTCAACATTGGGAAAACAAAGGTGGTCGTGCGTGGGGCCAGCAGAAACCCCCGCGCCCTCGTGTGTCATGACGCCACGGTGGCGAGATGTTAACTACCTCGCCTGGTATGCAGGAGGTCGTGGGTTCGATCCCGAGATGTTGACTACCTCGCCTGGTATGCAGGAGGTCGTGGGTTCGAGCCAGAGATGTTGACTACCTCGCCTGGTATGCAGGAGGTCGTGGGTTCGAGCCAGAGATGTTGACTACCTCGCCTGGTATACAGGAGGACGTGGGTTCGATCCCGACCTTGACGCCTGCTGTATATTTGGAGTTTGTGGTGTCTCTTTCTTTGTGGTCGCGTGCTTTTTCTCCGGGTGCTCCGGTTTTTCCCTCCACATTTAGAAACCACACGCGTTTAGAGTTATTTGGCGTGTAGAGTTTATGTTTGCTATACATGTCCACGTGACGATGATGAGCCACTTCGTTGGGCTATAATTTGTGAAGGTCAGGTCGCTTTTGATACAAAGTGCCAAATAGGTCAGTGGGGGTCTTACCTGGTTAAAAGAAAGTTAAAGTTGAATAGTTCCATCTTGATTTTAAGCTTTCGTGACTGCAAGAATCCATCCTCTTTGGTTCTTTCGGTAAAGTCACGTGGGTAGATAGTGATTTGTTTTATTTTATACCTACGTGACTTCACCGAAAGAACCAAAGAGTTTGAATAGTTCCAGTTTAGGCACGCGAAGTTGGAGTCTGAAATCTCCCCCCCCGCCCTCTCTAGGACCGCATTGGTGCGGCTAGGATGCTGCGGCGATGACACACACGTATTACACATATCGTGTTGCGGGAATGTGGTCAAGGTGGTGGTGGTAGTGGCTTCATATAACAATCGTAAGAAGCTCAACTTGTTTTTTTTAGCGAGCACAGTGAGAGGCCGTCCATAAATGACGTCACGCACCTGGGGGGGGGGGGTCAGACATTTGTGACGATGTGTGACGAGGGGGGGGGGGGTTGAGAAATGTGACGTCACATCAAAATGCGCAACTTTAAATAAATATAGACAACACGTTCTACTTAATTAAATATACTTTTTAATAAATGTTTTCTCCTACAACATCAGAGTGCAGCGCCACATTCAATACGCACTACAATGACAATAGTTTAAAGCGATTTGAAGCATGTTTTATTTGGGGGGGGCAGAGCTTTGTGACGTCATATTTGAGGGGGGGTCTGACTTTTTGTGACGCCGTGTGACGAAGGGGGGGGGGGGGTAAAAAATCGTCAAAAATCGCGTGACGTCATTTATGGACGGCCCCTTATAGAGAAAGAGAGCGAGGGAGGAGAGCGACGCAGAGGTGCTCGCTGTATGAAATGAAATCACGGACCCCAGGGAAGGCCATCGGGTCCCACCCCCTGCTCTGTGAGAGGCGCCACGGTGGCTAGGAGACGTTAACTACCTCGCCAGGTATACAGGAGGTCGTGGGTTCGATCCCGAGATGGTAACTACCTCGCCAGGTATACAGGAGGTCGTGGGTACGATCCTAACCCTGACGACGCCTGTTGTATATTTAAAGTTTGCCAATCTATCTCATCATCATCACGGTGGCTAGGAGACGTTAACTACCTCGCCAGCTATACAGGAGGTCGTGGGTACGATCCTAGCCCTGACGACGCCTGTTGTATATTTAGAGTTTGCGTGTCTCTCTCTCTCTCTCTCCATGGTCGTGTGGATTCTTCTCCGGGTCTTTTCCCTCCACGTTTACAATCGACATCACACCTTCATAGAGTGTCCTGGCTGCTGCTAACACATTTCCACGCAACGATGAAGGGCCACCGTCGTTGAGCTATCATTTGTGATAGCGAGGTCACTTCTGATCAAAAGCGCTACACAGCTCGGCGGGAGCCTTACCTGGTAACGTCACACGAATCATCGCTTTGGACAACCAATTACGCAACAGGGAATCGCTCGAACAGCGGAAAATATCGCGACCCCTTACTGCGACAACCGAGCCGGGACAGTTACTGAGAATGAGTCCTGAGACTCAGCGAGACCTCCTGGGCATAGCACCAGCAGGCTCGTCACAATGCCACGCTTCCTCCGCCCGGTTGCCACGCGCATCTCATCCAGACCGCCTTTGTATCCCCCCCCCCCCGCCTGCGCTGATGTTTTAGACCACGCGGCCCCACGCGCTCCATCGAATCAGAGTGAAACAGCACTCGTCCCACTGGTATAAATAAATATATACATACATTTTTTTAAATATTTGTTATTGTGACTCTCTGCTCTAAACCCCAACAGCCATCCAGCGCGTGTTAATGTCATCTGTGTGCAAATCGCGTGATGGAATTCACGGTCAAGCAGCAGTCGGGGAGATTAATGATGCAGAACTCGCCACATCCAGTCGCTCGCTCACTCAGCGGCCAGTCACCTCCTTGTCACTCGTGTATCGCTGCTACGACTGCCGTGGTTACTGTGCCCATGACCTTCACGCACCGATCCGTCCACCCATATTGAGGACTCGGTCAACCAGAATCCGTTTCGTCTCATCCACCACCACCACAACCGCACTGCAGGTCACAACAACCCACCCACTCACTTACCCACCTACACCCACTCACCCACACACCCACTCACCCACACACTCACCCACTCACTCACCCACTCACCCACACACCCACTCACCCACCCACTCACACACCCACTCACTCACCCACTCACTCACCCACTCACCCACACACCCACTCACCCACCCACTCACTCACACACCACATTGCAGGTCACAAAACCCCTTTCACTCACCCACTCACTCACCCACTCACTCACCCACTCACTCACCCACACAATCATTCACTCACCCACCCACTCATCCATATACCACACTGCAGGTCACGACAACTCACTCACACACTCACTCACCACCCTGACTCACTCACCCACTCACTCACCACACTCACCCATTCACTTCACCAACACTGCCGGTCAGCTCACTTCTCTTGTCCACGGCACTGCCTCTGCTCTGGAATTCCCTCCTTGCGTCATCACCGCGTCTCTCCCCCCCCTCCACCACCGCAGGCTCTTACAATAAATAACCTCGCTCCATTCAACAGACATGCCTGCTACGACTCTGACGTTTTGGGAACTTTTTGGGCCTGTGCTCGTAAACTATGTTTAGTTTGGGTTTGTTGTTCTCCCCCCCCCACCACCGCACCTGCGATTAGCACGGTTGACTACGTACGGTGTGAAAAAAGTTTAACATATACACATACATATATCTTCATACAGAGACCCATAGACTCACACAGAGACACAGACTCACACAGAGACCCATAGACTCACACAGAGACACATAGACTCACACAGAGACACATAGACTCACACAGAGACCCATGGACTCACACAGCGACCCAGACTCACACAGAGACACATAGACTCACACAGAGACCCATAGACTCACACAGAGATGCATAAACTCACACAGAGACCCATAGACTCACACAGAGACCCCTGAACTCACACAGAGAGCCATAGACTCACACAGATAAACACAGACTCACACAGATACTCATAGACTCACACAGAGACACAGAGACTCACACAGATACCCATAGACTCACACAGAGACTCATAGACTCACACAGAGACGCACGGACTCACACATAGACCCATAGACTCACACAGAGACACATAGACTAACACAGCGACACATAGACTCACACAGAGACACATAGACTCACACAGAGACCCGTAGACTCACACAAAGACACGTAGACTCACACAGAGACCCATAGACTCACACAGAGACCCATAGACTCACACAGAGACACAGACTCACACAGAGACCCATAGACTCACACAGAGACACATAGACTCACACAGAGACACATAGACTCACACAGAGACCCATGGACTCACACAGCGACCCAGACTCACACAGAGACACATAGACTCACACAGAGACCCATAGACTCACACAGAGATGCATAAACTCACACAGAGACCCATAGACTCACACAGAGACCCCTGAACTCACACAGAGAGCCATAGACTCACACAGATAAACACAGACTCACACAGATACTCATAGACTCACACAGAGACACAGAGACTCACACAGATACCCATAGACTCACACAGAGACTCATAGACTCACACAGAGACGCACGGACTCACACATAGACCCATAGACTCACACAGAGACACATAGACTAACACAGCGACACATAGACTCACACAGAGACACATAGACTCACACAGAGACCCGTAGACTCACACAAAGACACGTAGACTCACACAGAGACCCATAGACTCACACAGAGACCCATAGACTCACACAGAGACCCATAGACTCACACAGCGACACATAGACTCACACAGAGACACATAGACTCATACAGAGACCCATAGACTCACACAGATACCCATAGACTCACACAGAGACTCATAGACTCACACAGAGACGCATAGACTCACACAGACAGCCATAGACTCACACAGATAAACACAGACTCACACAGAGACCCATAGACTCACACAGAGAGCCATAGACTCACACAGATAAACACAGACTCACACAGAGAGCCATAGACTCACAGAGAGACGCATGGACTCACACAGATACCCATAGACTCACATAGAGACTCATAGAGAGACGCATTGACTCACAGAGAAACGCATGGACTCACACATAGACCCATAGACTCACACAGAGACCCATAGTTTGTTGTTCTTCACCCCGCACCTACAATTAGCACGGCTGGCTACGTACGGTGCGAAATAAGTTAAACATACATGCACTACACTACTATACAATACTATCCACTACACTATACACTACCCTACTATACACTACACCACTGCAGTCAATTGACAATCTATTTCTATAGAACTGCTTTTTGTGTTTAGTTTGTTGTCCTTCCCCTGCACCTCCGATTAGCGCGGTTGGCTACGTACGGTCCGACAGACGTTCAACATACACAGACATACGCACGCACATACGCATTTACAAAAAGTAATACCGTGCTCCAGTGATGTGTGAAATTTGATTGCACTTTTACCCATCGTGGCGTGTGCTTAGTTGTGTCATGCGGGGCCACGTGTAACAACACGGAGCAGTGGCGCATTGGTTAGCGACACTGCGCTTCAGACACGGGTGACCCGAGTTCAATTCGTCCGCTCACAACCAATGCCGGATTATCGTAGCAGCAAAAGTAGCTACATGTGTAGTAGCTACATATGCTACGGGCCCCGCACTTTCAAGGGCCCCGCGCTAAATGCTTTCAAGCTATCAATTCCGTACTTTTTGGTTCTTTTGGTAAAGTCACGTAGGTATAAAATTTAAAAAAAAACAATTCCGGTTCAGTGATTCTGCACTTGCTCTATTACTATAGTACTATAACGCCTTCAACTTTTATGAACGACTGGGTGTTTAAGGTTAGAGATTTGTCGTATTATCTGGCTGTATAGCAAATGAAAAAATACAATTACTTTCCTCTGCAAGTAAAAAATGTACGTGTTTTTATATTAATGTTTTTATTTTATTTAGGGCCCCTTTATAACATATGCTACAGGCCCCG
This sequence comes from Lampetra fluviatilis, assembly GCF_964198595.1. NCBI lineage: Eukaryota > Metazoa > Chordata > Hyperoartia > Petromyzontiformes > Petromyzontidae > Lampetra > Lampetra fluviatilis. The sequence goes on from NC_136339.1 coordinate 1,553,782, forward strand.
CGCTAGCTTAATCCGGCACTGCTCACAACCAATACGCGAACGGCAGTGAATGTCTGAGCAGGTCACGTGCCTTCCTTAGGTCGACTCAGCCCTTAAATGAGGATCGTACCTGGCACGGTCTGTGTGAAAAGAAAAGGAAAACACGAGCACTGGGGAGAGATAAAGGTGGCAGGCCACCTTTATCACCATCGGTTGTTCGTGAGCAGCGTGGACTCTGAACGGGCCTGGTGTGCCTCGAGTTATCTGGCTGTATTTGCGTAAAGTCCTGGGTTTATTCTGGGTTCAAGGGTCAACAAAAACACAAAGATCTCCCGTGTAGCCTGTAACAGACTGTTGGGACAAGGGCTCTTAGCGAGCACCTATGAAGGCCGGCACGGCACACTAGGGGGTGGGTGGCCAGCACCACGCCCGGCCGCCTTTGTCTCCCCAGTGGCACGTTGAAATACGGTGTTTTTTCTGGAAGACTTTGCTGTTTTTTCCAGGATTTTTCTGTTGCGTGTAGTCACCCAAGTCAAGAACCTCATGGCTCACAGTGTTATAATTAATAAATGAAACTAAAACTGTTTACACACAGCACCAGGTACTAATTTGAGGTTGAACCGACCTAGGGGAGGCCCACAACCAACACACGCATACACAAACGCACACCTGCCCCCTCTAGAAACGGGAGTCAATTTCCCACTGGAGCCCATGACATTACCAAGCGCTCGCGGTTCGAGCTTTCACGGCCGCCTCGGTTAATGCTGCGGGTGTATTCAACCGCTAAATATACAAATGACGCACCGTCCGCTGGCTTCAGTGGGTCCGTGAGTGGATGGGTGGGCGAGTCGAACGAGTGGGTGAGTGAACGAGCGAGTGAGCGAGTGGGAGCGAATTAATGATTAGCTTCGAGTGGCCGCAGATGTCGGACCTACGAAATAAGTGCGACAATAATTGTCAACACACTTAACTTTGACAGCGTCAGTGTGCGCGAACGACGTCGCGTGCACGGAAAATGCTGACAAACAAGACCGGCAGGCCATTGAGCTGCATTGTTCGACACGCGCGCATCCATTGTGCAAGGCGCCGGTTAGGGGAGCGGTGGCGCAGTGGTTAGCGTAGCAGCGCGCTACCAACCCGTAAAAAGACCCGAATTCAATTCCCCGCTCACGCCCAACAATCAATCGGTTGACAGCGAATGTCTAAATCGGTCGTTGGCGGCCTCCGCCTAGCTCGACTCGACCTGAAAGGGGCCGTCCATAAATGACGTCACGCATCTAGGGGGGTGGGTTCAGACATTTGTGACGATATGTGAAGAGGGGGGGGGGGTTGAGAAATGTGACGTCACATCAAAATGCGCAACTTTAAATAAATATAGAATTGTTATAACAACACTCCTACAACATCAGCGTGCAGCGCCACATTAAATACGCACTACAATTAAAGCGATTTCAAGCATGTTTTATTTTCAAAATGGAAATATGGTTTTGGGGGGGGCAGAGCTTTGTGACGTCATATTTGAGGGGGGCTTTGCCTTTTTGTGACGCCGCGTGACGAGGGGGGAGGGGTAAAAAATCGTCCAAAATCGCGTGACGTCATTTATGGACGGCACCAAATGAGTAACTAGTGCGGTGTGTGTCTGCGTGTGCGCGCGCGGCTGTAGTCATGACAACCGCTCTGCCGTGACAGTGGCCCAGCCCAGCAGTACAGCACGCGGCCAGGTCAAACAGTCGCCTCTTGATGACCTGCCACGGAGCCATCGGTTGTTGCGCTGACCTGGTGGCATCAACTTAATTGCCTCATACGGCCACGTGGGCGAAGCCGGTTGCGGTTAGCGCTACGCGGAGCGGTTAGCGCTACGCTGCGCTACGAACCTGGCGACACCCTGGTTCGATTCTAGCTCACGGTCAACACCAGCGACGATTATCTGAACCGGTCCTAGGCCTGCCCCTAGGTCGACCCAGCCTTAAATGAGTACGTGATGCGATGTGAAAACATCGCCACTGGGGAGACAGAGACGGCCGGGCGTGGTGCTGGCCACCCACCCCTTCGTGTGCCATGCCGGCCTTCATAGGTGCTCGCTAACAGCACTTGCCCCAACAGTCTGTTAAGGCCACATGGGGGGATCTTTGTCTTTGTTTATAGTTGTGGGCTAGCGGTGGCTGGCGCAGTGGTTGGCACTTACACCGCGCGAAGAACCTGCCGATCCGAGTTCGATTCCGGCTCACGACCAATACATCGGCAGCGAATATTTAAGGCCGTCATTGACGGTACGATGCGGGGTTTCCCGCGGTATGTGTGGCACGAACGGCTCAGACAGGCAGCAGCAGGAGCAGACTGTGCGTGAGAGCGGCCTGGAGGTCCGTTGACTCTCAACGCGGTGTCACGCAGCTCCACGCACAGATAACATCTCTGTATGACAGGAATGATGTTCAGGAGCTTTGATGCCAATGTCGAGGGCTGCTGCTGGCCACTGCTGCTGGCCACAACGAGAGCAGCGAGAGAGAGAGAGTTCCTGTAGTTTTGCTCTTCCTCCCACTAGATGCCGACCGAAACTGAATTTCTGGTTTCGGCCGAAATCAAAACCAGACCGAAAGTTAACTTTTTGGCTTCGGCCGAAACAGATACTATGCCGAAAGAGGCCATTTGCCAACTTTCGGCGCCGAAACCGAATTTCGGTCGGCCTCTACCTCCCACAGTAGTTTACCACAAGATCCATAGTAACACATTCCTGCGGAGGCAGCTGGTAGGAACGTTGGGTTGCTCGGTCAATTGCCAGGGTCAACGACGGCGTGGTGTATTCCGCAAATATGCCCGACTATGAGGGCGGGCACAAGCTGGCGTGAGTAGGTTAAACGTTGAGTTTTATAAGGGCACCACGGGATGACCAGCCCCTCCCCACCCAGCCCCACCCCTCCCACCCCCCACCCTCCCCACCCAGCCCCTCCCCACCCTCCCCACCCAGCCCCTCCTCACCCTCCCCACCCAGCCCCTCCCTCCCCACCCAGCCCCTCCCTGCACGACGGACGGACGGACGGACACAAGAATCCCCTGTGGGCTGGTGTAACCAGGAGGTTCCTACCAGTACCACTCTTGTCCGCAGTAAACCACTACGATGTGGTGACATGCTGTTAATTATAAAGTCGTACGAATGGTTAACCTCGCTAATGTGCTGACCAACCTAAGTGGCTGTGCAATGACCAGGAAACGATCAATGCGACCCGGTGCTTTTTCGACTCACACATTATTTGGGGGGTTTTGGTGAAATGAAACGTGCGTCGTCCACCAGCGCTTCTCATTAGCCACGACACAACTGGACTCTCCCGCCTAAGTAGGCAATGTACGTTCACAATCGACACGTCGAACGTACTCTTGTGGTTTCTGCTCTCACTTCTAGGTGCTCCGATTGTGCTTCGATTGTACATTTGCTCCATTGCTGTGCCGTCCATTGCTGTGTCGTCCTCTCTATCACTCCTCCCTGGCTCCTCCCCCCTCTCTTACCTATATGGCCTCTTGTTACAGCAGCAACTTTTGCCCACTTCAGCAATTGTTTCTTGCTGTGGTTGTCCCACCTGATGACGGACGCTTGTATTGCGCCCGAAACGTCGTGATTTCATTTATTTTATTGTATACCTACGTGACTTTACCCAAAGAACAAAAGAGAATGCGCCGTCTGTAATTTGATCAGCGTTGACAACGTCTGCTGCTCGGGGTTACTCTTGTAATCGCAGCCTGTTGTGGTCTCCTTTTTCATATTTGATTTATGGTTTGAACGATGACAACAGCATCCAACAAAACTGAAACGAAACTATTGTTTTTAAACTTTGGGTCTTTCGGTAAAGTCACGTAGATAGGATATTTTATTTTATTTCTTTGAACGTATCTACGTGAATCTACCGAAAGACACAAAGAATATGAATTCCTGCAGTCACGAAAGCTTTAAGTCAAGATTTAAAAAACGATTGTTTATTGGCACCAGGTAAGGCCCCCACTGAACTACTGTATGTAGCTTTTTTTCAGAAGCGACCTGGCGATCACAAATGATGGCTCAACGAAGTGGCTCATCATCATCACGTGGAAATGTATATCAGCCAAATTCTCAGAACGCGTGACGTTCATTCTAAATGTGGAGGGAAAAACCGGAGGACCCCGGAGAGAAATCCACGCAATCACGGGTAAAGAGAGAGACGCAAACTCCAAATATACAGCAGCAGGCGTCAGGGTCGTGATCGAACCCACGACCTCCTGTATACCAGGCGAGGTAGTTAACATCTCCTAGCCACCGTGATGATGATGAGAGAGAGATAAGCAAACTCCGAATATACAGCAGCAGACGTCAGGTCGTGATCGAACCCACGACCTCCTGTATACCAGGCGAGGTAGTGAACACCTCGCTACCATGGCATCCAACAAATAGAGGCAACGCAAGTTAAGGAATCGAGTACACACGACGATCCACCATTACCTCGGTTGTGATCTCGGAAGAAGCACGAGGATAGCTCGAGGAATGATGGGACAGAGAGAAGCACCCCCTCGCATACACCAGCAGCGACCCCCGCGACAGACGACAAAGCCCCCTACCCTCCCCCCCCCCGGCGTTCCAAAGCAGACATTTTCCGCATTAAGTTCAACCACGTGATCACACATGGAGGACTTATCGTATCCTCTAGATGCCTCACCTGGTTCAATTATGGATTATGACGCCATCTGACCCCCCCCACGTCTGTGACCCCCGCGTGTGACCCGCACGTGTGTGACCTCCACGTTGAACGTGTCTCTCTCCCCCCCCAACCTCCACCCAGGGCGACGAGGCGGAGGCCGTGAGCACGTGCCTCAAGTGCGAGATCTCGCTGTGCGCCACGCACGAGCGGCCGCACCGCGAGAGGGAGGCATTCGCGAACCACCCGCTCGTGTCGCCCGCCACGCGCCTGCACGACGCGACGTGCGCGCGCCACGGGCAGCCCATGCGGCGCTACTGCGCGCGCTCGCGCTCGTGCGTGTGCGCCGCGTGCGAGCGCGATGGCCGCGAGCACGCGGGTCACGAGCACGCAGACATCGCGAGCGCCAGCGGCGACGTGCGGGTGAGAGACGGAGGCGCTCGCGCGCGTGTGCCGTGCCGTGTCCGTGTGTGCCGTGTGTCGTGCCGTGTGTGCCGTGTGCCGTGCGTGTGCTGTGTGTGTCGTGTCGTGGGTCGTGTCGTGTGCCGTGTGCCGTGTGTGCCGTGTGCTATGCCGTGTGTTGTGTATGCGCCGTGCGTGTGCTGTGTGTGTCGTGTCGTGCTGTGTGTGCCGTGTGCTGTGCCGTGTGTTGTGTATGCGCCGTGCGTGGATGAGTGCGCAGTACTGGCCTCCGATTAGCACGGTTGGCTACGTAAGGTGCGAAGGGATTTCAGCGTACGCACCCGGGCACCCACCCCCTCGTGTACCCTCCCGGTATTCATAGGCGCTGCTACTCGCTAACAGCACTTGCCCCAACAGTCTGTTAAGGCTACGTGGGGGATCTTTGTCTTTGTCCCTCATGAGGAGCGGGCGGTGCAGTGGTTAGCGCGCTGCGCTACGAACCCGGCGAACCCATTAATTATTGATTCCCGCTCACGGCCACCCACACAAGTGACGATTGTCTGTACCGTTTCTGGGCCTCCCCGAGACCAACATTGTTATTATTACAATGATTATTATATTATAATCATAAGAATGTTGGAAATGTTGAAAAGCGTGTTGGTGGAACGGGAACACGCGCGCTGTGCGGGAAGTAACCTGCAGCGAAACGTCAGACAAAAAAATGTAAACATCATTTTTGAACATTCCTTCCTGCTTGCCGATAAACAAAATCGTTCGGAGCGTTTTTGCCCACTTGACAACCTGATTTCATTCGATGTTTTCCGTGCGGTTGGGGAGGGTAATATCCATATATATTTAAAATAAAACGATATACAACCTCCACTATCTAACCCAAAATTTACTTAATTCTGAAGGAGGCTGAGTACGCGATTATATCATCAACCGCCCCCCCCCACCCCGTTCCACTGCGCGTGAGCAATGGGGCGGCTTGGAGAGGGGAGTGGGGGAAGTCCACAGATAGCCATCGGAGGTGGCATCTCAAGTCAGTCGAGAAGCTGTCATCGTTTTAGTGGCTGCATAACGCAGAGTTCGAGGTCATACTGATCCCCCCCCTCGCCTGCTCCCCCCCTCCCTCCTCGCCTGCCCTTCCCCCTCGCCTGCTCCCCCCGTCGCCTGCCCCCCCCCTCGCCTGCTCCCCATTGCCTGCCCCCCCTCGCCTGCCCCCCCCTCGCCTGCAACCCCATCGCCTGCCCTCCCCTCGCCTGCTCTCCACCCCCCCACCTCGCATGCTTCCCGTCGCCTGCTCCCCCATCGCCTGCCCCCCTCGCCTGCCCCCCCCCCGCCTGCTCCCCCATTGCCTGCTCCCCCATCGCCTGCTCCCCCCCCGCCTGCTCCCCCATCGCCTGCTCCCCCATCGCCTGCCCCCCCCTCGCCTGCCCCCCCCCGCCTGCCCCCCCTCGCCTGCCCCCCCCGCCTGCTCCCCCATCGCCTGCTCCCCCATCGCCTGCCCCCCCCTCGCCTGCCCCCCCCCCGCCTGCCCCCCCCTCGCCTGCTCCCCCCCGCCTGCTCCCCCCTCTTCCCTCCCCTGTGCAGGCGGAGCTGACGGCGTTGCTGGAGCGGCTGGCGCTGAGGGAGCGGACTCTGAGCGCCGTCTCCGCGCAGCTGAGCGACTCTTCGCGGACGTTGCAGGTAACGACTGCGGGGGGGCAATGGGGGGGGCACTGGGGGGGGCATTGGGTGGGGGGCTCAAGCAGCTCAAGGGAGTTGCTAGGCGTGGTGGTCGTGGCGAACTGTGGCCTGCAAGCCGGTTCTGTGGAGGTGGTTTTTGTGGTTTGGTGGTTGTGAAACTCCTTTGAGGCCGTCCATAAATCGTCACGCACCTAGGGGGGGGGTGGGTCAGACATTTGTGACAATGTGTGCCGGGGGGAGGTTTGAGAAATGTGACGTCACATCAAAATGCGCAACTTTAAATAAATATAGACAACACGTTCTACAACATCAGAGTGCAGCGCCACATTAAATACGCACTACAATGACAATAGTTTAAAGCGATTTGAAGCATGTTTTATTTTTGGGGGGGGGCAGAGCTTTGTGACGTCATATTTGAGGTGGGGTCTAACTTTTTGTGACGATGGGGGGGGGGGTCAAAAATCGTCCAAACTCGCGTGACGTCATTTATGGACGGCCCCTTTCCCGTTCTTGGCCGTCGAAGACGAGGAGGCATTTCGTGGCAGTGCAGGAGGAGAAGGCGATTTGCTGTTTGTCGTGTGTGAATGTTGAACTTCTATCGCACCGCACTTGGCCAACCGCGGCTAATTGGAGGTGCGGGTGAAGGACAACAAACTGAGCACGCACACAAAGCTGTTCGGATGAAACTTTGGGACTTCTTTCGCACCGTACGCAACCTCCGATTGGGCGCGACCTTTGCTGCGTGCGGTGCGATAAAAGTTCAACGTCATATATTTGTGTCACGTGTCCCTGTCCCGTGCTCCCAGGCACGGGAACCCCGGTGTAGTAATAACAACAACAGTGCTCGCTCTTGTGATATTGGCGCCCTGCGTAACGTTCGAGAAAGGTCCCAGAGAAAGCAGTGGATGGTTTATTTAGCCTAGGGGGACCCCTAGTGGCAGCTTGATATCCTGTGTGGCAAGGCCGTATTTAATATATATATTGGGGGGGGGGGGGGACACATCCCCCCCCCCCCCCCCCAATATTCAAATATTCTCAAAATGTCTCCCCCAATATATTGCTATAAAATAGATTTCTGTTTATATGATTGTGGTTAAGGTTGTACTTTATTAAGCCCTAATCTCTGCCATTACATACAATGAAACAAGAAAAGGTAAAAACATAAAAAAAACTGAGCAATGTAATACAATACAACTATTAGACATTATTGTTAAAAATAAATAAAAAGTCCATCCTATGTGTTAGTAAATTATTGTTATATTTTAGGCAGGAAATGGCAGGAAATGAGTTTTCAAATTTAGATTTTTTTTCTGGGGGGGGGGACCCCCAGACCCCCTGGAAGATTTGGTCCCCCCCAATGTTGACTCCATGGCTACGGCCTTGGTGAGCGGCATAAGGGTAAAAACAATCTCGCGAGCCGTCTTAAAAATGTGGAAATTCTAGTCGAGTGATCTCCTGCTGCTTTAATTGGACGTTGAGACGGGATCTCATTTACTGCTCCATAGCCTTTAAGGGGCCGTCTATAAATGACGTCACGCACCTGGGGGGGGTCAGACATTTGTGACGATGTGTGACGAGGGGGGGAGGGGAGGTTTGAGAAATGTGACGTCACATCAAAATGCGCAACTTTAAATAAACTTAATTAAATATAATTCCTCTAACAACACTAATTTTGATAAATTTTCATTATTAACTATTTGCTTCTCCATGGGAGAATGGTGAAGTATAAATTTTGACAATTTTTTAAATGCTTGTTATTCAACATTTTATTTTAATGATTCTACCAGGGCTTTTCATTCTGTGGAATGAATATGTGATTGTTATAATTGTACTCTACATTTTTCTTCGCTCTACTACAAAGTTTCAAGTATTTTTTTTATAGTTATAATTACTTTTAATATTTTATAAATATCTGAGAATTTAAATATAATATTCTGAACATATGCAGTTTTAGTTAGACGCTGAATATTTTCAAGTGAATTTTATACTAAATTTCAGCTATCCAACGCCTCCTTTTTAATAAATGTTTTCTCCTACAACATCAGAGTACAGCGCCACATTAAATACGCACTACAATGACAATAGTTTAAAACGATATGAAGGATGTTTTATTTTCAAAATGGAAATATGGTTTGGGGAGGGGGCAGAGCTCTGTGACGTCATATTTGAGGGGGGTCTGACTTTTTGTGACGCCGTGTGACGAGGGGGGAGGGATCAAAAATCGGCCAAAATCGCGAGACGTAATTTATGGACGGCCCCGAAGTAAAGGTTAAGAACCAATGCCCTACACTATACACTACACTATACACTACACTACGAAGCACTACACTATACACTGCAATACACTTTATACTACACCAGTGGGGTGTGTTTATTAACATTGTTCATTGTTTAAATGATTGACAACCAAAGGGGTGGCAAGGCTGCAGTGAAGGCTTAAGGACCGCTGCTTTCGCTCATGGCGGAATCCCCACATTGGTGGGAGCAGGGCGAATACAACCATCATAATTCATACTCTTTGATTTATTTCATTTTATACCCCACGTGACTTTACCGAAAGAACCAAAGAGTATGGATCCCTGCAGTCACGAAAACTTAAAATCTAGATTGGATAGGAGGCGTAAAGATGTTCAAACACCAAATAGGCACTTTTTGCAAGACACGGAGTCTGCATTAGCCACGCGAACTTGTGGCAAAACGTGCAAGACAACTTGCCTTGATGCTGTGTGCATTGTTGTCTGGGCAAACACTGGTGACACTCACTAAGAAGGCTGTCTCTGAATTAATTTTGTTTTATTTTATACCTACGTGTCTCTGGTTGTTGGTGTAACCTTCTGACCCCGTGCCCCGTTACTGGATGTCTGTGGAAATGAGCTTCATGGACCATCGGATTCCTCCTCATGGTTTAAATATTGTGAAACAAGAAATATTTTGATTTTGTGCTCTCTCCCCCTTGTGCCCCCCCCCCCCAACCAACCCCCTCAAACCAACCTCCCCACCCAACCCCGCCACTCCAACACCCACCCCCACCCTCTCACCCAACCCCGCCCCCTCACCCAACGCCGCCCCTCCCCCACCCAACCCCGCCCCTCCCCACCCGCAGGACCGCGTGCTCGAAGCGCGCGGCGCGGCCACTCAGAGCGCGGAGTCCGCGCGCCGCGCGCTCGACGCCGAGGAGCGCGCGGCGCTCGCGCTCGCGGCACGGGCCGAGGCGCGCGCCCTCGCGCGCAACGCGGCGCAGGCGGCTCGCGCCCAGCGCCGGCTGCAGCGCGCGCGGCGCGCGTCCGCAGCGGCGCACGCGACGCTCGCGCTCGGCAGCGACATCGCCACGCTCAAGGTAGGGGGGGGGGTGGGAGGGGGTGGGGTGGGAGGAGGGGTAGGTAGAAGGTAGTTGTCCGTTTAACGCGTTATAACGGGCATGCGTTCCGCGTTATAACGGGCGCGCGTTCCGCGTTATAACGTGGTTGTGGAACTCCTTTAGGGCCGTCCATAAATGACGTCACGCACCTGGGGGGGGGGGGGGTTAGACATTTGTGACGATGTGTGACGCGGGGGGGGGGTTGAGAAATGTGACATCACATCAAAATGCACAACTGTAAATAAATATAGAATTGTTATAAACAACACTCCTACAACATCAGAGTGCAGCGCCACATTAAATACGCACTACAATGACAATAGTTTAAAGCGATTTGAAGCATTTTGGGGGGGGGGGGGCAGAGCTTTGTGACGTAATATTTGAGGGGGGGGTCTGACTTTTGTGACGAGAGAGGGGGGGGTGGTCAAACATCGTCCAAAATCGCGTGACGTCATTTATGGACGGGGCCCTAACGGGCGCTCGTACCGCGTTATAATGGCGAGCTTGTTCTGTGTTGTGCGAAAAGTGTTTTCCTCGTGGGATAACTGCCTTATGGCAAACACGCGTCATCACACTGTCATGCGTTAAGCGAGGACTGACCGCAGAGTGCACCAATACTCGGGTGTGTTACAGCACACGCAGAGCTGCGCTTAGAGGGGAGTGTAGTGGGATGTGAGGCGCTGCGAGCCGCGTTACTAATCCCTCTGCGTTGTTGTTCCACAGGCGGCCGCCGTCATTCACAAGAGGTGAATACCCCCGGAGGACACCTCCCCCCCCCTCCACATGCACTCCCCCCCCACACGCACCCCCCCCCCCCCACACGCAACACCCCCCCCCACACAAACCCCCCCCCCACACGCACCCCCCCCCACACGCACCCCCCCCCACGCGCCCTCCCCCCCCCCACGCACCCTCCCTCCCACACGCACCCTCCCCCCCACACGCACCCCCCCCACACGCACCCCCCCCCCACACGCACCACCCCCCCCACCCCCCCCACACACGCACCCCCCCCCACACGCAACACCCCCCCCCCACACGCACCCCCCCCCCACACGCACCCCCCCCCCCACACGCCCTCCCCCCCCCCCACGCACCCTCCCCCCCACACGCACCCTCCCCCCCCACACGCACCCTCCCCCCCACACGCACCCCCCCCCCACACGCACCCCGCTCATCCGCCCTCTGCTACCCAGTAGCTGCCTTCACAAGCCTCCTTCATAGGAGCCAATCTTGACACCGCTGGTACAAGTCTTCTGCAAGTCCACTCAGCTCCACATCCTCCTGTACCGCATCGGTCCGTCTACCACACCCGTTTAGCCCCCTCTGTCTGGCCATACAGAAGCTGCTGGGGATGCGGTGGCTGGGCATATGAGGGCTACATGACCCAGCCAATGCAGCCTTGCCTGCTGGAGTTTACCGATTTGACTGTGCCCAAATTGTTTAAGGATATGTGAGCTGCTCGCACAATCCAGCCTGCTGGTTAAACTTAGGATGGACTGTAAGCAGGCCAGCCTGAATGTTTCTAACCGGCGCAGATGTTCCGTTCGAGGAGTCCACGTTTCGCAATAATAGAGAAGGGAGGGCATCGCTGTAGCTGAGGACGTCACGAAGCTTCAAGTGGAGCGACAGACCAAGGTAGCTTCTGCACAGCATTATGCAGCTGATGAAAAGAATGCTGCTCGAATGATTCAAAGTGAGATTCTGTGCCAGTTATTGCGTGGAGGTTGTTAATGGCCAAGAGGCAAAACACCATCGTAGCTTACATCTGGAAACAGTGGCAGTAGCTTTTGTGGACTTTTTTTTATTGCAGCCTTGCAATGATGTACAACAGTGTCACTGGTTGCTGTGTGTAACATAAAATGTATGAGGAAGTTGAAATCATTATGATTGAAACACATCGGGGTGCCACACAGCAAAAGCCGCAAAAGCCGATGCGGCGACATTTCCCCATAGAATTACGGCACAAGGCACCTCCACACCAACTCTTCCCCTCTCAACCATCTCCCTCTCACCCTCTCTTAGCCCCTCTCCTTTCTCTCCCTCCTCTCCCCTCTCCTCTCCCCCCTCTCCTCCTCTTCCTCCTCTCCTCCTCTCCCCTCTCCCTCCTCACCCCTCTCTGCTCTCTTTATCATCTCTCATCTCCTCTCCCACTCTCCTCTCACCCCTCTCCTCATGTCCCCCCCTGTGCTCAGTCTGCTGGGCGCTGCGGCTCCCGACGCGGCAGTGGGGAGCCCCGGTGCGGGAACGGCGGCCGGGGCGGGGGATGAGGATGATGAGGAAGAGGAGGAGTGCAGCGGACTCGGAGGGGCGCTTTGAGAGCGAGCTGAGGACGGGCGCAGCGCGGGCAAGGCTGCTCGACTCGCTGCTCGCGCACGCCCAGCGCGTCCTCGCCGTGTTCGACGTGCGGATGCTGCGTCGCTGTGAGTCCCTACGCATCATCAACGTCATCATCGTCACGGCCATCGTCATCGTCGTCTTCAACTCCCCCGGTGGATGTGCTGTGGTGTTCTGTTTGGTGCCTCTGCCCGTGTCCTGGATGGATTGTGAACACGTCTGGAACTCGGCTGCCAGAATCCTGTTGGTTCGGTCCTAAAACTAAATTATTTAAAAAGTAGACACCTTAACATTAATCTGGCTTTGTTAAAAATGTTGGTTTTAAACAATTTTTTTTTATCTTACCAGGTAAGTCCCACTGAGCTGTAGAGCTCTATTTCAGAAGCGGACCGGGCCACGAATGATAGCTCGATGAAGCGGCTTATCATCATGTGGAAATTTAAAGCAGCCAAATACTTGAAACGCACATTGTCGATTCTAAATGTGGTGGGGAAAACCAGAGGACTCGGAGAAAAGTCCACGCGACCACGGGGAGAGCGAGAGAGAGACGCAAGCTCCAAATATACAGCAGCAGGCCTCTGGGTCAGGATGGAACCCACGACCTCCTGTATATCAGGCGAGGTAGTTAACATCTCCCTGCCACCGTGGCCCTGGCCCTCTCTTCGCTGGCGAATTCCTACGATGTGTAGCCGCTCTCAAAAGCGAACAACCAAAACGATCTCGTAGGTTGACCCCCCCACCACCCCTCTTGATACGCATGGCCATCATGAAGGCTTCCTTCTTCGCAATGATCGGTGCCCCTCTGTGCATTCTCTGCACTCGTCTCCTCCACACACACTGAGTGCCCCGTGCCTTCTGCTGTGCAGCTCCCTTCCCCGGCTGTGGAGGAGCGCCTTGCCCCAATGTTCTTCATTCGTATATGGAACGTTTAAATGATGTATGTACGTATGTATGTTGAACTTCGTACGTAGCCAGCTGTGCTAATCGGAGGCGCGGGAGAAGGACAACAAACTAAACACAAAAAGCAGTTCTAAAGAAACTAGTTTTAAATGTACTGTAGTGGTGTATTGTATAGTAGCGTAGTGTATAGTGTAGTGTATGTATGTTGAACGTCTTTCGCACCGTACGTAGCCAACCGCGCTAATCGGAGGTGCGGGGGAAGTACAACAAACTAAACACAAAAAGCAGTTCTAAAGAAATTAGCTTTCTTTTTTTCTTTTTAAATCTAACAACCAAATCAGGCTTCAGCAGGATTTAGCTTGGGGTGCCTACGGACGTCCAGTTCAAGGAGGTTGTGTAAACTTCACGACATCACCACCAACCTATCCATCACCATTCCATTCCCCTCTTTCCCCCCCCCCTGTCACTGTCCCCTTCGCCCGACCCCACAGACGGCTGCCCCCTGACCTTCGACTCAAACAGTGCCCACCCGCGGCTGCTCGTGTCGCCGGACGGCCGCTGCGTGTCCCAGCGCGGGCGGCGCGACGCCGCCCCGCCCCAACCCACCGCCTTCGACGTGTGGCCCCAGCTGCTGAGCCGCGAGCCCCTGGCGGGCCCCGGGCGCCGCGAGGGCCCCAGCTACTGGGAGGTCGGCGTCCACGGCGCGCAGAACTGGCGCGTGGGGGTCGCGCGCGGGGACTCGCCGCGGCGGGGCGCCAGCGCCGACGTCTGCCTGGGTGCCAACGCGCTCTCCTGGTGCCTGGCGCTCACCGAGGGTGAGCTCTCAGCCTGGCACGACAACCGGCAAACGCTTCTCGCGCCGGTGGCGGTGCCGGCGGCGACGCCGGCTGAGGATGCGCGCTGGGCCGGCGACGCAGTGGCGCTCGCCATGGCCGATGCCGGCTGCCGTGGGACATGGGACCTGCGAGCGCACGTATGGGAGTGCGGCGCCGGCGCCGGGAAGGGGAAAGCGGCGGCCGATCTCTCGCCGCCGACCGCCGCGCCGGCTTCGGCTCTAGCGGCGGTGGCGCCGTCGTCGGGGTTGCGGCGCGTGGGCGTGCTGTTGGACCTGGCAGACGCCCGGCTGGCGTTCTACGACGCGGAGTGCGGCGCCGAGCTGCACTCGTTCCGCATGGCCGGGGACCACGAGGGCCTTAAGGGCCCCGAAGGCCGAATGCACGCTGCCGCCGGCCTGTGGGACGTGGGCTCCTGCCTCACGCTCTACGTGCCACTCCGAGAAACCAAATGACGATCGTCACCCAACTCCCCCCCTCCTCCCACCTCACCTGGGCCCCATCAACGAGCCCCCTGGCTGGGCTGGCACGTCCACTGAGGACACAGAGTACCGCCGATTAGCACGGTTGGCTACGTACGGTGTGAAATAAGTTCAACATACTTACGTAGACACAGAGTGGCGGGATCAGTTCACGCGCATGCGTAGGCGTTTGGTGGATTGTTGCCCATCGCCAGACCGCGAGAGATGGGGGCTGCTTGATGAGTTGAGGCCTTCGCCCGGTGGGGGGTGGTCCTCCTGCATTGACATCATCGCTAGAGACTTGACAACCACTGCTGAGGTCTTGTTGATGCAGTGTTACGCATACTCTTCGTGTGCTTAGTTTGTTGTCCTTCCGCCGCATTTCCGGTTTGCATGGTTGGCTACGTAGGTGCGCAAGAAGCTCAACGCACGTACATACACTGCCGTCGTCCAATCAGGACCGTGTCGTCTCAAAGAGACTCTGTGTCGCCTTACAAAAACTCTCTAATTAACCCCTTTCCCGTTACGATAACTTTATCGGTACCGAGGCGTCCCACAAGGCCATGGGGGAGGGCAGGGGTGCAACTATGCGCGGGGTGGGGGGGGTATGTGGCGGCGTTATGCGATACATAGGGGGCCCAGTCGGTTCACAAGGGGGCGCCAAATCAACAGTCCCATAGTGGGCCATCCATAAATGACCTCACGCGATTTTGGACGATTTTTGACCCCCCTTCTCGTCACACGGCGTCACAAAAAGTCAGACCCCCCCTCAAATATGACGTCACTAAGCAAACCATATTTCCATAAAACATGCTTCAAATCGCTTTAAACTATTGTCATTGTAGTGCGTATTTAATGTGGCACTGCACTCTGATGTTGTAGGAGAAAACATTTATAAAAAAAAAAGTCTATTTAAGTAAGTAGAACGTGTTGTCTATATTTCTTTCAAGTTGCGAATTTTTATGTGACGTCACATTTCTCAACCCCCCCCCCCCCCTAGGTGCGTGGCAGGAGAATGTAAATACAGTACAATAGTCCTGGCGGCTAACGTTTTTAATTTGTTCCGGGGAAACTACCGTTAATCCATTTAACATGTTGATCGGATTTAGGAATTACATGATGTGCACTAGAGAGAGCTGTTTCAACTGCCAAAACAGCAAAACGCAATGTAAACAAAGTCAGTCGACAGTCGAAACGGCTCATAAATGGCGCGTCGCTGATTGGCTGAGAGCGTGGCTCAGCCCCCGGATTGGCCGAAAGTGGCGCCCCCGCGTGCACAAGGTAAGCACGGTACCGTCACGTCAACATGTCAACGTTTGTCGACAACGTGGGGGGTCCCTATGGGAGGCGAAACGTTCACGGTAAAGCCGTGAACCGATGAGGGACTACTGTACAGCAAAGAAATGTGGACGTCCGCCCTTTCTGTCTGTATGAGATCGAGCGTTTCCCCCTCGCATGCGTGGGGTTTCTCCAGACGTTCCCGTTTCCTCACACATGTAAACAACGCTCGTTATTCGTCCGAAAACACCTTCATATATAGAGAAGCGCAGAGCTTTGGAAATCGTTGGTGGCGCCTGCTCCACACCGCGTGGCTGCTGCTGCTGCTACATTCCACCGCTCGTCTGTGGTTCCACCTAATGTATGAACACCGGTGCGGTGTATGTGTATTGTGCGTGCCGTCGCGTATCGCTCGCTCACTCACTCACACGGCCCCAATCTTATTTTTGATTTACAGAGAGCGCCTTCGCTCGAGGCGCTTAGCGTAGTTGACAAACAATACAAATAAACGGTAACAGAAGAGAATGATTTAGATGACAGGAGCGTGCAAGGATTGAGGAATGAGCGACGGCGAGAGAGGGGTACTTAGGGGATCACGAAGGGGTACAGGGGAGGGACGGGAAAGAGTGGAGGGGGCGAGGGGAAGGAAGAGAGAGATGGAGCTTTAAGAGAAGATATGAAGGAGGTTAAGGAGTAGGGGGGTGCTAAATGAACCGGGGGAAGTTTATTCCAGTGCAGGGGTGCAAGGAGTAAGAACTGAAAAAACGGGATTGGGCATAGGGAGACGGAGGGACAGGGAGAGATTGGGAATGAAGAGAGCGCACAAGGCGACAGCGAGCCCCTGCGGGTGCCGCTGGGGCAGCCAGAGCAGCACCTGACGAGAAGTCCCAGGGGATCCTCGGGAAGCCCTTAAATGAGTAACGGGCACTGCTTTAATTGGTAATTCTATTGAATTATTGTGCAAGGCAGATATATGTTCAGGAAATGCCGATGTAGGGGTCAGAATCAGAATATTTAGACTGGAGGAGGAATCCGATGAGCTATAAAAGCTCTTTGTCACAGATGTCCGGTCTGGGGACACGGGGTCAACGAGTTAGAAGGACAAACAATACAAAGAGAATAAAAAAAAACGCTAGCCACGGCGAGAGGGCTTAAGAGTTGGTGTAGTTTTCCTATTCCTCCATCGTTGACGGTGTGTGGACTACTCTGGGGTGGTTTACTATGCGGCCCACAGTTTGGGCTGCATGGCCACAGTCCAACTGCTGAACCTTGTCTTTCATCAGTATTCATTTTAATGGTAAATCAAAGATCGAGATGATGACACCATGGGGCAAAGCTGCTGCTTATGCAACAGCTGTGTTAGCCCCAATCCCTCCAATCACTGCAGAAGCCCTTCCATGGCCTGCGTCCACACTCATTTTACATTCAGTTTTTTATTTTGTTCGCTGAAGTAGGGCCATTGTCCGAAACGTCGCCTTTTTTAAAATCAAGGCCACGCACTTGTATTGACGAGTTTTTGTTGTTGCTATTTTATATCAAGATCTGGTGGGCATCGGGTGGAGAAGTGGTTGGAGGCGCTGCTGCTAAACCTGCAGTGTGCCACTAAGAGGTGGGGTCTTACCAGTGGCGGGTCGTGACATTCCCACTAGGCGGTGCAGTTGTGAGTGACCTCTGAAAATATGATCTAACTAGCTTTACTACCTGGCTTCGCCCGGGACTTGGATTCACGACGCCCGGCCGCCTTTGTCTCCCCAGTGGCGATGTTCACACACCACACCAGTTACTCGTTTGAGGCTGAGTCGACCTAGGGGAGGCCCAGGACCGGTTCAAATAATCGTCACCGGTGGTGGCCGTGAGCGGGAATCGAACTTGGGTGGCCGGGTTCGTAGCGCAGCGCGCGAATCGCTACGCAGACGCTGCCCCCACCCACACACAGGCTAAAGACAAAGATCCCCTGTGTAGCCTGTGAGACTGTAGGGGGCAAGTGCTGTTAGCGAGCACCTATGAAGGCCGGCACGGCACACGAGGGGGTGGGTTCACAAATTTCCCTTTTATATACAACATATAGATTTAGAAAAAGCTCGTCATGTTATTGGCTTTCCCGTGAAAGTAATATAACGTTCTTATCTACCAACTGCTTCCAGAAGACAACTTCCGGAATAAGCATACCTCTGGAAGATCTTGACTTAAAGCTCTCGTGACTGCAGGAATTCATATTCTTTGGGTCTTTCGGTAAAGCCATGTAGATAGAAAAAAATATCACGACGTTTCGATCGCAACACAAGCAATCGTCATCAGGTGAAAAAAACTACTATTATTTTTTGCGTGGCTCTGGAAGATCATCAAGTACCAGAAGTTATCTTCTGTAAGATGTCTAAAGCTTACTCTTTGGTTATTTCGGTAAAGTCACGTAGAAAGAAAATAAATTAAATAATAGAGTATGGCGTTTCGATTGCAACACAAGCAACCTTCATCAGGTAGAACTAAATTTTATAGAGAGACAAAGCACAGACATGGAAACACACAGACAGACACACAAGCAGAGAGAGACAACAGAGACACACAGAGAGACACACAGAGACACACAGAGACAGACACACAGAGACACACAGACAGACACACAACATAGACACACAGAGAGAGACACACAACATAGACACACAGAGAGAGACACACAACACAGACACACACAGAGACAACACAGACACACAGAGAGACAACACAGAGACACAGAGAGACACACACACACAACATAGACACTCAGAGAGAGACACACAACAAAGACACACAGAGACCCAATGCTTCTGTGTCGAGGCCTTAAATAAAGAGACAGGGCGGGGTTGGGCAGACAGAGATGTGGGGTCTGCTTACGTAACACTTCTTCCGGAAGCCGTCTACATCTGGAAGATATTCAAGTTCCAGAAGATAACTTCCGGAAGACGGCTACCACACGAAGAACGTCAAGCTCTGGAAGGCATCTTCCGGTAGACATCTTCCGGTTCCAGAAGATAACTTCTGGAAGACGGCTACCACTCGAAGAACTTCAAGCTATGGAAGGCATCTTCCGGTAGATGTCTGCCGGTTCCAGAAGATGTCTTCCGGAAGAGGCGTACAAGGGGCCCTTCTGGAAAGAGCCCCGAGGCGAAGATGGCGGCCCCCAGTACGCGGCCCGCGGGCGCCTCTCGCTCGGATAAGAAGTCTTCCTCCGCGGGAGAGAAAATCGTGGCCGGCTTCAACAAACTGCGCGGCGAGCAGCGCGCCCTGGCCGCCAAGAGCGCGCAGCTCGACATGGAGCTCACCGAGCACAAGTGAGAGGAGGAGGTCGAGCGGCGGGCGGGAGAGGAGTGGGGAGGGGCGGGAAGGCGCTAGGCGAGCCGCAGGCCTGTTAGGCCGCACCGCTGTTTCTCGCGTAGAGACGGGGGCGAGGGAGTGTTACTCACACTTTACCTCACTACACGACCTGCCGACCGTACACTAATAGTAATACGTGGCTTGTCACGACCAATATTCATGTATTATTTGGGGTGGGATCGACCTGCCTCATGGCAGAGACACTAAAGAAATGTTCGAAACCACCTCGACTCAACCGTACAGTCATTCAGATTACTGTGGATGGAGGAGGGCAACATCCCCTTTCATTCCTGGGTGTCCTGCTGGGACGTGCACAGGTTACCATAACACATGACGCAAGTGCACGGCATGCAGGCGCTGACTTAAGACGAACGATCGCGTCTCCCCCGCCCATCAACGATGCTCTCGCGTCAACGACGTGTCATCGTCACATTTTTTTCACTCTCGTCTGTCTTGTAGTGCCAATGCGCTCAGTTAAGTTAATGCACAACTTTCTGGCACGATTCAAGATTTGAAATTTTCGGGACTGCAAGGAGCTATATTCTTTGGTTCTTTCGGTAAAGTCACGTAGGTGAATTTTTTTAAATTAATAAAATCACGACGTTTCGATTGCAACACAAGCAATCGTCATCATCAGGTGTGACAACCACAGCAAGATTTTTTTTACTGAAGTGGGAGAGATGCCAAGGTTAGGGCAGTTATTTAAGTCCGAGAGGGTGGGGGGAAAGGGAGAGGAGGGCGAGCGCTGCAGGGACGTTGAGAGCAAAGAAGCTACATGATTGCTGCCAAGATCGATGATGGCGCCCAAAGAAAAATAGCCGCACTGCTAAACGCTGAGGATGCAATTAACTCGGTAAAATAGACTAGTACCCGGTAAATAAGATGGAACAACTATGAACAGTAACATTTTACTTGGTTACTAACATCTTTCCAATGATTACTCAATTTGTATCCATCATCTCGGTTGAAGTTATGTCTATGTTTATACTGGTAGGAACGAAGTGAACCAGCCTACAATAGATTATATCGTCCGTCCGTCCGTGTAGCAACATCGCCCCCTACTGCAAACACTTGGCAGGACCCTACAAAAACCTTTAGACTCAGTGACGCTTTCCTGGCTAAACAAGTGTAACATTCCCTTATAATTCCCTGAGATAGCTTTTAATTAAAACATTTAAATTAAAAATTAACTCACAGCGCCCTCAAGCCTACAGCTAGGCCTAAAGCCTAGAACTAGGCCTCAAACTCTCCCTTCGTATCGTACCCCCACGTGTGTGAAAGGGAGTTAATTTTTAACAATGTTACATTCCCTGATGTTTTTAAATAGAAACATTTAAATTTAAAGCTTTTACATGAATAATAAAAACATTTCAATTAAAAATTAACTCACAGCGACCTAAAGCCTACAGCTAGGCCTAAAGCCTAGAACTAGGCCTCAAACTCTCCCTTCGTATCGTCCGGTTAGGTGTAGCAACATCGCCCCCTACTGCAAACACTTGGCAGGACCCTACAAAAATCATTTAGACTCAGTGAGGCTTTCCTGGCTAAACAAGTGTAATAATACATTATGTTTATATTCTTTGGTTATTCGTTCCTACCAGCCCACCCCGCAGGGTCCTGTTATATCTGGATGGCTTCATGAACAAATCTGATACGAGTCTCTTATTTAAGACGTAGGAGCCTTTCGCGACCAATATTAGCCAGCACCCGACACAGCCAGTTAGTAAGGTTTCTCATGTAAACAAAACATGGCAAACTTGATTTGGAGCTTTCGTGACTGCAGGAATTACTTTTTTTCCGGTAAAGTCACGTAGAAAGAAAATAAATTAAATCATAGAATACGACGTTTCGATTGCAACACAAGCAATCGTCATCAGGTACGAATGAATGATGAATGATAAAAACACCTAGTAATCTTAGAAATACAATGCAATACAACACAGTCTAACATAAGAGTCAACACCCTACCTGGTTAATTACGTTCTTCCAAAGATTGCTAAATTTGAGAGAGAGACAAAACACAGACACGGAAACACATAGACACATAAGCAGAGACAACACAGAGACAAGAGAGAGAGACACACACATAGGCACACAGAAATAACGCCTCTGTGTCGAGGCCTTAAATAGAGAGGGAGGGGGGCAGAGAGAGGGGGGGGTAGAGAAATTAGCATGTCAATGAGAGATTTTGAGCTTTCGTGACTGTAGGAATTACTGTTTGGTTCTTTCGGTAAAGTCACGTAGAAAGAAAATAAATTAAATAATAGAATGCGACGTTTCGATTGCAACAAAAGCAATCTTCATCAGGTACGAATGAATGAGAACAAAACCTTGTAAACTTAGAAATATAATGCAATACAACACAGAGTCGGCTAACATAATAGTCAACACCCAACCTGGTTGATTACGTTTTTCCAAAGATTGCTAGATTTGAGAGAGAGACAAAACACAGACACGGAAACACAGACAGACACATCAGCAGAGAGAGACAACACAGAGACACACAGAGAGGGACACACACATAGGCACACAGAGAAACAACGCCTCTGTATCGAGGCCTTAAATAAAGAGAGAGGGCGGCAGAGAGAGAGGGGGGGGGGGTAGAGAAATTAGCATGTCAATGAGAGATTTGGAGCTTTTGTGACTGTAGGAATTACTAGAGAGACAACACAGAGACACCGAGAGAGATAAATAAACTTAATAAAACAAACTTAGTAAAATTTACTAGTGCAGCACACCAATGTGTTGGAGAGCAAACCCACAATTACTATTTGAGTACGAAGTTTTGCAAGTAACTGCTGCAACTAGCATCATCAGGCGACATCCAGAGTTGTGCTAGATTTAACGACGCAGTTGTATTTACGCGATCTAATCCCAAAAAAAATTATGAACCAGTTTCTTACGTCGTCAATTCCAGGGGCTCAACTCTGGGGAATACGGCAGCGTTATGCGACGCATAGGGGACCCAGTCAGCCACAAAACAAGTAACATGTTTAGAAAAATTATTGAACAAAATATTCCATCAATTAACCATGAATGCCAAAAAAAACACTGTTACAAATGATAAAGTAATATTTCCGAAAAATACACACAGCATAAAATCTAGTAGCGGTACTGCTGGTGTGTGTTACTGAATACCACCAGGATTTTTTTGCAAACTGACATGTGCATGAAAGCAAGACGCATGATATCTTCGTGAGTATTTCATATTCTTTGGTTCTTTCGGTAAAGTCACGTAGATAGAAAAAATAAATGTTAATAAAAATTAAAACTACGACGTTTCGATCACGTCACAAGCGATCGTTATCAGGATCTATTTATATCTACGTGACTTTACCGAAAGAACCAAAGGATATGAATTCCTGCAGTCACGAAAGCTTTAAGTCAAAATTTGTGAGTTGTTACTTTTACATATTTTTATTAACTAAATAATATATATGGTTTTAGCCTACATATTGTTGTTTACAGGTCTAAAACCATCTGTAGCCATTTCAGTAAAAGTGAGTCAAGAGAAAGAAGTGGGGGGGCCCACATTCGGATCTTGCATAGACTCCCCCTCCCGTTGTAATGGCTCGTTGCGCACCTGGTCAAGCCATTATTATGCGTCCGGCTGAAACAGTGTCTGATGATGAGCACCTAAAATATGGGAATTAAATACGTTACGAAAGCCCGATATTGTAATGGGTACATTAAACAAGTGGGTGGAGCAATGAGTAATTGAAATGCAATAAATTTACTAACACAGTTAAAGCAATCAAACGTTCGTATATCGCAGGAATCTTACCTATCAACGTAATTTTTTGTCTGTCCATCTGTCTGTGGATGCACACTTGCGAAGGATTTGGTTCGCAAACCTTGGGGCTTACGTTTTGCAAAAGTAGCCGGGTACCACGCCGTGAACCCCGTGGTGAGCCAGCGCTATTCCGTTTTCCCATTAGTCAACTTTAAAGTAGTAAAACTAACACTTTAGTGGGAATTATTATTTATTTATTTCCTCGCGCCGCTAAAGCTGCCCGGGGGTTGCCCCTAGCAACGCATACACGTCATCAGTGGAGGGGGGGGGATTTCTCATTTGCGTTCAAAATGTAAAAAAAATACACAACTCTGAGGTAAATTCATCAAAGTGTCATGTCCTCTTCTCCCCCCACCCCAATGTGTACACTTACTAGCATAGGGTCGGTAGATACGAATATTATAGCGCTTAGACAGTATTATTGTAGCGTGGGCAGGGGGATGGTGGAGGGGATAGCGGCTCAGCCCCAGTCTGCCAAGGTGCCACCTCGGCCGGCTGGGCAATTTAGGCGAGGCCAGGAGCTCTGCATGGAAATAGGCCTCACCACGGCAATGTGTGTTGATAACTGCATATTACATTTAACTGCATATTACATTTTTAATAATAAAGGTTTTTGGGTTAGATCGCGTTATTTATAAATGTGTCGCAACCCTCCACCACCCGACACGGCCAATCGGTAAAAAATGTGTCACGTTGACAAAAATAAATAGTTTACTGCTTTAGCCCACTGGTGTGTTAAAGCGTGAATCGCTAACAGCATTCGCCCCAACAGTTTTTTGAAGGCTATACGGCGGGATCTTTGTCTCTTGTGCACTGTAGCCTGGTGATCGACGCCCTGCGTGACATCGACCCCGAGCGGCGCTGCTACCGCATGGTGGGGGGGGTGCTCGTGGAGCGCACCGTCAAGGAGGTGCTGCCCGCCCTGCAGAGCAACAAGGAGCAGGTGGGGATGGAGGGGTCTCCGCTCCGCATCCCACTGTGCGGCGTGTCGTATTGTGTCGTGTTGTGCCGTGTGTCGTGTTGTGCCGTGTGTTTTGTCACTTGTTGTATCGTGCCGTGTTGCGTGTTGTGCCATGCGTCGTATCCTGTTGTATCTTGTGTCGTGTCAGATGTTGTGTCTTGCCGCATGTTGTACCATGTCATGTATCATGTCGTGTGTCTTGTCGCGTGTTGTATTGTCATGCGTCGTACCGCGCCGTGTATTGTGCCGCCTGTCGCACCGCGCCACCTACCGTAACCGTCCGCCTATATCCCCACGGTCCCGCCCCCGCCAGATTTCGCGGCTGCTGGAGGCGCTCGCCCAGCAGGTGTCGGCCAAGGGGCGTGAGATCAACGAGTATCGCGAGAAGCACAACATCCGCGTGCGTGGCGAGGCCGACCCTATACCCCTCGCCGTCGCCGGCAGCAGCGGCGGTGGCGACGGCGGCGACGGCCAGATCCCCGCCAAGCCCAGTGCCGCCGGCGTGCTGGTGTCCGAGACCGGGTAGAAGACGCGGCGGCAACGGGCGCCACCGATGGAGAGCGTGGGGGGGTGGCGTGGGGCTGCGGTGATGGGCAAATCTGGTGGAGCGTGCGTGTGCGGACATGCGTGGCAACTGGCGTGAGCACAGCGTGTGCACCGCCTTGCACCGCCGTATGCGCAGCATAGCCGCGGCGCACAGTAACGCGTCGTGGAACGCAGCGTCCCTTTGTTGCACGTGTTTGTGTGTATTTGGACAGCAAATGAAACACAACAACAAGCAGTTAAACACGGAACACTCGCACACACTGCACACACTGGACGAGCGCACAGCATGGTACAGAGCTGCCCATTGCTACACATATCCAGCACCACACTTAACACCGCACCATCCTTAACACCACACCACCCTTAACACCACACCACCCTTAACACCGTACGCTACTCTAAACACCGAACAGTTACATAGTGTTCCATAATTTTACACACTCTACGATGCAGCACCGCACCATTCAACGTAGCACTGCACTGCAGAACCGTTTACAGCACAGCAAATACACGCTATGCCGTACAGCATAGTGCAGAATTCCAGTACGTATCACTGGACTGCACACAGCATAGCACGCTTCACCCCACGAAGCGGCAACACACTGCGAGCTACGTACAACACAGCTAGCGCAGCATTGCGACGGCACCATGGGCGCGACTGATGCACGCACCACACAACAGGTCTCCCCCGCCACGCGATCGTGTAATTTCTTACCGATAGTCACGAAACCCTTGCGACGAATGGGTTGAGCGCCCTGTGCGTGTGTGAGAATGTGCGCGTTTTTTTTATATAAGTTAATGTCAGCGTGTGAATCCCCCCCACCCCCTCCCAAATGCATGGGTTTTCTCCGGGCACTCCAGTTTACTCCCCTCCGAATGTCCGAATGCAGTGAGACTCTCCCACCAAAGAGCCTCGAGGCTTACGCGAGGGTTTTCATGGGTGTTCTGAGAGAATTATATTTGCTTGGGCGCGATGGTCGTCGATTCCCGGCTCACGGCCAACACCACCAGTAAATATATCTGAGCCGGTCCGAGGCCTCCCCGAGGTCGACTCGGCCTCAAAGGAGTACCTGGAGCGGTGTCGTAAACATCACCACTGGGGGAGACAAAGGCGGCCGGGCGTAGTGCTGGCCACCCACCCCCTCGTGTGCTGTGCCGGCCTTCATAGGTGCTCCTCGCCAACGGCACTTGCCCCAACAATCTGTTGAGGCTATGGGGGGGGGGAGTCTTTGTGCGTGCGTCAGTCCACAGCCGCTCCATGCACAGCTCGGCGACGTGGTGGAAACTGGAATCTAACCTCCCCCGTCACTTCGAGCAGCGTTCGTCGTCTTAAGCCAGGGCTATGGGAAAACTACGGACTTCATTCCCCTGTGGCCACGCGGCGCCATTTCGCATGCGGCCCAGCACTTCCATTCGGGCGCGCAGATGACGGTGCTCCGTCGCTGCAACAAGTCGCATCGCGGCCTCGCTCGTCGTGTGCTAGAGAGGGGGAATGACACGCGGCGAGCCTGACGCAGCTCTGCTTTTCTCATATCCCAAGCTCTCAAGGCAGTTTGCGTCACTGCAAGGAATTTTTTTTTGCAGTGACACAATCCCTGAGGTGTATTGTGTGTGTGTTAATGCCTGGTTTGCGCCAGTAAATGTTCCCCAGCCCTGCTCCTAAGCGCAGAGAAACCACGTTCACCAGAGCGCAGGGCTTCAGAGACACTGGTCCTCTCGGCCCCCAGCCGATGTACAAATACACACACATACCGATTGTCAGCTACTGGCTTGCAATGACCCCGCAGAGTGGTGGGATGCTATGGTGAGAGAGCACGACTTGCTTGTTGGAAAGTTCAGAGTTAAAATCCCGGCCAGTGGACAATTGGACTTTGAATCCCTCCAATGTAAAAATAAAGTATCGCTTTCTAAAAATGCAACGGTGACTGTTCACTACTGAGTGGGCACCCACCTCCACCATATGAATGTGGAGTTTCCACCACAGTCTGAGAGATTAGCACCTTAGCACTCATTTAAGTGGGCAACCACTTTAGCATAACCACCCGTGATGTACCATGACTGGACTGGCTGCCGTACATCAAGGAGCCTGGTGAAAGTGTGGAACGTTGGGCCAACGGTTCCAACCGCATCGCAACGTTGGCTCGACGTTGCATATTTTCCTGGGGGGGGAGGATGGGTGATCGGTTGCAGTGTTGGCTGCAGTGGGGGATGGGAGCTTTGGAAATCCTGCACCAGATGAAGCTGCCAGGCTGCTGCTCTTGCTGTCGGTGTCGATACAAGAGTCTGAACGATTAAACGGCAATGGTTTGTTGATATTGTAAGCTTTCAGTGTTGTGCTTGTCATATGTGATCATGTCACTGCCGCACAGTACTCAATCGTAGAGAGAGAAAATTACTCGAGGGTGCTAAGAGGAACTACAGACAAGGCAGGTGGTGAGCCAACGCCAGGAATTGCCAAAACCCTGTGGTCCTATACATATTAAGGTGTTCATTGGCCAATTAACCCTTTCCCGTTCCTGTCTGCAAGTTGCAGGGTGTGTTCGGTCGTCCCGTTCACCGCCGAATCTTTGAACGCACGAGCGTCTGCATTTTATTTAGAGAGGCCGTCGTAGCAGCGCCGTTGTTTTTAAAGACGTACTCTCCAAAGAGAACCGTAGCGACACGACCGCCACTGCATCAGGTTCTCGTTTAAGGTGGAGTCGACCTAGGGTAAGACCCAGGACCAGTTTGGTTATTCTTTCAACGGTGTTGGCTGTGAGTGGGAATCAAACTGGCTACCAGAATTCGTAGCGTTGCACGCTTATCACCGTGCCATCGCTCGCCCACAATTGTTATGAAAGAAAGGGTAGCACCGTTTAGAATATCCCTCGCAACCAGCTTGATGAACAGATCTAGCTCCATACAGCCCACAGGCATAATAATATAGCACAGCATTGCTACCGAATATGGGTGAGAGAAAACAATTTTTGCAACACTGCAAGATACTAATTTCCAATCCGGCTTTCTCATCCTTTGTTCTGTTATCTCCGCTGTCCGCCATATCTCTCGGAACTCTCTCTTGAACTCCTCGTTCCAAATTGCTGCTGCGCCCTTCTCCCCCACCCCCGGGACGTCGTCTCCGTGCCCTGCTCTCTATCACGCTCTGAGCTCGCCTCTCGAACCCTACTCATGTCCTCTCCGCTAACCTCTCCTTTCTGGATACCTTCCCACACCTCGAACCGACTTTCCTCCCCATGCGTCCAAGTTGAGCGGCGACTCTGTCCTCGCCTTGCCACCTTCCCCCAGCTCTGCTCCGACTCTTTGTCCTCTGTGGGGACTTCCAACTTTTTTTCTGCCCACCGCAACACTCCAATCCACCACGTCCCTCACCATCCTCACCCGGTTTTTCTCTGCACCGATGACTGGGGACCGCACTCAGCCGCGTCCCAACAACGCATGGAGGGAGAAGGGTGTGGATATTTCACCCAGGGGACTGCACCAAATTACGAATGTGGTGAGATGCAAACCACCATGTATATCAACGATGACTACCCAGTGCACCGCGAGTATTCTGGTGGAACAAGTGGACTCCACTCATCTTCCACCCCGGACGCTGTCTTGGAGTGGCTTACACACAAATAACATAGCTTTCGTGACTGCAGGGATTCATCTTGGTTCTTTCGGTAAAGTCACGTAGAAGGGAAATAATACAAATAAAACAAAATACAATTTTCACGACGTTTCAGCCACAACGCAAGAAGCCGTCCTCAGGTGAAGAACAGGTCTGTCGGAAAGACAGCATCTGAATGAACACCAAGCTTGGCAGCCTATATTTAAGCTGGGTTAGGGGAGGAAGGGCGCCTTGACAAAGAAATTTGCATATCAACAGAGTAATTTAGCATATTTATGGAAAATGCAGATATGGGATTAGTCACTACTTGTGGAATGCGTAGGAGCGGGGGGGGTCTCAAATCCATTATGCCCGTGCATTATGTAGGATTAGCAGCAACAAAGGGAGGAGGTAGGGTTATCAGTAATAAAGGGAATGGATTTTAATAGCTGCAGCAGCCAAACCACCACGTAAAAAACGAAAATATAAACTACATCAATATCATCAATATACTAAATATACTCTCAAATAAGCTGAGCTACTAACAGTAAGTCATACATTACAATTCTATGTCGCAAAACATATAATATGCCTCCAGCTAAACTTTTTCCTTACCTCACACGGATCTACCCCGTACTATATACTGCCATAGACAAACCCAACATTAAATTATATACTGCATTACTATATACCACCCTAAACCTTGGACTAATACATTGTAATATTACACTATTATTCTACCCACCCTACTGTATACCACACTGCTGTATATTCACTATACAATTACGATACTATACATTATATTAAACATTACACTTTTATACTATTAATTATTATACAATCTGCTATACACTATACCAGGGGTCTGCAACCTTTAAGACATAAAGAGCCACTTGGACCCGTTTCCGAAGGAAAAAATAAACTGGGAGCCGCAAAACCATTGCAACATTTAAAACAAATATAACACTGCATATATTGTTTCTTACCTTATTGCTATATACAGGATCGTGCAGTCAGCTGTCAAACTGAATAAAAAAAGGACTTTTTCACTTAACAATGTAAAATATATTTTTGCAAATTAATAGCTAAATTACCTGGTTAATGGGATTTTTGCTCCTGAACCTCAGTGCACAGTGTCTGCACATCAGGGCTGTAAGACGTCACCTTCATTTTCACACAGGCTTGCAAGCTGTCATCTGTGAGGCGTGATCGATGTTTGTTTTTAATATAGTTCATGTTGGAGAAGACCTGCTCACATACATATGTGGAGCCGAAGATCGACAGGACTCCAAATGCATACTTTTTCATGTTTATATAAGTGTTGGGGATGGCATTCCATGTTTCGAATACAAGTTTGTCCTGTTTGGGAAGGTTTTCAATATCACTCCATTTATGATTCTGAGCCAGAATGGCCTTCTGACGGGCAACATCCTCAAGAGTAGCGGTCAAGCATTTGAACTTGGACACCCATATATCTTTGTCGGCTATATCGGCCAGTTCCATCTCAAGATCAGGTTGACTTACACCTGCAAATGCAGTCATATTCAATAGGGATGGATCGATCGCCAGGGGAGTGACAGGGAAGGATAATGTCGTTTTTTCCTCTCTGAACTCACAGAATCGTTTCCCAAACGAACTTTGCATTGTGGTGATTGCAGACTTGAAATATTCCAAATTTATCGTATCATGACTTTGTTTGAACTCTCTCAAAGAGGGAAAGTGAGACAGTGTACCTCTCTGTAAATCTTTGACAAACACTGTCAACTTGCGCTCGAATGCCAAAACCTCCTCCAGCATGTGCAGGGCTGTGCCTCCTTTCCCCTGAAGGGTTGTATTTAGCGTGTTTAGATGTGCTGTCATGTCTACCATAAAATGTAATTTTTCCAGCCACTCTGGCTGTTCCAGCTCAGCAAAGGTGAGCTCTTTGCTGCCCAGGAAGGTTTTTACTTCTTCCAAACATGTGACAAAGCAACGGCAACGTTATTGCCTGTCACCGGGCGGGCAGTGTGGAGCGGAGCGGCGACCTGTCAGCAGCGGCAACGCCAGAGCAGGTGTCACAGTGCGCCTCCTCCCCTCGCTAGCATCCGCCCCGGAGCCGCGGTCAAGGTTCAAAAGAGCCGCATGCGGCTCCGGAGCCGCAGGTTGCCGACCCCTGCACTATACCATTGACCGTCGCGTGAAAAGTACTAAGAGGAAGCAACGAAATATGCCAATGGGAGAGTGGTGGGAGGAGACTTGCAGCGGAGCAAAGACTCCATTCCCTGCGGAGAATACAAAAGATATATAGTCAACTAGCAGAAGTACCCGGCGTTGCCCGGGTGAAAAATATATTTCTTAATAACCTTACATATATACACAGACACTAAGGTATTGTCAAAGCCCGGTGGGCCTTGACAATACCTTTCACCACTCACAACTCACTACTCACCCTCACCATTCACCCTCACAACTCACCAATCTCCCTCACCAATCTCCCTCACCACTCACCCTCACCACTCACCGTCACCAATCACCAAACACCCTCACCACTAACCCTCACCACTCACTCTCACCATTCAGCCTCACCACTCACCACTCTCACCATTCACCCTGACCATTCAGCCTCACCACTCACCACTCACCCTCACCACTCACCCTCTGCCTCACCACTCACGCTTACCACTCACCACCACCACTCACCCTCACCACTCACGCTCACCACTCACTCTCTCCCTCTCCACTCACCCTCACTACACACTAATCACCCTCACCACTCACCCTCACTACTCACTAATGACCCTCACCACTCACCACTCATCCTCACTACTTACTACTCACCTTCACCACTCACCTTCACCACTGCCCCTCACCACTCACCCTCACCACTCATCCCCACCACTCACCCCTAACCACTTACCCTCACCACTCACCATTCACCACTCACCCTCACCACTCACCCTCACCACTCATCCTCACCACTCACATCACCATAAACCCTAACCACTCACCCTCACCACTAACCCTCACCACTCACCCTCACCACTAACCCTCACCCTCACGACTCACCCTTACGACTCACCACTCAACGTCACCACTCTTCGTCACCACTCACCCCTCACCATCACTACTCACCCTCACCACTCACCACTCACCCTCACTACTCACCCTCACTACTCACCATCACCACTCACCCTCACCACCACCAATCACCGCTCACCACTAACCCTCACCATTCACCCTCACCACTCACCCTCACCACTAACCCTGACCCCTCACCACTGACCACTCACCCTCCCCACTCACCCTTCCTACTCACCACTCAACCTCACCACTAACACTCACCCCTGACCACTCACCCTCCCCACTCACCACTCACCCTTCCTACTCACCACTCAACCTCACCACTCACCCTCACCACCCACCACTCACCACTCACCCTTACTATTCACCACACACCCTCACCACTCACCCTCAACATCAACACTCGCCCTCACCACTCGCCATCATCACAAATCCTAACCACTCACCCTCACCACTCACCCTCACCACTCACTCTCACCACACCCTCAGCACTCACCCTCCCCACTCACCCTCACCACTTAACCTCACCACTCAACCTCACCACTCACCCTCACCACTCACCCTCACCATTCACCCTCAACACTCACCCTCACCCCTCTCCCTCACCACTCTCCCTCACCACTCACCGTCACCACTCACCCTCACCACTCACCACTCACCCATCACCACTCACCCTCTGCACTAACCCTGACCCCTCACCACTGACCACTCACCACTCACCCTCACCACTCACCCTTACTACTCACCACTCAACCTCACCACTCTTCGTCATCACTCACCCTCACCACTCACCCCTCACCACTCACCCCTCACCACTCACCCTCACCACTCACCCTCACCACTCACCCCTCACCATCACCACTCAGCCTCACCACTCTCCCTCACCACTCACCACTCACTCTCACCATTCACCCTCACCATTCAGCCTCACCCTCACCACTCACCCTCACCACTCACCACTCACCGTCACAACCACCACTCACCCTCACCACTCAACCTCACCACTCAACCTCACCCTCACTACTCACCATTCATCCTGACCAATCACCACTGACCAATCACCACTCACCACTCTCCACTAACCCTCTCCACTCAACCTCACCACTCACCCTCACCACCCACCACTCACCCTCACCACTCACCCTTCCTACTCACCACTCAACCTCACCACTGACCACTCACCACTCACCCTTACCCTCACCACTCACTCTCACCACTCACCCTTACTATTCACCACCCACCATCACCACTCACCCTCAAAATCAACACTCGCCCTCACCACTCACCATCATCACAAATCCTAACCACTCACCCTCACCACTCACCCTCACCACTCACTCTCACCACACCCTCAACACTCACCCTCCCCACTCACCCTCACCACTTAACCTCACCACTCAACCTCACCACTCACCCTCACCACTCACCCTCACCATTCACCCTCAACACTCACCCTCACCCCTCTCCCTCACCACTCTCCCTCACCACTCACCGTCACTACTCACCACTCACCCTCACCACTCACCACTCACCCCTCACCATCACCACTCACCCTCACCACTAACCCTGACCCCTCACCACTGACCACTCACCACTCACCCTCATCATTAACTCTCACCATCACCACTCACCCTCACTACATACTAATCATCCTCACCCTCACCACTCACCCTCACTACTCACTAATGACCCTCACCACTCACCACTCATCCTCACTACTTACTACTCACCTTCACCACTCACCTTCACCACTGCCCCTCACCACTCACCCTCACCACTCATCCCCACCACTCACCCCTAACCACTTACCCTCACCACTCACCATTCACCACTCACCCTCACCACTCACCCTCACCACTCATCCTCACCACTCACCATCACCATAAACCCTAACCACTCACCCTCACCACTAACCCTCACCCTCACGACTCACCCTTACTACTCACCACTCAACGTCACCACTCTTCGTCACCACTCACCCCTCACCATCACCACTCACCCTCACTACTCACCATCACCACTCACCCTCACCACTCACCCTCACCACCACCAATCACCGCTCACCACTAACCCGCACCACTCACCCTCACCACTTACCCTCACCACTAACCCTGACCCCTCACCACTGACCACTCACCTTCCCCACTCACCCTTCCTACTCACCACTCAACCTCACCACTAACCCTCACCCCTGACCACTCACCCTCCCCACTCACCACTCACCCTTCCTACTCACCACTCAACCTCACCACTCACCCTCACCACCCACCACTCACCACTCACCCTTCCTACTCACCACTCAACCTCACCACTGACCATTCACCACTCACGCTTACCCTCAGCACTCACTCTCACCACTCACCCTTACTATTCACCACACACCCTCACCACTCACCCTCAACATCAACACTCGCCCTCACCACTCACCATCATCACAAATCCTAACCACTCACCCTCACCACTCACCCTCACCACTCACTCTCACCACACCCTCAGCACTCACCCTCCCCACTCACCCTCACCACTTAACCTCACCACTCAACCTCACCACTCACCCTCACCACTCACCCTCACCATTCACCCTCAACACTCACCCTCACCCCTCTCCCTCACCACTCTCCCTCACCACTCACCGTCACCACTCACCACTCACCCCTCACCATCACCACTCACCCTCACCACTAACCCTGACCGCTCACCACTGACCACTCACCACTCACCCTCACCACTAACCCTCACCATCACCACTCACCCTTACTACTCACCACTCAACGTCACCACTCTTCGTCATCACTCACTCTCACCACTCACCCCTCACCACTCACCCCTCACCCTCACCACTCACCCTCACCACTCACCCTCACCACTCACCCCTCACCATCACCACTCACCCTCACCACTCTCCCTCACCACTCACCACTCACTCTCACCATTCACCCTCACCATTGAGCCTCACCACTCACCCTCACCACTCACCGTCACAACCAGCACTCACCACTCACCCTCACCACTCAACCTCACCCTCACTACTCACCATTCATCCTGACCAATCACCACTGACCAATCACCACTCACCACTCTCCACTAACCCTCACCACTCAACCTCACCACTCACCCTCACCACCCACCACTCACCCTCACCACTCACCCTTCCTACTCACCACTCAACCTCACCACTGACCACTCACCACTCACCCTTACCCTCACCACTCACTCTCACCACTCACCCTTACTATTCACCACACACCCTCACCACTGACCCTCAACATCAACACTCACCCTCACCACTCACCATCATCACAAATCCTAACCACTCACTCTCACCACTCACCCTCACCACTCACTCTCACCACACCCTCAGCACTCACCCTCCTCACTCACCCTCACCACTTAACCTCACCACTCAACCTCACCACTCACCCTGACCACTCACCCTCACCATTCACCCTCAACACTCACCCTCACCCCTCTCCCTCACCACTCTCCCTCACCACTCACCGTCACCACTCACCACTCACCCTCACCACTCACCACTCACTCCTCACCATCACCACTCACCCTCACCACTAACCCTGACCCCTCACCACTGACCACTCACCACTCACCCTCACCACTAACCCTCACCATCACCACTCACCCTTACTACTCACCACTCAACCTCACCACTCTTCGTCATCACTCACCCTCACCACTCACCCCTCACCACTCACCCCTCACCCTCAGCACTCACCCTCACCACTCACCCCTCACCATCAACACTCACCCTCACCACTCACTCTCACCATTCACCCTCACCATTCAGCCTCACCACTGACCCTCACCACTCACCCTCTACACTCAACCTCACCACTCAACCTCACCACTCAACCTCACCCTCACTACTGACCATTCATCCTGACCAATCACCACTGACCAATCACCACTCACCACTCTCCACTAACCCTCACCACTCAACATCACCACTCACCCTCAAAACTAACGACTCTCTCACCACTCACCCTCACCACTCAGCACTCACCCTCACCACTCACCCTCACCACTCACGCTCACCACTCACCACTCACCCATCACCACTCACAACTGCCACTCACCGTCACAACAACCACTCACCCTCACCGCTCACCACTCACCCTCACCACCACTACTCACCCTCACCACTCTCCCTCACCACTCACCCTCACCACTCACCCTTCTCCCTCAACACTCACGCTCACCCTCACCAATCATCCTCACCACTCACTCTCACCACACCCTCAGCAGTCACCCTCCCCACTCACCCTCACCACCTAACGTCACCACTCAACCTCACCACTCACCCTCACCACTCACCCTCACCATTCACCCTCAACACTCACCCCTCTTCCTCACCACTCTCCCTTACCACTCTCCCTCACCACTCACCGTCACCACTCACCCTCACCACTCACCCTCACCACTCACTCACCCGCACTACTCACCCTCACCACCACTACTCACCCTCACCACTCTCCCTCACCACTCTCACCACTCACCCTCACCACAAAGGGTGAGTGAGGGAGAGTGGTGAGGGAGAGTGGTGAGGGTGTATATATTTGTGTCTATGATGACAGCAGTACATGCTGACGTTTTGTATTTTAAATGTAAAAGCAAAATGTGTGAATGTGTGTGTCTGCGACACGCAGTTTGTTAAAAAGGGAATAGGGCGATTTTAAAGTAATCTACAACCCTTGATTCCTTCGCAACGATAGCAAAGAATCGCTTCTATTCGCGCTTGGGCTACATGTTTAATTACAGAGTTTTATTTCCATTGGTATGTTATGTTTGAAAGTTTTCAGGAGTTTTTAATAATATTTTTGCCCCGGTCAACGCCGGATATTTCCCATTCGTAGCAGTTTATATCGACTCTATAATCAACTTATTTTAAAGGGGAACAGGGCGATTCTAAATGAATCTACAACCATCGATTCCTCTGCGCGATTCAGAAAATCGATTCTTGGCGCGTCGGGTTTAAAAGTAATTACACAGTTGTATTTTCATTGGTATGTAATGTTTTAAAGTTTTCAGAAGATTTTAAATGTATTTCCCCCCCGGGCAACGCTGGGTATATCGAGTTTATAGCACAAAAAGTCTTCTCCTGACACGTGTAGGGTGTCGAGGCCTAGTACCGTGCAGAGCCTCCGGCCTCGCCTAGATGGCCCACCCGGCTGAGGCTAGGGGCTGGGCCGCTACCCCCACCTCCCCCCCGCGCTACAAAAATACTGTATAATCGCTATAATTTTATTATCTACCGACCCTATAATAGTAAGTGCACACATTGGAGTGGGGGGGAAGTGAAACTTTGATGTATTTACCTCAGCGTCGCGTGTTAATGCGTGTGCATATTTTTAACGGGAATTAAAAATGGCGTCCACCCCGCAGCGAAGGCGTCGCTACCCGTTGCCAGGGGCAACCGCCGTGGTCAGCGCCGGTCGGCAATAGTAATAGTAATAGTAAATAAATAAATAAAGAGTAAATAAACAAATAAAGAGAAATCACACGAAATCGAAAATCGGACCGATGTAAAGGCGACGGACGGAAAATCTGAAATGCCTACGGTCACCGCGGGGCCGGGGGCGTGCCCACCTGCAAAATTTTTTCTTCCTAAACCCCACGGCCCGAGCGCCAAATCCCTCCAAAGCGAGCGTACGCAGACGGACAGACAGACAGACAGACGGACAGACAGACAAAAAGTGACGTTTATAGGTAAGAAGACACAGATACATGGACTTGCACACACATACATAGACTGACACACACATAGCCCTACACACATACACATATGGACTGTGACACACAGACATCTACTTTAGATACACAGACATGGATTAACACGCACATATGGACTCAGACACAGACGCATTGACTTACACACACACATCGAGTGACACACACATGTATAGACTTGCACACACATGTGGACTAACACACACACAAATGGACTAACACACACATACACATCGACGTACACGCACACACATCAACTGACACACACACATGGACTAACACACACACAAACACTTTGACGTACACAGACACATTGGGCGTTGTCCGTTCGAAAAAGGCAGACACACACATGGAGTTAAAGACACACATGGCTCTACACGCACACACATATGGACTCAAAGACACACACATCGACGGGCACAGCAATCCCCGATGATGGCACAGCTATGAGTATAGCAGTACTACGCATGACTAAATAGCGTGACGTGAGCGATGGAAACAATAGAAATGTATTGAAGAAATAATCAGAAATCACAGACTGGCAGTAAAGCGTGGCAGCGTCATAAAAGCGCAGCAAAAAAAGGGAAAATTGAGCAACCTAAAAATCCAAAGAGTTTGTGCACACAAACATAATTATTGTAACATGTCAACTTGTTTCATAATGGTAAACAATGAACCTAAGTTATCTGCACACAATATCTGGAAACATATTTGTTTAATAATAATAAGCAATGAACGTGATTAATTATCTGCACACAAACATGATTATTGTAATGTTTGTGAACTAATGTGTTTAACAATAGTAAACAATGGACTTGAGTTGTTAGCGTAAGAAGCAAGCAAATTTGTACGTATCATATCCGTGTTGAGGCCTTGTGGCATGCTTAGCCCCCGTCCTGGCCTAAATTGGCAAGGCGGCGGAGTTGGCATGTTGCCAGGCTTGGCGGCTGGACTGCCACCCCCACACCCCCCAGCATCCCCCACCCGTGCAAGAATAATGCTATGTAAGCAGTAAAATATTATAACCTACGGAGTCTGTAGTATAAACTGGACGCATCGTGTTGGGGGGGGTAAGAGGACATGACACTGTGAATTCGCAGCATCATGTGTGTATGTATTGCCTGTAAAACGCGTAAAAGGAAATGTCCTCCATGAGCTGCAGCACTTGGTAGGGTCTGCCCGCCCCCCCCCCACGCAATTGGCGTTAGTTGGTACGGTCGACGGCGCGCAATAAGTAAATAATTAATAATAGAAACGGCCCAAATTTGTTAATTAAACTACTTTAACGTTTACGGATGAGAAAACGGAATAGCCTATTCCCACCGCGGGGCTTAGGACGTGCCGCCCGGCAAATCTTTATTGTACGTGAAGGCCACCGTCCGAGAGCCAAATCCCCCGCAAGCGCGAGCGCGCGGAGACTTTTATATATAAGACTAGCGGTAAGTACCCGGCGTTGCACGGGCGAAAAAGGCAGAGACACACATGGACTTAACACGCAGCCATCGACCCACACACATAGAAACACATCGACTTAGATGCACACACACGCACATATATGGTTAAACCCAGGATGGATTGTTAGCAGGCCAGCCTAAATGTTTCATACCGGCGAACATGTTCCATTAGGGGGGTCCAAGTTTTGCAAGGGTAGAGAAGGGAGGGAATGACCGTGGCCGAGAAGACCTGAAGCTTCGTGCGGAGTGATAGATCAGGTAGCTTCCACACAGTGTTATGCAACCAATGAAAATATTATGTGGCTCGACTGATTCGGAGTGAGACCTCTGCTGTTAAACCGGAGCCGGTCATTAGCACACTGGCAAGGTATGGGAAACTCTCCACTGTCTCCACAACTGCCCCATCACCAATTGGGAGTTGTGGGGGGTGGAGTGTCCGATGGTAGAAAATACCCAGGCAGGTGTTTAGTTTTTGGTGGGGCTGATGGTAAGGCCCCACCTTTTTTACCTACGTGACTTTACCGAAAAAACCTAAGAATATGAAAAAGGCCCCACCTCTTTGTGGCAAGCTCCAGGTTCAGCAGCAGCACCGCGAACTCCTCCGAGTGAGCAGCAATTAGCAGATCATCGGCATACATAACGTGGTTGAGCAATAGGGAGCCATCCCTTGACCGCACCCGGGCATTGATCAGCCTCCCATTGTATCTGTACGAGATGGGAATTCTTCTGGTACAGCCATTGAAGGCTCCACGAACTACATGGTCCAAATATATGTAAAATAAAGTGGGTGCCAGAGGACATCCCTGTTGCACCCCGAGGTATACAGGGAATGTCTGTGACTCACGGCCACGTAGTTTGACGCGGGGCCGCTCACCATCATGAAGGTCCTTAAGGATGGTGAGCAGTGGGTCAGGGACTCGGAAAGCACGAAGAACAACCCAGAGGCCAGGCCTACCGATGGTATCATAGGCCTTGAGCAGGTAAATAAAGCACAAACATGGACTAAGACGCACACATGGACCTACAGACACGCAAATAAATGGACTTACACTGACTAACATGGAGGCATGCATACACAGCGACTAACACACACGCACATAGACTGAGACACACACGCACACATATTGACTCTAACACACACACAAACACATCGACTTACAGACACACACATGGACTCACACACACATAGACATGCACTTGAGATACACACACATGGAGTTACACACATATATCGACGTACACACATACAGCGACTCAGACACACACACATGGAATCACACACAGACATACGTGGACACATACACACATTGACATAAACACACATGTACTCACACACACATACATAGACTGACACACACATATCGACTCACACACACACACATCGAGTGACACACACACATGTATGGACTTACACACACATGTGGACTTACACACACACATATGGACTGACACACACACATATGGACTGACACACACATACACATCGACTGACACACACATACACATCGACTGACACACATAGACACACAAATGCACATTGACTTACAAACTCAGATGTAGCCATGCACACACATCGACTAACACACACACATGGACTAACACACACACAGCGACTGATACGCACACAAATGGACTGACACGCACACTTGGACTGACACACACACACAAACACTTCGACGTACACACACACATCGGGCGTTGTCCGTTCGAAAAAGACAGACACCCACATGGAGTTAAAGACACGCATGGCTCTACACGCATTAACGTATGGACTCAAAGACGCACACATGGACTAACACACATCGATGGGCACAACAACAGCTGCTGCCCGCTGCGCTGGTCACGTGGCGTGCCTCAACCCCGCAGGTCGCGCGCCTCGACCCGGGGCTCCACCCTCCATGGGGGCAGCCCCCCCCCGTCCCCCGCCCCTCTCCCCCACGCCACCCGCCCCTCTCGCTTTGTTTCAGTCGTGAACGGGCATGCGCGGGTACTGTGCACGGTGACTCATCCCGATCCATACAAGTTCTAGCAAACGCATCGTATCCCAAGCAAGACGTCGTATTGTGGTAAGGTAAAAGGTAAGGCAAAGGTAGGCTTGTTTTTTTTATATTTTAACTTTTACCTTACTTGCATGCCGAGGCCTACCTCGAGGCCCGAAGCTCTCTCAACTCCCTGCGCGCCGTCAGCCAGCAGTGCGCAGGGGATAGAGCGAGAGGAGCCGCGCGGGGACGGAGGACGAGTGAGCGCGCGCATGCGGCGAGAGGAAGAGAGGGTGACCTTCCAAAAAGGGAGTGCTGAGCCGAGCAGTCATCACTAAATAAAGAAAGGACGCAAGTCTCAAACCCTCGTGGAAGTCGTTTATTGTTAAATTTTAATCACAGTTCCTATGATCACTGTTACATTGTTTTTATAGCTTTATTTTTGTAATTTTGAAAACGTTTTGGTTTAGCCATGTTTATTGTAGTTCATAGTTAGCCTGATAACTTTAATCTAAATTGCCTTATGGTTGTTATTGTTTGACTTGCATCCCACTGGGATTGTTTGCACACAGCGTTGAAATGCGGTGTTTTTTCTGGAAGACTTTTGCTGTTTTTTTCTGGATTTTTCTGTTGCGTGCAGTCACTTTAAGATGTTTGTTGCGGTTGCACCCGAGTCAAGAGCTGCATGATTCACAGGGTTATAACCTAATAAATGAAACTGAAATGTCGCAGGGATTGAGGAACCTACCTGCAAAATCCTTCTTCAAAGGGGGTCGACGATATGGGGCAATCCTTTACTGATGATAGGGGGAAACGTCATAGATTAGGACAGCTGGAAAATGTGTGGGCTGGACATGGTTTTTGATCTTTTACCTTTGGACGGAAGGGTGTTGGCCTTTGAGGAGGTGTGAGCCAAATATGATATCCCCCATTCCCAATTTTCCAAATACCTTCAAATTAGGGACGCTATCGAGAAATCTCTGGACAATAACTTAGAGACACTAACCCACCCAATTATTAAATGGTTATTGGCACATGAAGACAAATACAACTTATCCGAGGCCTACTGGCTCCAGGGAGAGGGAGACCCTGTTCTGAGACTGGCTACCAAAAAATTGTTGGATGGGTCTGTGCCCGATGAGATTGTACCATGGACATGGGGCAAGAGATGGTGAGCCCCTAAAGGTCCATCCCCCCACCTTAAATTAATTCAATTTGAAATTTGTACACGGAGCATCACTCGAGAGCCAGCGATCACAACAGTTGACAGGAATATGCAACAGTTCCCAGTAACACGAGAATACAAAACATTACCACGCTTCAGGAGATTATTCTGACAGTGGCGTTTCACCGACGTCCTGTGCATAACATGAATAAAGCTGCATTTACCTGCAGCTGGCAAGTGTGATGTAACATGCTAATCAGGGTTAGAATACGCTAATCTGGCGATGGCCTATGCCGATTATGTCGTGGAGTAATACTGATTCGGCGGTGCCATTGAATAATTAATCTCTGTATGAATGTGCGTCTGTTTCTCTTAATCAGTCTCTCTGTAGGTCTATTTTTCGATTTCTCTTTTCCCTGTCTCTATATCTACAACTGCATCTTTGTTTGTGTCGATGTTTGTCTTATCGAGAGACATATCTTTGTAGGAATGTCTACGTATCTCTGTACGTGTCTATCATCTAATAACACACTCATGCTCGTTTAACACATTCCTGCGGAGGGAGCTGGTAGTAACGTTGGGTTACTCAGTCAATGGCCAGGGTCAACGGCGGCGTGGTGTATTCCGCAAATATGCCCGACTGTGAGGGCAGGCACAAGCCGGCGTGAGTAGGTTAAACGTTGATAAGGGCACCACGTGGTGAGCAGCCCCTCCCCACCCAGCCCCACCCCTGCCACCCTCCACCCAGCCCCACCCGCCGCACCCAGCCCCTCCCTCTCCACTCAGCTCCTCCCTGCACGACGGACGGACAAAATAATCCCCTGTGGGCTGGTGTAACCAGGAGGTTACTACCAGTACTATTGTACATATCTAGTGACATCGCCAGATACCACAATGATGTGGGTGTAGAACCGGCCCTAGAGGGGCCCGGTGTGCGCTGAATAATAGCGCGAGATGGCACCACGCTTCAAGTGCAGTGCCGACCCTACAGGACAGGGTGCGTGGGTGCCGGCCGAAGGATGAGGCTGTGTGAGGCCATGGCACTCTGGTTCAACTCCCTGCGCGCCGTCAGCCAGCAGTGCGCAGGGGATAGAGCGAGGGGAGCCGCGCGGGGACGGAGGACGAGTGAGCGCGCGCATGCGGCGAGAGGGAGAGAAAATAACCTTCCAGAAAGGGAGTGCTGAGCCGAGCAGTCATCACTAAATAAAGAAAGGACGCAAGTCTCAAACCGTCGTGGAAGTCGTTTATTGTTACATTTTAATCACAGTTCCTATGATCACTGTTACATTGTTTTTATAGCTTTATTTTTGTCATTTTGAAAACGTTTTGGTTTAGCCGTGTTTGTTGTAGTTCATAGTTAGCCTGATAACTTTAATCTAAATTGCCTTATGGTTGTTATTGTTTGACTTGCATCCCACTGGGATTTTTTGCACACAGCGTTGAAATGCGGTGTTTTTTCTGGAAGACTTTTGCTGTTTTTTCCTGGATTTTTCTGTTGCGTGCAGTCACTTTAAGATGTTTGTTGCGGTTGCACCCGAGTCAAGAGCTGCATGGTTCACAGGGTTATAACCTAATAAATGAAACTGAAATGTCGCAGGGATTGAGGAACCTACCTGCAAAATCCTTCTTCAAAGGGGGTCGACGATATGGGGCAATCCTTTACTGATGATAGGGGGAAACGTCATAAATTAGGACAGCTGGAAAATGTGTGGGCTGGACATGGTTTTTGATCTTTTACCTTTGGACGGAAGGGTGTTGGCCTTTGAGGAGGTGTGAGCCAAATATGATATCCCCCATTCCCAATTTTCCAAATACCTTCAAATTAGGGACGCTATCGAGAAATCTCTGGACAATAACTTAGAGACACTAACCCACCCAATTATTAAATGGTTAGTGGCACATGAAGACAAATACAACTTATCCGAGGCCTACTGGCTCCAGGGAGAGGGAGACCCTGTTCTGAGACTGGCTACCAAAAAATTGTTGGATGGGTCTGTGCCCGATGAGATTGTACCATGGACATGGGGCAAGAGATGGTGAGCCCCTAAAGGTCCATCCCCCCACCTTAAATTAATTCAATTTGAAATTTGTACACGGAGCATCACTCGAGAGCCAGCGATCACAACAGTTGACATGAATATGCAACAGTTCCCAGTAACACGAGAATACAAAACATTACCACGCTTCAGGAGATTATTCTGACAGTGGCGTTTCACCGACGTCCTGTGCATAACATGAATAAAGCTGCATTTACCTGCAGCTGGCAAGTGTGATGTAACATGCTCATCAGGGTTAGAATACGCTAATCTGGCGATGGCCTATGCCGATTATGTCGTGGAGTAATACTGATTCGGCGGTGCCATTGAATAATTAATCTCTGTATGAATGTGCGTCTGTTTCTCTTAATCAGTCTCTCTGTAGGTCTATTTTTCGATTTCTCTTTTCCCTGTCTCTATATCTACAACTGCATCTTTGTTTGTGTCGATGTTTGTCTCATCGAGAGACATATCTTTGTAGGAATGTCTACGTATCTCTGTACGTGTCTATCATCTAATAACACACTCATGCGCGTTTAACACATTCCTGCGGAGCGAGCTGGTAGTAACGTTGGGTTACTCAGTCAATGGCCGGGGTCAACGGCGGCGTGGTGTATTCCGCAAATATGCCCGACTGTGAGGGCAGGCACAAGCCGGCGTGAGTAGGTTAAACGTTGATAAGGGCACCACGTGGTGAGCAGTCCCTCCCCACCCAGCCCCACCCCTGCCACCCCCCATCCAGCCCCACCCTCCCCACTCAGCCCCTCCCCACCCTCCCCTCCCCACCAAGCCCCACCCGCCGCACCCAGCCCCTCCCTCCCCACCCAGCTCCTCCCTGCACGACGGACGGACAAAATAATCCCCTGTGGGCTGGTGTAACCAGGAGGTTACTACCAGTACTATTGTACATATGTAGTGACATCGCCAGATACCACAATGATGTGGGTGTAGAACCGGCCCTAGAGGGGCCCGGTGTGCGCTGAATAATAGCGCGAGATGGCACCACGCTTCAAGTGCAGTGCCG
Source organism: Lampetra fluviatilis (assembly GCF_964198595.1). Lineage (NCBI taxonomy): Eukaryota > Metazoa > Chordata > Hyperoartia > Petromyzontiformes > Petromyzontidae > Lampetra > Lampetra fluviatilis. Next base: position 1,598,377 of record NC_136339.1, read on the forward strand.
ACCCTACAGGACAGGGTGCGTGGGTGCCGGCCGAAGGATGAGGCTGTGTGAGGCCATGGCACTCTGGTTCAACTCCCTGCGCGCCGTCAGCCAGCAGTGCGCAGGGGATAGAGCGAGGGGAGCCGCGCGGGGACGGAGGACGAGTGAGCGCGCGCATGCGGCGAGAGGGAGAGAAAATAACCTTCCAGAAAGGGAGTGCTGAGCCGAGCAGTCATCACTAAATAAAGAAAGGACGCAAGTCTCAAACCGTCGTGGAAGTCGTTTATTGTTACATTTTAATCACAGTTCCTATGATCACTGTTACATTGTTTTATAGCTTTATTGTTGTCATTTTGAAAACGTTTTGGTTTAGCCATGTTTGTTGTAGTTCATAGTTAGCCTGATAACTTTAATCTAAATTGCCTTATGGTTGTTATTGTTTGACTTGCATCCCACTGGGATTTTTTGCACACAGCGTTGAAATGCGGTGTTTTTTCTGGAAGACTTTTGCTGTTTTTTCCTGGATTTTTCTGTTGCGTGCAGTCACTTTAAGATGTTTGTTGCGGTTGCACCCGAGTCAAGAGCTGCATGGTTCACAGGGTTATAACCTAATAAATGAAAATGAAATGTCGCAGGGATTGAGGAACCTACCTGCAAAATCCTTCTTCAAAGGGGGTTGACGATATGGGGCAATCCTTTACTGATGATAGGGGGAAACGTCATAAATTAGGACAGCTGGAAAATGTGTGGGCTGGACATGGTTTTTGATCTTTTACCTTTGGACGGAAGGGTGTTGGCCTTTGAGGAGGTGTGAGCCAAATATGATATCCCCCATTCCCAATTTTCCAAATACCTTCAAATTAGGGACGCTATCGAGAAATCTCTGGACAATAACTTAGAGACACTAACCCACCCAATTATTAAATGGTTAGTGGCACATGAAGACAAATACAACTTATCCGAGGCCTACTGTCTCCAGGGAGAGGGAGACCCTGTTCTGAGACTGGCTACCAAAAAATTGTTGGATGGGTTTGTGCCCGATGAGATTGTAACATGGACATGGGGCAAGAGATGGTGAGCCCCTAAAGGTCCATCCCCCCACCTTAAATTAATTCAATTTGAAATTTGTACACGGAGCATCACTCGAGAGCCAGCGATCACAACAGTTGACATGAATATGCAACAGTTCCCAGTAACACGAGAATACAAAACATTACCACGCTTCAGGAGATTATTCTGACAGTGGCGTTTCACCGACGTCCTGTGCATAACATGAATAAAGCTGCATTTACCTGCAGCTGGCAAGTGTGATGTAACATGCTAATCAGGGTTAGAATACGCTAATCTGGCGATGGCCTATGCCGATTATGTCGTGGAGTAATACTGATTCGGCGGTGCCATTGAATAATTAATCTCTGTATGAATGTGCGTCTGTTTCTCTTAATCAGTCTCTCTGTAGGTCTATTTTTCGATTTCTCTTTTCCCTGTCTCTATATCTACAACTGCATCTTTGTTTGTGTCGATGTTTGTCTCATCGAGAGACATATCTTTGTAGGAATGTCTACGTATCTCTGTACGTGTCTATCATCTAATAACACACTCATGCGCGTTTAACACATTCCTGCGGAGCGAGCTGGTAGTAACGTTGGGTTACTCAGTCAATGGCCGGGGTCAACGGCGGCGTGGTGTATTCCGCAAATATGCCCGACTGTGAGGGCAGGCACAAGCCGGCGTGAGTAGGTTAAACGTTGATAAGGGCACCACGTGGTGAGCAGTCCCTCCCCACCCAGCCCCAACCCTGCCACCCCCCACCCAGCCCCACCCTCCCCACTCAGCCCCTCCCCACCCTCCCCTCCCCACCAAGCCCCACCCGCCGCACCCAGCCCCTCTCTCCCCACCCAGCTCCTCCCTGCACGACGGACGGACAAAATAATCCCCTGTGGGCTGGTGTAACCAGGAGGTTACTACCAGTACTATTGTACATATGTAGTGACATCGCCAGATACCACAATGATGTGGGTGTAGAACCGGCCCTAGAGGGGCCCGGTGTGCGCTGAATAATAGCGCGAGATGGCACCACGCTTCAAGTGCAGTGCCGACCCTACAGGACAGGGTGCGTGGGTGCCGGCCGAAGGATGAGGCTGTGTGAGGCCATGGCACTCTGGTTCAACTCCCTGCGCGCCGTCAGCCAGCAGTGCGCAGGGCATAGAGCGAGGGGAGCGGCGCGGGGACGGAGGACGAGTGAGCGCGCGCATGCGGCGAGAGGGAGAGAAAATAACCTTCCAGAAAGGGAGTGCTGAGCCGAGCAGTCATCACTAAATAAAGAAAGGACGCAAGTCTCAAACCGTCGTGGAAGTCGTTTATTGTTACATTTTAATCACAGTTCCTATGATCACTGTTACATTGTTTTTATAGCTTTATTGTTGTCATTTGGAAAACGTTTTGGTTTAGCCATGTTTGTTGTAGTTCATAGTTAGCCTGATAACTTTAATCTAAATTGCCTTATGGTTGTTATTGTTTGACTTGCATCCCACTGGGATTTTTTGCACACAGCGTTGAAATGCGGTGTTTTTTCTGGAAGACTTTTGCTGTTTTTTCCTGGATTTTTCTGTTGCGTGCAGTCACTTTAAGATGTTTGTTGCGGTTGCACCCGAGTCAAGAGCTGCATGGTTCACAGGGTTATAACCTAATACATGAAACTGAAATGTCGCAGGGATTGAGGAACCTATCTGCAAAATCCTTCTTCAAAGGGGGTCGACGATATGGGGCAATCCTTTACTGATGATAGGGGGAAACGTCATAAATTAGGACAGCTGGAAAATGTGTGGGCTGGACATGGTTTTTGATCTTTTACCTTTGGACGGAAGGGTGTTGGCCTTTGAGGAGGTGTGAGCCAAATATGATATCCCCCATTCCCAATTTTCCAAATACCTTCAAATTAGGGACGCTATCGAGAAATCTCTGGACAATAACTTAGAGACACTAACCCACCCAATTATTAAATGGTTAGTGGCACATGAAGACAAATACAACTTATCCGAGGCCTACTGTCTCCAGGGAGAGGGAGACCCTGTTCTGAGACTGGCTACCAAAAAATTGTTGGATGGGTTTGTGCCCGATGAGATTGTAACATGGACATGGGGCAAGAGATGGTGAGCCCCTAAAGGTCCATCCCCCCACCTTAAATTAATTCAATTTGAAATTTGCACACGGAGCATCACTCGAGAGCCAGCGATCACAACAGTTGACATGAATATGCAACAGTTCCCAGTAACACGAGAATACAAAACATTACCACGCTTCAGGAGATTATTCTGACAGTGGCGTTTCACCGACGTCCTGTGCATAACATGAATAAAGCTGCATTTACCTGCAGCTGGCAAGTGTGATGTAACATGCTAATCAGGGTTAGAATACGCTAATCTGGCGATGGCCTATGCCGATTATGTCGTGGAGTAATACTGATTCGGCGGTGCCATTGAATAATTAATCTCTGTATGAATGTGCGTCTGTTTCTCTTAATCAGTCTCTCTGTAGGTCTATTTTTCGATTTCTCTTTTCCCTGTCTCTATATCTACAACTGCATCTTTGTTTGTGTCGATGTTTGTCTCATCGAGAGACATATCTTTGTAGGAATGTCTACGTATCTCTGTACGTGTCTATCATCTAATAACACACTCATGCGCGTTTAACACATTCCTGCGGAGGGAGCTGGTAGTAACGTTGGGTTACTCAGTCAATGGCCAAGGTCAACGGCGGCGTGGTGTATTCCGCAAATATGCCCGACTGTGAGGGCAGGCACAAGCCGGCGTGAGTAGGTTAAACGTTGATAAGGGCACCACGTGGTGAGCAGCCCCTCCCCACCCAGCCCCACCCCTGCCACCCCCCACCCAGCCCCACCCTCCCCACTCAGCCCCTCCCCACCCTCCCCTCCCCACCAAGCCCCACCCGCCGCACCCAGCCCCTCCCTCCCCACCCAGCTCCTCCCTGCATGACGGACTGACAAAAGAATCCCCTGTGGGCTGGTGTAACCAGGAGGTTACTACCAGTACTATTGTACATATGTAGTGACATCGCCAGATACCACAATGATGTGGGTGTAGAACCGGCCCTAGAGGGGCCCGGTGTGCGCTGAATAATAGCGCGAGATGGCACCACGCTTCAAGTGCAGTGCCGACCCTACAGGACAGGGTGCGTGGGTGCCGGCCGAAGGATGAGGCTGTGTGAGGCCATGGCACTCTGGTTCAACTCCCTGCGCGCCGTCAGCCAGCAGTGCGCAGGGGATAGAGCGAGGGGAGCCGCGCGGGGACGGAGGACGAGTGAGCGCGCGCATGCGGCGAGAGGGAGAGAAAATAACCTTCCAGAAAGGGAGTGCTGAGCCGAGCAGTCATCACTAAATAAAGAAAGGACGCAAGTCTCAAACCGTCGTGGAAGTCGTTTATTGTTACATTTTAATCACAGTACCTATGATCACTGTTACATTGTTTTATAGCTTTATTTTTATAATTTTGAAAACGTTTTGGTTCAGCCATGTTTGTTTGTTGTAGTACATAGTTAGCCTGATAACTTTAATCTAAATTGCCTTATGGTTGTTATTGTTTGACTTGCATCCCACTGGGATTTTTTGCACACAGCGTTGAAATGCGGTGTTTTTTCTGGAAGACTTTTGCTGTTTTTTCCTGGATTTTTCTGTTGCGTGCAGTCACTTTAAGATGTTTCTTGTTCATGTTTTTGTTTGTTGCGGTTGCACCCGAGTCAAGAGTTGCATGGTTCACAGGGTTATAACCTAATAAATGAAACTGAAATGTCGCAGGGATTGAGGAACCTACCTGCAAAATCCTTCTTCAAAGGGGGTCGACGATATGGGGCAATCCTTTACTGATGATAGGGGGAAACGTCATAAATTAGGACAGCTGGAAAATGTGTGGGCTGGACATGGTTTTTGATCTTTTACCTTTGGACGGAAGGGTGTTGGCCTTTGAGGAGGTGTGAGCCAAATATGATATCCCCCATTCCCAATTTTCCAAATACCTTCAAATTAGGGACGCTATCGAGAAATCTCTGGACAATAACTTAGAGACACTAACCCACCCAATTATTAAATGGTTAGTGGCACATGAAGACAAATACAACTTATCCGAGGCCTACTGGCTCCAGGGAGAGGGAGACCCTGTTCTGAGACTGGCTACCAAAAAATTGTTGGATGGGTCTGTGCCCGATGAGATTGTACCATGGACATGGGGCAAGAGATGGTGAGCCCCTAAAGGTCCATCCCCCCACCTTAAATTAATTCAATTTGAAATTTGTACACGGAGCATGACGTATTTAACTAATGAGAACAGGGCAAAATTCATGAAGCCTTCATCAGACTGCCCTCGATGTCCCCCAGATACGGTGCAAAACTATTTCCACACCTTCTGGCTCTGCCCAGATGTGGTGAAACGCTAAAACGAGATTGAGCTTTTTTTAATTACCTATGTGGTACAGACCTATCCCCATCAATAAAGGCCCTATGGGGACTGAAGCTTCCAGCGGACTCAAGGCATCAACACGCTCTCCTTCAAACCTTTGATATAGCCAGCAAGGTTATTCTGGTTCATTGGAAGAACCACGAACAACCCACATGGAAACAGTGGTATAGTATTGTAAGGGATGTCAGGGGAAGGATTCCCGCCAAAAGGAGATGGACAGTGGAGCGGGACAGTGGAAGGGGGAGGAGCAGGCAAGGAGATATAAGAGAAAGAACTGTCGGGAAAGAGGAAATAACTGGTGGGAAATGGACAGAGAAGGCTGGGTACGAGTGTGGACTGGGGGAAGCAATAAAGTACGAACCCCCTGCAACCTTGTGTCGGCTCTCCTTTACAGTACCCTCCTAACACGTTGGTATGGAGCACCTGAACCAAAAGCTTGAGGGAAAGGAGTGAGAATGTGAGGCCAGTTGGTCCCCTCATGCATCTGAAATTCGCTAGCTGGATGAAGGGGTCGGCAGATAGGGACTGATGATAAAGGGTACAACCCCTATGGATTAGATGAGAGACGGACTCGGAAGGGTGGAGGAAAAATATGATCGCTCTTTACCCGTCGCATGTTTTTCTTTGATTTTAGACGCGTTTTAGTTACACCCGTTGGCTTGTCACTCCCTCTCCTTAAATACTTACCTTACCTCTTACGGTGGTGCCCCGGCTTGTTGGGGGCTGCGGGCCAGCTCCCCATCTTTATACCACGCCGGTTTAGCTCATGTTGCTGACGCTTCGAGCACGCGACACAACGTGATGTAACGGGCCCATGTGTTGCATAAATGAAAAAACAATCTTAAAATAAATGAAAGTTACAATAGGCTCATGACCCATACTGATGGGTATGCAAGTGAAAACAGACGTGTTAAGAGGAGACCTAAGAGACTCAACCAACTTAGATTCCCTATGAAGAGCTATTTACTATTTGTATTTAACCAGGTAAGGTCCCACTGATTTAGACAGCTCTTTTTCATAAGTGACCTGGCCACAAATGATAGTTCTGTGAAATGGCGTGGAAATTTATAGCAGCCAAATACAGTTTTCTAAACGCATTTTGATTAAAAATGTGGAGGGAAAAACCGGAGGACCCAGAGAAAAATCCACGCGACCACGAGGAGAGCGACATGCAAGCTTGAAATATACAGCAGGTGCCAGGGTCGGGATCGAACCCACGTACGCCTGTACACCAGACCAGGTAGTTAACATCTCGGCACCGTGGCGTCTCCACTGAAGCCAATGTTGTGGGGAATCGCGTTCCGCATACGAGGCATCGGTCTGGATGCTGCTGAATCTATCGCCCAATTATCGCAGGTTAGTCCATGAAACATGTATTTAAAACTTCTTTCCCGCCGTATGTAGCCAACTGTGCTAATCGGAGGCGAGGGGGAAGGACAACTAAACAGAAAAATAAGTTATAAAGAAATTAGATTTTAATTTGAATTACTTTAAAAGTGCATGGCAGCAGCATGCAATCCCTCGTAAACACCAACAAGTGTACACCACACACCACAGGTAGCACTGTGCAGGTGGCATTGAACATTATCAGCAAGCGCCAGCGATCACAACAGTTGACATGAATATGCCACAGTTCCCAGTAACACGAGAATACAAAACATTACCACGCTTCAGGAGATTATTCTGACAGTGGCGTTTCACCGACGTCCTGTGCATAACATGAATAAAGCTGCATTTACCTGCAGCTGGCAAGTGTGATGTAACATGCTAATCAGGGTTAGAATACGCTAATCTGGCGATGGCCTATGCCGATTATGTCGTGGAGTAATACTGATTCGGCGGTGCCATTGAATAATTAATCTCTGTATGAATGTGCGTCTGTTTCTCTTAATCAGTCTCTCTGTAGGTCTATTTTTCTCTATCTATATCGATTTCTCTTTTCCCTGTCTCTATGTCTCTATATCTACAACTGCATCTTTGTTTGTGTCGATGTTTGTCTCTTATCGAGAGACATTTCTTTGTAGGAATGTCTACGTATCTCTGTACGTGTCTATCATCTAATAACACACTCATGCGCGTTTAACACATTCCTGCGGAGGGAGCTGGTAGTAACGTTGGGTTACTCAGTCAATGGCCATGGTCAACGGCGGCGTGGTGTATTCCGCAAATAAGCCTGACTGTGAGGGCAGAAACAAGCCGGCGTGAGTAGGTTAAACGTTGATAAGGGCACCACGTGGTGAGCAGCCCCTCCCCACCCAGCCCCACCCTTGCCACCCCCCACCCAGCCCCACCCTCCCCACCCAGCCCCTCCTCACCCTCCCCACTCAGCCCCTCCCCACCCTCCCCTCCCCACCAAGCCCCACCCGCCGCACCCAGCCCCTCCCTCCCCACCCAGCTCTCCCTGCACGACGGACGGACGAAATAATCCCCTGTGGGCTGGTGTAACCAGGAGGTTACTACCAGTGCTATTGTACATATGTGGTGACATCGCCAAATACCACAATGATGTGGGTGTAGAACCGGCCCTAGAGGGGCCCGGTGTGCGCTGAATAATAGCGCGAGATGGCACCACGCTTCAAGTGCAGTGCCGACCCTACAGGACAGGGTGTGTGGGTTCTGGAAGGTGGACGTGGCCAAGGGCGGAGCCGGCCACGCCACAGAGAATATAAGCCGGGTCCCGAGAGGGACCAGGGTGGTTGTTCATCCAGGAAGAAACCCTTCGTCTACGTTCTCCGTTCAACGAGTCTCCGACACGTGGACCTGGGCCGACGTCGTTGGTTCCGGTCCGTAGTAGCAGTTACGTTGTAACTAGTGTGGTCACCACCTTAGGTTGTTATTCTGTTAAGGGGAAGTTACCCCGTGTGTTGGAACTGAATGAATGTGTTCCCTCCAAATTTAAGTCTGCGACTCAGTTGAACCCATTACACATACACGAATAGAGACTGATGGGACACATGCAGGTGCTGTCAGTGAGGATCTTATGAAAGTCGGCGTGACACACGAGGATGTGGCATGGACAGCAGAAGCACCACGCTCTGGCAACTTTTGTCTCCCAGTGGTGATGTTAACACATCGCTCCTGAGGCTAATTTTAGGCTATCCTAGAGGAGACCCAGAACCTCTTCAGATATTACTCGCAGTAGATGCTGGCTACCATGCAACTGCATTGTGGACGCGAAAAACACGGCCAGTATGTATACACAAAGCATTTTATATCACGCGAATGAACATAAACTACATTGACACATGCAAAGACAAACGGATAGAGAGGTGGTGCAGTGGATAACGCGCTGCCATATGAACCTGGTGACCTGAGACTGATGCCTGGCCATTGCAATTGTCAGTGACGAGTGACATGGGCCTGTGCGCATGTTCATTGACCATTATTTTGCACCGTACGTAGCTAACAGTGCGGGGGGGGGGGGGGGGACAACAAACTAAACACAAAAATCAGTTCTAAAGTAATGAGTTTTCAATCTGGATTATTTTAAAGTGCATGTCAGCAGCGTGCAATCCCTTTGGAAACATGGACACGTGTACACGACACACCACAGGCAGCAGCACTGCGCAGGTCCCGTGTAAACATTATTAGCGAGCGCCACGCAGAATAAACATGCGCATCGCATCACTCAAGAGGCAGCAATCATTACAACTGTTTGACGTTAAGAGCGGGCAACAATAAGTTCTGAGTGATGTGGGGGTCGCTGGCCCCCGAGATCCCTCCCTCGATAATGCTAACGGCCGGGATAACATCATTACTCGCGCCCCTGCTGCTAGGCGAACCGCTGCTGGGTTCCTCACCCATGGGGTGGGAGCCGTCGCTCGAGGATTCCCCTCCACCTCGGGTCCGCGTAGTAGGCATGGTTAGTTACCGAGTAGTATTACGTCCCCTTCACACTACCACGATACCTCCCTTTCTTAATCGCGCACCTGTATCCTACACGTAGCGAACGTAAGCGCACACCCACACACAGCTCCGCGCGCTCTCACTCAACACTGACTACTCACGTTATGATCGCGCACCTGTATCATACACGTAGCGAACGCACGCGCACACACGCAGCTCCACACCCGACACCCTCTCTTGCGCCGCTCTGCGCAGCACTCCCACGTGGCGAGCCGCCGTATACACAGCACCACACGCGTTCACACTTCTCAGCGAGATCACACAAGGCCACGATCAGCTATTAATGATTTATTCTCGGATACCAGAGAATTATTGCTAAATCAGTATGAATCGACGAGGCTGGCCTATTCTGCTACCCCTGGACCTATTCCCTATTTATCGGCTTATGATACTATTTCACCTTCTTACTCACGGTTCGAAGTATTCGGTGTCCCGTGGACTTTCCTCGCTGCTCGTCTGGACACGTCGCACGGACGTCCGGAGGGCAGAGCTGGGAGCCGTCTTTGCCGCTGGTTTCTTGGAGTGGGAGAGCGTTCACCTCTCTCCCTCCTGCTTTTATTCCCAAAACTACAAATAAATTCCCACTCGCCCGCCTTTCTAGCCAATCGGGTCGTCGCGTTCCCAGCTTTATTCTTAAATAATCTTAACAATGGGCGCATACGCGCTTGAGCCCCTTTTGTCATGCCAATTATGCCGCGGCATCCATCACAAAGGCTTGCCCTGGGAAGTTATGCACGGAGCTTCCGCGTGCCTCCGCCCCTCTGATTATTCGTAATTCCAGCTTTACCGTTTAATTTCCCTAATAATGGCGCCTACACGCTCGAGCCCCTTTTGACCTGCCAATTATGCCGTCTCGCTCCTCCCCTGCCTGTCTCGTCGATACATGTGCGTGTGTGGGGGGTGCGTTTCAACCGCGGTGGCCGAGTGGCCCCTTGCCGCGACCATGCAATCTTAATGCCGGTCACAGCGCCGCGGTGCGAAGTAGCACCGGGGGAGGTCGTCCAATTCCCTGGTCGCCGGAAACCGTGAAGGTTAATCCCGATAAGGGTTTCTCGGATTAAAACCGGTCGGCCAGGTGACTTCCCCTCAGAGCTCTATGGGAGGGGGGGGGGGGATGCGTGCGGGTGTGTTTATGTGAGGTGAGGTGAGGGGGACGTGGGGTCGGCTCCGTCACTCGGTGGTGGCGAGGTCGGGGATGGGGCGCCCGCCGAGCGGCTTCGTGGCAGCGGCATCACAGTGACTTGAGAGATTGTTGATCAATTGATTATTCCGATTATTGCTAAAGTATTCTTGGTTCTTTCGGTAAAGTCACGTAAAAAAAAATAAACAAAGAACCACGACGTTTCGATCGCAACACAAGCGGTCTTCGTCACGCAGAAAGAAAAGAGGGGGCAAGCCTCCAAATGCAACTACTTAAAAGGGCTTTCAGAGTGAGCAAACCTGTGCGGCGTAAACAGCATGGGCGGGGCAGCCAGCGCCAATGTCGGAGCAAAGCACCACAAGTACAGTGGAACCTCGGTATACGACCGCTTTGGAATAAGTCGAATTTGGTATACGTCGTGTTTTTTAGAGAAAAAAAATTTCTTCGGATACGACGTCTTGCTTGGGATACGATGCGTTTGCTAGAACTTGTATGGATCGGGATGAGTCACCGCGTACAGTACCCGCGCATGCCCGTTCACGACTGAAACAAAGCGAGAGGGGCGGGTGGCGTGGGGGAGAGGGGCGGGGGACGTGGGGGAGAGGGGCGGGGGACGTGGGGGGCTGCCCCCATGGAGGGTGGAGCCCCGGGTCGAGGCGCGCGACGTGCGGGGTTGAGGCATGCCACGTGACCAGCGCAGCGGGCAGCAGCGCGGTCACGTGGCTTCTGTATGCATTTGAGTAATTAGTGTCTAAATTATTTGATACAACCACCATTAATGTATAATATGCCTTATAAAATATAATTTATTTTCCTCTGGAACGGATTATTTCCTTTCCTTTTATTTCTTATGGGAAAAATTAGTTTGGTATACGTCATTTTCGGTATAAGTCCTACCTTCTGGAACGAATTAACGACGTATACCGAGGTGCCACTGTACAAGTAGCGCAAGTAAAGTGAGTGCATTAGAAAACGGGGGGAGGGAGGGGGCAGAGACAGGGGGAGAGAGAGAGAGGGGTAGAGATATAGGTGGAGCTGAAGGCGAGGGCACAGTCCAAGTGTGTTAGACAATGGGGGGAGGAAGAGGGTAGAGATATGGGGCAGAGAGAGGGGTGGTAAAGATAGGGGGGAGAGAGGGGGGTAGAAATGGGGGGGGGGGGCATTGCACCTCGCTACACCCATTCACACTGCTGACGGTAGAGGTTGACAAGAAAACACAAATCAAGTCATGACCCAAAGTGTTTGATGACATCTTTCCAATGATGGCTGAGTTTAAAACCGTCGAATCGGTTGAAATTGTGTCTATCTTTTTCTTTCTTATCTTTCTTCTTATATATAAAAGTCTCCACGCGCTCATGCTTGCGGGGGATTTGGCTCTCGGACGGTGGCCTTAACGTAGAAAAAAAATTGCCGGGCGGCACGCCATAAGCCCCGCGGTGGGAATAGGCTATTTCATTTTCCCATCCCTATACGTTAAAGTAGTTTAATTAACGCATTTGTGCCGTTTCTATTATTAATTATTTACTTTTGCACGCCGTCGACCGTACCAAGTGACGCCAATTGTGTGGGGGGGGCAGACCCTGCCAAGTTATGCACCTTGGCTCCATCTCACAGGGACATTTTCTTTTACGCGTTTAAAACCAACACATACACACATAACGCTGGGGATATTTCTTCACAGTGTCACGTCCTATTCGCTCCCCTCCACCCCACCACGATGTGTCCAGTTTATACTACAGACTCCGTAGATCATATTTTTGTGCTTACATAGCATTATTCTTGCACGCCCGGGGGATTCTGGTGGGGGGGGGGGGTAGCGGCCCAGCCCCTAGCCTGGCAACGTGCCAACTCTGCCGCCTCGCCAATGTAGGCCAGGACGGGGCTACGCATGGCACAAGGCCTCAGCATGGCTATGGTAATTACAAAGTTCCTTGCTTCTTATGCTAACAACTCAAGTCCATTGTTTTCTATTGTTAAACACATTAGTTGACAAACATTACAATCTTCTTGGTTCTTTCGGTAAAGTCACGTAGAAGGGAAGTAATAAAATAATAAAAATAAAACATAATAAAACAATTCTCACGACGTTTCGGCCACAACGCAAGCAGCCATCCTCAGGCGAAGAATGAAACACCCCAAGCTTGGAGCGTATATTTAAGCTGGGTTAGAGGGGGGGGAGGGCAATGCCACTGTCATCATGGACAAAATAGAATACAACAACAAAATTCAAGAACTACTCACCGATGGCAGCTATACAAAAATAAAAAGAGACCCCACCAACAGCCTCGTCTCCAAAACCAACAACATCATTTCTGCTTCAACCGCATTAATTGATCAGACCAAACAGTTCTCGTTGAAACCTTCTGCAGCCAGGCCACCAAGATTGTACGGCTTGCCAAAGATACATAAAGAAGATACACCTCTTCGTCCCATTGTCTCTACTATCAACTCCCCGACTTACAAACTGGCTCGTTTTTTGTCCGAAATCCTACGGCCTTTCACTGGAAAAACCACCTCTGCAGTACTAAACTCTACTGACCTGGTATCAACAATCAAGGGGATTGCCCTGTCCCCAGACGACCTGCTTGTCAGTTTTGATGTGGTTTCCTTGTTCACCAAGGTGCCTGTGCCTGACACCATCGCAATCATTGAAGACTTGGTTCATCAAGGACTGAATGCTGGGGTACCCCCCCTGGTGAGACACTGCTTAACCAATACATACTTCACCTGGAATGGAACCTTCTACAAGCAAATTGAGGGCACCCCAATGGGCTCCCCCTTATCTCCGGTTGTAGCCAACATCTTCATGGAGAAATTTGAGACGGACGCCATCCAGACTGCCACTCTACGCCCGACCTTATGGAAGAGGTACGTAGACGACACTTTTGTCATCTGGCCACATGGCCGGCCTGCTCTAGACCAATTTCTCGACCATATCAATTCCATACACCCAGCCATCAGATTCACCATGGAAGTCGAAAATGATGGCAAGCTACCCTTTTTGGATGTCCTAATCAAAAGGAGACCTGATGGTTCAATGAGCCACTCTGTCTACAGGAAAGCCACCCACACGGATGCTTATCTAAAACCGGATTCCCACCACCATCCATCCCAGAAGAATTCCCTCATCAAGACTCTATATCATAGAGCCCAATGCATCTCCGACCATGAACACATTTCCAGTGAACTCAAACACGTACGCCAAGCTCTTAAGGCTAATGGTTACTCCGACTACACAATCCGCAAAGCCATCACTCCAACCACCAAGAAGGATCCTGTTGAGGAGCCTTTCAAGACCATCACCTTACCCTACATTGCTGGGGTCACAAAAAAGATCTCCAAAATCCTGATTAAACACAAGATCCAGGTCCGATTCAACACAGTACATAAAATCCGTGATCTGGTACCGTCTGTAAAAGATGTGGTTCCAGACATACAGTACCCTGGTGTCTACAAACTAAGTTGCCTCTGTGGTAGCAGTTACATTGGGGAAACCAAACGACATGTCTCGGACCGCATCCGTGAACATAAAGCTGACCTGAAACACTGTAGGACAAACACCTCAGCCGTGGCAGATCACTGTTACAACTCAGTGGGCTCACATGACATTGACTTCTCCAAGACAGAGGTTCTCTGCAAGCCATCTGGCTATCATGAGAGATTCGTACATGAGGCGATCCACATTTACAAACACAGAGACAATTTTAACCGAGAAGATGGATTCTGGCTTAGCAATCACTGGAAGGACGTAATACACCATTTTGATACACATTAGGGTGGGTAGAATAATACATAGTGTTATATTAAAAATGTATAAGGTATAGGGTGGTTTATAGCAATACAGTATGTAATTTAATGTTGGTTTTGCCTATGGAAGTATATAGTACGGTATAGACGCGTGTGATGTAAGAGAATAAAGTTTAGATGGAAGCATATTATATAATTTTTTACAACGTAGAATTTTTCATGTATTACTTACTGTTAGTAACTCAGCTTATTGTAGAGTATAGTAAGTTTACTGATGATGCTATGTAGTTTATACTTTAGTTTGTCATGCAGTTTATACTGTAGTTTTTTACGTGGTTGTTTAGTAACTACAGCTACATACTATTAACATTCCTTTCCTTTGTTAATGCTCCCCCCCTTCCCCCCCCCCCTTTGATGCTGCTAATCCTGCATAATGCACGGGCATAGTATTGATTTGGAACCCCCCCCGCCCACCTCCTACGCATTTTCCATATGCTGAATTCCTCTTGATATGCAAATTATTTTGTTTAGGCGCTCTTCTTCCCACCTCCCCCCCCTCTAACCCAGCTTAAATATACGCTCCAAGCTTGGGGTGTTTCATTCTTCGCCTGAGGATGGCTGCTTGCGTTGTGGCCGAAACGTCGTGAGAATTGTTTTATTATGTTTTATTTTTATTATTTTATTACTTCCCTTCTACGTGACTTTACCGAAAGAACCAAGAAGATGAATCCCTGCAGTCACGAAAGCTTTAAATCGAAATAAAACATTACAATAATCATGTTTGTGTGCAGATAATTTATCACGTTCATTGCTTAATATTATGAAACAAATACGTTGCCAGATATTACTATATTTATCTTTGTGTGCACATACCAACTCAGGTTCATTGTTTATCTTTCATTTACACGTATTTCTGCTTATTTATTAAATGCATTTCTATTGTTTCCATCGCTCACGTCACGCTATTTGCTCATACGTAGTACTGCGATACTGATAGCTGTGCCATCATCGGGGATTGTTGTGCCCATCGATGTGTGTTAGTCCATGTGTGCGTCTTTGAGTCCATACGTTTATGCGTGTAGCGCCATGCGTGTCTTTAACTCCATGTGGGTGTCTGTCTTTTTCGAACGGACAACGCCCGATGTGTGTGTGTACGTCGAAGTGTTTGTGTGTGTCAGTCCAAGTGTGCGTGTCAGTCCATTTGTGTGCGTATCAGTCGCTGTGTGTGTGTTAGTCCATGTGTGTGTGTTAGTCGATGTGTGTGCATGGCTACATCTGAGTTTGTAAGTCAATGTGCATTTGTGTGTCTATGTGTGTCAGTCGATGTGTATGTGTGTGTCAGTCGATGTGTATGTGTGTGTCAGTCCATATGTGTGTGTGTCAGTCCATATGTGTGTGTGTAAGTCCACATGTGTGTGTAAGTCCATACATGTGTGTGTGTCACTTGATGTGTGTGTGTGTGTGTAAGTCAGTGCGTGTGTGTGAGTCGATATGTGTGTGTCAGTTTATGTATGTGTGTGTGAGTACATGTGTGTTTATGTCAATGTGTGTATGTGTCCACGTATGTCTGTGTGTGATTCCATGTGTGTGTGTCTGAGTCGCTGTATGTGTGTACATCGATATATGTGTGTAACTCCATGTGTGTGTATCTCAAGTGCATGTCTATGTGTGTGTGAGTCCATGTGTGTGTCTGTAAGTCGATGTGTTTGTGTGTGTGTTAGAGTCAATATGTGTGCGTGTGTGTCTCAGTCTATGTGCATGTGTGTTAGTCGCTGTGTGTGCATGCCTCCATGTTAGTCAGTGTAAGTCCATTTATTTGCGTGTCTGTAGGTCCATCTGTGCGTCTTAGTCCATGTTTGTGCTTTATTTACCTGCTCAAGGCCTATGGTGCCATCAGTAGGCCTGGCCTCTGGGTTGTTCTTCGTGCTTTCTGAGTCCCTGACCCACTGCTCACCATCCTTAAGGACCTTCATGATGGTGAGCGGCCCCGCGTCAAACTACGGGGCCGTGGGTCACAGCCATTCCCTGTATACCTCGGGGTGCAACAGGGATGTCCTCTGGCACCCACTTTATTTTACATATATTTGGACCATGTAGTTCGTGGAGCCTTCAATGGCTGTACCAGAATAATTCCCATCTCGTACAGATACAATGGGAGGCTGATCAATGCCCGGGTGCGGTCAAGGGATGGCTCCCTATTGCTCAACCACGTTATGTATGCCGATGATCTGCTAATTGCTGCTCACTCGGAGGAGTTCGCGGTGGTGCCTTACCATCAGCCCCACCAAAAATTAAACACCTGCCTGGGTATTTTCTACCATCGGACACTCCACCCCCCACAACTCCCAATTGGTGATGGGGCAGTTGTGGAGACAGTGGAGAGTTTCCCATACCTTGCCAGTGTGCTTATGACCGGCTCCGGTTTAACAGCAGAGGTCTCACTCCGAATCAGTCGAGCCACATACTATTTTCATTGGTTGCATAACACTGTGTGGAAGCTACCTGATCTATCACTCCGCACGAAGCTTCAGGTCTTCTCGGCCATGGTCATTCCCTCCCTTCTCTACCCTTGCAAAACTTGGACCCCCCTAATGGAACATGTTCGCCGGTTAAAAACATTTAGGCTGGCCTGCTAACAATCCATCCTGGGTTTAACCATATATGTGTGTGTGTGCGTCTAAGTCGATGTGTTTCTATGTGTGTGGGTCGATGTCTGCGTGTTAAGTCCATGTGTGTCTCTGCCTTTTTCGCCCGAGCAACGCCGGGTACTTACCGCTAGTGTCTATATATATGGATGGCTTCGTGAACGAATCTTTGTTGATAGCCAGTCGGCTTGGAAAGTACCATCGTCTTAGAGAAATCAATTTAAGGTGAGCCAGCCACATTAAAATAATAATCAGGCACAGCAGAAGTGTTAGTCCTGCTATGTTTCAAATCTGCCTCATGTTCACGAACACGGTCCGAGACTAAATGTAATCAACTATTACAAAAACAGCCATCTTAATCACTCCGTTATATCTATTTATTCAAGTTGGATTGATAAAAATAAAGTTATTACCATTCGCAAATATAAGCTAGTAACTCTCACGAGGGCGATGCCATCCTAACTCCACAAAACCTTCCACGTCACACAACGCTCAGTCCCTCTGTTGATGGGATCGAGCGCCAGTGTTAATATTCTAGATACAATTATGATCATCAGTCTTTCTTTCTTATATATAAAAGTCTCCGCGCGCTTGCGGGTGATTTGGCTCTCGGACGGTGGGGGTTAAGTCTGAAAAAAAATTGCCAGCCGGCACTCCCTAAGCCCGGCGGTGGGAATCGGCTATTCAGTTTTCACGTCCGTAAACTTTAAAGTCGTTTAGTTAACGATTTAGTCGCATTCTTATTTTAATTATTTACTTATTGCGCGACATCGACCGTACCAACTGACGACAATTGTCTGGGGGGGCGGACCCTGCCAAGTGATGCGCGTTCGGTCGAGCTCACGGGGGACATTTCATTTTACGCGTTTAAAATGCAATACATATACACATAACGCTGGGAATTTTTCTTCACAGTCTCATGTCCTCTACGCCCCCCCCCCAACACTGCTATAAAGTCTTTAGATAGTAATATTATTAAAGCGCTTACATAGTATTATTATGACTCGCGCGGGGGGATGGTGGGGGGAGTAGCGGCCCAGCCCGCAGCCTGGCAATGTCTCACC
Source organism: Lampetra fluviatilis (assembly GCF_964198595.1). Taxonomy (NCBI): domain Eukaryota; kingdom Metazoa; phylum Chordata; class Hyperoartia; order Petromyzontiformes; family Petromyzontidae; genus Lampetra; species Lampetra fluviatilis. The sequence continues at coordinate 1,616,330 of NC_136339.1, forward strand.
TCCTCTGGCTTGCCAAAGTAGGCGAGGCCGCGGGCTCTGCACGCCCAATGTAAGGTACAATTTTCTTGAATCTTTCGCTAACAACGCAGGTTTATTGTTTACTATTATTAAACAAATAAGTTTACAAATATTACAAACATTAGGTTTGTGTGCAGATACTAACTCTGCTTCATTGTTTACTATTATTAAACTAAGAAGTTGGCTTATATTACAATTATAATGTTTGTGTGCAGAAAACAAATTTTCCATTATTAGGTTGCTAGATATTTCCTTTTTTGCTGCGTTTTTATGACGCTGTGACGGTGTGCTGCCAGTCTGCTATGGACTGCTGCCTGCTTTTTCATTAACGTCTGTGCACTGCCACTCTATCCACACTGTTAATTTTGCTTTTGCCCATTATGAGTGTATGTCAGTCTATAATCTGTTGCCTGCTTCTTTACCTCACTAAGTGTACTGCCAGCCTTTCATGTCGACTGTATCCTGCTTTTTCAGCTGATGCCTGTGAAGTATTGGAAAATGACGGCAGGAAACTCCTTGACGGGAACACACTTCTTTTATTAAATCTTGACTTGTAACGATACAACGCGTGGCCTCTCTTCTTCACAATGCGGTCACCATACAACGGTACAACTCGTGACCTCTTCTCTCCGCCCTACGCTTCTCTTGACTCTCGTAGATTCTGTGCTGCTGGCTCTCTGTGCCTCGTGTAGACTCCGCGCCTCGGCTACACTCTTCTCTCGTCTCGTGTAGACTCTGCGCCTCTGCTACACTCTTCACTCGTCGCGTGTAGACCTTACGCCTCGGCTACACTCTCTACTCGTCTCGTGTAGACCTTACATCTCTCTCTGGCTACACCGTATGCATACTCGGCTCGTGTAGACCTTTCTCTCTCTCTGGCTACACCGTATGCATACTCGGCTCGTGTAGACCTTTCTCTCTCTCTGGCTACACACTATACATCGCTCAGCTCGTGTAGACCTTTCTCTCTCTCTGGCTACACACTATACATCGCTCAGCTCGTGTAGACCTTTCTCTCTCTCTGGCTACACACTATACATTACTCAGCTCGTGTAGACCGTTCTCTCTCTCTGGCTACACACTTATACCTTACTCTCCTCTACTCTCCATTACTCTCCATTACTCTCCTCTCCGGGCTCTATCTCTGCACCTTCGTCTTCATTCTTAGATGGTTCCACTTCTCCCCTCTACTCCTCTGTGCATCATCTTATATATCTCTTCCTCCCGGGAGACGGAGCGGATGCGGACCTCAACGTCGGCACCGCTCCTCAGTTACCCAATCACCACGCGCTATCTCTACGATCCGTTTCCGCCCAGCGCGTGTTTCCACTCCTCGACCAATCACACCGCGCTGCCACCCGATCACTCCCTCTCAGCGCGTCACCGGCATACAGCCAATCAGCAGCACTACCCCCACCCGCGCACTGACGCCTGCTCCTCCCCGTCAGCGCGCGTCACCACACACACACGTACATACGCGCTGGCACATGACGTACACACCCAGCGCGTATCACCACTACATCACCCCCTCCCACATAGCTCGCAGCCGGCCCGGCTGCTAACAACAACCAACCGCTACGATAAGATGACAACCAACCAAAAAAAACCCCGTAACCCCCCAGTGTGCCCCGTAACATAACAACAAGAACAACAACAACAAGAACAACTATGTACAAATTGACAATGAACACGAAAAGTCAACAACAACACAATACAAGCAAATTCCAGAAAACGAACGCGCCCCGCGCCCCTGCGACTACACGCAGTGACGAGGCGCACCAACAGCCCCGACTCCTCACGAGGCGGGTCGCGCAAAGTAGCACGACTTGGCGCGAGTCCGTCTGGCTGGTCCGTCGTATGGGGCGGGACACTGACGACCGTCCGACGGTTCCGGCTGCTCCAGACGGCGCGGAACGGGCCTGAAAGGGCCGGCCCCGCCGCGGAGATCCGGCCGCCGGTGGTCGGCAGCTGTCAGATCCGAGACACCTGGGAGCAGAGCAGAGGCCATATGGAGGCGAGAACGGTTTCAGTCGGGAGGGGTGAACGTACCAACGGCGCTTTCCCCACTTTATCTGAACGCACTGGGGTCGTGCAACGCGCACGACCTCCACGGGTCCCCTCCACGGTCTCAACAATTTAGGCGACGTAGCCAAGGGTGCCTGAGGGCAATGCAGCCAGGCCCTGTCACCTGGTTTCCAATCGTGCCCGGACACCTTCCGTGCCCGCAACCGTTCATTAGCAATTTGGCGAGCCCGCGAATTAAGCCGTGCGGCCTCCCTCGCCTCTGTCAGCTTGTGAATATTAAACTTAATATGTTCTGCCAATTTAGAATTAGTTCGTGGAGCGGACAGGCCAAGTTGCGTTTCCATTGGCGGGTCAGCTTCCCGACCGTACATCAAATAGAATGGGGAAAACCCCGTAGCTGCATGGGGGGCCATTCTATACGCGGCAAGGACTCCCGGGACCTGCAGGTCCCAATCTACATGTGCCTCGCACACCTGCTGGCACAGCATGGAAGTCAAAGTTTTGTGGAGTCTCTCCACCATCCCGTCTGTCTGCGGGTGGTACGGGGAGGTACGCACCTTCTTGGTACCCAACAGATCGCACACCTCTTGCAACAATTTACTCGAAAATTTTTTACCTTGGTCGGTCAGCAGGCGTTCGGGAGCCCCCTTGTCCAGGACATAGCCCTGGACGAAGGCGTCCGTCACAGCCGCTGCCGACTGGTTAGCGAGAGGCCACGCCATAGGCCATCGGGTAAAGTATTCGACCCCCACTAACAAATATTTATTCCCTCTCGGCGTGACTGGGAAGGGCCCCAAAATATCGAGTGCAACGAGCTCGTTAGTACGCGAGACCTGAATAGATTGCAGCGGTGGATTAGCTGCCACGGGCGGTGGTTTACGCCTGGCGCACTCAACGCACCCCTTCAGAATATTTACCACATCACTTCCCATTCCCGGCCAGTAATAGTCACGCTGAAGCAGGGCAAGCGTCTTGTTAACTCCCAAGTGCAAGAGGCGTTCGTGTGCCGCCAAGACAACCCTCCCCCTTACAGCGGAAGGCACCACGAGTGCGTTCCGCCGGGACAGACTGTCCCATCTCAATAACATGCCCTGCTCAAGTACATAGGAGCCGGTACGCTCCTGGTCCCCCTCGGGACCCCCAACCTTGCGGCGCAATGCTAGCAGCGAGCTGTCCGCCATCTGGAGACGGCCCCATTCGCTGAGCGACAACGAGAGCAGCGAGTCCCGACCCTGAGAGGCAGTGGAATCATCCACGATCGGTGCGCCCGCTGTCGCAGCCAGTGCCCCCATCTCCCCCGCAAGCGTCGGTTTACAGCGCGCCGATCCCGACAAACACGCGCATTCATCACAAGGCAACAACCGCGACAAGCAATCGGCATTTGTGTGTCGCAACCCCTTACGGTACGTAGTCGTAAACTGATAGTCCTGGAGGACTTCCAACCAACGCGACAACTGACCCGAGGGTTGGGCGACCCTCAATGAATACTGTAGCGCCGCGTGGTCCGTTCGGACCGTAAAGTGACGACCATAGAGATATGGCCTAAACTGCTGCACAAAAAAGACAATGGCAAGCAGCTCGCGACGGGTGACGCAGTAGCGCTGCTCCGCCGGAGACAACACCCTACTACCGTAGGCGACAACTCTTTCGACACCCCCAACGACTTGGGATAGCACCCCCCCAATGCCCGTGTTGCTAGCATCCGTGTCCAGCAAAAAGGGACTCGCAAAATCGGGATAACACAAGGGTGGGGCACCCACCAAGGCGTCCCGGAGGGAGCGAAACGCGGCCTCCTCCTCCGGTCCCCATTTGAACTTCACTCCCTTCGCCGTTAGAGCGTGCAAGGGTTTTGCAATAGTGGCGAAGTGCTCAACGAACCGCCGATAATAAGAAGCAAACCCGATGAAACTACGCACGTCGGAAACGGACGTAGGTGTCGGCCACGAACCGATACAATCCGTCTTCGCGGGATCGGTGGAGATCCCCGAAGAATCGACAATGTGACCCAAGTATCTAACCGACTTCCGAAGGAGGTGACATTTGGCCGGTTTAAATTTCAGCTTAGCCGATCGCATTCGCAAGAACACCCCTCTCAATCGCTGGAGGTGTTCTTCAAACGTTTTACTGAAAACAATGACATCGTCCATATAAATCAAGCATGTATCCCACTGCAAGCCCGACAAAACCAACTCCATAAGTCGCTGAAACGTCGCTGGAGAGGAGTGAAGTCCCCTGGGTAACCGGTTAAACTGGAACAGCCCCCCTGGAGTCCGAAATGCTGTCTTAGGTTTCGACTCTTCGTCGAGCGGCAACTGCCAAAACCCCGATAACAAATCAAGAGTCGAAAAATATCGCGCACCAGACAATGCATCGAGGGACTCATCCATCCTGGGGAGCGGATACGCGTCAGCCACAGAGATCTTATTCAGGCGACGGAAATCAACGCAGAATCGCAGGGACCCGTCCTGCTTCTTAACCAGCACAATAGGCGCTCCCCACGGGCTAGAGGAGGGCGAAATAATATCGGCTTCTAGCATTTTGTTAACAGCCGACTGAACATGTTCCTTCTCCACGGGACTCAGTCGGAAGGGATTTAGCTTGACCGGCGCCGCATCGCCCGTTTCAATGTGGTGGTGCAACAAATCCGTGCACCCAATGTCATACTCATGTTTACTGAACACATCAGAGAATTCTATGAGCAACTCGCGCAGCGCACCCAACTGCGCCGCCGACAAATCGTCCGAGGCGGCGCATAGCGAATGGACCCACTCAAGGTCTTCCCTTGGCTCAACGTTCCGTGCGGGGCTCGAGCCCACCTGCGCAACCAACCCATCATCCACAGGGACCCGCGCCGCGTGAGCCAGCACGGTGCCCTGTGGAATGACAGCTGGCCGCGACCCCGCGTTCAAAACCATCACAAACGGATCCCTGTCAGCCCGCACCAAAGTGTGAGCCACCGATAAATCAAGACCCCCGACAGCCTTGTTAGAAGGACCCAAAAGCATACTTTGTTCCGAAGCCTCCCTCACCCATGGTTTCCGCAACCGGAGGGGAATCAACATCTGTGAACCCGGGGGCACATGCACGGTCTGTGTCGCCACCGCTTGTATCGTAGCGCACGCCGTCCGAATGTCAGTAGGGCTCGTCAAAAATGCCATCCGGCGACCCGATGGCAGTTCAATGCATCGTTGATCGATAAGAATTTTAATGGGCATTTTAGCCAAAAAATCAGTGCCCAAAAGACACGGAACCGCCAAAGAATACGAAACGAAAACGGGTCCCGACAATTTGATATTTCCAATGCAAATGGACGCCCTAATCTGACCGATAATGCCCAACGATCCCCCATTAGCGGCGTAAAATGGCACCTCCACTGGAAGCAGCGGACGACATTGGACTGGGAGAATATCATAAATGAGGTCCGATATAATAGTTGCCGATGCCCCCGTGTCCACTAACACCCTAATCTCGACCCCATCAATAGATCCCGTAACAACGGACGAACCCGCCGAAGCAGCCACAATTCTATGCCCCAATTCCGCCCATTCAATGTCTCCCTGGTCCCGGCCGAACCCCCCTCGCCGAACCGAATCCCCGAACCTTAACCGGCCCTCCTCCGCCGCAACGCGGCGTCCCATGTGTGCCGAATAAACAGGCCGAGCGTGTGAGGTGCCGCGACTTGCCGGGGATTGTAGAGATGAGTTGGGATCTCGGTCGTCGTCCAGCCGAGCACCCATGGCGCGCTGACGCGGAGCGCGGCACCCGGACGCCACGTGGCCCCGGAGGCCGCAGTTATAGCACGTGACGAGGGTCGGAGTAGATCTTGGTTGCTCCGACTTTCGGCCTGATCGCAGAGGCGACCGAGCCCCCGGCCTCCAGTCCCCTGGTCGTCCCGTGGCGAACGCCTCCTCTCGTGGGCTGACGACTTGGGGTTCGGTGACCACCGAACCCGGAGCTGCGACGACAGCAGCGTTGCAACCAACTCCTTGTTTCCGTTGTAGGGCCTCGTGCGCTTGAATACTCGTGGCGACTCTCAAAGAAGAAATATCAATCTCGTCAGCTGTGTTGATAGGGACCCCCAGGTCCTGCGCCAACTTAAGCAGCTGCTCCAAAACCATCGCGTCTTGGCCCTCCTCGTCCATCCGAGGGAACGCAGCATCAGCAAGAGCCAGCAACGCCGTGCGATAGGCCAGCGCGGTCTCCGTGGCCGCTTTCCGTCTTGCGTAGAAATGATGGCGGCACGCCGAGGGAGGTCCGTAGACCCTGGCCAACAAACCCAGCACATCCTTCAGCGTGGAGCGGTCCGACTTCCGTGCAGACCTGAAGGCCGCGAGCGCGTCGTCGTCCAGCAGGGCAGGCAACGCCCGCAGCGCCGTAGCATCGGACCACGCTGACATCTCTTGATGCGCCAAAAACCTTCGCTGAAATTTGCCCCAGTCTCCGCCTTCCGCCTTGAAGGCTGACAACGTGGGCAGACGCTGCTGAAAAATGAAGTCATCCGCCTCGTGGTTCCTCTCCGCCTCTCCGTCGGTGTGTAAGATGGCGGCTCCAGCGGCAGACGTAAAATGGCGGACCCCCTCGTGTGCTGATGACGTCGATGCGCGCGCTTGGGAACCCACCACCATGTGGCGCTCGCTGTTCCCGCCAAAAGTAGGCCCAGGCGCAATGGCGGGAATCCCCCATTCGTTTTGGCGGGAATCTGCGGGGCGACCTTGTAAAATGTCCCCCACCGTCCCCGCTCCTCCCGACGAGCTGATCTCCGCCAAGATGGACGCGGCGGCGAGCAGCAGCTCCGCCAGTCGGGAGTGCGCCTCACGAAGCACGGCCTCGGTCCCCGGTCGCTCGGCCGGCGCCGTCGACGGATCCTGTAGCGTGGGCAAGTCTTCCTCCTCGCCCCCCGCCACCAGCGGCCCCGAGTCGTCCAGGTTTTCCTCGCGGTCAATCCCTTGGGTCCTACGGGTCTTCCTTGTCTCCATGCTTGGAAGCCCGTTTCACTTCTGACGCCAGATGAAGTATTGGAAAATGACGGCAGGAAACTCCTTGACGGGAACACACTTCTTTTATTAAATCTTGACTTGTAACGATACAACGCGTGGCCTCTCTTCTTCACAATGCGGTCACCATACAACGGTACAACTCGTGACCTCTTCACTCCGCCCTACGCTTCTCTTGACTCTCGTAGATTCTGTGCTGCTGGCTCTCTGTGCCTCGTGTAGACTCCGCGCCTCGGCTACACTCTTCTCTCGTCTCGTGTAGACTCTGCGCCTCTGCTACACTCTTCACTCGTCGCGTGTAGACCTTACGCCTCGGCTACACTCTCTACTCGTCTCGTGTAGACCTTACATCTCTCTCTGGCTACACCGTATGCATACTCGGCTCGTGTAGACCTTTCTCTCTCTCTGGCTACACCGTATGCATACTCGGCTCGTGTAGACCTTTCTCTCTCTCTGGCTACACACTATACATCGCTCAGCTCGTGTAGACCTTTCTCTCTCTCTGGCTACACACTATACATCGCTCAGCTCGTGTAGACCTTTCTCTCTCTCTGGCTACACACTATACATTACTCAGCTCGTGTAGACCGTTCTCTCTCTCTGGCTACACACTTATACCTTACTCTCCTCTACTCTCCATTACTCTCCATTACTCTCCTCTCCGGGCTCTATCTCTGCACCTTCGTCTTCATTCTTAGATGGTTCCACTTCTCCCCTCTACTCCTCTGTGCATCATCTTATATATCTCTTCCTCCCGGGAGACGGAGCGGATGCGGACCTCAACGTCGGCACCGCTCCTCAGTTACCCAATCACCACGCGCTATCTCTACGATCCGTTTCCGCCCAGCGCGTGTTTCCACTCCTCGACCAATCACACCGCGCTGCCACCCGATCACTCCCTCTCAGCGCGTCACCGGCACACAGCCAATCAGCAGCACTACCCCCACCCGCGCACTGACGCCTGCTCCTCCCCGTCAGCGCGCGTCACCACACACACACGTACATACGCGCTGGCACATGACGTACACACCCAGCGCGTATCACCACTACACCTGTATTGCCAGCTTCTTATGCCCACTGTAGCAATGCTTATGTCATTGAGTAGGCGTACTGGCAGTCTATTATCTAGACCAGGGGTCCTCAAACTACGGCCCGCGGGCCACATGCGGCCCGCCGAGGACATTTATCCGGCCCGCCGGGTGTTTTTGCCGCCGCTGCCTGTCTGTTACTTATTTTCTATATGAGAAGGACGGTCATTGGTGGAAGAGGGAGAGGGGGCGGCCGCCGCCAATTGGCTGGCCGGCTGAAGCGCTGGATCATGGGAATTGTAGTCCGGCCGCAATCAAGCTTCAGGCGGTGGGAGGTACTGAACAGCGCAGCCGGACTACTACTCCACCTCCCAGGACTCAGAGGAAGCCAGGGCATGTGGGAGGGGCCGGCTGCGCTGTGAACAAAACTGCAGGTGTAATTAGCTTTTTAATGGCACCCGCACCAGTGTGAGCCTGGAGTAAAAGCGGAGTTCCCCCAATCAGACTGCATTGATGGGCAGTGCAGTCTGTATGTCTCTGTGTGGGCAAAGTTATTGCTGGTATATTGTTTTTGTAGCGCTGTATATATTGGTATTTCTAGATTTGAAGCTTTCGTGACTGCAAGGATTCATATTCTTAGGTTTTGTCGGTAAAGTCACGTAGGTAAAACATCAAAATTAATAAAAATAAAATATATATTTTTTTTAATTTTGATGTTTTACCTACGTGACTTTACCGAAAAAACATCAAAATTAATAAAAATAAAATAATTTATTTTTTATTTTTTTAATTTTGATGTTTTACCTACGTGACTTTACCGAAAAAACCTAAGAATATATTGGTATTTTACTATTAGCAATTTTGACTCCCTAGGAAACAATGATGTCAAGAAAGAGAAAAATTGACTCGGAGTGTAGGATATTCAAAGAACAGTGTACTTATGATTACTTTTTCATGCAGTACAAGGAAAGAGCTGTGTGTCTAATATGCCAGAATATAGTGTCTGTGTTCAAAGAATACAATTTACGTCGACACTATGAAACTCAACATAAAGATAATTATGATTGTTTGGTCGGAGAAGTGAGAGAAGATAAAATATTAAAACTGAAAATACATTAACAACTCGGCAAAATACTTTTGTGAAGCAGAAGCAGCTAAATATTTCATCACTGCGAGCAAGTTTTCAAGTTGCCAAGCTAATAGCGTGCACTGGCAGACCATTCGTGAAGGGAGAATTTGTTAAAGAATGCCTTCTTTGATAATTGGTTTTTTACCCTTCTATCTGGCAACAAAACTGACACCTTTTTTACAAGGAGTCATGTTTGCATAAACCACAATACCTGCAGTCATAATGCAAACAAAAAAAACATAACTCTGATAATGTGCACTGTCCTTGAAGTTGATTGGTCCACACCCGAGACAGCTTTCCTTAGAGCCTAGACTCACATGGGTTGGACCAGATGACGCCGAAAGGCGCACAACTCAAAGACAATGCACCATCAGAGTATGAGAGCTCGGGGCAAGCATCTACACTATGGCAAATGAGGTTCCCATAATGCCTTCTTTCTGTTGCCAAAGAGATGTGTCTAGAGAAGGCCGATTTATTTAGTACAGTGAGTCTTTCAGGACCTACAATTACACGGAGGATTGAAGAAATGGGAGACAATTTGCATCAGCATTTGCAAAACTCCACAAAAAAAACTTTCCTATTTTTCCTTGGCACTCAACGAAAGCAATGATGTTCGTGATTCTGCACAACTTCTAATTTTTATTCGTGGGATGAATGACTATTTCGAAGTCACAAAAGAGCTTGCTGCACTGCAAAGCATCAAAGGAACAACTACAGGAGAGGATATCTATGAAAAGGTTTGCCAAACTGTGAATGGTTTGGAGCTGAATTGGGCTAAACTAGCCAGTGTGACAACTGATGGTGCTCCTTGCATGGTGGGGTCTAAGAAAGGAGTAATTGCTCGCATTAACCAAGAGATGAACAAACATAACCATTCTCATCCAATAGCCATACACTGCCTCATCCACCAACAAGCGCTGTGTAGTACATCACTGAAGTGGAACTCCGTTATGAAAATTGTGGTATCTTGTGTTAACTTCATTAGAGCTCATGCCCTAAACCACAGACAATTTCAGGAATTTCTGTCTGAACTAAATGTTGACTATGAAGATGTTCTGTACCACACAGAAGTCCGTTGGCTGAGTCGAGGGAGAGTTTTGAAACGTTTCTATGACTTACTTCCACAGATTACAGCTTTTCTGCTTTCAAAAAACAAAGAAGTACCAGAGCTCAATGATGCAGAATGGAAATGGCACCTTGCCTTTCTGACAGATGTAACAGAGCTACTCAACAGTTTCAATGTGCAACTTCAAGGAAAGGGGAAGCTCCTCTGTGATATGCAATCACATGTCAAAGCATTTGAAGTAAAATTAGGCCTCCTCATCAAAAAAGTTAAGGAGGAAAACTTCTGCAATCTCCCCACAACTCAAAATCTGTTAGCGGAAAAACCATTGGTTGCAATTCCCAAACAAAACATGTGTGGATTCACTGGAAAAATTGCAAAAGGAGTTCCAATTTAGATTTAAAGAGCTTCATCTCCATGAACAAGACATACAGCTTTTCCATAACCCATTTTCTATTGACATTGAAAATGTGGATACAATTTACCAAATGGAACTGGCTGAACTGCAGAATTGTGACTCTCTGAAAGACGCATTCAATGCAAGCAGCCTTCATAATTTCTATGCATCTCTCTCCTCTGAGACATATCCTCATCTCAGGAACCATGCACTCAAAATGGCAACCATCTTTGACAGCGCTTATGTCTGTGAACAAACTTTTTCCAGAATGAAACATTTGAAATCTCCAACCAGATCTAGACTAACGGATGCACACTTGCATCACTTGTTACGACTAGCAGTGACAAATATGGAACCGGACATTGACCATCTCATTAGCCAAAAGCAGGCCCATAGTTCCCATTGAAATACTGGCAAGTTTGTTGATTTAACTTTACTTGTTCTTCATTTTAAATATTGTATTTGTTCCCGTTTTGTTTCTTTACTTTAAAATAATATATATGCAGTGTGCATAGGAATTTGTTCATAGTTTTTTTAACTATAGTCCGGCCCTCCAACGGTCTGAGGGACAGTGAACTGGCCCCCTGCTTAAAAAGTTTGAGGACCCCTGATCTAGACTGTAGCCTGCTTCTCAACTTACCTGTGCGTACTGCTGCTATTTTATGTACACTTTCTGATTATTTCTTATATGCATTTCTATTGTTTAGATTGCTCACGTCCCGCTATTTACTGATACGTAGTACTGCCATGCTGATAGCTGTGCAATCATCGCGGATTGCTGTGCACGTCAATGTGTGTGTGAGCCGATGTGTGTGTTTGAGTCCATATGTGTGTGCGTGTAGTTCCATGTGTGTGTCTGTCTTTTTCGAACGGACAATGCCCGATGTGTCTGTGTTTACGTCGATATGTTTGTGTTTGTGTGTGTCAGTCCAAGTGTGCGTGTCAGTCCATGTGTGTCTATCAGTCGCTGTTGTTGTTGTTAGTGTGTGTGTTAGTCGATGTTAGTGTGTGTGTTAGTAGATGTGTGTGCATGGCTCCATGTCACTGTGTAAGACAACTTGCGTTTCTGTGTCTATGTCTGTCAGTCAATGTGTGTGTGTTAGTCCAGATTTGTGTGTGTGTGAGGTCATATGTGTATGTAACTCCATGTGTGTGTATCTAAAGTATATGTCTGTGTGTGAGAGTCCATATGTGTATGTGTGTGTACGGCAATGTGTGTGTCAGTCTATGTATGTGTGTGCGCGAGTATATGTGTGTGTGTGAGTCGCTGTGTGTGTGAGTCGCTGTATGTGTGTAACTCCATGTGTTTGTATCTCAAGTGGATGTCTATGTGAGTGTGAGTCCATATGTGTGTGTGTAAGTCCCAGCCACCGCATGCCTAAACAGCTTTTGTTTTCGGCCGGATCGAGGGGGCTAAACGGGCGCGGCACGGGCTAGAGAAGAGATGGAGTGATGTGGTACAGGAGGACGTAGAGCTGAGTGGACTTGCCGATGACTGGTACCAGCGGTGTCAAGATCGGCCTCTGTAGAGGAGGCTCGTGAAGGACGCTACTGGGCAGTTGGAGGCAGTCGCCCTCCAACAACAACGGAGGGCAGAGGAGCGACGCTCACAACAATGAGCGGAGCGCCGGGTGGCTAAAGCACAGCAAGATGGTACAGTAGGGGGCACAGGTGGTGCATCAGCCAGTCATCTCGGTCATCTCGGTCAGTCGACCCGTGGCACCTGCTGGGTCTGCCCCGTGACCTCCTGCCAGCGGGCGTTCGACACTTCACGTGGCCTCAAGGTGCACTTGGCCTGGCACAAGCGTCGTGGTGACGTCACCGCCACTTAGTGGCCAATGGCGGTTGTTGTTGTTGTGTAAGTCGATGTGTTTGTTTGTGTGACTCGATATGTGTGTGTGTGTCAGTCCATGTGCGTGTGTGTTAGTCGCTGTGTGTGCATGCCTCCATGTTAGTGTAAGTCCATTTCTTTGCGTGTCTCTTGGTCCCTGTGTGTGTCTTAGTCCATGTGTGTGCTTTATTGACCTGGTTAAGGCCTATGATACCATCAGTAGGCCTGGCCTATGGGTTGTTCTTCGTACTTTCGGAGTCCCTGACTCTCTGCTCACGATCCTTAAGGACCTTCATGATGGTGAGCGGCCCCGCGTCAAGCTACGTGGCCGTGAGTCAGAGCCATTCCCTTTACACCTTCGGGTGCAACAGGGGTGTCTGCCTCCCACATTATTTTACGTATATTTTTACCACGTAGTTCGGAGGAATTACCATCTGGTACAGATACAACGGGAGGCTCATCGATGCCTGGGTGCGGTCAAGGGATGGCTCCCTATTGCTCAAGGACGTTATGTATGCTGATGATCTGATAATTGCTGCTCACTCGGAAGAAGAGTTCGAGGTGCTGTTCTGAACCTGGAGCTTGCCACCAAGAGGTGGGGCCTTACCATCAGCCCCACCAAAACTAAACACCTCCCTGGGTATTTTGTACCATCGGACACTGCACCCCCACAACTCTCAATTGGTGATGGGGCAGTTGTGGAGACAGTGGAAATTTTCCCATACGTTGCCAGTGTGCTAATGACCAGCTCCGGTTTAACAGCACAGGTCTCACTCCGAATCAGTCGAGCCACATCTTTTCATCGGTTGCGTAACGCTGTGTGGAAGCTACCTGGTCTGTCACTTCACACGAAGCTCTTCAGGTCTTCTCGGCCATGGTCATTCCCTCCCTTCTCTACACTTGCAAAACTTGGACCCCCTAATGGAACATCTTCGCCGGTTAGAAACATTTAGGATGGCCTGCCTACGATCCACCCTGGGTTTAACCAGACTGTATTGTGTGAGGAGCTCACTAATCCTTGAAAGATGTGGACAAAGTCCCATCGGTGAGCTCCTCCGGCAGGCAAGGCTGCGTTGCCTGAGTCATGTAGGCCGCATGCCCAGCCACTGCATGCCTAACCAGCTTTTGTCGGCCGGATCGAGGGAGCTAATCGGGCGTGGCATGGGCTAGACAAAATATGGAGTGATGTGGTACACAAGGACGTGGAGCTGAGTGGACTTGCCGATGACTGGTACCATCCGTGTCAAGATCGGCCTCTGTGGAGGAGGCTTCTGAAGGACGCTACTGGGCAGTTGGAGGCAGTCGCCCTCCAACAACAACGGAGGGCGGAGGAGCGATGCTCACAACAACGAGCGGAGCTCCGGGTGGCTAAACACAGCAAGTTGCCACAGTAGGGGGCACAGGTGCTGCATCAGCCAGTCATCTCAGTCGACCTGTGCCATCTGGGTCTGCCCCGTGACCTTCTGCCAGTGGGCGTTCGACACTTCACGTGACCTCAAGGTGCACATAGCCTGGCACAAGCGTTGTGGTGACATCAACGCCATTTAGTGGCGAATGGCAGTTGTTTTTGAGTCTATGTATATATGTGTGAGTCGATTTGTGTGTGTAACTACATGTGTGTCTCTAAAGTCGATGTCTTTGTGTGTGAGTCCATATGTGTTTGTATGCGTGTAAGTTGATGGCTTTCTATGTGTGTGTCTGCCTTTTTCGCCCAGGCAACGCCGGGTACTAACTACTAGTGCAGGCATGTCCAAAGACCGGCCCGCGGGCAGATTTCATACGGCCCGCAGCTTCGGTCTTATCATGTGTTATTTATGGCTTGAAGGCTCTGTCAGAATAAATCAATCATAAAACGTTAAAGATGTAATTCCTCCTTTCACCACACGGTGGCAGCACCATTCTAATGCTATCTGGCTCTGCATTCGTGCCGCAAACTCTTCTCGAATAATTTCTGCCATGGCGACTGCAAAAAAAAAAGAGAAACGTTGACAGTGAGGGCCGCCACTTTCATTACAATACTTCTTCACTGAAAATCGAAGCATCTGTGTTTGTCTAATTTGTAAAGAGACGGTTGCCTTGTTTAAATATTTCAACGTAAAGAGACACTACGAGACTAAACATGCTACAACATACGACAAGCTAACAGGGAGTGACCACGCTGAAAAAGTGAAGCAACTCCAAGCTGCTCTGGCATCGCAACAGCGATTCTTCACGCGGACCTGTGAGTCAAAGTGAAACATCACCAAAGCCAGCTACGAAGTGGCCATGTTAATAGCTAAGCATGGCAAACCTTTTACTAAAGGTGCGTTTATCAAAGACTGTGTCATAAATATGGTGGAGAACATTTGCCCCGAGAAGAAGAAATACTTTATGAATGTTTGCCTGGCACGCAACACTGTGGCACGGAGAGTTAAGGACATATCGTCAGATATTCAGAGACAACTGGGGGACAGGGGAGTGGCTTTTGATTATTTCTCATTAGCCTGCGATGAAAGCAACAATGCATCTGACACTGCACAACTACTTATTTTTTTAAGAGGAGTTGATGACAACATGAACGTGACAGAGGAGCTGCTTGACCTCAAAAGCCTTAAAGGGCAAACCAGAGGAACAGATTTATTAGTTTCTGTTTGTGAAGCTGTTGATGATATGAAACTACCATGGAGTAAAGTTTCTGGGATCATTACCGACGGTGCGCCTGCTGGTGAGCGAAGTGGATTGTCCACACTGATCTGCAAATAAAGTCAGCGAAGAAGCAGGTAACGCTATTAAACTTCACTGTATCATTCACCAGCAGGCTCTCTGCGCCAAACATCTCAAATTTGACGATGTTATGAAACCTGTGGCAAAGGCAATCAATTCTATTCGCTGTAAAGCTCTATACCACTGACAGTTTCAGCAGTTCATGCGTGACATCCAGGCTAAGTCGGGGGTCCGCACTGCAGCGATTTTTCTCTCTCAAAGAGGAAATTGGACATTTTTTGGGTGAGAAGGGACAACCAATGGAAGAACTGTCCGATCCTGTATGGTTGGCAAATCTGGCATTTTTGGTTGACATAACGAAGCATCTGAATGCACTGAATGGTATCTTCAAGGAAAAGATGCAGTTGTGAGCCAGCTATACGCTCACATCAAGGCCTTTGGAACCAAACTGCAACTTTTCCAAAGACACTTGTCCCAAACAGAGCCCTGCACCATGCACTTCCCAGCTTTGAAAGATGGCATTGACAGTTTCCCACAGGACAACATCGGTGCGCAAATTAAGAGTTATGCAACAGCTATCGCATTTCTTTCTGTGGAATTTAACAAGCGCTTTCGGGACTTTGCAGTTATTGAAAAGGACATGTTGCTTTTCTCTCCTCCCTTCTTCGTGGACCCTGATGATGCTCCTCCACAGCTGCAGCTGGAGCTCATTTAGCTGCAGTGTGACGATGAGTGCCGCGGAAAACACTAGCAGTGTTCTCTTGTTGACTTTTACCGGCAGCTGGACAAAACCAGGTTTCCAGAAATGCTAAGAAAATGCTGAGCTTATTTGGCTCCACATATTTGTGTGAGCAAACATTCTCGGTCATGAACTTAAACAACAACCGATTGAGGTCAAGGATGAGTGACTCCCACTTGCGTGACATTTTACACATCTCAACCACTGCCCTCAAGCCAGACCTGGTCTCTTCACTGAAATCTAGATCTCAGTATCACCCTTCTCATTAGTGTCAGCAAGTTATCTGTTCCTTGATCAATCTTAAATTGAGTGTTTTGAACGGTAACATCTGTCACTATTAACAGTGAAAAGCCATAAGCACACTAATGCACTTGGACTTATGGCACTTGTTTTTATTAAACTCTTGAATAAGATTTGGTTATAACTGTTGATGTTATGTACCTGTAGATGTGACACAAACTATTGCTTTCTGAAAGATTTTGTAAAAGACAAGGGCAAAATTCACTTGTTTTAAAGTTTAATGATAACAGACCACTTTGCATTACTTATAACTCCTGTTTAAAATGTTCATGAGGCAAATATATTTAACTCATGGAAATTTAAGGTATTCTATACAGTTTGTTCAATGTTATCTGACTGAATGAAAGGCAGAATTGTGTTTTTAGAGTTGTTCACGTCTGCCTGAGTAGCTTATTTTTGGTTACATTGTCATTTGAAAAATAAAGGTAATTGTGACAATGAAAATAGTTTTATAACAGTGTGTATTTTCACATAACTTTTGTGGTTAAAAAAATGTCAGAAGTAACTATTAGCCCCTGGGCATCTTCACGTTATCAAATTCGGCCCTCTTTGCAAAAAGTTTGGACACCCCTGCGCTAGTGCCACTATATTGCAGATGTACACGCTGCAGCATGCCCTGCCAAACTCATTAATCAAGCTGACATTGGCATATGTTTTATGTGCCTACGTAAGATGGTAATGTGGGGGGGTACGAATGAACACCTATATAAGTGAAACGCGAAATTTTAGTTGTGTTCTTCTATCCCTGGCTGTGCATCTGTAATAATCCTTCAGGAGACGGCTTCGGAATCGGTCCTTTTTATTTTCACTTCACGATACACCTTGCTCACTCACTCTCCGTTGCTGGCAGACAACGGAGAGAGGACAGACCACCCACTAAGTCCCCGCCGCGCACGTGGCAACCCCCGGCCCCGTCCGCGCGTGACCCTGCTCTCCTCCTGCTCCAGTCTGCTCCCGATCGTTCTCCTCCCCTCGCTCTTAACACCTTCGTAACGTGGTTCCCCCAGCCAATCATCCATGGACAGCTCCGACCATTCTCGATGGTTCCCTGTCAATCCCGGGACCACGCCCCTCATCCGGCTCCCTATTAGCTGGGGCCCCGAATGGCCAAGCCCATCCCCCTGATGGCCTGTCATGATGACGCATGAGCCATGGTCCCTATCTCAACCCTTATTGGCTACAAGCAGGACCGGCAAGCCAATCCCCACGTGAACCCTCTGTGGCTGTTATTACACATCCATGCATCCAACAACTGGCACCTGATACGGTGAGTTTTCATTTCATCCACATTGTAAAGCTTCAGGTTTTGGGAGCTATATTCTCTAAAATGCTTAAATGGAGAATCTCCAAAAATCCCAAACAAAGTTAATCTAAAGCAGTGGTTCCATCCGGCATGGCGTGGGCTTGTTTGCGGTCTTACGCTCCACAAGGAGTGAAGAGGAGTGTGTAAGTAAATCAGCGGTTCTTAAACTTTGCTCGTTTTACATAAATCCATAGGTTTGAAACAAAGTAGTTGTACTTACGTGCCTGTGCTTAAATTGTGTTTTCGATTATTTGCCTTCTAAAAAATAGTCTGGCGTCTCGCACCCCGAGAAAGGGCATCATGCACCCCCAGGGGGTGCGTGCACCCCAAGTTAAGAACCACTGATCTAAAGGGGTCTAAAGGGCTTGCGCATGGGCTGAGAAAAGTTCCAGAGGTTGTAAAGCTGAGTTGACCTGGGAATAGGCTCCGAGGTGATCTACTGTTGCTGACACTACACCACTGTAGTGGGTTAAACGGTAACGGGGCCTGTAACGACTGTACTGAGATCTACTGTCACTAACAATACTGGAATCTACTGTCCCCGACACTAACACTCTCACGTTCACAATACGAACATTCGCACTTATTTTGATAACCATCCGACAATTGCGGCAAACCAGCATGACGATTGGCTGTGACTAGCACTTGCCCCAATGTTCAGGCAATACGAGGAATATTTGTATTTTTGCTGGTTTAACCAGGCTGGATTGTGTGAGTAGCTCAAATCCTTAAAAGATCTGGACACGTACCCGTCAGTGAGCTCCTCCACTAGACAAGGCTGCATTGGCTGGGTAATGTAGCCTACATGCCCAGCCACCACATTCCCAAGCAGCTTCTGTTTGGTCAGATAGAAGGGGCTAAACGGGCACGACACTCGCTGGAGAAGAGATGGGGCTGATGCAGTACGGGAGGATGTAGAGCTAAGTGGACTTGCTGAACACCGGTACAAGCGGTGTCAAGATCGGTCTCTGTGAAGGATGCTCGTGAAGGACGCTAGTAGACAGTTGGAGGCACTCGCCCTCCCAACAATGGCTAATGAAAAAGTTGGAGCTGTTGTGAGCTCACCTGTAATTTAATTGCACACAATTGTGCACACTGATAATAGCTACGGGAAGCCAGGTGCGGTTTAATTATTATGTGATTGCAATGGTGATATGCGATTGGATTCCGAGCCCAAAGTGAACAGAGTACGAGGCATGCCCTCAATTTAGATTTGGGCGGACTTGATATACTGGGGAGCTGCACGTTACATTAGCTGACATATATAACTGTTAAATTAATTTTTACTTGAATGGCAATCGACTGAAAGCAACTCGGTAATGTTAATTGACTGAGTTGTTGGTGATAATGAAAATATGCACAATTAAGACGTGTGACTTGGGTTTTTCTAATCGTTATTGCTGGTTCACGTATTATTACTGCACATTTTTATTGAACTTGTCCTGTTGTCTATATTCCTTCAAATCTTTGACTCTTAATATCTTAGGATCTACGACAATTCAAGATTTCACTTTAAAAACCCGTTCCGGGTCCTGCCGATCCTGGGCTGTTGGTGTTTTTTTTACAGAATTTTAATCATTAATACTCACATTCTGCCCCCACCCCCCATTTCAAAGCACAAATGTTCACGCACAGCTACTAGGGAAACGTCTTCACCAATCAGTGACTGTTGGTTGAAGTGCGTCACGTGACCACGAGCTTTCTGTCATGCACGAATGCGCTGTCCAACCAAGTTCCTACCTGCCCACTCCGAAGGAACGTGTTTGCTAAAATAATGCCATAGCTATAATAGTAATACATCGTATTAACATTTGCTTTATCACGCCCGTTCCGACGCACTGAGGGGACTAGGATGCACTCGAGGTGGGTAGATGTTAAATGTTAAAATGTTTATTGTTTAATGTTTGTTCAAATGTTGTTAGATATGATAAGCAGCTGTTATAATTTTGATTTGGGCGGACTTGGTGCTGAGATTGCGCTGCGGTGTTGTGACCTGGAGGGTGTTTCTGATCGCTATTGCAGATATGCAATTTCCCTTCTGAAGAATACTTTGAAATAAAGTTTTGCCATTCACAAACCCCCTGGTGCTCCACTGTGGAGTCACCCACTTCTCCGGAGGATGGATCACAACGCAGAGTCCCTACTCATCGTCTCAGAAGTTTTATTATTCTGAGTGCTATTGCAGCTGGCCTGTCCCCCTTGCAAGTGTAATGCGAGCGTGAAAGAGGTTGCTGCTGGACTCTAGCCCATTCACACGACCCGGGGTATTGGAGGTGGAGCCAGCAGGGCAGTGGGAGAATAGCGGATCTGACGATCCGGAGGGGAGGAGTCAGGGTCACGTGAGAGAGAGGTTATAGAGGGGAGCCCGGAAGAGATCAGGGCCAGTCGATGGAGTGAAGAGGCGGGACCACGTTGGGTGGCCGCCGTGCCATCAGCCACGTGGCTGATGGGGGCATGGCGCACCGTCGGCCAGGGTGTGCGTAGCGAGAGAAGAGTGTGCGGGGCACACAGGGCTAGCGGGGTGGCTAGCGGAGTGTGCGGGGCACACGGGGCCAGCGGGGTGGCCAGCAGAGTGTGTGGGGCACACGGAGCTAGCGGAGTGGCTAGCGGAGCGTGCGGGGTGCACGGGGCTAGCGGAGTGGCTAGCGGAGCGTGCGGGGTGCACGAAGCAGCGGTGTGGCTGCAGAGCATGCGGGGTGCACGGGGCTAGCGGAGGGGCTAGCAGGCCGTGCGTGGCACGGGGGAGGAGATGCTGGTCCCGTGTCAGGACCAGCGGGGTGAAGGATGAGTGGAGGAGCTGAGGAGGAAGGGAGTGCGCGGGGCGCGTGAGAGACGACGCTGGTCCGAGGAGGAGGCCAGCGGGGTGCGGAGGACAAGAACCCAAATAAAGGACGAACGGAGACTTACATCGCCTGCAGAGTCCTTTATTACACAAGGATTCACAATGGGAAGAGAGGGTACAGGGTGGACCGGCTATAGTGGCATAATAGGGGGGCACGGCTGGTGCATCTGCCAGTCATCTCAGTCAAACCATGGCACCTAAGTCTGCCCTGTGACCTGTTGGCGAGTCTTCGACACTCATGTGCACTTAAAGTGAACCTGGCCTGGCAGAGGCGTTGTGGTGACGTCACCGTCACTTAGTGGCGAATGGCGCGCATACCCGTGTATGCAATTGTGAGTACTCATTCTGCCCCTTCCGACAAGCAATTAGAACTCAAGGAAAGTAAAAATATTAGATTTTTTTTCCAAACGGAACTCGTTCATAAGCCGAGGAAAGCTCGAATTGAGTACCGTATTTTGCATTTGGTAGTGTGGCGCTTTTGGTTCTAGCCTACTTCAAGGCTCAACTTTATTGCCCCCACTATTATATTTTTGGTCAGCCAAGTCACGCTCGTGTATAGTGTGCGTCGAGTCTAATGAGTAATGGATATCAAAACTAAGGCAATTTCAGAGGGTTGGTTCATCTTCAATTTGTAGACAAGCTCCCTCTGCCTGCTTTCACACCATAGCGTATATCTGCACCACACGGTAAGCTTACACGATACCCCAGGACGACCCCTTTGTCCCCACACTCACACCTGAGGCTACACGTTCCCGAACACACACCCTTAAGGCATGTTTATCCTTAGCTGGCATTTACCACCCACTTTTGGGCTACATTTGTAGTGACATAAGAAGGGAGGGGCTGCTGGGGGCTCTAGGTCCCTGGGAGGGCCAGACGCTTAAGCCTTTTGGCACCAGGCGTTGGGTTCCCGGGCGGGTCCAGACGCTTAATCCCCTTGGCACCAGGCGTTGGGTTCTCAGGTGCTTAATCCCCTTGGCGCCGCCAAAGGGGGGGGGCTGTGTGTGCTCTGTGGGAGATCTGGGGGCGCACACGGCCCCACCCCTCGTTGGACCAGGCATAAAAGCGGAGCTCCCTGGACGATCAGGGCCAGTTGTAACTCAAGACCCAAGACCCACGACCAGCCATCTGAAGACCCTGGGACGATGTGACAGCCAGTGGTGGGACTCTGGAACTCCCGACTCGACGACCTTGTGAGGGCGAGTTCCAGAGCGTAGCCAGAGTAGAGTATCTAGGCTGTGTACCTAGGCTGTGTACCTATGCTGTAACAGAGTATCAGGACTGTTGGAGTGTTGTATTGTAATAAAGGAGTTACCTCTACAAGTGTCTCCAGAACCCGTTACATTTGGCGTCAGAAGTGGCTATGGAGACAAGAAGTAAGCCACGTACCTTCAGTCCTGACGGCGATGTCGAGGAACAAGCAGCGATGGGGCGGCCAACGCCGGCCGACAGCGACGCTGCACCGCCGGCTGAACTGCTGTCTGCTCCGCCGACCATCCCCTCTCCAGCGTTGGGAGCAGGGATGGAGGAGGCGCTGCTTCGCCTCGCAGAGCTGCTCTGCGCCACCGCCTCCCTCCTGGGCAAGATGCGGCGCTCACAGGCGATGGCGGGAGGGAGAGAAGAGGCGCAGCGCTCGCCCGAGCCTGCCGCCGCCACGGGCATGGTGGATGCCACCGGCATTTCCGCCGCGGGGGTGGGGGATACTTCCGGGAATGACATCACTTCCACCGGAGGAGAAATGACCGCTGGGAGCGACGTCACTTCCGGGCCCAGCGTGGGCCAACCCGATGACGCCACGTCATCAGCGCTGCGTCCCTCACCGCCGGGTGACAGCTGTTTGCAACCTAGCAACGCCGCGTCATCAGCGCCGCGACCTTCACTGCCGGACGACAGCTGGCTTCAACCTAGCATACCGCGTCATCAGCGCTGCGACCGGACAGTGAGGGCGCCATTCTTACTGTAACCGGCGCCGGGGTCGGCACATCGACCGACACGCTGGTCGCCGCCTTTGCTGCTCTGGCCAAAGGTTGGAGGTCGGGAGACCAGGCCCCTGACATTTCGTACATTTACGCGCTCCGGATTAATGATTTTTTTGTTGACATTCTCTTCGTTGTCGTCGGGGAGTCATGACTGTTGTTGGGTAAACTGTGTGGAGCTTCGCTCGTGAGTGTTGTCAATGTGTGTGCGAAACTTTGCTTGTGATTGTTAACAATGTATGGTTTGTATTGAGCTTTGTTCGTGATTGTTAATGTATAGCTTGTGCTGTCATTGTTAACGATGTATAGACTGTATGGGGCATTTATCTTGAGATGATGACATGCTGCCAAGGATTTGGAATTGTCAGGCTGGCTCTCAAATATCTTGGGGTGCAGATCCTCACCAGGATGGGCCAGCGGGTGTTGCGTGTCTAACACAAGAGTTGTGGTCCCGTCATGCTATGGCTGATGGCTTGACCTGACAGCCCGTAGATTGAAACACTCCGTGGCATGTCTAGCCTAGTGGGCTGTGCGCTCACATGGCTCGGAGAGTGTGGTCCCGTCATGGAATCGCTGACGGCTTGACCTGACGGCCCGGAGGTTGAGACCCTCCGTGGTGCGTCTGGAGCAGTAGGCTCGCCCTGACGGCCCGGAGATTGAAACACTCCGAGGCACGTTGAAACAGTGGGCTGGAAATTCGTGGTGTTCAGGTGTAGTTGTCCCGTTACGTTGGGACTGTATCCCTCAGTTGTTAGGGTGCATGTTGTGCAGGGAGTGAACGATGGGTCGTCTCAGCTCGGTCGATACAGCTATATGCTGCGATGCGAGTCTTGGAGAGAGATTGGGTCTCAGCTCGGTCGGTACAGCTATATGCTGCGATGCGAGTCTTGGAGAGAGATTGGGTCTCAGCTCGGTCGGTAAAGCTATATGCTGCGATGCGAGTCTTGGAGAGAGATTGGGTCTCAGCTCGGTCGGTACAGCTATATGCTGCGATGCGAGTCTTGGAGAGAGACTGGGTTGAATTTCCCCCAATATGGCCGACGCGTGCTACTGGTTGTGACGCCGCGTCGGAAAGGCGGTGGGGTGGTAACACGGAAATTCCCCCCCGATATGGCCGATGTGCGCGGTTTTAAGATGGAGACGCCACGTTGGAAAGGCGGGGGGTGCTAACGGTTGACATGTAATGTCAGTGGTGGTCCTCATTGAGGGCTGCTGGGACGCAAGCACGGGATGCCTTTTGGAGATGCGGTTCGCACGTGTGGCCACCATTTCTGGGCAGGAGCAGGCAGATTTATTTTGTTTGTGTCATGTAAATTTTATATATATATTTTAAAATGTAGATACTGGAGCAACCCTGAAGTGCGACTTCTTTGCCCAGTACACGGGTCGGCCCTGAAGTACGACTTCTCGACCCGGGACGTAGACAGACGTCCAGATTAGTGTGTGTAGAGGGATGCTCGACATGTTGGTCTTCACCTTATCTCCACCTGACGGATGGGAGGCTGGCAGGGTGGTGTGGAACCCTGCCATCCATGCGGTGGTTGTGCATCCAACGCGTCGGAATCTGTATATTTGTTGTTGTTAATTCCCCGTTTTCTATGCGGATCCCGAGGAGGGCTAGGTGTGCCACGGGTCGTTTGTTCACATGTCATTGCTTCACCTTTTTGTTGATTGATGCTTGTATATAGTGTAGAGTTGTACAGGTTGGTTATGGTATTTATGGTTGCTTTCTTGTTCTCTTTTCTATTCCTGTTGAGGCTCGCGTATTTTTTTTTTATCTCTCTCCCTTTTGTTAATTTAAACTTTCTAATTATTGACAGCCGGGACGGCTGGAGGCTACATAAAGGGGGGTAATGTAGTGACATAAGAAGGGAGGGGCTGCTGGGGGCTCTGGGTCCCTGGGAGGGCCAGACGCTTAAGCCTTTTGGCACCAGGCGTTGGGTTCCCGGGCGGGTCCCGACGCTTAATCCCCTTGGCACCAGGCGTTGAGTTCTCAGGCGCTTAATCCCCTTGGCGCCGCCAAAGGGGGGGGCTGTGTGTGCTCTGTGGGAGATCTGGGGGCGCACACGGCCCCACCTCTCGTTGGACCAGGCATAAAAGCGGAGCTCCCTGGACGATCAGGGCCAGTTGTAACTCAAGACCCAGGACCCACGACCAGCCATCTGAAGACCCTGGGACGATGTGAGAGCCAGTGGTGGGACTCTGGAACTCCCGACTCGACGACCTTGTGAGGGCGAGTCCCAGAGCGTAGCCAGAGTAGAGTATCTAGGCTGTGTACCTAGGCTGTGTACCTATGCTGTAACAGAGTATCAGGACTGTTGGAGTGTTGTGTTGTAATAAAGGAGTTACCTCTACAAGTGTCTCCGGAACCCGTTACACATTCACAAGAAAGCAAATTTCGAGGTGACGCTCGACATCGCTAACCAAGAGAGCCGGCGCCTGCTGGCTCCTCTCCACATGATACTCTTTCTATGATCCACCAATCCTGCTTTGAAATTTCTGGATTACAGGTATGTGCCACCACGCCAGGAAATATTCTATCTCAGAATGACCACTTTTCCTCGTTTATTTCAGCAACAATGGAAGGTCAAGAGGTGGAAAAGTGGCAGGAACAAGACTACACCACAAACTTCAACCCACGCCTTTACCTGGATATGTACTACAGCACACCACCAGATGACTTGGCAGAAGGAGACACCTTACCACATGTCTTGCAGTTCCTACACTCAACGTTCAGCAAAGGTTCAAGTTCAAGTTAATTTATTACGTATAGCCCTGTGAGCCATTCGGCTCTTGAATCGGGTGCAACCGCAACACCCGATTCGTTTCTGAGTTACATTCACTAACACAGCCACCATTAGCTGTGTTAGTAAATGGCGGCTTGCCATTCTTTTCCACCTCCATGTGGCGATGGCTCTTTTCTAGCTCTCTCCAAGCTTACATTTACAAGCATCTCTAAACCATTGTAAACAGCTCTTTGATTGGGGTAGACCTACTGCCGGGGATGTAGACCTCTCCTACATTAACATTAGCTGCCCCTACCATCTCTAAACCGTTATAAACAGCCTGCCTCAGCAGCTTTTCCCCTTTTTTCACCTGATGACGATTGCTTGTGTTGCGATCGAAACGTCGTGATATTGTTATTATTTTCATTATTTTTCTATCTACGTGGTTTTACCAAAAGACCCAAAGAATATGAATTCCTGCAGTCACGAAAGCTATAAGTCAAGAATATATAAAGATGTTGATTCTGATATGATAACGGGCTTTATTTTTAAAATTGTATTAACCAACGTGAATGATTGTGATATAATTTACCCATACGGTAATTGACTTTACAGAGCTACTTCTGAGCTCACTTCAATGGCCCCTCGTGCAATGATGGCGAGTCCGCCGTTTTCATTTTTTCCAGGTGGGTTGTCGGGCCAGCGCCTCCTAGACATTGGTTCAGGCCCCACCATCTACCAGGTGCTGAGTGCGTGTGAGAGATTTTCCGAGATCTACCTCTCCGAATTCGTGAAGGGCAACCGAGAAGAGCTCCAAAGCTGGCTCAACCGCTCCCCCGGTGCCTTCGACTGGACGAGCATCATCCAGTTTGTGTGCCGCCTCGAGGGACACAGTCGGTAAATTAACTTTTGTTTCATCGATACTCATTGGCAGAGTGCGACCGATTGCCAGATTTTTGGGTCCGATACCAATTTTGGAGAATCCTAATCCATCGATTGCCAATATATCGACCTATATTTTGTTAACAAATAAAAAAAATTCAAATCAATTTGAAAAACTTACTTTCTATTAAACTTTAAATATTTGAGAATATTTTACTTAAATTATACTATGAACGAGCAAACAAATACGTAAAAATACACATCAATAACTATGTCATAGATTGAGCATAAACATTAGTTAAAAAAACACTTGCCAATTGAAATTAAGCCATTTTGGCAGTCTGGCAGTGCTCAAACATCACAGTTCAGCGTTCTAGTTCTGCCACTTAAGCAGAAGCGGATTGTAGTGAAGAAAACACAGCTTCTCTGCAGTTTCACCACCTGAGGGAGCGTGATTCTATCGTCATCATAAACATATTAAAGCTCCCTTGACCGGACATTTTAGCAAATACCAAGTACAACTGCCAAACATACATTTAGAAGATCTAGAATCTTTTTTTGGTTCATTAATCATGTATAAAAAAGTTATCTTTTCGCACTGCATGTAGCCAACTGTGAGAATCGGAGCAAAACCTCAATACTGCTCTATAACTGTTATTTTTCCATATTTTTACATCAGATTGTTAGAGTTTCTCATCCTACACACGTTATTTTACTTTATCTGGTGTTCTCAACACCTATCAATTTTTTTTTTTACTCAAGGTCACTGACTAAATTTTTCCTTGCTCCATTTCTCCTCTTTTTCCACACCGACTTAATTTTTATCAGGCCTAGCTCTTCCACCTTTCTCCTCATTGGTCTTCCCTGCACCTCTGACTAGCACGGTTAGCAACGGCAGTGCGATATAACTTCTTCATACATACATACATACCCTTGTCCCCTCCAAATGATATATTGCAAAGCAACCTGGCCCTTTCCACATCTAGTTCCTTACATCATATATTATAATACACTCTATTCCGACAATCATATGAACAGATTTATATAAAAATCAGGGACAAAATAAGCGGGATAAAGATTGCATGCCAAAGTGATACCGAAAAGCAGCATTCTGGACTATTCTGGCTGAAAATGAATACACATAGCTCCAGCAAAGCAAGCTGGGTATAACAAGGTTGTGCTTGTGTGTATGCAGCAACCTTGAGAAGGCAGAGCATCTGCGCTCCACCGTGCAGGCTGTCCTGCCTTGCGATGTCCTCCAGAACGACCCCCTGCTCGGGTGAGCTCTTACAAAATCAGCACTTCATGCAAGAACATAAAAGCAGTCTAGCAGACTCATTATTTATTGAGATTATTTTGTTGCTTTAAATTTCCACGTAATAAGCATCTTTGTTCAGCTTTTATTTGTGGTCAGGTCGCTTCTGAAAATTGTTTGCTTCTAAACTTTTTCAATGCACACACCTTTATTTGCACTCAAGTAAAACATTTATTATTTTCACCATCCACAACCAGCAGGTCGTAGGAAGGCCCTCATCCAGTAGTGGATTGACAAAATGTCTCTATGCTCCTCTGGGCGTTTTATGGTGCTCGTCTCCACCACATTCACATGGCAGGGACCATCTTTAACAACCACTGTCGACTTCACACAAAATGGTACCTATTTCATAACACCTGTAGAGATGACAATTATGCTCTTTGTTTTTTGCGGTAAAGTCACGTAGGTAAAATAAATTAATTAATTAAATCACGACGTTTCGGGCGCAACACAAGTGTCCTTCTTCAGGAGGGGACAACTTAACGAAAGCACACCGCTTAAGTGACTTAACCGAAAAAAAACAATGAGTATGAATCCTTGCAGTCACGAAAACTTCAAATCTTGAAAGAATGACAATTATGACTTGCCTATCTGAACCCTTGACCCTACAATAAATGAAAGCATGCGCATTGATATACAACATTCTACGTTATGAATAATGACTATTACAATTAGAATAACGATCACCCGATTACCAAGTAGCAAAATTACATTTACAAAAACACGATACGTATAACGCGTTTAATGGTCGTATTTGCGATCATTTAAGTACTATATGAAAGATGGCAAGACACACCGACTGTAATGGTATAATAATGCTCGCATATGCACAACGGTGCATATCGTGACACAGTGTTCAAAATGCACAGATTTAGAACTTTAATTTATACCATTTATATCGACAATCATGAGAACATTTTGGCGATCAAAATAGGGATAGCATTATGGAATTTAATTGTAAACCATGATCACGGTTCTCACCTGCTCGCTCAACTTGTGCATAATCATGTTGTGTTTAGCTCGTCGGAACGGGGTGACAACGCAAACAAGAAAGCTATTAATTAAGATTATAACTATATCATTATTTTAACAATAGCAATAGTAGTAATTATAACTGTAATTGTTGGTCTAGCACTAAGAGGGAACCAAAGGGCCACTCCGGCGCCATGACGAGCAGCGATATAAATCTGCCTTTCATTGGACATCGGCTTACCAAACAGCTGCTGTGATTGAACAAGACATTTCCCTGTGTAGCTGGGCTCGACCATTCGTGATTTGAAACGTGAGGGGAGGGGGCAGAATGTAGGAATATTATATATTAAAATTAACTCAAAAACACGTAGGCGCAGGGTTGGCAGGACATCCTTTGCCGTCCCCCTTCCACAGAAAATTACCCTCTGGGGCAACCGGACGCTGAAGAGAAATAGCATGGCCCACCTGGAAAAAGCAGGTATAGAGAGTTGGAGATCTCTTGGATAAGGAGGGTCATGTGTAAACCAAACTTAAAATCTCACGTCTCCATTTCTTTAGATATCTACAGATCAGAGACACCATAGCAAAATCCCACGACCAAAAATCTGGAAGGACCCCGCCCCCCAAACCTTATCACTGGCTGGAAGATCTAAGATCGAAATATACACTCTCAGAGGCTTACCACTTGCTGGGCAGGGTGTGAGTGTTGCTAATCTTTTTACTGGTAGGAACCTCCTGGTTACACCAGCCCACAGGGGATTATTGTGTCCGTCCGTCGTGCATTCAAAAATGGGAGGGGTGGGGCTGGGTGGAGAGGGGAGGGGCTGGGTGGGGAGGGTGGGGAGGGGTGGGGAGGGGAGGGTGAGGAGGGGCTGGGTGGGACTGGGTGGGGGGTGGGAGAGTGGGGCTGGGTGGGGAGGGGCCGGTCACCCCGTGGTGCCCTTATTAAACTCAACGTTTAACCTACTCACGCCGGCTTGTGTCCACCCTCACAGTCGGCCATATTTGCGGAATACACCACGCCGCCGTTGACCCTGGCCATTGACCGAGCAACCCAACGTGCCTACCAGCTCCCTTCGCAGGAATGTGTTTTTTTTATTAGAGAGGGGAGTTCATGTTTATTTTCTCTCCCATGCAATTCCCTCTATTTTTCATAGGGCACCAATGCGGATTTTTAAACGTGCTTTATTTGCGACAGAAAGGACAATAACTTGATCCAGAAAACAATCTTAACAAGATTTGGAATTTTTAACTATGAGTTGATTCATTATGCACTATTGAAACACTATGCAGGAGGATGTGAACCAACTGTGGTGGATAATAATTAATTTAAAACCAAATACAACCAATTCTTCAAAACTCTCGACAACAGTAACAGCACACATTTGAATTACCCTGTAGTTCATCAGCTTAACAAAGTGCCCCCGCATTTTGACAATCACAAAACACTGCGGCGACAAAACAGATATAGAACACCGCAACGACCGTTCATGCCAACCATTACACAAGCTCCACTCTTGGATGATGAGGCAAAGTAGCAGAAGCCCCAGGGTATGGAATGGCAGTCTCAGGACTTGATTGGCGCTATCAACAGCGCTCTGAGTCACTCAATTCAGTGGCAGTCCCGGCTTGCACTCACAACAGCACTCGCAGTGACTCCGTGCACCAGCAGCCCTGGGCACCGGCGCACCGACAACTACAGCAGCACCCATAATGACCCATCGCAAAAACAGTCACGGTCACTGGGTTGCCGTGTGACAGCAGCTTCTCGCAACAGCCAGGCCGCGGCGAACACTGACCGCCCCGGCCCCAGTGAATGCCCTGGTACACGGGTAACGCTCACTTCAATACACACATTTGGTCCTGCCCTCACAGCCTCTGACAATCAACTTGGCTCATGCAGCACCTCCCCATTATTACATAAGCCCTGAATATTTGTTGACCTCACTTTCCACCAATCACACACCGCCTCGTCAACTAATCCTCTCACATCAGGTTAACTGGCCTGCCCTGACTGGCCAACTCATGTCTCACCCCCGGACCAGACAAGACTCTGGCGCCTCGGCTTCCGGAGATGAAGGGGGGTTTGGGGGATTTTCCACCCCCATAACCGGCCACCCCAACTGACCCCAGGGCGACGGCATTTGTCCACACCGTTACACAGGGAAGGTACTGGAACCAGATCAGCAACCAGGAAGCTTTGGAACAGAAGCGTTCCCCAAGAGATCCCACTGCAGAAATGGTGCCAAATCTGGCAAGCTCTGACATCCGGCCCAATGCATGGCACATACATGACAAACGAAAAAAGGGAAAAATTAATGACGACCCCTCCTGGCTGTCAAAGATGCACGCTAGGCACAACCCAAACCTACTTGGATGTGTTCTGGTCATGCCCGTTCATCGAAAAAACATACCCGAAGGTCTTGGCCGCCTTTTAATGATGTATGCAGCACCAATCTCTCTCCCATAAATTGAAACTGCCCTGGTGGGGCTAAAAACCGGGTACCCTTTCAAAACATCAATACGCCATACTCCAAACTTTCAACATCATAGCCAAGAAAACCATATTGCCTAACTGGAAAGACCATGAACCCAATTCATGTGGACAATGGTGCAACGCTCTGCTTGCCAACGCAGGCCTACCGAACACCTGTCCCACAAACTTAAAGGGAAACAAATGGAATTTGATAGCAGGTGGTCTCCCTACAGAGTTTAAATTTAGAGGAATTGTGGAGAAAAGTGGGATAATGGAGTGGGCAAGGGAGGAAGGGAGGGGCAGAATCCCCCCCCCCTTGTCAGCTAAGAGGAGATGGACCCAGAATTGAGGAGAGGCTGTCACTCCCACACACAAAGCTGCGTGTATATTTTTATGATACAGTATATAGCATGTTCCTCTTACACCTCCCTTCCCACACCCGATATCCCTATAGAATGCTGGTTACCTCTTCTCTCGCCCCTGTCTGCAGGTCATGGAACCAAGGCCCCTTTGACTGCATTCTCTCTATACTGTGCCTGGAGGTGGCATGTGTTTCGACGGATCAGTTCGTGGCCGCACTGGGACGCATGTGTAACCTGCTAAGGCCAGGCGGGTGGTTGGTTCTTGGCACAGACCTGGGCGAGACGTTCTACTACGTGGGCTCCAAGCGCTTCCATGTGCTGACCGTGGATCAGGCATGTGTCTTGCGTGCAGTGGAAGCAGCAGGCCTTACTGTGCAGCACATGGAGACATATGTGCTGCCTGAGCGACCCCCTGGTGTCTTTTTTGACCTTAAGGCCATGGTCTTCCTCAGAGCCCAGAAGATGTAATGGCCTGTGCTGGGATCTTTGATCATGGTGGCAGAGACGCACACTTGTTATTTAGAAGTGGGATTGGCAGACAAACACATATATCATCCGTATAGCCGTAACAAACTGTGGGGCAAGTGCTGTAAGCGAGGAACTTTGAAGGTCAGCCTGGCACACAAGGGGGTAAGTTGCCAACGCTACACCTGGCCACCTGTATTTACCTAATGACAGTGACGTAACTACATTATTAGCTCAGAGGGTGCTGCAATCGGTCAGGTGGGGCCCCAATAATGTTGTAGTGACATAGAATCGGTCACATAGCAGCATAGCGCTAGCTGCTGGCGGGGAAGGGGATCTGCAGCTTACAGCAGCCCTGACTGATAGCAGACCAGGTGATAGACCAGAGAAGGATCTAGGGGGAACGTCACTGAAGGGGCACATCAAGAACCCGCTAGTAGGTTCCAGAAAGGGGGCGTGGTCGGGGGCAGAGCCAAGCCACACTGACGGTATTAAGAGGGGCCCATGTAGGGGACCTCGGGGCTGTCGTGTGGAGTGGGATCCCATCGTGCTGCTGGAGTCTTCGCCGTCGTTTCCGTCTTCACCATTTCGGATTTCGGCGTCGCCAGTCAGGCAGTCTACCAGCTGTACTGACTGGGTTCCGTAGTTCATTTAGTGACGAGTTATAAAGTGTTAACTGTCAGGCTGTGTTAATAAACAGAGTGCATCCTACTCTTAGTGTCTCCGAGTCTGTCACTATACTTTTGAAAACATATCTCATTGTGGTTTTCAAGGGGGCCCCCAACTCGTAGCTTTGGCCACCAGAGGGGGAAGGCATCCCCTGCCCCCATGCAAGTTACGCTACTGACGAGTGACAATGTATATTCATCGTACCAGGTACTCATCTCAGGCTGAATCGGCCCAGGGAGGAGGCCCAGGACTGGTTCAGATAAAACTGGAGTAACCGGGTTTGTGGTGCGGCGTGCCCACCACTACACTACCGCTCACGGACAGCAATTACTGGGATTGGCAGATAAGACACTTGCACACATATCATCTCGTGTGTAAAATACACATTTGCAAAGGCATTTTGATTACAGTAGAGGGCAGTTTTTGATCGAGACCAACATTGCAGAAATTGATTCCTCAACCCTGTGTTAGGTATTTGAGCTTCTTTTGTATGCATCCCTTTTTAGGGGTTTATCGGTGTACTCCAGTTGTGAGCTTTCATAAAATACTATCAGTATTCATGATTTTTCACATTGCATGGTTGTATTTTATAGAGGGGCACCACGATGACGTTATGTTAACTACCTCGCCTGGTATACAGGAGCTATATTTAGAGTTTTCATGTTCTCCCTCTGGTCGTGTGGATTTTTCTCTGGGTCTTCCTTTGTCTCTCTCATTTAGAAACATGCATTTCGAATATTTGGCTGATATAAATTTCCACATGATAAGCCACTTCGTTGAGCTATATCATGTTTGCCCAGGTAGTTTCTCAAAAATAACTATATGGCTCGGTGGGTCTTACCTAGTCAAATTAAAATTTTTATTGTATACAGGTGACCCCCGACTTATGACGGCATGACTTGCAACTCTTCCCCCCCCGATTTTCTCTTATAGTTAGACCCCAACAGTAACGACCGAAACTCGTAACTACGACCCCCCAACGACTGCTACCGATCTATGTCATGCGCAGACTCGTCGCCAAATGGTGATGCTTTGCTTTCTGCCATATGGGTATGTACAGTATAGCCCGACAGTCTGCAGCTCTACCTAGAACGCAACTTATTTCGCAACACTCTTCACTTTGCAAATTGTCTTCCAATTTGAGCCACCACACTTGGTATGCACTGCTGTTACCTGAACGTTTAGTATATTTTTATAGGATTTTTAACGCGAAAGAAAATGTCCCCCTCACTCCCACCGAAGGCGTGCGACTTGGCATTGGCCGTCCCCCCCTCACCAAAGGCGTGTGAGTTGGTATGGTGGTGGACGTGTCATAAATAAATAAAGAAAAGGAAGCGCAAAAATTTTCACTAAATTGCTAATTAAACGAATTAAAAGTTGACGGATGTGAAAAAGGAATAGCGCTTGCTCACCGCGGGGCTTACGGCGTGGTACTTGGCTATTTATTATTTTACGTGAACCCCACCGTTGGAGAGGATAGCGCGCAACCACACACAAACCCCGCCACAAATAACCCCCGCCACAAACCCACACACAACTTTTGACTTTTTTATATATATAGAAGAAGAAGATAGAAGAAGAAGAAGATAGATTTATATTACTGGAAATTTCTAGAATGTTCTAGAAGTTACTCCAGTTTACTCAGCACTGAATCTATCTGTAATGTTCTGGGAAATAGCTACATTACAAAATATCACTGTCCTGGTCACAAAAGCACAGTTTGTGGGGAATAATAGCAATTTTCTGTACTTTTGAGGCATAAGCAATTAGGAAATAACACTTACTACCCAGGAACAAAAAAAATGTTACACAGTGTAATAATGTAACATATATATTAATAATTACAACACCCTTCAAATATTGTTGTTGGAAAATACAATCAAGTGGTAGTATTTTATAGTCTACTTGTACCTAAAGGCAGCTTTGAGTAGATAGAAGAAAAATATAGAAAAGCACGTAAAAGAAAAGAACCCTAACCCTTTAAAAAGGCTGTTAGAAAATAGCCATTCAGAGGGATTGTTGAACTCGTCTTTAAAAAGGCTGTTGTTTTAGAACATTATTTTAAAACATTATTTTAAAAGTCTCTGAATATATTACTGTGGTGTACCAAACAAGAAAACAGGAATCTGTCTGTGGCTTTTCCTACCAAGAAATGTCTTCTATACCTGCCTGACACAGAGATAATTATGTTGCTTGAAAAAAAAACCTTTTTTTTAATTGGCTGAACAACCAACAAAGGTTTCTGACAAGTCAGTGAAATAACTTGGTCGAGACTCTGCACATAGGCCACACTCCATCGATGGAGAGGAGAAACAAATACCTCGTAAGAGCTGTCGACAGTTTGCATGCCAACGTTAGCAGTATCTACTTCCGTGGATCTAGAAACAGACGGTTTATGGAAAAAAAATGAATGGGGGTTTCCTTAATCTTTAAGTATCGATTGGGTCTCTTATATATGGGTTAGTGTATGAAAAATATAGCTTTTGGCATATTTTTTATGTTTTACAAAACCGCGGTGTATTTTTTATGATTGATTTGTCAACGGCTAACTAATCTCTCAACAAACGACGAGACCTTGGTCTCACTAGCTAGCTTTTTTTGCAGTTAATTTGGTTGTAAAGGTAGTTAGCTGGCAAAAATGACAACTAGCTAACTCATTTCTATTAACAAGCTAAATAATATGGGCAGCGAGCTAGGGAAAATGGCCAGCTTGCTAAAATAATGGGATAGCTAGCTACGGTAAGTCAAATAATGAACGGCTTGCCATAATATGACGCCCTTCAATCTGTCCTGTTATGCAGAATGAACTGACTTGTTGATAAATATTGTATCATGTCACAGTATATTGTAGCGTGCCAACCAGTGGCTCCGTTGTACAGAAGCACTGCACTCTCTGAGAGGCTCTCGTTTTAAGCATGCACTGTATGTACCAAGGGGCACCAGGTGTTACGCTCGATGCATGTGTAATATAGTAATTACGGCGGGAGACCACTTGACGGGTAGCACACTTTTATTAACATCTACTTAGCCACAATAACACGTGTAGGCGAACTACAGCCTACGCTACGCGTTCCAACCCGGCTACACACACACACGGGCTCTCCGGCCCGTAGCTTCCAGGGGAACTCGCAGACCCACCCTAGCTGGTGTATGGGTCCCGACCACTGGGTCCCACAGCCCGGCCCTCACAAGGACGTCCGGCCGCGGGTCCCACGGTCTCGCCTCTGAGCCACACAGGGTTCCGGCCCTTACAAGGACAGCGGGGCTAGGGGTCTCAGGGCCCTATCTCTTCCTCCTCCGTCTTCTGTCTTCACTGGTTACCAACTCCTCGAGTGCTGCTGCACATCGCCCTATATAGCCCTCCACTCCAGGGGGCGGGGCCTATGCGGACCGCGATGTGGACATCTGCCTGCGGACCGCGATGTAGCCACACCCGACGCGCTCTCACACGATCCCCCCCTGCCAGCACGTACCGCCACTACATCACCCCCCACCACATAGCTCGCAGCCGGCTCGGCTGCTAAAAAAAACTCCCTCCCCCCCCGTGTGTGCCCCGTAACACCAACAATAACAACAACACAACAACATAACACAACACAACAAGAACTCCGCGAATCCCGTAACAATCCGAACACGCAACCGCAACAACAACAATTATATGTACATACCGACGAGTGACAACAATAAACTATATACAAGAATGACCCGTACAGCGTCCCTTCATTACCGCTCGCCCCTTGAATGGGACATTAGAACGGACGGAAGGGGAACGCTGCGACGAGTTGACATGGCGGGACCCCCTCTCCACTCCCTTCAGGAAAAGTGTTGTGTCTTAGCACGAGTCCGCCTGGCCGGTCCGTCGTACGGCACCGGACGTGGTTGACCATCAGGCAGCTCCGGCAGTCCAGGAAGGCACGGAGCAGGCTTTGGAGATCCACGCGTGCCTTGGGGTTCCGGTTTCCGACAGTCAGCAGCCGTCAGGTCCGAGACACCTGAGAGCGGATCAGGCGGAGACACGTGAGGATCAGGCGGCGACATGTCCCTCCCCGAGTCGACGGCCACATCACATGCTCGGTCGTCACGGCATAAAGGAAGGCCATGTGGCGCCGCGAAAGGTTTCAGACGGGAGGGGTGAACATACCAACGGCGTTTTCCCCACTTAATCTGAACGCACTGGGGTCGCGCAACACGCACGACTTCCACAGGTCCCCTCCATGGCCTCAGCAGTTTCGGGGACGTAGCCAACGGCGCATGCGGGCAGTGCAACCAGGCCCTATCGCCTGGTTTCCAATCGTGCGTATACACCTTCCGTGCACGCAATTTCTCGTTAGCGATCTGGCGAGACCTTGAATTCAACCTCGCAGCCTCCCGTGCCTCAGCCAGCTTAGCGATATTAAATTTGATGTGGTTGGCCAATTTAGAATTTGCACATGGCTCGGAAATCCCCAGCTGGGCATCCATGGGCGGATCGGCCTCTCGACCATACATGAGAAAAAATGGGGAAAAGCCCGTCGCCGCGTGGGGGGCCATCCTATACGCTGCGAGGACCCCAGGTACCTGTAAGTCCCAGTCAACCTGATCGTCGCACACCTGTTGGCACAACATAGAAGTAATCGTTCTGTGGAGACGCTCCAACATTCCATCAGTCTGTGGGTGGTACGGGGAGGTACGCACTTTTTTCGTACCCAACAGGTCGCACACCTCGCGCAACAAAACGCTCAAAAAATGTTTTCCCTGGTCAGTCAGCAAGCGTTCGGGGGCACCCTTGTCCAAAACATAGCCCTGGACAAAGGCGTCCGCCACTGCCGCAGTCGACTGGTTGGCGAGCGGCCATGCCATGGGCCATCGGGTGAAGTATTCCACGCCAACCAGCAGGTACTTGTTACCCCTAGGCGTCGCGGGAAAGGGCCCCAAGATGTCGAGCGCGACCAGTTCGTTCGTGCGCGAGACCTGGATGGACTGTAGCAGCGGATTAGCCGCCACTGGCGGCGGTTTCCTTTGAGCGCACCCCACACACACCTTGAAGATGTTTGCCACATCGCTCCCCATACCCAGCCAATAATAGTCCCGTTGGAGTAGGGCGAGCGTTTTGTGAAATCCCAAATGCAAGAGTCGTTCGTGAGCAGCTAGAACGACCCTACCCCGCATAGCAGATGGCACAACAAGCGCATGACGCCGGGACATACTGTCCCACTTCATCAGGAGGCCCTGTTTGACCACCCAGGAGCCGACCCCCGTTTCCCCCCCCTCGGGACCCTCTGCCTTGCGACGCAACGTGAGTAGGGAGCTGTCGGCCATCTGGAGTCGGCCCCACTCAACAAGAGGCAACGCGAGTAACAAGTCCCCGCACGCGGGAGCGGCGGGGACGTCGACCCGCGATGCGTCGGTGGCGGCGAGCAGAACTCCCGCGGGGACGGCGACAGGGGGTTTACAATGCGCCGATCCCAGAAGACATGCGCATTCCGAGCGAGGCGACAATCGCGACAAGGCATCCGCATTTGAGTGTCGCAATCCCTTACGGTAAATGGTCGTGAATTGGTAGTCCTGGAGGACCTCCAACCATCGGGATAATTGACCGGAGAGTTGGGCAACCCGCATTGCGTACTGAAGCGCCGCGTGGTCCGCACGAACAGTAAAATGACGGCCGTAGAGATACGGCCTAAATTGCTGGATAAAAAAACCATCGCCAGAAATTCACGACGGGTCACACAGTAGCGCTGTTCCGCTGGTGACAAAACCCTGCTACCGTAGGCGACCACCCGTTCGACACCCCCGACCACCTGCGAGAGCACTCCCCCGATACCCGTGTTACTGGCATCTGTGTCAAGCAGGAACGGTTGCGTGAAATCGGGGTAACACAAGGGAGGAGCACTCACCAAGGCGTCCCGAAGGGAGCAGAACGCGGCCTCCTCCTTTGGCCCCCAGGGAAACCTTACCCCTTTCGCCGTCAAAGCATGTAGGGGCCTGACTATGGTGGCAAAATGCTCGACAAAACGGCGGTAGTAGGAGGCGAACCCGATGAAGCTGCGGACCTCAGTGACTGAGGTCGGCGTTGGCCACGAGCTGACGCAGTGCGTCTTAGCAGGGTCGGTAGAGATCCCTGAATGGCCGACAATGTGCCCCAAGTACCGTACCGATTCCCGAAGCAGGTGGCATTTCCCCGGTTTAAACTTTAACTTAGCGGAACGCATCCTGAGGAACACCCCCCTCAATCGTTAGAGGTGCTCCTCAAAGGTCCGGCTGAAAACGATGATGTCATCGAGGTAAATCAAGCAGGTATCCCATTGGAGACCTGACAAAACCAATTCCATTAGCCTCTGGAACGTCGCGGGAGCAGAATGAAGCCCCATGGGCAATCAATTAAATTGAAACAGGCCTCCCGGTGTCCGGAAAGCGGTCTTTGGTTTCGATTCCTCATCGAGGGGCAATTGCCAAAATCCCGAAAGCAGGTCAAGCGTCGAAAAAAACCGTGCCCCTGCCAAGGCATCCAGAGATTCATCCATTCTGGGGAGAGGATACGCGTCGGCCACCGAGATTTTATTGTCGGGACGGAGGGTGAGCGGTGATCAAAGACATCACGTAGTGCTCAACACAATGAATGGAAACGTGTCGGGACGGAGGGTGAGCGGTGATCAAAGACTGCACGTAGTGCTAAACACAATGAATGGAGACGTGTCGGGACGGAGGGTGAGCGGTGATCAAAGAACAATGAAGAGATTACTGTTAAACACTGGGGATGTTAACACTCGGTGAAGTAAATTAAAATAGTGCCTGTCAGATAAGATGGTCCACCCTCCGTCCCGACACGTCTCCATTCATTGTGTTTAGCACTACGTGCAGTCTTTGATCACCGCTCACCCTCCATCCCGACACGTTTCCATTCATTGTGTTGAGCACTACGTGATGTCTTTGATCACCGCTCACCCTCCGTCCCGACACGTCTCCATTCATTGTGTTGAGCACTACGTGCAGTCTTTGATCACCGCTCCTCCTCCCTCCCGACACGTGTCCATTCATTGTGTTGAGCACTACGTGCAGTCTTTGATCACCGCTCCTCCTCCCTCCCGATACGTTTCCATTCATTGGCTACCACAGTCTGATAAGCTCTCCAAACCCCCCCCCCCCTCTCCACCTCCCTTCAACTTGCTTATAAGGGATTACATCTTGAATCATTTCTTCACTTGATGCAGCTAATTCGGCTGTGACGGTCCCACCTGATGACGAAGACTTGTGTTGCCTCCGAAACGTCGTGATTTTTATTTTTATCTTGTTTTATTTTACTTTCATTAATTTTAATGTTTTACCTACGTGACTTTACCGAAAAAACCTAAGAATATGAATCATTGCAGTCACGAAAGCTTCAAATCTAGAATTAATGCCCTCTACGGGGAGGAATTCCACCTATCTGTTAGAGTTTTTAACAGACGAGACAAGAAGTCACAGCTTCTCGAGACGCTGGCCTTCCTCAAGAGATGCCGCGATAACAAGGTAATACCCATCGCTTTCACACTCACATCCGCTGCTGTGTCCTCACCGAACTCCAAACAGATCTTATTTAAAGCTAGCCTATCACTAATCTCGGAGAGAATAAGGTTACTCCGATCTGAACTCGATAATTTAGACAAGACTCTCTTACAAACACATTTAATGTTAACACAAAAAATGTCACCTTCTGATTGGAACCACGTTGATAACATGACTTCTGCTTCTGCTGACTCAATGTCAGCCAAATGCAAAGCTAACCTGATTTCTAAATTCAACCTCCTATCTAAAAAGAAACCAGAGCCACACATCGCAAAGCTGGATGTTAACAAGACCGTGATTAATCAGAGTAACATCCCAATTTCTGACAATCTAAAAACGGTACTGGCCAAAGGACTAAATTTCGCCGTCACCCCTAAATATATATACCAGTAGAGGATATGATTTCTCAGATTGATGTAGCCCTCAGAGGCATAGGACACATCCATGCGGATGTAGCAAGAGCTGAAATAGCTACTATTCTTAAGAATGCTAAGAAACCCACTAGCAACATCAGCAAAAACGAACGCTCTGAACTCGCGAACTTAAAAAAGAGAGATGATATAGTCATCCTCTCGGCAGACAAGGGCAATGCCACGGTCATCATGGATAAAGATTCATACAACAACAAAATCCTGGACCTTCTTAATGATGGGAGTTACTCCAAAATTAAAAACGATCCCACTAAAAGCCTAACGACAAAAACCAACAGTATCATCACGAGTTCGACTTCCCTCATCGAACCAAGCAAACGTCCCTCTCTAAAACCATCGGCGGCAAGACCTCCCAGACTCTATGGTCTTCCCAAAATCCATAAAGAAGACACCCCGCTACGACCCATCGTGTCGACGATAAACTCTCCGACGTACAAACTAGCCCGTTTTCTATCAGATACTCTGCTCCCCTTCACAGGCAAGACCTCTTCGGCAGTACTCAACTCAACCCAATTAGTCTCTATGGTTAAGGACATGGTACTATCTCCTGATGACATCTTCGTCAGCTTTGATGTAGTATCTTTGTTTACCAAAGTCCCAGTACCGGACACCCTAACAATAATTGAGGACTTAGTCCAACATGGATTGAATTCTGATGTACCTGCGCTGGTTAGGCATTGCCTCACCAACACCTATTTTACCTGGAAT
The DNA here is from genome assembly GCF_964198595.1 of Lampetra fluviatilis. Classification (NCBI taxonomy): domain Eukaryota; kingdom Metazoa; phylum Chordata; class Hyperoartia; order Petromyzontiformes; family Petromyzontidae; genus Lampetra; species Lampetra fluviatilis. The sequence continues at coordinate 1,657,208 of NC_136339.1, forward strand.
GGCACCTTCTACAAACAGAATGAGGGTACCCCTATGGGCTCCCCCTTGTCACCAGTTATAGCCAACATGTTCATGGAAAAGTTTGAATCAGACGCCATCCAGACATCCACCCTGCGTCCTTCCCTGTGGAAGAGATATGTGGATGACACTTTCGTCATCTGGCCACATGGCCTCCCAGCATTGAACCACTTCTTGGACCACATCAATTCTAGACACCCATCTATCAGATTCACCATGGAAGTGGAGAAAGACGGTAAACTACCATTCTTGGATATTCTGTTTAAGAGGAGGCTTGACGGATCCTTGGGACATTCTGTCTACAGGAAAGCCACCCACACAGATTCCTACTTGAAACCGGATTCCCACCACCACCCATCTCAAAAGAATTCTCTCATCAAAACGCTATACCACAGAGCCCATGGCATTTCTGACCAACACCACCTAACTGATGAATTAAGACATGTACATCAGGCCCTCAGGATGAACGGATACTCTGACCGTACTATCCGCCAAGCTGTCTCTCCCACCACACAGAAACAACCACATGAAACTCCGACCAAAACTATCACGTTACCATACATAGCAGGCGTGACCAAAAATATCTCCAAAATTCTAAACAAACATAAGATCCAAGTCCGATTCAGTACAGTGCATAAAATCCGTGATCTGATTCCATCTGTGAAGGATGTCGTTCCTGACTTACAGTATCCTGGAGTCTACAAATTGAGTTGCATTTGTGGTGATTGCTACATTGGAGAAACGAAACGTCATGTTTCTGATCATGTCCGCGAGCACAAGTCAGATCTGAAACACGGCAGAACTGATTCTTCGGCCGTTGCCGATCATTGCTACAACTCTGTGGGCTCTCATGAAATTGTCTTTTCCGATACCAAGGTTCTCTGCAAACCTACTGGCTACCATCAAAGGTTTGTACACGAAGCCATACAAATATACAAACACAGACATAATTTCAACCGTGATGATGGGTACAAACTTAGTAATCACTGAAAAGATGTTATTAACCACGCAAAAAAGACTTAATTACACTTTTTGGACCATCTTATCTGACAGGCACTATTTTAATTTACTTCACCGAGTGTTAACATCCCCAGTGTTTAACAGTAATCTCTTCATTGTTCTTTGATCACCGCTCACCCTCCGTCCCGACACGTCTCCATTCATTGTGTTTAGCACTACGTGCAGTCTTTGATCACCGCTCACCCTCCGTCCCGACACGTTTCCATTCATTGTGTTGAGCACTACGTGATGTCTTTGATCACCGCTCACCCTCCGTCCCGACACGTCTCCATTCATTGTGTTGAGCACTACGTGCAGTCTTTGATCACCGCTCACCCTCCGTCCCGACACGTCTCCATTCATTGTGTTGAACACTACGTGCAGTCTTTGATCACCGCTCCTCCTCCCTCCCGACACGTGTCCATTCATTGTGTTGAGCACTACGTGCAGTCTTTGTTCACCGCTCCTCCTCCCTCCCGATACGTTTCCATTCATTGGCTACCACAGTCTGATAAGCTCTCCAAACCCCCTCCCCTCTCCACCTCCCTTCAACTTGCTTATAAGGGATTACATCTTGAATCATTGCTTCACTTGATGCAGCTAATTCGGCTGTGACGGTCCCACCTGATGACGGAGACTTGTGTTGCCTCCGAAACGTCGTGATTTTTATTTTTATTTTGTTTTATTTTACTTTCATTAATTTTAATGTTTTACCTACGTGACTTTACCGAAAAAACCTAAGAATATGAATCATTGCAGTCACGAAAGCTTCAAATCTAGAATTAATGCCCTCTACGGGGAGGAATTCCACCTATCTGTTAGAGTTTTTAACAGACAACGAGACAAGAAGTCACAGCTTCTCGAGACGCTGGCCTTCCTCAAGAGATGCCGCGATAACAAGGTAATACCCATCGCTTTCACACTCACATCCGCTGCTGTGACCTCATCGAACTCCAAACAGATCTTATTTAAAGCTAGCCTATCACTAATCTCGGAGAGAATAAGGTTACTCCGATCTGAACTCGATAATTTAGACAAGACTCTCTTACAAACACATTTAATGTTAACACAAAAAATGTCACCTTCTGATTGGAACCACGTTGATAACATGACTTCTGCTTCTGCTGACTCAATGTCAGCCAAATGCAAAGCTAACCTGATTTCTAAATTCAACCTCCTATCTAAAAAGAAACCAGAGCCACACATCGCAAAGCTGGATGTTAACAAGACCGTGATTAATCAGAGTAACATCCCAATTTCTGACAATCTAAAAACGGTACTGGCCAAAGGACTAAATTTCGCCGTCACCCCTAAATATATATACCAGTAGAGGATATGATTTCTCAGATTGATGTAGCCCTCAGAGGCATAGGACACATCCATGCGGATGTAGCAAGAGCTGAAATAGCTACTATTCTTAAGAATGCTAAGAAACCCACTAGCAACATCAGCAAAAACGAACGCTCTGAACTCGCGAACTTAAAAAAGAGAGATGATATAGTCATCCTCTCGGCAGACAAGGGCAATGCCACGGTCATCATGGATAAAGATTCATACAACAACAAAATCCTGGACCTTCTTAATGATGGGAGTTACTCCAAAATTAAAAACGATCCCACTAAAAGCCTAACGACAAAAACCAACAGTATCATCACGAGTTCGACTTCCCTCATCGAACCAAGCAAACGTCCCTCTCTAAAACCATCGGCGGCAAGACCTCCCAGACTCTATGGTCTTCCCAAAATCCATAAAGAAGACACCCCGCTACGACCCATCGTGTCGACGATAAACTCTCCGACGTACAAACTAGCCCGTTTTCTATCAGATACTCTGCTCCCCTTCACAGGCAAGACCTCTTCGGCAGTACTCAACTCAACCCAATTAGTCTCTATGGTTAAGGACATGGTACTATCTCCTGATGACATCTTCGTCAGCTTTGATGTAGTATCTTTGTTTACCAAAGTCCCAGTACCGGACACCCTAACAATAATTGAGGACTTAGTCCAACATGGATTGAATTCTGATGTACCTGCGCTGGTTAGGCATTGCCTCACCAACACCTATTTTACCTGGAATGGCACCTTCTACAAACAGAATGAGGGTACCCCTATGGGCTCCCCCTTGTCACCAGTTATAGCCAACATGTTCATGGAAAAGTTTGAATCAGACGCCATCCAGACATCCACCCTGCGTCCTTCCCTGTGGAAGAGATATGTGGATGACACTTTCGTCATCTGGCCACATGGCCTCCCAGCATTGAACCACTTCTTGGACCACATCAATTCTAGACACCCATCTATCAGATTCACCATGGAAGTGGAGAAAGACGGTAAACTACCATTCTTGGATATTCTGTTTAAGAGGAGGCTTGACGGATCCTTGGGACATTCTGTCTACAGGAAAGCCACCCACACAGATTCCTACTTGAAACCGGATTCCCACCACCACCCATCTCAAAAGAATTCTCTCATCAAACGCTATACCACAGAGCCCATGGCATTTCTGACCAACACCACCTGACTGATGAATTAAGACATGTACATCGGGCCCTCAGGATGAACGGATACTCTGACCGTACTATCCGCCAAGCTGTCTCTCCCACCACACAGAAACAACCACATGAAACTCCGACCAAAACTATCACGTTACCATACATAGCAGGCGTGACCAAAAAGATCTCCAAAATTCTAAACAAACATAAGATCCAAGTCCGATTCAGTACAGTGCATAAAATCCGTGATCTGATTCCATCTGTGAAGGATGTCGTTCCTGACTTACAGTATCCTGGAGTCTACAAATTGAGTTGCATTTGTGGTGATTGCTACATTGGAGAAACGAAATGTCATGTTTCTGATCGTGTCCGCGAGCACAAGTCAGATCTGAAACACGGCAGAACTGATTCTTCGGCCGTTGCCGATCATTGCTACAACTCTGTGGGCTCTCATGAAATTGTCTTTTCCGATACCAAGGTTCTCTGCAAACCTACTGGCTACCATCAAAGGTTTGTACACGAAGCCATACAAATATACAAACACAGACACAATTTCAACCGTGATGATGGGTACGAACTTAGTAATCACTGGAAAGATGTTATTAACCACGCAAAAAAGACTTAATTACACTTTTTGGACCATCTTATCTGACAGGCACTATTTTAATTTACTTCACCGAATGTTAACATCCCCAGTGTTTAACAGTAATCTCTTCATTGTTCTTTGATCACCGCTCACCCTCCGTCCCGACACGTCTCCATTCATTGTGTTTAGCACTACGTGCAGTCTTTGATCACCGCTCACCATCCGTCCCGACACGTTTCCATTCATTGTGTTGAGCACTACGTGATGTCTTTGATCACCGCTCACCCTCCGTCCCGACACGTCTCCATTCATTGTGTTGAGCGCTACGTGCAGTCTTTGATCACCGCTCACCCTCCGTCCCGACACGTCTCCATTCATTGTGTTGAGCACTACGTGCAGTCTTTGATCACCGCTCCTCCTCCCTCCCGACACGTGTCCATTCATTGTGTTGAGCACTACGTGCAGTCTTTGATCACCGCTCCTCCTCCCTCCCAATACGTTTCCATTCATTGGCTACCACAGTCTGATAAGCTCTCCAAACCCCCCCCTCTCCACCTCCCTTCAACTTGCTTATAAGGGATTACATCTTGAATCATTGCTTCACTTGATGCAGCTAATTCGGCTGTGACGGTCCCACCTGATGACGGAGACTTGTGTTGCCTCCGAAACGTCGTGATTTTTATTTTTATTTTTTTTATTTTACTTTCATTAATTTTAATGTTTTACCTACGTGACTTTACCGAAAAAACCTAAGAATATGTGTGGTGTATGTCTATGTGTGCTGTCTGTGTGTGTCTGTGTGTGTGCAGCTCCAGCCTTCGTAGGTACTATGGTGTGTCTGTGTGTCTGTGTGTGCTGAATTACTGAAGGCGATCCAGAGTCTGAGACCAGGAAAGGCACCGGGCAGAGATGATCTCCCAAGCGAAATGCTAAGGGAGGGTGGCGTTTGTGCACAGACTGCTCGACATGACATCATAACAACAGTCTGGACCACTGGACGGGTTCCGCAGGACTGGAAGGATGCCCTGGTGGCCCCCCTCTTTAAGAAGGGGGACCGCACAGACTGTAACAACACCAGGGCCATTTCACTCCTCAGTGTGCCGGGAAAGGTCCTGGCAAGGATTATTCAACATCGCCTCGTTAGGCACGCTGAGCAGAGGCTTGCGGAGCCCCAATGCGGTTTCAGGAAAGGGCTGTCCTGCACAAATGCAATATTTTCTGTCCGTCTGCCACAGCAGAGGTGTAGCAAATTCCAACAAGACCTACATCTCTGCTTAATTGACCTGGTCAAGGCCTATGGTATCATTAGTAGGCCTGGGCTCTGGGTAGTTCTTCGTGCTTTTGGAGTCCCTGAAATCTCTGCTAATGATCATTAGGACCTTCATGATGGTGAATGGGCCCGGGTAAAACTACATGGCCAGGAGTCAGAGCCATTCCCTGTACACCTTGGGGTGCGACAGGGATGTCCTCTGGCTCCCACATTATTTAACATCTATTTTGACCACGTCGTTCGTGAAGCCTTCAATAGCTGTACTGGAGGAATTTCCATCTGGTGCAGATACAATGGGAGGCTGATCGATGCCTGGGTGCGGTCAAGGGATGGCTCCCTATTGCTCAACCATGTTATGTATGCTGATGATCTGGTAATTGCTGCTCACTCAGAGGAGGAGTTGGAGGTGCTGCTGCTGAACCTGGAGCTTGCTACTAAGAGGTGGGACCTTGCCATCAGCCCCACAAAAACTAACCACATGCCTGGGTATTTTGTACCATCGGACACTTCACCCCCACAACTCCAAATTGGTGATAGGGCAGTTGTGGAGAAAGTGGAGAGTTTCCCATACCTGGGCAGTGTGCTCATGACCAGCTCCAGCTTAACAGCAGAGGTCCCACTCCGAATCAGTCGAGAGGCATTATCTTTTCATCGGTTGCGTAGCGCTGTGTGGAAGTTACCTGGTCTGTCGCTCCGCACAAAGATTCAGGGCTCCTTGGTCACGGTCATTCCCTCCCTTCTCTACACTTGCGAAACGTGGACCCCCCTAATGGAGCATCTTTGCCGGTTAGAAACATTTAGACTGGCCTGCCTAAAATCCATCCTGGGTTTAACCAAGCTGGATTGTGTGAGGAGCTCACAAATCCTTGAAAGATCTGGACAAAGTCCCATCGATGAGCTCCTCCGGAAGGCAAGGCTGCGTTGGCTGGGCCATGTAGCCCGCATGCCCAGCCACCGCATGCCTAAACAGCTTTTGTTAGGATGGATCAAAGGGTCGAAACGGGCGCGGCATGGGCTAGAGAAGAGATGGAGTGATGTGGTACAGGAGCATGTGGCGCTGAGTGGACTTGCCGATGACTGGTACCAGCGGTATCAAGATCGGCCTCTATGGAGGAGGCTCGTGAAGGATGCTACTGAGCAGTTGGAGGCAGTCGTCCTCCAACAACGGAGGGCGGAGGAGCGACGCTCACAACAACGAGTGGAGCGCCGGGTGGCTAAAGTACAGCAAGTTGGCACAGTAGGAGGCAAAAGTGGAGCACCAGCCAGTCGTCTCAGTCAGTCGACCTGTGTCATCTGGGTCTGCCCCGTGACCTCCTGCCAGCGGGCGTTCGACACTTCACGTGGCCTCAAGGTGCACATAGCCTGGCACAAGCGTCGTGGTGACGTCACCGCCACTTAGTGGCGAATGGCGGTTGTTGTTGTTGTGTGTGTGTCTGTGTGTGTCGGTGTGTGTCGGTGTGTGTGTGTGGTGTCTGTGTGTGTGTGGAGTTCCAGCCTTCATAGGTACTCATGTCTTATCTGTCTGTGTGTTGGTGGCTGTGTGGTATGTGTGTGGTGTCTGTGTGTGTCTGTGTGTGTGGTGTCTGTCTGTGTGGTGTGTGTGTGTGGTGGCTGTGTGTTTGTGGTGTCTGTCTGTGTCTTGGTGTCTGTGTCTTTCCATACTTCATAGGTGCTGCTGCTCGCTACGAACTAACAACAGTCTATGACACCACCACTACCACGAAGTGGTGGTAATTGTGGTGGTCTCTGTCATCATGTGATTTGTCTGTTTTGACTATAGTAGTTACTACTATAGTCAGTGGATAGTACTATCATCAGTAGTTCCTGCTATAGAGGTTGTACATGCTACTACAGAGTCGGTAGATACTACTGCAGTCAGTAGATACCACTATGCTCAGTAAATATTGCTACAGTCAGTAGATACTACTATACAGTCAGTAGATACTACTCCTGTCAGTATATACTACTATAGAGCCTGTAGATACTACCGTATAGTTAGTAGATACTACTACCATCAGTACATACTTCTACAATCAGTAGATACTACTATAGAATCAGTAGATACTACTGTAGCATTAGTAGTTACTACTATAGTCAGTGGATACTACAATAGATTCAGTAGTTACTACTATTGAGTCCGTAGATACTAATGTAGAGCCAGATACTACTGTAGAGTCAGATACTGCTATGCAGCAGCTCCGCAAACACGGCGATGGTCCACTACACCCCGCCCTGAACGCACACACACACACGCACACAAACGTAGGGTCCCGGTGGAGGATCGCCTGGCACCATGGGGTTTCATCCAAAGGGCCCTTAGTGGGGATGTCCCACGGTTTCCCGGTGCCAGGAGATTGGCCGATCTCCCCAGGCAAAATTATATTGCAGCCCCCTTTAAATCGGCTTAAAATTGTATGGGCGCACAGAAACTAACCGGGCTAACCGCAATGAGAATGCTCACAGCACGGGGGGAGGGGCCAGGGGGGAAATATCATGCGGGCAGTGCAGATGGGGAGAGGGGGAGGGAAATCCCTGGACCCCCCGCGGAGGTGTATTCTGCAAGACGGCAACAGCGACTAAACCGGCTGAGTCCGGAAGGGGGAGGGCGGGCGTGTAGACAATGAGTCGAGGCGTAATGGAAAATAACGCTCCAGGTAAGGGCGTGGCATCGCTTTAAAATCGAAAGGTAGGCGCATGATTGGCTGCACGGAGTAACATCCCCCTGGGCCTTTGAAGTTTAGAGAATAAAGATAGGAGACCCGGGACGATTAGGTCAGTTGTCTTCAACCTCAGGGCCATCAAGACCCACTGCCGTCATGCCTCTTCGAGCCGCTCACAGCATCTGTGTGATGACAGCGAGTGCTGCTGCGAGACAGTGATATGTCAAGTCTTCTCTCGTCCTTCTCCCTCCGACTCTCCCAGCGTCCGTGGGACGCCGTGAGCAAACAAAAGATCCAGGTCCAATTCAACACAGTACATAAAATTCGTGATCTGATCCCTTCTGTCAAGGATGTGATCCCTGACATGCAAAACCCCGGTGTCTACAAACTATGCTGTGCCTGCGGCAGTAGTTACATCGGGGAAACTAAGCGACGTGTCTCAGACCGTGTTGGCGAACACAAGGCAGATCTGAAACACGGTAGGACCAACACCTCTGCCGTGGCTGATCATTGTTTTAACGCTGTGGGCACATATGAAATTGATTTCTCCAAGACGAATGTACTATGCAAACCCACTGGCTATCAACAAAGATTTGTTCATGAAGCCATCCAGATATATAAACACAGACAGAATTTCAACCGAGAAGATGGGTACAAACTGAGCAATCATTGAAAGGACGTTAATAACCAGGTAAAGTCATAACTGGCTGTGATGCTTCCATCCTACCTGACTATGTTAGTTATCTCTTGAGTTACATTACCTTGTTAAATGTCTTTACATTAACAGGCTAAATGTCTAACATAGCTGCTGCTGTTCCCTTTTCCTCGATGCAGTGGTGGCGCTCGTTATTTAATAGGCTGAATGTCTCTCATTAACACAGCCGCTGCTGCGGGAGCCGTCTCACATTGATATGCTAATCTCTAATCTCGAGCAATACAATGGCTTCTTCAGTACCATAGCCGTGGGGTTACATTAACAGATTGACATGCTAATCTCTGGCAAAACAGTGGCCGAGGTATACCTAGATCTTCGATCTTACATTTACTTGAAAATTCAATCTCTAGCCCCGCCCACTTACCCTTGGGTTGTACCCATGTCAAACCTTTATAACCTACTAGCAGAAGTACCCGCGTTGCCCGGGTGAAAAATAGATTTCTTAATAACCTTACATATATACACAGATACTAAGGTATTGCCAAAGCCCGGTGGGCTTTGGCAATACCTTTCACCACTCACCACTCACAACTCACCCTCACCACTCATCCTCACCACTCACCACTCCCACTCACCATTCACCCTCACAACTCACCACTCACCACTCACCCTCACCACTCACCCTCACCACTCACCAATCACCAAACACCCTCACCACTCACTCTCACCACTCTCCCTCACCACTCTCCCTCACCACTCACCACTCACTCTCACCATTCACCCTGACCATTCAGCCTCACCACTCACCCTCACCACTCACCGTCACAACCACCACTCACCCTCACCACTCACCCTCACCACTCACCCTCACCACTCAACCTCACCCTCACTAATCACCATTCATCCTGACCAATCACCACTGACCAATCACCACTCACCACTCTCCACTAACCCTCACCACTCAACCTCACCACTCGCGCTCACCACTCACCATCACCAACCATCCTCACCCTCACCCCCACCACTCTCCCTCACCACTCTCCCTCACCACTCACCCTCACCTTAACCACTCACCTTCACCACTCACCTTCACCACTCACCCTCACCACTAATCCTCTCCACTCACCCTCAGCACGCACCACTCACCTTCACCACTCACCCTCACCCTCACCACTCACCACTCTCACCACTCACCCTCGCCATTCACCACTCACCTTCTCCACTCACCCTCACCACTCACCCTCACCACTCACCCTCACTACTCACCACTCATCCTCACCAATCACACCCTCAACAATCACCACTCACCCTCACCACTTACCACTCACCCTCACCACTCACTACTCACCCTCACCACTCGCCCTCACCACTCGCCCTCACCACTCACAACTCACCCTCACCACTCATCCTCACCACTCACCACTCCCACTCACCATTCACCCTCACAACTCACCACTCACCACTCACCCTCACCACTCACCCTCACCACTCACCAATCACCAAACACCGTCACCACTCACTCTCACCACTCTCCCTCACCACTCTCCCTCACCACTCACCACTCACTCTCACCATTCACCCTGACCATTCAGCCTCACCACTCACCCTCACCACTCACCGTCACAACCACCACTCACCCTCACCACTCACCCTCACCACTCACCCTCACCACTCAACCTCACCCTCACTACTCACCATTCATCCTGACCAATCACCACTGACCAATCACCACTCACCACTCTCCACTAACCCTCACCACTCAACCTCACCACTCGCGCTCACCACTCACCATCACCAACCATCCTCACCCTCACCCCCACCACTCTCCCTCACCACTCTCCCTCACCACTCACCCTCACCTTAACCACTCACCTTCACCACTCACCCTCACCACTAATCCTCTCCACTCACCCTCAGCACTCACCACTCACCTTCACCACTCACCCTCACCACTCACCCTCACCACTCACCACTCTCACCACTCACCCTCACCATTCACCACTCACCTTCTCCACTCACCCTCACCACTCACCCTCACTACTCACCACTCATCCTCACCAATCACACCCTCAACAATCACCACTCACCCTCACCACTTACCACTCACCCTCACCACTCACTACTCACCCTCACCACTCGCCCTCACCACTCGCCCTCACCATTCACACTCACCACTCACCCTCACCACTCTCCCTCACCACTCACCCTCACCACTCAGCAGTCACGCTCACCACTCACGCTCACCACTTACACTCACTCACCCTCACCGCTCACCACTCACCCTGACCACTCACCACTCATCCTCACCAATCACACCCTCACCAATCACCACTCACCCTCACCTTCACCCCTCACCACTCACCCTCACTACTCACCGTAACTACTCACCCTAACCACTCACCCTCACCACCAGCACTCACCCTATTCCCGTTTTTAAAAAAAAAACTTGCTTACTTGTCCCCAAGTATGCTTAACATTTCTTACAGACACACATTCACTAATTTAGCTTTTGACATTACACATACAAAACATCAGCTTGTACTACTGTCATGATAGCAGGTACCACCACCACAGTGATGGTGAGTGGTGAGGGTGAGTAGTGAAGAAGAGTGGTGAATGGTGAGGGTGTGTGGTGAGTGGTGAGGGTGAGTGGTGAGGGTGAGTGGAGAAGGTGAGTGGTTAATGGTGAGGGTTAGTGGTGAGGGTGAGAGTGGTGAGTGGTGAGGGTGAGTGGTGAAGGTGAGTGGTGAGTGCTGAGAGTGAGTGGAGAGAAGGTGAGGGAGAGTGGTGAGGGAGAGTGGTGGGGGTGAGGGTGAGGATGGTTGATGATGGTGAGTGGTGAGCGTGAGTGGTGAGGGAAAGGGGTGAATGGTGAGGGTGAGTGGTGAGGGAGAGTGGTGAGGGAGAGGGGTGAGCGTGAGTGGTGAGCGTGAGTGGTGAGGGTGAGTGGTGAGGGTCAGTGGAGAGTGGTGAGGGTGAGTGTGAGTGGTGAAGGGTCTGTGATGAGTGTGAGTGGTGAGGGGTCTGTGGTGAGTGTGTGGTGAGTGGTGAGGTGTTGAGTGTGAGTGGTGAGGGTGAGTGGAGAGGGTGAGTGGTGAGAGTGAGTGGTGAGGGGGTCTGTGGTGTGAGTGGTGAGTGTGAGTGGTGAGGTGGTGTGAATGGTGAGTGTGAGTGGTGAGAGTGAGTGGTGAAAGTGAGTGGTGAGAGTGCGTGGTGAGGGTGAGTGGTGAGTGGTCGTGGTGAGTGGTCGTGGGGAGGGTGAGAGGTGAGTGGTGAGGATGAGTGGTGGTGGTGAGGGCGAGGATGATTGGTGAGGGTGAGCGTGAGTGTTGAGGGAGAAGGGTGAGTGGTGAGAGAGTGGTGAGGGTGAGTAGTGGTGGTGAGGGTGAGTAGTGAGGGTGAGTGAGTGGTGAGGGTGAGTGGTGAGTGGTGAGGGTGAGTGATGGTGAGTGGTGAGTGATAGTAAGTGGTGAGGGTGAGTGAGGGAGAGTGGTGAGGGTGTATATATTTTGCCTATGATGACACAGTACATGTTGACGTTTTGTATGTTAAATGTAAAAGCAAATTGTGTGAATGTGTGTCTGCGACACGCAGTTTGTTAAAAAGGGAATAGGGCGATTCTAAAGTAATCTACAACCCTTGATTCCTTCGCAACGATTGCAAAGAATAGCTTATTTTCGCGCTTGGGCTACATTTTTTATTACAGAGTTTTATTTTCATTGGTATGTTATGTTTGAAAGTTTTCAGGAGTTTTTAATAATATTTTTGCCCCGGTCAACGCCGGATATTTCCCATTCGTAGCAGTATATATCAACTCTATAATCAACTTATTTTAAACGGGAACAGGGCGATTCTAAATGAATCTACAACCATCAATTCTTTTGCGCGATTCAGAGAATCGATTCTTGGTGCGTCGGGTTTAAAAGTAATTACACAGTTGTATTTTCATTGGTATGTAATGTTTAAAAGTTTTCAGAAAATTTTAAATGTATTTCCCCCCCGGGCAACGCTGGGTATATCGAGTTTATAGCACAAAGTCTTCGCCTGACACATGTGGGGTGTCGAGGCCTAGTACCGTGCAGAGCCTCCGGCCTCGCCTAGATTGCCCACCCGGCCGAGGCTGGGGGCTGGGCCGCTACCACCCCCCCCCCCCCCGCGCTACAAAAACACTGTCTAATCACTATAATTGTATTATCTACCGACCCTATAATAGTAAGTGCACACATTGGGGTGGGGGGGAAGTGAAACTTTGATGTTTTTACCTCAGCGTCGCGTGTTAATGCGTGTGCATATTTTTAACGGAAATAAAAAATGGCGTCCACCCCGCAGCGACGGCGTTGCTGCCCGTTGCCAGGGGCAACCGCTGTGGTCAGCGCCGGTCGACAATAGTAAATAAATATTTAAAGAGAAATCACACTAAATCGATAATCGGACCGATTTAAAGTCGACGGACGAAACATCGGAAATGCCTAAGTTCACCGCGGGGCCGGGGGCGTGCCCACCAGCAATTTTTTTTCGTCCTAAACCCCATGGCCCGAGCGCCAAATCCCTCGCAAGCGTGCGTACACAGAGGGACAGACGGACAGACAAAAAGTGACGTTTATAGGTAAGACTAGCGGAAGTACCCGGCTTTGCCCGGGTGAAAAATATATTTCTTAAAAACCTTACATATATATACACAGATACTAAGGTATTGTCAAAGCCCGGTGGGCTGTTTGTACATTTTTCCACCAACAAATATATAAGAGGCTTTCACAAGTCCAAAAAGTTGTAGAAAGTGTGGGGTAAATAGTTGATGTCAAAAGGTTTCCGAAAATTGTGGTCTCCCCCCCCCCCCCCTCAAAAAATATCTTTACCCCTCGTAGGTATATATACTAACAACACCTTACATACAACAGAGGAAGTGGTATCTATTGACTTTGTAGTAGTATCTACTGACTGTACCGTAGTATCTACTGAGCCAGTAGTAGCTACTGACTGTGTAGTAGTATTTAGTGACTGTAATAACTACTGACCATAGTAGTATTTACTGGGCCTACAGTAGTATCTACCGACTATTTACTCGTAACGACTAACTGTATAGTATCTGCTGACTCTATAGTTGTATTTACTGACTATAGTAGTAACTACAAAATCTATAGCAGTATCTACTCACTCTATAATAGTATCTACTGACTCTAGTAGCTACTCACCGTGGTAGTATGTACTGACTGTATAGTAGTATATACTGACTGTAGCAGTATTGACTGACTGTAGTGGTATATACTGACTGTTTTAGTATTTACTATAGTGGTATCTACCAACTCGAGAGCAGTATCTACTATCACTACAGCAGTGTATACCGACTGAGGTCGTACCTGCTATCAATACAGCAGTGCATACTGCTGTGTTGGTACCTGTTATGATGACAGCAGTGCATATTGTGGTGGAACCTGCTATGATTACAGCAGTGCATACTGCTGTGGTGGTATCTGCTATGATGACAGGAGTACATATTGTGGTGGTGGTACCTGGTATGATAACAGAAGTACATACTGAGTGTGGTGGCACCTGATATGACGACAGCAGTACATACTGTGGTGGTACCTGCTTTGACGACAGCAGTACATACTGTGGTGGTACCTGCTATGATGACAGCAGTACATACTGTGGTGGTACCTGCTATGATGACAGCAGTACATACTGTGGTGGTGGTGGTACCTGCTCTGATGAGAGCAGTACATACTGTGGTGGTGGTACCTGCTATGATTACAGCAGTGCATATTGACTGTACTCATCATTCACCCTCACCATTCACCACTCACAACTCACCCTTAGCACTCATCCTCACCACTCACCACTCCCACTCACTATTCACCATTCACCCTCACAACTCACCACTCACCACTCACCCTCACCACTCACCAATCACCACTCACCCTCACCACTCACTCTCACCACTAACCCTCACCACTAACCCACACCACTCTCCCTCACCACTCACCACTCACTCACCATTCACCTTCACCATTCAGCCTCACCACTCACCCTCACCACTCACCCTCACCACTCAACCTTACCCTCACAACTCACCACTCACCCTCACCACTCACCAATCACCACTCACCCTCACCACTCACTCTCACCACTAACCCTCACCACTAACCCACACCACTCTCCCTCACCACTCACCGTCACAACCACCACTCACCCTCACCACTCAACCTTACCCTCACTACTCACCATTCATCCTCACCAATCACCACTGACCAATCACCACTCACCACTCTCCACTAACCCTCACCACTCAACCTCACCACTCACCCTCGAAACTAACCACTCTCTCACCACTCACCCTCACCACTCACCCTCACCACTCACGCTCACCGCTCACAACTCACCCATCACCACTCACAACCGCCACTCACCCTCACCACTCACCCTCACCACTCACCCTCACAACAACCACTCACCCTCACCGCTCACCACTCACCACTCATCCTCACCAATCACACCCTCACCAATCACCAATCACCACTCACCCGCACTGCTCACCCTCACCACTCATGCTCACCCTCACCACTCACCCCTCACTAATCACCACTCATAACCGCCACTCACCCTCACCACTCACCCTCAACACTCACCCTCAACACTCACCCTCACCACTCACCCTCACTACTCGCCACTCATCCTCACCAATCACACCCTCAACAATCACCACTCACCCTCACCACTCACTTTCACCACTCACCACTCACCCTCACAACAACCACTCACCCTCATCGCTCACCACTCACCCTCACTATTCACCCTCACCACTCACCAATCATCCTCACCAATCACACCCTCACCAATCATCACTCACCCTCACTGCTCACCCTCACCGCTCACCACTCATCCTCACCACTCAACATCCCCTCACCACTCAACCTCACCCTCACCACTCACCCCTCACTAATCACCACTCACAACCGCCACTCACCCTCCCCACTCACCCTCACTACTCACCACTCATCCTCACCAATCACACCCTCACCAATCACCACTCACCCTCACCACTTGCCACTCACCCTCACCATTCACCCTCACCATTCACCCTCACCACTCCCTCACCACTCACCAGTCACGCTCACCACTCACCCTCACTACTCACCACTCACGCTCACCACTCACCACTCACCCTCACCACTCACCCTGACCACTCACCACTCATCCTCACCAATCACACCCTCAACAATCACCACTCACCCTCACCACTCACGCTCAACACTCACCCTCACCACTCATGCTCACCACTAACCCACACCACTCTCCCTCACCACTCACCGTCACAACCACCACTCACCCTCACCACTCAACCTTACCCTCACTACTCACCATTCATCCTCACCAATCACCACTGACCAATCACCACTCACCACTCTCCACTAACCCTCACCACTCAACCTCACCACTCACCCTCAAAACTAACCACTCTCTCACCACTCACCCTCACCACTCACCCTCACCACTCACGCTCACCGCTCACCACTCACCCATCACCACTCACAACCGCCACTCACCCTCACCACTCACCCTCACCACTCACCCTCACAACAACCACTCACCCTCACCGCTCACCACTCACCACTCATCCTCACCAATCACACCCTCACCAATCACCAATCACCACTCACCCGCACTGCTCACCCTCACCACTCATGCTCACCCTCACCACTCACCCCTCACTAATCACCACTCATAACCGCCACTCACCCTCACCACTCACCCTCAACACTCACCCTCAACACTCACCCTCACCACTCACCCTCACTACTCGCCACTCATCCTCACCAATCACACCCTCAACAATCACCACTCACCCTCACCACTCACTTTCACCACTCACCACTCACCCTCACAACAACCACTCACCCTCATCGCTCACCACTCACCCTCACTATTCACCCTCACCACTCACCAATCATCCTCACCAATCACACCCTCACCAATCATCACTCACTCTCACTGCTCACCCTCACCGCTCACCACTCATCCTCACCACTCAACATCCCCTCACCACTCAACCTCACCCTCACCACTCACCCCTCACTAATCACCACTCACAACCGCCACTCACCCTCCCCACTCACCCTCACTACTCACCACTCATCCTCACCAATCACACCCTCACCAATCACCACTCACCCTCACCACTTGCCACTCACCCTCACCATTCACCCTCACCATTCACCCTCACCACTCCCTCACCACTCACCAGTCACGCTCACCACTCACCCTCACTACTCACCACTCACGCTCACCGCTCACCACTCACCCTCACCACTCACCCTGACCACTCACCACTCATCCTCACCAATCACACCCTCAACAATCATCACTCACCCTCACCACTCACGCTCAACACTCACCCTCACCACTCATGCTCACCACTAACCCTCACCACTCACCCTCACCACTCACTAATCACCTCTCACAACCGTCACTCACCCTCACCACTAACTCTTACCACTCACCCTCATCACTCACCCTCACCACTCACCCTCACAACAACCACTCACCCTCACTACTCACCCTCACCACTCATCCTCACCAATCACACCCTCACCAATCACCACTCACCCTCACTGCTCACCCTCACCGCTCACCACTCACGCTCACCACTCACCCCTCACTAATCACCACTCACAACCGCCACTCACCCTCCCCACTCACCCTCACCATTCACCCTCACCAATCACCACTCACCCTCACCACTCACTACTCACCCTCACCATTCACCCTCACCATTCACCCTCACCATTCACCCTCACCACTCACCCTCACCATTCACCCTCACCACTCTCTCTCACCACTCTCCCTCACCACTCTCCCTCACCACTCACCAGTCACGCTCACCACTCACCCTCACTACTCACCCTCACCACTCATCCTCACCAATCACACCCTCACCAATCACCACTCACCCTCACTGCTCACCCTCACCGCTCACCACTCACCTTCACCACTCACCCTGACCACTCACCACTCATCCTCACCAATCACACCCTCACCAATCACCGCTCACCCTCACTGCTCACCCTCACTGCTCACCCTCACCCTCACCACTCACGCTCACCCTCACCACTCACCCCTCACTAATCACCACTCACAACCGCCACTCACCTTCACCCTCACCACTCACCCTCACCACTCACCCTCACTACTCACCACTCATCCTCACCAATCACACCCTCAACAATCACCACTCACCCTCACCACTCACGCTCAACACTCACCCTCACCACTCATGCTCACCACTAACCCTCACCACTCACTAATCACCTCTCACAACCGTCACTCACCCTCACCACTCACTCTTACCACTCACCCTCACCACTCACCCTCACAACAACCACTCACCCTCACAACAACCACTCACCCTCACTACTCACCCTCACCACTCATCCTCACCAATAACACCCTCACCAATCACCACTCACCCTCACTGCTCACCCTCACCACTCACGCTCACCCTCACCACTCACCCCTCACTAATCACCACTAACAACCGCCACTCACCCTCCCCACTCACCCTCATCACTCACCCTCACCAATCACCACTCACCCTCACCACTTACCACTCACCCTCACCACTCTCCCTCACCACTCTCCCTCACCAGTCATGCTCACCACTCACCACTCACGCTCACCACTCACCCTCACTACTCACCCTAACCACTCACCCTCAACACTCACCCTCACCACCACCACTCACCCTATTCCCGTTTTAAAAACTTACTTATGCGTCGCCAAGTATGCTTGAGGGTGATTGGTGATTGGTGAGGGAGAGTGGTGAGGGTAAGTAGTGAGGAATAGTGGTGAGGGTGAGTTGTGAGGGTAAGTGGTGAGGGTGAGTGGTGAGTGGTCAGTGATAGTGAGTGGTGAGTGATAGTGAGTGATAGTGAGTGGTGAGGGTGAGTGGTGATGGTGAGTGAGGGAGAGTGGTGAAGGAGAGTGGTGAAGGTATATATATTTTTGCCTATGATGACAGCAGTACATGCTGACGTTTTGTATGTTAAATGTAAAAGCTAAATGTGTGAATGTGTGTGTCTGTTGGCGACACGCAGTTTGTTAAAAAGGGAATAGGGAGATTGTAAAGTAATCTCCAACCCTCGATTCCTTCGCAACGATTGCAAAGAATCGCTTTTTTCGCGCTTGGGCGACATTTTTAATTACAGAGTTTTATTTTCATTGATATGTTATGTTTTACAGTTTTCAGGAGTTTTTAATTATATTTTTGCCCCGGTCAACGCCGGATATTTCCCATTCGTATCAGTTTATATCAACTCTATAACCAACTTATATTAAACGGGAACAGGGCGATTCTAAATGAATTTACAACCTTCGATTCCTTTGCGCGATTCAGAGAATCGATTCTTGGCGCGTCGGTTTTACATTTTAAATTACACAGTTGTATTTTCATTGGTATGTTATGTTTAAAAGTTTTCAGAAGATTTAAAATGTATTTTCCCCCCGGGCAACGCTGGGTATATCGAGTTTCTACCACAAAGTCGTCGCCTGAGACGTGTGAGGTGTCGAGGCCTAGTACCGTGCAGAGCCTCCGGCCTCGCCTAGATTGCCCACCCGGCCGAGGCTGTGTGCTGTGGCCGTTACCCCCCCCCCCCCGCGCTACAATAATACTGTCTAATCGCTATAATTTTATTATCTACCGACCCTATGATAGTAATTGCACACATTGGGGTGGGGGGGGGGGAGTGAAGAGGACGTGAAACTTTGATGAATTTACCTCAGCGTCGCGTGTTAATGCGTGTGCATATTTTTAACGGGAATTAAAAAAGGCGTCCACCCCGCAGCGACGGCGTTGCTGCCCGTTGCCAGGGGCCAACCGCCCGTTGCCAGGGGCAACCACCTTCCCGCATGCCAGTCGGCAATAGTAAATAAATAAATAAAGAGAAATCGCACTAAATCAATAATTGGTCCGATTTAAAGTTTAGAGACGAAAAATCGGAAATGTCTAAGTTTACCGCGGGGCCGGTGCGTGCCCACCGGCAAAATTTTATCTCGGCGAACCCCACGGTCCAAGAGCTAAATCCCCTGGAAGCGAGCGTATGCAGACGGACGGACGGACAGACAGACAGACAAAAAATGAATTATATAGGTTAGATGGCTGCAGTAGCTCTCCCGCTATATTTCCTTCTGCCTCAGCAGTCCGCCTGCTGTACTTTTTCACCTAAAGATGAATGCTTATGTTGCGATCGAAGCGTCGTGATTTATTTTATTTTTTATCTCCTGACTTTACCGAGAGACCCACAGAGTATACCCTAAACGGTCTAAAGCATTAAACAAATGCCAAATTGATGGAGAGACCCAGGGGTCTGGCGTGGTAGCCCTACCTAGCCCATGGACTATTTTTGTACAGGGGCTTGATATGTAATCGCATTTAGACGCTATATAACTTCATAAACTGACTCACTCATCATACACTGACTCACACATCATACACTTACTCACTCACACATCATACACTCACTCATACAACCACGAACTCACACATCATACACCGACTCACTCACTATACACTCACTCACTACCACTGACTCACTCACACATCATACACTGGCAGTGTCATGCTACCAGCTATGGCTGCAAGTTTGTGCGTACATGTTATGTATATCCTTTATACTGGTAGGAACGAAGTGGACCAGACCACCAATAGATTAATGTGTCCGTCCGTCGGTCCGTCCGTGTATCAACATCGCCCCCTACTGCAAACACTTGGCATGACCCTGTCCGACAAGATGGCCGCACGCTCCCCCTGCGATCTGTGAACTAAACAAGATGGCCATCGCTTCCGGCGCCTTACGGCAAAACTTTAAACTTCGCTTCAAATTTACTTTATTGAAACGCAGCACGTCTTTTTAACACAGATACATTTATTAACACAGAGACGAGATACATTTCATCGCCTTATTTGTGCACGAAAAGCACGGCGCGAGGCCTAGTGCGGCAGGCTTCGCGAGGCCTAGTGTGGCAGGCTTTGCAAGGCCTACTGCGGAAAAGGCATCGCGAGGCCTACTGCAGAGAAGGCTTTGCGAGGCCTACTGCAGGGAAGGCTTCGCGAGGCCTACTGCAGAGAAGGCTTCGCGAGGCCTAGTGCGGCAGGCTTCGCGAGGCCTACTGCAGAGAAGGCATCGCGAGGCCTACTGCAGAGAAGGCTTCGCGAGGCCTACTGCAGAGAAGGCTTCGCGAGGCCTACTGCAGGGAAGGCTTCGCGAGGCCTACTGCAGAGAAGGCTTCGCGAGGCCTAGTGCAGAAGGCTTCGCTCGGTCTACTGCAGAGAAGGCTTCGCGAGGCCTAGTGCAGCAAGCTTCGCGAGGCCTAGTGCGGTAGGCTTCGCGAGGCCTACTGCAGAAAAGGCATCGCGAGGCCTACTGCAGAGAAGGCATCGCGAGGCCTACTGCAGAGAAGGCTTCGTGAGGCCTACTGCAGGGAAGGCTTCGCGAGGCCTACTGCAGAGGCTTCGCGAGGCCTAGTGCAGAAGGCTTGGCTAAGTCTACTGCAGAGAAGGCTTCGCGAGGCCTAGTGCAGCAGGCTTCGAGGCCTAGTGCAGCAGGCTTCGAGGCCTAGTGCGGCAGGCTTCGCGAGGCCTAGTGCGGGAGGCTTCGCGAGGCCTAGTGCAGAAGGTGGTGGTGGGGGGTGGTGGGGTGGTGGTGGTGGGGTTGGGGGGTGGTGGGGGGGTGGTGAGGGCTGGTGGGAGGGGTGGTGTTGAGGGTGGTGTTGGGGGGTGTTGGGGGGGGGCTGTCAACTGGTGTAGGAGGCGGTGCACTTCTCTGCTTCAATTTTGTTGCGATTTATTATCTGCACACAAACAAAACCACCGAGAAGTAAGACGCGCCACCCAGCCCTGCCCCCCCGCCCTCTCCCCCCACCAATATTTGAGTGATATTATGATTAAAAACGATGATGCAGCACCCCCGCTTTTAGTAAGCAAATCACAGCAAGATGAGTTTTTTGCACACTACGAGCAACACATTTTCTCCAGTCACTGCCTTAAACCCGTTCAGTCGACCGAGTGGAACAACAGAATAGGCGGCTAAATACGGACTGAGTGGCACATAGAACACATTCCTGCGGAGGGAGCTGGTAGGAACGTTGGGTTGCTCGGTCAATGGCCAGGGTCAACGGCGGCGTGGTGTATTCCGCAAATATGCCCGACTGTGAAGGCGGGCACAAGCCGGCGTGAGTAGGTTAAACGTTGAGTTTTATAAGGACACCACGGGGTGACCAGCCCCTCCCCACCCAGCCCCTCCCCACCCAGCCCGGTCGATATCCCTGTACCGGTACTAAGTATTATTCCTACCAGCCCACCCCGCAGGGTCCTGTTTGTTAAATTTGAAAGTTGAATCACAGTTCTTATGATTACTGTTACAGTTTTTATAGCTTTATTATGGTGATTTCGAAAACATATGGTTAAGCCATGTTTCTTGCGGAAGTGAGGAGTTGGCCTGATAACTTTGATCTAAATTGGTTGTTATTGTTTGACTTGCATTTACACTGGAATTTTTGCACAGTGTTGTAATATGGTGGGTTTTTTTGGAAGATTTGCTGGTTTATCCAGGATGTTTCTGTTGCGCGTCGTCTTTTTAAGATGTTCTCTGTTCATATTTTGTTTGTTGCGGTTGCACCCGACTCAAGAGCCGCATGGCTCACAGGGCGATACCGAATAAATGAAACTTGAATAAACATTGTTCTGTCGCGTCCAGCACATTATGCTGCATCGTGTCGCTCAAATGCGATACGTTTTTGCATCTTGTCGCTGTGATGCGACGTACGTTGTTGCTGAATCTTGTCGCTTGCTGGGCAGTGAATGGGGTGGGGGAGGTCACTTTCAGACAAAGAGACGGCAGCTTCGGCTGTTGCAGACACGGGGGAGGACACGGAGACACGGACAACGCGGAGACAGAGACACGGACAGCGGGGACAGAGACACGGCCGAGCGTAGCGTCAGTCGCGTGTTGTCTGTCTCCGCACCCGGCAGGGCGCGTCCACGGTGAGCCGAGTGGGGCACGCGGACACGGCGCCGACTCGAGGCCGACTCGCAGTCTCCGTGGAGACGTCGTAGGGAGAGAGACAAACACAGAGACACACACAGTGACACACACAGTGACACACACAGTGCCACACACAGACACAGTGACGCACAGTGACAGACACAGTGACACACACACACAGTGACACACACAGTGACACACAGACACACAGTGACACACAGACACGTACAGAGACACACACAGTGACACACAGACACACAGTCATACACACAGACACACACAGACACGTACAGAGACAGAGAGATACAGTAACACACAGACACGTACAGAGACACAGACACAGTAACACACACAGACACGTACAGAGACACAGGTACATCAACACACTAATACAGCTGTAATACAGAAATGTACAGAGATCCATAGACATTCATACAGAGGGACAGACACAGTGAGACGGAGAGAGACGAGGATACGAACTCTGAGCAGATTTGAAGAGAGAAAGATACACAGACACGACATAGCCACAGATACAGACAAACATACACAAAGACAGAACACAGACAACACAGAGAGATAACAGAGAGACAGCTGTACATGGATTGACTGGAGGTGTTCTTACGAAGAGGGACACGTCTAACGAGGCCGTAGCAGCGCTACTAGAGAGACACGGAGACGAGAGATCTAGAGATAGAGCTGGATGGAGATAGAGAAACAGACACTGATGCAGTTGTAGATACGGAGAAATGAGAGGCAGGAACACAAAGGAATAGACAGATACAGAGAGACATAGAAAAACATAGACATTCATTCTCTAATGGCACCGCCTAATCGCATACTCCATCGCACACTTAGCATACGCCACCACAGCATATTTTAATTCTAGATTTTAAGTTTTCGTAACTGCAAGGATCCATACTCTTTGTTTTTTTCGGTAAAGTCACGTAGGTAAAATGTATATATAAATATTCTAAGCCTGTGATTAGCAAATGTTATATCACACTACGTCTGAACAGTTACGCTTATTGTCTTACAGCTGCGTTTACATGATGCTCACTATGCCGGTGGGACGTCGTTAAGGCAGAATAATCAATAACAATTAATCATCTGCCAAAGACGCGGTAATGATATACTCGGGTCACTTGGAAGATGTGCGTCATGAAACTGCGATGAAAAAGCACCAGGGGAGGCAGCTACCACATCTGCCTCACTGAGGGGGCGTGTCTTGAGCCCACGTGATTGACGCTCGCTCTCCACGTTAGCTAGCTCCAGCAAAAAAAAATCCAGCGGCTGCAAAAATGGAAAACGTTATATCTAACCTTAAAAATTTCCAAAAATTGGACTTTCAATCAAAGCAGGGAGTGATAAACAATGGAAGACCA
Organism: Lampetra fluviatilis; assembly: GCF_964198595.1. Taxonomy (NCBI): domain Eukaryota; kingdom Metazoa; phylum Chordata; class Hyperoartia; order Petromyzontiformes; family Petromyzontidae; genus Lampetra; species Lampetra fluviatilis. Next base: position 1,681,305 of record NC_136339.1, read on the forward strand.
ATGCCTGAGCTTGAGGATCTACTTCAAACGAAGGGACAGAAAATAACACGGTCGTTTCAAATGGAGTGGTACCAACGAAAAGACTGGCTGTGTGGTTGTGCTACGAGGAATCGCCTCTACTGCTTTCCCTGCCTTCTGTTTTCCACTACCGACAACGTTTGGACTAACGCGGGATTTTGTGACTTGAAAAATCTACCAAGGAGCCTCAACAAACATGAAAAATCGACAACTCACATTCAAAGCCAAATTGCTTTAAAAACTTTTGGAGCTTCAAGGATAGATCTGGCTTTGATTGAACAGCGGAGATTAAATATCAGCATCCACAATGCTAAGGTAAAGGAAAACCGTGAGGTTTTAAAAGACCTTATTAATGCGACCTGCTTCCTAGCCAAACAGGACTTAGCATTTTGTGGTAACGATGAGAGTGCAAGCACTTCTAATCGTGGCAACTTTGTGGAACTATTACATGCTTTTGCTGAGAAAGATGAAAAGTTAGCAAGACATTTGGAGACATCCACTGTGTTTTCTGGCTTGTCAAACAGAATACAGAACGATTTAATCGAAGCAGTCGGTGATGTAATTAGAAATGATATCAAAGAGGAGATTCATGCAGCCCCATTTGTTGCAGTCGAAGTAGACGAGACAACGGATGTCATAAACAAAGCCCAGGTCTCTGTAATTTTGCGTTATGTCGCTAAAAGTGAGGTGACTTGTGAGGTGAGGGAGGCGTTCTTGGGATTTGTTGATGTCGGTGATGACAGACAAGCACCGGCTATTGCTGATTATGTTTTGGGAGTGTTGGGGAAATACAATTGCGTTGAAAAGCTGGTAGCTCAGACTTACGACGGAGCCTCTGTGATGGCATCAGATCTTAATGAGGTGCAGGCCAAGATTAAAGAAAAGGTACCTGAAGCCAGGTTTACCCATTGTTATGCACACAAATTGAACATGGTGCTCTCTCATTCAGCAAAATGTATGCCTGAGTGTAAAACGTTTTTTAAAACAGTTGAGGGACTTGCGATGTTTTTCAATAAGTCGACCAAGCGTACCCACCTACTGGACGATGTTGTGAAACGACGTTTACCAAGAGCAGCGCCCACGAGATGGAGCTCAAATTCTAGACTAGTTCAGACAATCAGCATGTACCAATCTGATCTGAGTGCTGTGTTCCGGATTATGAGCGAAAATCCCGATGGTTGGGACAATGACACCCTGATGATGGCCGCCGGATATGATCTCTGGCTGTCCAAAGCATCAACCTGCTTCTTCATAATGGCATATGAGGGCATTTTCAATGAAACCGATGCACTCTGTCGTGTGCTGCAGAATAAAGTAATGGACATTGGATTCTGCTGTGCACGAATCCGCAGCACAATGGGAGTTGTGGAACGCCAGAGACAAGAGTTTGACAGTTTCTATGATCGATTCGAGCAGAAATGCGTCACACTTGGCCTGACAGACAATACCCGAAGTAAACAGCCGATCAGAGATGAGAGGAAAATAATGTTTCATAACATTCTGGACAATATCAGTGTTCAAATAAAAGCTAGGTTTGATCATTTCAGTGAGCTAACTTTCCTTGGTTTGGTTGATTGCACGAAATTTTATGAAATGTCACAACATTTCGATGACACCAAACTGCAGAGCCTATCAAAATATGCAAGGTACTTTGACTTTGTTCGACTAAAGGCTGATCTTATCGGATTGTATAGTTCACAAATGGTGAGGAACGAATGCAAATCACCCGGACAGCTCCTCAGCTTTTTGGCCCAGAATGATCTGATGCAGACGGTTCCCGAGGCGACAAAGTTACTCCAGCTGGTGCTCACTATACCAGCTACAACAGCGTCCATTGAAAGGTCGTTCTCTGCTTTGAAACGACTCAAAACATACAGTCGGAATCGGACTGACCAAGGACGACATTCATCCCTGGCAATCATCTCTATTGAGATGGAGAGACTTTTAAAACTAAAAGAAAATAAAGAGGACTTCTACAACAAAGTCACTGACATATTTGTCCAGAAGGAAAGGCGAATGGACTTCGTAAATAAACAAGTAAAGGTAAGACCAGACAATATATTTTCATTTGTGTCGAATGAGTATGAATAGTGGAACTGCATTAGCCTATAAAACGTGAATCGAATACGTAACTTACCTGTATGCGGGTGTTGTAAAGAATGCTGATATGTATGAAACATACGGCCGCCTAACCAATAGTCATTGTGCAATCTGCCAATTGAATGGTGAATTTAAGCTGCCTCTATCGGGTTCATATGTGTGTAAATCTGGCTCTGACACTAGCCAGTGCCTCGCCAGCCATTGACCTCACCGCACGTCACTGCTCGGAACTGTTTGTTTCTCGTTCTTAAAGTCAACAGTTGTGACGATCGCTGCCTCTTGGGAGTGATACAAAATTATGTTAATTATTCAGATCCATATATAGAGTGACGGGGGCATGGCTTTGCCCATGTAAGGAATACCGGAATGGGAATCGCCGTTTTTTTTTACGATTAAATGCTCGATTAAACAGGAATCGACCAATTTTTAACGATACCAAGCTTGATCCATGTGTAGCGACTCAGAGATACGAGGAGTAGGAGGCACGCTATTTATTATCAGCCTTCACACGGGTTACAAAGGGGTAACTACAACTCTCAGTCAAGACAGCTGGCAGGCTGCCTAACTGACGACGCCGAAAAGGTGTAGACGGTGATGAAGACTCCAGCAGCACGACGGGATCCTACTCCAAGCAACAGCCCCGAGCCTTCGCACGGGATCCTCTTTTATCGTCCCGGCGTGGCCTCGCTCCGCCCCAGCCATGCCCCCCTTCTAGAACCTACTCGCGGGTTCCCCGGGCTTACCTCACGTGCCCCCTAACACCTTTCCCTTACATCCCTCTCTCTGACTTATCACGTGACCTGCTGGCAGACAGGGCTGCTGCAACTGCAGATCCCCTTCTCTGCCAGCAACCCGTGCTATGCTAGATAGTGACCCATTCCATGTCACTACACATGCTTGATCCATGCTCGAACATTCTTTTTTAATCGCTACAGTGATTCCTGTCGTGTGCTTTTCTGGATCTAAAGAAACGATTTGTGGATCAAAAAAGCCCACATTAGTACCGCCCCTTTTACGCTGATTGACTTCCTTCAACATTAACATAATTATTAATTCGGTCTCGTGTTTTATTCTGCGTGGCGCTCGATAATAATTTTTACTGGCACGTTGCACAGAGCTGTGCGTGGTGCTTAACCTTTACTGCAGCCTTGCACCCCTTTGGTTCTCAATCGTTAAAAAATATATAATGTTAATAAATACATGGCTTGATGAAACAAAGTAGTTGTATACTTATGTGCCCGTGCTAAATTTTTTCGATTATTTACCTTCTAAAATAATCTTACCATATTCTTGGGTCTTTCGGTAAAGCCACAAAGATGTATAAAATATCTACGTGGATTTACCCAAAAGACCCAAGAATATGAATTCCTGCAGTCACGAAAGCTTTAAGTCAAGATTTAATCTGACCGTGTCTCCCCAAGTTAAGAACAACTGGTCTAGATTGAAAACTGTATTTCTTTAGAACTGTTTTTTTGTGTTTAGTTAATCCATCGGATGAACTCTGTCCATCCTCTCAGCGGCTTTTGGCAAGCTGTCGCACGCTTTCAGATGTGCTTCTTCAGTTGTCTGGAATACCCTTCCGATATTAGGAAGCCACTGGGAGCTATGCACTTTTAAATCATCTAAATCATCTCGTTTCTTTAGAACGGCGTTTTGTGTTTAGTTTGTTGTCCTCCCCTCCGATTAGCACGGTTGGCTACGTACGGTGTGTGAAAGAAGTTCAACATACATGCGGACTAATATTAATGAACGATAGAGTCCTCAGCAGCAGCCAGGCGTCTACCTCATATGCAGAACAACGCGATTCCCCACAACATGAGTATAATAGGAGTGCCACGGTGGCAAGATGTTAACTACCTTGTCTGGTATGCAGGAGGTCGTGGGTTCGATCTGACCCTGATGATGCATGTTGTCTATTTAGAGTTTGAGTGTCTCTCTCTTTCCCCCCGTGGTCGTTTGGGTTTTTTTCTTCAGGTCTTCCGGTTTTTCCTCTCTACATTTAGAATCAACGTGCGTTTAAGAGTATTTGGCTGCTATAAATGTCCACGTGATGATAAGCCACTTACTTAGTTGAGCTCTCATTTTTGATGGACATGTCGCTTCTGAAAAAGAGCGACCTGGCTACATATCATAAAACTTTTTAACTGAAAGACAAAAGGTGGCTGATTGTGGTTGCTACTGGCTATGCCAACCCCCTCTTGTGTCGTGCTGACTTTTATAAGATCCTCGCTAACAGCACCTGCATTTTCCCCATCAGTCTGCATTTGTGTATGTACAATAGTAAAAAGTGTGTGTGTGTATATATCTTATTAGATGTTAGAATGTCTGTTTTTTGTTCTCCAGATATCTTCATATATGGAATGTCGGGTCATCAAACAAGAAGACGAAGAGAGTGCATGCTCTGGGATGTGTCCTGACTTCACTGTTAAATATGAAGATGCTGCTGGTGAGAAAACACTTTAAAGCCCTTGGCAATAGTCAAATATGAATCATCATTGCAGGAACAACAATTGCTTCTGCTGCTGCAATTGTGATCCCAAATGAGTAAGTTACAGGTATGGTGGCAAGGTGTTAACTACCTCACCTTGTATACAGGAGGTAGTGGGTTCGATCCTGACCCTGACGCCTACTATATATTTTTGGAGGTTGTATGCTCTCCCTGTGGTCACATGCATTTTTCTCCGGGTCCTCCGGTTTTCCCCTCCACATTCATTTAGAAACATGCGTTTAGAGTATTTGGCAGCTTTACATTTCCACGTGATAAACCACTTTGTCGAGCTACCATTTGTGGCCAGGTCGCTTCTGAAAAAGTGGTAAAATAAAATAAAAATTAAGTTTAACACAGATTTCGTGACCAATATTATCCATAGGGGTGCGGCATGTGGAGTGTGCGACCTTCTTGTGCGTTAGTATAAATTTCCACATAGGCATTAATATTAATTAAGGGGGGGGGGCTCTTTTGCAGTGACATCACGCATGGATGTAGCACTGTGCTGCGTAGATTTAATTTTACCGTCACTTTCTGTAAAGAAACGTCATATTTGAAGCGACTTTGCATGATAAATTATTTAATTCAACTCGACCTTCCTCTGCGTTAGTGTAAAAATCCACCCACTCGTGAATATTAATGAGGGGGGTGGGCCTCATGTGGAGTGACGTCACACGCGGGACGGACAGACAGACATTTCTCGGTGATTATAGTAGGTGACTAGCATGGTTTTTTTGTGACAAACCTCACTAATTGGTTGTGTTGGGTGGTGGCGGGTTTAATGACACATTTATATTTACACCATTTAACCCAAATAAAACCTCTTGTAGTTTTATACATCAAAGACAAATATTAAAGAGAAGCCACAGTGATACTGTGGTCATGCGACTAAAACTATAGAACCACATCGTAAATCATTGTAGTCTGCGCTCCTTCAACGGAGGAGTAGGAAAACTAAGCAAACATTCTCTAGAAGCCCTCTCATGGACACCAGACCTCGGCATTGACATTCAGCTCCCCGGACACATTGTTCTGAATATTTGAAGTGTCTTTTTTGAGTAACGGTACTTGAAAGCACACATGCAGACACAGGGGTGCAATGAGCTATTTCAACGAAGGAGGTCGGGGCCTATGAATTATCCAACTGTGGGCCCCCCTCCTTTCTCCCGACTCACTTTTACTGAAATTGCTATGGATGTATTTTTAACCCCCGTATATAATAATATGTAGGCTCTTAACTATATTATTTTAGTTAGACTGAGTATTGGGGTTTAGAGGAAGACAGTCTCACAGTCAGAGTATTACTAAACATATTTAAAGGTAACAATACTCACAATTAAGTTATCCTGCATCTTGGTTTTCATGCGCACGTCAGTTAGTAAAAAACCCTGATGGTGTTCAGTCACAAACATCAGCAGTAGCGGCTACTAGATTTTACGCTGTGTGTATTTTTAGGAAATATTATTTCATTTGTAACTGTTTTATAGGCATTTATGGTTAATTGTTGGAATGAACAAAATATGTATTTTACTTGTTTATCTGTTGATTCGGGGGCCCCCCTTGCGACCAACTGGGCCCCTTTGTGTCGAATAACACTGCCACATAACCCCCCCCCCATGATTGCTCACCTGTGCAGACCCACATCAAGGCCATAACTGATCAAACATATATATATTCCCACAACAAGCAAAATGCTGGCACATGCCAGGCTGTAACCGATACTATATTTACGCGGCAACTTGTGATGTCATTCATAATAGATTTTTGGGTCAGATCGATTGAGAAAAATGTGTGTCGTGCACCCTCCACCACAAGAGACAGCTTTTTTCATGGCCTTGTCTCAATCAGTTTAAAAAACATTGCATATATTATCAGAACATGTTTGTTTGCATGTTTTGTCACAAGTACGTGGTTAATGCAAACTTGATGCCTTGCAAAAGTTATCTATTTGGTGTTTGAACATCTTAATACCCAGTTTTTTTGCCAGAAGGGGTAAAACCTATTGTGTTTAATCATTTGGAATACAGCAAATGACCAATCTCCGAAGGCAGGGTATCGCTGATGAAGGGCAAGGCACGGGGCCTAGCAACAACAAGCTCAGAAGAATGCTCTCTAAAGAGCCTATTAATATTATTGTTATGCTTGTTTACCCAGGGAAGCCTCGCTGAGTCTCAAGACTCTTTTTCAGGAGGGTTCTGCTAAGTTCTACAGTAGGGGGGGATGATGTTGTTACCGCTGCTGTGTGTGATCTCAGTTGGACATCGGTGAAAAAGGGCTTCATAGCTCATCGGATTCCTCCAGTATAAATACATATTCTGATTCAATTGCGTAATTTGCAGGTAATTCTTCAGCATTGGGATGTTTTCGCCAATACCAGTTACATTGTGTGGGTTTTGTTTTGTCATGTGCGAAAACCGGAGAACCCAGAGGAAACTGATGTAAAACAGGGGGGAGAGCTTACAAACTTCACATCTAAGATCCCCCATATAGCCTGAACAGATTGTTGGGGCAAGTGCTGTGAGCGAGCAGCTATGAAGACCACCACAGCACACAAGGGGGTGGGAGGCACGATACCATGCCCAGCAACCTTTGTCTCCCCAGTGATTATGTTTACACACCGCATCAGGTACTCATTTGAGGCTGAGTCCACCTAGGGGAGGCCTATGACCAGCTTAGATAATCGTTACCAGTGTTGGCCGTGAGCAGGAATGGATCTCGGGTCGCTAGGTTTGTAGTGTAGCGTGCCAACTGTTACACTACCGCTTCCCACAAACTCGACACACACAAACACTCGCACACACTCGCACACTCTGAAGAAGAGGTGGGAGAATGTATAAACTTCATACAGAAAGATGCCCGATTCCTGGAATTTAACCTAGGCTCTTCTTCGTCTCAGGGATCAGTGTTACCTCCTGCTTCACTCTTGCCACCAACAGTTACATGCACATAGGGCAGGCATTCATAGAGAATGTTTAAGGGCTGGTATAGGACAGATTCCAATTTTTTTTTTAAACACCCATAGTTATGTAACATCATCTGTGACCGCGCTGAACTCATCAGTGATCAAGGCTCAGGCTCGGTCAAATATGGCACCAATATGGTTGCTAATGCAAGTGCTGTTGTGATTTTCAGACGGTTAAATTGCAAGCACAATTAGCTCTTATAAAAGAGGCTTACATCCACATATATATGAGCTCTGAACAAAAAAAAACGAAAATCAAGCTGGCGGTTAAAGGAAGTCAAAACACTTGCAACGAATTTGTTCTCTTGAATTTGGCTTTCCCAATGGCATCTGTGGTGGTTTAAATCTACTGCTGTAAATAAATACATAACGTGTGATTATTTGTTTGTTTTTTTAACACCCAAGACTCAAAGGGCTCATCTCGGACAATGTTGATCATTCTTAACAGGTGGGTTTGTAACTGCCTCGTTTATTTACGTGTAAGTATTTCCACTTGTGAAAGACATTTGTGTGTGTATATATTACAGTTCTAGAGTCAACGAATGTTCAAGTTGAAGAAACCAGCGAGAGGCCAGAGGAGATGGGGAATTCCTGCGGACGTGCCTACACGTCGGACCAGAATTTCATTGAGGTGGAGTTGTCGGAGGAGGATATTGCTGAAGGTGAGTCTCTCCCCTTGATCGCAGCGCTGAGAAAAAAAAATGCGATCATCCCCTTTGTTTTTATTGCAACCATATTCCCAGACGTTGTGACCATTGGGAGCCGTGCCACAAGATGAAGACGTTTTTATTACGCGAAACTTATCCCGTCGGTGTGATTAGCGTGCGTCGTGTCAAAGAACGGCCCCAAAATTAAGGCTCATTCCTCGTGCGCTCCATTTAGATAGCCCTGTTCTCAAACAACTTTTGGCAACGAAGCTAAATCATTTATAAGAACAAGGACTCCCGGGGTTGGACCAACCCAGGAAACAGTGGTCAGCCCTAAATACACTGCAGAAAAGGGGATGAAAATACGGTCTCCTTATCTTATATAGATTTATATATCAGTGCCGAATTGCAAGGTGTTTTACAACAGTTATAAAATTTTACCTTATATGATTGTGGTTGACATAACGGATGAGGTTGTTAAAAGTGGTGATGACGCTATGGTGATAGCAGGACAGGTGGGAGTGGTTAAGGAGCAGTTTGGGTAGTGATAGGGGTTGGGGTAGTGATAAGGGTAGTGATGGGGGTTGGGGTTGTGATAGGGGTTGGGGTAGTGATGGGGGTTGGAGTAGTGATGGGGGTTGGGGTCGTGATGGGGGTTGGGGTCGTGATGGGGGTTGGGGTAGGCCTGGTCATAGCTGGGGGGCAGGGGCAGGGAGTAGCAGTCGCAGGATTGGCTAGGGAGAGAAAATGAGTCACCAGAGCCAGACTTCGGATCACATGATTCAACACTGCCCGTACCGCTGATTCATGGGCAATTTCACTGAGATCCAGCAAGCCTATAGAATAGCTTAATAACATCCATACACACACAAATGCAAACCTAAGGTTATTTTTCTCGCATCAATCTTGATTGATTTCTCGCATCAGTTAATTGAACCCTCCCATTTGCATTTTTAACCATGTGTTGCAGATGAAGCAAAATAAATGGAACTCCTGTGCGAGGAGTGCGGGAAGGGAGGAGGATGCATCAACGCGATGAAAGACAAAGCGGAATGTGCCAGCAAGACCTCGCGAGCCTGCGGGCAGTGCGGGAAGTCGCTCGAAGCCACCACACTGCTCGTGGCGGTCACCTCCGATGGGAGAAAGCACACGTGCGAGGAGTGTGGAAAGGCATTTGCAACGTGGTACACCTTAAAAAAACATTCCAGGATACACAGCGGAGAGTGGTCACACGTGTGCATCGAGTGTGGGAAAGGGTTCGCAACTCGCTTTGACTTGGAGAAGCACGCTAAAGTACACACCGGTGAGAAGCTGTACGTGTGCAAGGAGTGCGGGAAAGGCTTTGCAAACGCGCCCACTTAGAGGCGCACTCCGTCTCGCACACGGGCGAGTGGCGGCATGTGTGCAAGGAGTGCGGCAAGGGATTTGCGCAATGTTCAGACTGAGAGAGGCACACGAGGACGCAAACGGGCGAGAAGCCGCACGTTTGCAAGGAGTGCGGCTAGGAGTTTTCACGGATCTACACTTTAAAGAGACATTCGGTAACGCACGCCCTAGAATGAAACTTTGAATCGAATTTTTGTTGGTGTTGAAAGCAATGGTGATTGTTTTTTTTATCCGCTGCTCCTGCCCCATCGTATACTCTTAAATAACATGTGTTTATTATTATGCGTCTTTACCATGGAGAGCCTCACTGAGTCTCAATATTTTTGAGGGATGGTCTTGCTGTTTTTTTCATAACATCCTGATTGAGTAAATTTGCAAGTCATTTGTTTTGCATCTGGATATTTATCCAATAGTTGTTATGTTTACATCGTCTCCTAGCTATGGGGAAGAAATATTGTAACCCAAAGGAATCCTATGCGGAACAGTAAAACAAAATACAAACTCCACCATAGAAAGGTGGGCAAGCCAGAGAATCGAAGCTCGGGACATGAGGCAAAATCGCTACCACTGCACAAAACCTGTGAAATGACAGTCGAGCCTACAAGTGGTGTGAGTGGACAGTAATACCTCAGTATGGTTTCTTCGATTTGCGCGAGTTCCCTGTTCCGCGTGGTTAATCTTTACATTCGTAGTAAATATGAATGCTTGGTTTTGTTCATGGTTCCTTTATCAGCGCCTGTCGTTTAACGTTTAAAACAAATTTTGTTTACTTTGGCTTGCAGTGCACTGTGGAATAAAGCTTCAGAAATTAATAATGTATGTATAGTGGATGTGTCCTCCCCCCCCCCCCCACATACGTCAATTAGATTGATCATTTTTCTTTAATACGTATAATTATTACCTTATTTGGTTCAGGCTTCCTTTGTTTCGTTACAATGTTTTTTAAAAATTCTGAATAAAAATTGTTAGTTGAAAAAAACGGTAGGAAATGCAAGTTTTGTCATTAGGCCATTATACGGACTGTACGGACTGTGCGGTCAACTACGCTTTGGTTTGTACGGATAGTACGTTCCACCACACGGGAAGGCAAAGGCTCCTACTGCCCCTCCCTCACCCTCCCAGTCACCCCTCACCACCTCACCTACTGCCCCTCCCTTACCCTCCCAGTCACCCCTCCACCCCTCACGACTTCATCTACTGCACCTCCCTCACTCTCCCAGTTATCCCTCAACACCTCACCACCTCACCACTCACCTATTGCCCCTCCCTGACCATCCCATTCACCCCTCAACACGCCACATGGCGGGCATAAATGCCCGTCATAATGTCCTGGCAGTGACTCAAAACGCAGACCACGATGATGTATGTGAAAACGGAATAGGGAAACACGACTTACCAACGATATCGCCTTTCAACTCCCCAACCAAACCCCTTTCTGAATTCTCGTTTCTCCACGCAAAACTGTGGACTGTGGGGGCACTATCTCCCACACACAATCGAAAGGTAAAAGATGCGTACTTTCAAACGGCAGCTGTGTTAGTGGAACAAGGTGCAGTGCACGGTATCATCTACTACCCATCAAGAAAGACCCATTGAATGGTGGCACCAAAGCATTTCACTGGCTTTATGACTTGGGTTGTTGAACGATAACCGGTAACCGTTTTCAAAATCGATCACAGGTTCCGAAAGTTGGGGAGCCATTAATCGTTTCTGGTGGGATATCTCATGGAATTTTATTAACAAAGGAATGCACTGATTTGGTGGTTACATCACAGAAGGGTCTCTAGCAAAGAAAGCTCTATAGCGGTGGATTCTCAACCCTTGTTTGGGTACTGTACCCCCCTTGTTGAATTTTTTTTCAACCGAGTGCACCCCGCTTGCCTGACCTAATGTGGTTCTGAGAAATAAATGTGTAGGGGACTGCAAAGAGAAAGTGTTACATTGTACAAGTTGAGTGATTGGGAACAGGTGGCCGAGAGCTGCATAAAGGAGACAGCAAAATGTACACGATGAGATAGTTGAAGACTATCGTGGGGTGGAGGGCAGTGTCCAATAGGAACGGGGCCGATAGGGTATATAAGGATTAGAGGTTGACCGAAATTCGGTTTCGCTTTCGGCACCGAAAGTTGGCAAATGGCCTCTTTCGGCATACTTTCGGTTTCGGCCGAAAGTAAATTTTTTACTTTCGGTCTGGTTTCAGTTTCGGTCGAAACTGATTTTGAAGGGGAAGAACATAACACTACTCCTAGCGCCCTGGCCGGCCGTGATCCGGATATGGCATGGTCTGTAGACGGGGTCGGAACGACTCCCCAAATCGTGAGAAGATGGCGGGGCAGCAAGGAGTGACACATCGGAGGGCCCTTGACCCCGCGAGAGGAAGTCCTTTGCGGGAGGACAGGGTGGCTGCTAACCTGGCGACGCCGCCCTTGGCGTTCACAGCGGCTACTCCTCTCGCACGAGCAGGAAGCGCTAATGCGGGGACGCCACAGGCAACAGCGACAGCCGGGGTGGTCTCCGCCCAGGATGGACCACTGGAGACGACCGTGCCAGAGACGGAGGAGCCAGCGCCACCAATGGGTGAGAGCACGGCACCACGATTGGCGGGATCCATCCTCACCGGGCCTGTAGGTCCATCGGAGGCTCCACAATCGCCACCGATAGTGCCGAGACCATAAAGAGATGAGGAAGAGTCGCCTCAGGATGGGGGGGAATCACTCTTCGTGGGGCCGACGCCGCTAGCCATTGGAACAGAAATGGCACGAAATCCCCTAGGTCACGGTAATGGCCACTGAGCTTTAGCGGTGGAGCATTGGAACTGCATGGGGAGGCACTGGGACAACAGTCATAGGCGCGCGGCAGCCGTGGCCCAGGCTGCGACTTTTATTCCACCTATGAGATTGATCCGACGACGAAGATAGGGCACCGATCGACCATGCAGGTTAGGCCACGTTGAGAAGTTTGTGGCTAAAGGAGGGGATTGGGGAGCATTTGTTCGCAGAATCGAGGTGGCGTATACTTATTTTGAATAAATGGAGCCTGAGGCACTGAAGGCTCTTCCCACGATACTTAGCGATGATGCTTTAATCATTTATTCCTCCATCCCGGCAGAAAAAGAGAACACCCTGAAAGCCGCTTATCAAGAGATGGCTGGGATTGTTGACCCACCATGCAGAGCAAAAAGACGATTCCAAAACCATCAGTGCAAAGAAGGGGAATCAGCCTTGGCCTATAGAAGCGCTCTCACGGCTCTGGTACAGGCTGCTTTCCCGGACCTGGAGGCGGGGGCCCTGGACTTTATGTTTGCTGACCATATGTTAGCTCTTGCACAGGCCTAAACAATAGTTTTTCCAGTCACTTATGAGGACGAGCAGACCTCCTTGTGGATTGCGAAAAGTATACGAGCCCATGAGGAGGTCATGAGGCCACAACGTGTGGTCGCGCAAACAGTGGACCCATCATCCCATCAAGGACTGGAGAAGGTTTGGAAAAAATGGAACATGGGAGAAGATGCCGAACCAGAAATGGATGCGGTGCTGCCCGGGGAGGAGATGTTGGCAGCTGTGAGGGGGACATACCGGGGACCGGCGCAGAAAACTTCTCATTTAATGCCCCGGGGACTTGGAGCATCCAGCCAGATCTGGGATCCGGTGACCTTCCATCGATGTGGTCACACGGGCCAGATCGCACATGGATTTGCACCGATCCTGCCCCACTGGGGCTGCCCTCACTCCAACAGCCGCTCTCCAGCCCTGCGTACAACCAGCAGGTGAGTCGCGGCACCCCAGACACCTCGGCAGTTCCCAATGCAGACCTCACACACACAACGACTGTCAATCAACCTGCTACTTCTCGACGATCACAGCCACCCTCGTACATATGCAATTTTTCACCATAACGGTGGCTGGCTTCGGGTAGGCTCGGTGGGGGAAATTGAGGTCTGGATGCTGGTAGATATGGGAGCGTGGGCGATTATTATCTCCCTGCACGTTTTTTATATGCTTCCCCACCGGGCCCCAGCGCTTGCATCCCATACAATTATCATACGTAGTGGAAAATGGGGGACGCATTGGGGATTTTTGGGCAGCTGGAGACCCAAATTCAGGTGGGAGAACTGGTCATATCTGACCCTGTACTCGTCTCCAGCACGTTGACGGTTCCGGTTTGCTGGGAACAGACTATTTGAACCAGCTCCCTATAAAAATTGTGACGGACCAAGGGTGCATTGAAATGCTGTCAGGGGAACGTCTATATTTCTTATGTCTGGACAATGGTACCCGGACGTCAGCTCAGGTGCAAGCAGTTGCGAAAGAGCTGCCCACGGTATCTCCAGCAGCTCAAATCTGAATTCCCCTTCGATATCACACACCTCTGGTGATGGCTCGACCAGACACACCCATATTGGTGTCACCGGTGATGGCGATCATGGATCGACATGCCTTAGCAGGAGCGGACACCATCCTATGTCGCTTCCAAAAATTGTTTATTCAAGGTTTAAACAAGGCAACTATGCCTGTCACAATACATGGGGGAACAGTTTTAGCACATGTGTAATAAAGGTCGTTGAGGCGACTTCTGGAATCCGGTCTTTTATTCAACTTGCATTACAGCTTTCCTTCATGCTGCTGACAGGCAGCGTGAGAGGGATAGAGAGAGAGACGCGCCGCCACGTGGCAACCCGGAGCCCCGCTCACGCGTGTCCCCTTCCTCTGTTCGTTCCCGTTCTGACCACGTGTCGTTCGTCTCCACCCCTATTTAATACCCGGGTCATATGGTACGTTTCCACCAATCCTGGTTAGCCTTCATGGAATATTCCAGGCTCCCTCGTAGGCTCCCGGGACCACGCCCCTGACTCATCTCCCCATTGGCTGTGGCCAAAGCCAGCAGAACCAATCCTCTACTTACAGCTGTCACCTTTCCATTACGTCAGGGCCACGCCCCTAGGCTTCCCCCCATTGGCTATAGACCAGGACCGGCAGAGCCAATCATCATGACGAGTTGTGATACGTCAGTGAGCCGGATATATCCTCACATTACACATGTACAGCCCATGCCAGCAGGGGGCAGAGGATTCTAGGCAGGAAAAATGGTGGATGGAACTGATCCTGCAAATGAGGAGGCCATGCTCTGGCTGGAAGCCATGACAGCGCATGATGATAACTTGTCCGAGTCACAGCGTCAGGCTCTTGGGACATTGTTAAAATATTTTGAAGATATTTTTAATTTGTGGCACACTCATTTAATGTCCCGTCACATAAAGACAGGAAACGCACCACCCATCCGCCAGAATTAATATCGCATGGGGCCGGTCGAGAAATCTCACGTACAAAATGCAATCAACGAGATGTTAAGGGCCGATATTATCTTGCCATCGACGAACCCATGGATAGCCCCTATTGTCCTGGTGAAAAAGCCAGATGGTTCATTGCGGTATTGCATCGACTTTCGTTGACTGAACCAGGTTACAATGGCAGACGCTTATCTGCTACCGCGGATTGAAGATTCCTTGGACGCCTTAGTGGGAGTCAAATACTTTTCTACATTGGACGTATCATTGGTATTTTGGCAACTACCACTGGATGAGGATTCGAAAAACAAAACCGCCTTTAGGACACCCCGGGGGTTATTCCATTTGAACTGTCTCCCCATGGGATTACAAACGCCCCCAGCCAGATTCCAATGTTTCATGGAGCTGGTACTGATGGGTCTCCAATGGGACGTTTGCCTGATATTTAGATAATGTCATTGTGTTCGGTCGATCCTTCTAGGAACACTTACACTGGTTAACACTGGTTTTCTCACAAAGCAGGGAAACTTAATTAAAACTCAAGCCACGTAGAAGGGAAGTAATAAAATAATAAAAATAAAACATAATAAAATAATTCTCACGACGTTTCGGCCACAACGCAAGCAGCCGTCCTCCGGTGAAGACCAGGGAGACAGCGTCTGTCTCCCCGACAGACCTGGTCTTCACCTGAGGATGGCTGCTTGCGTTGTGGCCGAAACGTCGTGAGAATTATTTTGTTTTATTTTTATTATTTTATTACTTCCCTTCTACGTGACTTTACCGAAAGAACCAAGAAGATGAATCCCTGCAGTCACGAAAGCTTTAAATCGAAATTTAAAACTCAAGCCTTGCAAATGCCACCTTGCACAGCCCTCTGTCAAAAATTTGGGGCACATAGCTCAACAGGGGTAGCTATTGATCCCGTGTTAGGGAATGGCCCACTCCCGTATCCTTACCAGATATTAGAAGATGTATAGGCTGTTTCCTATTACCACAGATTCGTACAGGATTTCACGGCTATTGTAAAACCCCTACACGTACTTGCAGCTAAGCGGCAGAAATTCCAATGGGGTACTGAAGAGGACAGGGCTTTAAAAAATCTGCGGACACTCCTTACGGAGGTGCCACCATTGGCATACCCAGATCTTTCACTGCCCTTGTTGCTGGATACGGATGCGAGGGATGTAGGGATTGGGGCATCCTATTCCAGGTGCAGTCGGGCAGAGAGGTGGTAATTGCATATAGCAGCCAGGTACTGTCATTGGCCGAACAATGCTACCGCCTAATGAGGAGAGAACTCCTGGCCATTGTGCATTTTGTACGGAAATTTTCGCCCATACCTATGCTGACAAAAATTTGCAATGCAAACTGACCACTCACCACTGCAATACTCGTTATGTATCGACCAAACATCTGGTCAATGGCCAGGGGGATTGACAGGCTGCAAGAATTGTCCTATGAGGTGGTCCATAAAAAGGGGGTGCGCCACACCATTGCGGATGCGTTATTGCGTCTGCGTTTTTCCATTGTTGCAATGTCCTGGTGAAATCGTTCGCCATGCTCATCGCTCACTGCTCCGCAGTTCGGTGGGGAAAAATCTAGATGAGTGCAAAAAAAATTATCTTTAGTGACGTGTTCTAACCAAGGCTTTGTATGCCTTGAAGAAGTTTTCCACCAACTCCCTGTATTTGACTGTTTTTTTGTTTCCGAGAAAATTTGTTGCCACTAACTGGAAGGCTTTCCATGCCATCTTTTCCTTACCACGCAGTGCACTTTCAAATGCATCATATCAAAAAGTTCACGAATCTGAGGACTAACAAAGACACATTCCTTTATCTTAGCTTTACTTAACCTTGGAGATTTTCCACGGAGGTACTTGAAAGCTGCTTGTGTTTTGTCCATGGCTTTGACAAAGTTCTTCATCAGACCCAGCTTGATCTGTAAGGGTGGTTACAAAATCTTCCTTGATTCAAAAAGTGGTGGATACTGAACACTTTTCCTCCCAGGCTCCAATGCCTGTCGGAGTGGCCAATCTATCTTGATGTAGTGGGAATCTCTCGCTCGACTATCCCATTCACAGAGAAAACAGCAGTATTTTGTGTATCCAGTCTGCAGATCAAGCAAGAAAGCAACAACCTTCAAATCACCACAAAGCTGCCACTGATGTTGGTCATAGTTTATGCACCTCAAAAGTTGTTTCATGTTGTCATAGGTTTCCTTCATATAGACTGCATGACCAAATGGAATTGATGGCAAAAGATTGCCATTATGCAGCAAAACAGCTTTAAGACTCATCTTCGATTAATCAATCAACAGTCTCCACTCATCTGGATCATGAACGATGTTGAGGGCTGCCATCACACCATCGATGTTGCAGGCTACAAGATCACCGTCTATGAAGAAGAATGGGACAAGATCCTTTTGACGGTCACCGAACATGGAAAACCGAACATCACCTGCCAGGAGATTCCACTGCTGCAGTCTGGAGCCCAACAGCTCTGCCTTGCTCTTGGGTAGTTCAAAATCCCTGACAAGGTCCTTCAGTTCACCGTGTGTTATGAGGTGTGGTTCAGAGGAGGATGGGAGAAAATCTGGATCATGTGATATTGATGGTTCAGGAGCAAAAGTTTCTTCCTCTTCCTCGTCTGACTCAAGTGAGAATGATTCTGGTGGATCAGGAACCGACAGTCCTCCGTGGGGTACTGGGCGTATCGCTGATGGAATGTTTGGATAATGCACAGTCCACTTTTTCTTCTTTGACACACCTTTCCCAACTGGAGTCGCCATGCAGAAATAACAATTGCTGAGTCTTGATTTGAAGCTTTCGTGACTGCAGGAATCCATACTCTGGTTCTTTCGGTAAAGTCACGTAGATAGAAAAAAATAACAAAAGAAAACGCTTCTTTGGTTCTTTCGGTAAAGTCACGTATAAAGATAAAATAATAAATTAAATTATAGCATACTACGACGTTTCGATAGCAACACAAACAATCATCATCAGGTATAAAAGAAATAGCAACAAAAATCTAACCAGAAAACTATAGACAGACATATAAGCAGACAGATATCACAAAGATACACAGAGAGAGAACACGTATCGGCACAAAGAGAGAGATCGTCTCTGTGACGAGGCCTTAAATATAGAGAGGGGGCGGGGGCGGAGAGAGGGAGGGGGCAGAGAAAAAATTAGCATGTCAATGAGTGGACGACGACGTGGCACGGTACGCAAGCTTGTGTTGCAATCGAAACGTCGTAGTATGCTATTATTTAATTTATTATTTTATCTTTATACGTGACTTTACCGAAAGAACCAAAGAATAATTCCTGCAGTCACGAAAGCTACAAAATTAAGATTGAACCACTTCTACGGGGAAATTTAAGCTTATCTTTTTTCTCTCTCTCTGGTTTTTTGTTTTCTCTCTCTGCCTGTGTCCTCTCTTTGGAATTTTCACACTTAAATTCTAACTTAGCAATCTTTGAAATACGTAATCAACCAGGCTATGCGTTAATTGTGTGTTGATCGACTCTCTGTGTTGCATTACATTACATTTCGATATTTTGCTAGGTTATTTAATTTTAGTGTGTCTTTCTCCTAATTTTCAAGCTTGCGTACCGTACCACGTCGTCGTCCACTCATTGACATGCTAATTTTTTCTCTGCCCCCTCCCTCTCTCCGCCCCCGCCCCCTCTCTATATTTAAGGCCTCGTCACAGAGACGATCTCTCTCTTTGTGCCGATACGTGTTCTCTCTCTGTGTATCTTTGTGATATGTGTCTGCTTATATGTCTGTCTATAGTTTTCTGGTTAGATTTTTGTTGCTATTTATTTTATACCTGATGATGATTGCTTGTGTTGCAATCGAAACGTCGTAGTATGTTATTATTTAATTTATTATTTTATCTTTATACGTGACTTTACCGAAAGAACCAAAGAATAATTCCTGCAGTCACGAAAGCTCCAAAATTAAGATTCAAAGAAAACACGTTTCGGTCGCAACACAAGCATCCGTCTTCAGGTGAGAAATGATCTGCTGTTGTGGCTTTATTAAGGCACGGGAGGGGGGGAAAGGGGGGGAGGAGTTTTGTCGTGTGGTGGCTGCAGGAGTTCACGGGGGAGAGGGGTGGAGGGTTTGTGGCGTGCAGGGATGGGTGGGGCTGGAGAAATTAGCATGTCAATGAGCTTGAATTGTACTTTTGTGAACAAAGCATAACTTCTGCTATGTTTGAGGTGAAGGTACTTGTGCATCACAAAAGCACAGTATAACCACTATGCTCTTTGGTTCTTTCGGTAAAGTCACGTAGTTAATGACTTTACCGAAAGAACCAAAGAGTGTGGATTCCTGCAGTCACAAACGCTTCAAATCAAGATTATAACCATTATGGTTAAGAAAGCCAAATACCTTTATTTTGGCTGCAAAATTAGAGATCAGGACAAGATGTGGGCAGAACCAACACGTCGGCGGTGGTGGATCATTGTTTCAACGCTGTGGGCACACATGCCATTGTTTTCTCCGAGACCAAGGTACTCTGCAAACCTTCGGGCCTATATCAAAGGTTTGTTCATGAAGCCATCCAGATATATAAACATAGCCGTAACTTCAACCGAGAAGATGGATACAAATTGAGCAATCATTGGAAGGATGTTATTAACCAGGTAAAACCTTAACTGCTTTATGGTGTTGCCTTCATAACCGCATCTCCAGTTTCTTCAGCCTCCCACTCCCAGCCCCGCCCACTTCCCCCTCCCCCCGGCATTTTGCCTTGCTCGTCTTCTAATCCCTCTAGCAGCGCTCCACCCCCCGCCACACTACAACCCTCTCTCTATCTCTCCTCCCTTACTCCTCCCCCCTCCCTTACCTATATAGCCTCTTGTCACGGCAGCCCTTTTGCCCACTTCAGCAATTGTTTCTTGCTGTGGTTGTCCCACCTGATGACGGACGCTTGTGTTGCGCCCGAAACGTCGTGATTTAATTTATTGTATTTTATACCTACGTGACTTTACCGAAAGAACCAAAGTGTATGGATCCCTGCAGTCACGAAAACTTCAAATCTAGATTTTCGGTTTACTTTCGGTTTCGGCCGAAATCAGAAATTCAGTTTCGGTCGGACTCTAGGTTCGACTGAACCCCATTGGCGCCTTGGGAGGTCGAAGACAGACGGACCACTTTATGCGGTCCTTGTTAGGCAAATATCCACGTATCTCCATTCCTCGCCCCAGGCAGTGTGTGGGTATCCCTCATAATCGGAGTCTTTGGGTTGTGGTAATGCCCACACTGGGCGTCGGGACTACAGATGCACGCGGGTGGAGGCTTGAAGATGTTCTCAATCTGCCTTTCTTTCCACTGTAGTTGATCCTTCACTGTCTTTTCTTTTTCTCTTCTGCTAATCAGTGTCTTTGCGCTCTTCATTCACTCCAATTTACGGAAAGATCCAATCATAATGATATAGGTGATGACATCTTATGATAGTAAATTATGGATGACTGTATTTATACTGCTTGTCCACAAGCTGTAAAGCAACACATCAAAAACTGGACAATACTTATTTACTTAGATCATAATTACTATTTATATGTAAGTACATTAAATATTGATTAATAATCAGAATTTTTATTTTATTCAGAATCAATTAAAAAACAGATATATCGTATCCTGTGACTGTTCGTTATAAAGTATATATTTTTTTGTATTGCCAATTTCTTTTTCAAGAGAGAATGAAGCTTTTAAAAACAAGTTAGGAGTCGAAAGGATGAATTGGGAACTATTGCAGGAACAAAATAACTGTAATTCATTCCAAGAGACTTCTCTACAATAGTTTAATTCAAAATGTCGCAAACAAAATGTAAAATAAATTGTGTGAATTTGAAAGCAACATATTTTTTTTGTTTTATATTTTTATTATTTTATTATTTCCCTTCTACGTGACTTTACCGAAAGAACCAAGAATATGAATCCCTGCAGTCACGAAAGCTTTAAATCAGCAATATACATCAACTCGCATCTTATCATTTAAAAATATATATTTAAACAAATATTTTATTAAATGTGGCCAAATGGGTTGAGATATGCACATGCTGTTTGTTCTTATGTACAAAAGGACATTCCCAAACGTATCTTGCCCATGCGTTTAAAAGCCACTGGCTTCAACAAATTATTCCAGTCGGGACAATAGCACCACATACCACAATATGCCCCATCGTGTGCTCAAAATAGGCCGCTCTGGGTTATCTTAATTATTAAGCGAGCAGAATTATAATCTTTTTTTAGACTAAAAATTGTATTCATACTTGAGGAATTCGATGAGCTGTGAAGCTCTTTTTCACAGATGGCCAGCAGCAGAACAAATACATTTCAACATTTGCAATGTTAAGATATGCATTCTTACTCTTTGGTTCTTTCGGTAAAGTCAAGTAGGTTTATTTTATTTTATACCTACGTGACTTTACCGAAATAACCAAAGAGTATGCATTCCTGCAGCCACGAAAGCTTCAAATCAAGATATGCATTCTTGTTTGGCATAACCTAAAGCATTCAACAAATGCCAAATTGATGGAGAGACCCAGGAGTGTGGCGTGGTAGCCCGACCTCGTCCATGGACTATGTCTGTACAGCGGCATGAAATGTAATCGCATTTAGACTCCATATAACTCCTCAAGCACCTTATGCTGCATCGTGTCGCTGAGATGCGACGTACGTTGTTGCTGCATCTTGTCGCTTGCTGGGCAGTGAATAGGGCGAGGGGGGGAGGTCTACTTGCAGACAGAGACACAGCAGCCTCGGCTGTTGCAGACACGGGGAAGGACACGGAGACACGGACAACGCAGACAGAGACACGGAGAGCGGGTACAGAGACACGGACAGCGGGGACAGAGACACGGCCGAGCGTAGCGTCAGTCGCGTGTTGTCTGTCTCCGCACCCGGCAGGGCGCGTCCACGGTGAGCCGAGTGGGGCACGCGGACACGGCGCCGACTCGAGGCCGACTCGCAGTCTCCGTGGAGACGTCGTAGGGAGAGAGACAAACACAGTGACACACACAGACACAGTGACGCACAGTGACAGACACAGTGACACACACACACAGTGACACACACAGACACACACAGTGACACACAGTGACACACACAGACACGTACAGAGACACACACAGTGACACACAGAGACACACACAGTGACAGACACAGTGACACACACAGACACAGTGACAGATACAGTGACACACACAGTGACACACAGACACAGTGACACACACAGACACGTACAGAGACACAGAGACAGATACAGTAACACACAGACACGTACAGAGACGGAGAGACACACAGAGAGACACAGTAACACACAGACACGTACAGAGACATAGAGACAAACAGTAACACACACATACACGTAAAGAGACACAGAGAGACACAGTAACACACAGGCACGTACAGAGACACAGTAATACACACAGACACGTACAGAGACACAGAGAGAGACAGTAACACACAGGCACGTACAGAGACACAGTAATACACACAGACACGTACAGAGACAGAGAGAGAGACACAGTAACACACAGACGCGTACAGAGACACAGAGAGAGACACAGTAATACACATAGACAAGTACAGAGACAATAATACACACAGACACGTACAGAGACACCTAGAGAGATAAACAGTAATACACAGACACGTACAGAGACAGTAATACACACAGACACGTACAGAGAAACACAGATACATAAACACACTAATACAGATGTAATACAGAAACGTACAGAGATCCGTAGACATTCATACAGAGGGACAGAAACAGTGAGACGGAGAGAGACGAGGATACGAACTCTTGAGATTTGTAGATAGAAAGATACACAGATAAGACATAGCCACAGATACAGACAAACATACACAAAGGGGCCGTCCATAAATGACGTCACGCACCCAAGAGGGGGGGTGTCAGCCACATTAAATACGCACTACAATGACAATAGTTTAAAGCGATTGAAGCATGTTTTATTTTTGGGGGAGGGGGGGCAGAGAGAGAGCTGTACATGGATTGACTGGAATACCGGAACGGAAATCGACGTTTTTTTTAAAACGATTCAATGCTCGATTAAACGGGAATCGACGGGTTTTTAACGATACCAAGCTTGATCCATGCTTGATCCATGCTCGAACATTTTTGGAATCGCTACAGTGATTCCTGCGGCGTGCTTTTCTGAGTCTAAAGAGACGATTTGTGGATCAAAAAGCCCATATTAGTACCGCCCCTTTGACGCTGATTGGCTTCCTTCAACATTAACATAATTAATTATTAATTCGGTCGCGTGTTTTATTCTGCGTGGTGCTCGATAAAAATGTTCACTGGCACATTGAACAGAGCTGCCCCCGGCCCCGTCGCGATTCCCGGCCCCGTCGCGATCCCCGGCCCCGTTGCGATCCCCGGCCCCGTTGCGATCCCCGGCCCCGTCGCGATCCCCGGCCCCCGACCAGGACGGTGGAGCCTGGACGGGATGGCATCACTCGCTTGGTCCCGACGGGTTCCAGGTGGAGTTGGCTGTCTCCGGCTCCGTGCTGCACCCTCTCGCCACATGCCCCTCTCAGCGCGGTGTTATAGAGGCTGCTGCCAGCGTTGTGGCGGCTGGTCGGGCCCCTGGTATCTCTGCTCCGCCAGCCCCCGGATCGCCGCGTAGACCTCCTGCAGCAATGGCTCCGGCTCAGACGCTGGAGGTCCGATCCCAGCTGCCCCATAGGCAGCCTGCGGCGACGGTGCAGGTTCGGCGATTGGCGTCATGGTCCCGGTAGCGCCGTGGAAATTGCCTGGCTGCTCCCCTCCACCGCGCCAGCCACCTGGCCCACGGGTAGTGCCCGGCCCATGACCTGTTAATGAGCTTGTAGGATCCGGGCGGCCCACAGCGAGGTACGTTCTTCCGGCGTCACCACCGGCATTACAATGCCGGCACGGCAAGCGTAGGCAATGAGGTGCTCAACCACGAGGTTCTCGAGCGCCTCGTCAGCCAGGTGAGGGAAAGCCCTCCTCGCCAACACGAGCAGCGCACCCCTGTAGGCTAAAGGGGGCTCTCTATCCCCCCGCTGGCGGTCCTGGAACCGTCTAAAGGCGCCCTCAGCTGGGCAGTAGATCTCCCCCAAAGCCTCGTAGGCTGCCTGTAGCGTGGTCTTGGAAGGTGTAAGAGGCGAGCGGATCGTCATCTAGAACGGATGGCAACGCTCATAGCGCCTCTTCATCCGACCATCCGAGAGCGTGGATGGCAGCCACGAATCGGCGGACGAACGCCTCCCAATCACCTCCCTCGGCCACAAATTTTTCGACTAGCCCCAGCCGGCGCGCCCTGCTCCCCCCGTTGGGTGTTTAGCCCTGGCGGCTTTGGCGGGAGCAGCGGCGGTGGCTGGCGTGACGAGGCTGGTTGCGGCTAATGCCCAGCTGGCTGGTCGGCCTCCAGGTCCCGTGGCGCCTCCTCCCGTAGTACGAGTGGGAGAGGGGGTCCCGGCGCCAGCGGGCCCCCCATAGGGAGCAGACGCAGTAGTTCCTGGAGTGCCTTCTCCACGTCGCCCATGCGGTCCTCCATGGGGTCCGGGCCCCCTGCTGCTGCTCCTGGTAGCAGGCCCGCTTGTTGCCCTGGACGTGGAGGATCCCTGGCCCCTGCTTCCTCTTTTGTTGACTCTCTTCCGCGGAGGTTCTTCCTTATAGCCATTGTCGATCCCACCGCTGGAGGATCCCCGGCCCCTGCTTCCTCTTCTGTTGGCTCTCTTCCACGGAGATTCTTCCTTGTAGCCATTGTCAATCCCACCGCTGCTACCAGATGTAAAGGAGAGCCGACACAAGGTTGCAGGGGGTTCGTCTTTTATTCCTTCTCCCAGTCCACACTCGTCCCCAGCCTTCTCGATACGGTTCCCACTAATTCTCCCTCTTTTTCCCGCCCGTTCTCTCTTATATCTCCTCACCTGCTCGTCCCCCTTCCCCTGTCACCGTCCCACTCCCCCTTCCTTTTGGTGGGAATCCTTCCCCTGACATCTCTTACACCAGGCATGTCCAAAGTCCGTCAGAGTTCATACGGCCCGCAGCTTCGGTCTTATAATGTGTTATTTATGGCTCGCTAGCTCTGTCAGAATAAATAAATCATTAAACTTTAAAGATATTATCCCTCTTTCAGCCACACGGTGGCAGCACCATTCTAATGCTCTCTGGCTGAATGCGCTGAATGTTAATCTTCAAGTGAAAGATGCAGTGGTGAGCCAGCTATATGCTCACACCAAGGCCTTTGGAACCAAACTGCAACTTTTCCAAAGACGCTTGTCCCAAACAGAGCCCTGCACCGCGCACTTCCCAGCTTTAAAAGAGGTCATTGACAGTTTCTCACAGGACAACATCGGTGCCTAATGAAGAGTTATGCAACAGCTATCGCATCTCTTTCTGTGGAATTTAACAAACGCTTTCGGGACTTTACAGTTATTGAAAAGAACATGTTGCTTTTCTCTTCTCCCATCTCCGTGGACCCTGATGATGCTCCTCCACAGCTGCATCTGGAGCTCATTGAGCTGCAGTTTGATGATGAGTGCCGCGGGAAACACCAGCAGTGTTCTCTTGTTGACTTTTACCGGCAGCTGGACAAAAGCAGGTTTCCAGAAATGCGGTCATTCGCTAAGAAAATGCTGATGTTATTCGGCTCTACATATTTGTGTGAGCATACATTCTCAGTCATGAACTTAAATAAGAACCGATTTAGGTCAAGGATGAGTGACTCCAAATTGCGTGGCATTTTATGCATCTCAACCACTGCCCTCAAGTCTGACCTGGTCGCTTTACTGAAATCTAGATCTCAGTATCACCCTTCTCATTAGTGTCAGCAAGTTATATGTTCCTTGATCAATCTGAAATTGAGTGTTTTGAACGGTAAAATCTGTCACTATTAACAGTGAAAAGCCTAAAGCACACTAATGCACTTGGACTTATGGCGCTTGTTTTTATTAAACTCTTGAATAAGATTTGGTTATAACTGTTGATGTTATGTACCTGTAGATGTGACACAAACTCTTGCTTTCTGAAAGATCTTGTAAAAGACAAAATTCACTTGTTTTAAAGTTTAATGATAACAGACCACTTTGCATTACTTATAACTCCTGTTTAAAATGTTCATGAGGCAAATTCATTTAACTCATGGAAATTTAAGGCATTCTATACAGTTTGTTCAATGTTATCTGACTGAATGAAAGGCAGAATTGTGTATTTAGAGTTGTTCATGTCTGCCTGAGTGGCTTATATTTGGTTACATTGTCATTTGAAAAATAAAGGTAATTGTGACAATGATAATTGTTTTATAACGGTGTGTTTTCACGTAACTTTTGTGGTAAAAATGTCGGAAGAAACTATTGGCCCCCGGGCATCTTCACTTTATCAAATTTGGCCCTCTTTGCAAAAAGTTTGGACACCCCTGCCTTACACTGCACCTTTTGGTGTCCTCTGGTCTAACACCGTTTTGAGACTAGGCTCAAAAGAAAGCTGTCTCTGGTGTGGACCAATCAGTTTCAAAGACAATGCATATATTATCAGAGTATGTTTTTTGTTTGCATTATGACCACAAGTATTGTGGTTAATGCAGACATGATTCCTTGTGAAAGGTTTCAGTTTGGTGTTTTAACATCTCAACACCTGTTTTGTTGCCACAAAAAAGGGGAAAATCTATTCTCACAAGTTCAACATGCATGCGTACTAATATTTGTGGACTAATCTGCGATTAATGAACGATAGCAGTCCTCAACAGCAGCCAGGCGTCTGCCTCATATGCAGGACAAGACGATTCCCTACAACATGAGTACAATAGGAACGCCACAGTGGCAAGATGTTAACTACCTCGTCTGGTATGCAGGAGGTCTTGGGTTCGATCCCAATCCTGACAATGCATGCTGTTTATTTAGAGTTTGTGTCTCTCTCTTTCGGGTCTTCCGGTTTTTCCTCTTTATATTTAGAATCTTTATATTTATAATCAACGTGCGTTTAAGAGTATTTGGCTGCTATAAATTTCCACGTGATGATAAGTCACTTAGTTGAGCTATCATTTTTGATGGACAGGTCGCTTCTGAAAAAGAGCGATCTGGCTAGAAATCATAAAACTATCTAGATTTGAAGCTTTCGTGACTGCAGGAATCCATACTCTCTGGTTCTTTTGGTAAAGTCACGTAGGTATAAAATAAAATTAAAATAAATCACGACGTTTCGATTGCAACATAAGCAATCATCAGGTGGGAAAACCACAGCAAGAAAAATTTGTTTTGCTGAAGTGGTAGAGAGATGCCGTGGTAAGAGGTTATATAGGTAAGAGAGGGGGGAGGGGGAAGTGAGGGGGGTAGGGGGAGCGTTGCGTGGACGCTAGGAGAGGGACGTGAAGCTGGACGGGGGGGGGTAATGGGCGGGGCTGGAAGTGGGAGGCTGAGAGAGCTGGGGATGCGCGGGGGGGGGATGCAACGACAACGCCACTTCAGCAACACTGCCAATGAAGCAAACAATGCCAATGCAGCAGCAATGCCAAACGCTGGGGATGCAATTAACTCGGCAAAATAGACTAGTGCCCGGCAAATATGATGGAACAACCATAAACAGTTAATGTTTTTTTCCTGGTTAATAACATCCTTCCAATGATTGCTCAATTTGTATCCATCTTCTTGGTTGAAGTTATGTCTATGTTTATATATCTGGATGGCTTCATGAACAAACCTTTGATAGTAGCCCAAAGGTTTGCAGAGTACCTTGGTCTCGGAAAAAAACAATATCATGAGAGCCCACAGTGTTATAGCAATGGTCAGCTACGGCAGAGGAATTGGTTCTGCCGTGTTTCAGATCTGCCTTGTGCTCGCGGACATGGTCCGAGACATGTCGTTTTGTTTCCCCAATGTAACAGCCACCGTAGGTGCAACTTAGTTTGTAGACTCCAGGATATTGCATGCCAGGAATGACATCCTTCACAGATGGGATTAGGTCATGGATTTTGTGTACTGTACTGAATCGGACCTGGATCTTGTGTTTGTTTAAGATTTTGGAAATCTTTTGGTCACACCTGCTAGGTATGGTAACGTGATGGTTTTGATCGGCTTCTCAGGGGGTTTATCCATGGTTGGAGAAACAGCTTTGCGAATAATGCGGTCCGAGTACCCATTCATCTTGAGGGCCTGGTGTATGTGTTCCAGTTCACTGGCTAGGTGGTGTTGGTTGGAAATAC
Source organism: Lampetra fluviatilis (assembly GCF_964198595.1). NCBI lineage: Eukaryota > Metazoa > Chordata > Hyperoartia > Petromyzontiformes > Petromyzontidae > Lampetra > Lampetra fluviatilis. The sequence goes on from NC_136339.1 coordinate 1,709,399, forward strand.
AGTGGGCCCTATGGTGTAGTGTTTTAATGATGGAATTCTTCTGTTCCGGATGGTGGTGGGAATCAGGTTTCAGATAGGAATCTGTGTGGGGGGCTTTCCTGTAGACAGAGTGTCCCAATGAGCCATCAAGTCTCTTCTCAAAAAAAAACATCCAGGAAGGGTAGCTTACCATTCTTCTCTACTTCCATGGTGAATGTAATGGATGGTCTATTTTAACTGAGAGACAAAAGGTGGCCGATTGTGGTTGCTGCTGGCTATGCCACCCCCTCTTGTGTCGTGCCGATTTTGATAAGATCCTCGCTAACAGCACCTGCATTTGCCCCATCAGTCTGCATTTGCGTATGTACAATAGTAAACGTACGTGTGTGTGTGTATACATCTAATTAGATCTTAGAATGTCTGTTTTTTCTTCCCCAGATGTCTTCATATATGGAATGTCCGGTCATCAAACAAGAAAACGAAGAGAGTGCATGCTCTTGGATGTGTCCTGACTTGACTGTTAAATACGAAGATGCTGCTGGTGAGAAAACACTTTAAAGCCCTTGGCAATAGTCAAAATATGAATCATCATTGCAGGAACAACAATTGCTGCTGCTGCAATTGTGATCCCAAATTAGTAATTTGCAGGTATAGTGGCAAGGTGTTAACTACCTCACCTAGTATACAGGAAGGTAGTGGGTTCGATCCTGATCCTGACGGCTACTATATATTTTTGGAGTTTGCGTGTTCTCCCTGTGGTCACATGCATTTTTCTCCGGGTCCTCCGGTTTTCCTTCCACATTTAAAAACATGCGTTCAGAGTATTTGGTTGCTATAAATTTTCACGTGATAAACCACTTCGTTGAGCTACCATTTGTGGCCAGGTTGCTTCTGAAAATATGGTATATAGCTCAGTGGGCCTTACCCGGTAAAATAAAAAAAACATTTATGTAGTTTGTTTAACACATAGAATATCGTGACCAATATTATCCATAACAGTTTTTTTTTGCGGGTTATATCACGTAAATATAACTAGCATGGTTTTTTTAAAAGTGACAAACCTTACTAATTGGTTGTGTCGGGTGGTGGTGGGTTTAATGACACATTTATATTTACACCATTTAACCCAAATAAAACCTCTTATAGTTTTATACATCAAAGACAAATGTTAAAGAGAAGCCACAGTGCTACTGTGGTCATGCGACTCAAACTATGAACCACATCGCAAATTACTGTTGTCTGCGCTCCTTCAACGGAGGAGTAGGAAAACTAAGCAAACATTCTCTAGAAGCCCTCTCATGGACACCAGACCTCAGCATTGACATTCAGCTCCCCGGACACATTGCCAGATGCAGTCATAGAATTGCAGAAGCAAAGTGACATGAAGTGTCTAACTATATTTTGCTCAAACACCAGACATTTTTTTTCCTGAATAAGCAGACGATCCTTTCTGTTCTGAATAGTTGAAGTGTCTTTTTTGAGTAACGGTACTTGAAAGCACACATGCAGACAGACACGGGTGCAACAAACTATTTCAACTGTGGGCCCCCCTCCTTTCTCCTGACTAATTTTTACTGAAATTGCTACGGATGGTTTTTAACCCCCGTGTATAATAATATGTAGGCTCTAACTACATTATTGTGTATTGGGATTTAGAGGAAGACAGTCTGCAAGTGAGAGTATTACTAAAAAATTTACCCGTAAAAACAAAGTTTTTCACTATAAATCCTTTATATGCGTGGCATCGGTTTTATTTTATTATTCATTTCTGTTTTTCTTGAGTAAGAGTTGCATTTTTATCACATTGGTATTTTAAATTAAATATGCAATTTTTTTTTCCTAAAAATTGTCATGCACAACGAGTCTGTGTGCAAAATGTCAGCTCGATTGGATCACAGGAAGTGGGTTAAAAAACGACCGAAAGATTTGCATGGTCGTAAGCGCGCAAGCAAGTTAACTTAATATAAAGGATTTAAAAATATTTAAAGGTAACAATATTCACAATTAAGTTATTCTGCGTCTTGGTTTTCATGCACATGTTAGTTAATAAGAAACCCTGATGGGCTTCTTCTTGGTTCTTTCGGTAAAGTCACGTAGAATTGAAATAATAAAATAATAAAAATATAACATAATAAAATAAAAAACAAATAATCGAAATTTAACCCTGATGGTGTTCAGTCACAAACATCAGTAGTAGCGGCTACTAGATTTTACACTGTGTGTATTTTTCGGAAATATTTTTTCATTTGTAACTATGTTTTATAGACATTTATGGTTAATTGTTGGAATGAAAAAATATATATTTTACTTGTTTATCTGTTGATTCGGGGGCCCCCCTTGTGACCAACTGGGCCCCTTTGCGTCGAATAACGCTGCCACATAACCCCCCCCCCCCCTTGATTGCTCACCTGTGCAGACCCACATCAAGGCCATAACTGATCAAAAATATATAAATATATATTCCCACAACATGCAAAATGCTGACACACGCCAGGGCTGTAACCGATACAATATTTACACGGCAACTCGTGATGTCATTCATAATAGATTTTTGGGTCAGATCGCTTGAGAAAAATGCGTGTCGAGCAGCCTCCAACACCTGAGACAGCCAATTAATAATGCTATCACGTGGTTGAACAAACGAGCCAGCTTGTTACTGCTTCAGCACCCCGCCGGTGTGTGGTTGGAGAGCGATCCACACAGACATTGAACAGTTGGCTACGGACCTTTTAGCTGGTAGTGACAGCCAGCATCATCGGGCAGTTGCCAAAATTGGCAACTGATACATGTGAACTGCTCTCCAACACACCTGTGTGCAGAAACAGTAATAAAATGGCACATTTGTTCATCCGCACAGCACTCGACAACAACTGTGATGAACAGGTTGGAGGTTAAAGTGAAATCGTCGCCGTTGTTCAGATTCTAGATTTGAAGCTTTCGTGACTGCAAGGATTCATACTCTTAGGTTTTTCGGTAAAGTCACGTAGGGGAAAAATAAATAATTTAAAATAATAGAAATAATAATAGAAATAAAATAATAAATCACGACACAAGTCTCTGTCATCAGGTGGGACCGTCACAGCTAGATTCACTTATTATTTCTATTATTTTTTATTTTTTACCTACGTGACTTTACCGAAAAACCTAAGAGTATGTTGTTCAGATTACCTAAAACAACAAAATCGGTCCAGACCAGCACATGAGTTTAACGGTGCTGCTTTTAAATACATATTTGCTGCTTCACTGGAATTTAAAGCACAAGTCCAACTATGGCAACACATTGACAATTCCAATTATTAATGGGTGGAACGTCCCTCTCCAACCTGTGTGGCTGCCTTTTTATGTAATAGAACAGTTGCCCATCAAAGTCCGTGGTATATTTTCTAAATTACAGCTCTAGATCTGAATATCGTTAAGGTTGAAGAAGGCAGCGATTATTCAGAGGGGACAGCGGATTTCCACGATGGACGTCCGGCCGCTCCAGAACTGAACTTGACCACCAAGGTGGAGGTGTGGGCGGACGACGTAAAAAAATTCATCCAGGTGGAGTTGTTGGAGGAGGACACTGGTCAAGGTAATTCTCCGTTTGAGTGCATCGCAGACCAACGTGCATAATGTGCAGCCTGTACACACGATCCACTCGCACCGAATGCGCACCGCACTAATTGCACACAAATACACAAAAACTTGCACTACTCTTCCCGCCGACTGGACAGCGCGTACATGAAGAATGCTCTCTAAAGAGCCTATTAATATTATTTTTGTTATGCTTGTTTACCCAGGAAAGCCTCGCTGAGTCTCAAGACTCTTTTTCAGGAGGGTTGTGCTAAGTTCTACAGTAGGGGGATGATGATGTTGTTACCGCTACTGTGTGTGATCTCAGTTGGACATTGGTGAAAAAGGGATTCATAGCTCATCGGATTCCTCCAGTATAAATACATATTCTGATTCAATTGTGTAATTTGCAGGTACATTTTTCAGCATTGGGATGTTTTGGCCAATACCAGTTGCATTGTGTGGGTTTTGTTTTGTCATGTGCGAAAACCGGAACTCTTGATCTGCCACCAACAGTTACTTGCACGTAGGGCAGGCATTCATAGAGAATGTTTAGAGCTGGTATAGGACAGATTGCAATTTTTTTTTAAATACCCATAGTCAGGTGAAGTCATCTGTGACCGCGCTGAACTCATCAGTGATCAAGGCTCAGGCTCGGTCAAATATGGCACCAATATGGTTGCTAATGCAAGTGCTGTTGTGTTTTTCAGACGGTTAAATTGCAGGCACAATTAGCTCTTATAAAAGAGGCTTACATCCACATTTATATGAGCTCTGAACAAAAAAAAAACGAGAATCAAGCTGGCAACGAATTTGTGCTCTTGAATTTGGCTTTCTAAATGGCATCTGTGCTGGTTTAAATCTACTGCTGTAAATAAATACATAACGTGTGATTAATTGTTTTTTTTAACACCCAAGACTCAAAGGGCTCTTCTTGGACAATGTTTATCATTCTTAACAGGAGGGTTTGTAACTGCCTCGTTTATTTACATGTAAGTATTTCCACTTGTGAAAGACATTTGTGTGGGTATTTTACAGTTCTAGAGTCAACGACGGTTCAAGTTGAAGAAACCAGTGAGAGGCCAGAGGAGATGGGGAATTCCTGCGGACGTGCTGACACGTCGGACCGGAATTTCATTGAGGTGGAGCTGTCGGAGGAGGACATTGCTGAAGGTGAGTCTTTACCCTTGATCGCATCGTTGAGAAAAAAAATGCGATCATCCCCTTTTGTTTTTATTGCAACCATATTCCCAGACGTTGCGACCATTGGGAGCCATGCTACAAGACGAAGACGTTTTTCTTACGCAAAACTTATCCCGTCGGTGTGATTAGCGTGCGTCGTGTCAAAGAACAGCTCCAAAATTAAGGCTCATTCTTCGTGCGCTCCATTTAGATAGCCCTGTTCTCAAACAACCTTTGGCGGCGAAGCTAAATCATTTATAAGAACAAGGACTCCTGGGGTTGGACCAACCCAGGAAACAGTGGTCAGCCCTAAATACACTGCAGAAAAGGGGATGGAAATGTGGTCCCCTTATCTTATGTAGATTTATATAGCAGTGCCATAATGCAAGGTGTTTTACAACAGTTATAAAATTGTACCTTAGATGATAGTGGTTGACATAAAGGATGAGGTTGTTAAAAGTGGTGATGGAGCTATGGTGCCAGCAGGACAGGTGGGAGTGGTTAAGGAGCAGTTTGGGTAGTGATAGGGGTGGGGGAAGTGATAGAGGTTGGGGTAATGGTAATGGTAGTGATAGGGGTTGGGGCAGTGATGGGGGTTGGGGTAGTGATGGGGGTTGGGGTAGTGATGGGGGTTGGGGTAGTGATGGGGGTTGGGGTAGGCCTGGTCTTAGCTGGGGGTCGGAGTAGCAGTCGCAGGATTGGCTAGGGAGAGGAAATGAGTCACCAGAGCCAGACTTCGGATCACATGATCCAACACTGCCCGTACCGCTGATTCATGGGCAATATCACCGAGATCCAGCAAGCCTCCAACGATGCTATAGATTAGCTTAATAACCTCCATATACTAGCAAATGCAAACCTAAGGTGTTACCGTTGCTGTTTCTGCTGCTTATTTTTCTCGCGTCACTTAATTGAACCCTCCATTTGCATTTTGAACCATGTCTGGCATACGAAGCAAAGGAAATGGAACTCCTGTGCGAGGAGTGCGGAAAGGGAGGAGGATGCGTCGACGCGATGAAAGACAAAGCGGAACATGCCAGCAAGACCTCGCGATCCTGCAGGCAGTGCGGGAAGTCGCTCGAAGGCACCACACTGCTCGTGGCGGTCGCCGCCGATGGGAGAAAGCACACGTGCGAAGAGTGTGGGAAGGCATTTGCAACGCGGTACACCTTAAAAAAACATTCCAGGATACACAGCGGAGAGTGGCCACACGTGTGCATCGAGTGTGGGAAGGGGTTCGCAACTCGCTTTGACTTGGAGAAGCACGCTAAAGTACACACCGGTGAGAAGCCGCACTTGTGCAAAGAGTGCGGGAAGGGCTTTGCGCATCGCTACAATTTGGAAACGCACTCCATATCGCACACCGGCGAGTGGCCGCACGTGTGCAAGGAGTGCGGGAAGGGCTTTAGGCAGCGTTCTGACTTGGAGACGCACACAAGGACGCACACCGGTGAGAAGCCGTACGTGTGCAAAGAGTGCGGCAAGGGCTTTGCAAGACGCGCCCACTTAGAGGCGCACTTCATCTCGCACACGGGCAAGTGGCGGCATGTGTGCAAGGAGTGCGGTAAGGGCTTCGCACAGCGGTCCGATTTGGACAGGCACATGAGAACGCACACGGGCGAGTGGCCCTTTGTGTGCAAGGAGTGCGGCAAGGGATTTGCGCAATGTTCAGACTTGGAGAGGCACACGAGGACGCACACAGGCGAGAAGCCGCACGTTTGCAAGGAGTGCGGCAAGGAGTTTTCACGGATCTACACTTTAAAGAGACATTCGGTAACGCACGCCCAAGAATGAAACTTTGAATCGATTTTTGTTGGTGTTGAAAGCAATGGTGATTGCTTTTTTTCATCCAATGCTCCTGCCCCATTGTATACTCTTAAATAATGTATGTTTAATTATTATGCGTCTTTACCCTGGAGAGCCTCACTGAGTCTCAATATTTTTGAGGGATGATCATGCCGTTTTTTTCATAACAGGGAGTGATTTTCTCATCCTGATTGAGTCAATTTGCAAGTCATTTGTATTGCATCTGGATATTTATCCAATAGCTGTTACGCTTATATAGTTTCCTAGCTATGGGGAGGAAATATTGTAACCCAAAGGAATCCTATGCGGAACAGTAAAACAAAATAGAAACTCCACCTAAAGAAAGGTGGGCAAGCCAGGGACTCGAAGCTCGGGACATGAGGCACAATCAAGACCGTTGCACCAAACCTGTGTAATGACAGTCGAGCCGACATGTGGTGTGAGTGGACTAGTGGCCATGGGAGGTAATGATAAGAGTATCAGCTGTGAGTGCGAAGCGACTGGTGGCTACGGGAATGATCGATAAGGGAGTGCGGTCAGGTGACGGAAGAGGACGGTAAAATCTGCTGGTGGAGCGAGTGTCCAGAGTCAGCGAGACGGTTCGGGAAGGGGGGCTTGGCCTTGGTCTGTAAATATGGAGATGCGCGGGAGACTGGGCTGTTGCAGTGGGATTTCCGCCTGTCCAAGTGAACGTGTCTTCAATAAAGAACCATCTCAAGAATGGTGTGTTAAGTTGTTTTTACACCTGTATTCAGAATGTAATGGTCCTTGCTCTTTGAGTGCAGGTAACTCTTATATGCATGTACGTTATACTTCATTCGCACCGTACATAGCCAACTATGCTAATTGGAGGTGCGGAGGAAGGACAACACACTAAACACAAAAAGCAGTTCTAAAGAAATTAGTTTTCAATCTAGATTTAAAAGTGCGTAGCTCCAGTGGCTTCCTAATATCAGAAGGAAGAGCGTTCCTGACGACCGCAGTAGCGCCTCTGAAACCGTGCGATGTGGTGGCCATCTTTGTTCGATGACAAGACAAAAGGTGCTGCAAGGATGACCGGAGTTCACATGCTGGTTTATGCTCCTTTTCAAGTTTCATTTATTTGGCATAGCCCTGTGAGCCATGCGGCTCTTAAGTCGGGTGCAACCGCAACAAACAAAATATGAACACAGAACATCTTAAAGCGACGACGCGTAACAGAAACATCCTGGAATAAACCATCAAATATTACAAAAAAAACGTATTTAAACGTTGTGTGCAAAAATCCCAATGTGGTGCAAGTCAACAATAACAACCATAAGACAATTTAGATTAACCATATGTTTTCGAATCACCAAAATAAAGCTATAAAAACAATGTAACAACAGTAATCATAGGAAGTGTGATTCAAATTGAACAATAAACGATATACATAACACGTACGACCAAACTTGCAGCCATAGCTGGCAGCATGACAATCCCAGTGTATGATGTGTGAGTGAGTCAGTGGTAGTGTGAGTGAGTGTATGATGAGTGAGTCGATGTATGATGTGTGAGTGAGTTAGTGGTTGTATGAGTGAGTGTATGATGTGTGTGAGTAAGTGTATGATGAGTGAGTCGGTGTATGATGTGTGAGTAAGTCAGTGTCGGCCCCCTCTGCTCGCGCCTCTCGCCCACCACAAACGACCCCGCCAGCCGCTGGGAGCGCGCGCCTCAGGCGGCCTTCTTTTTTTCTTCTTCACGGCCTCGCCCCCCGGCCCCGTCGGCTCCCTCGGCTCCCCCGGCCCCCTCACAAACGGCCTCACAAACGGCCCCGCAAGGTATTGTTCTTCATTTGTGACAAACACTTTGTGTGTAATGAGTCTGTGTTGGGGTCCCCCCAATATATGTCGTGGGTAGGGACTGGAAAGTTGGTACTTATAACGAAACAATGTATAACGAGGAATTTTCCCCCATGAGAATAATGTGGGGGGTAGGGACTGTGAAAGCGTCAAAATCATTGCCCATGCAATGCAAAATGGGGCAATTTCTACCATAAGAAACAATGGAATAAGTTTGGGATAGGGACCGTAACTTAGGGACATGTGTTTCATACCTAGCAACCAAGATATGTACTGTACATTTACAGTACCTGTACTATACTGTACAACAATGTACACATTTATAACCTTTTAACAGCATTTAAACTTACCAAACGATTGAAAACCATTTTTATGAGCATTACGAAGCAGCCCTGTACACTTTAAAAGTTGTCCTTTTTTTTTTAATAGAAAACGTATCCGTGACATTTTAAACCAATGACCCAAACCTAAAACCATTTTTTGTGTAAAAAAAGCACAGAATCTTAAGCATAATTTTATAACGATTTTACCCTATCCTGTCTCTGGTGTGGACCAATCAGTTTCAAAGACTGCATATATTATCAGAGTATTTTTTTTGGCATTCTGACCACAAGTATTGTGGTTAATGCAGACATTATTTCTTGTTAAAGGTTTCAGTTTGGTGTTTTAACAACTTTACACCTGTTTTGTTGCCAGAAAAAAGGGGAAAATCTATTCTCAGGTTTTACCTTAACCTACAATTCTTATTATCTTACCTTGAGGAGTGGATGAGTTATGCTTGATTGGCTTGATTGGAGGTGGAGTGAGAGGATTAGGCCAATTACAATGAGTACTCGTTACGCACAACATGAGAGAACACAATGGGACTGAGAAGCAGCAGACAGGATGCTGAGGATAGATGCTAAGAGAGCGGTGCACGCGCAAAATGTGAATTATACATTTTATATACTAAGCTAAACTGAGTCAAAACCACATTTTTGGGGGGAAATTTTACGTTAGGTTCCTCAAAACTGATGTGAGTACGAAACAACATATATCGCACCGACGTTTATCAGGAACTCCCTGTATCCAGATTTATTTTAAAATTTGGCCCCCAGCGCACGAGAATGCATACCTGCTTCACCACCGTCATCCATGCCTAGCTATAGCAACAAGCAAAGATTGTCACCAATATTGTAACCTGGTAAGCCAGGTGATTACCCAAAAACTATCAGCCATTATCCCTCCTTCATATTGATTAAGTGAACGCCCTTATAACGGCTAAGCCCCCCATCTTTCAGGCCATGATCCCAAAGGAACAGGTTCTGGATATGAGCAGGTTATTAGGTGGCCTCCATAGGACGTGTCGGTTTACTGGGGTGCGACGGTGGCAAGATGTTTAATTACCCCGCCTGGTGACCTGCGGTGACGTCATAGCCGAGTGACCAGTACTGAACCAACCTCTCTAACCACTACTGTAAATCAACAACCCCGTTTGTTCACTACACATTTTTTTTCTCTTTAGCCAATTTCTTTCTTTTTTAGCTCCAGGAGCTAAGGTGGGGGGGGGGGGGTTGTTGCTTGTTTTTTACCTTTTGGGGCAATTTATAAACTTTCCAGACCTAGGGCCTTTAGTGCACAACTCGAGTCTGCCCTCATAGCTATGCTAGCGGGTTTCCTCCCTGTAACCTTGTGCTTCATGGCGGACAGGTCCCTAGGGAAATAGTTCAATAATTCCCTGTCAATGGGAGGCCAGAGACCTTCCTGGGAGGAACGCGGGAACTTCTACAAAGCCTCCTGGACAAGACAGGAAAACACCGCCCTTTTCCGGGTTCTCAATCAGAAGTTAAGTGGGGTGAGTGGGAGGTGAAGAGGCAGTAAGCCATGATGATGACCCTTCAATCCTCACTTGAGGAACGGGGTGATGAGGTCAAGTCGCACGAAGCTAGACTGCTGGAGCTCGAAGAAGCCTATAACAAGCTAGATTTAAGGGGAGGGAGCGTCAACTTAAAGCCTTTGGCCTCCCGGAGGGAGCAGAGGGCAGTGCTGCCCAAGAAGCCCTCATCTACATTCAGAAGCATTTTGCCGATGCTCAAAAAACCTAGAATCTCCTGGTATGCAGCCTGTTAAGTCTGAATGGATAGCGCAGGTTTAGCAGGTTGGAAGGAGAGGTAGAGAGGACCTGATGGAGTCTAGCAACGTAAGGCTTCGCCCCCTGATGATCTTGCTTGCAATATGTCATGGTACCTCCGAGGTGCTGTAGACGGCGAGGGCAGCGGGAAGAAAGGGCATTCTACTGAAGGCCAACCGAGCTGTCAGACCTGGCCGATCCTGTGCAGGCCAACTACTAAACCTCACACAGCACATCGAAGATGGCTACCAACAGAAGATGATCACCGGCGCACCGTTTGTTCATCTATTTGCTGCATATGAGACTGTTCAACGCCGAAATTTTATCCACAAGCTGTACCTCATGACTGGCGACCCAGACCTTAACCAGACCATGTGTAGCCTGCTAGAGAACAGACACTTCTACGTGGAAATAAACGGGCAGAAAAGTAGATGGTGTTCCAAAAAGAACGGCTTACCACAAGGCAGTGTGCTTCCCCCACTTTTAATCAATATTTACACCAACGATCAGGCACTTCCTGCTGAATGTCAGCGGTTCATCGATATGCTGATGACCTCTATCACCACACAGCAGAGGAATTTCGAAAACACAGAGAAGATTCTGGAGAGGGCACTGCACGAGATGTCAAGATACTACCTGAATAATCAGCTCAAACCCAACCCAAGTAAACCCCAAATCTATGCTTTCCACCTGAGAAACTGGGATGCAGAGCGACACCTGAATGTCACCTGGGGAGACCAGAACCTCGAGCACCGGAGTCAGCCAGTGTACCTCGGGGTAACACTGGATCATATACTCAGCTACAAAAAGCGCACTTTAAATACCATAGCCAATGTCAACACACGAAACAACATTCCCACGCAAATTCAAAGTGGGGAGCACATTCATCCACTCTATGCACCACTCCTTAGCAATTTGTTTCTCTGTGGCTGAATATGCATGCTCTACCTGAGGACGCTCAACCCACCGTAAACATGTCGACTCCGCCCTAAATGACACATGCACAATCGTAACAGGGTGCCTGAGAACCACCCCTGTTCCCTGCCTATATGCACTATCTCATATAGTTCCCCTTAACATCAGGAGGAGGGTAGCAGGTGACCACGACTGGCAAATCGTAGAGTGGGACATCCATCATCCGATATATGGCCATCAGCCAGCACACCATCGTCTCTTATCGAGAAAAAAGCATCTTGTGCTCCACTGTACCACTGACCACATCACCATAATCTGATAGAACTTCCCTCTAGCAAAAAGAATTGGAAAAAACCAAGTGACAAAACTTCTGAATGGAGCTAGTGAGGAATCATCCCCAGTGAGGAGCTCGCATCTGGCTCCAATTCCAAATGGCTCACATGGCAGAGCCTAAACAGACTGAGAGTGGGTTTTGGCAGATGCAACTCTCTCATAAAATCATGGAGCTTCTGCGAGACAAGAAGGCTCACCTGATTGAGTCTTTAACCTTTCTCAAGAGATGCCGCGATAACAATGTAATACCGGTCGCAATTACACTCACATCTGCTGCTGTCACTTCTCCTAACGCTAAACGGATCTTGTTCAAAGCTAGCCTATCGCTAATCTCCAAGAGAATAAGATTGCTCCGATTTGAGCTTGATAATTTACACAAGACTCTCTTACAATCACACTTAAAATTAACAGATAAGATGTTCTCTTCTGATTGGGACCATTTAGATACCATGACAGTTTCTTCTGCTACTTTAATGCCAACCAAATGTAAAGTTAACTTGATCGCTAAATTCAACCTCCTGTCAAAAAAGAAGCCAGAGCCACACATGTAAAAGTTAGATGTTAACAAGATTGTTATCAATCATAGTAACATCCCAATTTCCGACAGCCTAAAATCCGTACTAGCCAAAGGGTTGAATTTCGCAGTCACCCCTAAACACATCCCAGTGGATGATATAATTGCCCAGGTTGACGTGGCCCTCAAAGGATTGGGACTCATCCTGGCAGACAATGCTAGATCTGAAATCGCTGCTATCCTCAAAAACGCTAAGAAATCCATAAGCAACATCAGCAAGGATGAGCGTTTTGAACTCTCTAAATAAAAAAAAACAGAGGTGACATTGTCATCTTCTCAGCCGACAAGGGCAATGCCACTTTCATCATGGATAAAACCACTTAAACAATAAAATTCAGGACCTTCTTAATGATGGCAGCTATACCAAAATCAACAGAGATCCCACCAACCGCCTAGCTACAAAAACCAACAATATCATCACTAAATCGACTTCTCTAATCGATCAGACCAAGCAGAGCTCCCTAAAACCTTCGGCTGCTAGACCACCCAGATTAAATGGCCTTCCAAAAATTCACAAAGTAGGTACCCCGCTCCGTCCTATTGTCTCCACCATTAACTCACGCACCTACAAACTGGCCCAATTTTTTTCTGAGACCCTGCTTCCTTTCACGGGCAAGTCCACCTCAACTGTACTTAACTCAGCTCACTTGGTTTCTCTAATCAAGCACATCTCACTGTCTCCAGATGATTTGCTTGTCAGTTTCGATGTAGTCTCTCTGTTCACCAATGTACCTGTACCTGACACCATTGCAATCAATGAAGACTTGGTCCAACAAGGACTGAATCCAGATGTACCAACTTTGGTAAGGCACTGCCTTACCAACATATACTTCACCTGGAATGGTACATTCTACAAACAAAATTAGGGTACCCCAATGGGTTCTCCCTTATCGTCAGTGGTCGCGAGTGTTTTCATGGAGAAATTTGAGACAGATGCCATCCAGACATCCTTATGGATGAGATACGTGGATGACACGTTCGTCATCTGGCCACATGGCCTGCCAGCACTGAACCAATTTCTGAACCACATCAATTCCATACATCTGTAATGCGAGCATAAACAGGGTGGTTGTTGGCCTCCGCGCCAATCACGCGGGCCGGAGCATTGGGGGTCGTAGCCGGGTCGACGGAGCGTGTGGGAGGAGCCACTGCTCATCTCGGCTCCAATGGGAGACGGGGGCAGTGCGGGAAGGAGGAGTCAGGGGTCACTGGATGGGAAGGATATAAGGGGAGAGCCGGAAGAGATCGGGAGTTGGAACGGAGTGAGAATAGGGGGAGCCACGCTGGGCGGAACGGGAGCAGCGACGCCATCTGCCACGTGGTGTGCGTGGGGTAGACGGGGCTAGCGGAGTGTGCGGGGCACCCGTGGCTAGTGAGTGACTAGCGGAGTGTGTGGGGCACACGTGGCTAGTGAGTGACTAGCGGGATGTGCGGGGCACACGTAGCTAGTGAGTGACTAGCGGAGTGTGCGGGGCACACGTGACTAGTGAGTGGCTAGCGGAGTGTGCGGGGCACACGTGGCTAGTGAGTGACTAGCGGGGTGTGCGGGGCACACGTAGCTAGTGAGTGACTAGCGGAGTGTGCCGGGCACACGGAGCGAGCGGTGTGGCTGGCGGCGTGTGCGGGGCACACGGAGAGAGCGGAGTGGCCACCAGCGAGTGCGGCCCACACGGAGCGTGCGCGGAGGGGTGCGGTACGAAGAACCTAATAAACGACACAACGGAGACCAAGAAAGCCTGACCAAGTCGTTTATTACACTGGGGTCAGAAGTTGAACGTGATGTCTAAACACCTCAAGAAAAATAATATACCGGCACCATCTTCAGAAGACGAAGAGGATCTTGCTCCGGCAGTGGCAGTCCCGACCATGGAAGGCGTGGGCGAAGCGGCGGCGAGCGACATGCCAGGAGTACAGGATGTCGTCGGGGCGGCCGGACCGCCTGCGCCGACGGGCGTCGAGGACGGCTGGCGACACGTCACAGTCCAGCTGGATTCGCTGCGGGCCGTTCTGCTGCAATTACTCACCCTGGTGGCGCCAGCGACGATGTCGGATCGCCTACGTGGGGAGCCTTCGGGTGGGGCCGAGCCGTCCGCCATTGGGGCCTGTGCGACGCTTCCCGCCCTCTCCGACACGCGGCACGACGGCGCCATCTATGGCGTGGTCGGGGACGAACGGCGGGAATTCGCAATCTTGTCACCTCCACCGCGGGAAGCCGCCATTTTGTCGCCTTCACCGCGGGAAGCCGCCATCTTGCCCCCGCCGCATGGAGACGCTATCTTGTCGCCACCGCGTGGAACACCTGCAGCGGGAGACGGTGACTCGGGGACCTGCAGCCATCGTCTGACGACGGTTAAGGAATTCTCAATCGGCGGGGATTGGAGTGCATTCGCCTGCCGTTTTGAGGCGGCGGTCCGATCCGCCAAGTGGACGGATGCGGAAGCCCTGGAGGTCCTGCCGATGCTCCTGGACGACGAGTCTGTCAGATTCTTCCGTTCCATCAAGGCCGCGAAGAAGACGACGCTGAAGGGAGTGTTCGAGGAAATGGCGGAGGCTTATGAGCTCCCAGACGACGCACATCACAGATTCGTGCAGCGGCAACGGGCACCAGAAGAATCGCCAGAAGAATCGCCAGTGGCTTTCCGGGGCGCTGTGTTGGAGCTGGCTATGGCCGCATATCTGGACACGGAGCCCGACTTTCTGGAGCCTTTAATATTGGGCAAGATGTTGGAGCTGTCCAGGGATTTGGGCATCCCCATGCCGGTGTGCGGCCATGAGCAGCTGACCTCCCGGATAGCAGCTAAGTGCTTGGACGTACAATTCAACCTACGCCGGTGGAAGGTGACGGCCTGGACGGGGAGCCCCAAAGTTGAAGGTGGTGCCACCGGGTGGGATCCGTCCAAAGCCGTCTACGTACGGGACGAGAAGGGGCCTGAGGAGCTGGCAGTAGCATCGACCTAGTGGCCTGCTCGAGGGGGAGCGGAATTGCGCTCGGGCCCACCGTTGCGGGATCGGCAAGATAGAGGGGGTGTCGGATGACGAGCCGACTCGTCGTGCTTCCGCTGCGGCCGTCGGGGGCACTTCGCCAGGGAGTGTTGGGGTTGCTCTCGGCCGCCGCTCCAGCCGGAGGCCCCTGCCGGGAACGCGACGTGGGAAAATCCACCACGACAGGCAAGTCGGTACGCATCAGACACCTGGCAAGGCCTGTCATTTCATGCATCACCATCACTACGTGGTCTGGGAGACATTCCTAACGGGGGGGCACTAAGAGATCTGCGTTGTTCGCTCACGCAGTGGCGGAAATTGGCACGGAGGGTGGTTGCGGCCACTACTGGGTCGTCGACTGTGCCTGGCTCGATCCAAGGGGTCGACGTGCGCATTTTGGTTGACTCGGGTGCGTCCGCGACCATTATCTCCGATGTGATATTCCATCTCCTGTCCATTCCACCGGGGCGGGTACGACCGGTTTACGACTCGTGCATAGCGGCGAATGGAGGGAGTATGGGCATCGTGGGTCAGGTGGACACGAGTATATCGGTTGGGGGTGTTTCGGCTTCAGGGACAGTGTTGATCTCCAGGTCCCTCGTGGTGCCATGCCCATTGGGGACCGATTTTCTCGCAAAGATGCCCATTCAAATAAGAGTGGATCAGAATTGTATCGAATTGCCGGGGGGCCAGAAAATGTCCTTCTTGCCGTCACCGTGGGGCCGGTCCGCTCCTGACTGCCAGGTGCAGGCGCTGTCCGAGGTTTCGGTTGACGTTCCACCTGGCTCGCAGATGCTTTTTCCGTTGCGGTATCGGAAGCCAGTGCCGGGAATTGAGGGCGCGGCGGGCGTGTTATTGTCGCCGTCCAAAGCGATTACGGGTGGCTTGACGCTGGTCGCAGCACAGATGATTGTTCGGCCGGGTCAGCCTCCGTTTTTGCAAGTTTTGAATGGGAGCGGGGAAAATGTCATCGTGCTGGCCGGAATGGTTTTGGCACATGCCACGACTGCTTTCACGGCCCATGACGATCGGTGCCACCGGGGCCTCATAGGGGGGGTCTCTGCCTCGACGGCACAGGATAATCGATGGATTGCCGAGTTGTGTCAGGAAAATGCGTCTTTGACTGTAGACCAACGGTCCGCGCTTCGCACGCTGTTGGGGAAGTATTCGGATGTTTTTAGTTCGGACGATTTCGATCTGGGATGTACCTCGTTGCTCTCCCACCATATTGATACGGGGGATGCCGCTCCGATTCAGATGAACCCACACCGGTTGAGTCCGGCAGAGTGGGACCACGTACGCGGCGCAGTGGAGGATATGCTGGCCGCTGACATTATTTCCCCGTCCAACAGTCCGTGGGGCGCTCCGGTGGTCCTTGTGAAGAAAAAGGATGGGAAATTGCGATTCTGTGTGGATTACCGCAGGTTAAATAAGGTGTCGGTTGCAGACGCGTACCCCCTGCCGCGTATGGATGATTCCCTCGATGCCTTGTCTGGGGCGAAATTTTTTTCTACTCTTGATCTCTCGTCGGGATTTTGGCAGCTTCCCCTGGACGAGTCCTCGAGGGAAAAGACGGGTTTCTGTACGCCGCAGGGCTTGTTTCAGTTTAATTGTCTTCCCATGGGCTTTAACGCCACCCCCACGACGTTCCAGTGATTGATGGAGCTTGTGTTGACCGGTCTGCAGTGGGACACGTGTTTGATATATTTGGATGACGTTATCGTCTTCAGCCGCACGTTTGAGGAACATCTTCAGAGATTGGACGCGGTATTTGCTAGGATGCGTTCCGCCAATTTGAAATTTAAGCCTAAAAAGTGTCACTTGTTCCAACGATCCGTGCGCTATTTGGGCCACATAGTCAGTTCGGACGGCGTGGCCACGGACCCAGAGAAGACGGCGTGCGTCCGAAACTGGCCGACTCAAGGCCACGGTGGGGGACGTGCGCTGGTTCGTTGGGTTCGCTTCCTATTACCGAAGGTTCGTTCCAAACTTTGCCCAGATCGCTAGGCCGTTGCACCTCCTTACGGCAAAGGGACGGAGGTTCAGCTGGGGGCCGACGGAGGAGGCGGCGTTTCAGGGCCTATGCGATCGTTTGGCGTCGGCGCCGATGCTGGACTATCCTGATTTTACTCGGCCTTTTATTCTGGATACTGACGCTAGTGACATCGGGATTGGGGCCGTCCTGTCCCAGTCTAAGGGCGGCGTTGAACGCGTCGTGGCTTACGGTAGCCGCGTGCTATCTCCGGCGGAGACCCACTACTGCGTTACTCGTCGGGAACTCTTGGCAATAGTGCATTTTCTTCATCAATATCGCCCGTATTTATACGGCCGTAAGTTTATTGTACGCACGGATCATGCGGCTTTGCAATATTCCCTGAGGGTTGACCAACCGTCTGGCCAATTGGCACGATGGTTGGAAACTTTGCAGGAATTTTCGTTTGAGATTCAGTATCGTAAAGGATCGCGTCACGCAAACGCGCTCTCCAGATTGCCGCAGGGGCCCCCTTGCGCCTGTGCTTCAGGCACGAATAGGCGCACGCGGGTTCTGCAGCCCCCGCGGCCTGTTATGTCCGCAGTGGAGGTGCCTGAGGCTCCCGTGTGTCCGGAACCGGCTGATGGGGTTTTGAATTTGCCACATTCTGTATGGGTTCGCGAGCAATTGCTCGATGAGTCACTGGGGGCCTTGCAGGGTCGGGCCGCGAAGGAGAGGGGTGGGCCACTGTCCGATGGGAGGCCGGGAGCTGCTCTCCATGATGGCTTGTTGTTGTGGAGGGAAGGCTTGCACGATCGCTGGCGTCTTGTTGTGCCGTCGTCGTTGCGATATGAGTTGATTCGGATTCTGCACGCTGAGAAGTTGTTACATCTCGGGGTGCAGAAAACCTTGTTAACGTTACAGTGGGATTATTTTTGGCACGGCATGACGACTGATGTCGTCGGGCACATTCGGGCGTGCTCCGACTGTGCCCGGCGGAAGCCGCCTAAACACCCATATGTCCCAACAGTCCAGTCCATACAGGTGTGCCGGATTAACGAGTTGGTGGCGTTGGATATTTTGGGGCCCTTTCCGCCGTCCGCTCGGGGGAATACATTTTTGTTGGTTGGGGTGGAATATCTTTCCCGCTGGCCGATGGCCTGGCCCTTGGCCGACCAGTCAGCGGCGTCTATCACAGAGGCCTTCCTGTTCGGATACGTAATGGACAAAGGGGCACCAGAGAGGTTGCTCACGGACCAAGGGCGAAATTTTTCTTCCAAATTGTTGAGCGACGTGTGTGCTGCACTGGGGACCAAGAAGGTTCGGACGTCTCCTTACCATCCGCAAACGGATGGGATGGTTGAACGGCTGAATCGGACCCTGTCGACCGTGCTCTGTCAAACGGTTAGCGAAAAGCAGGCTGATTGGGATTTGCATATCCCTGGGGTGCTCTCTACATACCGGATGACGCCACATGCGTCGACGGGGTATTCACCGTTCTTTTTGATGTACGGCCGCGAGAACGTGCCGCCGGTGGAAGTGCAACTGGGCACGCGGGTGAAGGGTCCTGTCAAGCCTCTCCCTGAGTATATTCGGGACACCGTTCATCGCGTGGCAGAGGCGCGGGAGGCGGCCCGATTGGCTACGGCCAAGACGCAGGCCCGGAACGAACGATGTGCATGGCGTTCGCATGGTGAGTCCCCCTGGCGGATAGGGGGACATGGCCTGGTTGCACTGCCCACAGGTACCGGTGGAGACCTCCCCTAAGTTGCACAAGCCGTGGCAGTGGCCGGTTGTGCTTATTGAGGTTCCTAGTCCGCAGTCCGCGCGTGTTCGGTTCGGATCACGGCGCTGGTTCGTTCATACGTCTCGATTGAAACCCTACGTGGCCCCGCGGGTGGATGCGTCATCTCCTAATGTTGCCTTGCCGGTGTCTGTCGCGGCCGATGCGCCACTGACCTTGCCTGTTCAACCTGCAAGCGTGCCTGTCGTGCCTCCTGTAGACGGACCGGCTGTGATCCTGCCGGACGCAGAGATTCCTGCACCGGGTGGGCCTACCACGGCGACGGGGACACTTGACCCCGCTGCCCTTCCAACCCCGCCGCGGGTGCAGTTGCAGGAGGCCCCGAGGACGGGCCTCTCTGGGGAATGAGACGCTGGGATTGACAGGCCTCCACCAGCGGCGGACGGTTCCGGTTCCGCCGCTCCTAAAACCCTGTCCAGATCACGGTCGGTGCGGGGGTCGGGCCTCGTGCAGGACGGGCTGGTGACCCGCACTCGTTCGAAGTCCCTTCCCTTTCGTTAATTGTTATTGTTCTAATCTCCGTTGTGTCTTGTGAGTCCTGACTGTTATGTTTTGCTCGCATTATTATTGTTCTGTTGCAGCCGGGGATGGCTGGCTTTTTCATCAGGGGGGGGGGGGGTCATGTAATGCGAGCATAAACAGGGTGGTTGTTGGCCTCCGCGCCAATCACGCGGGCCGGAGCATTGGGGGGCGTAGCCGGGTCGACGGAGCGTGTGGGAGGAGCCACTGCTCATCTCGGCTCCAATGGGAGACGGGGGCAGTACGGGAAGGAGGAGTCAGGGGTCACGGGATGGGAAGGATATAAGGGGAGAGCCGGAAGAGATTGGGAGTTGGAACGGAGTGAGAATAGGGGGGAGCCACGCTGGGCGGAATGGGAGCAGCGACGCCATCTGCCACGTGGTGTGCGTGGGGTAGACGGGGCTAGCGGAGTGTGCGGGGCACCCGTGGCTAGTGAGTGACTAGCGGAGTGTGTGGGGCACACGTGGCTAGTGAGTGACTAGCGGGCTGTGCGGGGCACACGTAGCTAGTGAGTGACTAGCGGAGTGTGTGGGGCACACGGAGCGAGCGGTGTGGCTGGCGGCGTGTGCGGGGCACACGGAGAGAGTGGAGCGGCCACCAGCGAGTGCGGCCCACACGGAGCGTACGCGGAGGGGTGCTGTATGAAGAACCTAATAAACGACACAATGGAGACCAAGAAAGCCTGACCGAGTCGTTTATTACACATCCGTCTATCAAATTCACCATGGAAGTGGAAAAGTATGGCAAGCTACCATTCCTGGATGTTTTAATCGAGAAGAGACCTGATGGCTCATTGGGACATTCGGTCTCCAGGAAAGCCACCCACACGGATTCCTATCTAAAGCCTGACTCCCATCACCATACAGCCCAGAAGAATTCCCTCATCAAAACACTACACCCGTTCTTAAACACTTTAGCAGTAATCAGAATAATCAATAAGCAATTGATGAATAATCTCTCGAGTCACTCGGAACTTCTTGTTGACTGCTCTTAACGTCAAACAGTTTTGATGATAGCTGCCTCTTGACTGATGTGCTGCGCATGTTTATTCTGCATGGAGCTCGCTAATAATTTTCACCGGGAGCTGCATAGTGCTGCTGCCTGTGGTGTGTCGTGTACACGTGTCCATGTTTACAAAGGGATTTCACGCTGCTGCCATGCACTTTTAAATAATTTAGATTGAAAACTCATTATTTTATAACTGATTTTTGTGTTAGTTTGTTTCCCCCCCCCCCCTCGCACGGTTGGCTATGTACGGTGCAAAATAATAATAATGGTCAATGTACATGCGTACGGCCCATGTCACTTGCCACTGACATTCGCCATGGCCAGGCATCAAACTCAGGTCACCAGGTTCATATGACAGCCCGTTATCCACTGCACCACCTCTTTATCCGTTTGTCTTTGCACGTGCCAATGTAGTTTATGTTCATTCGCGTGCTATAAAATGCTTTGTGTATATGTAATGCGAGCGTAAATGGGGTTGCTGCTGGGCTCTGGCCCAATCACACGGCCCGGGGTATTGGAGGCGGAGCCCGGTATGGGGGGGCGTGTGGGAGGGGCCGCCGTTCACCTCGGCTCGAGTGGGAAGCGAGGTGAATGGAGGTGGAGCCAGCAGGGCAGTATGGGAAGGCCGGATCGCACGATCCGGAAGGGGAAGAGTCAGGGTCACGTGGGAGAGAGGATATAGAGGGGAGCCCGGAAGAGATCGGGGTCAGTTGATGGAGTGAAGAAGCGGGACCACGTTGGGTGGCCACCGCGCCATTAGCCACGTGGCTGATGGGGCTTCGGCACACTGTCGGCCAGCGGTGTGCAAAGCGGGGAGGAGCGGAGCGACTGATGGGAGAGGAGCTGACGGGAGAGCGCGTGCTGGGCGCGCGTGAGGAGGAGCTAACGGAGGAGCGTGCGGGGCACGCGATAGGAGCGTGCGCGGCACGCGAGAGGAGACGCTGGTCCCTTGTCAGGACCAGCGGGGTGTGAGGATGAGTGGAGGAGCTGAGGAGGAAGCGCGTGCGGGGGCGCGCGCGAGACGACACTGGTCCGCGCGGAAAAGACCAGTGGGGTGCGGAGAAAGAACTTGAATAAAAGACCAACGGAGACCAGCAGTGCCTGACGGAGTTTTTTATTACATATATACTGGACGTGTTTTCGAGTACAAAATACAGTTGCATGGTAGCCAGCATCTACGGCGAGTAATATCTGAAGAGGTATTGGGTCTCCTCTAGGATAGTCTAAAATGAGCCTGAGGAGCGATGTTTAAACATCACCACTGGGAGACAAAAGTTGACCTAGCATGGTGCTTCTGCTGGCCACGCCACATCCTCGTGCGTCACGCCGACTTTCATAAGATCCTCACTGACAGCACCTGCATTTGTCCCATCAGTCTCTATTAGTGTATGTGTAGTGGTGTAACACGTGCAAGGTTGCAAACAGAGAATGCATTCACGCGCGGGGTTTGCAAACAAAAAAAAGGGGAGAAGCAGTAATTAGGTGGGTGCATTTGGTGACAGGCAGGTGCAAACGTGCAAACACGGAGTAGGCACCAAAGAGACGGGAGATGGAGACGATAAAGGAGAGAGAGCACGTGCAGGAGGCGCCGCTGAGGCGCCGGCTTAATCAGGGGCAACTGAGGACCCTTAATGAGGAAGGGCATATAAAGGGGTGTGTGGAGAACATGGAGTTGAGTTGGGTGGCACTGAAGGAACGAAGAGGACAAGAGCCGGAGACAAGAAGCCTGGGACCTCGCCCTCCACACTTCGTCCTCCCCAGCGGTGTTGGATGATCCCCTGCTGAGGGCACGGACGAGGTTGGTGTGAAAGAAGGCTGACAAGCTAGCGGAGTATTCAGTAACAAGCTAGCGGAGTATTAAGTGACAGGCTAGTGGAGTAAGAGAGAGAGAGAGAGTTTGGAGTAAGAGTGCATTGTGTACAGAGTGAGGAGCATCCGCGTGGGATGCGAAGGAATAAAGTGACACGGAGAAAACCTGACAGTGTTCGTGTGAATACACCACTACATATGTACAATAATAAACGCGCATATGAGTATGTTATTAGATGATAGATACGTACAGATATACGTAGACATTCCTACAAAGATATATCTCTCGATAAGAGACATATATTTGTAATTAGAGCCTATGTCCGGCTCACGTGGTGATTGGCTCTGCCGGTCCTGCTCTACAGCCAATGGGGGGAGAGCCTGGGAGCATGGCCCTGGCGTGATCGAGGGATGTCAGCTAGGATGATTGGTTCTGCTGCTCTTGGCCTCAGCCAATGGGAAGACAAGTCAGGGGCGTGGTCCCGGGAGTTGATGGAGGAATCTGGAACATTCAGCGCAGGCTATTAAGGATTGGCTGGAGCGTACCACGTGACCCAGGCATTAAATAAGGGAAGAGCCGGGGGACACGTGGTCAGACAAGGAATGAAGAGAGAGGGGCCACGCGCGAGCGGGGCTCTGAGTGCCATGTGGCGGTGCGTCTCTTGCAATCTGTCTGCCCACTTCCCATTGCCTGCCAGCAACAGGGAGTGCTTGTGAACTGAGGAAAGTAATTAAAAGGACCGATTCCACAAGCCGTCTCCAGAGTGTTATTACATTGGTGTCAGAAGTTCTTCTGGGACCGTTTGGACGATCTTCAAGATGTCCAAGCACCTCAGAAAGAAGAACCCACCCGACCCTTCATCGGAGGAGGTTGTGAAGACGGACGAGGATGATGTGCTGGGAGCTACGGCTCCTCTGCCTCCGGCTGCTGCTCGCCTCGATGCCGCTCATCGCCGACGGGAGGAAGAAATGACCACCTCGAGGGCGGACGAAGGATGGCGGCTGATGGCGGAGCAGATCAAGTCGCTTCGCGCGATTTTGCTCAATTTGGTGACAGCGGTTGTGTCGTCTACGGCCCTGGGTCGGCCGCCAGCGGTTCAGCTTAATGCCGAGGACCAAGATCTTCGGCGGGAAATGACGTCCGCCATCGCTCCTGCCACACGGGGGGTGGCCTCCATCTTGGGCGGGGCGGCGGCGACGGAGCCGTTGGACGCCATCTTGCACGAGGCTGACACCACGCGGCCGCCAGACGCCATTTTGATGGAGACGCGCGGAACGCGGGAAGCGGAGTATGAGACGCTCGAGGCATCTGCCTGCCACCGCGGACATCGTCTTCCACAGATCAAAGAATTTATCGCCGGGGGCGATTGGAGTGCTTTTACGTGGCGCTTCGAGTCGGCTTTTAGGCTTTTAGATCCGTGCGTTGGACGGAGGCGGAGGCGCTGGAAGCGTTGCCCACGTCCAAGAAGAAGACGCTTCGTGATGCTTTTGCGGAAATGGCGGAGTTTTATGACCCGCCGACGGCAGCCATGAGAAAATTTATGTCACGTCGTCGAGGATCAGAGGAGTCGCCTTTGGCTTCCTGGAGGGCGCTGGTGGCGTTAGCCATGGCCGCTTACACCTCGATCCTCTCATTCTTTCCCGTATGCTGGAGCTGTCCCAGGAACTCAACATCTCGCTGCCGGTATGCGGCCACGAACCGCTTACATTGTGATGGGTGGCGCGCTGCTTGGACGCTATATTTAACTTTAAGCGCTGGGATCAGATGGCGGCATGGACGGGAAAACCGGAAATTGACGGCCCACCTTTGGGGTGGTCTCCACGACGGGTCGTACACTGCTCCGATGACTCCGGCGACGACGAGGTGGTGGCTGCTGTTCCGCACTGGATTCCGAGACGACGGCTGCGCGACCAGCGCGGTGACTACGCGGGCCGACCACGTGCGGGGGCCGGGTCAACCGACCGCCGGCCGACGACGGCCACGTGTTTTAAGTGTGGCCGACGGGGCCATTTTGCCCGCGACTGCCGCTGCCGACCTTCACCTTCGCCGCTTCCGCCGAGTGGACCTCCATCTCCTCCACCGGGCGCGGAGCCGCGACACCCTCGGGCAAGTCTGCACAAATCGGACACCCGGCAGGTCTTGTCACATCATTCATCCACTCGCACACATAGTTGCACTTCAAATGATAACTGTGGTTCTTCTGTGTCATTACCACGCTCTACTACACAATGGAAAAAATTGGCTCGTAGGGTTGTGGCTGCGGCGTCGGGCTCATCGACGGTTCGGGGTACCATCGAGGGCATTGACGTCCGTATTTTGGTGGACACTGGCGCGTCTTCCACCATCATTTCCGATGTCATTTTTCATCTTCTGTCTATTCCCACGTCACGAATCCGCGTGTGTGTAGCCGCAAATGGGGGTAGCATGGGTATTTTCGGGCAAGTCGATGTGCGTATTGCTATCGGTAATATTACCGCCAAAGGATCGGTGTTGATCTCTCGCTCACTGGCCGTCTCATGTCTATTAGGCACGGATTTCTTGCGCCGCATGCCACTTAAGATACTGGTCGACCAGGATTGTTTGGAAATGCCGGGGGGTCGTAGGATGTCTTTCCTGCCTTCCCTGCTGGCCCGTTCGCCCCCGGGTAACGCAGTTAACGCCATGGTCGCTGCCACGGTAGAGGTTCCATCAGGCTCACAAATGCTTATCCCGCTGCGTTACTGTAAACCCTTTCAGGTTAGGGATGGGGCGTGCTATTATCCCCGTCGAATTCGGTGTCTAAATTTTTTTCCCTGGTGGCGGCTCAAACAATTGTACGGCCGGGTCAGGCCCCGTTCATACAGGTGTTGATTGGTGGCCCGGACCGGGTCGTTCCGGCGGGATCGGTTTTGGCTCACGCCACTACCGATTTCACCAGTTTTGACGGAAAGCCACATATTGAAACACCCACCGATGGACCGCCGCGCGACCGTTCACAGAAACGGTGGATCACGGACTTGTGCGGGGAAAATTCATCTTTATCAAACATGCAAAGGACTTCTTTGCATTCATTGTTATTATGGTATGCGGACGTTTTCAGTAAAAATGATTTGGATCTCGGCCATACCTCGCTTTTGTCGCACCATATTGACACCGGTGCTACGCCTCCGATTTGTATGCATCCGCATCACATGAGCCCTGCTGAAAGGGAACACGTGCGCGGCGCGGTAGACGAGATGTTGGCGGCAGATATTATTTTGCCGTCCAACAGTCCTTGGGGCGCGCCGGTGGTACTGGTTAAGAAGAAGAATGGTGGAACGAGATTTTGTGTAGATTTACACCGGTTGAATAAGATATCCGTGGCAGACGCATATCGTTTACCGCGGATGGACGACTCATTAGACGCTTTATCAGGGGCAAAATTCTTCTCCACCCTCGATCTGTCCTCGGGATTTTGGCAGCTTCCTCTCGATGATGCGTCGAAACCCAAGATGGCATTCCGCACGCCGCAAGGCCTTTTTGAGTTTAACCGGTTACCGATGGGCTTGAATGCGGCTCCGGCAACGTTTCAACACCTGATGGAACTGGAACTGGTGGGACTACAGTGGGAGACATGCCTCATATATTTAGACGATATCATCGTTTTCAGCCGCACGTTCGAGGAACACCTCCAACGACTGGAGACTGTTTTTCAGAGAATGCGTTCGGCTGACCTAAAGTTTAAACCGAAGAAATGCCACCTTTTGCAACACTACGTCCGTTACTTGGGTCATATCGTCAGTTCGGACGGCGTGTCCACTGACCCTCGGAAAACGCAATGTGTCCGAGAGTTGCCCACACCCACTTCGGTGGGCGACATTCGGCGTTTCATTGGGTTGCATCCTACTATCGCCGGTTTGTTAAGAACTTTGCCACACTGGCTAAACCACTGCATGTTCTGACGGGCAAAAATCAGAGGTTTAAATGGGGTCCGGAGGAGGAACGCTCTTTTCACTCGCTTCGGGATCACCTCGCCACGGCGCCTACGCTCGACTACCCAGAATTTTCTCCAGCCGTTCATCCTTGACACGGATGCTAGCGATATTGACATCGGAGCCGTTTTATTGCAACGTAAAGACGGAGTTGAGCGAGTGGTTGCATACGGCAGCAGGGTTCTGTCCTCTGCAGAAACACGATATTGCATGACGAGGCGGGAACTTTTGGCGATCGTACATTTTGTCCGGCTGTACCGGCCCTACCTGTATGGGAGGAAATTCCTCGTTCGCACTGATCATGCGGCTTTGCAATACTCGTTAAAATTGGACCAACCATCAGGCCAATTGGCTCGGTGGTTGGAATCGTTACAGGAATTTTTCTTCGATATCACGTACCGCAAGGGTGCTCTCCACGCCAACATGGACGCGCTCTCCAGGTTACCACCCATTCCCCCGTGCGCTTGTCTGATGGGTATGCACCGCTGTGCAGCGCCGCCTACCTCGCCCTGTCCGGTCATGGGAGCGATGTCGAACGAGGACAGCCAGGAGGTACCAGTGGGCACTGATGATACCCTGCGGCTGCCGGACTCGGTGTGGCTACGCGAGCAAGAGGCCGATGCCTCTCTGGCTCCGATGCGGAAACTGATCGGGAAACTGAGAGCTCATTTGGCGGGATGGAAATGGCAGATGTTCCGGGGCCGGGCGGGACTATTGATGTGTACTGATGGATTGTCTGACCGATCACGCCTGGTCGTTCCTACATCCCTTCGCCATGACCTGCTCTGCTCTCTGCACGCTGACAAATTAATGCACCTCGGCGTGCAGAAGACTTTGGCCGCAATTCAGAAAGATTTATTTTGGCCCGGCATGACGGCAGACGTTAACGACTTTGTCCGGTCATGCCATGATTGTGCGAAGAGGAAACCGCCTCGGAAACATTGTGTGCCGCCACTACGTTCCATTGAGGTATCCCGTATCAATGAATTAGTCGCTCTGGACATCCTGGGGCCGTTCCCTCCATCGGCTAGTGGAAACAAATACCTTCTGGTTGGGGTAGAATATTTTTCTCGATGGCCTATGGCCTGGCCTCTGCCTGACCAAATGGCCGCGTCCATCACCGATGCTTTCTTGAATGGTTATGTCATGGATAAAGGAGCACCCGAGAGGCTGCTCACAGATCAGGGACGTAACTTCTCCTCCAAATTGCTCAAGGAGATTCGCGGTGCGCTGGGCACCAAAAAAATCTGCACTTCCCCTTACCATCCGCAAACGGATGGCATGGTGGAACGATTTAACCGCACCCTTTCGGCTATGCTTTGTCACACGGTGAGTGAAAAACAGACCGATTGGGACTTGCACATACCGGGCGTCCTAGCGGCCTACCGCATGGTTCCGCACACGTCCATGGGATATTCTCCATTTTTCCTGATGTGTGGTCGTGAGAATGTACCCCCCATTGATGTGCAACTGGGTACGCCGAGTAAACAACCGTCCCTTTCTTTGCCTGATCACGTACGGGACTCACTTGCACGGGTTACAGAGGCGCGAGAGGCCGCCAGATGTGCGACGGCCCATACGCAGGCAAGGAACGAGAGGTGTGCGCGTCGATCGCGTACTCACATGCCCTGGTCGGTGGGCGATCTGGCATGGCTCCACTGCCCTCAGGTGCCAGCGGGCACATCCCCTAAACTGCACAGGCCTTGGCGGGGGCCTGTGACGTTGGTAGACATTCGGAACCCACAGAGTGTTCGCGTCCAATACGGAAAACGTCGGTGGTACGTCCATTTGTCGCGACTCAAACCCTTCGTTGACCCGCGTGCCGACCCCTCATCTCCACTTGTTGACCTGCCGGGGTCTGCTGTACCGAATATGCCACTTGCCTCGCCCATTGATCCCCAGCGGGACTGTGTTGTGCCACCCGCAAATGAACAGGTTTTGAGGGCTGATGAGACCCCCGCCGTTCCTCCTCCAACGGGACCTACCCCGGATACGACCGAAACCGAACATTCTTCTTCTTCACGTCAACCACTTCCTGCAGATCTGGCGGCAAGGCGACCATGCGCAGGAAGTGGAGAGGATCCCGCGGCGCGTACGCGGTCGAAATCTCTTCCGTTTCGATAGCATTGATTGCCTTGCAGTCCCTTCCCTGTTGTTACTGCGCTGCAGGGGCGCCCTAATGTATGTCTGTTGTTCATGGGTGATTTTGTTTTTGTTTCAGCGCATAGACGCCTGTTTCACCCTTTTCCTTGTTAATGCGTCTTAGAAGCCCTAATAAGCAACTTTATGGGATCGGCTTGTCACCCTTTTCCCATCCGAGACGGCTGACTTTTTCACCGGGGGGGGGGGGTGATGTAATGAGAGCCTATGTCCGGCTCACGTGGTGATTGGCTCCGCCGGTCCTGCTCTACAGCCAATGGGGGGAGAGCCTGGGAGCATGGCCTTGGCGTGATCGAGGGATGTCAGCTAGGATGATTGGTTCTGCTGCTCTTGGCCTCAGCCAATGGGAAGACAAGTCAGGGGCGTGGTCCCGGGAGTTGATGGAGGAATCTGGAACATTCAGCGCAGGCTA
Source organism: Lampetra fluviatilis (assembly GCF_964198595.1). Lineage (NCBI taxonomy): Eukaryota > Metazoa > Chordata > Hyperoartia > Petromyzontiformes > Petromyzontidae > Lampetra > Lampetra fluviatilis. Next base: position 1,738,290 of record NC_136339.1, read on the forward strand.
TTAAGGATTGGCTGGAGCGTACCACGTGACCCAGGCATTAAATAAGGGAAGAGCCGGGGGACACGTGGTCAGACAAGGAACGAAGAGAGAGAGGGGCCACGCGCGAGCGGGGCTCCGAGTGCCACGTGGCGGTGCGTCTCTTGCAATCTGTCTGCCCACTTCCCGTTGCCTGCCAGCAACGGGGAGTGCTTGTGAACTGAGGAAAGTAAATAAAAGGGCCGATTCCACAAGCCGTCTCCAGAGTGTTATTACATATTGACACAGAGACCAAGATGCAGTTGTAGAAATAGAGACATAGAGGCAGGAGCACAGAGACATAGATATAGATACAAAAAAATTGACCTACAGAGAGACTGATTAAGAGAAACAGACACACATTCATTAATTACACTGGTCAACAAAAAAAACATTTTTTCTGGCCTGGACTTTTGCAGCTGTTTTAGACTGATTTCAGGGTGCTGATTCCAAATCTGATCTCAGATTTGCTCTATCACTTCTCATTTTATGCTATCGGCATACCCCATTTTCATTGATTTTACCCGAAATTAACTCTGTCACTTATGATTGCAAGTTGTTGCGAGTCAGTGACTGCTTTAGTGTTAAAATATGGTGCTGTGTTTTTAGGATAGTGTGTTTATAATATCATTTTATGTAGATATCCACATTTAACAGTTTTCTTCTGCAGTTTTTATTGAAAATGCAATATTTGATATCTCAAAAACCTGATGTGATAGACAAAAACTGATGCCATATTTGGAATCAGCACCCCAAAATTACATTAAAGCCGTTGGAATACCTTATGCCAGAAAAAGTGTGTTGACCAGTGTTATCTAATGGCACCGTATAATAAGTATAACTCCATGACATTATCGGCATAGGCCACCGCCAGATTAGCGTATTCTAACCCTGATTAGCATGTTACATCACACTTGCCAGCTGCAGGTAAATGCAGCTTCATTCATGTTATGCACAGGACGCCGGTGAGACGCCATTGTCAGAATAATCTACCGAAGCGTGGTAATGTTTTGTATTCTCGTGTTACTGGGAACTGTTGTATATTCATTTTAACTGTTGTGATCGCTGGCTCTCGAGTGATGCGCGCGTGTTTATTCTGCATGGCGCTTGTTAATAATGTTCAATGCCACCTGCACAGTGCTACCTGTGGTGTGTGGTGTACACTTGTTGATTTTTACGAGGGATTGCATGTTGCTGCCATGCACTTTTAAAGTCATCTAGATTAAAAACGTATTCTAGATTTGAAGTTTTCGTGATTGCAAGGATACATACTCTTTGGTTCTTTCGGTAAAGTCACGTAGGTGAAAAATATATATATAAAAGTAAATTGAATCACGACGTTTCGATTGCAACACAAGCAATCATCATCAGGTGTGAAAACCACAGCAATATTTGTTTTACTGAAGTGGGAGAGATGCCGGGGTTAAGGAGGTTATATAAGTCAGAGAAGGGTGGGGGGGGGTATAAGGGGAGAGGGGGGCGTTGCGTGGACGCCCCCCCCCTCTCCCCTTACCCCCCACCTCTCTCTGACTTGTATAACCTTCTTTAACTTATTTTTGTGTTTAGTTGTCCTTCCGATTAGCACGGTTGGCTACATACGGTGGGAAAGAAGTTTAAAATATATAATGTTTTATGGACTAACCTGCGATAAATGGGCGATAGAGTCGGCAGCATCCAGACCTCTGCCTCGTATGCGGAACGCGATTCCCCTTAACATTGGGTGCAGTAGGGACGCCACGGTGGCGAGATGTTAACTACCTCGCCTAGTGTACAGGAGTTCGTGGGTTCGATCCCGACCCTGGCACCTGCTGTATATTTAGAGTCCGTGGTCACGTGGATTTTTCTCTGGGTCCTCCGGTTTTGCCCTCCACATTTTGAATCAATATGCATTTAGAGTATTGTATTTGGCTGCTATAAATTTCCACACGATACGCCATTTCACCGAACTATCATTTGTGGCAAGGTCACTTATGAAAAAAGCTGTCTAACTCAGTGGGACCTTTCCTGGTTAAATACAAATAGTAAATATCCCGTCATAGGGACTCTTAACACACCTGTTTGCACTTGTATACCCGTCAGCATGGGTCATGAGCCTATTAATTTATTTTAAAATAAAATTCAGTTTGTTTCATTGATTCAACACGTGGGTCCGTTACATCACGTTGCGTCGCATCCTCAAAGCATCAGCAACATGAGCTAAACCGGTTATAGAAAGCAGGGGGGTATAAAGATGGGGAGCTGGCCCGCAGCCCCAAACAAGCCGGGGCACCACCAAAAGAGGTAAGGTAAGTATTTAAGGGAGAGGGAGTGACAAGCGAAGGGGTGTAACCAAAATGCGTCTAAAATCAAAGAAAAGCATGAGGCGGGCAAAGAGGGATCGTATTTTTCCTCCACCCATTCGAGTCCGTCTCTCAGCTAATCTAACTGGCGACGCCGTAGATGGTAAAGACGGAGACGATGGCGAAGACTCCAGCAGCACGACAGGATCCCACTCCACACGACAGCCCCGAGGTCCCCTACAGGGACCCCTCTTAATACTGTCAGTGTGGCCTGGCTCCGCCCCCGGCCACGCCCCCTTTCTGGAACCTACTAGCGGGTTCTTGATGTGCCCCTTAAGTGACCTTTCCCCTAGATCCCTCTCTGGTTTATCACCTGGCCTGCTATCAGTCAGGGCTGCTGTAAGCTGCAGATCCCCTTCCCCGCCAGCAGCCAGCGCTATGCTGCTACATAACCGATTCTATGTCACTACAACAGTAGTGGGGCCCCACAGACCGATTGCAGCACCCTCTGAGCTAATAATGTAGTTACGCCACTGTCATTAGGTAAATAAAGGTGGCCAGGTGTAGCGTTGGCAACCTACCCCCTTGTGAGCCATGTTGACCTTCAAAGTTCCTCGCTTACAGCACTTGACTCACAGTTTGTTAGGGCTATACGGATGATATTTGTGTTTGTCTGCCAATCCCACTTCTAAATAACAAGTGTATGTCTCTGCCACCATGCTCGAAGATCCCAGCACAGGCCATTACATCTTCTGGGCTCTGAGGAAGACCATGGCCCTAAGGTCAAACGAGACATCAGGGGGTGGCTCAGGCCACACATATGTCTCTATGTGCTGCACAGTAAGGCCTGCTGCTTCCACTGCCCGCAAGACACATGCCTGATCCACGGTCAGCACTTGGAAGCGCTTGGAGCCCACGTAGTAGAACGTCTCGCCCAGGTCTGTGCCAAGAACCAACCACCCGCCTGGCCTTAGCAGGTTACACATGCGTCCCAGTGCGGCCACGAATTGATCCATCGACACACGTGCCGCCTCCAGGCACAGCATTGAGAGAATGCAGTCAAAGGGGCCTTGGTTCCATGACCTGCAGAGAGGGGCGAGGGAAGAGGTAACCAGCATTCTATGGGGAGATCAGGTGCGGGGAGGGGGTGTAAGAGGAACCTCTCCTCAATTCTGGGTCCATCTCCCCTTAGCTGACGAAGGGGGGGGGGGGATTCTGCCCCTCCCTTCCTCCCATGCCCACTCCGTTATCCCGCCTCTCTCCACAATTTCTCTAATTTTAAACTCCGGAGGAAGGGGGACCACCTGGTATCAAATTCCCTTTTTCCCCCCTTTAAGTTTGTGGGGCAGGTGTTTGGTAGGCCCGTGTTTGCAAGCAGGGCGTTGCACCATTGTCCCCATGAATTGTGTTCATGGTTATTCCAGTTAGGCAATATGGTTTTCTTGGCTATGATGTTGAAAGTTTGGAGTATGGCATGTTGTTGTTTTGAAAGGGTACCCGGTTTCAAGCCCCACCAGGGCAGTTTCAATTGATGGGTGCTGCATACATCATTAAAAGGCGGCCAAGATCTTCTGCTTATAATTTTGCGATGAACGGGCATGACCAGAACACATCAAAGAAGGTTTGGGTTGTGCCTGGGGTGCATCTTGGACAGCCAGGAGGGGTCGCCATGAATGTTTCCCTTCTTTCCTTTGTCATGTATGTGCCATACATTGGGCCGGATCTTAGAGCTTGCCAGATTTGGGACCATTTCTGCAGTGGGATCTCTTGTTGAATGCTTCTGTTCCAAAGTTTCCTGATTGCTGATCTGGTTCTAGTACCTTCCCTGTGTAACGGTGTGGACAAATGCCGTCGCCCCGGGGTCAGTCGGGGTGGCCGGTTATGGGGGGAAAATCCCCCCCCCATCTCCAGAAGCCTAGGAGCCACAGTCTTGTCTGGCCCGGAGGTGGAGCATGAGTTGGCCAGTCAGGGCAGGCCGGTTGACCTGGTGTGAGAGGATTAGTTGACGAGGCGGTGTGTGATTGGTGGAAAGTGACGTCAACAAAAAGTCAGGGCTTATGTAATAATGGGGGGTGCTGCATGAGTTAAGTTGATTGACAGAGGCTGTGAGGGCAGGACCAAATGTGTATATTGAAGTGAGCGTTACCCGTGTACCAGGGCGTTCGCTGGGGCCGGGGCGGTCGGTGTTCGCCGTGGCCTGGCTGTTGCGAGAAGCTGCTGTCGCACGGCAACTCAGTGACCGTGACTGTTTTTGGGATGGGTCATTATGGGTGCTGCTGCAGTTGTCGGTGTGCCTGTGCCTGGGGCTGCTGGTGCACGGAGTCACTGCGAGTGCTGTTGTGAGCGCGATCCGGGACTGCCACTGAATTGAGTCACTCAGAGCGCTGTTGATAGCGCCAATCAAGTCCTGAGACTGCCGTTCCATACCCTGGGGCTTCTGCTGCTTTTGCCTCATCATCCGGGAGTGGAGCTTGTGTAATGGTTGGCGTGAACGGTCGTTGCGGTGTTCTCTATCTGTTTTGTCGCCGCAGTGTTTAGTGATTGACAAAATTCGGGGGCACTGTGTTAAGCTGGTGAACTACAGGGTATTACAAATGTGTCCTGTTACTGTTGTCGAGAGTTTTGAAGAATTGGTTGTATTTGGTTTTTAATAAATTATTATCCACCACAGTGTGTTCACATCCTTCTACATAGTGTTTCAATAGTGCATAATGAATCTAGGCATAGTTAATACATTCAAAATCTTGTTAAGATTAATTGTTTTCTGGATTGAGTTATTGTCCTTTCTGTCGCCAATAAAGCCCGTTTAAAAATCTGCATTGGTGCCCGATGAAAAATATTGAGGGAATTGCATGGGAGAGAAAATAAATATGAACTCCTCTCTCTAATAAAAAAATATAGCAACACTCACACCCTGCCCAGCAAGTGGTAAGCCTCTGAGAGTGTATATTTCGATCTTGGATCTTCCAGGTAGGGGGATATTGTTCTGGCGTCTCTAATCTGTAGTGTTCTAAAGAAATGGAGACGTAGGATTTTAAATTTGGTTTACACCTAATTGAACGACAGGACCTGTCCATCCTTGTCCAAGAGGTCTCCAACTTTATCTATACCTGCTTCTTTTCAGCTGGGCCATGCTATTCCCCCCCCCCAAGTTTCAGCGTCCGGTTGCCCCAGAGGGTCGATTTTCTGTGGAAGTGGGACGGGAAAGGAAGTTTCTCCTTATAGACCCCCAGTGCCATGGCCGTCGTCCATATTGGTTTTATCCATCGTGGTCTGTTACTGGTTGCTGCGAGAGTGAATGATTCAAGAGAGCATGGTGGTCTAAACAATTCATCATCCTATCTTTTGGATATCCCCCTTTTTGTTGGATCTAGACAGTGTAAAAATCTAATCTTATTAATCTGAAAATATAAAACAGCTTTTCAGGGCAGCTTGGGATGTTTATAAATATATATTGATATGTCTAATTGATGTTCCTCTATGAATCTTCTAAAAAAATGGATTAGAGCAATGGCTACTTCTGTGTGATTCTCATCAATGGCTACCATTAGCTGTGGCTCGTGATATCTCAACCAGACCAGGTTGCTTAGTAAAGACAAACAATGCTGTTAAAGTTGTGATAGGTAAGAGTTAACGTGTTTTCTTTTTTTTTTTATAGAACAATGTTATAAGAACGTGGACAAATAGACGATGGGAGGGAAATCCAAAGTGGCGGATTGCGAGGAAAGAAGCAGAAAGCAAAGTGTTCATACCTGCAGTGTGGTGGTAGAACACAGTGTGGATGCAAGAAAACAGAATCGGGACACGCCCGAATGTGTCCGACGACATCCGTCGTCATGCCATGCCAGAAGTAGTCTCGCTGCAATGTTAACAAAGTCTTCTGCACCCCGAGATGTAATAAAGTGTCGCCGTGCAGAGTCCGAATCAATTCGTACCGTAACGACGACGGTACTACCAGACGCCAGCGGTCATGCAATCCCTCCCTCCACATGAGCAAACCATCCCGGAGAGCGGCCCCCGGCGTCCCACCGGACAGCAATTTCCCCGCTCCCTTCGCAGCCCGACTCCGTAAAGCCCCCAACGAGTCGTCAAGCAATTGTTCGCGAATCCATACCGAGCGCGGCAGGTTCAGAACCCCATCGGCCGGTCCTGGGCACACCGGAGCCCCAGGCACCTCGACAGCTGACACGACAGGCCGAGGGGGTAGCTGAACCGGCGTACACCTATTCGTACCCGACGCGCAAGCTCAAGGGGACCCCTGCGGTAATCTGGAGAGTGCGTCCGCATTCGCGTGACGCGACCCCTTCCGATATTGTATGTCGAAGGAAAATTCCTGCAGGGTCTCCAACCATCGTGCCAGTTGGCCAGATGGTTGGTCAACCCTCAGGGCATATTGCAGAGCCGCATGGTCCGTGAGCACAATAAACGACCGGCCGTAAAGATACGGCCAATATTGGCGGAGAAAATAGACAATAGCCAATAGTTCGCGGCGAGTAACGCAGTAGCGGGTTTCTGCCGGGGACAGCACACGGCTACCGTAGGCTACCACGCGTTCCACGCCGCCCTTGGACTGTGACAGAACGGCCCCAATCCCAGTGTCACTAGCGTCCGTATCCAGAATAAAAGGTCGATCAAAATCCAGATAGTCCAATGTCGGCGCCGTCGCCAACCGATCGCGTAGGCCCTCAAACGCCGCTTCCTCCGGCGGACCCCAACTGAACCTCCGACCCTTACCCGTAAGGAGGTGCAAGGGCCTAGCGATCATAGCAAAGTTCCGAACGAACCTGCGATAGTATGAGGCGAACCCCAGGAAGCGACGTATGTCCCCAACCGGGGCCGGGGTTGGCCAGTTGCGGACGCACGCCGTCTTCTTCGGGTCCGTGGCCACCCCGTCCGCACTGACTATGTGTCATAAATAACGCACGGATCGTTGCAGTAGGTGACACTTTTTTGGTTTGAATTTTAAATTGGCGGAGCGCATCTTTGCAAAAACCGTCTCCAATCTCTGTAAATGTTCGTCAAATGTGCGGCTTAAGACGATGACATCGTCTAAATAAATCAAACATGTCTCCCACTGCAGACCCGTCAACACCAGCTCCATCAACCGGTGAAAAGTGGCGGGGGCCGCATTCAAGCCCATCAGAAGGCAATTAAACTGAAACAGTCCCTGCGGCGTACGGAAAGCCGTCTTTTCTCTCGAGGACTCATCGAGGGGAAGCTGCCAGAATCCCGAAGAGAGATCCAGCGTTGAAAAAAACTTCGCCCCAGACAAGGCATCGAGGGAATCATCCATACGCGGCAGGGGGTACGCGTCTGCGATGGACACCTTGTTCAATTTTCGAAAATCGACGCAAAATCGCAGTTTCCCATCCTTCTTCTTCACAAGGACTACCGGCGCACCCCATGGACTGTTAGACGGGGATATTATGTCAGCGGCCAGCATGTCCTCCACTGCACCGCGAACCTGATCCCGCTCCGTCGGGTTCAACCGATGAGAGTTCAACCGAATCAGAGCGGCATCCCCCGTATCAATGTGGTGGGAAAGCAGGGAGGTGCGTCCCAAGTCAAAATCATCGGAGCTGAACACGTCGGAATAACTTAGCAACAGCGCGGGAAGCGCGGACCGTTGTTTCTCCGGTCAGGGATGAATTCTCCCCGCATAACTCGGCAACCCAACGGTCATCCTGCCCCGTAGGCCCCGAAACCCCCCCTACCATGTTCCAGCGGGCCGGTTGTCATGGGCCGTGAACGCGGTCGTGGCGTGAGCCAAAACCGTTCTGGCCGGGATACTGACATTCTCCGCACTCCCATTTAGCACCTGTAAGAACGGGGGCTGGCCCGGCCGAACAATCGTTTGTGCCCCAACCAGCGCCGAGCCGCCCGTTATAGCCATGGACGGCGATAACAGAACCCCCGCCGCTCCCTCAACGCCAGGTACTGGCTTCCGATATCTCAACGGGATAAGCATCTGCGAACCAGGTGGAATGTCAACAGATACTTCGGACAGCGCCTGCACCTGGCAAACAGGGGCAGGCCGGCCCCATGGCTACAGTAGGAATGAAATTTTCCGCCCCCCTGGTAATTCAATGCAATTTTGATCCACCCTTATTTGAATGGGCATTTTAGCCAGGAAATCAGTCCCCAACAAACAGGGTACCGCGAGGGACCTAGAGATCTAAACGGTCCCTGAAGCCGACACCCCCCCCAATCGATATGTTGGCGTCCACCTGGCCCACAATACCCATACTTCCCCCGTTCGCCGCTATGCATGAATCATAAACCGCTCGCACTCTCCCTGGCGGAATGCCCAAAAGATGGAAAATGACATCCGAAATAATGGTCGCAGACGCACCTGAGTCCACCAAAATACGCACCTCGACCCCCTGAATAGAACCGTGGATGACCCCGTAGCGGCCGCAACTACCCTCCGTGCCAATCGGCGCCATTGCGTCAGCGAGCGACACGGGTCAATCGGAGGCACCTCGTTGTTAATGACACACGGACCGATGCATGAGGTGACAGGCCTTGCCGGGTGTCTGATGCGCACCGACTTGCCTGTCCTGGCTGGTCTTTTCGCGCGACGTCCGTGGTCGAGGCCTCCTGCTGGGGCGGCCCCAGGATGCGAGCCCAACAGTCCCTGGCGAAGTGGCCCTTACGGCCGCAGCGGAAACACTCCACGTCGTTCCGGCGCGCGGCACCCCCTCTGTCCCGACGCTCCCGTGCCGGCGGGCCGGACCTCGGCTCCGTTCCCCCCCGAGCAGGCCACTGGGCGGAGGCGGCCGTCAACTCCTGCGGACCCTTGTCGTCAGGAACGTAGACCGCCTTCTTAGGATCCCACCCCGTAGCACCGCCTTCAACGATGGGGCCCCCCGTCCAAGCTGACACCTGCTTCCAGCGTCGGAGATTAAATTGAGCGTCGAAGCACGGGACGTCAATTTATCATGACTGCACACCGGCATGGGGATCCCCAGGTCTCTAGACAATTCCAGCATCTTGCCCAACACAAGGGGCTCCAACAAATCCGGCTCCGTCTCGGGGTATGCTGTCATCGCCAGTTCCAGAACTGCGCCTCTGAAAGCCACCGGCGATTCATCAGGCGCCTGTTGGCGCTGAACAAATCTACGATGGGCATCGTCCGTAGGCTTGTACGCATCCACCATTTCCTCGAAGACACCCTGCAGCCTCTTCTTCTTGTTGGTCTTGATGGAGCGGAAGAACCGGATGGACTCGTCGTCGAGAAGTGTTGGTAAGACTTCCAAGGCCTCCGCGTCCGTCCATTTGGCGGAGCGTACGGCCGCTTGAAAACGGCAGGCGAATGCGCTCCAATCGCCGCCGATGGAGAATTCTTTGACCGTTATTAAATGACGGCTGCGGGTTCTTGCTCCGCCGTCCTCCGCCGATGGTGACTCACGCGGCAGTGACAAGATGGTGTCACTCCGCAACGTGTGCAAGATGGCGGCTTCCCGCGGCGGAGGGCGCAAGATGGCGGCTTCCCGCCGTTCCTCCTCGGCCATGCCCAAGATGGCGTCTTCGTGCCGCGTGGTCGAGAGGGCTGATGGCGACGGCAAGGCCCCGGCCCGTTGTTCCCTGCCGGGCCTCCCCGAAGTCGTCGCCGGCGTCACAAGGTCGCACAACTGCGCCAACACCGTCTTCAGCGCCTCCAGTTGCGCCGCCACCTGTCACCATCCGTCCTCAGCGTCCAGTCGCACGGATGGGCCCACCGAGGTGGCCACGTCCTGCACGCCTGGACCCCCGCTCGTCCCCGCGCCGCTTTCCTCCTCCATCGTCGGTAGCGCCACCGCTGGAGGGAGGTCGTCATCAGAAGATGCTGCAGAAGATGGTGCAGGGACGGTCTTCCTCCTGAGCTGTTTTGACATGCCGTTTCACTTCTGACACCAATGTAATAAAGGACTCTCTCTCAGATGTCGATCTCCGTTGTCCTTTAATGGGTTCGTAGAATCTCGTTACCACGGCGTCCTCGCTCAGGCCGGCGTCCCTCCCGACGATTTCTCCACAGCCACTCGGCTGCTCCGATATGCAGTCTCCCTGCTGCTCCGATATGCAGTCTCCCTGCTGCTCCGTTAGGCAGTCTCCCTGTTGCTCCACCTTGCAGCCACACCGCTGCTCCGCTCTCTAGCTTCACTGCTGCCCCGTATACAGCTAGCCTCCCACAGCCGCTAGCTCTCTGCATCTGACACCGATGGCTAACGGTGTCGACGTCTCCCACCGCGTGGCGACCGCGCCACTCTCTCCGTCCTGCCCAGCGTGGCCTCCTCCTGTTTCACTCAGTCTCAACTCCCCTTTCCCCTTCCGGTTCTCCCCCTAAATCCTCTCTCCCACGTGACCCTAACTCCACCCACTCCCCACGTGACCCAGACTCCGCCCCCCCTCAATCCTTGCTCGCATTACATACGTATTGTGTTGTTCTAAATGTAATTTTACTACTTGGTAATCGGGTGATCGTTATTCTAATTGCAATAGCCATTATTCATAACGTAGAATGGTGTATATCAATGCGCATGCTTTCATTTATTGTAGGGTTAAGGGTTCACATAGGCAAGCCATAATTGTCATCTCTACAGGTGTTATAAAATAGGTACCATTTTGTGTGAAGTCGTCAGTGGTTGTTAAAGATGGTCCCTGCCATGGGAATGTGGAATTTTCACTGGTGGAGACGAGCACCATAAAACGCCCGTAGGAGCATAGAAACATTTTGTCAATCCACTGCTGAATGAGGGCCTTCCTTCGACCTGCTGGTTGTGGACGGTGAAAATAATACATGTTCTACTTGAGTGCAAATAAAGTGTGTGCATTGAAAAAGTTGATAAGAAAACATTTTTCAGAAGCGACCTGACCACAAATGAAAGCTGAACAAATATGCTTATCACGTGGAAATTTTAAGAAACAAAATAATCTAAATAAACAATGAATCTGGTAGACTGCTTTTATGTTCTTGCATGAAGTGCTGATTTTGTAAGAGCTCACCCGAGCAGGGGTCGTTTTGGAGGATATCGCAGGGGAGGACAGCCTGCACGGTGGAGCACAGATGCTCTGCCTTCTCAAGGTTGCTGCATACACACCAGCACAAACTTGTTAAAATATATGATGTAAGGAACTAGATGTGTAAAGGGCCAGCTTGCTTCACAATATATAATTTAGAGGGAACATGTTATCCCCGAAGGATATGTATGTAGAACTTATATCGCACCGTCGTAGCTAACCGTGCTAATCAGAGGTGCAGGGGAAGACCAATGAGGAGAAAGGTGGGAGAGCTAGGCTTGTGAAAAAAATAAGTCGGTTTGGAAAAAGAGGAGAAATTGAGCCAGGGATAATTTAGTCAGTGACCTTGAGTAAGAAAACAATTGATAGGTGTTGAGAACACTAGATAAAGTAAAATAACGTGTGTAGAATGAGGAGTCCTAACAATCTGATGTAAAAATATGGAAAAATAACAGTTATAGAGCAATATTGAGGTTTTGCTCCGATTCTCACAGTTGGCTACATGCAGTGCGAAAATATACCTTTTTAATTAACCAAAAAAACAGATTATTGATCCTCTAAATGTATGTTTGGCAGTTGGTATTGGTATTTGCTAAAATATCCGGTCAAGGGAGCTCTAATATATTTATGATGACGATATAAACATGCTCCCTCAGGTGGTGAAATGTAGAGAAGCTGTGTTTTCTTCACTACAATCCGCTACTGCTTAAGTGGCAGTACTAGAACGCTGAACTGTCATGTTTGAGCACTGTCAGACTCTGCCAAAATAGCGTAAGTTCAATTGGCAAGTGTTTTTTTTTGCGAATGTTTATGCTGAATCTATGACATAGTTATTGATGTGTATTTAACGTATTTGTTTGCTCGTTCATAGTATAATATTGTCAAATATTTAAAGTTTAATGAAACGTAAGTTTTTCAAATTGATTTGAAAAAATTAATTTGTTGACAAAATATAGGTCGATATATCGGCAATCGTTGGACTAGGATTCTCGAAAATTGGTATCGGACCCAAAAATCTGGCAATCGGTCACACTTAGATCTACATCCTCCCGTACTGCTCCATCTCTTCTCCAGCTGCTTGGGAATGTGGTGGCTGGGCATTCAGGCTACATTATTACCCAGCCAATGCAGCCTTGTCTGCCGGAGGAGCTCACTGATGGGAATGTGTCCAGATCTTTCAAGGACTTGAGCTACTCACACAATCCAGCCTGGTTAAACCCACAAAGACAAATATTCCTCGTATAGCCTGAACACTTGGGGCAAGTGCTAGTCGCAGCCAATCGTCATGCTGGTTTGCCGCATTTGTCGGATGGTTAACAAAATAAGTGTGGATGTTCGTAATGTGAACGTGAGAGTGTTAGTGTCGGGGACAATAGATTCCAGTCGTGTTAGTGACAGTAGATCTCAGTACAGTGGTTACAGGCTCCGTTACCGTTTAACCTACTACAGTGCTGTACTCTTTGGTTATTTCGGTAAAGTCACGTAGGTATAAAATAAAATTTATTAAATCACGACGTTTCGATCGCAACACAAGCGACCGTCATCAGGTGGAACAGATACAGCAATATAACTGCTGACATAGGAGAAAGAGCTGCTGCAACAAGAGTTTATATCGGATTTTGGTGGGCTCAACCCAATGGTAAGTGAGAGGAGCTAGAAAAGGAATTTGTACGTAAATGTAAATGTGAGAGATTAGCATGTCAATGTGAGAAGGTCCCCAGCCACCGGAGGTGGTGGGAATCCTGTGCCTGGGCTGCCACACAGATATTTAGCCTGGTGATGTGTAATAAAAGACTCAGACGCTTCTCTCTCTGTCCTGTGTCCTTTATTTGGGTTCGATCTCTTTTCCCTCACGGCACTCCCCTATATACTCTTCGCTCTGCAGCCCCAGGCTGCTGTCGCTCACGTAGCCCAACTCCCTCCTAGCAGACCCGCTGATGTCTCGTCGTGCAGACCCCTGCTGCCCAACTCCTCCCTTGCAGACCCGCTGCTCTCTGCAGCCTCCTCGCTGCTCCTGCTGCCCCGGGGTCGGTCACCGTTGGCCGACGGTGCCGATCCTCGTGGCCCGTGTGTGTGTGGCGATCTCGCCACCCTCTCTCTCACCGTTTGCCCTGCGTGGCCTCACACTTTCCCAGTCTCCGATCACTCCCCTACTGCTTCCGGTTTCCCCCCTTATAGACCTGAACCCTCTCCCCCACGTGACGTAACTCCTCCCCCCATGACGTCACTTCCGGGAGGTCGTTTACGCCCGCATTACAGATGTACTCGGAGAGTCGGAAATAACAGCTTAAACAGGCAGGTAGGATGGAAACATCACAGTCATTTAAAACTTTACTTGGTTAATAACGTCCTTCCAATGATTGCTTTGTCTGTATTCATCTTCCCCGTTGAAGTTATGTCTATGTTTATATATCTGGATGACTTCATGAACAAAGCTTTGATAGTAGCCTGACAGTTTGCAGAGCACCTTGGTCTCGGAAAAAACAATATCATGAGAGCCCACAGCGTTATAGCAGTGATCAGCCACGGCAGAGGAGTTAGTTCTGCCTTGTTTCAGATCTGCCTTGTGCTCGTTTCCCCAATGTAACAATCACCACAAGTGCAACTTGGTTTGTGGACTCCAGGGTATTGCATGTCAGGAATGACATCCTTCACTGATGGGATTAGATCACGGATTTTGTGTACTGTACTGAATCGGACCTGGATCTTGTGTTTGTTTAAGATTTTGGAAATCTTTTTGGTAACACCAGCTATGTATGGTAACGTGATGGTTTTGATCGGAGTCTCAGGGGGTTGTTTCTCCATAGTTGGAGAAACAGCTTTGCGGATAATACGGTCCGAATATCCATTCATCTTAAGGGCCTGGTGTACGTGTTCCAATTCACTGGCTAGGTGGTGTTGGTTTGAAATGCAGTGGACCCTATGGTGTAGTGTTTTGATGAGGGAATTCTTCTGTGCCGGATGGTGGTGGGAATCAGGTTTCAGATAGGAATCTGTGTGGGTGGCTTTCCTGTAGACAGAGTGTCCCAAAGAGCCATCAGGTTTTTTCTCAAACACAACATCCAGGAATGGTAGCTTACCATCCTTCTCCACTTCCATGGTGAATTTGATGAATGGGTGTATGGAGTTAATGTGGTTGAGAAATTGGTTCAATGCTGGCAGGCCATGTGGCCAAATGAGGAAAGTGTCATCCACATATCTCTTCCACAAGGAAGGACGTAGGGTGGATGTCTGGATGGCATCTGTTTTAAATTTATCCATGAAAGCATTCGTTATCACTGGTAATAAGGGGGAACCCTCATTTTGTTTGTAGAAAGTACCATTCCAGGTGAAGTAAGTGTTGGTAAGGCAGTGCCTAACCAGAGTAGGAACATCAGGGTTCAGTCCATGTTGGACTAAATCTTCAATTATTGCACAGTAACCTTGGTGAACAGAGAAACCACATCAAAGCTGACGAGAAAATCATCTGGGGACAGTGAAATGTCCTTGATTAGAGAAACCAAGTCAGCTGAGTTATGTACTGCTGAGGTAGTCTTGCCAGTGAATGGAAGCAAGGTATCAGACAGAAAACGGGCCAGTTTGTAGGTAGGTGAGTTGATCGTGGAAACGATGGGCCGAAGTGGAGTGCCTTCTTTATGGATCTTAGGAAGACCATAGAATATGGGTGGTCTAGCAGCCGAAGGTTTTAGGGAGAGCCGTTTGACTGGTTCAATTAGAGAAGTCGAACTGGTAATGATATTGTTGTTTTTTGTAGTCAGGCTGTTAGTAGGATCTTTATTGATTTTTGTGTAGCTGCCATCATTGAGAAGGTCCTGGATTTTCTTGTTGTATGTGGGTTTATCCATGATGACAGTAGTGTAGTGTCAGCAACAGTAGATCACCTCGGAGCCTATTCCCAGGTCAACTCAGCTTTACAACCTCTGCAACTCTGCTCAGTCCATGCCCAAGACCTTTCGACCCCTTTAGATCAGTGGTGCTTAAACTGTGGTGCACGCACCCCTTGGAGGTGCATGATGCCCTTTCTCGGGGTGCGAGACGCCAGATAATTTTTCTAAGGCAAATAATCGAAAACACAAATTAAGCACGGGGACGTAAGTACAACTACTTTGTTTCAAACCTATGGATTTATTTGAAACGAGTGAAGGTTAAGAACCGCTGCTTTACTCACTCCTCTTCACTCCTTGTGGAGCATAAGACCGCAAACAAGCCCACGCCATGCAGATGGAACCACTGCTTTAGATTAACTTTGTTTGGGCTTTTTGGAGATTCTCCATTTAAGCATTTTAGAAAATATAGCTTTACAATGTGGATGAAATGAGAACTCACCGTGTCAGATGCCAGTTGTTGGATGCATGGACGCACAGCCAGGGATAGAAGAACACAACAAAAATTTCGCGTTTCACTTATATAGGTGTTTATTCGCACCCCACACTACCATCCCATGTAGGCACATTACAAACATGCAAATGTCAACTTAATTAATGAGTTCGGCAGGGCATGTTGCAGCGTGCACACCTGCAATGTAGTGGCATGTGTTGTGTTCGGAAAGATCGTGCGAGGATACGCTCAGTTTAGATGGGGACCACACAAAGGTAATGTAAGGATCACGCAATGACACAGGATCACACCTAATGGAAATAAAAGGCAGAGATAGGGGATAAGAGGAAAGCCTCACGTGTACAGCATGCCACGGCCCAGCAGTATTTAGACGATTCCGAGTACAGGGCAAACCCCCTTGTTATATCACACTTAGCAGGTGTGAATAAATGCAGCTGCGTGAGTTTTACAGCTGCATTTATATTATGCGCACGACGCCGGTGAGACGTCATTAAGTCGGAATAATCTGCCGAAGATGCGGTAATGTATTCTCGCGTTACTCGCAAATGGCCGTTCTTAAACACTTTAGCAATAATCAGAATAATCAATAAGCAATTGATCAATAATCTCTCGAGTCACTCGGAACTTATTGTTGCCCGCTCTTAACGTCTGTGATGATTGCTGCCTCTTGAGTGTGTATATATGTAGTGGGCACAAATGGACACTCAGACACGCAGGCTGGAGGCAACACATTTATTTATCCAACGCGCTAACACAAAGGGATAACTGCCCCTTTACCAGATGCTAACCTAAGTGGGAGTCTTGCTTAATTTACTTGGACGACGTGATCATTTTTGGTCGTACATTTGACGAACATTTGCAGCGGTTGGAGGCAGTGTTCGCCAAAGTGTGCGCCGCGGGCTTGAAATTAAAACCCCAGAAATGCCATCTGCTGTAACCATCGGTGAAGTATTTGGGCCACATTGTGAGTGCGTCAGGTGTGGCCACGGATCCGGAAAAGACTGCTTGTGTCCGGACGTGGCCGACTCCTACATCTGCCACTGAGGTGTGTAGCTTTGTGGGCTTCGCATCGTACTATCGCCGGTTCGTCCGGGATTTTGCGACCATTGCGAAGCCACTGCACGCACTCTCTGCCAAAGGACAGAAATTTCGCTGGGAGAAAGAGGAGGAGGCCGCTTTTGTGGCGCTTCGTACGGCCTTGGCGGACGCACCGCCTCTGGGGTACTCGGAGTTCTCCCGGCCATTCTTCCTCGCCACCGACGCCAGCGACACGGGCATTGGGGCTGTCCTGGCTCAGGTTGTCGACAGGGTAGAATGGGTGGTGGCCTATGGTAGCCGCGTTTTGTCCCCCACTGAGCAGCGGTACTGTGTGACCAGGAGAGAGCTGCTGGCCATTGTTTTCTTCGTCCAATTGTACAGGCCATATCTGTATGGTCGCTGGTTTACCGTCCGGACCGACCATGCAGCCCTGCAATATTCCCTCCGAATTGACCAGCCCTCGGGTCAGCTGTCCCGCTGGCTCGAGGTGCTCCAGGAGTACCCCTTCGATGTCATCCACAGGAAGGGGACTCTGCATGGGAATGCAGATGGCCTTTCCAGGTGGCCCCCAGAGGGCGAGTGCACCTGCACCCTGGGTTACAGCCACTGTAAGGCCCCAGTGGACACCGCGGCCCAGTTGTTCGCATCGGCTGAAGCGGCGCCCGCGCCTGGTGTGGCGTTCCCTGTGGATTTTGGCCTGGGGCTCCCCCGGGAGGTATGGTCCCAGATGCAGATGGAGGATTCCTCTCTGCTGAGGCTGTGACGCCGTGTTGGGACTAAGGCCCGGAGCTCGGCTCAGTCGGCTGCCCTGGAGATCGCCATTCATGACGGCCTCCTCATGCGTTGGGATGCCCAGTTGGAACGATATTGTGTGGTGGTGCCCATTGGCTTGCGAGGTAAGTTGACCCGAGCCATTCACGAAAAACGTATGCACCTTCGGCTACCACAAGACCCTGTTGACCCTTAAGCGGGACTACTATTGGCCGGGCGTGGAGGATGATGTGGCGCTCATTTTGAAGGGTTGCCATGACTGTGCGCAGAGGAAGGCCCCAGTTGGTCAGGATCGGGCCCTGCTACAGTCCATCCAGGTTTCTCGTGTAAATGAGCTCGTGGCGCTCGATATTTTAGGGCCCTTCCCTGCATCCCAAGGGGACACAAATACCTCTTGGTGGAGGTGGAATACCTCACACGTTGGCCCATGGCGTGGCCCCTGGTGGACCAATCAGCCTAGTCCATCACGGAGGCATCTGTACAAGGGTATGTTCTTGATAAGGGGGTGCCAGAACGACTCTTAACTGATCAAGGGCGGAATTTTTCTTCACGGTTACTCAAGGAGGTCTGTGACCTTAAATAGGAGGTTTGTGACCTCCTTGGGACGAAGAAGGTCCGCACCTCGCCCTACCATCCCGAGTCCGACGGGATGGTAGAACGTTTGAACCGCACGCTCACGTCTATGTTGTGCCATCACGTGAGCACGTCCCTTTCGGACTGGGACCTGGTCATCCCAGGGGTACTGGCCGCGTACAGGATGGCCCCACATGCCTCGACGGGGTTCTCCCCCTTTTACCTTATGTATGGGAGAGAACCCGAGCCCCCGGTGCTTGTCCAACTGGACCCCGGTGCAGGCAAGAGGGGTTCCTCCATCCCCCTTCTGATGAAGGTTGCGCTTGATCGCCTGTGCGAAGTACGTCAAGCGGCCTTGGAGAACTAGGCCAGTCGACAGGCAGCCGCGGAGCACTTGCCTAAACATCAGGCGAGGGGTCGATCATGGGAGGAGGGCCAGTTGGCGTGGCTGCATTGACCTCAGGTCCCAGTGGGCACCTCCCCTAAATTACATCAGCCGTGGCAGGGCCCCATTGAGGTGGCTGGTGTCCGCCGGCCTCGCTGTGTCCGGATCCGGTTGGGCCGGTGCCACCGGACCGTGCACCCATCGCGGCTCAAGCGGGTTGTTTCGCCTGCCTTCCTTGATGCATCACCAATTCCGGGACGGACGGCAGTGGACGCGTCTGACGGGCCAGGTCCTGGGGGTCGGGGGGATGTCACCATTACCTTGCCCCCCTGTATGCCCCCAGAGCTACCGCTGTTGATGCCGGCGTCGGCGGACCTGCCGGGGGAGGTCCTTGTGAAGGCCCAGTCTCCGTCCGGACCACCACCAGTTACAGGGATGGACGCCGCAGGGAGCGGTGGGCCGCCGTTGGAGGCGCCTGCTGCGCCGCCGCCGAAGGGGTCACCTACGGTGCCTTGCCCTGGCCATGGACCATCTGGGCCACCAGCTCCATGGGCCGACACCGCGCATAGGGACGGCCCAGCGGCGGGCAACGCGCTCGCGGGGCAGGCGCATATGCTCACGGACGGCAGCACCGTTCCCGGCCGTCCCGCTCATCGCCACTCGCCGTGCCGGGTGGCGGCTACGCCCAGCCTTGTGTTGCACCGGCTTGCCCTAATGTTCTGTTCTTCTAGCAGCCGGTCGGGCTTCGCGTTCTGGGGTCACGAGCGTCGGTCGTCATCAGGGCCGCTCGCGGGGTGGTTGCAGCCGGGTCGGCTGAGTTTTTTTTATGGGGGGGGTGATGTTGAGGAGTGGAGTGCTGAGGTCAGGTCACACTGTGACTGCCTAGCCAATGTGACTGCCTAACCAATGGGATTTCAACGGCTCTGGTTGTTGCATCTCTAGTTTTTTTAAGCTTGAAGTCGTAGACGTCTTTCTTCACTCGATTCCTGCCTCCTTCTTGCCTGTGAAGATGAGTTACGTCCCAATTTGGGATGTTTTTGGGACCCATATTGCCCGTTGGATTGCTCATTAAAATAATTTTTTTGTAGGTATTGTTTTGTGCAGAATACGACTGTATGGCTCTGTAATGAGATAGCGCCACCTGGGGGGTTACAGGGGACATCTGCATGGCCACCGCTGGGTAACCGGTATCCAATCTGGAGTAGGGATTTGATCTAGTCCAAAGGTAATGAGCGGAGCTACGGGAAATATATAGGAACCATCCAGAAGGTTCCACGACGGGGCGTGGCGGTAGGCGGAGCTTAGCTCCGCCGGTAGGCATATAAGCGGAGGCAGGAGAGGACTTGAGTTCGGTGTGGGAAGCCTCGGGTCCGAACTGCATCGCCGCTCTATATCTCCTCGCCAACGAACACGTGGCGAACCTCCAGCGAAGCAGCATCTGCTCCGGGCACGCCGCCAGCCAGTGGTGTGAACGGAGACGGATCGTCAAGGCAGCGGGGGAAGCGAGAGAACTACCCAGAGAGAGAGAGAGCGCGGAGCTGTGCAGACATTCTGTTAAATAAAAGACACCAGTCCAGAGTCGTCGTGGAAGTCGTTTATTACAGCTCTGTGTGAATATTTTTCCTTGAAAAAATACAAAGGTGTTTTTAAAGATAGTGTGTAGTCCTGAAGAGGACTGTAGGACTTTTGCAGCTTGGGGAAGTTTTTCTCGTTGCTTGCGGGGTATATTAATCCAATAGTGTACCCAAAGTTGGTATGGTTTGTTGTGTCCCACAAACTTTCTTGCAGTTATTTGTGTTATGCAGTTGGTAATGCCTTAGAAATCATCGTTATTGAGAACGTGTGTTCCTCCTGATTACCCTGTAGAGACTGCAACCACACTGAGACATGATGCATAGCAAGTCTTACTCCACTGAATCAGTTGTGAGCATTATGCAGCATTGAATAACCATTGTTGCATCCAGGGACCATCTGGGGATGTCCGTACTATGGTTGTCCCTGACCACCCCCCAAAGATGTCAGCTATAAAACAGAGTTGGCCGTCCTTCTCTCGAGCCACAGGGACCACCGACCGGAAAATGTAATGCACTTTTTAAGGTAATCAAGGGTGCCAAACCACTTTGTTTTTTAAATGTTTTTTGATATCTGGACTCGTTGGATACTTTGGGTAGTGGGCAAGACAAAGAACCACCCCCAATCCGCTCCGGGGATCCTGAATGGGAAACAGACACCACTTTTTTATGAGACCAAAGGTATCGAACAACTTTGTCCTCATGACTACATGGAACAGACAATAACCCCCGATCTGCATCCTGAACCAAGAGCAGACCAAGCCCGACTAAACGCCTGAAGGCATTCACCCTTGACCACTCTGCGAAGGTTGCAACTGAAAAGCTTCCAAACCCACAGAGGGGGGGCTTCAGACCCCACGGTTTTGGCCAAATACACCGAGAGGTCGCCGACCAAAACTACATTTTCCAAACGGGTTCTGGGACCCCCTGGAACCCCAATCGCTTGTCGGCATTCGCCATGCCTGGGGTGGTCTGCATTTGCCAGGGTTGGGAGGGGGGGCGATGCTGTCGGGTGGGGCGGCTCGGTGGCCGGGACTGTTGTTGTGGTGGGTCGTTGCAGGCGCAGCTGCTGTTGTGAGGCCAAACCGGTATCCGTGGCTGCTAGTCACTGACACACCCATGCGGATGTGTCAGTGACCGAGACTGCAGCTGCGTTGAGTTGTTCAAAGCGATGTTCATAGCGTCCTGAGACTGCCGCTGTGTTGAGACAATCAGAGCGAATTTCGAAGCGCCAACCAAGTTCTGAGACTGCCGCTGCCTTAAGTCTCACAGAGCGAAATTGTAAGCGCTAACAAAATTCCTGAGACTGCCGTTACTTACCCTCGACTTTCTGCTGCGTTGCCTGGTCACCTGGCAGTGCAGCGTGCGTAAATGTTTAAAAGGTCGTCGTGGTGTTCTGCGATTGTCGACAGAAGAGTCGGTTGTATCTCGGTTGTCGAGAAATTATTATCCGTCACAGTTGGTTCGTGACCTTGTGCCTTGTGCGTCAATAGTGCGTAACGAACCAAAGCATAGTTAATTAAAATCCAAATCTTATTTTGATTCTCTGTATTCTAGATCAAATTACTGTCCATCTTTCTGTCGCCGTGAAAGCACGTTGAGATTCGTTGGTGTCCTATAAAAATAGAGGGAATTTCATGGGGGAGAAAATGGATTCTAACTCCTCTTTCTCCAATATAAAAAAAATAGCAACCCACAGCGAGCCCTTCATCCATCAGTGGATTGATCATGGCTGATGATGGATGTGTGTGCATGTGTGCACGCGCGCACGTGCATCTCTTTCTCAAGTTACACGCCTTATACGGACGGATAGGGTGCCATCATGGAAACGTGGAATTTCGACAATCGCCTTGTGTATTGCTGTTTTCCCCCCTCCTCGGTCACAGCGTGGTCTCTCCTCCCTCCAAGCCATGTCACGATGGCTTTGTTTGAACAGGAGCCGCGTGACGCTTGAGGCTTGACGACTCACCCGGGGGGCACCCTGGCTCACACCAATTATCTAAAAACAGTGGCCTGGGATACGTGCGGGAGTTGTGTGTTATGGGTGTCAGTAAGAGAACGCGCACGCATGTGTGTGTGAAGGTAGTGTAACGGTTAATGCGCTGCGCTACCAATCCCGGGCGACCCGAGTTCGATTCGCGCTCATGGCCAACACCAGTGGCGATTATCTGAACCAGTCCTGGACCTCTTTTAGGGTCAACTCGGTCTCAAATAAGTACCTGGTGTGTAAAAACATCGCCACTAAGGAGACAAAGGCGGTCCGGCATGGTGCTGGCCACCCACCCCCTCGTGTACCGTGCCGGCCTTCATAGGTGCTCGCAAACAGCACTTGCCCCAACAGTCTGTTAAAGCTATGCGGGGGATCTTTGTGTGTGTGTGCCCTGAGCGAAATTCTGAGGAAGGGCGGCATTTGTTTGCAGACTGCCCTACATGACATGATCATAACTATCTGAAACACAGGATGCATCATGACTCGTGCATTACATTTAACCAACAGGATGACTCTATCCTGAGGGAACACTTATGCTAGCACCTGGGACAGGAGGTTATACAAGACGATTAACTCATCGGCTTTGTTTGCATCGCTCTACTGATGTTCATCTTCGGTGGGGACGTAAGCAACCACTACCACCACCTGGATCAGAGTGATTGGAAGGCATGGACCAAATCAGCTCAATAAGAAAAGCAGGAGGCTGCTAGACTTCTGTGCAGCCCATGGGCTTGTAATTTACCTACATGCTGTTTCGGCATTGGCACATATACACAGCATCATGGCTCACGCCTGGTCCAAGCAAGAACATCTGTACTAAATAGTGACAGACCAGCAGATGCGGGCCCATGTCCTTGACACCAGCACCTACCGTGGAGCTTATCTGCCCTCTGACCATCGGCTTATCATCTGTAAGATGTGCCTGCCATTCTTCCACTCAAGTTGTGGGTGTCCATCTGGGAACCCCTTTCAAACCCAAATTAGCCTGGTCTTTTCCATCAGTGAGCTCCCCCGGCATGTAAGGCTGCGTAAGATGGGTCATGTCGCCCACATGCCCAGCCACTGCATGCCCAAGCAGTTTGTGTTTGACCAGATAGAGGGGGATAAACGGGCGCGGCACGGGCTGGATGTGGAACTGAGTGGACTTGCCGAAGACTGGTCCCAGCGATGTCAAGATATGCCTCTATGGAAGAGGCGCGTGAAGGATGCTACTGGTCAGTTGGAGACAGTCGCAGCAAGTTAGGACTGTAGGAGGTACAGCTGGTCCATTTGCCAGTCATCTCATTCTTTCAACCCATGGCACCTGGGTCTGTCCTGTGACCGCCTGTCGGCAAGCCTTCGACACTTCACGTGGCCTCAAAGTGCACCTGGCCTGGCACAGTGGCGAATGGCGAGTGTTGTTGTTGCTGTTGTGCGAGCGTTTGGGGAGTGATGGCGTAGTGGCTAGCGTGCTGCGATACCAACCCGGGGCGACCCAAGTTCGATTCACGGCCAATACAAATGACGATTATATAAACCGGTCCTGGGCCTCCCCTAGGTCGACTCAATGAGTGCCTAGTGTGGTGTATAAACATCAGCCACTGGAGAGAGAAAGGCGGCCGGGCGTGGTGTTGGCCAAACACCCACTCGTGTGCAGTGCCGGCCTTCATAGGTTTTACTCGGTAACAGCACTTGCCCCAACAGTCGGCTAAGGCTATACGGAAGATCTTTGTCTTGTCTGTGCGTTGCATCAGTGATTGTTAGGATGGCCGTGTCTGTTCGTCCATTTCATCGTTTGATTTGGATTATTTCTTTGTCTGTCTGTGTTCATTTACATGTGTGTGTGTCTGTCGATACAATTGTTTTACGTTGATGTCCGTGTGTCTATGTGTTTGCCTGTCAATTATGTTTTATTTCATTTGTTGATCAATTCTAAAATACCGCGGTACACATAGGACCTTGCCGCGGCGCAGCGGTTGCAAATCACTGCTTTAGAGTACTTTGTTGTTAACTTAAATATTTAGAAATAGGATTTTGTAAGTTGCACAATGTAATCGTATTCATTGTGGAGGTGCTGTCCATCTTATATACTAAGACCCCCCCCCCCTCCATCAATTAGCAGATTTTAATTGTAAATGAGAACGCAACATTCCCGTCAAATATCAAAACAAACCAGTAAAACTACGAAAGGTAGATTTTACATTTTTTGCAAAAAACGAATGACTGGTGTAAAACTCCTGCAACGTTGCAGACATGTGTTCATTAGCAGCCTGTCATCCTTACAGGGGCGCCACAGTGGTGAGATGTTAACTACCTCGCCTGGTATACAGGAAGTCGTGGTTCAATCCCGAACTTTACGCCAATATATTTGGAGTTTGCATGTCTCTCTCTCCCCGTGATCGCGTGCATTTTTTCTCCAGGTCCTCCGATTTTCCCCTCCACATTTAGAATCAACCTGCGTTTAGAGTATTTGGCTGCTATACATTTCCACTTGATAAGCCACTTCGTTGAGCGATCATTTTTGGCCAGGTCACTTCTGAAAAAAAAGATGTAAAGCTCAGTGGACCTTACCTGGTAAAATAAAATTAAAAGTTTAGTTGTGACAGATATATCCTTAGCCTATGCAGCTAACTTCTTTAAAAAAATACTTCTACAAATGGTCAGATTTGTTGTTGTTGATAACTATGCACGGTTGCATCGCCAACGGGCTGGGTGTGAGCTTCAGAGTAAATAATAATCTTAGTGCAGTGGTGATTCTTAACCTTTACTGCAGCCTTGCATCCCTTTGGTTCTCAATCATACAAATAATTATGTTAATAAATACATAGGTTTGATGAAACAAAGAAGTTGGACTTGCGTGCCGTGCTTATTGTTTTCGATTATTTACCTTATAAAAAAAAATCTGCCCATGTCTCACACCCCCAGAAAGGGCATCTCGCACCCCCAGGGGGTGCGTGCAGCCCAGGTTAAGAACCACTGAGTCTTAATTGCATGTACCAAGCCCAACCTCGAATTCTAAAAGTGTTGCAGAAATGCAAACGGTGCACATCAGAAGCATTGCTCTGCAGCCACTCTGCCAGTCGTTCAGGTGTTCACTTACCTTCATTCATGTCGTGGTATACGCATACGTGGCACTGGTCGTGTGGGAGGGGTCGACCAAAAAAGAGGATTTAAGAGCGATGCGCCCAGAGTGAGATGTCTTTTATGCATCTGGCCACGCATCGTTTCTGCCACCACCACCACCGCTGCCACCATCTGACGCTGTAAGTTTTCATTCAATTTCAATTTAAAGCTTTCGTGACTGCAGGGATTCATCTTCTTGGTTCTTTCGGTAAAGTCACGTAGAAGGGAAGTCCTCAGGTGAGGACGGCTGCTTGCGTTGTGGCCGAAACGTCGTGAGAATTATTTTATTCTGTTTTATTTTTATTACTTCCCTTCTACGTGACTTTACCGAAAGAACCAAGAAGTTTTCATTCAATCAATCCACACATACATGCATGCATATGATCTCACTTGCTCAGTTAGGCGCGTAACGCAATCGTCCTTCCCACAGACGCTATGAATTGTCATGTATCAGGGGTTGCCATTTGATTCAATAATCTGCTGTCGTCGTTTTGTGAATGTAAAATCCTCTAAGCGGCTGCGCGGTGTTTGATGTGAATAAATTATAACGTGCGTGTGTACGTTGAACTTACTTCGCAGCGTATGTAGACAACCGTGCTGATCTTTTGCCGCGGTGTAGTTGGGAAAGCAACTCTAAACTTGCAATCCAGAGGTGGCCGGTTCGATCTCACGGCGCGGCAATTGAACGTGTCATCTACTTAAACACCCCCTCGCTTCTGTCCACCCAGCAGTGCAAATGTCGCGTGTGATTTGCATAAATTTTGCGTATTCCCACCTTTTTCAAGACGTCTTGTTCAGCGTGGAAGAGTAGGCCAATGTACCTCTCCAGAGGGGGTGATCTCTAGAGCTTCCTCTAGTGAAGCCTTTTTGCCAGCAATGGCGTTTCCAAATAATTACAGGTCTGCCATTTTACCTCTTATACTATGTGTATGTTGAACTTCTTTTGCACCGTACATAGCCCAACCGCGCTAATCGGAAGTGTGATGGAAGGACAACTAAACACAAAAAATCGGGTTAAAGTAATTTTTTTCAAGCTAGATTTAAAAGTGCAGTGTCCCAGTGGCGTATCGATATCGGAAGGAAGAGCATTTCAGACGGCCGCAGAAACGCATCTGAAAGCGCCGTGATGCGCTGACCGTCGTTGTTCGATGGCCAGCCATAAGCCGCCGCGGGGATGGCCGGAGTTTTCGTGATGATGGTTTATGCTCCTGATGGTAGCAAAATGCGTTGTCGCAGTAGTGGGGCGTTGTTGTTACTGATGCTGTGTGTAATCACTATCGAGTCATTTGCACATGTACTTTTTCAGTATTGGGATGCTTTGGCCAATGTCAGTACATTGTGTTTTAGCTACGCCTGGTATACATGAGGTTGTGCGTTTCAATCCCGATCCTGATGCCTGCTGTATATTTGGAGTTTGCATATCCCTCTCCCCGTAGTCGCGCGGATTTTTTCTCCGGGTCCTCCAGTTCCTCCAGTTTTTCCCTCCACATTTAGAATAAACGTGCGTTTAGAGTATTTGGCTGCTATACATTTCCACACGATAAGCCAATTCGTTGAGCTATCATTTGTGGCCAGGTCGCTTCTGAAAAAGAGCTACATAGCTCAGTGGGTCTTTACCTGGTGTAAAATAAAATAAATTGTTTAGTTTTAGAGAGCGAACATGCAAACTACACACACAGAAAGATGTCCCCTGGTCGGGAATTGAATCAAGGTAACGTCCTGCTATGTGGCGCAGATGCTACTACTGCGCCACCCTGCACGCCAGATCATTTATATAGCTAATCGTTTCTTCATTACATTTGTCCATTCGTGCCTTTGTGTCTCTAATCCACTTTTTGAGGTTGGGGGGGTGTGGAAGCTTATTCTACTGGGTGCTCCAGATGTCGTGTGACCACCGTTTAATTCTCTAATACGTAATCCTGTCCATAGAGTGTTTTGGGGGGTTAGATCGCGTAAATAAGAATGCGTCGTTAAACCCACCACCACCCAACACAGCCAACTAGTAAGGTTTTCCACGTAACAACAATTAAGATTTGTCACAACATTTACAATTCGAGTACGACATTTCGTCGGTAATTGCAACCAGCCTCATCAGGCAACAGCCAGAGTTGTGGAGAAATCCTCCTCCTGTTTCGGTTATTAGAGGCATAAATGCGACGTCGTCACTTGTGAGCCAAACAGGTGCGAGGACCAGAGGGGGACGTTAATTCATATAAATAACAATGGCTATCTAACCAAAAAAAACATATTATGGAAAATATTGTTCGCGAAAGGTGATGTGTTAAATTGAAGTAACACTGTATTTTTGTACACGTTCCAAAGGGTATGAACACACAAATTAATAAGCAAAGGGAAAAAGAGTTAAAGGTCAAATAATTGGGGGGTAAGGGGGGGTCACAAGACATCTGAACCACCCTGTACTGTTGCTGTACATAGACTTAGTGAGTGCTTATTTCCTTATCTTCTATGTTTACCAATGCTTTCGATAATTTCTATTTTTTTGTATTAAAGTTTTTTCGTTCGTGAGAGATTTTTCATAAAGGCGTCTAAAACATAAAAACATTCAACTTTCTTGCTTAAAGAATTTTAGTGTGGACGGAGCGCGCGAGGGGAGAGCTATTTGGAGCATTGAGCTGGCTAGGCTAGACAAAATGCTAATTCTCTTTTGTCCTGAGGCTATAAATCACCTTTTATTTATTCATTCCAAAAATTCCAAACTGTTCAGATCAAAACCAGAAAAGTGACAATCCTGAGTGATCATTCGTGCAGTCCAGCCTGTCCTTTGCAACAAAGAAGTATACTTAAAATGGGCCAACTACTGTACTTGTACAACATTCATCACATGCACGTACCACTTGGAACACGCGTAATAATAGTAATTTAGTGCTTTTTTGGTATTTTTGTCGCAATTCTCATAGTGCAAGGTTATCATCGTGAAGGAAGGCGCTAACGTTTCACAGGTGTAGTGTGCGGACGTTTCAGACTATGTGGATAATGTTGCTACGTGTCATTGCAATTCGATAATTTGCGGGTAAATTTTTTTTGTCGAATTTGGTTAAACTTGCGATGATCTGTGACTCGTTTCGAATGATGTCAGGGAATCCTTAACATCCACTGAAGCATACAGCGCGTAGTATTATCTGGTGAACAACACATGACTAATAATCAATCTGCAATTAGCGTGTACGTATAAAAAGCCACTCGGGCACACGAAGGAAAATCAAACGTCCGAATATTTTTTTCTATGCTTGATAATCTGAGAACCTAGTGAACTGATTTGACCCTCTTTATGTAAGTTCTTAGTTTCACGACGCCGAATGATCACAGTTAATGGTAATGACATGACATCTGCTGGTTAGAAAAGGGAAGCACGGCTACAGGCACCGCTAAAACAACATCCAATCTGAAAGGGAGAGGTACCTGGGGGAAAAGTAATGAGCGGGGTTGGCCGAGATGCTCCGGGAACCTTCTCGAAGGTTCCATGATAGGGCGTGGCCAGAGGCGGAGCCTAGCCGCGTCTGGGGAGATATAAGCGGGGACGGAGGAGAACTCGGGGTTCGTGTGTGGAGTCTTGGGTCCGGACTGCGTCGCTGCTCGCCGTCATCTCTCTTTGTCGTCCGGCCACGTGGAAGATCTCCTGTGGCTTCCATCACCCTCCCCGGCACGCCACCAGCCAGCGGCGTGGCCGAGTGCAGACGGTGGAACCACGCCGAGTGATCGGCCGTGTGTGTGTAGCCTGTAGAGACGCTAACACCCAGTGTTGTATTCAGTGAGAGATAAGGTTGGCCTGTGTTGTGCCCGTGTAAGACTAAAAGAAGAAGTCCCCTCTACACGACGTGTCACGGAAGTCGCTCATTACAAATGTATAGGGGGGGGGGGTCAGATATTTGTGACGATGTGTGACGACGGGGGGGGGGAGATATGTGACGTCACATCACAATGCGCAACTTTAAATAAATATAGACAATACGTTCTACTTAATTAAATAGACTTTTTAATTAATGTTTTCTCCTACAACATCAGATAGCAACGCCACATTAAATACGCACTCCAATGACAATAGTTTAAAGCCATTTGAAGCATGTTTTCTATTTTGGGGGTGGGGGCAGAGCTTTGTGACGTCATATTTGAGGGGGGGTCTAACTTTTTTGTGACGTCGTGTGACGAAGTGGGGGGGGGAGGGTCACTTCCGTGAGACCGAGGCTGCTTGAAATGGCTGGACAGCTTCACAAACTAGAGGACGCGGGTGGGCCATTGTGATGGCAAGGTTTTTTTTTTCAAAATTGACCTCGTTTCAGAGAGCATTTGTGTCTCTTAGCAATAACGACCTGATACACTGCATCAGCCTCCGCACCTCCGATTAGCTCGGTTGGCTACGTGCGTTGCGAAAGAAGATCAACATACACCCATACACACGACACAGAACACCACATTGCTCAATACCCCCCCCCCCCCCCCGTATCAGCTCGTTCAGACCTGAATATGGAATCACGTTCATCATTTGTTCAGAAACATACCTCAAAAGAAAATATAAATCCCACCAAAATGTTCGAATCTTAACTACCGTAATCATTCTTAAATCAAACAAATAACTGCCTGTAGAAATAACGAACAAACAAAAATGACACTTGTTTGTGTGTCTAACTATATTAACAACCAGAGAGCAGTCTGTCTAATCTTCCCCATCAGTTCAGCCCCCTTCACTCACCTCTTCTCCCCTTACCGGCATCTCCGCCACGGGTGCTACCCTCCTCTGTTGTCCACTCTCAACACTCTCACCAGACACCTTCCACTACTTACCATCTGGCAATTTCACCAGATGCCTCACCACTCACCACACACCGCTGCCAGTCACCCACCCACCAGACACTCACCTGTGACATCTGACCCTCACCCAGATACTACTCACCAATGCCCACGACGTCACTCACCAGTCATCCACCTGGCCCCTGACCAGACACATCTGATACCTCACCACCCGGTAGACACTCACCAGACACTACGCTGCTGACACTGGACACACCACTCTCCTGAGACTCAGCAGACAGCATTCGCCACTCGCTGACACACTTATATATTTAAAAAAAACGCACCTGGCTCTCCGTAGCAATTTCAGCAACACGTAGCAGAGTGCACAATTACGCGTGCGATTCATCACAGGTAAGCTCACACCGGTTACATTAGCAAGGCGTTTAGTAGTCGATGTGTCAGAAAATAGCAGTGTAATAGCTATTGTCATAGCTATAACCAGACACACACCCATCTCACCCTCCACACAGTGCCGGATGTAGTCTCCAGGGAAAACCTCGCACCCAATTTAAACCATAACATTACTCTCCAAAACACCGGGTGTGCTGAAGCGGTCACACATTTGGCACTCTTGAGTCACGTGTCACTGTTATTCATTGGCCTCGTCGCGTGGTGGAGGGTGTACAACACACACGTTTACACGACCTGACCCAGAGGTCGGCAACCTTTCAAAGGAGAAGAGCAATTTTTTGTTTTGTCCTTGACTCAAATATTTCTAGAGTCGCATCACATGCAGAGCTACTTGTACACGTCGTACATAAACACAGCAGCGATACATCCAGGCGTGCAACTATGGGGGGGCGGTATGCAGCAACATTATGCTACACATAAGGGGCCCAGTCGGCCACAAGGAGGCCCCGAATCAACAGATAAACAAGTAACAATTGTTTAAAAAATAATTTTTTAATCCAACAATTAACCATAAATGCTAAAAATGTTGACAAAGAAAAAAAAAGATTTCACAAAAATACACACAGCGTAAAATATAGTAGCGCTACTGCCGGTGTTGATGACTGAACACCACCAGCATTTTTTGCTAACTAACATGCGCATGAAAGTGCATGTCAGTTATCGTCACTGTGAGACTCTCTTCGTCTAAACTCAATATACGGTGCAACTAAAATAATATATATAGTTATAGCCTGCATATTGTATATGGGTTAAAAACCATCCATAGCTATTTCAGTAAAAGCGAGTCGGGACAAAGGAGGGGGGCCCAAAGTCGAATCTTGCATAGCCCACCCATTGAAATAGGCAGTTGGGCCCCTGTATAAATATTCTTAGGTTTTTTCGGTAAAGTCACGTAGGTAAAACATCAAAATTAATGAAAATAAAATAAAATAAAACAAAAAATCACGACGTTTCGGAGGCAACACAAGTCTCCGTCATCAGGTGGGACCGTCACAGCCGAATTAGCTGCATCAAGATGCATCAAGATGCAGCTAATTCGGCTGTGACGGTCCCACCTGATGACGGAGACTTGTGTTGCCTCCGAAACGTCGTGATTTTTTGTTTTATTTTATTTTCATTAATTTTGATGTTTTACCTACGTGACTTTACCGAAAAAACCTAAGAATATGATTCCTTGCAGTCACGAAAGCTTCAAATCTAGAATTAACCCCTGTATAAAGCAGATGACAAATACATTCTGACTTAAACGAAAGAGGTGCTGAAATAAACTGCGTCTATTTAGTCCCCCCCCTTAGTTATTCTTTAACAACACAGTTTGCACATATTGTCGTCACCAAGACAGGAACATTGCGTCTATGGGAAAGTAGGTCCTATTTAAGACGCTGTTTCAGAGTGTAAGGAACCGAATGAAATGAATTCCGTTTTTGTATCGGCTTCCCACAAGGGGGAGGCCAAAAGAGCCGCATGCGGCTCCGGAGCCGCAGGTTGCCGACCCCTGACCTCTAATCTGGGCATTTCCTGCACTGTTTTATCCTGGCTCCATTAATGTCTCCCTTCATGCTCATCCTCGGTCTCCTTCAATTACTTCTGCACCCCTCCTTCACCCGTCACATCAAGTGTTCCCCAAGGCTCTGTCCTGGGCCTCCTTCTCTCTCTACATCTCCCCTCTCGAAACATTTATCTCCTCCTATTACTTCTCCCACCACTTCTTCACCGACGACATCCAAGTATTCTCTTTCTCCACTTTCACTCCGGACCTCTCTTCCCGCATTTCAGCCTGCCTAACTGCCATTCAGTCTTGGATGTCGCTTCACTTACTTGCCATAAACCCCTCGAAAACTCAGGTTCTCTTTTTCCTCTGTACCCACCCCCACCATCACCTTCCCACCCTTCTCACTCACCCCTGTCCCCTCTGCCCACAACCTTGGTGTCCTCTTTGAGTCCTCCCTTTCCCTCGGCTCTCACATCTCTGCCATCACCCGCACTCGTCGTTTCCACCTTGTCAGCATTCGCAAAATACGCCCTCTCGTCACTCAGTCCACTGCTAAACTACTAATACATTCACTCATCTTCCCTCGGTTAGACTATTGTAACTCTTTCCTACTCGGTCTCCCAGCATATGGATGAATTCCACTATAACAGATCCAAAATGCGTCTGCACGTTTCATTTACAAACTACCACACTGCTCCCGCACCTCCACCCTTCTTATAGAAATGCACTTTCTTCCTATCTTCTACCGGTGTCTATTCAAGCTCCTTATGCTGGTATTTAAATCTCTTCATGGCCTTGTCCCACCTTACCTCACTTCCCTAATCTAGTTTTATGTCCCCTCCCGCCCCCTCTGCTCTCAATCTCTCCCACTCTTCACCATTCCCCCTCTCCTTGTGCACAATCACCGTTTCCGCTCCTTTTCCCTACTTGCCCCCTTGTCCTGGAACAAACTTCCCCTCCACATTAAGCAAGCACCCTCCCTCTCTACTTTCTGCTCCTCCGTCAAGACCACCACCTCTTCTCTCTGGCCCATCCTTCCCTCCATCCCTAGGCACCCCCGTAATTCTGGTACCCACTAACCGCCCTTCCTATACTTCATCCCTATTCACCACATAACTTTTATTTACTCTAATTGTACCACTCATAATCCTTTTAAAGTGCCTTGGATAAAAGCGCTAAATAAAATAAAATAACCCAAAATACTCAATTATGAATCATATTATTTTAACTGCTATTTGATCCTGGGAATGTTACTGTTAAATTGTTTCATATTTAAAGGTTGTAAACAAAGGATGTTATTCAAAGCCAAAGAGCCTCGTATTAAGATATGAATTGTCATCAATTAATCTAGTACATCTGTTTAGCAGGGTTTGCTATGCACGGTTCGAAACATACATATGTAATGAGCGACTTCCGCGACACGTCGTGTAGAGGGTACTCTTCTTTTTTCCACGTACGGGCACAGCACAGGCCAACGGCATCGGCTTCCTCTCCAAGTACACACTTAGTTATTACATTCTACAAACTGCACACATGGTTGATCACACGGCGGGTTCCGCCCGTCCGCTCCCGGCGTGCCGGGGAGGGCGGTGGAGCTCCGCAGGAGATCCGCCACGTGGCCGAACGACGGAGAGAGATGACGGCGAGCAGCGACGCAGTCCGGACCCAAGACTCTCCACACCGACCCCGAGTCCTCCTCCGCCTCCGCTTACATTGCCGCAGGCGCGGCTAGGCCCCGACTCCGGCCACGCCCTCTCATGGAACTTTCTAGCCAGTCCTCAGAGTTTCTCGGCCGGCTCCACTCTTTACTTTTGGCCCAGATACCTCTCTCTTCGGGGATTGGATAATGTTTATAGTGATGCCTGTACCCGTGCTTCCCTTTTCCAACCAGTAGATGTCAATATCTCATTACACATACATAAAACGCACACTGGGTGTATATTCTTGTTCAACCTACCTGTAAACCAATGAATCACAGACTTGTACCAGCATGCCCATTGTGTGACTACCACCTTTTTGTCCTTTAAAAGATCGACAATAATGGAAGATCAAAACTTTGCCAAGCGATATGGCCAGGACTATGCTACACACTTCAAAGCGCGGGAGTATTTGGACACGTACTACAATACAACACCGGAGGATTCGCCCAAGAGAGACTTCTTCCCCGAGCTCCTGCAGTTCCTGCATTCAACCTTCAACAATGGTGAAGTATTCAAAAGCCTGTATTCTGAGTCATGACCCGGCTCAGGCTTGGCTCTGGCTCAAGTGAGCCAAGCTCAAAAAGACATGCTTAGCCCTTTCCCGTTCCAAGACGTCTGCAAGTTGCAGGGTGTGGGTCGTCCATTTCACCCACTGAATCTCGGAACATGCGAGCAGTTCAGCATTAATTGTATTTAGAGAGGCATAGTAGCGCCGTAGTTGTTAAAGACGTTGTACTCAGCAAAGAGAACCATAGCGACATGACCGCCATACTCTATGGCAGCTGGTACCAAACTGTACCACACGCCTTGTGGGAGCATCGATACCAATAAAGTTATTTTATATACATATTTCTTCCGGTTCCATTCGTGTATGTGATAGGAATGAAATCGAAAGAAAAAATAATGGACCTGTACGTCATCCGAATTGGAAAGGGTTACCTTCAGCTAGTTCTGAGCATGCGCACAGCCATTCTCAGGATTGCCATTAACGGTGTCTGAGCCAAGCCATGGCTGCGTTGCTCATATTTCACAACAATTAGCTTTATATCATACATGTCGAAGGTTATACTGAAAATTACTGAATCAAGAATTGAAAGCAAAGCAGATGGGTACATTGCAAAGGGCCAATTTGTTTTTTTGGAAGGGATACGTCTCAAGATAAGCAATTTCAAGAATGAGAACAATCTCTGTAAGGAGCTTGGCATGTAACACAAGTTTACATTTGTTTAATTGATATTGAAAGAGCATTCAATTCAATATCTTGCTTGCCATACTCTAACGATCAGAGTTGACTGGAAAGATAAATGCCTGATTGTATATTTGTACATGGGTCAAATAGCAACAGTACAGATATCTAAAGACTTGAGGATACAATAATTGGATTAGCATTGCGACATGGGTGCACATTATCCCCAACACTTTTCAACAATCATGTCGAGATGATGATATCAGCTTGGGAAAACGTAATGGAAGGAATGATCGTATGACAGTAAGATGAATCATATTTTCATATGACAAGGCTGGCAAATACAGGAGAGTTACAAGTGTCAGTTGCGATGCTAAACGAGGCAGCCATCGAACAAAGACGGTCACTGCATCGCACCTTTTCAGATGCGCTTTTGGACCCGTCTGGAAAGCTCTTCCTTCTGATATTAGGAAGCCCTGGAGCTATGCACTTTTAAATATAGATTGAAAACTAATTTCTTTAGAACTGCTTTTTGTGTTTTAGTTTGTTGTCCTTCCCCCGCACCTGAAATTAACCCAGTTGGCTATCTACGGTACGAAACGGGTTCAACATACATATGAAATGACGACTTGACACACTTCTCTTGAGATGGAACTTTATTGAAGACACGTTCACTTGACATCAGGCTGAGACCCCACTGCAACAGCCCCGAGTCTCCCACGCATCTCCCTTATATATCAAGACGAGGCCACGCCCCCCTTCTCGATCATTCCGGTAGCCACCAGTCACAACTGGTACCCCTGTTATTACCTCCCGTGGCCACTAGTCCCCTCAGATCGCATGCAGGCTCTATTGTCATTACACATACAATTAACTCCAATTGTAACATTTTATCTGGTGGCGCATCATTATTTAGCTGTTTAAAATTTATCTAATGTTTTATTGTTGCTATTATCGAGTCTTCAAAATGACGTTTCCACCATTTTCATCATTTTCGTTGTTTTGCCAGGCGAGATCAGAGGTCAGCGCCTCCTGGACGTTGGATCGGGCCCCACCATTCACCAGGTGCTGAGCGCGTCCGAGTGGTTCCCCGAGATCTACCTCTCCGATTATGCGCAGAGCAACCGGGAAGAGCTGCAGAGCTGGCTCTGTCGCTCCCCCGACGCCTTCGACTGGACGAAGACGATAGAGTTTGTGTGCCGGCTCGAAGGACACAGGTGCTGCTGTTCGCTATGCATGCTCCATGTTGGTTTCTGTGTTGAATGCCCGGATCTTCTCTATTAGCTGCCTGCTAGTAAAACGCTGACCAAAAAAATTACATAAAATCCTTGAGAGGTGCTGTGTTTTGTAATAGCCTATTGAAGAAGATATGTCACTCTCTGGAGCGAGCCAACAGATAATGATGTATAGCCCCAAATATCTCAGTGCCATACCAGATAGAAGGCCAACATTACAACACCATCTTAACATTACAACACCATCTTATTCACACCTTCAATCAGTTTGCACCTCCGATTAGCATGGTTGGCTACGTATGGCGCAAAAGATAGTCATACACATGTAAAGACCAAAAACAAACCACCTACCTCATATGATACACGTGCAGATGGACAGTCCGGAAGTGTGTCAAGGCCTCTGATTGGTGCAGGGAGGCCTCAAAGAGGATTGTCTAAGGACAGGTAATTGAAATGATTGTGAGAGAAATTCAAACATAAAAGGCAGGAAATAAGGGTTGACTGTTGGGGAAATGGTTGACACCCATTGGATGAGGACGGAGATTGGCTGAGGGAAATGGGGGTGAACGAATCTTCCAGAAAGGGCGCTCGGGGGATATAAAAGGGGATAGCACAAGGGGAAGGACGGTTGGAGTGAAGACGAATTTCGTGCATCAAGAACCGAAGTCTGGGCCTAAAAAAAGTGTTGGTGTCCATAATAAAGGCTCTTAATAAAGTAAGAACATGTGTGGGCGTCATTACACATGTAGAAGAGTTGGCGACGACTCACTCAGAAATGGAGGTAAGGTTAAGGGCTTTCGCCGTTTATTAAGGGCTACACAACACACGGGGGTGGGGGGTGAACCACTTCCCAGGGGTTAGGGATCCTGGGCTAGGTCCCACTCGGTCCCGACACAACCGGCTGCCCTGTGCCGTGGGATCAGCCAACATGGCCGACCGAGTAGCACAGCCACGTCCAGCCCTGATGCTGTGCTATCCCCTATTCCTCCCCTCTTGCCACTGGCTCCCCCCGTTCCACCCTACTTCGACCCTACTCTCCAGCTATGACCCCGCTTACGTCACGGGGTCCCTCGAGGAGCTGTGCCGTCATGTGCGCTGTTCAGCGCGCATGACCCCACGTCCCGTGATGCCATCACACCGGACAGCGCACATGACGCCACTACTCTCTTCTACTCCTCTACACATACATCAAGAAAGTTAGCCAAAAAAGGGAAAATAGGATTAGACCGCATGTGCAAATCCGATGGTATGAGCCGGGGAGCGGATGTGCTAACATTTCAGACAGCTATACCTGGAGATCCCGCTAAATAATGAAATGCATATAATCACAAAAACATTAAATCTACACCAATGTACCGAAATCCCTCGCCAACCGCGGGGGTAGGCAAATCCGCGGTTGGTAAAGTACAGGTGCTTATGGGAAATAGGGGGTTAGGGGAACCACAGCCGCGGTCAGACTCGTCATAGCTTAACTAAGTTGCCTATTTCTTCAATAAAAACGAACAAAATACAGTAAATTACACGATAACATAATAAAACATAAATAAACATGACATTAACTCTACATACTTTTAATATGGAGGGTAGAAGTCCATTATTTCTCCAGCTAAAAAAAACTACCAATATAACTGTAGTATGGTTCCAGGGAGACTTGACACGTAGTTGGAGGCACACGCTTATTTATTAACACCAGCACGTAACTCGGAAGCTTACAGTAACTGAAGGGGTATCGGCCCCTTCACCCGTCTAGCTACGGAACACAACAGCCTAGCTCACAGCTAGCTTACACCTAGGTTACGGCACCCCGAATACCCAGACCTCGCCCTTAGATGAGCGTCGGTTCTGGGCTCTGGGGGCCACGCCGCTGGCTTGCCTGGTTGGTCCTTAAAAGGACAGCGATCCCAGGGAGTTCCAGGGCCGGTCTAGCTGGTCTTCTTTCTTCACTGGTTACAACTTAACACTAGACCCAGAGCCCTTCGGCTCACCGCCTTAAATAGCCATCTCCCCCCGAGGGGAGGGGATGTGGGGGATCCCAGCGTACGGCGAGGACGTCGCTGCGAGCACCTGCTCCGCGTACCGACGTAACCACGCCCATTGTGTTTGTTTGCCACCCGCGGCAAGTCTAAATCAGGCCGTCTACAACGGCTACAACGGCTCTACATAACCCGTATTGGCCAAACATCCCAACAGTAAAAAAAATACCTGCAGGTTACACATCGTCCCCTACCCTAAAAACTGAAACATTCCTGAGACTGAGCTTGTCTTGGGTAATTAAGTGGAAATAATTATTATTTGTATTACAACAGAGGTGCAGGGTCTGCAGTTATTTGTATTTAGTAGCAGGTAAAGACATCTCGTTGTCCCTCCTGATGAAATACAAATGTATGCATGTAGCCAACCATGGCACGTAGCCAGCCATCCTAATCGGAGGTGGGGAAGAACAACAAACTAAACACAAAAAAACAGTGAAAAAATAAGTTTTCATGTTGCTTGAATTAATATATTTTATGAAATCGCCGCTCACAACTCCAAAAACCATGCCGGCTTTAACACGACGATGGTGGTGTCTGCCTGCAGAAAAACGGTGGAGGAGAAATCGGTGCACGTGCGCAAGGCGGTGCGCGCCGTGCTGCCCTGTGACGTCAACCAGGAAGACCCACTGCTCGGGTGAGTTCCTGTACACATCTCAACGCGTGCATATCAGTGTGGCAATGGTGAGTCATCCTGAAAAAAAAATCAATACATCAGGTAAACTTTATTTGGCATTCGAGAGGCCCAAGTAGACCAAGTGTTCAAATATCCCATGAGTGGGAATCCATCGGTCAACAATTGTTGGCAACTCAATCCGACCCTCTACCTATTGCAAACTTGACCGCAAGTAATCGTCCATTCACACAATATTAATGGCCTCAACCTCTGAAATGCCAACACATTCCCACGAACCTCAACAAACCGGCTCAACGCACGTGCTCCCTTCTTTCAGGAAACTCCTCTCACCTCCCTATAAGCAAATCATCTTTACGGGTCATAGGTCAGCCAAGTACATTACTCAGCCCTTACCTCTAACCTCAGGGGAGTCTGTAAACTCCTGCATATCCGCAGAGCCCTTTGGTCCATATTTTACTCCAAAGTCGCTCCCTCAATGGTATCACACAATCCTTCAGCCCCTGTATCCGTTCACTCAGTAGCAGCTTTTTTTTTGGTTGCAGTTGTGAACAATTGCCATATCTGACATTAGTACATCTATTTAACACGTAGGCTTTCGCGACCCATATTATTCATAATAAACTGTTTTGGGTTAGATCGCGTTATTTATAAATGTGTAGTAACCCTCCACCACCCGACACGGCCAAACAGTAAAAAAATGTGTCACGTTTACAAAAGACAAATAGTTCACTATATTAGCCCACCGGTGTGTTGAGTGATTCAACATCATTTTCAAATTTTGAGTACGACGTTTCTCTGGTAATTACATCCAGCATCATCGGGCAATTTGTCAGAATGGTGAAGTCCTCCACTTGTTCCCGGTCTTAAATAGTGCAGCAGGGTGACATCATCATTTAACCCAATCTGGTGCAGTGATTTGAGGCAGAGAGGGGGAGGGTATTGTAATTATATTATAGATTGGTAATCATTGAATTGTTATTAATTAGTATGTGTTTCTCCTATAAGGAATTGTAATACATATTTTATATAATAATAATACGCTTCCAGGCCGCACTAAGCATGTAGCTTCGGCACTTTACTAACTAATGAACTAGTGTAGCCAAAGATGATCGTGCTCAAGATGGTCTGGTAACAATAAACTATTCCCTCACTGTCCAAGACGGAAGAAAATAGCTCCGCCCCATAGTCCATGGCGACCAAACGTAAGTTGTCCACATAGGCAAACTAAGGCAAACTCCATTCACATTTGTGGGAGTAGACGTGGCTCAAGGCACCCTCGAGGCACCGCCTGTTCATTATTGTTCCACTCCACCATTGTCTAATTACTGAGACGTTCCGCTTTTCCTGTCCACACAATAATGTCTCCGTAGGTCCTGGAGCCAAGGACCCTTTGACTGCATCATCTCCACGCTGTGCTTTGAGGCAGCGTGCAGATCGATAGGCGATTTCACGGCAGCACTGGGCCACGTTTGCCGTCTCCTGCGGCCCGGGGGATGGTTCATTCTTGCCACAGAGCTGGGCGAGACGTTCTACCACATGGGCTCCGAGATCTTCCATGTGCTGAGCTTGGATGAGACGGTCATCCGGCAAGTTGTAGGCGATGCTGGCCTCATCATACAGCAGTTGGAGTTGCATCTTGCGCCTAAGCCATCTCCCGATGATGTCAACGACCACCAGGCCCTGCTCTTCCTGAGAGCCCAGAAGAAGATGTAATATTCCCGTGCCGGAGTCTATGGTTATGTTGGTTTCTTTCACACACACTTTTAATCTAGACCAGTGGTCCCCAACCATTTTCGACCTACAGATCAGTAATTACCCTTGAACAAGATTCACAGACCACCGGTAAAATTTGGCAAAATTAAATGTACCCTTAAAGTGGCATGAGATGTTTTGATTGAAGAGCCATAAAAAATATGAACTGGATTTTAATATAGTTGTACTTATTATATATTAAAGGCTTGTGCAATGGGCGTTAAACAATATGGTGCTTTGTAAAAGAAAATGTATTTCTGCAATAGTTCTGCAGACCACTTCCCACTGCCTTGCAGATGACCAGTGGTCCATAGATAACACGTTGGGAACCATTGATCTATAGCAGTGGCTCTTAACCTGGGGTGCACGCACCTCTGGGCGTGCGAGACATGGCCAAATTTGTTTAAAAGGCAAATAATCGAAACGTAAGTGCAACGTACCTTATTTCATCAAACCCTATGTATGTATTAACATTATTTAAAAAATACGATTAAGAACCAAAGTGGTGCAAGGCTGCAGCAAAGGTTAAGAATCCACTGGTCTATAGAGTATCCACTTACAGGCGAGTTATGTGCATGAAGCTTTGGTACAGGTTTCTCGAACCTTAGTTGGGAATAATATGATTTTGTATGCACGTTTATTTTTCTCAGGGTTTATCTCAGCAATCTCGTTTTGACGCCGCTAATATCCATACTTTTATTGATTGCTGTTATAGATGTGAATTATATTCCTATTAAAATGGTATTGATTTTGAAATTGTGTATCAATAAAATTATTATCAATTACTTTTGTGTGTGTGGGTAAACTCCTCTCCTTATTGATTTGAAGCTTGCGTGACTGCAGGAATCCATACTCTTTGGTTCGTTCAGTAAAGTCACGTAGATAGAAAATGTATTAAAATTAATTAATTAACATTTATTTTCTATGTACGTGACTTTACCGAAAGAACCAAAGAGTATCCTCTCCTTATATATGACAATTCACTAATATCTCCATAAACTCTATTGGCTGTTGTTTACTCCCAATATAACATTCGTATTCTCTAAGGCCTGTTCCATCGAGATCAATAATCCCAAGCACTATTATTAATTATGGATTCCTCACAAAGTATGTAGATTATGTATTATGTTGAACTTCTTTTGGACCAAACTTAGCCAATCCATTATAATCGGAGGTGCGGGGGAAGGACAACAAACTAAACATTAAAAGACGCTCTAAAGAAGATGAGTTTTCAATCTGGATTTAAAAGTGCATAGTTCCAGTGGCTTCCTGATATCTGGAGGAGCATTCCAGACGGCTGCAGAAGCGCATCTAAACACATGGTGATACAGTGACCATCTTTGTTTGATGGCCAGCCAAACGCCGCTATGAGGATGACCAGAGTTCACGTGATGGTTTATGCTGTTTGACGAGATCAGCGAGGAATTTTGGATCATTTATGAGAAACACTTTGCATGTAAAGAGTGCGACCTTATAACGTCCTAGCGGTAAGTACCCGGCGTTGCCCGGGCGAAAAAGGCAGACACAAACATGGACTTACACACAGACATCGACCCACACACATAGAAACACATCGACTTACACGCACACACACACATATGGACTCAAACACACAGACATCGACTTTAGACAAACACACATCGAGTTACACACACATATTGACTCACACACACATACATAGACTCACAACAACAAAAACACCACCAACCGCCATTCGCCACTAGGTGGCGGTGACACCACCACGACGCTTGTGCCAGGCCATGTGCACCTTGAGGCCACGTGAAGTGTCGAATTCCCGCCAGCAGGAGGTCACGGGGAAGACTCAGGTACCACTGGTCGACTGACTGAGATGACCGAGATGACTGGCTGATGCACCACCTGTGCCCCCTACTGTGCCAACTTGTTGTGCTTTAGCCAGCCGGCGCCCCGCTCGTTGTTGTGAGCGTCGCTCCTCCGCCCTCTGTTGTTGTTGGAGGGCGACTGCCTCCAACTGCCGAGTAGCGTCCTTCACGAGCCTCCTCCACAGAGGCCGATCTTGACACCGCTGGTACCAGTCATCGACAAGTCCACTCAGCTCCACATCCTCCTGTACCACGTCACTCCATCTCTTCTCTAGCCCGTGCCGTGCCCATTTAGCCCCCTCGATCCGGCCGAACAAAAGCTGTTAAGGCATGCGGTGACTGGGCATGCGGGCTAAATGACCCAGCCAACGCAGTCTTGGCTGCTGGAGGAGCTCACCGATGGGACTTTGTCCACATATTTCGAGGCTTTGTGAGCTCCTCACAAAATCTACCGTGGTTAAACCCAGGATGGATCGTAGGCAGGCCAGCCTAAATGTTTCTAACCGGCGAAGATGTTCCATTTGGCGCGTCCACGTTTCGCAAGCATAAAGAAGGGAGGGAATGACCGTGGCCGAAAAGACCTGAAGCTTCGTGCCGAGTGATAGACCAGGTAGCTTCCACACAGCGTTACGCAACTGATGAAAAGATAATGCCACTCGACTGATTGGGAGTGAGACCTCTGCTGTTAAACCGAAGCCGGTCATGAGCACACTGCCAAGGTATGGGAAACTCTCCACTCTCTCCACAACTGTCCTATCACCAATTGGGAGTTGTGGGGGTGGAGTGTCTGATAGTACAAAATACCCAACCAGGTGATTAGTTTTGGTGGGACTGATGGTAAGGCCCCACCTCTTGGTGGCAAGCTCCAGGTTTAGCAGCAGCACCTCCTACTCCTCCTCCGAGTGAGCAGCAATTACCAGATCATCGGCATACATAACGTGGTTGAGCAATAGGGAGCCATCCCTTGACCGCACCCGGGCATCGATCAGCCTCCCATTGTATCTGTAGCAGATGGCAATTTTTCTGGTACAGCCATTGAAGGCTTCACGAACGACGTGGTCCAAATATATGTAAAATAATGTGGGAGCGAGAGGACATCCCTGTCGCATCCCAAGGTGTAGAGGGAATGGTTCTGACTCACGGCCACGTAGTTTGACACGGGGCTGCTCACCATCATGAAGGTCCTTATGGACCGTGAGCAGTGGGTCAGGAACTTGGAAAGCCCGAAGAACAACCCAGAGCCCAGGCCTACTGATGGTATCATAGGCCTTGACCAGGTCAATAAAGCACACACATGGACTAACACGCACAAATGGACCTACAGACACGCAAAAAAAAAGGACCTACACTAACATGGAACCACGCACACACAGCGACTAAGACACACACACATGGACTGACAAACACACATATCGACTCACACACAAACACATCGACTCACACACACAAACACATCGACTTACACACACGCACATATGGACTCACACACACATAGACATCCACTTGAGATACACACACATGGAGTTACACACACATATCGATGTACACACATACAGCGATTCAGCGTGGAGGCACCATGTACAGTGTACGGTGCGGGCTCCTGATGAGGGAGCGAGAGGGAATGGCAGCCAGACAGGGTTTCGTTGGGGCATGATACGTTGATCTGCCGATACGGTGGCCGCTGGGCGGTCATGTGGCATAAAAGAGCTCTCGGGAGCCTTTGGGAAAGAGATCGAGAGATCTAGAAGGTGGGCGGGACGAGGGACGGAGCCAGCCCCAACCCAGGCCGATATAACGGGGGCCCCGTGAGGGGCTCGGGTTTTTTCGG
Organism: Lampetra fluviatilis; assembly: GCF_964198595.1. NCBI lineage: Eukaryota > Metazoa > Chordata > Hyperoartia > Petromyzontiformes > Petromyzontidae > Lampetra > Lampetra fluviatilis. The sequence goes on from NC_136339.1 coordinate 1,782,273, forward strand.
GTTGCTGTTAAAGATCCACGTCGGGTTAAAGAAGCCTCTAGCCACGCGGTCCGGGACCCAGCTTGTGGTCCGTGCCAGGATAGCGAACTGTGTCTAGTTCTGCTGTAGCGTGGCTAGATGGGCATTCAACACCCAAGTGTAGGTTGTGTTACGTCATGTTGAGTTGGTGATATAAAGTGTTGCTCCCAAGACAACATTTGCGACTCAGTTGGACTCACTACACAATTTTTAAACCCATTTTAGGGGCATCGCAATGTAACGTGTCCTGCGAGGGTCGGCAAATCTCCTGGCACCAGGAAACCGCGCCATTCTTTTCATCGGTTGCGTAACGCTGTGTGGAAGCAACCTGGTCTGTTGCTCCGCATGAAGCTTCAGGTCTTCTCGGCCAGTCATTACCTCAATCTTGATTTTAAGTTTTCATGACTGCAGGAATCCATACTCTTTGTGTTGCGCCCGAAACGTCGTGATATATTTTATTTTATACCTACGTGACTTTAACGAAAGAACCAAAGAGTATAGTCATTACCTCCCTTCTCTACGCTTGCGAAACGTGGACCCCCTAATGGAACATCTTCGCCGGTTAGAAACATTTAGGCTGGCCTGCCTACGATCAATCCTGGGTTTAATCATGCTGGATTGTGTGAGCTCACAAATCTGTGAAAGATATGGATAAAGTCCCATCAGTGAGCTCCTCCGGCAGTCAAGGCTGCGTTGGCTGGGCCTTGTAGCCCGCATGCCCAGCCACCGCATGCCTAAACAGCTTTTGTTCGGCCGGATTGAGGGGGCTAAACGGGCACAGCACGGGCTAGCGAAGAGATGGAGTGATGTGGTACAGGTGGATGTGGAGCTGAGTGGACTTGCCAATGACTGGTATCAGCGGTGTCAAGATCGACCTCTGTGGAGGAGGCTCGTGAAGGACCGCTACTGGGCAGTTGGAGACAGTCGCCCTCCAACAACGATGGAGGGTGGAGAAGCGATGCTCACAACAACGAGCAGAGCGCCGGGTGACTAAAGCAAAGCAAGTTGACACAGTAGGGGGCACAGGTGGTGCATCAGCCAGTCGTCTCAGTCATTTGATCTGTGGCATCTGGGTCTGCCCCGTGACCTCCTGCCAGCAGGCGTTCGACACTTCCCGTGGCCTCAAGGTGCACATAGCCTGTCACAAGCGTCGTGGTGATGTCACCGCCACTTTGTGGCGAATGGCAGTTGTTGTTGTTGCTAGAATCACGTGCACATGGGTATGGTTAATCCACAACCTGGATAATCCGCACACGTATAATTGTAGCTCTCAACATGGTACGCCCTTGCATTTTGATTACATATACAGTGAGGGAAAAAAGTATTTGATCCCCTGCTGATTTTGTACGTTTGCCCACTGACAAAGAAATTATCAGTCTATAATTTTAATGGTAGGGTTATTTGAACAGTGAGAGACAGAATAACAACATCAAAATCCAGAAAAACGCATGTCAAAAATGTTGTAAATTGATTTGCATTTTAATGAGGGAAATACGTATTTGACCCCCTCTCAATCAGAAAGATTTCTGGCTCCCAGGTGTATTTTATACAGGTAACGAGCTGAGATTAGGAGCATACTCTTAAAGGGAGTGTTCCTAATCTCAGCTTGTTACCTATATAAAAGACACCTGTTCATAGAAGAAATCAATCAATCAGATTCCAAACTCTCCACCATGGCCAAGACCAAAGAGCTCTCCAAGGATGTCAGGGACAAGATTGTAGACCTACACAAGGCTGGAATGGGCTACAAGACCATCGCCAAGCAGCTTGGTGAGAAGGTGACAACAGTTGGTGCGATTATTCGCAAATGGAAGAAACACAAAAGAACGGTCAATCTCCCTCCTGGGGCTCCATGCAAGATGTCACCTCGTGGAGTTGCAATGATCATGAGAACGGTGAGGAATCAGCCCAGAACTACACGGGATGATCTTATCAATGATCTCAAGGCAGCTGGGACCATAGTCACCAAGAAAACAGTTGGTAACACACTACGCCGTGAAGGACTGAAATCCTACAGCACCCGCATAGTCCCCCTGCTCAAGAAAGCACATATACATGCCCGTCTGAAGTTTGCCAATGAACATCTGAATGATTCAGAGGACAACTGGGTGAAAGTGTTGTGGTCAGATGAGACCAAAATGGAGCTCTTTGGTATCAACTCAACTCGCCGTGTTTGGAGGAGGAGGAATATTGCCTATGACCCCAAAAACACCATCCCCACCGTCAAACATGGAGGTGGAAACATTATGCTTTGGGGGTGTTTTTCTGCTAAGGGGACACGACAACTTCACCGCATCAAAGGGACGATGGACGGGGCCATGTACCGTCATATCTTGGGTGAGAACCTCCTTCCCTCAGCCAGGGTATTGAAAATGGGTCGTAGATGGGTATTCCAGCATGACAATGACCCAAAACACATGGCCAAGGCAACAAAGGAGTGGCTCAAGAAGAAGCACATTAAGGTCCTGGAGTGGCCTAGCCAGTCTCCAGACCTTAATCCCATAGAACATCTGTGGAGGGAGCTGAAGGTTCAAGTTGCAAAACGTCAGCCTCGAAACCTTAATGACTTGGAGAAGATCTGCAAAGAGGAGTGGGACAAAATCCCTCCTGAGATGTGTGCAAACCTGGTGGCCAACTACAAGAAACGTCTGACCTCTGTGATTGCCAACAAGGGTTTTGCCACCAAGTACTAAGTCATGTTTTGCAGAGGGGTCAAATACTTATTTCCCTCATTAAAATGCAAATCAATTCATAACATTTTTGACATGCGTTTTACTGGATTTTTGTTGTTGATATTCTGTCTCTCACTGTTCAAATAAACCTACCATTAAAATTCTAGACTGATAATTAATTTTTCAGTGGGCAAACGTACAAAATCAGCAGGGGATCAAATACTTTTTCCCTCACTGAACATTATGGGGGACCCCGGGGTCCCATAAGCCCCCGGCTCTCACATAAACATATTATGGTGTAAACAAAAACTGTTCTTTTTCACCAATGTGTTTGAAGGATGGTGGCAAGTGTTGTCTTGTTAAACTATGCCTTTAAAACTAAAAACTACTTACCTGCAGTACCTCTATTTAAATACACTATTGAAAAAGTATTTACACCTCTCTGTCAATCATCGTGTTTCTCAGTGTGGATTTGTGAACACACTTTGTAAACAGTACATAAAATAGTACGTGTTCATATTATAACAAGCGTTTATACCAAGGTTACTCTTATCCGCATTGATACGAGTGGTATGGTGGGACTATGGCTTAACCGCAAAAAAAACGATCTGCACAGATGCATACGGACAAGAGAAGCACTATCAAACAGGAGGAATTAAAGGTGCAACGCATCTCAGTTGTTAAATATCTGCAGGTAATAGGATTGTCATCGATTGATCCTGGCTGCAGAAATTGGTAGGTCACAAATAATAATGAAGATAAGAGAGCTGTTTCACTGTATTATGCATACCGTTATGACAAATAGAGGACTTAAGTCGCATAGGCAGTTTGAGCAGCTTTGGATAAGACTTATGACCCTGCCCATACCCGAGCATGGAGTGCATTCGCTTGTTCAGCTCTTCTCGCTGCGCTTGGCCGACATGACGACAGAATGACCCGTGCCAGGTGGGTCACGACGTTTATGTGCGCGGTGGGACGGAGTCGGCAAAAATAAATGAATTACGATTTTGACTTCCTTTTTATTTGGGACTCCGGGTTCTCGCCATAAGGTTCATATTATAAACAAAGACCTTCACCACTGCTCTAAATTGAGACAAAACTCGGATTCATGGTTTGCACTCCAGAGCATGCATTAATGAATGACTCTGTGAGGTGTAGATCTATGTGAAGCCCTTCCTGCACTCTTGCACACGTGTAGCCTCTTGCCAATGTGTCCTCATGTGTCTCTCTAAATCATAACGCTGCGCAAAGCCCTTTCCACACTAATTGCACGTGTGTGGTCACACGCCGGTGTGCATTCCTGTGTGTCGCTCCAAATTGGAATGCTGCAAGAAGCCCTTCCCGTAGTCCTTGCACACGTGCGGCTTCTTACCGGTGTGCGTTCTCGTGTGTCTCTCTATATCGGAACGATGAGCAAAGCCTTTCCCACACTTGTTGAACACGTGCGGCGTCTCACCCTTGTGCATTCTCACGTGCACTTTTAAACTGGCGTGCATTGTACTCTGGAATGCGTGTTTAAATCAGAACTCGTTGCGAACGCCTCGCCACACTCCTTGCACGTGTCGGCGTGGCTCGCCGCCTTCGAGTGACTCCCCCGCATCGCCTGCAGGGTCGTGAGCTCGTTCCGCTGCATCTCGCTTTGTCCGTCTTTGCTCCACAAGAACGGCCCTCCCTGCACACCTCGCACAAAAACTCTCTTCCTTTGTATTCATCTGTCACGTGTTTATAAAATGCAAAAGCATAGTTAAATTAACTGCTACAAAACTTTACGAAAGACATAATACCGGAACTCCTATTTACATCAGTTATGAGAAACCTTATCGTAAACCAAACTCGAAATATTGCTACAATGTCATAATACTTTCTGTACTCTGGCCCCAGAATTAGTTCTGAAGTGTCATCTTCCATGGGCATTTTCTAATATGAAGCTGGATATTGCGTGAAGCTGGTTGTATTCACCAGTGAAACATCGTACTCGAATTATAAGTGTTGTGGGTTTACTCTCCAACATACGGGTGGTGCTGAAGTAGTCATTAATTAGCACGTTTACGTGACAAACCTAATTTTCAGGTGGTGTTGGGTTTAACAACACATGTATATTTACACGATCTAACCCAAACAAAAACCTTTACTATGGAGTATACATGAGCACGTTGATTCTTCCCTATAATATGACCCCATTAGTAGCACGACTGGTAAAGCAAGACAACTTTGCATTTTGTATGCGATGTAATTGAAGCAAACTCACCATTACCAATGTCCTCGCCCGATAACTCAACCTCGATGAAGTTTAATTCTCCAGTGTCAACAGGTCCATGGGAATCCCCTACCTCCTCTGGTTTGTTGTATATATAGGCCTTTTCCCAAAGATATATTAAGAATGATTCTGCCTATTTTTTTTTATAATCGATCGGGGGGAGCATGGGGCACGAAAGGGTGAAGCCCACCCCCACCCACTCACACCCCAGCTCCCTTGCCACATAAAAGCAACTGCAGGGAGGAGGTCATACAAAGCCATTAAATAATAAAACCCCGGGGCAAAAGGAGGTTAATATGAATCTGGGAAATCTCCACGGGGCAAAGAACCAAAAGACACGACCTCCACGGACGTTTTGGACAGGTTCCAAACAAATCCTCCAGACCCACTGGCATCTGGAGAAACAGCCTGGTCTCACATCGAAACTTGCTGACACAGCCTTTACACCACCCCCAGTCGGCTCTCCACGGACGGCGAGAGCCACAGGGCAAACGGACATAACAGGCGTTTTTTTTTAACAACGGTAAAAGTTCGAAACTTAGCGACAAGAATAAATCGACATCATAGACTGCCAGTACACTCTCAGATGAAGAACCAGACTGCAGTCTACATTAGTGGCTTTTATTATTACTTAAATTACTCTTATTCACCTTATATATGTTTTTATTATTGACGGAGGAGATGCCGGCGCCACAGGACCCCTCATGGGCACCCAACGAGCCGCTGGGGTCCGATGCCGGACTCCGCGACGTGCACTCCCGCCTGGCAGAGCTGCTACTCGCCGCGGCGTCCATCCTAGCGGAGATCACCACGGCTAGAGGAGGGAGAACGTTGACGGACATCGAAAGCGGTCGCGTTGCAGATTCCCGCCAAAATGTGCTTCGCGCGAATGACTTTGAAAATTCCGCCATTTCTACCGAGCGGCCGTCTATTGGCGGGAATCACGAGCAACACGTGGCGGGGGTCCTCCAATCTCTGCCGCTCACGTCATCAGCGTGCGCTACGGGCCGCCATCAGCCACCCGTCATAGGGGCCGCCATTTCTCCTGTCGATGGTGCGGCGCGGGAAAATCACGAGGCGGAGGACGACATTATTTTTCAGCAGCGTCTTCCCGCGTTGACGGCCTTCAAAGCGGAAGGGGGTGATTGGGGCGCATTCCAGTGAAGATTTCTCGCCCATCAAGAAATATCGGCCTGGTCCGACGCTACGGCGCTACGGGCACTGACTGCGATGCTGGACGACAACGCGCTCGCGGCCTTCAGGTCCGCCCCGAGATCGGCCCGCTCCACGCTCAAGGCCGCACTGGGCCTCATGGCCAAGGTGTACGGACCACCTTCGGCCTGCCGCCACAAATTTTACGAGCGACGGAAGGCAGACACGGAGACCGCGCTCGCCTACCGCACGGCATTGCTGGCTCTCGCGGACGCCGCATTCCCTCGTATGGACGAGGAGGGGCAGGACGCCATGGTTTTGGAACAACTGCTGAAGTTGGCTCAGGACCTGGGGGTCCCCATCAACACAGCCGACGAGGTGGACATATGTTCGTTGCGTGTTGCGACGAGCATCCAGGCGCACGAGGTCCTGAAGCGGAAACAGGTGGTCGTCTGCGCTTCTGCCGCGGTCTCAGCTCTGGCCCCGGTGGACACCGAACCTCAAGTCATTCGCCCACGGGAGGAGGCGTTCGCTGCAGCACGACCAGGGGATTGGAGGTCGGGGGGTCGTTCGCCTCTGCGATCGACCCGCAAGCTGGAGCAACCGAGACCTCCGACATCCCTCATCACGTGCTACAACTGCGGCCTTCGGGGCCACGTGGCGTCCGGGTGCCGCGCTCCACGTCAGCGCGCCACGGGACCTCGGCTGGACGACGACCAAGGCCCCAAGTCGTCCCAACTACCCCCGGCAAGTCGCGGCACTTCACATGCTCGGTCGACATACACGACACACATGGGCTGCCGCTTCGCGGCGGAGGAGGTGCGAGTGGGGGCCGGGGATTCGGTTCAGAAAGGGGGGTTCGTACGAGGGCCGGGGGAAATTAAATGGTCCGAGTTGGGCCACAGAATGGTGGCTGCGTCGGCCGGGTCGTCTGTCGTTACGGGATTCATAGACGGTATCGAGGTCAGGGTGTTGGTGGACACGGGAGCGTCGGCGACTATCATCTCCGATCTCATTTATAACATTCTCCCCGTCCAATGTCGGCCTCTGCTCCCGGTGGACGTGCCATGTTACGCGGCAAATGGGGGCTCGTTGGGCATTGTCAGTCAGATTCGGGCGAGCATTTGCATAGGGGATATTAAATTGGCGGGACCTGTTTTGGTCTCCTCTTCCCTAGCGGTTCCATGTCTGTTGGGTACAGACTTTTTGGCTAAGATGCCCATTAAAATTCTGGTTGATCAAGGTTGTATTGAGCTGCCATTGGGTCGCCGTATTTCCTTTTTGTCTAACCCTACTAAACTGCGGACGGCTTGTGCGACAATCCAAGCGCTAGCGACCCATACGGTGCACGTACCCCCGGGTTCGCAGATGTTGGTACCCCTCCGGTTGCGGAAGCCATTGGGTGGGGAGACTGCGGGACAAGGCATGCTTTTGGGTCCGTCGAATAGAGCTGTCGGGGGTCTGGACTTGGCGGTGGCTCAGACGTTGGTTCGGGCTGACGGGGACCCGTTCATTATGGTTTTGAACGCTGGTTCGCGGCCGGCCGTTATTCCGCAGGGCACCGTGCTTGCTCACGCGGCACGGGTCCCTGCGGAAGAGCGGCTTATTGCGCATGTTGATCCCGTCCCGGCGCAGAAAATTCAATCAGGTGAGGACCTGAAATGGTTGGACTCGCTGTGTGCGGGCTCCAGTGATTTGTCGACGGTGCAATTGGGTGCGCTGCGCGCTCTGCTGATCGAATTCTCCGATGTGTTCAGCAAGCACAAATATGATATTGGGTGCACGGACCTGTTATGCCACCACATTGAAACAGGTGATGCGGCACCAGTCCGGCAGAATCCCTTCCGGCTGAGTCCTGCCGAGAAGGAACACGTTCAATCGGCCGTCAATGACATGCTGACTGCCGACATCATTTCGCCCTCATCCAGTCCATGGGGAGCACCTATCGTTCTGGTTAAGAAACAAGATGGGTCCTTGCGTTCTTGTGTAGATTTCCGTCGCCTTAATAAGATCTCCGTGGCTGACGCGTATCCGCTCCCCAGAATGGATGAGTCTCTGGACGCATTATCCGGGGCGCGGTATTTTTCTACACTTGACTTACTGTCGGGATTCTGGCAATTACCACTCGACGATGAGTCTAAACCTAAGACCGCATTCCGGACCCCAGGGGGCCTGTTCCAGTTTAATCGCTTGCCCATGGGACTCCATTCCGCTCCCGCGACGTTTCAGCGCCTTATGGAATTGGTTTTGTCGGGTCTGCAATGGGACACTTGCTTGATTTACCTTGACGATGTCATCGTTTTCAGTAGAACTTTCGAGGAACACCTCCAGTGATTAAGGGGAGTGTTCTTGCGGATGCGATCGGCTAAGTTGAAGTTTAAACCGGCTAAATGCCACCTGCTTCGGAAATCCGTAAGGTACTTGGGCCACGTTGTCGACTCTTCGGGGATCTCCACCGATCCCGCGAAAACGAACTGTGTCAGTTCATGGCCGACGCCCACGTCGGTTTTTGAGGTCCGCAGTTTCATTGGATTTGCTTCCTACTACCGACGATTCGTTGAGCATTTCGCCACCATTGCCAAACCCTTGCATGCTCTGACAGCCAAAGGGGTCAGGTTTCGCTGGGGGCCAGAGGAGGAGGCCGCGTTCTGCTCCCTTCGGGACGCCTTGGTGGGTGCCCCGCCCTTATGTTACCCTGATTTTACGAGACCCTTCTTGCTGGATACTGATGCTAGTAACACGGGCATTGGGGGGGTGCTCTCACAGGTCGTTGGGGGAGTCGAACGGGTGGTCGCCTATGGTAGCAGGGTTTTATCGCCAGCAGAACAGCGCTACTGTGTAACCCGTCGCGAGTTGCTGGCTATTGTTTTTTTTGTGCAGCAATTTAGACCTTATCTCTATGGCCGTCATTTTACGGTCCGTACGGACCACGCGGCACTTCAGTATGCATTGAGGGTCGCCCAACCCTCGGGCCAATTATCACGGTGGTTGGAGGTCCTCCAGGACTATCAATTTACGACCACTTACCGTAAGGGGTTCCGCCACACCAACGCGGATGCCCTGTCGCGGTTGTCGCCTCGTCCCGAATGTGCGTGCTTGATGGGGTCGGCGCGCTGTAAACCGCATGTTGCTGTACCCGGAGGTGAGTTGGTCGCGGCCGCGAATGCACCGTTGGTTGACGTTCCCGCTACTCCTGCGGGCGGGGACTCGCTACTCTCACTGTCTCTCGTTGAGTGGGGCCGACTCCAGATGGCTGACAGCTCCCTGCTTGCGTTGCGTCGCAGGGCGGGGGGTCCCAAGGAAGGTCAGAAGCGAGCCGGCTCCTGGCTGCTTAAGCAGGGCCTGCTAATGAGATGGGACAATATGTCCCGGCGGCACGCACTCGTTGTGCCTTCCGCTATGCGGGGCAAAGTTGTACTGGCCGCACACGAACACCTCTTGCATCTGGGAGTAAACAAAACGCTCGCTCTGCTCCAGCGTGACTATTATTGGCCGGGGATGGGGAGTGATGTGGTCAATATACTGAAGGGGTGTGTGGATTGCGCGAAACGGAAACCACCGCCCGTTGCGCCAAATCCACCGCTGCAGTCCATTCAGGTCTCGCGTACTAACGAGCTCGTTGCGCTGGATATCTTGGGGCCTTTTCCTGTCACGCCTAGGGGTAACAAGTACCTGCTGGTTGGTGTGGAATACTTTACTCGATGGCCTATGGCGTGGCCACTCGCCAACCAGTCGGCGGCAGCCGTGGCGGACGCCTTTGTCCAGGGCTAGGTCTTGGACAAAGGGGCTACCGAACGCTTGCTGACCGACCAGGGGAAGAATTTTTCGAGCAAATTGCTGCATGAGGTGTGCGACCTTTTGGGTACAAAAAAGGTGCGTACCTCCCCGTACCACCCACAGACTGACGGGATGGTGGAGCGACTCCACAGAACTTTAACTTCCATGTTGTGCCAGCAGGTGTGCGAGGCACAGGTTGACTGGGACTTGCAGGTCCTGAGGGTCCTCGCCGCGTACAGGATGGCCCCCCATGCAGCTACGGGGTTTTCCCCATTTTATCTGATGTACGGTCGGGAGGCCGATCCGCCCATGGAGACTCAGCTGGGGCTTTCCGTGCCACGGCCTAATTCCAAGTTGGCCGACCATATTAAATTTAACATTGCAAAACTGGCCGAGGCACGGGAGGCCGCGCGGCTAAATTCAAGGTCTCGCCAAATCGCCAACGAGCGCTTGCGTGCACGGAAGGTGTCCGTGCAAGATTGGAAACCGGGCGATAGGGCCTGGCTGCACTGCCCTCATGCACCATTGGCTACGTCGCCTAAATTATTAAGGCCATGGCGGGAACCCGTGGAGGTCGTGCGGGTTGCACGACCCCAGGGTGTTCAGATAAAATGGGGAAAGCGCCGTTGGTACGTTCACCCCTCCTGGCTGAAACCATTCTCGCCACCATATGGCCTTCCTTTATGTCATGAGGACCGAGCATGTGATGTGACCGGCGACCCGGGGAGGGGAATGTCTCCGCCTGATTCTCACATGTTTTCGCCTGATCCGCTCCCAGGTGTCTCGGAACTGACGGCTGCCGACCACCGGCGACCGGATCCCCGCGGCATGGGCGGTTCTTCCAGGCCCGCTTCGTGCCTTCCTGGGCTGCTGGAGCCACCGGACGGTCGACAGCGTCCCGTCCCATACGACGAACCGGCCAGGCGGACTCGCGCTAGATCGCGCCACTTTTCCTGACCCAATAAATGAGGTGGAGGTGCGGGACGAGTCGGCCGGATCGTCTCGTCACGGCGTTCCCCGTCCGTCCGACCGCTCTATCGTTCCGTTCAAGGGGCGAGCGGGAGAGGGATCGGGAGTCGTGGAGACACTGGACACGTCGGTCTTTTCAAAATAACTTTTATTGTGTTACTCGTCGGTTTGTACATAGTTCGTTGTTGTTACTGGTTAACGTTCGGTGTTGTGTTGTTGTGTTGTGTTGTTGTGTTGCATTGTGGTTAATGTTACGGGGCACACTTGGGGAGTGGGGTTTTTTTTTGGCAGCCGGGCCGGCTGCGAGCTATGTGGGAGGGGGTGATGTAGTGGTGATACGCGCTGGCAGTAGGGATTGTGTGGCAGCGCGGGGTGATTGGCTATGTATCGGTGATACGCGCTGGCAGTAAGGGATCGTGTGGCAGGGCGTGGTGATTGGCTCTGTAGTGGTGACACGCGCTGGCAAAAGGGATCGTGTGGCAGCGCGTGGTGATTGGTCAACTAGAGTGGGTGCTCACATCGCGGTTTGCATAGGCTCCGCCCCCTCGGGAGCGGAGGACTATGAAAGGCGATGCGCGCGGGCGCTCGGGGAGTTGGTAACCAGTGAAGACGGAAGACGGAGGAGGAAGAGATAGGGCCCTGAGACCCCTAGCCCCGCTGTCCTTGTAAGGGCCGGGACCCTGTGTGGCTCAGAGGTGGGACCTTGGGACCCACGGCCGGACGTCCTTGTGAGGGCCGGGCTGCGGGACCCAGTGGTCGTGATCCATACCCCAGCTGGGGTGGGTCTGTGAGTTCCCCTGGAAGCTACGGGGCTGGAGAGCCCGTGTGTGTGTAGCCGGGTGGAACGTGTAGCGTGAGCTGTAGTTGACCACACGTGTTATTGTGGCTAAGGAAAGTGTTAATAAAGTGTGCTACCCGTCAAGTGGTCTCCCGCCGTAATTTACAATATTACAGATACGTTCCTGGAAAAGCGCACGTATTTCAAAATTGCGAATGTCAAAAGCAATTTTTCCATAAGAAATCATAGTGAAGGAGGAGTTTAGAGGATTTCACACACACTCGCAGACATAATCGCCGATATTATCCGAGCCTATATCCATACAATACATGTACACACAATATAAAAGTTAAAATTCCAAAGAAAATAATGTAACCTCTGATATACCTCCTATAAAATAAAAATTCAGAAACACAGTATTACTTACATGTAACTACGCCAGAGTTGCGTTGTGGAGAGGATGGATGGAGATGAGGAAGAGAGAGACGGACTTGGAGTTGGTGGAATTGAGGAGCCCCATGTGCATGGAGAATGAGTGGTGGAGTTGCTGGAGGGAAGACGGGAGAAAGAAAGACAGAGCAAGAGAGAGAGAGCAAGAGAGAGAGAGAGCGGAGGAGTCATTGTGCAGAAGAGTCATCTGTGTTAGATGACAATAGTGTTGGAGATGGTGTAGCGATTACCCCAACACCACTAGAGGTTGAAGGCTGCGGAGAATCTTCCCTCGGCTTTTCCTCCTTCGCTTTGAAAAGTCTTGAGAGCGTCAATAGTTTAGCCGTCATTGTTTTCTCCCTGTAGATCTCCATGTAGCACTTAATTTGTTCACGGACAAGTCTGACCACCTTAGAGCTGCGTTCCGTATTTGGATCATCCTCATCGAAGAGAGCGAGACCCTCTTCAATGTGCCGGAATGCTTCTGTCAACCTCTTGTTGATTAGAGCGCGGAGGAGCTCAACTTCTGGTTCTGCTTCCTCACCTTCCTCCTGCCTCTGCTGCTCCAATGCAAAAATATATTTATTGGTTAGCTCCTCCTTGTGAGAATCCAGCAACTCATCCACACTATCCTCTTCCACGTCCTCAAAGCTGACTCGCTTTGCTAGCTGCATGATGTGCTTACGTCTCTTTGACACACCTTTCCCCACGTCGAAGCCGCAGAAATCGTGCACGAACTGAGGGCAAAGTCTACGCCACACTCCATTCATGCAGACACTCGTGACCTCCGTCCATGACTCAGCAATAAACATGATGGCATCTCTGATGGTGAACGACTTCCAAAATTCCCTGACGTTCATCTGGTCATTGCCCGTCGCCTGCACGAGCTTATTGAATGTCTTGCATAGATAATAGGCTTTGAAGGTGGTGATGACACCCTGGTCCATGGGCTGGATTAGAGATGTGGTGTTGGGGGGAAGAAACACAACTTTAATATTTTCAGTTAGATCCTGTATGAATGGTGGATGACTAGGGGCATTGTCGAGGAGTAGGAGAATCTTACAGCTAAGATTATCCTTCTCACAATAGGCCTTCAGCTCTGCCTGAAGGTGGATGGTGAAGTAGTGGCAGAAGATGCCGCCTGTTATCCAACTCCTCGCGATGGCGTAGTAGTACACAGGCAGCAACTCCTTGACGTACCCCTTCAGTGCTCGAGGATTCTGGGAATGGTACACGATTAACGGCTTCAGCTTGCAATCACCTTCAGCGTTGCCCCCTAAAAGCATGGTCACACGGTCCTTTGAAATGTAGGTACGAGACGGCATCCCCTTCCAAAACAGGCCAGTCTCGTCGATATTAAAGACCTGCTTGGGGGAATAACCTCCTTGCTCGAAGATCTCCTTCAGGAATTCCGGGAAACTTTCGGCTGCAGTGACATCAGAAGAGGCAGCCTCTCCGGTCATCCTGATGTTGTGGTATCCGTACCGCTTTCTAAAGTTACAAAACCATCCGGTACTGGCAGCAAATTCCTTAACACCTTCTCCCTTTAACTCGCCGTAAAGGCTTCGCACCTTTACTTGTATCGAAAGCATGCTGACTGGGGTGCTCTGCTGGTTATGATGCTCAATCCACGTGCTGAACATCCCTTCCATCCTCTCCATTACTGAATTCCTGGCGAATGAGAGCTTGCTTGGAATGCATGTGTAGTGACATAAGAAGGGAGGGGCTGCTGGGGGCTCTGGGACCCTGGGCGGGCCAGGCGCTTGGGCCCCTTGGCGCCAGGCGTGGCTTCCCAGGCGGGTCAGACGCTTAAGCCTCTTGGCGCCAGGCGTTGGGTTCCCAGGCGCTTAAGCCCCTTGGCGCCGCCAAAGGGGGGGGCTGTGTGTGCTCTGTGGGATATCTGGGGGTGCACACGGCCCCACCCCTCGTTGGGGGCTAGGCATAAAAGGGGAACTCCCTGGACGATCAGGGCCAGTCGTAGCTCAAGACCCAAGACCCCAGACCAGCCATCTGAGGACCCTGGGACGCTGCGAGAGCCAGTGGTGGGACTCTGGAACTCCCGACTCTACGACCTTGTGAGGGCGAGGTCCAGAGCGTAGCCGGAGTAGTTTATCTAGGCTGTGTACCTAGGCTGTGTACCTAGGCTGTGTACCTAGGCTGTAACAGAGTAGTTGGACTGTTGGACTGTTGGATTGTAATAAAGAAGTTACCTCTACAAGTGTCTCCGGAACCCGTTACACATGCCCTACTGGGTGTTGCACCCTTTGCACTTTCCTTTATCTTCTCGGCGGAATCACGAATGGTGCGTACGTCGATTCCATCAGGCCCAAGGCACGCTTGATGGAGGCAGTTTTTTCGCCTTGCTCATATCTCTTGATAACGTCAAGTTTCACTTCAAGAGTAATGGCCTTCCGTGGCTTCTTGTGACCAGAGCTTCCCAATGAAGTAGAAGGACGCTTTCCTGACATGGTGCAATGGTGAAACAAAAGCGGTGAACACAGCACAAGTAAACTTGACAGTGTACGATCACAATGAGAGATGCGAGACAAAGAGAAGAGCGCCGCTGGTGTACACGTGGTGAGATGCTGCACAGTATAGCACACTAGTTTTTGTACCGTACTAGCTGCTGGCAATGCCATTGCGTCGTGGTGCCAGGCTAGGGTGGGGCATATGGCGCGTTGCGGATGACGTCATTCCGGAAATTTTATCGCGTATGTCAGGCATGTCCAAAGTCCGGCCCGTGGGCCAATCACGGCCTGCGGTCAGATTTCATACGGCCCGCAGCTTCGGTCTTATAATGTGTTATTTATGGCTCGCTAGCTCTGTCAGAATAAATAAATCGTAAAACTTTAAAGATGTAATTCCTCCTTCCGCCACATGGTGGCAGCACCATTCTAATGCTCTCTGGCTCTGCATCCGTGCCGCGAACCCTTCTCGAATTATTTCTGCCATGGCGACTGCAAAAAAAAAGAGAAAAGTTGACAGTGAGGGCCGCCGCTTTCAAGAGCAGTGGGAATTACAATACTTCTTCACTGGAAATCGAGGAAATTGTGTTTGTCTAATTTGTAAAGAGATGGTTGCCTTGTTTAAGAATTTCAACGTAAAGAGGCACTACGAGACTAAACATGCTACAACATACGACAAGCTAACAGGGAGTGACCGCGCTGAAAAAGTAAAGCAACTTCAAGCTGCTCTGGCATCGCAACAGCGATTCTTCACGCCGGCCTGTGAGTCAAAGGAAAACATCACCAAAGCCAGCTACGAAGTGGCCATGTTAATAGCTAAACATGGCAAACCTTTTACTGAAGGTGCGTTTATCAAAGACTGTGTCATGAAAATGGTGGAGAACATTTGCCCCGAGAAGAAGCAAGAATTTATGAATGTTTGCCTGGCACGCAACACTGTGGCACGGAGAGTTGAGGACATATCGTCAGATATTCAGACAACTGGGGGACAGGGGAGTGGCTTTTGATTATTTCTCATTAGCCTGCGATGAAAGCAGCAATGCATCTGACACTACACAACTACTTATTTTCATTAAGAGGAGTTGATGACAACATGAACGTGACAAAGGAGCTGCTTGACCTCAAAAGCCTTAAAGGGCAAACCAGAGGAACAGATGTATTCGTTTCTGTTTGTGAAGCTGTTGATGAAATGAAACTACCATGGAGTAAGTTTATGGGATCATTACCGATGGTGCGCCTGCCATGGCTGGTGAGCGAAGTGGATTGTTCACACTGATCTGCAATAAAGTCAGCGAAGAAGCAGGCAACGCTATTAAACTTCACTGTATCATTCACCAGCAGGCTCTCTGCGCCAAACATCTCAAATTTGACGATGTTATGAAACCAGTGACAAAGGCAATCAATTCTATTCGCTCTAAAGCTCTATACCACTGACAGTTTCAGCAGTTCTTGCGTGACATCCAGGCTGAATACGGTGACGTAATATATCACAACGATGTGAGGTCGCTAAGTCGGGAGTCCGCACGGCAGCGATTTTTCTCTCTCAAAGAGGAAATTGGACATTTTTTGGGTGAAAAGGGACAACCAATGGAAGAACTGTTCGATCCTGTATGGCTGGCAAATCTGGCTTTTTGGTTGACATAACGAAGCATCTGAATGCGCTGAATGTTAATCTTCAAGGGAAAGATGCAGTGGTGAGCCAGCTATATGCTTACATCAAGGCCTTTGAAAGCAAACTGCAACTTTTCCAAAAACACTTGTCCCAAACAGAGCCCTGCACCGCGCACTTCCCAGCTTTGAAAGAGGTCATTGACAGTTTCCCACAGGACAACATCGGTGCCAAATGAAGAGTTATGCAACAGCTATCGCATCACTTTCTGTGGAATTTAACAAATGCTTTCGGTACTTTGCAGTTATTGAAAATTACATTTTGCTTTTCTCTTCCCCCTTCTCCGTGGACCCTGATGATGCTCCTCCACAGCTGCAGCTGGAGCTCATTGAGCTGCAGTTTGACGATGAGTGCCGCGGGAAACACCAGCAGTGTTCTCTTGTTAACTTTTACCGGCAGCTGGACAAAAGCAGGTTTCCAGAAATGCGGTCATTCGCTAAGAAAATGTTGAGCTTATTCGGCTCCACATATTTGTGTGAGCAAACATTCTCAGTCATGAACTTAAACAAGAACCGATTGAGGTCAAGGATGAGTGACTCCCACTTGCGTGGCATTTAACGCATCTCAACCCCTGCCCTCAAGCCAGACCTGGTCTCTTTACTGAAATCTAGATCTCAGTATCACCCTTCTCATTAGTGTCAGCAAGTTATCTGTTCCTTGATCAATCTGAAATTGAGTGTTTTGAACGGTAACATCTGTCACTATTAACAGTAAAAAGCCTAAAGCACACTAATGCACTTGGACTTATGGCACTTGTTTTATTAAACTCTTGAATAAGATTTGGTTATAACTGTTGATGGTATGTACCTGTAGATGTGACACAAACTCTTGCTTTCTGAAAGATCTTGTAAAAGACAAGGGCAAAATTCACTTGTTTTAAAGTTTAATGATAACAGACCACTTTGAATTACTTATAACTCCTGTTTAAAATGTTCATGAGGCAAATATATTTAACTCATGGAAATTTAAGGTATTCTATACAGTTTGTTCAATCTTATCTGACTGAATGAAAGGCAGAATTGTGTTTTTAGAGTTGTTCACGTCTGCCTGAGTGGCTTATATTTGGTTACATTGTCATTTGAAAAATAAAGGTAATTGTGACAATGATAATTGTTTTATAACAGTGTGTGTTTTCGTAACTTTTGTGGTAAAAATGTCGGAAGGAACTATTGGCCCCCGGGCATCTTCACTTTATCAAATTTGGCCCTCTTTGCAAAAAGTTTGGACACCCCTGGCGTATGTCAAGAAAAGGTCTAAATACAAAGCAGGAGTTATTCCAAAATTGCGTACCACAAAATCATGTAAACTGAGGATTGCCTGTAGTTGCAATATCTTTACAGCAGCGGGAAAAGTTTGATTGATGTGAATTGGCATGGCTCTGCTATCATCCACTTAGTGGGCTGAGTCTTTTGCGCGGGAGTAGGAAAGTGTTACTATCACTGAGCACGTGCATCGATCGGTCGATCGTTAGTATTCGTTCTAAATCGAAAGAGTAACAAATCGAAATCGTCAGTTGTGCTACATTTGAGTGATTTATCCAATCATTTATTTTGTGAGTTTTAATTTACGAAACTGTACAATGAGCAACAACAAAATCGTCAGTTGTGCTTCTCAATGTTCTTAACTTAAACATAATTTATACCTATACTAGTTCATAAAGCCTGTCTTCACCAGGCAAAACCTTTCAATCAATATAATAATTAACCTGATATGATTTTTTTACTATTTATTTTTATCTATGATCAGACACTAACTACTACTCCCAAAAATTTTATTTTTCTGCAAAAAGAAAAAAAAATTGACGACGTGATTCAACTTCTTATATTTAAAGATGTACCCATTGGAAACCGCTCAATTTAAAGATTACATAAATTTGTATGAGAAAGAACAAACATGAATTAACTTCATACTCTATGAGGGGAAGCTCCTATCTTTTACAGTTTTCGAATTATTCAGTTTTGAACATTGTAAAATGCATAGCTTTTCATTCAAACCCAATTGAATCCGAAATATCTAAAAAACAGTCAAAGAAAGAACAATGGTTCTTGTACTTTTTGGTTCTTTCGGTAAAGTCACGTAGATAGAAAGTTAATAAATCACGACGTTTCGATCGCAACACAAGCAACCATCATCAGGTGAAACAAACACAGCAGGAGAACTGCTGACGTAGTAGAAAGAGCTGCTGCAACAAGAGTTTATATCAGCTTTTGGTAGGTCCAGTTTATATGGTGGCTCCATGTTGCTTATATAAACCTATCTACGTGACTTTACCGAAAGACCCAAAGAATATATAAGTCGTTACTCTGCATCTAATACATCAGCCGCCATACGACAAGAAGAAGACGCTATATATTACATGGCATGAATACATTCAATAAAATGATCATTTGCACGATAATTGCACGATAAAATCGGCCTGCTGTCATCCCATGGCGGGACAAATAACTGAAATGAGGTTTCGCCGCTTTGTACTGAATCATCCCACGTTATAACCAGCCGGTTCCACATTATGAGTACGATCCGCGTTATAGCGGGCGCGTTCCTGAATAAAAGAACTGTGTTATAGCGAAAACGTGCTGTGTGAACACCGCGCGTTAACCGAGTACTTTCCATATCTATTTTGCCATTTTAACCTTTAATTTGACCAGGTAAGGCCCACTAAGCTATGTAGCTATTTTTTTTCATAAGCAACCTGGATATCAGAAATGATAGCAGTTCAACGAATGTGGCTTATCATCATCACGTAGAAATTGACGCCAGCACTTGGCCGCGTGCAAGGCAAGTATTCAAACAGGGAATCCAGCCAGGAAAAGTGATGTTCTTACACAGTGCAGTTTAATGCGAGAGGCAACGTTTCAATAGCCCTTAATCATAGGCTTCGATTGAACAGGGCGCGTCATGGCCAGAATATTGGTAGCATTCGACAAATATTTACAAACTAGCGGGAGTGAGTTAAACGCAGAGATACTTTGTAAACCCTTAACTCCGTCTCACTTCACGCTTCTACACTATGCAGAAGAGCCATTGCACGAAACGTCGCCCATTATATACAGTGTGAAAACTAAATAAGAATTTTTACCCTTTATTTTGGCAATAAAACAGGTGGTCAGTTTAACACGTAAACTTTCGCGACCAATATTATTCATAACAAAGGTGTTTGGGTTAGATCGCATTAGATCACTCTAACAAAAAAAAAGCCGTATGAAAAACAGGTTGTGTTAAGATGTTCAAACACCAAATAGACATGCAAACAAACATGCTCTGATTATAATCTATTGGCTTTGAAACTAATTGGCCTACACCAGAGATAACCTTCTTTAGGGCCCAGTCTCAACAGTATCAGACCTGAGAACGCCTGGTCTGACACACTTTGATACTGGCAAAAAAGGTCCCATTTCATACACCGTATGCTTGTTTTTAACTTTTAATGCCGAATGTGTTTAGATTTGTTGTTCACATCTCACGCACAGTAACTAAATGAGTTTTACTCTCCAACACACAATCGGTGTGTGCTGAACTAGTAACGAATTTGGCATGTTTTGTTTACGTGACAAACCCCTTACTAATTGGCTGTGGCGGGTTTAACGACGCATTTATATGTACTCGTTATAACCCAAAACACACCCACACAAAACCCCCTCTTATTATGGATATTGGTCGAGAAAGCCGATGACCGCGTGGCTTAACCCCATCTTGTGCCGCATCTTGTAGCAGAACGCTTCTTGTCTTGTGTCGCATCTTGTCGCTTGAAAGGCAAACAACGTGTGTGGGGTGGGGCAAGAGACATGTGGAGACAACACGGATAGACAACACAGACAGACAGCTGACGGGGTGAGAGAGACAACGGAGACACTGAGAGACACTGACAGTGAGAGACACGCAGTCACTGAGAGACACTGACAGAGAGACACGGAGATACGCACAGAGACATAGCCAGAGAGATTCGCTCACCGGCTGGTCAGTCGCCTCCTCATCACCCTTCTATCGCTGCTACCGTGGGCTTGGCTTCGACCCCCGTGAGCTCTGCTCACCGATTGAGGTCGTGTCGTCCCCACACTCCGTCGTCCGACCACCCGACTTCTTGCCCGTCCGTCCCCCGGCACTTCCGATTCACACGGTTGGCTATGTGCGGTGCAAAAGAAGGTCAACATACATACACTACACGATACGCTACTATACACAACATTATACACTATATCATACACTACACTATACACTACTAAACACTACACTATACACTACTCTAGCCACTACTATACACTACGCACGGACGTACTGCAGATCACAGCGACTTCCATTGACTCGCCGCACCGCCGGTCACAACAGCACACGCAACACACTCACCCACTCACTGTGGCACACGAGGGGGTGGGTGGCCAGCGCCACGCCCGGCCGCCTTTGTCTCCCCGGTGGCGATGTTTACACACCGAACCAGGTACTCATTTGAGGCTGAGTTGACCTAGGGGAGGCCTAAGACCGGTTCAGATAATCGTCACTGGTGTTGTGCCGTGAGCGGGAATCGAACTCATGTGACCAGCTTCGTAGGGAGTAGCGCGCTAACGACTGCACCACCGCTTCCCACAAACATTCACTCACCCACACACAACACTGCAGGTCAAAACACTCATCGTTTAAAAAAAAAATCCAAAGCACTTGCTGCACTTTGTAATTACCTCCCATCGTTTTTTTTCTCCTCCTTCCCCTCCCCAAAGCTCTTAACAGCAACAACAATAATAACCTCGCTTAATTCAAGGAGCCGTGTTACAACTCCGTGATAGTTCAGATGGCTTCGTGTGTGAAATCGCCATCGATGAAACCCGTGAATGAAGAGAACGCAAGCATCGAGATGTTTCCCGACTTGACGGTTAAACACGAAGATGCCGATGCCGGTGAGATGCGTTCGCAAGTATTTTCCTGTAATCTTATCATAGCTTTATATAGCGCCTTAACTAAGGCGCTGCACAGTGAACTAACCGTGGTACAAGGTGGTTGGCGAGATGAGTGAATGGGATATATGTAAAATTAACCCCTTATATGTCAACCCCTTACCTGTCAACCCCATACTTGTCAACCCCTTACCTGTCAACCCCTTACCTGTCAACCCCTTGCCTGTCAACCCATTACCTGTCAACCCCTTACTTGTCATCCCATTGTCAGCGCCTACCTTATTACAGATCAATTCAGACCTTATTGGTCACCCCGTGCCCTTATAAATGTCAACGTTCATCCTACAAATTCCCACCACAAGGGAGAAACACAAACAGACAAAACTAAGTTTTGCCCGTGTTGAAACGGCTGTACACCGCTTTGGACCTGAAAACTCCATTTCCCTCTTCATGAATACGGGGTAAACCCTATGGGTTGACACGGTATGCGTTAGTGCAAGTGGGGAGGACAACAAGGGCAGAATTAAGGGTGGGGAAAGAGAGAACGAGTGGGGTTTAAGAGAGGAGCCGAAGGTAAGCGAGAGAGAGTGATGATTGGTGTGCAGGGGCAGCTGATGCCAGGGAAGAGGGGACTAGGAGAGGGAACAAGCGAAGAGGACTGTGCAGCATTGATGAGGTGGAGGAAGAGCAACAGAAAGAGACGGCGGAGATTTAGAACGCCAGAGGAGCGGGGCAGGAACATAAAGTGAGATGCGAGAAGAGAGGTAAGTCAGAGGAGCCCCGGCCGTGGAGAGATGTATAAACTAAGGCAAGGAATTTAAAAAGGCAACGATAATAAGGGGGGAGGACAGTGGAGCTGAACGAGGAGGGGCGATCTGTGGGAATGGAAGGGAAGATTAAAGATCATACGGGCAGCGACGTTTTGAATTTGTTGGGAGTGGTTTGAAGGCATAGGATGGTAGACCGATCGTGAAATAATTTCAATAGTCGAGTCGAATGAAGGTGAGGCAGTCAATAAGGAGTTTGGTGGCAGTGATTGTGATCATCAAACCTCAGTTATTGCAGCACCGATTAAACACGGCGAACCACAAAGCACGGAGTGTCATTTGGTGTTGAGTTATGAGAGGTCTGGCGAAGCGGAGGCTCCTCTTGAAATCGTTCTGTGGAGTCATCTTCCGTGGCCATTCCTTCAGGTGATGACGCGAGGCTCTGCTGACTTTTAGGAGCTCCAGAAAGGGCGTCGCGGTGGTTAGGTGATGTTAACTACCTCGCCTTGTATGCAGGAGGTCGTGGGTTCGATCCCGACCCTGACGCCTGCTGTATATTTGGAGTTAGCGTGTCTTTCTCCCCGTGGTTGCGTGGATTTTTCTGTCCGTGTCCTCCGGTTTTTTCCCCTCCACATTTAGAATCAACATCACACGTTTTGAGTGATTTGCCAGCTGTGATAAATTTCCACGTGATGACAATAAGCCCCCTTGGTTGAGCTATCATTTTTGATGACCACGTGGCTTCTGAAAAAGAGCTATACGGCTCAGTGGGGCCTTACCCTGGTTTTAAAGACGAGAGAGGGGGGACGTTAATTCACCTCGTAATGAACAAGACTTCGCTCGCGTCGCTTTTTTCCCCTAATTGTCCAGCTGTGTTCTCGGTGTGTAACGCCACAAAGGTGTGGCCATTTGCATCACTTGCCTGAGCCAAGCGTGCCCACAACGTAGCACAGAGAACTGTAGTGTTGTTCTCCAAAAAGAGGTTTCATTGCATATAAATACAACCAAACTTTTTACCAATGGTTTACACTAAATAAAATCTAAATTCAAATGTTATACAATGATTTACGCGTGTTCATTGGTGGCTGGGCTGAGACCATCAACCTGCTGCTTTTGACAACTGAGTTTTTTCATCGTAGGCTGCTGAAACACAGATGAGACATCCAGGAATGTAGGGGTGTGAGTTCATGTGCACCTGAATCGCGCCCTTTCAGATGCGCTTTTGCGACCATCTGGAGCGCTCTTTCGATATTAGAAAGCCTCTGGAGCTATGCACTTTTAAATCATTACATTTAAAACGCATTTCTTTAGGACTGCTTTTTGTGTTTAGTTTGCTGCCCTTCTCCCACACCTCCGATTAGCACAGTTGGCTTCATACTGTGCGGAAGAAGTTCAACAAACTTATAGTCTGTTCTATAATACAATAGTTGCTTTCCTGAAGAACACTGCATTATGAAAAAATTGCGTTATAATATAGGAGCAAAGCAAAGTCCGCGATAAGACGTGAGATGCGTAACGCAGGTTGAACAAAGACAGAGGCGCGTGGGTAGCATCTAGAAGCATCCAGCAGCATCCCGCCTTGTGTGATGCTATGCCGAGGCACCCATACAACTGCTTATTCCTACTCGGGTGACGTAGTTCTGTTCACTCAATCGTCTTGTTTCCAATTCACATCCGCGTTATAAAAAATGTGTTCCCGATAATACATACATTGTGTTATATCCAATCTTGCATTATACATACATCCAGACACCTCTGTCTGCCAGAATCAGAAACTATTGTCAGTAACAGTTGTTTGTGAACGTACGTGTGCAGGGACAGTTGTGAAGCAAGAAGATGAAGAGAGTCTGGGCACTGAGATACTGAGGATTATCGTGAAAACGGAAGTCGAGGAAGATGGTAAGAGCCCTGTCGTATAGGAAGGTGGGGCGATAAACAAGAATCAAAGAACCGAAATAAGGCGGGATATAAAAAAATTATAAGTATAAGGAGGAAACGGCTTTATATCATCAGAATCAGAACATTTATATTGGAGAAATCCGATGAGCTATGAAGCCCTTTTTCACAGATGTCCAGTATCCTATGCATTTTATTGAATTATTTATAATAATTGATTGCATTTTAACACCCAGGCCTCACACAGCTCAACTCGGGCAATATTGATATGCATTAGTGGTCAGATAATGAGCTGACCTTTTGTAACCACCTTGTTTTATATATGTGTATCAGACTTCCCTGTGTAGGTAATACAATAAGTGGATTTTATTTGTAATATATAATTGTGCAGTTCCTAATCCAAAATACGTTTCAAGTTGAAAAAGCCAGTGAAAGATCAGAGGAGATGAGGTATTCTTCTTACATTTGGCTATCAAAATAGCACCTGTGGTGGTGTAAGTTTACTTTGCTGGAAATGTATTACTTCCGATTCAGTGACTTTCAACACTTAAGACTCAAAGGGCATAACCAAACGCAACGTTCTATCATTCTCACGGTGCTCGGGGTAATGGGCTGACCTTTTTAACTGCCTTTTTTGAAAGTACGAGACCGTCCACATATGAAAGACAATGCTGTAAAAACAATGTTTTTTTTTTTTATAAATTGCAGTTACGGATCCAAATTCCTTTCAAGTTGAAGATGCCAGTGAGAGACCGGAGGAAACGGGGGATTCCCATGGGCATGCCGACAATCCAGATCAAAACTTCATCGAGGTGGAGTTATCGGACGGGGACGTATGTGATGGTGAGTTTGCTTTGGATCGCATCGCAGAGAAAAAGGCAAAACTTGCCTTGCTTCATCACAGATTATATTCCAGTTGTGCTAATAATGGGGGTTATACAGTAGGCTCTCGATTATCCACACTAATGACGGGGAGGACCGCCACGGATCATTCAGAATAGTGGATAATTTAAAAATATAACAATTTACCACGGATCTCTATGCCAAAAACCATGAATATAGATACAAATTATATATTTATCCTGTTTTATTACAAAAGTCCATGTAAAAACACTCACTTAGCAACCGATCGATGCGCTTGCTTAGTGATAACACTTTCCTGCTCCTGCGCAGAAAGAGTCGGCGCACTAAGTGGATGATAGTAGAGCCACACCAATCAACATCAATCAAACTCCGCCCACTATTTTAAAGATATTGCAGCTACTGTACTGTAGGGGTGATCACGTGGATTCGGATTAACCTTAGCAACATAATTGTTTGGTTTAAGCACCGCATGACTTATAATAAACATTTCCAAGAATAACAAGGTATAACTGTTTTTACACGCTTTTTATTAACTGTTGTTGTATCCTCAAATCTTGTAACTCAATTTTTACCCACTTCCCAATGTGGTATCGACTGGAAACTTGATATACTTATGTCATACTGATGACAATACTATATTCTATCATTAAAAATAAAAATAAAAATATTTTTAAACATTCTTTTTTATATGTTATGTTTCGGCTTGGGTCTAATTGTCCACGCTCAACTGACGTTGGCTGTAAATCACCACGGTCCCTTATGTTATGGCAAGCTTCGGGGCCACTTTCTGGAGTCGTGGAATTCTTCCATTTCTAGTACGGTACATTTAATTAAAGCATGTTTAAAAACATTTTTTATATTACTTATTAGATTATTAATTTGGGCTCAAGAAAAAATCGGTGAGTTATTAATTTAAGTCATTATCTCAGGTGTGCGGTTAATCTGCAAATCGGATAAACCGCACGTGGATAATCGACGGTCTATTGTATCGTGGATGGAGGCAATGTGCTTATGAAACTCTCCCAGCAATTATTTCATATCATGTCCAGAACTCGGCTACCAGAATCTTATCAAGAATCTCCGACATGTGAAGAAATCCGTCCGGTGTTGGCCTCTCTTCACTTGCTTCCTATGAAGTTCAGAGTTGAATTTAAGATTTCCCCTTGTAATGTGAACGGTTCTCTCACAAAAGTGGACAACCCCGGCATTCTCGCGGCTATGTGTTCCTCGAACACAGCTCCTCCTCCCCATTGGGTGACCGTACCCTCTGTTGTTGCTGCTCCTTGTCCATCGAGCGTTTTTCCCAGCGTCGTCACAATTCCGGAGATAACAGCGATGTGGTTTTATACTACACATACAGTCTGTTCTACCTATAACGCGGTAGTTGCGTTCCTGAAGAACACCACGTTATGAAAAATCGCGTTATAATAAATAATATAGAATATAGGGGGTAAAGCACAGTCCGCGTTAACGCGCGAGATGCGTAACGCAGGCTGAACAAAGACTAAGGTGCCGTGGTTAGAATCTGGAAGCATCCAGCAGGATCCTGCCTTGTGCGATGCTACACCGAGGCAGCCGTGCGACCGCTTATTCCTACTCGCGCGACGTAGTTCCGTTCACTCTATCGCGTTATATCCATTTCACTTCTGCCTTATAGAAATGTGTTCCTTAATACATTCATCATGTTATATCCAATTCGCGTATTGAAAACACGCGTTATAGGAGAACAGACTGTACTATGCTATTTTTTTTACTAGGTAAGGCCCACAACAAAGTGGCTTATCGAAATTTATAGCAGCCAAATATTCTAAATGCATATTGATTTTAAATGTTGATGGAAAAACCGGGGGAACCCGGAAAAAAAAACATGCGACCACAGGGAGAGAGATATGCAAACTCCAAATATACAGCAGCAGGCGTCAAGGTCGGGATCAAACCCACGACCTCCTGAATACCAGACGAGGGAGATAACATCTTGCTACCTCCTCAAAGTGCATTTATTGCCTCTTGCTTTCAGCTCTCTCAGTTGTCTCCAATACTTCTTCGTTTTTCCTTCCCTTGAGCACTCGTTGATTTATTGTGGTGTATAGTGCCTTGAGTACTTTGCAGAAAGCGCTTTTATAATTGACATTTATTTTTATCATTAATCACATTTAGAAAATGGTCGAGGATGATGCCACGGAACTACTTCTGAGGCCAGTGTACAAGAATGTATTGTCACATCGTAGCACTGTTTGTCCATTTATTTTTAGACGTTTTCTCATAACCGAGTCGATACGTGTTACGACATCCGGCGTCAACAAAGTTTTTTCAGCGGTTAATCGAATCTCGCATTTGCATTTTATATATATATTTTTATAAATGCGTGGCAGATGAATCAGAAAGAAGGGGGCTTCTGTGCAAGACGTGCGGGAAGGGCGGTTCCTCCGGAGCGAAAACGGACAAAGCGAGATGCAGCGGACCGAGCTCACGAACCTGCAGGCGATGCGGGAAGTCACTTGAAGGCGGCGCGCCGCGTGTGGCGACCGTCGCCGCCGGCGGGAGGAGGCACACGTGCAAAGAGTGTGGCAAGGCGTTCTCAACGCGTTCTAATTTAAACACGCATTCCAGAACGCACAGCGGAGGGCGACCACACGTGTGCACGGAGTGTGGGAAGGGATTCTCAACGCACGCCAGTCTGGAGACGCACTTGAGACTGCACAGGGGTGAGAAGCCGCACGTGTGCAAAGAATGCGGGAAGGGCTTTGCGCACCGTTCCAATCTGGGGAAACACGCAAAAACGCACGCTGGTGAGTTGCCGTACGTGTGCAAAGATTGCGGGAAGGGGTTCACGTGGCGCGAGTGTTTGAGGGTGCATTCTGTCATGCACACGGGTCAGTGGCCGCACCTGTGCAAGGCGTGCGGGAAGGGCTTCGCGCAGCGGTCCGACCTAGAGAGGCACGCGAGGACGCACACGGGAGAGAAGCCGCATGTGTGCAAGGAGTGCGGGAAGGGCTTCGCACAGCGCTCCGACCTGGAAAGGCATGCAAGGACGCACACGGGCGAGTGGCCGCACGTGTGCAAGGAGTGTGAGAAGGGCTTCGCAAAGCGTTCCGACTTGGAGAGGCACACGAGAGCGCACACCGGCGAGAAGCTGCACGTTTGCAAGGAGTGCGGGAAGGGCTTTACGCGGATCTACACTTTAAAGAGTCACGCAATAACGCATACTCCGGGGTGCAAACCTTGAGTCCGAGTTCTGTCTCCATTGATGTATGTATTTACGTATGTGGAACTTCTTTTGCACCGTGTGTAGCCAACCGTGCTAATCGTTGTCCAACTGTGTCCTGTTAACTATACGTAATTAGAATGGAATGATTGATTCCCTTGAGAGGCATGTGCAGAGCCGTACCTAGGATGAATGGCGAATCGGGGCAACTGCCCCAGGCCCTGCGCTTTGGGGGCCCCCCACCCCCATGGATGGCCCTATGCGCTGGTAACTCTCAATTATCAAAGGGTGCATTATCCGAGTCGCGCATTTACACATTATAAGTGCGTTGGTTTTACGAGCCACTCCGCAACTCGTCGCGGGCCTATTATTCACTGCCCACGTGACCGCACAATATTTATGCAGATAAACTGATTAAGAAACAATACAAATGTTAATGCCAAATATTACTACTTCATTAACATTTTGTGTGATTTCGCAATTACGATTTGCATATCATAATTTACATTCGTTTTTTCCGGATTGTCCTCTGACCGCCGTTAACCCCAGACAATCAAGAGTTGACCTGTTACGAATTGGGAAACACGTCTTAAGTCGATAGTGGTCAGGCTATATAGATAACATGGTGGTACGGAGAAAAACATCTTTAAAGCATGTAACATTGAAAATTATTCTGTCGCGAATTATTTGATGCGTACATCAAGTGTCTCCATATCAGAAGTATTTAGGACCAAATGATTGATCCTTAAAAGAAGAACGTGGTTCATTGTCAATCTACTGCTGGAATAAGGCCTTCCCCAGGCCGTGTGTTATGCTTGGGAGTTTAACCATACTTCACCACGCTAGTTGTGAGGAGGGTAATTAACTGTATATTTTTTTTGTATGGTCAAACATTGTAATGTTTTTTTTTACCATGAACGAGTATATTGCATTCACGTGCAGTGTTCATCGAGCAAAAAGCTTCAATGAATCTAAAAAGCCAGCCGTCAAGATGGCTGCCAAGTGGCCGAACCCATGTGTTGCTCTGCTCATCTAACTAAAGTTATAATTGCATATACCCTGTCCTAACCAATCTAATTAAATGCTATTTAAACACAAATTATATTATGATAGAATCTTTTTAATATCAATTTAATAAGTCCGTTTTAATGTTAAGACTATTATATCCTACTACCTCGGGTTAGCAACACCTGTACCCTCCACTCCTCATGTACAGGGCTACTCTATTACAAACTTTTTAATTTTACCAGATAAGGCCCACTGAGCTATGGCACTCTTTTTCAGAAGCCAGCTGGCCACAGATAATAGCTCAGCGAACTGGCTCATCACGTGGAAATGTATAACAGCCAAATATTCTAAACACAAGTGATTTTAAATGTGGAGAGATGCACACAACTCCTAATATACAGCAACATACCAGGCGAGGTAGTTCACATCTCGCTTACTGTGGCGCCCCAAAGTGGTTCAGCCAGCTCGTAACCCCAGGAAACAACAGACCAGTCATTGCAGCCATCCCGATGCCAGCTTAACACGTTTTTGCGACCAATATTATCCATAATAAAGGTTGTTTTGGTTAGATCGTATGCCAGGCACCCAGAAAAACAAGAGCAGGGTTCCTGAGAGGGCAGCCACACTGCCCAGCCACTGGATTTAAAACTGCCCGCAACCAAATCAACCCACTCTGTAATTCTGCTTTCAACTTCTGAAAGCGGAACGTCATTGACTTGACCTCGAATAGATATTTGGATGGCAGGGTGGCGGTGGTAACACTTGGCAACAAGGTCCTAGTTTGATTCCCGACCTAGCTAGCATCTTTCTCCGTAGAGTTTGTGTTTCTCCCCTTGTTCTGTATGGGTTTCCTCCGGATTTCTCTGGTTTCCTGTCATAGCAGAAGCAACATCACTCCCAACTGCTTACACTTTGGCTGGACTCTACTGTCAAAGAGTCTTGAGACTCTAAGGCTTTCCTATGTAAACAAGCATAATAATAATGAAAACTAAATAGTCTAGATATTGCTAGGTCACGGATTGGAAACTTGAGGCTCTGGAGCCGCATGTGGTGGCTCTTTGGCTGCCCCCCTTCCGGCTCTTTGGCTGCCCCCCTTGCGGCTCTTTGACTGCCCCCTTGCAGCTCTTTGGCTGCCCCCTTGCAGTTCTTTGACTGCCCCCTTGTGGCTCTTTGACTGCCCCCTTGTGGCTCTTTGGCTGCTCCCTTGTGGCTCTTTGACTGCCCCCTTGTGGATCTTTGACTGCCCCCTTGTGGCTCTTTGGCTGCCCCCCTTGCGGCTCTTTGACTGCCCCCTTGTGGCTCTTTGACTGCCCCCTTGTGGCTCTTTGGCTGCCCCCCTTGCGGCTCTTTGACTGCCCCCTTGTGGCTCTTTGACTGCCCCCTTGCAGTTCTTTGACTGCCCCCTTGTGGCTCTTTGACTGCCCCCTTGTGGCTCTTTAGCTGCCCCCCTTGTGGCTCTTTGACTGCCCCCTTGTGGCTCTTTGACTGCCCCCTTGTGGCTCATTGGCTGCCCCCCTTGCGGCTCTTTGACTGCCCCCTTGTGGCTCTTTGACTGCCCCCTTGCAGTTCTTTGACTGCCCCCTTGTGGCTCTTTGCCCCCCTTGTGGCTCTTTGGCTGCTCCCCTTGTGGCTCTTTGACTTCCCCCTTGGGGCTCTTTGGCTGCTCCCTTGTGACTCTTTGACTGCCCCCTTGTGGCTCTTTGGCTTCCCCCCTTGTGGCTCTTTGACTGCCTCCCTTGTGGCTCTTTGATTTCCCCCTTGTGGCTCTTTGGCTGCCCCCTTGCAGCTTTTTGACTGCCCCCTTGGGGCTCTTTGGCTGCCCCCTTGCAGCTTTTTGACTGCCCCCCTTGTGGCTCTTTGGCTGCCCCTTTGCGGCTCTTTGACTTCCCCCTTGGGGCTCTTTGGCTGCTACCTTGTGACTCTTTGACTTCCCCCTTGTGGCTCTTTGGCTGCCCCCTTGGGGATCTTTGGCTGCCCCCTTGCAGCTCTTTGACTGCCCCCGTTGTGGCTCTTTGGCTGCCCCCTTCCAGCTCTTTGACTGCCCCCTTTGCGGGCAGCCTATTTTTTTTCTTTAAATCTTAAGCATAGTTTAACATTAATATAATGTATTAAATATGGCAGGGAATGGGGTCACTATGGGATGTCTTGGAGACGACAAAATGTACAAGAGTCACAAACTGTTATTGTTGAAGAATAACGCATCACCTATTTTGTTTGAGTCAGAATGTGTTGGTGTTGGTGTCGCCTGCTGTATACCAGCGGCTGTGTTTGTGTACACGCAGCAGCTGTGCGTGTGATGCAGCTCAACTATTTTGATCAAAGACCAAAACTAAATAAACTGTTCTCCTTCTTTGAAAGGGTTGCCGATCCCAGCGCTGGATAGACATAGAGTCAAAAAATAAAACAAGAGTAACGTGGAGATACCGCGTTGGCAGTGGGGGCACAACACATCATCTTGGACCGCCTATTCAAGGTGATAAAACGAGCCACACCTATGGCATCCATACCGTTTTCGAATTATTCAGGTTTGAATATCATACAATGCATATTTTTTTTTTCGAAACCGTTTGAATCAGAAACATCTCAAACACAATAAAAGAAAGAACAATGGTCCTCATTTGTTGACGATTCAACTTCTTATATTTAAAGACGTACCCATCGGAAACCGCTGGATAGTTTAATTTCCAACACACCGGTGGGCTAAAGTAGTAACTAGTGGGCACGTTTTGTTTACATGACAAACCTTACTAATTGACTGTGTCGGGTGGTGGCGGGTTAACGACACATATTTACACGATCTAACCCAAAAAAAAGCCCCTTGATTATGAAAAATATTGGTCGCGAAAGCAATACTGCGTGTTAAACTGGTTCTCAGTTATGTTCTGGTGTTGGCCAGGTAAGTTGTGTTTGAGATGAGCTCCCGATGCAGGTATCATATTGAGTCTATACGAATGCTGTCGTGTATTAATTTGAAGATTTTACTCACGAATACGCTTATAATATAATTCAACTGATATATTTTGTACACATGTAGTGTGGTGGAATATGTGGTGCACACTGTTGGCCGAGGGCAACCGAGGAAAAACACGTGCGCATGTGCAACATAGCGTTGCACGGGCAAACCGCCACCTAATTTGGGAGAGAAGCAGGTGCAGACCGGGTCGGCCCGGGGTTGCACGCTGACACCGGAGGTGTTGCCAGGGAGACGTGAGTTCAGGGGTGATTGATGGCCTGACAGGCGCCAGCTTGTCTGGCCCTAAAGAAACACAAGGGAGGAGCTGGACAATTGGGAGGGGGATATAAGGACGTGTTTGAGAGTGGAGCGAGAGTTCGTGTTGCGGGGTGAAAGAGAGAGATGTCTCGCCGCTGCCGAGAACGGACCTCAACCCTCACGAGTCGCGGGGTGGGTGATGGTTGATCCCCCCGCCTGGGTCGGACGAGTGAGTGGGTCTGAGGGAACGTAGGCTGCGGGAGCGCTGCTGTGTGCAAGCCTTTGTATGAGCGCTGCTGGGTGCAAGCCTCTGTGTGAGTGTTGCTGTGTGAAAGCCTCTGTGTGAGCGCTGCTGTGTGCAAGCCTCTGTGTGAGCGCTGCTGTGTGCAAGCCTCTGTGTGAGGACTGCCGTGTGCAAGCCTCTGTGTGAGCGCTGCTGTTTGCGGAGCCTTGAGTGCAGAGCTGCTGAGCGAGAGCTGCTGTGTGCAGGTTAGCGAGGTGTAGCGTAGATAAGGGTGGGAATTGGTTAACAGAAGTGACCATAGCGACAGTGATAGAAGTGCCTACAACTGGTGCAAGAATATGCTAATAAAGTGTAAGCAGGTGACCTGTTACAACGTGTCAGTCTGAGTCATTTTACAAGACTACACACACATTAAAGAGTTTCGCTCATCTGAGCCTTACCCAAAGAACCTGTGTTCGAGTCGTCGTTATAGCACACATTATAGAGCAGTGGTTCTCAACTGTGGGTAAGCAAATCCCTGGGGGTATGTGAGGTGATTTATAAATGTCGTGAAATTATATCCTATGCAAGAGTCATTGGTGAATGATCATGTTGTATGAATCTGCCAATATAACCACGATAACATTTTAATCCATATGGTATAACATAGTATGATATAAAAACCTTTCTAAACGCATTGATCGTAAACAATGTTGGTTTACAAGAGTAACGGGCGCGAACACATGACCTCATGCAAGCGGGGCATACGTAGAAATGTTTTTGTATTCGCTTGCAGTTACTTGCCGGTTAGGATATACCTCACAAAATGGACAATTGGTTAAAAATATATATTGATGTTCTTTATTCGTTACATGTGTAGTGTAATAGCGCCGGCTGCTGGACAGCAGCGGCAACTGTGTGGACAGATAGTACACACGCCAGTGAGCTTGTGCTGAGGTGTGTTGGCAAGGCGGAGGCACTGGGGCAAGGGTCATGGAGGACCCCATCTAGAAGCCCCTGGGACCTGCTAGTGGGTTCGAGAAGGGAGGCGTGGCCAGGGCGGAGTTAGGCCATGCTGGGAGGATAAAAGGAGCCGAGAGCGGGAGCTCGAGGCGGCCGGTTCTGGGATTGGATTCGTCTCATCGGCGCTGTCGTCCCGTCACCGTCGTCGCTGCCGTCTTCGCTCGATATTGTGCTGTGAAAAAGTAGTTGGCTGTCTCAGTCAGCGCCGTCAGTGTCAGACAGCTAGTGTTGTGTACAGGCTAGGCTGAGCGACCGTAGAGAGTGTGGATGAGACCGTGAGGTTCTAAATAAAAATAATCACTGACACTACACATTTATTCCTCAGAACCGTGTAGGGCCAGGCATGGCGGTGGGGGCGGTACACTGGGTTAAAACTAAATTCAACACGGGGGGTAGAATACAGTAATCCCTCGCCACTTCGCGGTTCAAGTTTCGCGGCCTCAGTGCATTGCGGATTTTTCGAACTGATTTAAAGGCCTCATTATACCTGTGCAGTAACACCATCATCATCAGCATCATTCATCATCACATCCATCGAACTGCACAGGTCTGTCATCGTCGTCGTCGTCATTACTGGAGTCAAGTCTCAAGATACTACTGTCATTGGTGAGTGTAGAATACCATAATACGTATCGTATGAGAGAGAGAGAGTGAATGTATAATATTAAGGTTTTATAATTAAATAGATTTAAGTAAAATATATATAAAGTATAAATATACATATTTTAAACATTCTGGTACCCACACACACATATACGGAAATTCCTAGGGGGCCAATCCTACTTCGCGGATTTTCACCTATCACGAGGGGTTCCGGTCCCCATTAACCGCGATAAACGAGGGATCACTGTAGTCGCCAAACAAGGTTGATGAGAGCCACTGCGTGTCTAACACGTCCCCCTCAGTGAGGACACGCCCCCTCAGTGAGGCCATGCCCCCCTCAGTGTGTGAATGTGGCTCTGACACGAGCCAGTGCCTCGCCAGCCATTGACCTCACCGCACGTCACTGCTGTGATGCAGACAATTGCGATGATATCATATCGGGCAGTCTGCACACAGACGCCACCCTCCCTGAACAATTCGCTTTTCCTGGTCTCAGACTCTGTATCGCTCCTCGTACTTCCTCAACAGATTGGCACATCAGATAGCCACATACAGTCAACACGAGGGCTGAGGGTGAGATGGTCACACTCAACAACATACAGACGTACAAAAAAGACAAAAGATCCCCTGTATAACCTGTAACGGAACTGTTGGGGCAAGTGCTGTTAACGAGCATCTATGAAGACCGGCACGGCACACGAGGGGGTGGGTGGCCAGCACCACGCCCGGCCGCCTTTGTCTCCCCCAGTGGCGATGTTTACACACCGCACCAGGTTCTCATTTGAGGCTGAGTCGACCTAGAAAAAGCCCAGGACCGGTTCAGATAATCGTCACTGTTGTTGGCCGTGTGTGGGAATCGAACTCGGGTCGCTGGGTTCGTAGCGCAGAGCGCTAACATCTACACTACCGCTACCCATGCACACACATACAAGTCACATACATACACACGCATACACAGAGAAAGATGTAGGGCTAAAGATGGGCACGTTTACAATCTTTAACAGTACATTTTAATGTTCAGGGGGTTAACTGTAGCATTGATTACAGGATACAACACAACCATAAAAAAGTCCTTAAAGTATGTAATCCAGTGTATATGTGTAATAAAAGACTCGGACGCTTCTCTCTGTCCTGTGTCCTTTATTTGGGTTCGATCTCTTTTCCCTCACGGTACTCCCCTATATACTCTCCACTCTGCAGCCCCAGGCTGCTGTCGCTCACGTAGCCCAAACTCCCTCCTAGCAGCCCCGCCGCTGTCACGTCGTGCAGACCCCTGCTGCCGACTCCTCCCTTGCAGACCCGCTGCTCTCTGCAGCCTCCTCGCTGCTCCTCCTGCCCCGGGGTCGGTCACCGTTGGCCGACGGTGCCGATCCTCGTGGCTCGGGTGTGTGGCGACCTCGCCACTCTCTCTCACCCTTCGCCCTGCGTGGCCTCTCACTTTTCCCAGTCCCCGATCACTCCCGACTGCTTCCGGTTACCCCCCTTATAGACCCTTACCCTCTCCCCCACGTGACGTAACTCCTCCCCCCATGACGTCACTTCCGGGAGGTCGTTTACGCCCGCATTACATATGTATAATCCAAGCTGCCCCTCACCAGTCTAACCGAGGAATTCAAGTGTGCAAAAACCAGGCTCCAGATGACACTGAATGAATCTCGAGACCCAGTGGTGAGCAACAACGCGCCGACCTTGGCAACTGGGCGCAAATGGAGGCCAGGAAAAGCAGTCCAGGAGGCAACAGCAGCCCTCAGACATGCTGACATTGTGGGTCATGTTCAGCAAGGGAGAGGAGGCCTTGGGCTAACTAGCCGTGCTGCTTGGAGTAAGGCCACTGCACCAGAGCAGCGGAAGATGGTAGTGCAGGAAGTACGCCATCAGGAGGAGGCTGCAAGGTGGGCCAAGGCAGTCTCTCTTGCCAAACAGGGACAGTGGACTCGATGGGACAGTGTGGAGAAGAGGAAGATCAGCTGGAAGGATCTGTGGGCCATGGAAGCGAGGCGGTTGAGCTTTTCCATCAGAGCAACATATGACGTCCTTCCAACACCAGTTAATCTTCACCAATGGTATGGTGAAGATCCGGACTGTGCCCTCTGTTCCATGCCAGCCAACCTCAGGCACATTCTCACAGGGTGTAAAACAAGCCTCACCCAAGGACGCTACACTTGGCGTCACAACCAAGTCCTTAAAAACCTTGCGTCCGCCCTGGAGGACAAGCGAGCTGCCACCAACTCCCTACCACCCCCAGCAGCATCACACCCCTTATGGACGACCTTTGTCCGCGAAGGGGCTAAACCACCGAAGAGCGGCTCTACACCAATAGAGCGAGACCAGCTGCGCTTGGCCCGCGACTGGAAAATGCTAGCTGACATTGGCCGGCAACTTGTGTTTCCTTCGGAGATCGCAACCACCACCCTAAGACCTGACATGGTGCTCTGGTCCCGTTCGCTCAAGAAGGTCTTCATCATTGAGCTCACAGTACCCTGGGAGGACTCAGTAGATGAGGCTTATGAGCAAAAACATCTGCGCTATGCCGATCTAGCTGCCGAAGCACGGCATCATGGCTGGAACACAGAAGTCCGACCAGTGGAGGTGGGCTGCAGAGGTTTTGTGGCAACATCTACAACCAGACTGCTTCGAGACCTGGGAATTAAGGGCCAGAGCCAGCGTTCGGCAATCAGAGCTGTATCGGAGGCGGCAGAAGGCAGCAGTCAGTGGCTCTGGATGAAGAGGAAAGACCCCAGCTGGGCCCCAAAGTGAGAGGGCCAGGAGGTATGCAGTCAACAATGCTTGACTCAGGGAGGAGGACGCCCCTGCCATGCATAGTCCCATGGGATGTTGGCTATCAACAACAAGGCAACTCCTATGACTAATTGAGAATGGGACGCAAGCGTAGGATTGATCACCCTGTCGCTGGCCGCCTTTGGGGAGGGTGTATAGTATGAAAGGCCGAAACACCCTAGGATCCAAAGGTTCACTACTGACGATGCGCTCCCCAAATTTCACCAGGCTCACTGTTCATGAACTCTTGGAAGTGCTTGCACAAAGGATAGTAACATCTCATCCTGTGTTCTTTGGAATCTGCAATGTAAGCTACATGGCAGGTCTTTATTTTTATAATTTTGAGAAAATATGCAAATTAGAACCGGTTCAAACCGTTTTCCGCAACGGTTGTCCACATCCGAACCTTTAAAACTAATTTCGAGTCGTTTAAACCGGTGAATGGTTAAAAATTTTATTTCGGTGCACCCGAACCGCAGCCAAAAACCCATTGGATCAACGCGCCGGTTATCAAAAAATACCTCCAAATACTGCCGCTGCCTGGAACTCCTTCCCGTTAGTTCGTCGACGGAAAACGTCGGCGTGGCGATGAGGTTTTAAAAACCCTATATTAATTTGAATTCGCAAATTTTGCCACGGGGCGTTCGCCCTCTTGTTCCGACGGTGAGCGACTCAAAGAGGCGCGGAGAGGAACCGTGGACGAGCAGGGAGGGAGAGGCCACGCGGTGAGCCGGTGCCAAGAAATTGCCCAAGCCGTGTGGTCCTCTACATGTTAAGGTGTTCATCGGCCAATTAACCCTTTCATTGTTCCGATACGTCTGCAAGTTGCAGGGTTTGTTGGGGGGGGGCCGTCCCCGTTTGCCCCCGAGTCTCGGAACGCGCGAGAAGCTCAGCGTTTAGAGAGGCGTAGAAGTGAAGCGCAATTGTTTTTAAAAAGCATCAACTAAATGCTAAACAATTTTTTATTTCATACCAGGTAAGGTTCACCAAGCAATATAGCTCTATTTTCAGACGTGACGTGGCCACAAATGAGAGTTCAATAAAGTGGCCTATCATGTGGAAATTTACAGCAGCTAAATACTCTAAACGCATGTTGATTCTAAATGTGGAGGGAAAAACAGGAAGACCCGGGAAAAAATCCACGCGACCTCGGGGAGAACATGCAAACTCCAAATATCACAGCAGGCGGCAGGGTCGGGATTGAACCCACGATTTCCTGTATACCAGGCGAGGTGGTTAACATCTCACCACCGTGGAATCCAATCTACTCACCGCAGAGAACCGTAGTGACATGACCACCGCACTACAATAGTTGGCACCAAACCGGTGCCACACGCCCTCCCGCAGGACCTTGTGGGAGTCTCGGTACCGATAAGTTATTTTAGTTTTCTTCTGTTTTAGTTTTGACGACATACACGTACGTCATCAGAACAGGAAGGGGTTTACGAGTTCTTGGGTGTGGAAGGAGATCGGAGAACTCGGAGAACACTCACGCGTGCGAAGGGGAAACATCTCTATTCCTCATACAGACGTAAGAGGCAGGGTCCACACACGTTACGTTGTACCACCTTCTCGCGAGCCAGGGTCCTCTGGTTTTTCCCTCCATATTTAGAAACATGCCTTGAGATGATTTAGATTATTTTGATGCTATAAATGTCCAAATGCATGGCCACTTTGTTGAGCTATAATTTGTGGCCAGGTCGCTTATGAAAAATAAGTTAATACCTCAGTGGTAGGTTGGGGATGGTTAAGTTTTATTACACGCTTTTTTTAACTCACTGTCTGTTATTGTCGTATCCTCAAATCTTGTAACTCAATTTTAACCCACTTCCCAATGTGGCATCGACTGCAAACTTGGTATACTTATGTCATACTGATGACAATACTATATTATATCATTAAAAATAAAAAAAAGCATTTTTAAACATTTTTTTTTTATGTTTCGGCTTGGGTCTAATTGTCTACGGTCAACTCAAGTTGCCTGTAAATCACCACGGCCCCTTACGTTATGGCAAGCCTCGGGGCCACTTCCAGGAGTCGTGGAGTTCTGCCATTACGTACGGTACATTTAATTAAAGCGTGTTTAAAAAAAGTACTTTTAAATATTACTTATTTGTATGTGTTTGGGTGATTTGTTTATCTGTCTTCTACTCCTATCATGTTTTTGTACTGTTTGTTGTTCTAACGTTCTTACTCCGTGCCCCTACTGGGCATCTGTGAACAAGAGCTTTATAGCTCATCGGATTCCTCCAGAATAATTATACTGATTCTGTATGGATCCTACTCAATGTGCACAGGGGGGAGTTTCACAGCATTTGGGAGATTCACCAACCCTCGCCTCCAGTGCTGAATTACAAGCGTACATGCAACCACTTTGATGTTTATCACGCAGTAGTAGTAGGAGGCTTTCCCGACCAATATTATTCATAATAAAGGTTGTTTTTGTTTGGATTAGACTACGTAATTCTATTCTGGCAAATCGCCTGACGAGGCTAGTTGTTGTAATCGCCGGTGAAACCTCACGATACTCGAATTGTAAATGTTGTGGGTTTACTCTCCAACACACAACCGATTAGTGCTGAAGCAGTAACGAACTGGCAAGTTTTGTTTACGCGACAAACCTCACCGATTGGCTGTGGTCGGGTGGTGGCGGGTTTAACAACATTTCTATTTACGCGATACTTTCGTGAACTTTATTCAACCACAATCAACGTCAACTTGTTCGATTAAAAAAAATGTTGAAATTCCAAGATGAACAAACAAAGGAAAGGGGGGGGGGTACAAAAAACTGCCCACAATTAAACTGATTTGAAAATCGATGATAAAAAAAACTTTCACCGCTGCGTTACACCCAAAAAAAAAGGCAAACTACGTGGACGTCGAGGGCTTTCCTCACTCGCCGATGTGCATGCTAAAGAAATGCTTCTTCAGAGCATCGATCTGCAAAAACCCCTTGCCGCAATCCTGGCACATGTACTGCTCCTCGCCGGCGTGCACCTTCGAGTGCTTCTTCAAGTGGGAGGGGATTGCAAAGGCCCTCCCGCAATCTTTGCACACATGTGGCTTCTCGCCGGTGTGCGTGAGCACGTGCTTCTTCAAGTTGCATGGGAGTGAGAATCCCCGCCCGCACTCGTGGCACACGTGCGGCTTCTCGCCCGTGTGCGTTATCGAGTGCTTCTTGAGATCGGAGCGCTGCGAAAAGCCGCTGCCGCACTCCTTGCACACGTGCGGCTTCTCGCCCGTGTGCGTCAGCGAGTGCATCTTCAGGTGCGAGCTCTGCGAGAAGCCCTTGCCACAATCCCGGCACGCGTACGGCCTCTCGCCGGTGTGCGTCCGCGAGTGCGTCTCCAGGTGGAAGCGGTGCGAGAAGCGCTTGCCGCACTGACGGCACTCGTGCGGCCTCTCGCCGGTGTGCGTCCGCGAGTGCGTCTCCAGGTGGAAGCGGTGCGAGAAGCGCTTGCCGCACTGCGGGCACTCGTGCGGCCTCTCGCCAGTGTGCGTCCGCGAGTGCGCCTCCAGATTGGAACGCCGCGAGAAGCCCTTGCCGCACTCCCGGCACACGTGCGGCGCCTTGCCCGTGTGCATTATCGAGTGCTTCTTCAGGTCGGAGGGCTCCGCGAACCCCTTCCCGCACTCGGCGCAGGTGTGCGGCTTCTCGCCGGTGTGCGTCCTGAGGTGCCGGTTTAACCCGTACTGATGCGAGAAGCCCTTGCCGCACTCCAGACACGCGTGCTTTCTCTCGTCGTTGGCGCCCGTCGCGTCACGACCTCCCGACAACTTGTCGTCCGGGTTGGGCGCCTTCCTGGGGGGCGTCGTTTGCAGGCATCTCTCCTCTCCGGCGCTTGTCGCCATCCTGCTCCTCCTCCTACGCCGAATATTGACGCACCACGTGGCGCTGTCGAGCATCTTGCCGCACTTGGCGCAGGCTCGCTGGGTCCGGCAGGAGGCGCGATCCTCCTCGCCCACGCTCGTCTGTAGGCACGCGCCAAAGTCCTTCTCGCACTCCTCGCACAGGAGTTCCACTTCCTCGTCTGCGGGAAACGTTTTCGAAAGAAGAAAAACAAACGAACGCGGACGCATTGGTTGGGAGGAATAAAATGTAAATAAAACAGCGAGGGCCTCAGCGGCACGACTCCCCACACGTTTCGAAACGCCCCTGCCGTGATGCCACTGGCGGAGTGCAATTGCAGTGCTTATGAAGATTACTTACAAGTGTTTTATGTCATTAATAAATGCTGGCTAAACTAAAAAATTCAACTAAATCAAATGTTTTCCCCAGGTAAGGCCCCACTGAGCCACGTAGCTCTTTTTCAGAAGCAACCTGGCTATCACATTATGAAAGCCCACCGAAGTCGCTTATTCCGTGGAAATGTATAGCAGCCAAATGCTCTGAATGCGGGATGTTGATTCTAAATGAGGAGGAAAAAACTAGAGGACCCGGAGAAAAATCCACACGACCACAGGGAGAACATGCAATTTTAATATATATAGCAGGCATCAGGGTCGGGATTGAACCCCAAAACCTCCTGTATACCAGGCGAGGGAGTTAACATCTCGCCACTGGTAGTCAGGTAAACAGCCTAGCTCCATGTCTAGAATACATTAGCTATTTTGTTTGGTTATACTTAGATGGGAGAGAAGCATTACTACCTCAAAGTGTTTTAATCTAATCGCCCCTCCACGGCTCAACACAACCTCCTGGACTCTTTCGCTTTAGCATGACTGGGATATGACTCGTGGTAGAACAAACAAGAAATTATTTTATCGTCTCTGGAATGCTCTCAGAGGTACTCACCTTGACCATTGTCCTCCTCGAGCAACTCCACCTCGATGAACTGTTTCACATCTTCTGCCCACATCTCCACCTTGATCAGCTTTTGCTCCGGAGTGGATACACATCCACGGGAATCCCCCAGCCCCTGCGGGCTCTCGCTGGCTTCTTCAGCTTTAACAACATTGAAAAAAAAAATCACCTCCCATTAGCGCGGTTGGCTACGTACAGTGCGAAAAAAGTTAAACATACAAACATATACAGACTCACACAGAGACCCATAGACTCACACAGAGACCCATAGACTCACACAGAGCCCTATAGACTCACACAGAGACCCGTACACTCACACAGACTCATAGACTCACACAGAGACCCATTGTTTGTTGTCCTTCCCCCGCAACTCCAATTAGCATGGTTAACTACGTATGGCGCGTAAGAAGTTCAACATACCTTCAGTCTGTTCTCCTATAATGTGGTACAGTAGTCCCTCGGTTAACGTTTTTAATCCGTTACACGAAAACTATTGTTAACTGAAATAACTGTTTATCGAATTCACTTATTAGTTGAAAAATAAGTAAAAAGGCTGCAAGAGAGCTGTTTACACTGCCAAAACAAAAAATACAAACAAAGCCAGTCGAGGTCTAAATGCTCATAAACGGGCATCGCTGATTGGCCGAGGGCGTGGCTCAGCCCCACTTAACGAGTGCTCGGATTGGCCGAAATTGGTGCCCACGTGGATATAACCTATCTACGTGACTTTACCAAAAGATCCAAGAATATAAACACGGTACCGTTAGTCAACATTTTAACGTTAGTCAAAACCAGGGGGCCTTTGGGAGGCGAAACGTTAACCGAAAAACCGTAAACCGATTACGTCACTGTTAACCGAGGGACTACTGTAGTTACGTTCCTGAAGAACACCGCGTTATGGAAAAATGCCATTCTAATAATTATTATAGGGGGTAAAGCAGAAGTCCGCGATAACACATGAGATGCATAACGCAGGCTGAACAAAGACTGAGGCGCCATGGGTAGCGTCTAGAAGCATCCAGCAGCATCCCAGTGCCTTATGTGACAATGATGCTACGCCGAGGCAGCTGTTCAACCTCTTATTCCTACTCGCACGAGGTAGTTCCGTTCACTCAATCGCGTTGTATATCTAATTCGCATCGGCGTTATAAAAAAATGTGTTCCCGAATACATTAATCGCATAATAATGGGGTTTTTCCCCTTTTTTCTGGCAACAAAACTGAAACCTTTTTACAAGGATAATATATGCATTGTCCTTGAAACTGATTGGTCCACACCAGAGACGGCTTTCTTTTGAGCCTCGTCTCAATTGGTGCTAGACCAGAGGACGCCAAAAGGCGTACAGCTGAAAGACAATGCACTATCAAAGTAATGAGGGCTCGGGGTAAGCATCTACATCATTATATTATCAGTGTGATTTTTGTTCGCATTTTGACCACAAGTATTGTGGTAAATGCACACATGATTCCTTATGAAGAGGTTTAAGTTTTGTTGCCAGAAAAAAGGAGAAAACCCCTATTATTATATTTTTGTACTGGCAAAGGTCTAATGATACATTAATCGCGTTATACCTAATTCGCGTTGTCAAAACAACGCGCGGCGTTACAGGAGAACGGAATGTACATGCACAATTTATAAAACGCACCTTGGTCTTTGATAGATGAGAGATCTATCGCATTACACAACAAGGCAATCGCACATGTCAGACAAGCACGTTTTGCCCACAAATATTAGAATTCTCATTGTTGCCAAAGTTGGAATGCTCATTCTTGTGCTTTAAAATCCAACCGAAGCAGCGGCAGATATAC
Organism: Lampetra fluviatilis; assembly: GCF_964198595.1. NCBI lineage: Eukaryota > Metazoa > Chordata > Hyperoartia > Petromyzontiformes > Petromyzontidae > Lampetra > Lampetra fluviatilis. The sequence continues at coordinate 1,825,535 of NC_136339.1, forward strand.
ATTTGAAACAGTGGGTGTGAAAGGCACTCGATAAAGATGAATATTATTGTATAATCTCATGTGCTGGCTTGGATAGATCTTGTTTTGTTACCACAGTAGACTCTCGATTATCCGCGCTAATGATGGGGAGGATGGCCGCGGACAATAAAAAAATCGCAGATAATCCAAAAATATACATTTTCCGCGGATCTCTATGCAAAAAAACACTAATATTGGAATAAATTATGTTTAAGCTAAGCAAATTGAGTTCGTCATTGCATATTTTAGTTAATTAAAACTCACAAAATATATGATCGGATAAATCACTCAAAATGAAGCACAACTGAAGATTTCGATTTGTTACTCTTTTGATTTAGAACGAACGCTCACGATCAACCGAACGATGATGCATGTGCTCAGCGATAGTAACACTTTCCTGGTCCTGCCCAGTAGAAGATTCCGGCCCACTAAGTCGATAGCAGAGCCACGCCAATCAAAATAAAACTCGGCCCACTGTTGTAAAGATATGGTAAATCCTGCACTGTAGGGGAGATGACGTGTATTTGGGATTCACCGGAGAACATATTTGTTTGGTTTAAGCATGTAACTTATAATAAACATTTCCAAGAAGAACATGTATAGCCGTTTTAATAGATTGCAGATGTAATGAGAGAGCGCCATCTAGTGGGCGACAAGGGGTAACTGCACGGCCACTATCGGGTAACCGGCATCCAATCCTAAGCGGGGATATATCTGGGCCAAAGGTAACGGGCGGAGTCAGTGAGAACGTTCGGGAACCATCGGGAAGGTTCCACGAGGGGGCGTGGCTAAAGGCGGAGCTTAGCTCCGCCGATAGGAATATAAGCGGAGGCAGGGGAGGACTCGTGGTCGGTGAGGAAGCCTCGGTCCAGACTGCGTCGCTGCTCAACCGCTCCTCGCAGTTAGAAAAAGGGGAAATACTCGGAGAGAGAAGGAGCGGAGTTGTGCAGAAATTCTGTTAATAAAAAGACACCAGTCAAGAGTCGTCGTGGAAGTTGTTTATTACACAGGGACTCCTTATACCTACGTGACTTTACTGAAATAACCAAAGAGCATGGATTCCTGCAGTCACGAAAACTTAAAATCAAGACAGTACGTAAAATTCGTGATCCAATACCATCTATGATGGATGTGATCCCTGACATGCCAAACCCCTGCGTTTACAAACTAAGCTGTGTCTGCGGCAGTAGTTACATTGGGGAAACTAAGTGACATTTCTCGGACCATGTTCGTGAACATAAGGCAGATCTGAAACACTGTAGGACCAATACCTCGGCCGTGGTTGATCATTGTGTTAATGCGGTGGGCTCACACGAAATTGATTTCTCTAAGACGAAGGTACTTTGCAAACCCACTGGCTATCAACAAAGATTTGTTCATGAAGCCATCCATATATACAGACACAGACACAATTTCAACTAAAAAGATAGGTACAAACTTAGCAATCATTGGAAGGACGTTATCAACCAGTTTAAGTCATAAGTGGCTGTGATGTTCCCTTCCTGCCACCTTCCGATACAAATTTTATTTATTTATTTTCCCCATGGCTTCGGCTCTCCGATTTCACATTAACAGATTTAATTTCCTGCGCCAACGTGGCCACCTACGGACGCCGACATTTACGTCGCGGTGGCTCTGCGATCTTACCTTAACATACTAATCTCTCACATTAACATAGCCACTCGCGCACTCGTCGCAGATGCCGCTCTCCGATCTTACATTAACATGCTAATTTCTCACATTAACATCACTAGCCCCGCTCACTTCATTTATGACCCTAGGACTACACCCTATTAAACAGTCTGCATTCAATCTTAATTTCAGCAGCTTTCCTCCTGATGACGATCGCTTGTGTTGTGATCGAAACGCCATAGTTTTTATTTATTTTATTCAACCATCTACGTGACTTTACCAAAAAGACCCAAAGATTATCCATGAGTGGTTTATCCGATTTGCGGATTAACCGAGCACCTGAGATTTTGATGTAAATTAATAGCTCGTGGTTTTTCCCTTCAGCCCAAATTTATACACAGACATTCGACTTACGAACTTTCAGAGTTGCCTGTTCGGACCGAGAGTCGTAAGTTCAACCGCCACGAAATAGATGGCGGTGGTGGCATCTACGTCTGCCCAACATCAAGAACCAGTGGCATCTTCATCTACAGGAGATTATACAACTTTTTAAGCCATTCCTCGTATTTAGTGTACACGCAGTAAAACGTGTTTGGAATCAACAGGAGTAAAGTTGGACTTACGAACAAATCGGCTTCTGAACAGACCTCTAGAGGATGGTGGTGGGAATCAGGCTTTAGATAGGAATCCGTGTGGGTGGCTTTCCTGTAGACAGAATGTCCCACGAGCCATCAGGTCTCTTCTCGATCAAAACATCCAGGAATGGTAGCTTGCCATCATTTTCTACTTCTATGGTGAATTTTATGGATGGGTGTATGGAATTGATGTGGTTGAAAAATTGGTCCAGTGCTGTATGGCCATGTGACCAGATGATGAACGTGTCTTCTACGTATATTTTACACAAGGAAGGACGTAGGGTGGATGTCTGGATGGCATCTGTTTCAAATTTCTCCATAAAAACATTCGCTACCACTGGCGACAAGGGAGAACCCATAGTGGTACCTTCATTATGTTTGTAGAATGTACCATTCCAGGTGAAGTAAGTATTGGAAAGGCGGTGCCTTACCAAACTTGGTAAATCCGGATTCAGTCCCTGTTGGACCAAGTCTTCAATGATTGCAATGGTGTCAGGCACAGGTACCTTGGTGAACAGAGACTACATCGACGACGGGGCTCATTTTCCATTATACTCGTTTACATTGACATGCCAATCTCTCACTTTAACGCAGCTGCTGTGCTTGCTTGCGTGTGGCGATGGGACTCCTTTCCATCCCTGACCCCTCCTACTTACCCTTGGGTGACACCCACCTCAAACCTATATATAATTTCTTGTTGCAGCAGCCCTTTCTTGTTCAACAGTTCTTCTGCTGTATATTTCCACCTGATGACGATTGCTTGTGTTGCGATCGAAGCGTCGTGATTTACTATTGATGTACTGTGTTAAATCGAACCTGGATCTTGTTTGTTCATGATTTAGGAAATATTTTTGGTGACCCCTGCTATGTATGGCAAGGTGATGGTTTTGATTGGGTGCTCAGATGGTTCTTTCCCAACAGTTGGGGTGATAGCTTTACGGATTGTGTAGTCTGAATATCCATTCATCTTGAGAGCTTGGTGTACGTGTTCCAATTCACTGGCTAGGTGGTGATGGTCGTAGATGCGTCGAGTTCTATGGTGTAGTTTTGATGAGGGAATTCTTCTAGGATGGTGTTGGGAATCAAGTTTTAGGTAGGCATCTGTATGGGTGGCTTTCCTGTAGAAAGAGTGTCCCAATGAGCCATCTGGTCTCTTTTCGATTAAAACATCCAAGAATGGTAGCTTGCCATCCTTTTCAACTTCCATGGTGAATTTGATGGCTGGATGTATGGAATTGATGCAGTTGAGAAATTGCTTCAGAGCTGGTCGGCCATGTTGCGTATATAATCGGTTCGTTCTACCGTAGTTTATTTGTTTGTTTGGCCTTCGTCTTACGTTGAACTATATATATTTTTTCAAAGCTGCTGTAGAAATGCGTTGATGATGTGTAACATAGTATAGGTGTGGGGATGGGAAAAAAAGCTGAAAGTGATTTGATTAGATGTTCTGGGAGGCCCAACCGAAAGTTATTCGCAATTAGCACAAAGAGTGGGGCAGCCCGTCCTATCAACAGGGGCTTAACGTGACAATCACATGACACTCACCTAACCGTCCAGAGTCATTCACCACTCACCTGACACTCATCAGTCCAACTCACCCAATACCTCACCACTCATCAGATTATACAATACAGTGCGAAGCCTGTTTTGTGATTCATTTTGATGTCAATTTGTCCTGCAATGACGATTCAAATGCGAATATAATCGGTCCGTTCTATAAGTACTCTCACCGGCATCGGCACATATCGCCGTGAAGTCGCGACACGGCGCAGGTTTTGGATGTTCTTCATATTCTTGCTTGACGAGCGGTAATTCAAGGTGTGAAGCCATCTGAGGAACACAAAGGGACATTTAACCGTCTTAACAGACTGCTGTGCACTTTTAAATCGTCTAGATCGAAAACTCATTTATTTAAAACTACTTCATGTTGTGCATTTAGTTTGTTGTCCTTCCTACTCCCCCCGCGCACCTCGGATTGGCGCGGGTTGGCTACTAACGGTGCGAAAGAAGTTCAACCACACACAGAGAGACAAGGTGGCCTGTCGCTTAAAAAAGCTCACAACGGCTGAGCTGTAAACTGCCGAGATTGGCGCAGGTTGGCTACGTACGGTGCGAAAGAAGTTTGACGTACACGTACGTAAGCAAGCCAACAATTGGACACGAGCACACACAAACATTATCATGGCCGGCATCACGAAATCTCTACGAGGCACAACACAGCACACCTGCCAACCCCTTATCAGTGCCCTACCTTATTACAGAACAATTCAGACCTTAGTGGTCACCCCGTGCCCTTATAAATCTCAACGTTCATCCTACAAAGTCCCACCACAAGGGAGAAACAGAAATAGCCAAAACAAATGTTTTGCTCGTATTGAAATGGCTGTACGCCGCATAGACCTGAAAACTCAAATTTCCCTGTACAAGAATACGGGGCGAACCGTGTGGGTTGACACGGTGTGATACAGGCAAGCTCTGTGCACAAGGTGCCAGTGAACATTATTAGCGAATAGACACACGCGCATCACAAGAGGCAGCGATCATCACAACATTTTGACATTAAAAACGGGCAAAAAGCAGTTCTGAAGATGATTTATCAATCGATTGATTATTCCGACTTAACGGCGTCTCCGCCGTAATAAACAGCCGAGTGTGATGATGATGTAGGCTGATTAGCATATTTAGAACTGTGTTATATGTTTGCTTGTGTTGATAATTATTGTGCGACGGAGTATGCTGATTTCGGAAGTTGGGGTGAGTCAATGGATAGCGCAACTCTCTACAAATCCTCGTTCCGTCTCATTCCGTGTCGTCTCTCTGCGTCTCTCTGTGTCCCATTGTCTATCTGTCTACATGTGCATGCATCATCCCTGTGTTTCTGCCGCTATCTATCTTCGTCTCGGTGGCTCCGTGTATCTCTCCAAATCCCCGTTCTGTCTCACTCCGTGTCTCTCTGTGTCTCACTCCGTGTCTCTCTGCATACAGTGGTGTCTCTATGTTTGTGTCGCTGTTTGTGTCCCTGTGTTTGTGTCGCTGTGTATATTTGTCTCGGTGGCTCCGTGTCTCTGCGTATCCGTGTCTAAGTCGGTGTGTCTCTCTGCATGTGTCGCCACGTCGTGTCTCTCTGCCTCTCTGCGTGTGCCCGTGTCTGTTTCTCTGTCTGTGTCTCTCCGTCTGTCTGTCTCTCTCTGTGTACGTGGATGTCTATACGTGTCTCTGTGCGTATTTGTCTGTGTGTACGTGTCTCTGTCTGTGTGTACGTGTCTCTGTATTTGTCTGTGTACGTGTCTCTGTGTGTACGTGTCTGTGTGTGTACGTGTCTCTGTGTGTGTCTTATTTATCCGTCTCTCTTACCGTGTCCCCCTGATTTCTTGTTTTATTCTTTCTCACGGACCCGTCTGGGATATGAAGGAAGGGCCAGGGAGGCCCCAAATTCGACGCCCAAATTAATCGGCGTGTCTCTCTCCCCGTGTGTCCCTCTGCCCGTGTCTCTCTGTCTCTCTCCCCGTGTCTCTCTCTCTCTCGTGTGTCTCTCTCCCCGTGTCTCTTTGTCCCTCTCCCCGTGTCCCTCTCCCCGTGTCTCTCGCCTGCAGTGACCTCTCCTCCTGGCGCCCGGCAAGCGACAAGATGCAGCGACGGCGGCGAGCGACAAGATGCAGCGACAAGACGCGGCTGGGTCGGCGACTAGCGGCTGAAGGTCGACACGAGAGAGGGGCGCTGGGCCGTGGACGCGTCCACGGCCGAACGCGCCTCGTTGAGGCCTTTTGCGAAACAAATCCGATCGTTCACGACAATTGTGAAGAGGAGTAGGAGGTGGAAGGGGGGTGGTGCGTCGCTAAACCTGGTTTATCCGGGATGTTTCTGTTGCGCGTCGTCGCTTTAAGATGTTCTCTGTTCATATTTTTCGATTTGAAGCTTTCGTGGCTGCACGAAAGCATCCAAGAACATTTGCTGTGGTTTTCAAGAAAATTTGCTGTGGTTTTCACACCTGATGATGATTGCTTGTGTTGCAATCGAAACGTCGTGGGAATTGTATTGTTTTATTTGTATTATTTTATTATTTCCCTTTTACGTGACTTTACCGAAAGAACCAAGAATATGTTCATATTTTGTTTGTTGCGGTTGTACCTGAGTCAAGATCCGCATGGCTCACAGGGCTCTACCTAATACGTGAAACTTGAAACAGCCGACACGGTCGATTTCGGAACGGTGGCCTACATGGGACCCTGTTGTTTTTTTGGGGGGGGGGGTGGGTGTCAGTATCAAAGCATGACAAAAAAAACAAAGAGGATGCTTTACGTGTTAAATTTGAGGTGGTGTTAAGATGTTAAAACACCAAATAGCCACACCCGGCACTTGTGGTGAACATGCAACCAGAGACAGCTTTCTTTATGGCCTAGTCCCACCACCGGTGTTAGATCGGAGAACGCCAAAAGACGAACAGTGCAAGGACAATGCACTGTCAGGGAATCTGTAGCTCGCGTGAGCGGCTACAACATGGGATACCTTCTTGGCAGTATCAAAGCAGAGAAAAACATCAGAATCTGCTTTACCCTCTCTGGCAATGAAACAGGAGGTGTTAAGACGTTCACACACCAAATAGAAACCTTTTGCAAGGAGTCAAGGTACTGCATTGACCACACACAGTACTTATAGTGAACATGCAAACAAACGTGCTCTGGTAATATATGGGCATTGCCTTTGAAACTGATTGGTCTACACCAGAGACAGCTTTCTTTATGACCAAGTCTCACCACGAGTGTTAGACCGGAGAATCCTAAAAGGCGAACAGCACGTGGACATACTCTTTGGTTCCTTCGGTAAAGTCACGTAGGTATAGAATAAAATAAATCACGACGTTTCGGGCGCAACACAAGCGTTTTTTTATTGTCATCCGACACTGAGTTGGACGCAGTCGCCCTCCAGCAACGGAGGGCAGAGGTTCGCGACGCTCACAACAACGAGCGGAGCGCCGTGCGGATAAAACGCAGCGGGTTGATTGGCACAGGTGGCGCATCGGACAGAAGCAGTGCCGGATTGTGCGGGGTCTGTAGCAAATGTTATAAGGGGACCCTAAATACATAAATATTAAAACTTTTTTTTACTTGCACACTAAAGTAATTGCATTTTTTCATTTTCTATACAACCAGATGATACGACAAATCGCTAACCTTAAACACCCAGTCGTTTGTAAAAGTTAAAGGCGGTATAGTACTATAGTAACAGAGCAAGTGCAGAATCACTGACCCGGAATTGATAGCTTGAAAGTATTTAGTGCGGGGGGCCTTGAAAGTATGGGGCCCGTAGCTGCTACATATGTAGCTACTACTACACGTGTAGCTACTACATATGTAGCTACTACTACACGTGTAGCTACTACTACATGTGTAGCGACTTTTGGTCCTGGGATAATCGGGCACTGGACAGAATTCATCCCAATCGGTCAACCCGTGGCACCTGCCAGGGTCTGCGTCGACGGCGATCGCCCGGCTTTCCCGGCATCTTGTCGCTAAAAAAATGATTCCTTTCGTCGCTGCATCTTGTCGCTTGCTGGGCAGTGAATGGGGTGGGGGGAGGTCACTTGCAGACAGAGACACAGCAGCCTCGGCTGTTGCAGACACGGGGAAGGACACGGAGACACGGACAACGCAGAGACAGAGACACGGATAGCGGGGACAGGGACACGGACAGCGGGGACAGAGACACGGCCGAGCGTAGCGTCAGTCGCGTGTTGTCTGTCTCCGCACCCGGCAGGGCGCGTCCACGGTGAGCCGAGTGGGGCACGCGGACACGGCGCCGACTCGAGGCCGACTCGCAGTCTCCGTGGAGACGTCGTCATAGGGAGAGAGACACACACAGAGACACACACAGACACACACAGACACAGTGACACACACAGTGACACACACAGACACAGTGACAGACACAGAGACACACACAGACACAGAGACACACAGTGACACACCCAGTGACAGACACAGTGACACAGACACAGAGACACACAGTGACACACAGACACAGGGACACACACAGACACGGTGACACACAGAAACAGGGACTGACACAGTGACACACACAGTGACACACACAGACACACACAGTGACACACAGAGACAGTGACACACACAGACACAGTGACACACACAGACACAGAGACACACAGTGACACACACAGTGACACACACAGACACAGTGACAGACACAGACACACAGTGACACACACAGTGACACACAGACACAGGGACACACACAGTGACACAGTGACACACACAGTGACACACACAGACAGTGACACACACAGACACAGAGACACACAGTGACACACACAGTGACACACAGACACAGGGACACACACAGACACGGTGACACACACAGACACAGGGACACACACAGTGACACAGTGACACACACAGTGACACACACAGACACACAGTGACACACAGACACGTACAGGGACACACAGTGACACAGACACGTACAGGGACACACACAGTGACACACAGACACAGTGACACACACAGACACAGTGACACACACAGTGACACACAGTGACACACACAGTGACACAGACACAGTGACACACACAGTGACACACAGTGACACACACAGTGACACACAGTGACACACACAGTGACACACACAGACACGTACAGAGACACAGTAACACACAGACACGTACAGAGACACATACAAACACAGTACACACACAAGACACGTACAGAGACACATAGAGAGACAGACACACAAAGCAATACACACCGAGTAGCAGAGGTGTGGACTCGAGTCATGTGACTTGGACTCGAGTCAGACTCGAGTCATGAATTTGATGACTTGCGACTCGACTTGGACTTGCATAACAATGACTTTGTCCCACCTCTGCCGAGTAGTACACAGACACAGATGTAACACACATACATGAGACAGACACAAACACAGAGCAATACACACAGATGTAACAGTATTACACACAGACACGTACAGAGACACACGAAGAGACAAACACAGTAACACAGACATGTACAGAGACACACAGAGACACAAACAGCAATACACACAAATGTAACACAGAGTGATACAAACAGAATATTACACACAGACACGTACAGAGACATCAACACACTAATGCTGATGTAACACAGACACGTACAGAGACACAGAGAGAGACAACACAGTAATACACACAGACACGTACAGCGTTATAGACACAGTAATACACACAGACACGTATAGAGACACGTAGAGATACAAACACAGTAAATACACAGATGTAGCACATATACACGTATAGAGACGCAGATATATAGACACGGATGTAATACACAGGCGCGTTACAGAGGCACACAGACAGAGAGACAAACAGATGTAATACACGTAGAGAGAGACACACAGAGACACGTAACGCACAGACATACAGATAGACACGTATACATTCTTACAGAGGGACAGAGTCGGAGCGAGACGCAGAGAGTTGGATTTGGAGGGAGGTAAGAGAAAGAAAGACACAGACAGAAACCGACTTAGATACAGAGATTGTAGATAGACGGAGCAATCGGGACAAAGATACACACAGAGAGAGACACAACACGGACAGACAGCACAGAGAGAGACACGGAGCTGCGCGTGGATTGACTCTGGAGGTGTCGTTCTTGGCCACAGCGAACGCAGCTGATGCAGCAGGAGCGCTGCTAGAGAGACATACATAGACACAGACACAAAGACAAGAGATACATAGACAGACACAAAGGCAAGATACATATATACACAAAGACAAGATATATTTAGACACAGACACATACATAGACACATAGATAGAGACAGACAGATAGGCAGACATATAGACAGATATAAAGACACAGATATACAGAAACACATACATAGAGAGCTATATGGGATTATAGACACAGAGACACATAGATCTGTATGGGAATATCGACACAGACATCGACACAGAGACGCAGATGCCGTTCTAGATATGGAGACAAGAGGCGGGCACACATAGCAATAGATACAGGTACAGAGAGACACAGACACAGAGAGACATAGACACAGAGAGAGACAGACACAGAGAGACATAGACACAGAGAGACACAGACACAGAGAGACACAGACAGAGAGACACAGAGAGATATAGACACAGAGAGACATAGACACAGAGAGACATAGACACAGAGAGACAGACACACACATGCAGAGACACATAGACATTCATTCTCCAATGGCACCGCCTAATCGGCATACTCGATCGCATAATTAACATACTCCATCGCATAATTAACATACTCCAACGCGTAATTAGCATCGGCTGTTTGTCTATTTGTTTGTGTTTCTCCCTTGTGATGGGACTTTGTAGGACGAACGCTGAGATTTATAACGACGCGGGGTGACCAATAAGGTCTGAATTGGTCTGTAATAAGTTTGCACTGATAAGGGGTTGACAGGTTTGCTTTGGTGCAGTGATAACTGTTTAATTTAAACTTATATTCAGGCCTTCAGGGTACCATATCAAGGTTTTAGTCGATCTTTTGGTATATACCACCTGGTTGAAAAACTCCAATGCATTTAAATGAAAAGTTGGTCATACGTAGTGCGGTAAACTTTTAACATTCAGCTGCTATCGGTGAGTCAACAAAATATTTTTAAAAAATTGTATTGTTAAGTCTTGTGCAACATTAAATATAGCACAACGGTCATAATTATTAAAAGGATTGATTCATCAAGAAAGTGCAATTAAAAAGTCAAGTTCTTGAAGGAGTTGAATGGTGACTCGTACTGCATAATTTAAACTATCAAACTATATCATGGGACCTCCTTTGGTGTGGACCAATCAGTTTCAAGGACAATGCATATATTATACTGGTAGGAACCTCCTGGTTACACCAGCCCACAGGAGATTATTGTGTCCGTCCGTCGTGCATCCAAAAATGGGAGAGGTGTGGCTGGGTGGAGAGGGGAGAGTGGGGAGGGGCTGGGTGGGGAGGGAGGGGCTGGGTGGGGAGGGTGGGGAGGGGCTGGGTGGGGAGGGGTGGGGCTGGGTGGGGAGGGACTGGTCACCCTGTGGTGCCCTTATAAAACTCAACGTTTAACCTACTCACGCCGGCTTGTGCCCGCCTTCACAGTCGGGCATATTTACGGAGTACACTACGCCGCCGTTGACCCTGGCCATTGACCGAGCAACCCAACGTTCCGACCAGCTCCCTCCGCAGGAATGTGTTCTGAGTATGTTTTTTGTTTGCATTCTCACCACAAGCGTTGTGGTTAATGCAGACATGATTCCTTGTAAAAGGTTTCAGTTTGGTGTTTTAACATCTTAACACCTATATATTCTTTGTTCTGTCGGTAAAGTCACGTAGAAGGGAAATAATAAAATAAAAATAAAACAATAATCATCAGGTGTGAAAACCACAGCAAATTGTATTGCTGTGGTTTTCACACATGATGATTGCTTGTGTTGCAATCGAAACGTCGTGATAATTTTATTGTTTTACTTTGATTATTTTATTATTTCACTTCTACGTGACTTTACCGAAAGAACCAAGAAGATGAATCCCTGCAGTCACGAAAGCTTTAAATCGAAATCTTAACACCTGTTTTGTTGCCAGACAAAAAGGGGAAAAGCCTATATCAAACTATAATTATATCAAACTATAATTTTTACTTTACCAGGTAAGGCCCCCACACTGAGCTGCGTAGCTCTTTTTCAGAAGCGACCTGGCCATTACAAGTGAAAGCTCAATGAAGTGGCTTATCATCATCGTGTGGAAATGTATCGCAGCCAAATACTCTAAACGCGTGACGTTGATTCTAAATGTGAAGGGGAAAACCGGAAGGACCCGGAGTAAGATCCATGCGTCCACGGAGAGAGAGGGAAACCGCAAACTCTAAAGGGGCCGTCCATAAATGACGTCACGCGATTTTGGAAGTTTTTTTACCCCCCCCATCCCCATCGTCACACGGCGTCACAAAAAGTCAGACCCCCCCTCAAATATGACGTCACAAAAAAAACATGCTTCAATTCGCTTTAAACTATTGTCATTGTAGTGCGTATTTAATGTGGCGCTGCACTCTGATGTTGTAGGAGAAAACATTTATTAAAAAGTCTATTTAATTAAGTAGAACGTGTTGTCTATATTTATTTAAAGTTGCGCATTTTGATGTGACGTCACATTTCTCCACCCCCCCCCCTCGTCACACATCGTCACAAATGTCTGACCCCCCCCCCCTAGGTGCGTGACGTCATTTATGGACGGCCCCAAATATCACAGCAGGCGTCAGGGTCGAGATCGAACCCACGCATGTTGCGTTAACTGTTGTGATCGCTGGCGCGCGTGTTTGTGTTCATTCTGCGTGGCGCTTGCTAATAATGTTCACGCATGTGCTGCTTGTATTGCGTATCGTGTTTTTTTTCTAAATGCTTATTAGGGATTTCATGATGTTATGCTTACTAATGTTTGTGTACGAATACTCTATTGTTGTCCTAGTGGGGAGCGGTGGTGTAGCGGTTGGTGCGCTACGAACCCAGCAGTCCGAGTTCGATTCCCACTCAAGGCCAACACCAGTGACGATTATCTGAACCGGTCCTGGGCCTCCCTTAGGTCGACTCAGCCTCAAATGAGTACCTGGTGCGATGTGTAAATATCGCCATTAGGAAGACAAAGGCGGCCGGGTGTGGTGCTAGCCACCCACCCCCTCGTGTGCCATGCTGGCCTTCATAGGTGCTTGCCAGCAGCACTTGCCCCAACAGTCTGTTAAGGCTACACAGGGAATCCTTGTCCTTGTTATATATATGATATATATTATATGTATGTGTATCTGTGTTTTTGACATACAATATGCAGTCCCAGCTACGGCAAAAATCTTTGACGAGTGGTATCTGAACCGGTCTCGGACCTCCTTTAGGTTTGCTCTGCTTTAAATGAGCCCCTGGTTGTGGTATGTAAACAGCAGCACCAGAGAGGCAAAGGTGGTCCTGGCCACGCCGCCCTCTCGTGTGCCGTGCCGGCCTTCACAAGTTAAATATACATACAGGGGATCCTCACTAACAGCACCTGCGTTTGCCCCAACAGTCTGTCTTTGTGTATGTACAAAAGTGCACATGCGTATGTGTGTCTGCACATGTCTAATTGGATGTAAACAAAACTTACTTTCGTCCTCAGATGTCTTCGTACGTGGGATTTCCGATCATCAAACAAGAGGATGAAGAAAGTGCAAACTGTGGAGCGTGTCCTGACTTCACGATGAAATGCGAAGATGTCGGTGAGTTCCGTTTGAACCACGACGATTGACAATCAAACATGGATCGTCGTCGCCGGCAGCAGCAAGTTGACACGGAGACATTTGACTATCGTTGTTGCGATTATTTTATTTACCGTGCGCATCGAGCTTAGCCTGACATGACATGAGCCACACAGCCCCATTTCAAAATAATAATAATTTACAATAGACTCCTGATTATCCCAGGTGCGCGGTTAATCCGCAAATCGGATTAACCGCGCACCTGAGATTTTGACATAAATTAATAACTCATGGGTTTTTCCATTAGCCCAAATGAATAATCTAATCGCAGTGAAACATTGTTCTTCTTGGAAATGTTTATTACAAGTCACACGGTGCTTAAACCATGCAATCATGCGCTTTGGTTAATCCCCTAATCAATTTAATTTACTTAAACATATTTGATACCTATATTAGTGGTTTTCGGCATAGATATCTATGCAAAATGTATATTTTTGGATTATCAGCGATTTTTAATAATAATCCACAGCCGTCCTCCCCGTCATTAGCAAGTATGATCGAGAATCTACCGTATAAGGCGCAAATTTCATCCAGGGATCTCAGAGCACCGTGCACGAAGTTAGGAAATAATAATACTGCATAGTCTAGAGTCCACTGGTCATACATGGGGAAGTGAAGACCTGCAAGCGAAACAGGTGCGAGTTTTTAGAGAATAGCTAAGCAGGGTGAGTGAGCTCGCCCATCGAAGCACGCGACGGATAGGCATGCGTCTGGTCAGAGGATCCATTGAAACTATAAAAAAACAATTCTAGATTTGAAGTTTTCGTGACTGCAGGGATCCATACTCATTGGTTCTTTCGGTAAAGTCACGTAGGTATGAAAAAAATTAAATCACGACGTTTCGATTGCAACACAAGCAATCATCATCAAATGGGAAAACCACAGCAAGAATTTTTTTTGCTCTCTCCCACTTCAGCAAAACATTTTGTTGCTGTGGTTTTCCCACCTGATGATGATTGCTTGTGTTGCAATCGAAACGTCGCAATTTAATTTACCAAAAGAACCAAAGAGTATAAAAAACTAGTTTTTATTTGACCAGGTAAAAAGACCCCACTGAGCTGCTGGCTATCACAAATGATAGCCCAATGATTGTGGCTTGTCACATCATGTGGACATTTATAGCAGCCAAATACTCTTAAACGCAACGTTGATTCTAAATGTGTGGAGGGAAAATCCACATGACCATGGAGAGAAAACGCAAACTCCAAATATACAGAAGGCTTCAGGGTCGGGATCAAATCCACGACCTCTTGTATACCAGGTGAGGCAATTAACATCTTGTCATTGTGGTGCCTCAACAGGCTTCCTGATGTACTGTAGAATATTTCGTAAATGCTGAGGATGAGGTGAGTGGTGAATGTCAAGAAAAATATCACGACGTTTCGATCGCAACACAAGCAATCGTCTCTCACCTGAAGACGATTGCTTGCGTTGCGATCGAAACGTCGTGATATTTTTATTATTTTTCTAGCTACGTGGCTTTACCAAAAGACCCATAGAATAGGTGTTAAGATGTTAAAACACCAAACTGAAACCTTTTACAAGGAATCATGTCTGCATTAACCACAATACTTGTGATCAGAATGCAAACAAAAAACGTACTCTGATAATATATGCATTGTCTTTGAAACTGATTGGTCCACACCAGAGACAGCTTTCTTTTGAGCCTAGTTTCAAAGCGGTGTTAGACCAGAGGATGCCAAAAGGCGTACAGCACAAAGACAAGCATAATCAGAATAATGAGGGCTCGGGGTGAGCATCAGTTTTAAAGACAATGCATATATTATCAGAGTCCGTTTTTTGTTTGCATTCTGACCACAAATATTGTGGTTAATGCAGACATGATTCCTTGCAAAAGGTTTCAGTTTGGTGTTTTAACATCTTATCACCTGTTTTGTTGCCAGACAAAAGGGGAAAACCTATTCTCATATTTTGGTACTGGCAAAGGAGGTCCCATGATGTAGATGCTCACCCCGAGCCCTCAATAACCTTACTAATTGGCTCTGTGGGGGTGGTGGCGGGTTTAACGACACATTTATATTTCCACGATCTAACCCAAAAAAAAACTCTTATGGACAAGCCTCTGAGAGTCCCAACTATGGCAACGCAATGAGAATTGTAATATTGGTGGGAGAAACATCCCTCTCCGGCCTGTGTTGCGTAATGTAATAAATCTGCCATCCGTCAAACTTACCGCGGTGCATTTTCTGAATTGCAGCTCTAGATGTCAATTCTGTTAAGGCTGAAGAAGCCACCGAGAATCCAGAGGGGATGGCGCATTGCCACGACAGACGTCTGGCCAATCCAAAACAGAACTTGACCACCAAGGTGGAGGTGTGGGCGGACGACATAAAAAAGTTCATCCAGGTGGAGTTGTTGGAGGAGGACACTGGTCAAGGTGAGTCTCCGTTTCGAGCGCATCGCAGACAAACGTGCGACGTCGTCTTGTGTTACCGTCGATGGTCGCACTCGTTACACGAAAAGTGCTCGCCACAAATGAACCACACCACCTTGCTGATCTCGTCAAGGAGCATGAGCCATCACGCGAACTCCGGTCATCCTCACAGCAGCGGCTTTTGGCTGGCCATCGAACAGAGGTGGTCGCTGCATCGCGCGCTTTCAGATGTGCTTCTGCGGCCGTCTGGAATGCTCTTCCGATATTAGGAAGCCGGTGGCGCTATGCACTTTTAAATAATCATCTAGATATTAAAACTCATTTCTTTAGAGCTGCTTTTTGTGTTTAGTTTGTTGTCCTTCCCCCCGCACCTCCGATTAGCACGGTTGGCTACGTACGGTGCGAAAGAAGTTCAATATGCATACAGACACCTGGCTTCTGTTTAATACACCAGTAGAGCCAACCGATCTTCGAGAGGAAAAAAAAATCACAGTTCATTTGTGGTCATATCAGGCTGCATACAAGAGGTAAACTAATAGATACTCGTGAATAAAGAATGAGTTTCCCACAGGCAGTCATCCAAACGTTTATAATATTTATAGCTGGGATACGATAGATTGCAACGATATGAGAAACATTGTAGTTAAAGCCAAACATAGCGCGTGTGTCGGGGGACATGGATTGTGAGGAGCGGTGACACAGCGGTTAGCGTGCTGTACTATTAACCCGGCGACCCGGGTTCAACGCCCGCCAACGGCCTCCAATACCGATGACAATTGTCTTTACTCGTTCCTGGGCGTCCCACTCGGTCGAACCAACCTCAAACGAGTGCCCGGTGGGGTGTCTAGTAAACATTGCCACTGGGGGAGATAAAGGCGTCCGGGCGTGGTGCTGGCCACCCCACGCCGCTCGTGTGCCGAGGCGGCCTTCATAGGTGGCGCTGCTACTCGCTAACGCAGCACTTGGGACATGGATAACACTGCCGGTATTACAAGCGACCCGCGTTAGAGTTGGAAAGCACACTCGGGGGAATTAGCTGAACTGCACAAATACCGACTCCTCTCTCCCCAAGCAATATGAAGTTAACGTTAGATTTTTTTGGGGTGGGGGGTGGCATAACTTTACCCCGCAGTATGTACAGTACAGACTGTTCTCCTATAACGCCGCGTGTTTTCATAACAAGTTGTTGCGACACGGATGCGAATTGGATATGACGCGATCGCGTGAACAGAACTACTTCGTGCAAGTAAGAATAAGCGATTGTAATACGACTGAATTGGCGTAGCATCGCAGAAGGTGAGATGCTGCTGGATGCTTCGAGATGCTACCCACATACCTCAGTCTTTGTTCGGCCTGCGTACGCATCTCACACCTTATCACGGACTATGCTTTAACCCCTATATTATTTATTATAATGCAATTTTTCCATAGCGCGGTGTTCTTCAGGAACGCAACTCTAGCTGAGTCTGCGGGGTAATGAGCCGTGTTTTATATCAGGGCTTTTTAATTGTAGTAATTTTTTTGAAGTCATCCGTGATCTGGTTTGAAATGACGAGTGATCAGGCTCAGTAAATATGGCACTATATGTTGATTTGAAGCTTTCGTGACTGCAGGTATCCATACTCTTTGGTTCTTTCGGTAAAGTCACGTAGTTAGAAATAAAATTTCTAATAAAACATATTTTATTTGTAACTACGTGATTTTACCCAAAGAACCAAAGAGTATGGCACTATATGGTTTACTAATGTTCCTCGTAAAATATGTGCACATACATCGGCATTTGGGGTGCCTGTAACAAAAGAGTGAGAATTAAACTGGCGGTGAAAGGAACACACAATGTATCTGGGGCTCTTTTTGCTATGTTTTCATCATCTTGATACTAGATGAAAAAAAAGAATACAGGTGTTAAGATGTTACAACATTTATTTGTGCTATTCAGGTTCGCTATCTGAACAGCATCTGTGGTGGTTTAAATCTACTTGCTGTAAGTAAATAACTCGTGATTAATTAACTGTTAAACACCCAAGCCTCAAAGAACTCAACTAATTCAACGTTGATCATTCTTAGCGGTGGTAAGGGCTGATATATGTAACTGGCCATGTTTATTTATGTTTTATAACTCCCATGATTGAAAGACCGTAATACATTTTTTATTATAAATGTGCAGTTCTGGATCCAAATACTCGTCAAGTTGGAGAAGCCAGTGAGAGACCAGAGGGCACGGACGATTCCCATGGATACGCTGACAATTTACACCGAAACTTCATCAAGGTGGAGTCATCAGAGGAGGACGCTGGTGAAGGTGAGAAGATCCCCTTTGGATCACCTCGCAATCCTTCCGCATCGCCCCTGCCCGCTTTCAGTCGTCTGTTTTTGCCCTTGCTAATTGTGTCTGTAACCCTCATCGTTCTTCTTGTGATGTGATTCCGCCTCTTCTTCATGAGGTTCTCTCTCTTCCTTCGCTCCTTTACATACTTGTGTGGAGCAGTGCAGCTCTGGAGGCAGAACTGCACTGCTACCCAGCGCGTCCGCAGGTGGCGGACAGTGGAAAGACCTTCTGTGAAGGTTGTGTGCGAAATAAGCAGGGGGAAACCCTCACGAATAAGTCGTGGACCAAACAGCTCGAGCACCACCAGGGTGTGGTCAGGAGTGCAGATGGCAATGCTTTTCCTCTTCAAAAGCCACATATACCCTTTGACGATGCTGTGACATGGCGATTATAGGTCGCCATTATAAACACATTCCTGTGGAGGGAGCTGGTAGGAACGTTGGGTTGCTCGGTCAATGGCCAGGGTCAACGCAAATATGCCCGACTGTGAGGGCGGGCACAAGCCGGCGTGAGTAGGTTAAACGTTGAGTTTTATAAGGGCACCACGGGGTGACCAGCCCCTCCCCACCCAGTCCCGCCCTCCCCTCCCCACCCAGCCCCTCCCTGCACGACGGGCGGACGGACAGAATAATCCCCTGTTGGCTGGTGTAACCAGGAGGTTCCTACCAGTATAATCCTACCTGCCTCCAGCCATGGGGTTAATACGTCCTCAACGGCAGAGTAGGCAGAAGATGTTGAGATCTCTTAACGGCTGTGAAGGCAGATGAAGGCTGCAGCAGAACCACATCTGCGATTGTCTTGGTCTCCTTGCCATTGGATTTATCGTCGCGTTCAGAAGCTGCTGTGTGGAAGCTGCTGTGCAACAGCTTCACAATAAAATAAATCACGCACTGGCGTCTTTCATGGAAGGAATAGCAGCTTCCAGCACATTCAATACAAGTCCTTTGGCGACCAGCTAGTGATGACGGGAGCAGGATTGTGAAGTCTGGAAGCTTCTAGTCGCAAGCTGGCATGAAGGATGTCTTACACTTGGAGGATACAGAAGTGTGTTTTGGCAGCTGTAACTGTGACTGAGCAGTCCACTTTAGGATCCACTCTGCTCACCTCACATGGGGAAGGGGCTAGAAAATGTGCCCTAAACATAGTCTGTCTCACCCCTTCCCGACTGGATAACCACCTCCAGAGGGATCACCATTGCTGCAGTGAAAACAAAAATTTAAAGCCAAAACATTTAATTTGGGACCTAGAATGTCAGGATCCTTATGGACAAGCCTAAAAACGAACGCCCAGAACGCCGCACCACAATCGTGGCCCGGGAAGTCAGATGGCACAACATTGATGTGGCTGCCCTCAGTGACACTCAGTGAACAAGGGAGGGGCAGCTCAAGGAACACGGAGGTGACTAAACACTCTTCTGGAAAAGGCAGACAGGAAGAACAACGGCGGCTGCACGGAGTTGGTTTCGCCATCAAGAAAGAACCATCGGAATCAGCGAGCGCCTCATGACTCTTCATCTCAAACTGGTGGGGTGGCGATATTCCACTGTCATCAGCGCATATGTCCCACGCTTGATTCTGATGATGACACCAATGAAAAATTATACGCTAACCTTGACAAGGTCGTTTATACCATTTCTGTAGGAGACAAACTTATTCGTCTCGGTGATTTTAATTCCAGAGTAGAAAGAGTTCTTAAGGCTCTGGAATGGAACCATCGGCAAGGAAGGAGTGGGAAAGGTCAATTCCAACGGCATCCTCGTCTTGACTAAATGCATGGAACATGACCTCATCGTCACCGACACCCTGTTCTGCCAGAAAACAAATACAAAACATCATGGCAACATCCACGATCTAAGCATTGGCACTTGATCGATTACATAATTATTCATGCCCAGGATCGTAAACATCTCTGCATCACCGAGGCTTTGCTAGAAGCTGATGATTGCTGAACTGATCACCGACTCATCTGCTCAATCACGTCCATTAAAACTGGCTCCCAAGCGATGGCTGCAGTGGAATAAATGCCGACGGAAGATCAACGAGAAGGTCTCAAGAACTCTATTAATACCTGTAAAGAGACACTTGGAGTCTCTACTAAGAAACATCAAGACTGGTTTGATAAGAATGATCAGGAGATCCAACAGTTGATCGATCGCAAACACAAGGTTTTTTGTGCTCGGGAAAATTACACCAATTTCAAGCAAAATAGGTTGAATCACCTACAAGTGAAGGCAGCGGTCCAGAGGAGGACCCGCGATATGAAAAACAGATGGCGGGAAGACAAGGTGAAAGAGATCCAACATCTTTCCAACATCCATAATATGCGCGGCTTTTTCAGTGCCACCAGAACCGCCTATGGTCCGAGCACTCAGGGACCAACCCACATGAGGCCTAAGAATGGAGGAGATCTGATCAATGAGAGGGAAGCTGTCAACACTTGCTGGAAGGAGCATTTTGAAAGTCTCTCAACCGAGACTCGTCCGTCGATGAGTGTTTTCTGCTCCATCCCACAACACCCAATCAGAAATGAGCTTGGAATCTCCCCAACCCTTGATGAAGTGAGAAAAGCTATCAAGCAGATGAAGAACAATAAGGCATCTGGAGCTGATGGAATACCTGCAGAAATGTTCAAACAAGGGGGAGAGGAGCTCATGTCATTGCTTCCAAGCGCTCATCTTGAAGATTTGGAAATACGAGGAAATCCCAAACGACCTCGGATGCCATTATTGTGACAATCTTTAAGAAAGGAGATAAATCCAATTGTGGAAATTACAGGGGGATCGCCTTGCTGTCCACTGCAGGAAAGATCATTGCAAGAACTCTCCTGAACCATCTTCTGCCACTTGCTAATTAACTCCTCCCAGAATCCCAATGTGGGTTCAGGCCATCGAGAGGCAAAACTGACATGGTCTTCACTGCCCGTCAGATGCAATAAAAATGTCAGCAACAACACAAACCTCTTTACATGGCCTTCTTTGACCTCACAAAAGCCCTTGATTCTGTCAACCGAGAAGCACTCTGGAGGATCCTTCAAAAGTATGGATGCCTATTGAAATGTGTCACCATTATTTGGCTGCTGCATGATGGTATGTGAGAAGTGATTCTTAGAAATGGCTCCACCTCAAACCACTCTGAAGTTAACATTGGAGTCAAACAAGGCTGTATCATCGTTACAACACTCTTCTCAATATTCATTGCCGCGATGCTACAGCTAACTACTGGCAAGCTTCGAGCATGAGTGGAGCTAAACTACAGAATGTTGTTCAACATCAACCGACTTAGAACTAAAACTAAGACCATCCGGGCAGTAGTTGTTGAGCTCCAGTATGCTGACAATGCTTTTGTGTGTGCCCAATCAGAAGCAGATCTTCAGGCAATCGTCAAAACTTTTACTGAAGCGTATGAGAAAATAGGACTGACGCTGAATATTTTAAAGAATAAAGTCATCCATCAAACAGTTCTCAATGAGCAGTCCCCAGCTCTGGAAAACGTTGAGCATTTCCAATACCTCGGAAGCAGCTTATGGTCAGTTGAGGAAAATGGTGTTTGAGGAACGTGACATCAGGTCCAAAACCAAGATCATGGTTTATCAAGCAGTCGTAATCTCTACCTAACTGTACGGAGCTGAGACGTGGATAATATACAGGAGACATCTCATCAAAGCCGTAGAGAAGTGCCATAAACGCTGCCTGCCGAAGATCCTTCAAATCAGGTGGGAAGACAGATGCACTAACATCAGCAAACAAACACCATGAGCATTAAGGCCATGATCATTCGACATCAGCTTCGCTGGGCCGGCCACGTCATCCGTATGCCCAACTCCAGACTCCCGAAGCAAAGAGTCTTCTACACCCAGCTTAGTCGCGGTGTGCGTTCAAGAGGAGGGCAGAGAAAGCACTTCAAGGATGTCCTCAATGCCAACATGAAGAAGTCGATGGTGCACACCAACTCATGTGAGATTCTTGCCCAGGATCAACTCAGCTGGAGACACACACAGAGAGTCTATTTCAAGGATCCGAACATTTTGAAACTCAACGGCATAAACAGGAAGTGTGGAAGCGGGAACGGCGGAAATGGCATGCTGCAGCCTGACTTACTAATCCAGTCCCATCCACCACTCTTTCTGGACACGTGTGGCCGAGCTGCAGCAGAATCTGTCAATCTCAGATCGGTCTCTTCAGCCATCTTTGGACCCACAGATAATCCAACTCTTCTATGGAAGACAGTCATCCTTGATTGCGAGGGATAGCCTATGATGATGACATACTTGTAGATTGTACCACGGTGGTGAGAGGGGTGCCACAGTGGCGAGATGTTAATTACCTCGCCTGGTATACAGGAAGTTGTGGGTTTGATACCGACCCTGACGCCGGTATTTTTGGAGTTGCATGTTTCCCTCTCTCCCCGTGGTCGCGTGGATTTTTCTCTGTGTCCTCCAGTTTTTCCCTCCACATTTAGAAATATGCTTTTATCGTATTTGGCTGCTGATATACGTTTCCACGTGATAGGCCACTTCATTGAGCTATTATTGGTGGCCAGGTCGCTTCTGAAAAAGAGCCATTTAGCTCAGTGGGCCTTATCTGGTCAAATAGTTAAAGTATTTGAAGTAAGATCATGTCCATTAACTTTTTATTTAACCAAACAGGCAGATTGTGCATACTATGTTTCAGATACTAATATGATTTCCAAGTATTTGTGATGCTCGCATGCATTTTCTTATCTTGTTGATCATAAAAGACACCATTTAACCGAGATGTGCATGTTAAATTGATTGAGGAAGCTATGTTTGTTAA
The DNA here is from genome assembly GCF_964198595.1 of Lampetra fluviatilis. Taxonomy (NCBI): domain Eukaryota; kingdom Metazoa; phylum Chordata; class Hyperoartia; order Petromyzontiformes; family Petromyzontidae; genus Lampetra; species Lampetra fluviatilis. The sequence continues at coordinate 1,848,628 of NC_136339.1, forward strand.
AAATGTATTTTCCTCTAACCGGTAGTATTTGTGTTTTCTTTTTATTTAATAACCCCGCAGCTGTTGAAGGAAAAGGAAGGAGGCTTCTGTGCGAGGAATGCAGGAGGGGCGGTTGCTTCGAAACGACGACGGACGAAGTGGGGCGCATCTGCCAGACCCCGCGAGCCGGATGCATGCGGTGCGGCAAGATGCTCCACAGTGTCGCCTTGTCATCCATCGGCAGCCGGCAGAGGCTACGCGCCGACGGAAAGGCGACCGTTCCGCAGGTCGTCGATCGCGAAGCGACGAGCGCCGCTGACGGCAGGAAGCACGTGTGCGCGTATTGTGGAAAGGGATTTTCGCGTAACTACGAGTTGCAGAAGCACGTCAGGACGCACACGGGGGAAAAACCTTACGTGTGCAAAGAGTGCGGGAGGGGGTTCGCGCGGAGTTTCGACTTAAAGACTCACTTTATAGTGCATACCGGCGAGAAGCCGCACGCGTGCAAGGAGTGCGGGGAGCGCTTTGCGCAGCGCTCTCACTTGGAGGCGCACTCCGTGTCGCACACGGGCGAGTGGCCACACGCGTGCACGGAATGCGGGAAGGGCTTCATGCGGTCGTACGATTTAAAGATCCACTTCAGGATCCACACCGGCGAGAGGTCGCACGTGTGCAAGGAGTGCGGCAAGGGCTTCACGAGGCGTTCAAAATTGGAGGCACATTCCGCGTCGCACACGGGCGAGTGGCCGCACGCGTGCGGCGAGTGCGGGAAGGGCTTTGCGCAGCGCTCCGATCTGGAGAAGCACAAGAGGAAGCACACCGGTGAGAAGCCCCACATCTGCAAGGAGTGCGGGAAGGGCTTCGCGCAGCGCTCCTGCCTAGACAAGCACACCATCACGCACACCGGCGAGAAGCCGCACGTGTGCGGCGATTGCGGGAAGGGGTTCAAGTGGCGCGAGCAATTGGCGGCGCACTCCATCACGCACACGGGCGAGTGGCCGCACGTGTGCAAGGTGTGTGGGAAGGGCTTCGCGCAGCGCTCCAAGTTGGAGGGGCATTCCGTGTCGCACACGGGCGAGTGGAGACACGTGTGCGGCGAGTGCGGGAAGGGCTTCGCGCAGCGCTCCGATCTGGAGAAGCACACGAGGACGCACACGGGCGAGAAGCCGTTCGTGTGCGGCGAGTGCGGGAAGGACTTTGCGCACCGCTATCATCTGGAGAAGCACAAGAACACGCACCGGTGAGAGGCCCGTGGGTGTGCGAGGAGTGTGGGAAGAAGGACTTTCCCAGAGTGCGTACGTATGTACGTGTTGTTGAACTTTCACAACGTACGTAGCCAACCGTGCTAATCAGAGGTACGGGAAGCGATGATTTTAAAGAGGCGTTCCTAGAACTACCCGGTAGAAATCTTGAATCCTGAGGTTTTTCCCATTTGACATTGAAAGCAATGGTTGAATGGGTTTTGTTTTCTCCGGAATACATTTACCGATTTGTGTATTGTGCTCGTGAACGATGTGTATTAATTAGTAGGGATGTATTTAAGACCGCAACAGGAGGGTGATGCTGGTTGTAATTATCGGCGAAACCTCACGGTACTCGAATTGTAAATGTCGTGGGTATACTCTCCAACACACAACCGGTGAGTGCTGAACTAAGTAAATTGGCTGTGTCCGGGTAGTGGTGGTGGTTGTGCTGCTCCCCAATGCATCCTCGTTGGGATTTCATTTGATTTGTACGCATGATGAACTTCGCACTTGATGATTGGCTCACTAGTGACGACATCATATTTATCTCTATAAGACCAAAACAGGAGGAAGATTTCTCCACAACTCTCTGGCTGCCGCCTGATGAGGCTGGTTGTGATTACCGGCGAAACATCACGGTACTTGAATTGTAAATATTGTGGGTTTACCCTCCAACATACAACAATCGGTTCATGCTGAACTCGTAAACGAATTGGACACGTTTAGTTTACGTGACAAACCCTTTACAGATTGGCTGTGTGTAGGGTGGTGGCAAGTTTAACAACACAATTATATTTACGTGATCTAACCCAACACAAAACTATTATTATGGGTAATATTGTTTCAACGTCGATGATTTCAAAATAGACCTTCGTCAGACCCCAACGCCCCTTTGGCGGGTGGTGAACCTTTTTTGGCAGTATCCAAGATGATGAAAAAAATAAGAATAGGTTTTACTCCGTTCTTGCAATAAAACAGGTGGTGTTAAGATGTTCAAACAGTCTGCATTAATCACACGTACTTGTGGTGGCAAAACTTGCAAACAAACATGCTCCGATACCATGCATTGTCTGTTCGCCTTTTAGTATTCGCTGGTCTAACACTGGTGAGACAAGGCCGTACAATCGGTTTCAAAGACAATGCGTACATTATTATGATGTTTATTTACATGTTTTGACAGAAGTATGTGTGGTTAATGCAGACTTGATGCCTTGCAAAAAGGTATCTGGTGTTTGATCATCTTAACACCTGATTTATTGCAAGAAGCAGTAAAACTTATTCTTATTTTTTCGTCATCCTACATTGTTCATTGCCCGAGATCCTTCACAACCAACCTGCACATCTCTTCAACACTCCCACATGTTAGACTCCCCCCCCCTCCTCCACCCCACCCCTCCCGTGTTCATTAAAATGAAAGAAACGGCCAACCGCTGCGATAGTCCAGCTTTTTAAGCCCTGTAATTGAGGACGCGTATGAATGACCCTGTAAAACATGAGGCGGTTAACTGTGTGTTTATCTCTAGATTTGAAGCTTTCGTGACTGCAATGATTCATATTCTTAGGTTTTTTCCGTTAAAGTCACGTAGGTAAAACATTAAAATTAATGAAAGTAAAATAAAACAAAATAAAAATCACGACGATGTGTTGCCTCCGAAACGTCGTGATTTTTATTTTTATTTTGTTTTATTTTACTTTCATTAATTTTAATGTTTTACCTACGTGACTTTACCGAAAAAACCTAAGAATATGTGTGTTTATCGTTGGAAGTGTATTGTGCATTGCGCATCGTGAATAGGAAAATATTTTTACTTGATGTGGTGATAAACTGGTGATATCAGAATCATTTCGGTATGAATAGATGTGACATCGGGTGTGTGTTTGTGTGCGCCCCTGAAGTGGAGTGGCGGCGCAGTGATTAGCGCGCTGCACTACGAACCCGGCGACCCGAGTTCGATTCCCGCTCACGGCCAACACCAGTGATAGCCATTATTTGAACCAGTACTGGGTCTCCCCGAGGTCGACTCAGCCTCAAATGAATACCTGGTGCGGTGTGTAAAAACATCGCCACTAGGGAGACAAAGGCGGTCGGGCATGGTGCTGGCCACCCACCCCCTCGTGTGCCGTCCCGACCTTAATAGGTGCTGCTCGCTAACAGCACATGCCCCAACAGTCTATTCAGGCTGTAACGGGGATCTGCGTCTTTATCTTTTTGCCCATGGAGTGATGCACAGGCCATTTCTCAAGTAGGCTAATATTGGACAGTTTAGAATTCTGTGTATTACTTCCATTGAGATGTTAAATATACGACATGAGCGTCCATTGTCGTGGAAAGTGCACAAGATGCCAACTAAACAAAAAGTTGCAATTCATACCAAACATAGGTCAACATAGTCAATGTCCAGTAGCCAGTTGACGGCATTCATGACATTGTCCGGCCAGAGGAATCCAATGAGCTATGAGGCTATTTTTCCCCCACAAATATTCAGTAGTAGGGGGCGGGTCAGTGAGCTATAACATTGCTCACATAATCGGTCCGCCCTGTTCCCTCTCCTCCCATCATGCATCCTTTCAAGGAGTCTGGGGTCGGCTAAATAGACAACAATAAAAAAGAATACAGTTCTGAGACGATGAGTATTGACTCTATGTTGTGTTCTGTCATCCGGAGAAGTGGACGACTCGACAATGGCTGAACACCAGGGGGGTTTGTGAAACACCAAAACTTTACAGACAGTCCCTGGGTTGCGGAAGACCCGAATTACGGAAATCCGACCTTACGGAAATAAATCATGTTACAAAAAATTAAATACGCGGAAATGTTTGTGTTATGTAAGCACAAGTAGTGCAGTGCGGTGAGGTTTGGCTTCAGTAGGATTAAGCTAACTGGAATTTGTTTATTTTGGGTGGAAAATTGTTCAGTTTCCGACATACGGAAAATTCAGGATACAAATCATTCTTCGGAACCTATGCCTTCCGTAACCTGGGGACTGTCTATACTGTATTTCAAAAGTCCTCTTGGGAAGGGCAATTGTGTACCTGCAATAGCGATCAGAGATTCCCTCCACGTCACAACCTTGCAGCTGAATTCCTCAGTCAAATTGTGATAACAGCCGCTTATCATATTTGTAGTGACTGGGAATGTCACTGTGTGGTGCCGGGCCTGCGAGCCCACGGCGGGATGTATACTGTTGTGTATACACCCCGGACACGGGGTGTAGTACCAGCCCTAGTGGGGGCTTGGGTGAGCGCTGGTTAAGCGCGGTGGCACCACGCACAGCGTGCGGTGCGGGCTCCCGTTGAGAAAGCGAGGGAGTGTCATCCAGCTAGGGTTACGTTGGGGGCATGATACTCTGGCTGACCTGGGGACATGTGACCGGATGATACTGGAGGGGAGCCACCGGTGAAGGGGGCCAATGGGTAGTCACATGGTCCGGGAAGAACTCTCGAGAGCCTTTGGGCAAGGGCGAGAGAGATCGAGAAGGTGGGCGGGGCAAGAAGCAGAGCCAGCCCGGCCCGATATCAGGGGGCCCTGTGAGGGGCTCGGGGTTCTTGCTGTTGGAGAGGCAGGAGATCCACGTCAAGCTTGAAGAAGCCTCCAGCCATGCGGTCTAGAACCCAGCTTGTGGTCTGGACCGGGATCGCGGAACCGTGTCTAGTTCCGCCGTAGAGTGCTTAGTTGGGTGGTCACCACCCGAGAGTATGTTGTGTTAATCGCCTGGAGTATGTTGTGCTAATAGTTTAATAAAACGTGTTGCTCCCTAAGACAATGTCTGCGACTCAGTTAGACTCACTACATATTTAACAATATTTACCATATTATTTAACAAAAAATGTACATGATACATTTTAATATCTAACATGAAACATCAGCCCAAAACATCTGTCGTGCCTCCTACAGCCCTTGATAATACTACGTGAACAAGACAATACGTACTTATACAATTGTAGTGACATCGCGGATGTCACTGTGTGGTGCCGGCCCTAGAGAGGCACGGCGTGCGATGTACATACATCGCGGACATCACGTATGTAGCGACATCGTGTATGTCACTGGGTGATGCCGGCTCGAGCGAGGCACGGCGTGTGATGTATTTACATCGCGGACACCCCATACATGTGGGTGTAGTACCAGCCCTAGAGGGGCTCGGTGAGCGCTGATAGAGAGCGCTGAGTGGCACCACGCTCGGCGCACAGTGCTGTCCCCAATAGGAGGGGGTGTGAGAGTGCCGGCCATGAATGGGGTTAATGTAGGCCATGGCACTCTGGTTGACCCTAGAAGGCACGTGATGGGTGAAGTCTACACAGGGGCCCGAAGTGGGGGCTAGGGGTGGTCACGTGTCGGGGCGAGATCCTGCTAGAGGATTCAAGAAGGTGGTCGTGACCAAGGGCGGGGCCAGCCACGACCAGTGAGGATATAAACCGGGTCCCCAGAGGGACCGGGGTGCATCATTACTGTTGTTATCCTGAAGATCGGCGTTCTACGTTCTACATCCGAGAAGAGTCACCAACACGTGGACCTGGACCCAAGCCGGGGTCCAGTCTATTGTAGCTACTCCCAATGTAATAAGTGTAGTTAGCCTGGTGGTCCACCACGATAGGTTGTGATCTGGTAAAGGGGCAGTTACCCCTTTGTGTTGGTATCAATAAATGTGTTGCCTCCAAAGAGTACGTCTGCGACTCAGTTGAATACACTACACAATGGATAATAAATATGTAATGACCGAGGCAACAGACCACTTACCTGACATCGTACATGCGAATGGACAGTCAGGAAGTCAATCAAGGCCTCCGATTGGTACAGGGAGGCCTCAAAGACGATTGGTTAGGATAAGAGATTCAAAGGGATCGGAAGAGGGATTCAAAAGTAAAAGGCGGGAAGGGAGGGTTGACTGTAAGGGCGACGGTTGACAATCGTTGGGCTACCCATAGGTATGCAAAATGTTTTTTTAGGTTCTGATATGCTACACAGGTGAGGTCACACCGGCTCCACTCGTTTCAAGAGAAAGCAACTGAACAGGAGCAACTCACATGAAGGAAGGTTTCCATCACGTCGTCATTGCGACGACTTCGGTCACCAGAGCCGGACCATCGGTCACGTAACCCCAACACTGCCCATGTGGCACGTGGGCAATATCACAGACGTCCACCAAGCCTCTGCACAGGCTATTGCATGGCTTAATAACCTCTATATGCAGTAAACACATACAATGATGTCAATAATTTACAAGACAAATTTCATCCAAAGATCCCAATGTTGCAAATTTCACCTTGCCATACAAAAGAATGACGGATTAAAATTGAACCAGGAACATCGCCCCGAATGATACGATACAGATTGGAAGTTCCTAGCAAGGGAGCTGGCATGGAGGTGTAATGACTTCGGAGACAAGGACTGTAGAGGGTTTATTTATAATATGATCTCTTCACAGCGTCCACTCGATAACACAGATGACTTGACATAATGACGATTTGACTATATAGCGATGACTGACGATGACAACAATGACAGCGTCGAGCCCGATCCCCACGGTAGCCTAGAACCCCTCTTCTCACCCCCTTTATCCGGCAGCGTGGCCTATGCCTCCGCCCCTGGCCACACCCTCTTTTCGAACTCTCTCGCAGGTTCCTGAAGCTCCCAGATCGTTCCCCTCTTTGTTCCCTGGGCTGGTTATTCCCCCTTGTGGCTGCTAGTCGTATGTACTGTCTCTGTTGTTACCACTCGTCTCCTATACTGTCTTTACACCAGTAGTTACCACTCGTGGCCGCTAGTCTACGCACTGTCTCTACAGAGGTATAGGGGGAATGGGAGGTGGGCGATTCAAGCAACTAACCCGATGTGGCAAGATAAACTGTGATAAGCAGGGAACAATGTGGGATGATGAAAAATAGAATACGTGTTACCGTTTCTGGCAATAAATCAGGTGTTAAGATGTTCAAACACCAAATAAAAACCTTTTTGCAAGGGATCAAGTCTGCATTAACCACACATACTTGTGGTAAAACATGCAAACAAACATCCTCTGATAATGCTTGCATTGTGTTTGAAACTGATTGGCCTACACCGGAGACAGCCTTTTCTATGGCCTTGTCTCACCAGTGTCAGACCAGAGAATGCCATTAGGCGAATAGACAATGCTTATATTATCAGAGTATGTTTGTTTGCAAGTTTTCCCGCAAAAGTATGTGTGGTTAAGGGCTAATGTTCGAATAACCTTGCTTCATTCTCAATTGTCAAATCAGTCCAACTCAAAACTGGACCAGTGGCAGTCCTACGGGTGGTAGCTCAGTCTTACATTCCCTTACCACTTCACAATTAGTTTGTCCTTCCCCCCACCACCTTTGATTAGCACGGGTTGGCTATGAGTGGTGTGAAAAAAGTTGAACATACATGATGTCATTTCTTACTTTGGCACTAAGTGGGGGGAAGTTGCCAACAGTTTGAATTATGGCTTATGTGAGGGTCGCTGGCCCCCGAGATCCCTCCCTCGGTACCCCTAACGGCCGGGTTAACCTCATTACTCGCCCCCTCGCTGCTAGGCGAACCGCTGCTGGGTTCTTCACCCATGGGGTGAGAGCCGTCGCTCGAGGGTTCCCCTCCCCCGCGGGTCCGCGTAGTAGGCATGGTTAATTACGTACGCGTACACCCACACACAGCTCTGCGCGGCACTCACTCAACCCTGACCACTCACGTTAGGATCGCGCACCTGTATTATACACGTCGTGAACGTGCGCGCACACACACATACAGCTCCACACGCGATACCCACTCTTGCGCCGCTCTGCGCCGCGCTCGCCGCCCGCTGGCCGCTCACGTTATGATCGCGCACCTGGGGTACGTCGATTACGCACGCCGCGAGCTTACGCATACACAGTACCACACGCGTTCACACTTATAACACGAGATCACACGAGGCCACGATCAGCTATTAATGATTTATTGTCTGCTACCTGGGACTGGTGTTAAATCAGTGAGTCGACGAGGCTGGCCTACGCTGATACCTCTATACCTATTCCCGATTTATCTGCTATGATTCTAATTCACCTTCTTACTCACTGTTAAGTGTCCACGGCGGTCCGTTGATCCTTGTGCTAACAGCGTACCTCGGTGCGTCGCACGGACGTCCGGGTCGCTGGCTGGAGCTGCGTCTGGTCGCCTGGCGCTGGAGTAAGAGCCCGATTTCCCCTTTGCGCTCCCCATTTATCCTGATTCCCGGACTCAGGCCCCTACCCCCTTCCCACGCACCGTGCGCCTTCGCTATGCTAATTAATCCTCTGTCCGCGCGGCGTAAACTCCAAACAATGGCACGCGCCCCCCTCGCCCGGGCCAGGCGGCTCCACGGTGCCTTTGTTCCGCTAATCAATGAGCGACCTGCACGGCGCAAATTCCAATCAATCCCTTTCTCACGCACCGTGCGCCTTCGCTATTATTGCAGTTCAGATGCGCTGCGTGTTTTCTAATGATGCTCCTCCATCACAATGCTTATTCCCTCTGCCTGCCCCGTCGATACTTGCGTGTGTGGGGGGAAATGCGCCTCAACCGCGGTGGCCGAATGCCCCACGCCGCGACCACACCATATTAAGGCCGGTCGCAGCGCCGCGGTGCCACGTAGCACGGGGGAGGTCATCCAATTCCCTGATCGCCGGAAACCGTGAGAGTTAATCCCGGTAAGGGCTTCTCGGATAAAAACCGGTCGATCAGGTGACCTTCCCTTCCAGCTCTATGGGGGGGGGGAAATGCATGCGGGTGTGTTCATGTGAGGTGAGGTGAGGGGGACGCGGGGTCGGCTCCGTCGCTTGGTGGTGGCGAGGTCGTAGGTGGGGCGCCTGCTGAACGGCTTCGTGGCGGCGCCATGACATAGCCCCCCGAGGTGCCAGTCCCCGTCCCGGGTTGACTGGAGCACCTCGCCTGGGTTGCCCCCACGAGGTATCGCCGCGGGGTCCGCGGGATTCGCCCGGCCCTTGTGGCTGGCCTCGGGGGTGGCGGCTCCGTCTCCTGGGGCTCCGGCGGTGGTCTCCTCCTCCATTCCAACGGCTCCCCTCGGCCTCTGGCACCTGCGGGCTGGGGAACAAACTCAGAGGCGGTGGGGTTTAAGGGTCGCCGTCCTCGTCGCCCCCGGCCCCGCCCGGGGCCCCTCGGAGCCCGGGGCTCCGTGGGGCCCATATACTGCGCGAGGCCCCCGGGCACGGGGGGTGGGGGGACCCCGGGGTTTCGGGGTACTTGGACGGTGGGGCTCCCCCCCTCGGGGGCTGCTCGCCACGACTTCAGTCGGCGGATGTTGACCACCATCTCCCGGCCTCTCTCTCCTCCCTGAATCAGCACCGTCCATGGTGAGATCTGCCGTCTCACAATCCAGGGTCCTCGCCAGTAGGTGGTCAGCTTCCCCACCTGTCTGGCACCGACGCGGAGAGTGTACAGCCACACCTCGGAGCCCGCAGTGTAGAAGGGGGGCTCCATACGGGGTCGGGCGCCCTGCTCTTGCCGCTGGTGTGCGGCCTCTCCGTGCGGGTAGGCTCGGCCCCTGGCCCCTCGCAGGGTCTCCAGTAAGTGCTCCACGGGGTGGCTCCCTTCCTCCCGTTGCGGCGGAGGGACACCGAACAGCAGATCTGCGGGCAGGCGAGACTCGCGACCAAACATCATTAGGAACGGGGTCTGTCCTGTAGATGTGTGAACGGTGGTGGTGTAGGCGAACAGGGCATAGGGGAGGTGTTCGTCCCAGTCCTGTTGATTCGCGGCCGCCATGCGTTTAAGCTTCCCGGCCAGAGTCTGGTTCATCCTCTCTACCATCCCGTTCGCCTGGGGGTGATACGCCGTGGTTCGGTCCTTCTGGATCCCGAACTCTCGGCACAGCGCCTGGAATAGTTCGGCCTCGAATTCACTACCCTGGTCGGTAATGACTCGTTCGGAGATCCCGCACTTAAGTACGTAGTTTTCCACGAAGGCCCGGGCCACTACGAGGGCTGTTTTATCCGGGATAGCCACCGCCACGGGGTAGCGGGTGAAATACTCCACCGCTACGAGAATATATCGGTTGCCCCGGTGGGATCGCGGAAAGGGCCCCTGCAGGTCGATTCCGACCAACTGATTCGTCCGACTGACTCGGAACGGCCTCAGGGGTACCTGGTACCTCGCCGGCTTATGCCCACACTGCTGACAGGCCCGGCAGCCCTGCACCCAGGCGGCCACATCTTGCGCCAATTTAGGCCAGAGATACTGGCGACGCAGAGTCTCCCGGGTGCGCCGTTCCCCATCATGGCCCCCGAGCGGGTGGTCGTGTACCAGTCGTAGTAGTTGGGGTCGCACATGGGCGGGAACGCAGATGCACCCCGGCTGCCCAGCGTCGGCCAGTTCCCTCACCACCCCGTTTTCCACACAAAACCGGGCATACAAACCGCTCCAGGGCCCTGATAGTGCATCCTTCTTCTCTCGCAGTGCCGCCTCCACCGCCGCCAGATCCGGATCCCGCTGCTGGGTTCGTCGCAGCTGCTCGTCGTCCAAGCCCGGGAAGGCGCAGCCGACATCCTCTTGGATTCGTCTGTCCCCGGGCTCCTTCTGCAGGGGTTCCTGCGGCGCACACCGCACTCTCTCTCGGGGGGGGAAGTTTAGTTTCCGCGCGCTCCTTGGGTTCTGCTGCCTGTCGGCAGCGTCCCCCCGTGAAGCACGGGCAGGCGTCTCCCTCCCTCGTCTCAGCGCGCACCGCGGGCCGTCTTGACAAGGCGTCCGCGTTCGCGTGTGTCCGCCCCGCTCGGTACTCGATCTGCAGGTTGTACTCCTGCAGCTGCGCCAGCCATCGAGCCATCTGCCCCCGCGGTTCCTTGAATGTAAGGAGGAACTGCAATGCATAATGATCGGTGCGCACACGACATCTCCTGCCGTACAAGTACGGTCGGAACTGTTTACACGCGAAAATCACGGCATACAGTTCCTGACGGGTTACGCAATAGTTCAGCTCGGCCCCGCTCAGGGTCCGACTGGCGTACGCGATGACCCGCTCCGTCCCACCCTGCACTTGCGACAGCACCGCGCCCAGCCCACTGCTGCAGGCGTCAGTGTCCAAAATAAAATCGGTGGTGAAATCTGGGAAAGCCAAGGTGGGGGTGTGGGTGAGGTGGTCTTTGAGTGTGGTGAAAGCCGTCTGGCAGGCCTCCGACCACTGATAGGGGTTCTTAGGGGAGGTGAGTTGGGTGAGGGGGCGTGCAATCTCACTGAATCCCTTTACAAATCGACGGTAATAAGTGGCGAGTCCCAAGAATGACCTGATCTCCGTCAGGTTCCTCGGCCGCGGCCAATCCACTACGGCACGCACCTTCTCGGGATCGGTGCTCACCCCTGCCTCGCTGACTCGGTGTCCGAGGTACCCCACCTCGCGCTGCGCAATGTAACACTTACGCGGCTTGAGCTTGAGATGGGCTGCTCGCAGTCGCTGGAATACTTCCCGCAGCCTGGACCAGTGTTCGGACAGCGACCTACTGAACACTATTACGTCGTCCAGGTAAATCAGGCACTGTTCCCACTGCAAGCCCCGCATCACCAACTCCATCAACCGCTGGAACGTCGCGGGCGCGTTAGTGAGTCCGAACGGCCATACTCGAAACTCAAACAGGCCCATCGGGGTGGTGAATGCTGTTTTTGGCCGATCCTCCTCCGTCATCTCCACCTGCCAGTAACCGGACGCCAGATCGAGGGTGGAAAAATACCGCGCTCCTGCGAGACTGTCGAAGGTGTCGTCGATGCGTGGGATGGGAAAAGCGTCGCCGAGGGTGACTGCGTTCAATTTTCGGTAATCAACGCAGAACCGAGTCGATCCGTCCTTTTTCGTTACCAGTACCACCGGGGCAGACCAAGGGCTCGCGGAGGGCTGGATTATGTTATCGCGTAGCATATCCATGACTGCCTCTTTGATCTGGGTCCGTTCAGGCGCGCCCACTCGGTATGCGGGGAGTTTGATGGGTCGGGCTGCACCTGTGTCAATTTGGTGCTTGACCAGGTCGGTCCGGCCCACGTCCGAATCGTGCTCACTGAACACGTCGGCGTACTCCCGCAATAACCCGCGCAGCTGATCGGCCTCCCCCTTAGGTAAGGCTGCCCAAGACACATGTAACGCATCCTGCAGTGGAACAATCTCGGCTCGGGGGGTCGGGCCGACCCGCCAGGCCAGATCCTGGCTGTCCTCGGGGCGGCCAGGGTCCTCCGCCCAGAGTGCGAACACCGAGTCGTTCGAGTGGCGAGCGTGCAGGGGGTGTACGGTGGCTACCGGGGTGCGTCGTCGTATCATTGCCGGGGTACTGTGTGGGTTAAACACACGTATAAACAGCCGGCCCCCATCTGCGTTTACCAGTGTGGCTGACCCCACCACCCCGTATCGCGATGCCAACTCCGGGTGAGGAGTCAGCATTACCTCACCCGATGGTCGGTGGGTTGGGTCGGTGGAAAGGGTTGCCACTGGCGCCAGCATCTCGGCGAGAGGCCCGATGGTGACGGCCAACACCAGCGTAGCGGCCACGGGTGTGAAGCGTGGGCGATTCGGCTCCTGTCCTAGGAACGGAATCCGCTCCCCGCTGCCCTCCACCGTAGCGCATCGTTGGCGGGGCTGTACGTTAAGTCCCAACTTTTCCAGGAGGTCCGTTCCTGCAATGCACTCGTGGCACAACACACTCGAAACGTAGAATTCCTGTGTGCACACCTGGTTTCCTAGACGGACCTCGAGGGAGACCTTCCCCAGCAACCCCATCCCGGCTGCGCTTGCCGTGTGCAGCGAGCGATCCGGGGCCTGCAGGCAGCCCACGTCCACCCCGAGCATGCTGCAGTGCGCGGCGCTCATGAGAGAGGCCACGGCGCCCGTGTCCAGCAGGATCCGGGTGCGCTGCCCGTTCACCTGGCCTTCCACCAGCGACGTGGCTCCCGTTATCCCTGCCACCAGCTCCCGCAGCCAATCGCCCGAGGTCCCCGCGCCCTTGGGTGTTGTCGTTGTAACCTGTTTATGGATCACTCGCTCGCCATTATTACCGTCTTTTTGCATCGGGACCGCTTCGATTGCACCCCTAGATGGTCCACTCTCTAGGGGGCGTTGGGGTTTAACCCCGGCGCGTTTCTAGCGCGGGCGATCTGCGGACAGTCTCTCACGAGATGCCCTCGCCGGTCACACAGGTAACACGCACGGGGGGCCGTCCCGTAGGAGCCCCCCCGTCCGTTCCCTATCCCCCCTCCGGCACGCCGCTGCCCCGACTCTGCCTCTAGTCGAGCCACTCTCCCAGTTAATCCTCCTACCTCGGCCTGGACCGTCTCTACCATTGTCTCCAGCGCAGTCATGTGTGCCCATACTTGGGTTACCTTGTTGTCTACTTGGGTTACCCTGTCACCTACCTGGGTTACCCTGTCGCCTACCTGGGTTACCTGGCCGGAGACATCCTTTATACCCGTTTGTATACCGGCAACCCATCCCGGGGTTGTCTCGCGGGACACTGGAGGCTCTCTTTCCCGGCCCCTTACCGTCCTCGCGAGCTCCTGTTCCTCCGCCTCGTCTTCCGAGAGCAGGCTCACAATGGCTCGCTCTCGTCCCAGCCCCCGGAGCTGCGCGCGTTCGCTGTGAATTCTTTCACACTTACGTGCGCGCTCGACAAGGGCGTTAAAGGGAAGACGTGGGCAGCTCATGTCTGGCTGCCACCACGCCGTGCGAGACAGGTACTGCTGGATTTTCTCGGCGGCCAGTTCCTCAATAACATCAGTTGCGTACCCCGGGCGTGCAATCTTTGTTAACTCGCGCACATCCTCGGCGTAATCACGTAGATCCTCGCCAGGTTGACGATGGCGCGCCTCTAAGGCCGATTTTGCTTCCTCCTCGTCACGCGTGCCAAAACGCTGATCGAGTCGGCGCATCAGCTCCTCTAGCTGTGTCTGTGCGCTCGCGGGTAACGCTTCTACAAAATCGGCTGCCCGCCCATCAAGATTCATATTAAGTTGACGTACTGCCTGCGCGTCCGTCCATCCATTAATTTCCTTGGCCCCTAAGAGATTGCGGGCGAATGCCTTCCACGAAGGGGCCCCCCGGCCGGTAAATATTAGTCTTATTTTAGAGTGAGGTAACGCGGGGGTCCGTACCGCTTCTGACACCAATTTGTGAGGGTCGCTGGCCCCCGAGATCCCTCCCTCGGTACCCCTAATGGCCGGGTTAACCTCATTACTCGCCCCCTCGCTGCTAGGCGAACCGCTGCTGGGTTCTTCACCCATGGGGTGAGAGCCGTCGCTCGAGGATTCCCCTCCCCCGCGGGTCCGCGTAGTAGGCATGGTTAATTACGTACGCGCACACCCACACACAGCTCTGCGCGGCACTCACTCAACCCTGACCACTCACGTTAGGATCGCGCACCTGTATTATACACGTCGTGAACGTGCGCGCACACACACATACAGCTCCACACGCGATACCCACTCTTGCGCCGCTCTGCGCCGCGCTCGCCGCCCGCTGGCCGCTCACGTTATGATCGCGCACCTGGGGTACGCCGATTACGCACGCCGCGAGCTTACGCATACACAGTACCACACGCGTTCACACTTATCACACGAGATCACACGAGGCCACAATCAGCTATTAATGATTTATTGTCTGCTACCTGGGACTGGTGTTAAATCAGTGAGTCGACGAGGCTGGCCTACGCTGATACTTCTATACCTATTCCCGATTTATCTGCTATGATTCTAATTCACCTTCTTACTCACTGTTAAGTGTCCACGGCGGTCCGCTGATCCTTGTGCTAACAGCGTACCTCGGTGCGTCGCACGGACGTCCGGGTCGCTGGCTGGAGCTGCGTCTGGTCGCCTGGCGCTGGAGTAAGAGCCCGATTTCCTCTTTGCGCTCCCCATTTATCCTGATTCCCGGACTCAGGCCCCTACCCCCTTCCCACGCACCGTGCGCCTTTGCTATGCTAATTAATCCTCTGTCCGCGCGGCGTAAACTCCAAACAATGGCACGCGCCCCCCTCGCCCGGGCCAGGCGGCTCCGCGGTGCCTTTGTTCCGCTAATCAATGAGCGACCTGCACGGCGCAAATTCCAATCAATCCCTTTCTCACGCACCGTGCGCCTTCGCTATTATTGCAGTTCAGATGCGCTGCGTGTTTTCTAATGATGCTCCTCCATCACAATGCTTATTCCCTCTGCCTGCCCCGTCGATACTTGCGTGTGTGGGGGGAAATGCGCCTCAACCGCGGTGGCCGAATGCCCCACGCCGCGACCACACCATATTAAGGCCGGTCGCAGCGCCGCGGTGCCACGTAGCACGGGGGAGGTCATCCAATTCCCTGATCGCCGGAAACCGTGAGAGTTAATCCCGGTAAGGGCTTCTCGGATAAAAACCGGTCGATCAGGTGACCTTCCCTTCCAGCTCTATGGGGGGGGGGGGGGAAATGCGTGCGGGTGTGTTCATGTGAGGTGAGGTGAGGGGGACGCGGGGTCAGCTCCGTCGCTTGGTGGTGGCGAGGTCGTAGGTGGGGCGCCTGCTGAACGGCTTCGTGGCGGCGGCATGACACTTACTCACATTCTGGCGTGGTGTTCAGTCAAGAGCTCTTCAAATTTCACGAGCTTAGTTTTAGACTGGAAAAGGCATTGGTAGCGTTGCTCTTGGATCTCACGATGATGACACGGAAAGATGTCGCGTATTTCACGGATTGGGAAATAGATAAGCAAAAAATATGCAGAGGGACATTGTGATTTATTGCATTCCCAGTTTAATATTCCTGAAAACAGACTCCACCCGCCCACCCCCTCCCCCCACCACTACCACCCTGCTAATCGACGGTGGCGAGATGTTAACTACCTCGCCAGGCATACAGGAGGTCGTGGGTTCGATCCCGGCCCTGATGCCTGCTGTATATTTGGAGTTTGCCTCTCTCTCTCCCCGTGGTTGTGTGGAATTTTCGTCGGGTCCTCCGGTTTTTCTCCTCCACATTTAGAATCAACATCACACGTGTAGAGTAGTTTGGCTGCTATAAATGTCCACGCGATGATAAGCCACTTCGTTGAGCTATAATTTGTGATAGGTCGCATCTTAAAAAGAGAAACACAGCTCAGTGTGGGCCTTACCTGGTAAAACAAAATAAAAATTGTTGGAACTAAAAATTGTAATCCTCTCTTTAAACGACTCTCACTGACGAGATCCAGACATACTTCTGATGATGGCACATGCGTCCGTACTCCGGCAACTGCTTTTCACACTTTTTCGGCATGAGGCTCGAATTGAGAGGGCCTTCCGGTTACGAGGTCCTCACGGCGAGTCGTGTGAACACCTTCCACAGTCGAACACCTTCCACGTGGCTCCCAGGGAGCCAGCCGCTCGTCGAATTCGAAAACATAAAAAATTGTCTCTTCTTGTTTTGGTTGCCGACCCCCTGGCTTAGCGTTCCGCTATCACCAATTTAGTGCCAAGGTGCATTTGTCAAACTGCATGACGCCCTCAAACCTGCCTTTCACTTTGAGTGTGTTCTGATGTTCTCCTAATCCTTCATCTGAGCTATATAGCTCTTTTTCAGAAGCGACCTGGCCACATATGATCACGTGGAAAATAATAGCCAAATACTCTAAACGCGTTTCGTTGATTCTAGATGTGGAGGGGAAAACCAGAGGACAAGGGAGAAAAATGCATGTGGCCACGGAGTAACAGAGAGACGTGCAAACTCCAAATATACAACAGGGGTCAGGATCGAACCCACGATCTCCAGTATACCAGGAGAGGTTGAGATGTCTCACGGCAGCCAAGTAAGTACGTACTATCAAGCGCCGAGCAGGAACATAGTTTTGCTTTGCCGTGAACCGCTCATGGTAGTGGACGTTGTGCGATGCATTTTGGCCATATCTGTGCGCGCTGACCATGTTGCGTATTGGATCAGCCGGCCGGCCAACCAGCTGGGCACGGTGGTCGCAAAGGCTGCAGCGGTTGTCGTTTTCAACACCACATGCATGATAAGGGCTCGGGTCTTTCCAATGCAGATGCGCTGTCACGAATTCCAACAGGCTTGCACTGTGCCCCTGTCGATGTTGTGAGGTTGGTCCTAACTGGCGACGTAATATATTCTCACTCGCCGGTTACTCTTGGAAAGCAACATTGTTTATGATCAATACGTTTGTAAAGGTCTTTTATATTGTTTTAGGTTACCATATGGATTCAAATGTTATTGTAGTTATTTTATTATTGGCAGATTCATGCGTGATTATTTATCAATGACTTTCACGCCTAATATAATTTGCCATATTTGTAGTGCTAATACTTACGTGATCCGGGGGTAGAAATACCCACGGGATCCCAGGTTATTGATAAGATGACATCATGAAAGAAAGGCAAGACAAGACGGAGCATGAAAGAGAGGGAACGCCCAGGGAGAGAGTGGTCACATCACTGGATGAGGCGGGATGATCGGGGCGCTTCCTCGTGGGATTCAGAGTGGAGTGGTTGCATGCGATGTGAGCTCGTGCAGAAAATAAAGAAGAGTGTGTCTCAATCTTCGTCTGGTGCACTTATTACAACTGGTGGCAGTGGTGGGATCGCGAAGATGCCTCGACGCGGTCACCGAAAGCACCCTGACCGAGACCCCAGCGAAGAAAGAGAAGAATGTGCCTCCACTCCCAGCGCTCCGGATAGCCGTGATCCAGAGACAGCACGGTCTACAGACGGAGTCGGGATGGCTCCCTGCACCGTAAGAAGACGGTAAAAGGCGAGGAGTGACTCATCTGAGAGCCCTCCACCGCCTGAGAGAAGGAGGCCCTGGGCGGACTGAGTCGATCAACTCACGGAGGTGGTAACGCTACTCCTGCAACAGTTGGAGGAACACAAGATGACTGCTAGCCCGGCGATGGCACCCTTGGCGCCAACGGCAGCTCCTTCTTCTTCTCCCTCGGTTCAAATGGTAAACTCCGAAGCGGGGACGCCACGAGCAACAGCGACGGCCGAGATGGTTGCCGCCCACAATGGAGCTCGGGAGACATTGGCACCGGGGATGGAGGAGCCAGCGCTGTTGACAGGTGAGAGCGCGGCACCACAACCGACGGGATCCACCCTCCCCGGGCTGGTGAGTCCATTGGAGGTTGCAAAACGGGCATTAAAACAAAGGGACGGAGAATGGCAACCTCCGGAGGGAGGAGAAAATAGATTTGGCGGGAACGAAATTGATCGCCGCAATCGGAGCGGATTTGGCGCGACAACGCCAGGCCCAGCGGTAATGGCCACTCCGAGCCCAGATTAAAAGGCTGCAAGAATTCAACTATGAGGTGGTCCATAGACAGGGTTGTGCCACACCAATGTGGATGCTTTAATTCGCCTACTAGAGGCAGGTACTTGTGTATGTGTTCAGGGGTCACCCAGGTGTAAACCACTCTGACCTGACACGGAGTGCCTCACAGCACCTGTGCACATACGGGAAAGCAAGCCAAGAGGAGTGGCGCAATTGCAATGGGAGGACGAGACGCTTGAACCCATTCGTACCATCGCTAAATCTAGCCCAGAACAAGATCGCCCTCCAACAGCGTTGATATGCATAGAGTATGAAGGGCTGTTGATGCTTTGGGAGATTGACACACAGTCCTGTGTCGTCGTGCCAACCTCTTTTCGCAAAAAGTTACTTTTGGAGGTGCTTTACCACCATCTCATGCATTTGGTGGAGCTGAAAACTACTATTAAGACGCATTATTTTTGGCCAAGCATGATGGCGGATATCCACGCATGGACGGCCTTGTGTAGAATGTGCACGGCGAAAGCCGCGAGCACAACTGATCAAAGTGCCTCTACAATCAATAGAGGTTTCGCGAGTATATTAGGACCCTACTTTGCACCGATAGAGGTCACAAATATCTGCTATGGGTCGAGCAATTCACATGATGACCGGTGGGGTGGCCCCTAGTGGATCAAACCGCAGTCAAGCGCAGAGGCTTTTGTGCATGGATATATTTTGGATAAAGGGGTCCCTGAAAAACTTATAACAGACCAGAGTAAAATAAAATCCTCAAAATTAATACAGAAAGTGTGCGACATCCTAGGCACAAAGAAAATACACACTTCCCCATACCATCCACAAAACGATGCAGTGGTAGAATGCCTAAATCACACCATCACATCCATGCTGTGTCAGGTAGTCAATGACGCTCAGATGGACTGGGACTTACACATAGGCGGGGTCCTGGCGACATATCAGTTGGCCCCGCATGCATCAACAGGATACTTCCCGTTCTACTCGATGTATGGTAGAAAGCCAGATCCTCCCATCGAGTAACAGCTTTTTGACCTCCTAGCTAGAGCTGCGAAATGCCCTATAGCGATGCGACGGGTCATGCAGCAGTGGGAGACGGCGAGGGAAGCGGCGCAAACTGCAGCGGCTTCTGCCCATTCTGCCAATGAACAGGTTTGGCAAAAGGGAGTGACGCCCCTGCCTTTGGAAGTGGGAAATAGTGCGTGACTACACTGCCCAAAGGTATCCTTAAGGACCTCACCCAAACTGCACCGTCCGTGGCAGGGCCCTATTAATGTTGTAGGGATCTTTTGGCCTCAATGTGTACATTTCAAATTGGGGCGTCGGCGATGGTATGTACATCCCACCAGTCTAAAGCCTGACTGGTCAAAACCTGCCACGGCTGTACCACTAGTTTCAGAGGAGGACCCACTACACTCACCAAATACCGAGTCACCACTCTTATGATTCATTTTGGGTGTAATTGTCCGCGGTCCCTAACATTCTGTAAAGCTTCGCGTGGAGCTATAAAGGACCGTGGCCCCTGGGGTCTGGGGAGCACTTCCTGGGTCATGGAATAAAGGATTGGTCGATGCTGAAGCTTCTCTGCCTCTGATAACAAGTGTGTCCGGGGTCTGCTCTGGCGGGTCAAGACACAATAAGAAACTGGCGACAAGGTTTGATGGACTTGTGCGGCATTATAAACGAACAAGCTGAAAACTTGGCAAAAGGAATTTACATGTAACGTGAAAATCAAGAGCGAAGTGTGAAAATGCCTCTTCTTACTGGAGCATTCGGCCATTTTTATGAAACAGGGGAGCAATGCAGTGCTTATACAGAACGGTTTGATTGTTTTGTGATAGCCAATGACATTAAGGATAAAGTTAAAGTGGCAACTTTCCTTAGTGTGATGGGAGCTAAAACATTTAGCTTGCTAAGGAATGTGGTGCAGCCTGATAAACCAAGTGACCAGTCATGAGGGCATTGTGAAAACCTTGCAAGCACATTTTTGCCCCATGCCACTGGTTATTACAGAGCGATTCAGGTTTCATAAACGTAACCAAGAGTAATGTGAATATATTACCCAATATGTGATGGTGCTAAAGAGACTGACTGAACATTGTGAGTTTAATGCAACATTGAATGACACTATCCGCGATAGACTAGTGTGTGGCCTAAGGAGTGAGTCAATACAGAAGTGCCTACTCACTGAAGATAAACTCACCCTACAAAAAGCAGTAGAGGTGGCTGTATTCATGGAGCTAGCTTTAAAAGAAGCACAGGAGCTGGGGCTGCATCAAGAGTGTACAAGGTAGCAGCAGCAACACAGGATAAACCAAAGAGGAGCACCGAGGAGTGTTACCGATGTGGAAACCAAGATCATTACCCATCTGAATGTTGGGCAAAGGAGCTGAAATGTCGCCATTGTAAAAAAATAAGGGACACATTGAGCGAGCTTGTAAAACCAAGCGAGAGAGACGAGTGAAGGACACCTATAAGGAAAGGTCAGAAAAAGGGAAAACATCCAGCTGGCGTCCTAAGAAGAAATACCTGCATGCTGTACAGCAGGAACAGTTAAGTGATAGTGCCAGAGACTCAGAAGATGAGTCACTAATCAAGGTATTAACAGTAAAAGGAGGCACTGCGGCCTATGGGGTAACACCATTGTTGGAAGGACAGCCGATTGAGATGGAAATTGACACAGGAGCTGCGGTCTCACTGATGTCAGAAAAATTATTTAAGAAAAGACTAAACCATCTTTCACTGACACATGCAAATCTCATGGTGAAGACGTATACAAGAGAGACCGTTTCCATCGCTGGAAAGGCAGAGGTCCTAGTGGAATTAAACGGACAAAAAGCTAGACTTCCCATCTACGTGGTCAAAGGAGACTATCCAGCGCTGATGGGCCGGCCTTGGTTGGAAAAGATTCATCTGGACTGGATGAAGGTGAGCATATTGGCACAAGAAGGAACAGGGCTGCCAGCTTTGTTGAATAGACATGCAGCTATCTTCAAAGATGAACTGGGAAGTATGAAGGGGATTACGGTGAAACTACAGCTCAAGCCAGACTCTAACCCTAAGCACATGAGGGCTAGAAACATTCCCTATGCCCTCAAACCAAAGGTGGATGCCGACTTACAATGGCTGGTCCAGATAGGAGTCTTGGATCCGGTTCCACATAGTGAGTGGGCAACCACTGTAGTTCCGGTGATAAAGCGTGATGGCTCTGTTCGCCTGTGTGGAAATTTCAAGATGACCGTTAATCCGATACTAAAGGTCGAACAATACCCACTTCCCATCATCGACTAACTGTTTGCTGGGTTGGATGCATGTAGATGAGGAGTCACAGAAGTACCTCATGATACTGCCCACAGAGGACTCTTCAGATATTGCCACTTGCCGTTTGGTATTTAGGTACCCGCATTGTTCCAGAGGGCCATGGATCAGGTTTTGAGTGGTCTTTCTGGGGTACAGTGTTACTTTGATGACATCCGTGTCACAGAAAAAGATGATGAGGAACATCTGCGGAACTTGGAAAAGACTCTAGAAAGACTGGAAGGGTACGGTCTGCGTGTTCGCAAAGAGAATAATTTGACTTTTTCAAGCCTGCTGTGGAGTACTTAGGCCATGTGATCGATGCGGAAGGTATCAACACAGCTCCATCGAAGGTAACAGCCATTGCAAAGGCTCCTGTTCCACTGGATGTCAGCCAGCTGCGGTCTTTCCTGGGTCTCCTGAACTACTATGGCAAATTTATTCCACAACTGGCGACACTTACCTGCAGAGGCAGACAGGGTCCAGCAGAGGCAGTTGCTATATTCCCAGCCCCAAAGCACAGAGGGGGCTGCGGGGTGTTCTAGAATCCCCCGGAACCCCTCCCAATAGGAGGGGGCGGCGTGGTGTCCTGGGATTCCCCAAACCCCCCCCCCCCCGGAACTCTCTGGAAGGTAGGCGGGGCTAGGGGCTGACACACCGGACCGGTGTATAAAAGCCGGACCTCTGGAAGGGTCCGGGGCCAGTCCAATACAGAAGCTAGAAGACCAGCTAGCTAGTACCTTGGGACCCCTAGCCCCGCTGCCCTTGTAAGGGCCGGGACTCTGTGGGCCAGTGGTGAGACCCTGGGAATCCCCAGCCCGACGTCCTTGTACGGGCCGGGTCCGAGTGAGCCAGTGGTCGGGACCCGCACCTTGGCTGGGTCGGGTCAATTATCTTCGGAATCAAAAAGTTGTATTCCTATCTGTTCAGACAGAGATTCACCTTGCTGACAGACAATCGTCCTCTGACTTCCATCTTTGGTCCATACTCGGGAATACCAACTCTAGCAGCGAGCAGACTGCAGCATTGGGCACTCCTCCTGAGTGCCCACAACTATGACATCAAGTTTTGAAGGTCGGAAGAACACACCAACGCTGATGGCTTGTCACACCTTCCTCTGCCAGACTGCCCTAAAAGTAGCGAACGTAAGGTTTTCTACTTCGATATGGTAGAGAACACACCTGTGACTGCTCAACAAATTAAAATAAAACAAAAGGAGATCCAACACTGTCCAGAGTGTTCGACCGAGTGATGAGAAGTGACTTGCCACGTGTCTCTGATGCGCCGCCTGATCTACGGCCTTATCTTTCTTGGGGAAAGAGTTGACGGTAACGGTGGGATGCCTACTGTGGGGTATGCATGTCATCATACCACCAAAACTGAGGAAACCTGTCCTGGATGAGCTGCATTCTGGACATTGTGGCATTGTCCGGATGAAAGAGATAGTGCGTAGTTATTTCTGGTGGCCGGGGCTAGACCAGGAAATTGAAGCTACAGCCAGATCCTGCATTTCATGTCAAGTCAACCAAAACACGCCAAGCTTGGCCCCATTGCATCCCTGGGATGGGCCAGCGAGCCCGTGGCAGCGTATTCACCTAGATTTTGCAGGACCAGTGGAAGGAACGATGTTGCTGGCTGCTGTTGGTGTTTGGACGTTTAGGACTGCCTGAGCAGATTGTCATGGACAATGGGCAATCTTTTCCATCTAAAGAAATGCAGAAATTCCTACAGAACAATGGAATCAAGCACATCCATCTACTAATGGACTGGCAGAGAGAATGGTTCAGACAATCAAACATGCTTTAAAAGCATCCAGAAGGGAGGCACCACTGAAGCAGCGACTCGACACTTTCCTGCTCAAGTATCGCAATACGCCGCATGCGATAACTGGAATGTCCCCTGCTTATCTACTCATGAAAAGACAGCTCCGGACTCGCCTTGATCTATTGAGACCAACACCCACCAGAACGTTGGTCCAAGACAAGCAACAAGATCAAGTCAATGTACGAGCAAGGCGGTCTAAGGAGAGACAGTTCTCTGTCAGAGATCCTGTCTATGCCCGGAACTACACCACTAAGGAAAGTGGGTTCCTGCAACGGTTCTTCAAAAGACTGGACCTGTCTCATATAGAGCCAGCACCCAAGACAACCAGACCTGAAGGAGACATGTGGACCAGTTATTTCCTCGTGAACCTGCGGCTACAACCTCTGAAGTAAATACTCCAGCGTTTACCTTCACAAGTGAGCTGACACCGTATGGGAACGTCTCAGCACCTACGCCAGTCCCATCTACACCACTGCCAACGGAGACCACTCCTCCGAGTACACCCGAGGCTCAGCTGCAACCTACATCTACACCTGAGCCTGTTCCAGTGTTGCGGCGCAATCCACCCAGAGAAAGAAAGCTTCCCGTACGTCATAGTTAGTGCTAACCCTGGAAGCGAGGGACAGAATAATCCCCTTTGCGTTTAGCGGAATGTTGAGGCAGTCTACCCTCTTTTCCAAATTAGAGAATGTTATTGTTTGGGTTAATGTGGACATTACCATTTAAGGGGGAAGATATGTTATGTTTCGTGTTGGGTGTAATTGTCTGTGGTCCCTAACATTATGTGAAGCTTCGCGTGGAGCTATACAGAACCACGGCCCCTTGGGTCTGGGGAGCACCTCCTGGGTCGTGGAATAAAGGATTGGCCGATGCTGAAGCTTCTCTGCCTCTAATCTCCATAACAAGTGTGTCCGGGGTCTGCTCTGGCAGGTCATGACACCTACACCTTCACCCCTTCACTCATCTTCATCATCACTGTCGAGGACGGGGAAGCCACTTGCTGTGACGAACCAACCTCAACAAGGTTGCCTGTGACCAAGGAGGTGCGGCAGCATCCGACCGAGCCACGGCTATACGGCCCAGTTACCCGGCCACGCGCCCAGGCGATGTTCCCACGGTGATGAACAACCACCACATGCAAAACCACGGAACCACAGAGTCAAATTACATTGTCGTTTCTTCACGCCGGAGGTTGTCGTCGGTTGTTCGCTTGTTACGGTTGGAAGGTCCGGTTGAACCTTGTGTGTCCCGTATCATCTTACGGGTTACCCGTTTATTACTGTCTTAAAATCTGTTCTGTACACATGCACTCCACACCTATACACACAAAGGGACAGGACTTGGGTTGAGGTCAAAATTGCTTATTAATTGACCAACAAGTTAATATTTTCTCCCTTCCTCCCTACATACTCCCCTGCCGTCAGAATTACCCTGAATCCCTTGGATTTTCACGGGTTGTGTTGAGTCGAGGACGACTTTTTCTTCGGGATCCCAGGTCATTGTTAAAATGACACCACAAAGGAAAGGAAAGAGAAGGCGGGGCGAGAGAGAGAGGAAATGCCCAGGGAGATAGGGGGGACGTCACCAGATTGGTGCAATGCAACACAGAGAGTCGGTTAACACACAGTTAACGCATAGCCTGGTTGATTATGTTCTTCCAAAGATTACTAAATAAGAAGTTAAGTGTGAAATATGACAAACAGAGACACACAGAGAGCGAGAAAACAAACTTAAATCCTCTCTATTTAAGGCCTCGACACAGAGGCGCTGTGTCTCTGTGCATCTATGTGCGTGTCTCTCTCTGTGTGTCTCTGTGTTGTCTCTCTCTGCTTGTGTGTCTGTTTGTGTGTCTCCGTGTCTGTGTTTTGTCTCTCTCTCAATTTTAACAATCTTTGGAAGAACGTAATCAACCAGGTAGGGTGTTGACTTGTGTTAGCAGACTCTGCATTGTATTTCTAAGTTTTCTAGGTTTGTTTTCTACCTGATGATGATTGCTTGTGTTGCAATCGAAACTTCGTATTCTATTATTTAATTTAATTGATTTCTACGTGACTTTACCGAAAGAACCAAAGAGTACTCACAATTAAGTGATTGTGCCGTCTGGCTTTCATGCGCGTGTCACTTGCCAAAACATCCTTGTGGTGTTCAGTAACAAACACCAGCAGTAGCGGCTACTAGATTTCACGCTGTGGGTATTTTTCGGAAATATATTTTTCATTTGTTAATGGGTTTTTTCATTAATGGGTAATTGTTGGAGTTAAAATTTAATATGTACTTATTTTCTTGCTGTGGATTTCACACCTGATGATGATTGCTTGTGTTGCAGTCGAAACGTCGTGATAATTTTTATTGTTTTATATTATTTTATTATTTCCCTTCTACGTGACTTTACCGAAAGAACCAAGAATATGAATCTCTGCAGTCACGAAAGCTTTAAATAAAAAAAATGTTTGTACTTGTTTTTAGCTTATTGATTCAGGGCCCCCCTTGTGGCCGACTGGGCCTCCTATGTGTCGCATAACGCTGCCACATCACCCCCCTCCCTTCCCTATAGTTGCGTACCCTTGGTTGAGAACCACACTGAGACTGTTTTGAGGAACTTTGCTCGGCCTCCATCAATCATTAGCCCTGGGTAGGGTAGGTGGGGGGAGAAGTTAGTGGGACTGGCTTCAGCCATTGGAGAAAGCTTCCTGGCAAAGCAACCCCACTACCGCTGCAGCCCGAGGACATTTTTGCGCTGTTTTTTTGCTCTCAGAGAAACTTTTGGGGAGGCAAGAGACGGCAGCTTCCTCCTCGTTCCTGTCCCAGCAGCAGCAGCAACAACAACTTCAACAACGTCATCATCACTATCATCAACCAGAAAAGGTTTGCGTTTAGCAGTTAATGTGTGTGTAATCAAGTGGTCTGGTGGTCTTGGGTTTCATGACGTGATTGCTTAGCCAGGAAGATCTCAAGACTATTTAATCTAACTTATTTATTGAGCTATTTTTATTTTACGAGGTAAGACCCACTGAGTTTTGTAGCTCTTTTTCACAAGCGACCTGGCTATCACAAATGATACATATTTGCTCGTCTTAAGCACGTGACTTGTGTGGTACTCTGCAAGCGCCGCAATCTCCCCCCCCCCCCCACCCGGCCAACACACCGAGTACATCCACGCAGCGCACTGGCGTGGGATTGCTTGGCACAAAGGGTTTTAATCTGAAGGGTCCCTAAGAGGAAAGTCCCACAGTTTCCCGGTGCCAGGGGATTGGACGACCCTCGCAAGACAATTTACATCGCGGTGCCCTTGAGTTGGCTTAATATTGTTTGGGCGCAAAAAGGTTACCGGGCCAGCCGCAATGAGTCATTCACGACAATCGGGAGAGGCTTGGGTGGAAAAAGTGAGAAAGGCAGACGATGAGGTCAAGGGAGCGCAGCGCCAAGACCCCCCCTCCCGACCCCCATACCGAATACACACCTGGATGCGATATATTGCTAATCCAGATTAACAATAGATCGCAGAAGCACCGGCTACCGCGATCCATCTAAGGGCAAAAAAAACAGAAAAAGCCGAGCTGTAACCACAGGTAGGCGCACGATTGGCCGCGCGGTACAACGCGACTCTGGGCTTTTGAAGTCTGGGGGATAAAAAGGGGAGCCCGAGGGCCACACAAGAAGTTCAACATCTTGGCCGTCAAGACCCCCCAGCCCGTCCTGCCTTCTCCAGCCGCTCACAGCGTCCGTGTGACGCCAGTGAGGGCCGCTACGAGGCAATGTGAGGCAAGGCTTTATCGTCCTCTTCCCTCCGCCTCTCACAGCATCTGTGTGACGCCGTGAGTACAGCTACTAGGTACGTGATAGGACACTTGAGTGAGCAGGAGTATAGATGGTAGGAGGTTAGACTTTTCCCGCGAGATATTCCCCCTGGATAGTGCCGACTAGGCAGCATAATTTAAGGGATTGTGGTTTGCGCCCAGAATAAAAGTTAGCACAGAGCATAGGTGGTGTGGTGTCTGCGATTTCTGTGTGGAGCGACTGCGTGTGCAAGCCGAGTCCTGGGTAGCGGTGGGGGAACATGTGGCGAGAGTGAACGGGCAGTGGTTATTGCGGGATAGCTACCATGTTTGCGCGAGTGGGGTAATCGTGCAGGTGTGAGCGCGCTCGCAGCCCTTTTTGTTAGCGGGGCCGCGGTGTGTGCGGGCGCGTTAGGAGTTAATCACATGCAGGTGGAAGTGTGCGGTCCGCGCCACATTGTTAATCGGTCGCCGGTGATAGCGGGGTTCGCGGCCCCTCTGTTAGCGACAGCTGCGGTATGCACCCGTGTGTGTTTTAACCCCGTGCAGCTCTGAGGCCAGCAGCACGAGCATGTCCCTCAGAGAGGGCGCTAGCATGGGGGGCCCCGTCTCTCAGTCGGCGGGGGCCCGGCGCGAGCCTACCGACATGGCAGAGGGAGCGGAATGGGCGGACGTCGCGCCCCACCTGCCCAGCGAGGCACACTTGTTATAAACATTTCCAATAATAACACTACATGTGTAGAGGAGTAGAAGAGGGTAGTGGCGTCATGTGCATTGTCCGGTGCGATGGCGTCACGGGACGTGGGGTCATGCGCTCTGGACGGCGCACATGACGACACAGCTCCTCGAGTATAAAGGGGGGACCCCGTGACGTAAGCTAGAGAGTAGGGTCGAAGTAGGGTGGAATGGGGGGAGCCAGGAGCTAAGGGGAGGAATAGGGGATAGCACAGCATCAGGGCTGGACGTGGCTGTGCTCCTCGGTCGGCCGTGTTGGCTGATCCCACGGCCGGCGCAGAGGAGACGGCACAGGGGCAGCCGGCTGTGTCGGGACCCATTGGGACCGAGCCCGGGACCCCTAACCCCTGGGAAGTGGTTCACCCCCCGTGTGTGGTGTAGCCCTTAATAAACTTACGGCAAAAGCCCTTAACCTTACCTCCGTCTCTGAGTGAGTTGTCGCCAACTCTTCTACACATGCGTAGTGCCTGAGATACGCGCCACACGCTGAAGACGGTGTACGCGCGCACGGCGTACAGTGGGAGCAAACGAG
Source organism: Lampetra fluviatilis (assembly GCF_964198595.1). Classification (NCBI taxonomy): domain Eukaryota; kingdom Metazoa; phylum Chordata; class Hyperoartia; order Petromyzontiformes; family Petromyzontidae; genus Lampetra; species Lampetra fluviatilis. Next base: position 1,877,239 of record NC_136339.1, read on the forward strand.
ATCGAGCTGTTGTTGTTGCTAGGCGTGAGGAGAGGGCAAGAGACGGGTAGGGAGCAAATAAGGACACAGGGCGCTGATTGGCTGGGAGTTGTTGTCGAGATGTGAGGCCACGCTGTCTGAGGACGGTAGCAGGTGGCAGGAAGCAATTAAGGACGGAGGGTGCTGATTGGCCAAGAAGTTGTTGTTGTCGCTAAGTGGCGCCGCATTGTCTGGGAAAACACGGCGGGTGCCAGTGGGGGCTAGGGGGCGACGGGCGTCGCGGGGGATGCCACCGATTGATTGGATTAATTGGCTGGGGGATAAAGAGAAGGGGTTTCGAAGCGGACGGGAGTTCGCGGCTGGGAGTGAAGAAGGATGTTAGAGCCGAAGCTGCGGAGCCGGAGGGAGTAGAGAAGTGTACGCTAGCAATAGAGAAGTGTACGGTAGCAATAGAGAAGTGTACGGTAGCAGTAGAGAAGTGTACGGTAGCAGTAGAGAAGTGTACGGTAGCAGTGGAGAACTGTACGGTAGCAGTAGAGAAGTGTACTGTAGCAGTGGAGAAGTGTACGGTAGCAGTGGAGAAGCAAACGGTAGAAGTGGAGAAGCATAAGGTAGAAATGGAGAAGCCAGCAGAAGCGGCTGGAGTGTGATGGCAAAGCCAGCAGAGAGCGGCTGGAGAGTAGCGGAGAAGCGGATAAAGATACGGCTGAGTGTGACGGGAGAGCCGATAAGGAAAGGCTGAGTGTGACGGAGAGAGTGGAGAGGAGAGTCGACGGAGGAGTGATGGGGAGCGAGCGAGGCCGGTGGAACGCGGCGAGCGAGCGGAGAACGCGCAGAAGAAACGTTGATCGGTGTTAGCTGGAGGAATGTTGATCGTTATTGGTGAAATAAAGAAAGAGGAAAAGCAAGAAGCTGTCGTGTCAAGTCGAGCACTACACATGTATAACTATTTTTAGATTATACATTTTGGGCTTAAGGGAAAATCCATGAGTTATTAATTTACGTCAAAATCTCGGGTGCACGGTTTATCCGTAAATTGGATATACCGCACGCGGATAATCGGGAATCCGCCATATATACACACTCATTGCTCGTTGTTAAGAGCTGCAAAAGTACCGTCGACACTTGAAATCGGTGCGAGTGTGGTACACTGAGGTCATGAGGGTATCTAGGAAACCAGAGGGGGGGGGGGGTCAGTGAAGGCCTGGTTCACCAGTATTGAACTTAAACTTCTTCCACACCGTGTGTAGCTAACACGTATCTAATCAGAGATGAAATTGAACCGAGCCGACTTGTGACACCACACCTGAACGAGTCTCTCACGAGGACCCCATACGTTAAGATTTGGTGGGTTATTTGCCCTTTTTTCCACGGGGATCACGCCTCCCAAAGCCGCACTGAAACTGTATTCCCGTTTCCCATTACGATCGTCGTCCTCGTCGCTCAACCCCTGTGATTCGGGTCACGACACATCTCCCCATGCTTCTTTGCAATCTTTTCTGTCCCTTTCTTTTCTCCACGATTGCCGTGACGATGTTTCTGAAGCAGAATGGCGGCTCGGGAGGTGACCAGGCGGCAGGGAAAGGACTATGCCACCCACTTCAGCCCGCGCGAGTACATGCGCGCGTACTTCAGCACAGCCCAGGGTGACGCGGGGGAGGGCGAGCTCCTGCCCCAGCTCCTCCAGTTCCTGCACTCGGCCTTCGCCACAGGTTCTCCGAGTCACAAGAATGGCGGTCACAACAGCAACGACGACAACAAAACAACATCCGCCATTAGCTGTTAAAATGGCGGTCATGTCACCACAGTGCTTGTGCCAGCCTAGGTGTGCTTTTGAGGATTATCGCATGAAGCGCGGAGGGCTCGCTGCTGGCAGGAGGTCACGGTACAGTCCCAGGTGGTTTGGGTTGACTGAGACGACTGGCGGACGCACCACCTGTGCTCCCCACTGTGTGCCAACTCGCTGCGTGTTAGCCGTCCGGCGCTCTCCGCTCACTGTTGGTGAACCACTGTGGCGAGGCGTTAAATCCCTCGCGTAGTATGCAGGAGAGGTCGTGGGCTCCATCCTGATGCCTGTTGTATACTTGGAGTTTGCGTGGATTTTTCCCTCCTCAATTAGAATCTATGTGCGTTTAGAGTATTTGACTGCAGAAATTTCCACGTGATAATAAGCCACTTTGTTGAGCTATTATTTGTGGCCAGGTCGCGTCTGAAAAAGAGCTACACAGCTCAGTGGGCCTTTACCTGGTGAAATGAAACAGATTTGTAGTTTAGTTTCACGTGAAATTGTCAGGTGGAGTGAGGCGTCTTGTGTAATATAGTTTTTAGACACGTGATGCAATAGCGACCCAGGGATCGGACTATAAGCCACACGTACACTTTAGGCCACGCCCAGAGCAGCAGTTTTGGAAAAATACATGTTCACGGGGCCCAAGGTAGGTGCTGAACAGCTGAATATGGAGGGGGCTGAGCAGTGTGTTGGCTACGTATGGTGCGAAAGAAGTTAAACATACATACACTACGCTACTATACACACTGCACTATACACTACACTATACACTACATTTACATACACTACACTACTATACAGTACACCACTATACTAAATTGATAACTAATTTCTTTAGAACTGCATTTTGTGTTTAGTTTGTTGTCCTTCCCCCGCACCTCCAATTAGCACAGTTAACTACGTATGGTACAAAAGAAGTTCATCGTACACACACACGTACAAACACTCCATGCTTCACTCTAAACGCTTCTTTTATTCTCCTCTCACCGCTTCCAGGCGAGGTGTCAGGCCAGCGCCTCCTGGACGTCGGTTCGGGTCCTACCATCTACCAGGTGCTGAGCGCCTGCGAGAGCTTCCCCGAGATCTACCTCTCCGAGTACGTGCAGAGCAACCGGGAAGAGCTCCAAGGCTGGCTCAACCGCTCCCCCGATGCCTTCGACTGGACGAGCATCGTCCAGTTTGTGTGCCGCTTCGAGGGAAGGAGGCAAGTGCCTCTCTCTCCACTGCGTTCGCGTTGTAGAACCCCCAGAGTACGGTCGGCCGAGTAGAGCCGTGAGACTCTAGGATGGTGATGCAGCCGAAAGACGGGGGGCTGCCATGGTGGCTAAGAGGTGTTACCTTGCCTCACCCGGTATACAGAATGTCATCGATTCGATTCCGACCCTGATGCCTGCTGTATATTTGGAGTTTACGTCTCTTTCTCTTTCCATGGCTGCATGGAATTTTCTTCGGTGTTTTCGGTTTTTCCCTCCGACTTTAGAAACAATGTACGTTCAGAGTAATTGGCCACTTCGTTGAGCCATCATTTGTGGCCAGGCCGCTTCTTAACAAAAAGTGACATAGCTCAGGTGTGCTTCTGCAGCCGTCTAGAACGCCCTTCCAATATTAGTGTAATGCGGGCGTAAGCGACCTTCCGGATGTGACGTCACGAGGAGGCGGAGCCAGGTGACGTGGGTGAAAGGTTGGGGTCCTTAAGCGGGTAAACCGGAAAGAGAAGGCAGTCGGGTTGTGAATGGAAAAGGGTGAGGCCACGAGGGCGAACGAGAGGAGGGGGGCACCGCCGGCGAGCGGGAGCCGACCCCAGAGTACAGCCAGGAAGGCTGTGTGTTAGAGGCAGCGGTGTGGCTGCAGAGAGTCGCAGGAGCGACGAAGAGAGAGGAGAGTACAGCCAGGAAGGCTGTGTGTTAGAGGCAGCAGTGTGGCTGCAGAGAGGCGCAGGAGCGACGAAGAGAGAGAGAGACAGCACGAGGCTGTCAGCGCTGCGGAGTGAGCGGCAGCGATTACAGCCAAGGGGGCTGAGAGTGAGTAACAGCAGCGGAGCTGCTGTGGGGCTGTAAGAGCGACAAAGAACAGCAGCGGGGCTGCTGATGGTGACTGGAGTGACATCGGAACCAGCACTGAGAGAATAAGAGAGACAGCCGTGTGGGAATGCAGTACGGACCAAATAAAGGACACTGAGCCAGAGATCGTGGTCAAGTCTTTTATTACACTGGTGTCAGAAGTGAAACGGCTTGTCAAGACGGCTCGGAAGAAAGAATATTCCTGTGCCATCATCTGCTACATCATCCGACTTACGATTGAGACAGATGGCGCAGCTGGAGACCTGGAAAATCGTGCTGGCGAAACCGTGTGAGCTCACCACGCCGACGACGGCAGTGGGGAGAGCCGATGGTGGTCTGCAGGCCGACGCCTTGCCTGCGCTGCCAGCGCCATCTGCCACGCGGCACGAAGACGCCATCTTGGGCGTGGCAGGGGAGAAACGGCGGGAAGCCGCCATCTTGTCTTCACCGCGGCGGGGAGACGCCGCCATCTTCAACATCGCGGCGGAGAGGCAGCCTTGCGCTGCCATCTGGAGGTGCCGCGGGGAGAGCAGCCTGCTGTGAGCTGCTGTTTTGCGAGGGGGAGCTGCGAGGAGAGGACGACGACGCTACAGCTGCTGGGGCGGGAGCTCTCCCGTCCTGGCTCGGGTGCGTGACAACGGAGCAGTCAAGTCGCTGAACGAGTTCTGCGAGACGACTCAAGTTGCCGCCCTGCCGTCCTCTTCTTGCTGCAGCCCCGGGCGGGTCGTAACGATACGCAACCGGCCTTTACACACACCTCACCCATCTTTCGAGGGCCGGGTGGGGGCGATTTTGTTTCTCTCATGACTCGATTGTGCGGAGCGCGGTTCGGACTGTGGGTATGTGTGTGTAATAACGATGAACGCGCTATCTGCTTGTTGCTCGGTGTCAATTAAAGTGTGTACGTGTGTTGAGAATGGACGGAGAGTATGCTGTGCTTGCTGAGTGTTAAATTGTGTGTGTGCGCTGCGGTGTGGAGTTGTTATATTGATGGCGAAGTTAATTATTAACTCGGGAGCGTCGGGTATCTTGCGCTGTATCATCTCGTGGGTTACCTTGTGCGATGGGCTTAATTGAAAAATATATATATTTTTTTTGGTGTATTGTGCTGCGAGGTGCTATGTGCGATGTGGTTGTTGCAAGAGAGAGAATATTTGTGTTGTTGCTGCAATGTTACGACTGGATTAATGGTGTGTTGGTTACCTGCAGATCGGTTTGCTATTGTGCTTAAATGTGCGCGTGTGATCGCGATATGCTGACTGTATGTGCTGTTACACCGTTCTGTACGGTTATGGGGTGCGATGCATTGATTGACTATTGGGATTGGGATGTTATTAATTGTGCGTACCTGTTTGGAAATTGGTAACAAATTCGAGGGGGACCCTATTATTTGGTCGTATGGATGTTATGTACACGCGATTTTGTGTATATTATGGGTAACGGCGCTTTGTGAGAGAGAGAGCGCGCTTTGAGGGTGCGTGATGACGCCGTTGTGGGTGTCTCAAAGGTTAATGCTAATGGGACCGTAATTGGCGCCAAGTTGCGTCGCGTATTCGGTTGGTCGCATGCAGCCACGAGTTGCTTTGCGAGTTGGGTTGTGTAACCAATGTGGTTGGTAAAATATTGGTTAAAAATTCCCCGATATGACTGCTGCGCGCAGCAAGCTGGGGCTGTGCGTCTATCGTTGTTGGGATTGTTACAATAAGACGGGGGAAGCAATTTGTGACCCCCAGCAAAGGGAAGCTGGGGTGCACGAATGGAGAAAACTGGCCACGTGTTCGCACGTTGGGCCGCCATTTTGCGCACACGCGGGGTATGGCGTCGATGCGCTTTGCGGAAAGGGCCGCCATTTTGAGTGCGCGCGAGATATTGCGCGAACGCGCTGGGCGAAGGGGGCCGCCATTTTGAGCGCGCGGGAAAAACCTCGGTGGGGCAAATATTCCATCTGTTATGCCTGCCATTGTTGATTGGGTGATGCACGAGTGGTGGTCACGTCGGCCTATGGCTGATGGCTGACCTGACAGCCCGGAGGCGAGACCTCCGTGGTATGTCTTAAACTAATGGGCCGTGTGCTCATATGGCTCGGGGAGTCATGGTTCAGTTGTGCGGAGGCAGACTGAACCTGGTGTGCCGGGGGCTCACGGGTTTTGGGTTAGGGCGTTATTGTCTCTATAAGAGAACATTACCCCGTAGGGGGGGTCGTTGATATCTGGCCTTGCCGAGGGATTGATCTTCCCTTGGCTATGAAGCGCATTTCAAAGATTGATGGAGCTCGTTGACGGGGTTGCAGTGGCAGACGTGTCTTATATATTTGGACGATATCATTGTCTTCAGCCGCACATTTGAGGAACATTTAACACGGCTGGAGACAGTGTTCACGAGGATGCGCTCTGCGAATTTAAAATTTAAACCAAAGAAATGCCACCTACTGCAACGGTCCGTCCGTTATCTGGGGCACATTGTGAGTGCTGAGGGGGTGTCCACGGATCCGGAAAAGACGGCGTGCGTCCGGGATTGGCCGACTCCGGCCACCGTGGGGGATGTTCGGCGGTTTTTGGGATTTGCCTCGTATTACCGAAGATTTGTGCCGGGTTTTGCGACGATTGCGAGGCCCTTGCATCTCCTTACGGGTAAAGGACGGAAATTTGTTTGGGGACAGCCGGAAGAGGCGGCCTTTCGGAGTCTGCGTGATCTATTGGCTACGGCTCCGACATTGGATTATCCCGATTTTGATCGCCCTTTCATTCTTGATACGGACGCGAGTGACACAGATAATGGGGCGGTATTATCACAGTCTAAAGGGGGCGTAGAGCGCGTCGTGGCGTATGGTAGCCGAGTCTTGTCGCCTGCGGAAACACGCTACTGTGTCACTCGTAGAGAACTTTTGGCGGTTGGTTTTTCCTACGGCAATTTCGACCGTACCTTTACGGTCGTTCTTTTATTGTGGGTACGGATCATGCGGCCTTGCAATATGCACTTAAAATGGACCAGCCATCGGGACAGTGGGCACGTTGGTTGGACACGCTACAGGCATTTTCCTTCCAAATTCAACATCGGAAGGGAGTGCGCCATGCGAACGCTGACGCACTTTCCAGATTACCAGGGCGCGCCCCTTGTAAATGTGCATCGGGGACGCATAGGTGTTCGCCGATTCTAAACCCCCCTCAGCCGCTTACGTTGGCCGTCGAGAAGTCGGATACTCCGATGGAACCGGGACCGACTGACGGGGTTTTGAATCTGCCGCGGTCTGTCTGGATTCGGGAACAAATGATGGATGAGTTGTTGTTGTCCATGCGGAAGCGGTCTATGAGGGACAATGGGTGTCCGAGTACGGCTGTGGGGCCGCGAACCGCTCTCCGAGATGGTCTGCTTATGTGGCGAGAAGGGTTCCAGGAAAGCTGGCGTGTGGTGCTACCAACGTCCTCGCGATTCGAGTTGATGAGAACTCTCCATTGTGACACACTATTGCATTTAGGGGTGCAGAAGACTTTGTTGACGTTGCAACGTCATTATTTTTGGCAAGGCTGGTGTGTGTCCATCGCTGATGGGATAGTAAGGGAGGAGCATGACCGAGTGCTGCTCATCCCCGAAATGGCACTAGCTGAGAGTATGGTAAATGGATGTTGCCGTGGGTTGACGACCACGGTGAGGGTTACGGCGAATTAAACGTTACCGCTGGGGAGCGTGGCTCTCTCCACGCGAGGGTGTGCGATTAGGGGTTGTTGGTTTGTTGAGAGTGACTGTGGGTACATGCTGTGTACGTCTGAGGTCTGTGCTGGTCCTCAAGGGAGGACTGCTGGTGGGTAAGAGCAGAAATTTTGTTGTTGTTGTTGTTTTCACGTGTAAATAATATTGCTGTTAAAATGTAAATACTGGGGCGTCCATCGCGGTTATTTGGGTAATTATTGGGGTTTTCTTAAGCGGCCCGGAATTACATCATCTCCACTATCCTGGGGCCGGGTGGCTGTCGTGTACGACATGCGGATGTGCGTTGTTGTGCTTTGTGCTGTTGTTGTTCTTGTTGTTATATTACATGCTTAGTGTCCTTTAAGGGGGAAGGTCGGTTCACCGCATTACGCTTTGGTATTGTTCAGCCGAGGTCGGCTGGGTTTTTTCTATGGGGGAGGGTGGTGTAATGCGGGCGTAAGCGACCTTCCGGATGTGACGTCACGAGGAGGCGGAGCCAGGTGACGTGGGTGAAAGGTTGGGGTCCTTAAGCGGGTAAACCGGAAAGAGAAGGCAGTCGGGTTGTGAATGGAAAAGGGTGAGGCCACGAGGGCGAACGAGAGGAGGGGGGCACCGCCGGCGAGCGGGAGCCGACCCCAGAGTACAGCCAGGAAGGCTGTGTGTTAGAGGCAGCGGTGTGGCTGCAGAGAGTCGCAGGAGCGACGAAGAGAGAGGAGAGTACAGCCAGGAAGGCTGTGTGTTAGAGGCAGCAGTGTGGCTGCAGAGAGGCGCAGGAGCGACGAAGAGAGAGAGAGACAGCACGAGGCTGTCAGCGCTGCGGAGTGAGCGGCAGCGATTACAGCCAAGGGGGCTGAGAGTGAGTAACAGCAGCGGAGCTGCTGTGGGGCTGTAAGAGCGACAAAGAACAGCAGCGGGGCTGCTGGTGGTGACTGGAGTGACATCGGAACCAGCACTGAGAGAATAAGAGAGACAGCCGTGTGGGAATGCAGTACGGACCAAATAAAGGACACTGAGCCAGAGATCGTGGTCAAGTCTTTTATTACATTAGGAATACATTGGAGCTGTGCACTCTAAATGTAGATTAGAAACTCATTTCTTTCTAACTGCTTTTTGCTTTTTGTGTCTAGTTTGTTTTCCTTCCTGCGCACCGCCGATCAGCACGTTTGGCTACGTACAGCGCAAAAGAAGTTCAACATACATACAAACCTGGTAAATAAAATTAAATAGTTTAGTTTTTAGTTTAGTTGTTGGGACACTGTCGTCGGGGGCCGAGAGAAGGCAGGCTGGCCCTGCATCGGGCTCTTGTTTGTGTGCGTAACACCGTGGCGTGTGTGCGTGTGTGCGTATGTGAGTAGCGGATGTGAGGAGGAGAAGACGGAGCGTCTACGCAGGGCGGTTCAGGCCGTGCTGCCCTGCGACGTCAACCAGGATGATCTGTTACTCGGGTGAGGCCCCTTCTTGACTAAGCTCAGCTATAATCTACTCTTTTGTTACTTTACCAGGTAAGGCCCACACTGAGCTGCGTAGCTCTTTTTCAGAAGTGACCTGGCCACAAATGATAGCTCAACGAAGTGGCTTATCAGATGCAAATGTATGGCAGCCAAAAACTCTAAACACATGATGTTGATTCTAAATGTTTAGGGAAGAACCGGAGGACCCGGAGAAAAATCCATGCGTTCATAGGGAGAGAGATAGAGAGAGAGACACGCAAATTCCAAATATACAGCAGGCGTCAGGATTGGGATTGAACCCACGACCTCCTGTATACCAGGTGAGGTAGTTACCATCTCTTGGCCACCATGGCGAGAGATGTTAACAGAATCAGAGGCGGCGGATAGGGGGTGCAACAAAGGTAACACTCGTACCTACCAGCAAGAAGAGCCAAGTCCAATATTAATTGCTCACAGCTCTTAGAAAAGTCTTCATTTCCCGTTGGTCTGGAGAAAGCGAAAAACTCTTCCGGAAATTTTATTCCGATCAGCAGCAGGAAACTGCAAAAGTCTTCCTCGAGTCACTGGACTTGGCATGAAGACAAAAGTGGTGTGAAACGGTGGAGGCGCTTAACTTTACAAAATCGAGCCATAAAGCCTGGAGCCTCTGAAGGATGCTGGGAGCAACAGCCCACGCCAAAATACAAACCTCCACAAGTCAGTCCTGACAACATTGCCGGATAGATAATCGGCATCTCACGAGCACCTATCAATAAAAAACACAAGACGGCAAGTTTAGAAAGAACTCTACCATACTCTTGACTGCTGCCAAACAAACCTCCGCTTTCTCCGGTCCTTTCTCAATGGAGGAAGTAGATGTTGATATTGCCCAGATGAAGACCGGTAAAGCATCAGGCGGAGATCGCGACACCTGCCGCGACGGTCGCCGAGCCTCAGACTGCTACGGCTCGGGAGGAGGCCTTCACCGTGTCGAGACCGGGGGAGTGGAGATCGGGAGGTCGTTCGCCCATACGATCGTCCCGCAAGCTGGAGCAACCGAAACCTACGACGTCCCTCGTCATGTGTTACAACTGCGGCCTTCGGGGTCACGTCGCGTCCGGGTGCCGGGCTCCGCGTCAGCGCGCCACGGGACCACGTCCGGACAACGACCAAGGCCCCAAGTCGTCCCAGCTAACCCCGGCAAGTCGCGGCACCCCACACGCTCGGTCCACATACACGGCACACTCCGGTCAGCGCTTCGCGGTGGGGGGACCGCGTATGGGTACCGGGGATTCGGTTCGGCGAGGGGGGTTCGTACACGGCCCGGGAGCAGTCAAATGGTCTGAGTTGGCCCACAGGATAGTGGCTGCGTCGGCCGGGTCGTCCGTAGTAACGGGTTTTATTGACGGGGTTGAGGTCCGGGTGCTGGTGGACACGGGTGCGTCGGCCACTATCATTTCGGACCTTATTTATAACATCCTCCCCGTCCAATGTCGACCCCTTCTTCCGGTGGACGTACCGTTTTACGCGGCGAATGGGGGTTCTTTGGGAATCATCGGACAGATTCGGGCGACTATTTGTATTGGCGATATCAAATTGGCGGGTCCTATTTTTGGGTCATCATCTCTGGCAGTTCCTTGTTTACTGGGTATGGACTTTCTGGCTAAAATGCCCATTAAAATTCTCATCGATCAGGCCTGCATTGAGCTTCCATCGGGTTGGCGGGTTGCATTTTTAACGAGTCCTACCAAAATACGCACGGTTTGTGCAACGGTTCAGGCGCTGGCAACTCAGACTGTGCGGGTGCCCCCGGGATCGCAAATGTTGGTACCCCTTCGATTGCGAAAACCCCTCGGGGTGGATGCGGCGGAACAAGGTGTTCTGTTGGGGCCGTTAAACAGAGCTGTTGGGGGCCTCGACTTAGCGGTAGCTCAGACCATGGTGCGGGCGGACAGGGATCCATTCGTTATGGTTCTGAAAACGGGGTCGCGGCCAGCTGTAATTACACAGGGCACGGTGCTGGCTCACGCGGCGCCGCTACCCGCCGATGAACAGCTCGTTGCACATGCGGATTCTAGCCTCGATACGCATCCTCCATTGGTGGAGGGGACAGAATGGTTGGACTCGTGTGTTGGGTCTAGTAACTTGTCTAGTGTGCAGTTGGGAGCGTTGAGGGGCCTGCTACTCGAATTCGCTGACGTGTTTAGCAGACACAAGTACGATATTGGCTGCACGGACCTGTTGCGCCACCACATAGCGACGGGTGACGTGGCCCCTATTCGGCAGAATCCCTTCCGGCTCAGCCCAACCGAGAAGGAGCATGTGCAGTCGGCTGTTAATGACATGTTGGCTGCCGACATCATTTCGCCCTCTTCCAGTCCGTGGGGTGCTCCCATCGTCCTTGTTAAAAAACAGGACGGGTCCTTGCGGTTTTGTGTGGATTTCCGCCGCCAAAATAAAATCTCGATGGCCGACGCGTATCCACTCCCCAGGATGGATGAGTCGCTGGATGCCTTGGCGGGAGCACAGTTTTTTTCGACGCTTGACCTGCTTTCGGGATTTTGGCAATTGCCCCTCAATGACGAATCGAAACCAAAGACCGCTTTCCGGACACCAGGAGGCCTATTTGAATTCAATCGATTGCCCATGGACTTACATTCCGCTCCCGCCACGTTCCGGAGGCTCATGGAATTGGTTTTGTCAGGACTCCAATGGGACACCTGTTTGATTTACCTCGATGATATCATCGTTTTCAGCCGGACTTTCGAGGAGCACCTCCAGCGATTGAGAGGGGTGTTCCTCAGGATGCGTTCCGCTAAATTAAAATTTAAACCGGCTAAATGTCACCTGCTTCGGGAATCGGTCAGGTATTTGGGGCATATCGTTGGCCGTTCAGGGATCTCTACAGACCCTGCTAAGACGCACTGCGTCAGCTCATGGCCAACGCCAACCTCAGTCACTGAAGTCCGCAGCTTCATAGGATTCGCCCCCTACTACCGCCGTTTTGTCGAACATTTTGCCACCATAGCCAGGCCCCTACACGCTTTGACGGCTAAAGGGGTAAGGTTTCACTGGGGGCCGGAAGAGGAGGCTGCGTTTTGCTCCCTTCGGGACGCCTTGGTACGGGCTCCTCCCTTGTGTTACCCTGATTTCACGCAACCGTTCCTGCTTGACACGGATGCCAGTAACACGGGTATCGGGGGAGTGCTCTCACAGGTGGTCGGGGGGGTCGAACGGGTGGTCGCCTACGGTAGCAGAGTTTTGTCACCTGCGGAACAACGCTACTGTGTGACACGTCGTGAATTTCTAGCGATCGTTTTTTTTATACAGCAATTCAGGCCGTATCTCTACGGCTGTCATTTTACTGTTCGTACGGACCACGCGGCTCTCCAATACGCAATGCGGGTGGCGCAACCCTCCGGCCAATTGTCCCGATGGCTGGAGGTCCTCCAAGACTACCAATTCATGACTATTTACCGTAAGGGATTGCGGCACTCGAATGCGGATGCCTTGTCGCGGTTGTCGCCTCGCTCGGAATGCGCATGTCTTCTGGGATCGGCGCGGTGTAAACCCCCTGTCGCCGTCCCCGTGGAAGTTTTGCTCGCCGCCACTGACGCTCCGGGGGTCGACGCGCCCGCCGCTCCCACGGGCGGGGACTCGTTACTCGCGTTGCCTCTTATCGAGTGGGGCCGTCTCCAAATGGCCGACAGCTCCCTACTCACGTTGCGTCGGAAGGCAGAGGCTCCCGGGGGGGGGGAGACGCGGGTCGGTTCCTGGGTGGTCAGACAGGGCCTCCTGATGAAGTGGGACAATATGTCCCGGCGTCATACGCTCGTTGTGCCATCTGCTATGCGGGGTAGGGTCGTTCTGGCTGCTCACGAACGACTCATGCATTTGGGATTTCATAAAACGCTCGCCCTACTCCAACGGGACTATTATTGGCTGGGTATGGGGAGCGACGTGGCAAACATCCTCAAGGGATGTGTGGGGTGCGCTCAAAGAAAACCGCCACCAATAGCGGCTAATCCACCGCTACAATCCATTCAGGTTTCGCGCACGAACGAACTGGTTGCGCTCGACATCTTGGGGCCCTTTCCCGCTACACCTAGGGGTAACAAGTACCTGCTGGTTGGCGTAGAATACTTCACCCGATGGCCCATGGCGTGGCCACTCGCCAACCAGTCGGCTGCGGCAGTGGCGGACGCCTTTGTCCAGGGCTATGTTTTGGACAAAGGCGCCCCCGAACGCTTGCTGACGGACCAAGGAAAGAATTTTTCGAGCGTTTTGTTGCGCGAGGTGTGCGACCTGTTGGGTACGAAGAAAGTGCGTACCTCCCCGTACCACCCGCAGACTGATGGAATGGTTGAACGTCTAGAGAGGACGATTACTTCTATGCTGTGCCAACAGGTCTGCAACGATCAGGTTGATTGGGACTTACAGGTACCTGGGGTACTCGCGGCCTATCGAATGGCCCCCCATGCGGCGACGGGGTTTTCCCCATTTTTTCTCATGTATGGGCGGGAGGCCGATCCGGCCATGGATGTTCAACTGGGGATTTCCCAGCCACGTGCGAAATCTAAATTGGCCGCACACATCAAATTTAATATCGCCAAACTGGCTGAAGCGCGAGAGGCTGCGAGGTTGAATTCAAGGTCTCGCCAGATCGCTAACGAAAGATTGCATGCACGAAAGGTGTATACGCACGATTGGAAACCAGGCGATAAGGCCTGGCTGCACTGCCCACATGCACCGTTGGCTACGTCCCCTAAATTGTTGAGACCATGGAGGGGACCGGTGGAAATCGTGCGTATTGCGCGACCTCAGAGTATCCAGATTAAATGGGAAAAACGCCGTTGGTACGTACACCCCTCCCGGCTGAAACCCTTCGCGGCACCACATGGCCTCCCTTTGTGCCGTAACGACCGAGCGTGTGATGTGGCCGTCGACTCGGGGAGGGATGTGTTGCAGTCTGATCCTCACGTGTCTCCACCTGACCCACTCCTAGGTGTCTCGGACCTGACGGCTGTTGACCGTCGTGAACCGGAACCCCGAGGCACGCGTGGATCTCCGATGCCTGCCCCGTGCCTTCCTGGACTGCCGGCGCCACCGGACGGTCAACCGCGTCTGGTGCCGTATGACGGACCGGCCAGGCGGACTCGTGCTAAGACACGACACTTTTCATGAAAAAAAAAAAAAAAGAGGGGGGGCCCGAGATTGCAGCTCGTCGCCGCGTTCCCCTTCTGCCCGGTATAATGTCCGGTTCAAGGGGCGCTCGGAAATGAAGGGACGCTGCACGAGTCATTTTTTTTTGCATACACATTTATTGTTGTCGCTCGCCGGGTTGTACATATTGTTCTTGTTGTTGCGGTGGCATGTTCTGATTCTTGCGGATGGCAGAGTTCTTGTTGTGTTGTGTTGTTGTGATTGTTGCTTGTGTTACGGGGCACACACGGGGTGGGGGGGTAATAATTTTTTTTTATAGCAGCCGGGTCGGCTGCGAGCTATGTGGTAGGGGGTGATGTAGTGGTGGTGTTGACGCGCGCCGACAGTGATAGATCACGGGGCGGCGCGGGGTGCGTGGACACAAGGTGGGAAATAGGATCGTGGGCAGCGCGCAGTGATTGGTCAACTGGGGTGGGTGCTCTCAGCGACGTCCGCATGAAGGACTATAAAGGGGGACGCGCGGGAGCACTCGGGGAGTTGATAACCAGTTGAAGATCGAAGACGGAGTTGAAGAGGTAGGGCCCTGAGACCCCTAGTCCCGCTGTCCTTGTAAGGGCCGGGACCCTGTGTGGCTCGGAGGCGAGACTGTGGGACCCGTGGTCTGACGTCCATGTGGGACGAGGCTGTGGGACCCAGAGTCGAGACGGACACCCCAGCCGGGTGGGTTCCAAGAAGCTACGGGGCGTAAGAGCCCGTGTGGGTGTAGCCAGGGGAACCCCGTGGGTTAGGCTGCAGTTAGCCACCCGTGTAATATAAGTTGGTGTTAATAAAGAGTGTGCTACCCGTAAGGTCGTCTCCCGGCAAGTTACTACATTACACCTACCTGACTTTAGCGAAAGAACCAAAGAGTATGGATCCCTGCAGTCACGAAAATTTCAAATCTATATTGGTTAAAGAACCTTAACATCAACTCTCACATCATCAATATAATCTATACAGCATCTACTGCCGCCTTGGATTGGTTAAAGGACCTTAACAGTCAACTATGACATCTATACAAACTGTTGCTTACATGCCATACGAAAGAAGAAGTGTGCCACTGCATCGCGTGTTTTCAAATGCACTTCTGCGGCAGTCTGGTATGCTCTTCCTTCTGATATTAGGAAGCATCCGGTAGCTATGCACTTTTATATCATCTAGATTCTTTATAACTGCTTTTTGTGGTTAGTTTGTTGTCCTTCCCTCGCACCTCTGATGAGCACCGTGGCTACTTGGAGTGCGAAAGAGGTTCAACATACATGTGTACATTAGACATGGAAATGACTAGTAGTAATGGTGTTAACATCGGCCTCTGTTGAGGTTGATTATGGACTCTACTGAGTAGTTGGAGGCAGTCGTCCTCCAGCAGGAGTGGAGGTCAGAAGGACGACGCTCACAACAACGATTGGAACAACGGGCGGATAAAACGTAGCAAGTTAGCACAATGGGAATTGCAGATGTGCATCTGGCAGTCACCTCAGTCACCTCAGTCAGTTAACGCATGGCACCTGGGCCTGTCCCATGACCTTCTGCCAGTGAGCCTTCGACACTTCACGAGGCCACAAGCCCCGTGGTGACATTACCACGACTTAGTGGCGAACGGCAGTTGTTCTTGTGTAATCTCTATACAGTGTACAAGATTAGTGCTGGAAGCAACTGTACTTACAAATATGATTTGTATCTTTCATCCTTACTCATGTGTAGTGAGTCCAACTGAGTCGCAGACATTGTCTTTGGAGCAACACTATTTAGCAACTTCAACATAACATAACACAATCTACACTCGAGTATCGAATTCCCATCTAACCACGCTACGGCAGAACTAGACACGGTTCGCTATCCCGGCCCGGACCACAAGCTGGGTCCCGGACCGCGTTGCTAGAGGCTTCTTTTCCCCGACGTGGATCTTCTTCACACCAGCACACGAAGAACCCCGAGCGCCTCACGGGGCCCCCGTTATATCCCTCCTGAGCTGGGGCTGGCTCCGCCCACCTTCTAGATCCGCCCTTCACCCCGCCCACCTTTTAGATCTCTCGAGCTCTTTCTCGAAGGCTCCCAAGAGCTCTTTTAGACCACGTGACCGCCCAGCGGTCCCCGTCCACCGGTGGCTTCCCTCCAATATCATCCGGTCACGTGTAAGCAGGTCAACCGGCGTATCATGCCCCAACGTAACCCTGGCTGGCTGACGCACCCTCTCGCTCCTTCACCGGGAGCCCGCACCGCACACTGCTCGCGGTGCCTCTGCGCTGACCAGTGCTCACCCAAGCCCCGCTAGGGCTGGTACTACACCCCGCAAGCGGGCTACACATGTCAACACATTATCCGCCATGGCTTCGTAAGCCCGGCACCACACAGTGACAATCACAGTCACTACACATGTATCAATATTATTATTATTATTGAGGGATTGTGCATTGTCGTGATGTGGTATGGGACTGTTCTTGCTGTTGTTTGTGTTGCCTTGCACAAGCTTGGGAATTGTAAGTATGTACGTATGCTGAACTTATTTTGCGCCGTACATAGCTAACTGTGCTAATCGGAGGTGTGGGACTTCGTGTACTTATGCAATTGGAACTTGTATACTTAGCAGTATATCATTTTAGCGATTTGCTTACCTTTCCTATACTTTGCACTCTGATCGTTAGTTTTGTATTGTTTGTTGTTGCAACTTTCTGACCCACCCCTACTGGACATCTGTGAAAAAGAGCTTCATCCACACCTCCGATCAGCACAGTTGGCTACGTACGATGAGAAAGAGGTTAAACACACATAGCTCATCGGATTTCTGCAGTCCTAAATAAAGATCCTGATTCTAATAACCAGGGTTGATCGGGTCGGCAGGTCCACACATATCCCTGACCTCTTCGACTGCGTCCTCTCCACGCTGTGCCTGGAGGCTGCGTGCGACTCGGTCGAAGGCTTCGGCGCTGCGCTGGGCCGGATGTGCGGGCGCCTGCGTCCGGGCGGGTGGCTCGTCATGGCCACTGTGTTGCAGGAGACGTTCTACCGCGTCGGCGTCGAGACCTTCGGGGTGCTGCCCGTGGACGAGGGCAACGTGGTAGACGCCGTGAGGGCAGCGGGGTTGACGGTCCGCCGACTGACCAAGCACGGGGCGCCTGATGTCGCTGGAGGGGAGAGGGCCTCTGACTTCAAGGAGTTGCTCTTAATCATAGCGCAGAAAAAATAAAGTCCATATTTTTTGTGTTTAATTTAGTTTTCCTTCCACCCCACCCCCCATGCACCTCCGATTAGCATGGGTAGCTTTGTACGGTGCAAAAGAAGTTCAAACTACGTAAACTAATTTCATTAGAACTGCTGTACTACCCCCCGCAACTTCGATTAGCGATTAGCACGCTTGGCTATGTACGGTGTGAAAGAAGTTCAACATACATACATAAACTAATTTCTTTAGAACTGCTTATTGTGTTTAGATCGTTGTCTTTCTCGGATTGTAAATGTTGTGGCTTGGCTCCCGAACACACCAGTGTGCTATACTAGTAACTTGGCATGTTCTGTTTACATGACAACCCTTACTCGTTGGCTGTGTTAGGTAGTGGCTGGTTTTAACGACACATTTATATATTTATGCAATCTATCCCAAAAAAAACTGTCATGTTTGTTGTCCTTACCCCCGCACCTCTGATTAATACGGTTGGCTACGTGCAGTGTGAAAGAAGTTCAGTATACATACTGCATGTCAGTCATTGCGCATCTCCTTCAGATGGCTCATGTTCATGTAGAACAACAAGTATGATTTTTACATCGGGGTGGTTAATTAACCAGACAATTGCGTCCGGAATAGCGGAATGCATCGCTGCGATACCTTCCTTATACAGTGGTACCCCGGAGATCGAACTTAATTCGTCCCAGAAGGCCATTCGAACACCGATTTGTTCGAACACCGAATTAATTTTCCCCATAAGAATTAATGTAAATGACATTAATTGGTTCCAGACACAAGAAATTTCTCATTATATATAAGTTTTACACGAAGTTTACAGTAATTACATGCATAAAATCATACAAAATAACAAGAAACACAATAAATAAATGGAATAAATTAATAAATATATGGAATAAATAAAATAAATGAACATTGAACATCACTTTACCTGTAGTAAGGAGAGTTGATGGCTTGAGTGGAAGGTGGTGAGGAGGAGGTGGTGGTGGTGTTATTGTTTGGAATGGAGTCTCCTTGTGCAAGCATCATGCATGCTGGCCATACGCGTCTCAGCCGTACAGGTTCTTTCAAGTCGCGATTGCCCGTTCGACCTCCAAATTTCGTTCAGTTTCCGGGGCAAAAAATGTTTGGAAATATCGTTCGAACACCGATTTGTTCGAATTGGTGCGATCGATCTCCGAGGTTCTACTGTACATTTGCGAATCGGGTCATTGAGTTCCTTGGTCTATCTTGGTTACCACAGTCGCACACTACAGAGTTAAAACATTTATGTTTGTACACATCCACCATGGTTTTGTGAACTCCATTCGGCTTTGCAAACAACGTCATCAGGGTTGAAGTTGCATTGTTGAAGGTTGTACGCGTGCATTGGTCCAAAAAGGGGGCTTGCGTGACTTCGAGTGGAATCAGAATCTTTACTTTGAACTGCAGGAGGAATTCCCATGAGCTATGACACTCTATTTTTTCACAGGTGTCCAGTATAGGACACGGGCTGGGGAAGTTACAACAACAATGCAATACAAGCGGTGGTGAGGGACGTGATTGAGATCCTAGTGGATGGGGGAGATGTCGGTTTTGTCAGCACACGAGTGAGGACGGGGCTTCATCTCGTTATGTACATGCGTAGTGACACCCGATAGATTAGCGTCCTCTGGTCTAACACCGTTTGAGACGAGGCTCAAAAGAAAGCTGTCTCTCGTGTAGGCCAATCAGTTTCAAGGACAATGCATATATTATCAGAGTATGTTTTTTTTGCATTCTGACCACAAGCATTGTGGTTAATGTAGACATGATTCCTTATGAAAGGTTTCAGTTTGGTGTTTTAACATCTCTTAACACCTGTTTTGTTGCCAGATGAAAGGGGAAAAACCTATTATCAATAATTGGAGTCTTTATTTCTCACATCACGAGACACGGTCTTCAAAGATTCCCTTTTCTCCAAGCGTCTCTTTATATATCCCGCATGCCCCTTTCCCGAAGGTTCCTTGATCTCCTTTCCCTCCAGCCAATCACCTTCCCCACTTTTCCCAACGGTTTCTAACCGTCCTCCCTGTCAATCATCTCCCGTTTCCTGCCCTTTTTCTCCTCCTATTTTCGATTGTGATTGAATCCCTACACATGTGTAGTGAGTCCAACTGAGTCGCAGACGTTATCTTGGGAGCAACACTATTCCGCATTAACACGCAACACAACACGATCTACACTCGGGACTCGAATGCCCATCTAACCACGCTACGGCAGAACTAGACACGATTCACTATCCCAGTCCGGACCACAACTGGGGTCCCGGACCGCGTGACAAGAGGCTTCTTCTCCCCGACGTGGATCTTCGTAACACCAGCACACGAAGAACCCAGAGCTCCTCACGGAGCCCTCGATATATGCTCCCGGGCTGGGGCTGGGCTTCGCCCTTTGCCCCGCCAACCTTCCAGGTCTCTGGAGCTCTTTTTCGAAGGTTCCCGAAAGCTCCTTTGGACCACGTGACCACCCCAAGGCCCCCCCGTCCACCAGTCGCCCCCCTCCAATATCATCCGGTCACGTGACAGCAGATCAACCAGCGTATCATGCCCCAAGGTAACCCTGGGCTGGGCTGGCTGACGCTCCCTCTTGCTCCCTCACCGGGAGCCGGCCCCGCACACTGCTCGCGGTGCCTCCCCGCTAACCAGCGCTCACCTAAGCTCCGCTAGGGCTGGTACTACATCCCTTAACCCGGGCTGCCCATAGTGACAACACAATACCGGCTGTGGCTTCGCAAGCCCCGGCACCATACAGTACAGTCACTACACATGCATATCAACACGTTCATTGCGTGTGACATAAGTCAATTTATTTTACCAGGTAAGACCCCACTGAGCTGTATAGTTATTTTTTCAGAAGCGACCTGGCTATCACAAATGATAGTTCAACAAAGTGACTTTTCATCATCAACATCATGTGGAAATGTATAGCAGCCAAATGCTCTTTAACGCGTGGTGTTGTTTCTAAATGTGGAGGGGATAAAAATACACGCGACCATGGGAAGAGAGGCACCGCAAACTCCAAATATACAGCGGGTGTCAGGGTCGGGATCGAACCCACGACCTCCTGTATACCAGACGAGGTAGTTTACATTTCACCAACGTGGCACCCCAGTCACTACGCTGTGAGGACGCGGCATCACCATGTCAGCAGTGGACATTCCACATTCCCATGGTGGGTTGCCTCGAATCACCCTAGCTTGGCACTTCTCAAGACTGCTACTAATTTTATCAAATCCGCATGGAGTATTGGCGAGTTGATTTTTGACAAGGATCCCAACTCACAATCTCACATTTTGTTGAGATTTTAATTCTGCAGTATAAGCGTGGTTGAATTAAGGATGGTGACTGTGTGGCTGAATAAAGTACTTTTTATACTGATAGGAACCACCTGGTTCCACCAGCCCACAGGGGATTATTGTGTCCGTCCGTCGTGCATCCAAAAATGGGAGGGATGGGGCTGGGTCGAGAGGGGAGGGTGGGGAGGGGCTAGGTGGGGAGGGTGGGGAGGGGCTGGGTTGGGAGGGGAGGGCTGAGTAGGGGGTGGGAGGGGTGGGGATGGTCACCCCGTGGTGCCCTTATAAAACTCAACGTTTAACCTACTCACGCTGGCTTGTGCCTGCCCTCGCAGTCGGTCATATTTGCGGAATACACCACGCCGCCGTTGACCCTGGCCATTGACCGAGCAACCCAACGTTCCTACCAGCTCCCTCCGCAGGAATGTGTTTTTGGTTGAATTAAAAATGGTGACTGTGCAGTCGAATAAAGAATCACTGGTTGAATAATGATTCATAATAAAGGTTTTTTGGGTTAGATCGCGTTATTAATAAATGTGTCGTAACCCTCCACCACCTGACATGGCCAAACAGTAAAAAATGTGTCACGTTTACAAAAGACAAATAGTTCACTACTTTAGGCCACCGGTGTGTTGAAGTGTGAATCAACATCATTTACAATTTCTGAGTACGACGTTTCTCTGGTAATTACATCCAGCATCATCGGGAAATTTGCCAGAATGGTGAAGCGCTCCACTTGCTCCCGGTCTTAAATAGACCAGCAGGGTGACGTCATTATTTAACCCAATTAGGTGCAGTGATTTGAGCAGGGGCGGTTTCTTCATTAGGGCGATTGGGCGACGCACCACCAAAGTGTGAAAGGGACTTTTTCAATCACATTCACAATCTCATTCAACCACAGAGTTACGCTAGCCGTCACTGTGCCTCTGGATATTGTCCAATCAGCGTCATGTCACGTTCTGTGGAGTACTGCCTCTTTTTGGGCGATTTCACTCTGGCTGAGAATCGCCCAGAGTGCTTCCATAGACTTACATTAAAATATGTTTTTTTTCGAACTGCAGGCACTGCAATGCATTCTCTATGGGTTCCGGGAGGGCTCGCACTAACGTGCTTACGTCATCATACGTATCCTTAACTTGTGCAGCGATTGGTGGGAACAAACATCGCTGTCGGACGGAAGCCTTGTATGTCCAAAACTTACTTTTCAGGAAACGAAAGAAAACCTGTTTTTTCCCAAAATAATTTCCAAGCTCTTTTAATGCTTTTCATTGGTTAAATATTTGTAAAACACATTGACAGATGTAAAGGGTGACCAATAGCATTAATTTTTGAAAAATATGGAGATATAAAATATGTATTCTGCCTGATACATTGTTGCTGTCGGGATGGAAACCTTGTATCTCCATATTTATATTATAATAAATAAATTTATTTTATAACTAAAATAAATGTATTTATTTTGTCAGGTCTGCGACACAATCTTGGTCCACACAAGGGGTGGTTTCTTCATTAGGGCGATTGGGCGACGCACCACCAAAGTGTGAAAGGGACTTTTTCAATCACATTCACAATCTCATTCAACCACAGAGTTACGCTAGCCGTCACTGTGCCTCTGGATATAGTCAAATCAGCGTCATGTCACGTTCTGTGGAGTACCGCCTCTTTTTGGGCGATTTCACTCTGGCTGAGTATCGCCCAGAGTGTTCCCATAGACTTACATTAAAAGATGTTTTTTTTCGAACTGCAGGCACTGCAATGCATTCTCTATGGGTTCCGGGAGGGCTCGCACTAACGTGCTTACGTCATCATACGTATCCTTAACTTGTGCAGCGATTGGTGGGAACAAACATCGCTGTCGGACGGAAGCCTTGTATGTCCAAAACTGTTACTTTTCAGGAAACGAAAGAAAACCTGTTTTTTCCCCAAAATAATTTCCAAGCTCTTTTAATGCTTTTCAATGGTTAAATATTTGTAAAACACATTGACAGATGTAAAGGGTGACCAATAGCATTAATTTTTGAAAAAATATGGAGAAATAAAATATGGATTCGGCCTGATACATTGTTGCTGTCGCGATGGAAACCTTGTATCTCCATATTTATATTATAATGAATAATTTATTTTATAACTAAAATAAATGTATTTATTTTGTCAGGTCTGCGACACAATCTTGGTCCACACCAAAGAAAGGTTCTCCTTTACCGACCACCTTGTAAGTGCCACGCTGCTACAAGGAGAGATGTTTCAACAGCATGGCCATACATTCCCTGTTGAGGCTCTGAACATCACTGTCAGGGCATACCCTATGTTAAATAAGGCGAAGCTGAAGACTGAACTGTCTCTCATTTATGAGAGTCCAGAACTCAAGGGCTGCTGTGGTGCACTGGCGCTGTACCAGGTTTTGCTGAAGTACAACCTCCAGGATACTTTTTCAGAGACTGTTGCTCTGTTGAACATCCTCATAACTAATCCCATGACAACTGCGGAAAGCTGAGAGGTGTTTCTCAACCTTAAAGAGAATCAAGACATTCCTGAGAAATGTAATGAGACAGGAACGTCTGAATGAACTGGCTATGCTTTCCATGGAGAGGGAACTAGTCAGGAACATGCCTGCTTTCAATGAGAGAGTAATTGATCACTTTGCTACTTTGAAAGAGAGAAGAGCAAAATTTCAATATAAGTAAGCAGTGTATTAAGCGAGTAATGTGATGTAAGCAGTGTAATAATAGTGAGTATAGAAACAAACAAGGAGATGTATTGTAAGAGTCACTTTATTTTTCATTAATATTAAAGTAGTGAAGTTGCCTTTACATGCTTAAGCTGTTAATTTATCCATTGCATGGGTGGACCTTATCCTTATCAATCATTCAAACATTTGCCCCCCCCTGAGAGATTTTGCAGGAGCCGCCACTGGATTTTAGGCAGAGAGGGGGAGGGTATTGTAATTATATAATAGATTAGCTTTACTACCCGGCTTCGCCCGAGACTTGGATTCTTGTCTTGGATTAATACACGGCGTGGGGGGGGGGGATGCGTGACGTCAGCAGGCACACTGCGTGACGCTGCCGCATGCGGGTGACATCACAGATGTGACGTCACCGCTCACTTGCCGTGCAAAATATATCCATTATTGCGCTCCCCCCCCCCCCCCCCCCCCAAATAAAAAAAAGTCTATTTTTATACTTTTTCCATTGTGTACAGTCTGGTTGCTACCCACATGCCAAATTTTAATTTTGTCGCATGTCGGGAAGTATGCTTGTCTTGCCACACGGCAGATGTGGAGCGTCCAGGCAACCACCACAAAGAAGAAGATAGAGGATCCAAAGAAGCAATGCCCATTGCATGATAAACCTCACTCCCTCCAGAAATGCCGTGAGTTCAGGAGGAAGCCATTGGAAGAGCGGAAGAACATGCTGAAAGAATTTGGAGTGTGCTTCAAATGCTGTGCTTCTACAAACCACCTTGCAAGGAATTACAAGGCAGATATCAAGTGCGAGGAATGTGGCAGCGACAAACACGTTACTTCTCTGCACACATTTTACTCGAAACCCAGTGGCACTAAGGCTTCCGATCCCGAAGCAGAGCACGGCGGGGAACAAGGCGAGACCGCCGCACTCACTTCGTCAATCACAACCAAATCCACAGAAGTCTGTGGAGAAGGCTTCAAAGGAAGAACTTGCTCAAAGATATGCCTCGTCCGAGTCTATCCCAAAGGACATCCTGAAAGGGCAGTAAGGATGTACGCCATAATGGACGACCAGAGCAACAGGTCTTTGGCAAGGTCAGAGTTCTTTGATCAGCTAAGTGTAGGTGGGAATTCCTTTCCATACACGCTCAGAACATACTCAGGACTGATGGAGACAGCGGGAAGAAGAGCGAGCGGCCTCATGGTGGAAACCATGGATAGCACCATGAAGCTAGCCCTTCCTACGGTGACAGAGTGCAATGAGATACCGGACGACAGGAGTGAGATTCCCACGCCCGAAGTTGCAAGTCACCACCCACACCTGAAACCCATAGCAGAGTTCATCCCGCCATTGGATCACGCGGCACAGATTTTACTTCTGCTCGGCAGGGACATGCTGAGAGTCCACAAGGTTCGCGACCAACGCAATGGACCTCATGACGCTCCCTACGCCCAGAGACTCGACCTAGGATGGGTCATCGTAGGTGACGTTTGTCTCGATGGAACACACAAACCAGACCACATTAGCACATTCAGAACGAGTGTGCTCGTGAATGGACGCACGTCGCTCTTCAAACCGTGCCCCAACCACTTCACGCTGAAAGAGAAACTCGGCGAGAGAAGTCAAGGCTGTACCGTGCAGACTTACGAAGAAACCACCACGACTTCGCTTGTACATCCACCGTCTTCGCTGGAGTTTGTTCCTCCACGTTTCTCCAAGCCAGTCCTGACTGATGGGAAGAAGACTAAGGTGAAGCTGCTTTTCGTCGCTCTGCTGGTGGTCGTGGCGGTGGTCGCTGTGACCGTGGCCTCTCCGTTCCTCGACTCGGAGCTATCGTCCGAGTGGGAATCCTGGAAGGAGTTCCACGGCAAGGCCCCACAACCATAACATACCATCCCAAGGCTCGAGCTGTGCGGAACCGTTCTAGCTACAGAAATGGTGAACCTGATCTTAGACGAATTGGACATCAACTGGATGCGGTCAAGTTCTACACGGACAGTAAGGTCTTACTAGGCTACATAAACAACCAAACCAGAAGGTTCTACACCTACATCAGCAACCGGGTGGAGCGCATCAGGAGATCGACACAGCCAGAGCAATGGAATTACGTTCCAACCGACCAGAATCCAGCAGATCTCGCAACTAGGTCCGTCCCTGCATCTCTGCTGAATCAAACCATCTGGCTGACGGGTCCAGCGTTCCTGTTACGACGTGACGGTGGCCCATGTACTACCAAGGAGACCTTTGGACTCATAGAGCCCGAGTCCGACAAGGAGATTCGTCCTCAAGTGACAACTTTCGTAACAAATGTGCGACCAAGAAGTCCACTGAGTCCACACCATTTTGAACATTTCTCGAAATGGACGACGCTCGTGCGAGCGATAGCACATTTAACGCATATCGCAGACTGCTTCCATCGCCCGATGAGAGGCACCACTGGTAGCTGCAATGGATGGCATCACTGCACAGTGCCACGCACTGAAGACGAGCTTTCCAGAGCAAGGAAATCAATCTTCCGCTGTGTGCAACAGGCAGCTTATGCAAGTGAGATCAAGGCCATCAACAAGGGAGAAGACCTTCCTAGGGTCAGCACCCTCAGGAAGCTAAACCCCAGGATGGACAAAGACGACTTGCTCAGGATCGGTGGTTGGCTAGGGAATGCAAAATTAGATGAGAATGAACGAAACCCCCTCATAATCCCAAGCCAGAGCCACATCGCAATCTTACTTGTGTGCCACTACCACGAGAAGGTCAAGCACCAAGGTCGGCACTTCACAGAAGGAGCAATCCGATCTGCAGGGCTGTGGATCGTTGAAGCAAAGAGTTGCATCGCCAGCACAATCCACGAGTGTATCCGGTGTCGTAAGCTACGTGGAAAACAGGAAGAACAGAAAATGGCAGACCTTCCAGCCGATCGACTCAGTGTGGAACCTCCCTTCACCTCTGTAGGGATCAACGTGTTCGGACCATGGACAGTCATCTCCCGCCGCACCAGAGGAGGGCTCGCGAACAGCAAACGTTAGGCAGTGCTGTTCACCTGTATGAGTACACGAGCAGTGCACATCGAAGTCATCGAGTCCATGGACTCTTCGAGCTTTATAAATGCACTCCGGAGATTCTTCGCCATCAGAGGGCCAGCCAAGCAACTCCGTTCTGATTGTGGAACCAATTTCATAGGAGCATGTAAAGAGCTTAAGATCAATACGGAGAATGTCGAAGATGATTCTGTCAAGAAATACCTTAGTGACCAAGGCTGCACATGGATCTTCAATCCTCCCCACTCTTCGCATATGGGTGGAGCCTGGGAACGCATGATCGGGATTGCTCGACGCATTCTCGACTCCATGCTATGTGATGTCGGGTCCACACGGCTCTCTCACGAGGTCTTGACCACTCTCATGGCCGAGGTCTCAGCCATAATTAACTCAAGACCCCTGATCCCCGTCTCAACCGACCCGGAGTCACCATTCATCTTGACTCCTGCTACACTTCTTACCCAGAAGACAGATGTGCTCACAGCACCTACCGAGGAGGCCAGCACTGCAGACCTCTACAGAGCTTCGTGAACACGTTCTGGCGTCGCTGGAAAAAACGAGTACCTTACGACACTCCAAGTGCGCAACAAGTGGCAGTCTAACAGACCAGACATCCAAGAAGGCGACCTCGTCCTACTGAAGGACAACCAAGCCAAACGGAATGAGTGGCCAATGGGCCGCATTCTCAAGTCGATTCCAAGTGCCGATGGAAAAGTTCGAAAGGTGGAGGTTATGATTGCGAAGCAAGGTGTCACAAGAACTTTCATCAGGCCCATAGTCGAGATAGTACTACTTCTCTCTCGCAAAGATATGGACAAATAAGTCGACCCGTTGAAGTTGTTATACACTTGTTTATGAGATAGGAAATAAATGGTGGTATCTCCTAGATACCAGATGGGGAGTGTCTTGCCTCACGGCAGATGTGGAGCGTACGTTCACAGGAAATTCCTGTTTTTTTATGCAAATTTTGGTCACGTGACCAGGAAGTGACGATTTTAGATTTCCACTGTACCACGCAGGCGTCGGCCATTACACAGATAAGTCAAGATGGCGGCACGCATCGCATCTCAGTGAGACCACAGCCGCACTTGTCCATTGTGGGAGCTTAAAAAGCATTGTCTGTAAGTTGTTTATATTCCTATAATATTGGCAATGCTGTTATAATGTTGGAATGACCGTTATAGTGATGTAAATGCCTTTATGGTGCTGTTAAGTTGTTGTAGTAAATACGAGGCCTAGTTAGTAACGAAGCCTGCGACTTTCCTTATTGTGGATGTTACTTGTGATTTAGTAGGTCGAGTCAGACTTGTGCCTATGTTGCGATCCTGAGAGTAAAGATGACGAAGTATCTCATTCACAGTTTAGTGTTATGTGTAATGCTGTACATTTGGGGTGCAGTGGGATGAATACACGATGTGCCTGTATGCAACGCACCGGCTTGTGCTCTTGTCTAGCTGTTCAGTGGTAATGTAGGGGCCTGGTCCGTCCAGGATCTATTGTTATCTAAGACAATGTTCTGATGCTGTGGTGTTCATTGTGTTGGTGTTTCCGGATTATAACAGATGCTGTATCTGTGTTTTCTCACCAGTTTTACCTTGTTACAATCAATAAATGACGATTGGAGTTGGACGTTCATCCTGGCTCCGAGGGTTTATTGAATGCAAGGTTATCTACTCGACTAGCGGTGCAACGCAGCGCACAGCGAGGCCGAGATAATGCTAAACATTTCGAACAGACACACATATTCACAAATTTCTCTTTTTTATATATATAGATTGGTAATCGTTCAATTGTTGTTAATTAGTATTTGTTTCCCCTTTAAGGAATTGTAATATATATTGTATTTAATAATACGCTTCCAGGCCGCACTAAGACTGTAGCTGTCAGAGCGATTAAAGTTATTTGTATTTCTCTCAATTTCAATGGATTCTCTAATTAGTATTGGCCAGTAATAATTCGTTTTACACAACACTTCAACGTTATCAAAATCAATTGAGTGTCCTTGTTGATAAGCATGTTCTGCCAATGCCGACAGTTGTGTTTGAGATAATTTAATATTTCTTTGTTGTTCTTTTAGTCTTATGCTGATGTTACGTCCCGTCTGACCAATATAGCATCTGCCACATGAACAATTAATCCGATATACACCTTCTGTTAGCAATTTAGGTAATTCGTCTTTAGTGTAAAATACTGGTTTTTGAATTTTGTGTACTGTACTAAATCTTACTTTAATGTTTTGCTTTTGCAAAACACGGGCTAATTTGTCAGTTACTCCTGAGATATATGGTATTTTGATTGTTTTAACAATCTGATCGCTTTCAGCAGTGTTGCTTTGCGTTCATGATTTAGCATTCAGTGCTCTGTTAATTTGAGCATTATTGTAGCCACTCTGCCGTAGTGCTTCTTTAACATGTTTAATCTCTCTCACTAGACTTTCACCATCTGACACTGTTTTAGCCCATTTTATGAGTGTCTTGATAAGAGAGGATTTCTGAGCTGGGTGATGATGTGAATCTGAATTCAGATAGGCATCAGTGTGCGTTCGCTTTCGGTAAACGCTGTGTGTTATTTTGACATTTAGACCATGTCCAAGCAAAATATCTAGGAACGCGAGTGTGTTATTCACCTCCATTTCCATGGTGAACTGGATGGCCGGGTTTTGTGCATTGAGATGATTTAGAAAATCATTAAGTGTATCTTTACCATGTGGCCAGACAACCAAAGTGTCTTGAACATATCTAAACCAAAAAGATGGTTTTAATGTACGAGGCGAGTGCTCTTGTTTCGAAGTTTTCCATGTACAGATTTGCTACAGCAGGAGATAAAGGAGAGCCCATTCCAGCTCCTTCCTTTTGTTTAAAGCAGTCACCTCTCCATAGGAAGTTTCATTTAAACAATGGTCAGCTAGTTTCGGGATGTCTTTTGGTAAACCTGTATTCTTTACGAGTGTATCAAGTAATTTAAGCGACTCGTTCACTGGAACCTTTGTGAATAGAGAAATCGCATCAAAACTCACCAGAATGGCATTAGGGTTAAGTTTAATATCTTTAATCACATTCGCAAGATGTTCTGAATTTCTTACGAATGAAGATGTCCTACCGATGTAGGGCTGTATTTGTTTATAGTTATATATTTTGTTAATTTATATGTGGCAGAGCCAATTGTACTGACTATGGGTCGTAATGGGGTGCCGATTTTATTAATTTTTGGTAGCCCCATACAGTCACGGTGGTATTGAAGCCCTTGGCTTAATTTGGTTTTGCTCAGTCTTAGGGATGAATGAATTTGCAATGATTGCAGTGGTCTTACGTTCTAAAGTATTAGTTGGATCTCGTTTAATTTTAATGTAGGTACTTTCCTCTAGTAAATTGTTAATTTTATTATCATAATCGGCTCGTGACATCACTGCAGTAGTGCGGCCTTTATCAGCTGCCAGGATTTGAATATCTTTATTTAATCGGAGCTCTCTTAAGGCTTTTGATTTGTTCGAGCTAATATTTACTTGTGGTACTTTGCTATTCTCAATTATTTTGGAAACCTCGTGTCGAGTCATCTCTGCCTCATTATGTGGAAGGAGTCTTACCGCTGATTCTACCTCAGCAATGATCTCATCCACTGGAATTGTGCGTGGGGTAACGGCAAAGTTAAGGCCTTTGGAAAGGATGGAAATCATGTCACTGGTGAAAGCAGTGTAAAGGAGAGCCGACACAAGATTGCAGGGGTTTCGTCCTTTAATCCTTTTCTTCCATCCACACCTGTCCCCAGCCGTCCCAATATCGTTCCCGCCAAAGGCCCCTTCTTCCCGCCTGTTCTCTCCTTATATCTCCTCGATCACCCCTCCCACTAACCCACCTATTGGTGGGAATCCTTCT
This sequence comes from Lampetra fluviatilis, assembly GCF_964198595.1. Lineage (NCBI taxonomy): Eukaryota > Metazoa > Chordata > Hyperoartia > Petromyzontiformes > Petromyzontidae > Lampetra > Lampetra fluviatilis. Next base: position 1,907,474 of record NC_136339.1, read on the forward strand.
CCTGACACCCCTACATCACCATCCCCCCCCGGAGAAAAAATAACCATCCTCGGTTCTGCCTCCCCCATGGACCATTTAAGTCTCCCCATGCCTCCCACCACTGACAGTGACGACAGCCCTTAACCCCCCCACAACCATACAATGCAATATAACACAACAAAATCAATTGCGCGGCCTGCCCGGGTCTCCAGCCAGTGTCCCGTAACAGCCCGGACATACACAGGCAGCAGATGACCGTGGCGGCCCCCTCCTTCGAAGGCCCTCTCGTCGTGGTCCCTGGTTCGGTGGTGCCGGTGTCGCCTTGCCTGGCGCCGCTGTCTCTCCGGCCCCCGCTCGTGCCGCCGCTCCGTCAGGCCTCACATGGGGTGCTGTAGGTGACAAGGGAACACAGGGCACCGAACCCCCTGCCGGTCGGCGCGTGGTGGTCGGCGACCTTGGCCTGGGTAGGGATGATGATGATGTTGGCAGTGATGTTGGTGGTGATGTTGGTGAAGATGACGGTGGAGAGATGTATGGCTTAAGGCGGGTGGGGTGTACAAACCATCGTCGCTTACCCAGTTGGACCTGGATGCACTGCGGTCGGAGTGCTTTAATGACCTCGACCGGCCCTTTCCAGGGTCGGTGCAGCTTTGGTGAGAGGCCAACCGGCACCTGAAGACAGTCTAGCCATGCCTGGTCCCCGACTTTAAAGGGCTTGGCTGTCACTGTCCTCTCCCGTATCCGTACATTACTCTCTTGGCTCGTGGCCGATGCGGCCTCGGCTGCTTGGCGGGCCTCTCAAATAAATGAGGGAGGTCTTTAGTGCCTTCGGCCATGCGTCAGCTCTTGCGGGAATGTCCGTCAGCTGCACCTCAATAGGCGGAACGGGATCCCGTCCGTACATCAGGAAAAACGGCGAGAACCCCGTCGCCGCGTGCGGGGCCACCCTGTACGCCGCTAAGACCGATGGAATGTGGAGGTCCCAGTCGGAATGGTTTTCGTCCACCACTTGGGACAGCATGGCCGCTATGGTAAGGTAAAGCCGCTCTACCATCCCATCGGTCTGGGGATGATACGGAGATGTTCGGACCTTTTTAGTGCCCAGGATAGAGCAGACATCCTTCAATAGCTGTGAGGAGAAATTCCTGCCCTGATCCGTGAGCAACCGCTCCGGTGCCCCCTAATCAAGGACATAGCCTCCCACGAAGGCATCGGCGATGGTCTGTGCCGTTTGGTCCGGGAGGGCCCACACCATCGGCCACCTCGTGCAGTACTCGACTCCGAACAACAGGTATTTATTTCCCCGTGGCGTGACCGGCAGTGGTCCCAGGATGTCCAACGCAACCAATTCGTTGACCCTGGTCACCGTGATGGGCTGTAGGGGCGCCCGGCTTACCCGGGGTGGCGGCTTTCGCCGCGCACATACGACGCAGGTAGCGACCCATCGATGCACGTCAGCGGTCATACCTGGCCAAAAGTACTGATCCTGTAATGTGTACAGTGTCTTCCGCCCCGCCAGGTGCAGCAGCTGGCGGCCGTGTACGTCCATAACCAATTGTTGACGCAGTGACTCCGGAACTACCAGGCATCGCCGGCGCCCTGTCGGGTCCCATCGCATGAGGAGGTCCTCCCATACGATGTACTCCTCCCCCCCTGCCTCTGCTGAGGCGCGTAGCGTTCGCAGTGGGGCTTCCTGCAGCTGTAGCCGTCTCCAATCGTCCAAGGTCAGCCCCAGGTCGTGGTCGGTCAGCTGGACCTCACCCTGTGCGCCCTCCGCCGTGCGTACGGGAGCGATGACCGTCCCTTCCGGCCTCGCCTCCTTGCAGCGTGCCCCGCCTGTGGTGCATGCACAAGGGCCCTGGGGCGCCAGTCGGGACAATGCGTCTGCGTTGGCATGTCTGGTCCCTTTGCGATGCACTACTTGGTACCTGTACTCCTGCAGGCGCTCTATCCATCTGGCCAGCTGGCCCGAAGGCTGGTCAATGCGGAGCGAATACTGCAAGGCCGCGTGGTCAGTGCGGACCGTAAATTTGCGACCATACAGGTAGGGTCGTAATTGCTGCACGAAGTGAACGACTGCCAGGAGTTCCCTACGTGTGACGCAGTAGCGCTGCTCCGCTGATGAAAGCACGCGACTACCGTAGGCGATAACCACCTCCCGACCCTGCTGGACTTGCGACAAAACACTGCCGATGCCCACATCGCTGGCGTCCGTGTCCAGGATAAAGGGGAGGCCAAAATCCGGAAAGGCCAATGGTGGTGCTTCTGTCAGACGTGAGCGCAGCTGCTGGAATGCCTCTTCCTCGAGAGGGCCCCAATAAAACCTCTGGTTCTTCGCCGTCAACACATGCAAGGGCTTGGCAATGGTTGCGAAGTTGGGTACAAACCGGCGGTAGTAAGAAACGAAACCCACAAACCGGCGTACCTCTGGAACCGTTGTGGGAACAGCCCAGGCCCTGACGCAGGCCGTCTTTTCTGGGTCTGTAGCCACTCCAGACTCACTGACGACGTGGCCCAAGTAGCGTACCGACGACTGCATAAGGTGGCACTTCGACGGCTTGAGCTTCAAGTTCACGTTCCGGAACCGCAGGAATACCTGACGTAATCGGTCAATGTGTTCCTCGAATGATCGGCTGAAGACAATGACGTCATCCAGGTAGATGAGGCACGTTTCCCATTGGAGGCCTGCTAAGGCCAACTCCATTATGCGTTGGAACGTCGCCGGCGCAGTCTGGAGGCCCATAGGCAGGCAGTTGAACTCGAACAGGCCCTGTGGTGTCCGGAACGCTGTTTTAGGCCGGGAGTCCGCGTCTTTGGGACCTGCCAGAACCCGGACAATAAATCCAGCGTACTGAAAAATGTTGCTCCCGCCAGTGCATCCAATGAGTCGTCAATACGTAGTAGGGGATATGCGTCGGCCAGCGTGACGGCATTGAGGCGTCAGAAGTCCACACAGAATCTCAGTGATCCGTCTGACTTCTTGACTAGGACCACCGGTGCCCCCCAGGTACTCGAGGATGGAGAAATTATGTCGGCCCGCAGCATCTCCTGCACCGCTTGTTGAATGTGCCCTTTTTCCATTGGGCTCATTCTATATGTGTTTTGGCGCAGGGGTGCGGCATCTCCCGTATTAATGTGGTGCTGCGACAGATTTGTGCGCCCTAGGTCGAACGGTCCCCGGCTGAACACGTCCGAGAACTCATGCAATAACGAGCGCAGCTGCTGTTTCTGGTCGGGCGGCAATCCCGGCTCAGGCCCCGCCAGCTGGTCCATCCACGATTCGGCCCCTCTGTCCTCGGACTGGCTGATGCTGCCTACAAGCTCGGGCTCTGTCCCTGGGGCTCCTAGTGACAAGGGACTAACGTGGGCCAGAACTGTTCCCTCCTGCACCGTCGCTGTTCTATCGGAGGTGTTCAGCACCTGAATGAACAGATGCTGGTTCCTCTGTACAATAGTTTCAGCTCCCACCAGCGCATGGCGATCCATGGCAGCTGACACCGGAGACACCAGGATGGGTGAGTCTGGTCGGGCTGTCACGAGGGGGGACCGATATCGCAGCGGAATTAGCATCTGGGCTGCCGGGGGAATGGAGACAGACTTACTGACCAGAGCCTGCACGTAGGGTACACACCGGCTGGCCCCCTCCGCCTTTAGGAAATGGAGATGCGTTCCCTGGACTTCCACCCGCCCATTGGCCAGATCGATTTTCATTGGCATCTGCCTCAGAAAGTCCGTCCCCAACAGGCAGGGTACGGGCAATGTTGCGGAGACAAGGATGGGTCCTGCTACCAAAAGCTGCCCAATCTGTATCGGGGCTTCAACCTGGCCCAGGAAGCCCATGCTGCCTCCATTTGCTGCAATAAACGTCGTCTTGACGGGGACTAAAGGTCGGATTTTATCCGGCAGCATCTCGTGCATGGTGCTCGAGATGATCGTGGCTGATGCCCCCGTATCAACCAAGATACTTGCCGACACTCCCGCGATTTCACCGACCAGGACCGAGGTTCCTGACGTGGCCGCTACCACCCGCCTTGCCAGCTTCCTCCATTGTGTGGCTGAGTCCGGCCACTGACCAGGCGGCGTCTCGTTATCCTGTGGTGCATGGTGAGATGATGGGGGATGGATGTGAATGGACCGAAGATGGGATTCCTCCCTTTGGAGTGCGTCGCAGCAGGGTGAGCGCGCCCTTGTTACATAGTGTGGGCTTCCCCCTGGGTTGCGGGCTGGGCTCTCTATGTGGTGCAAATTGCCCCCCCTTGGTGACGTAGGGTGGGCCCCCCTTGTGGTGTGGGGGGGCCCCCATTGTAGGGGGCGGTGGGGACTGGGGGGTGTGCCTTCCCGTGAGCCCCTCCCTTCTCCCCTCCCTTTCCTTTGTCACGAAGGCGTGGTCCCTCTGGTTCCGTCTCGCTCTGCCGCAAAGCGGTGGTGAGGCGGGCCGTGGAACTGCTCCAGGGCACAATGTCAATTTTGTGTGCTGCCTCAGCCCAAGGGCCGCTGCCCCTGGCAACTCGCCGGCGTCGCAGGTAACTGGTGACGTCACGCCCGCCCGCGACGTCACGCCCGCCCGTGAAACCACGCCCGCCCACGACGTCACGCCCGCCCGCCCGCGACGTCACGCCCGCCCGCGACGTCACGCCCGCCCGCGACGTCACGCCCGCCCGCGACGTCACGCCCGCCCGCGACGTCACGCCCGCCCGCGACGCCACTGATAGCCGCGACGTCACTTCCGCCCGCGACGTCACCTCCGCCCGCGACGTCACCTCCGCCCGCGACGTCACCTCCGCCCGCGACGTCACCTCCGCCCGCGACGTCCCTCCCAGCCTCGGCGCGACTCCCAGCGCGGTCCACGGCCCCGGCGCAATTCCCGGCGCGGTCCACGGCCCCGGCGCAATTCCCGGCGCGATCCGCGACACCACTTTTGGCCGCGACGTCACTTCCGGATGCAACGTCACGTCCGTTCGCGGCGCCACTCCGGGTCGCGACGCCACTTCTGGTCGCGACGCGATCACCGGCCCCGGCGCTATCCCCGGCGCGATCCCCTTCCCCCGACCAGGACAGTGGGGACCAGGAAACGACACCGCCGGCGCCCACCCCGAGGAGACTCCAGGTGAGTTCGCGGCGTCGGAATTTTAATTGCTCGGCCCGACCGAGAGGCCGGGCGGGACGGCGTCACTCGCCTGGATCCTGTCGGCGTTCGGCCCCGGCGGGTTCCAGGTGACGTTGGCAGCCTCCGGCTCCGTGCGGCACCCCCTCGCCACATGCCCCTCTCGACCACAACGGTGGCAGACCCACGGGGCGTTCCATTGGGGGGGCTCGGCGCGATGTTGTAGAGGCGGCTGCCAGCGACGCGGCGGCTGGTCGCGCCCTGGTCCCTCTGCTCTGCCAGTCCCTGGATCGCCGCGTACACCTCCCGCAGCGATGGCTCCGTCTCAGACGTCGGGGGTCCGTTCCCAGCTGCCCCCCAGGCAGCCTGTGGCGACGGTGCAGGTTCGGCGGTTGGTGTCGCTGGACCCAGTAGCGCCGCGGCAACGGCTCGGCTGTTCCCCCCCGCCGCGCCAGCCACCCGGCCCACGGGTGGCGCCCGGCCCATGACCTACTCGTGGGCTTGGATGGTCCGGGCAGCCCACAGCGAGGTGCGTTCCTCCGGCGTCACCACGGGCATTACAACGCCGGCGCGGCAAGCGTAGGCGATGAGGTGCTCGACCACGAGGTCCTCGAGCGCTTCTTCAGCCAGGCGAGGGAAAGCTCTCCTCGCCAACACGAGCAGCGCACCCCTGCAGGCTAAAGGGGATTCTTTAGCCCCTCGCTGGCGATCCTGGAACCGTTTAAAGGCTCCTTCCGCCGGGCAATAGATCTCCCCCAAAGCCTCGTAGGCCACCAGTAGCGTGGACTTGCTGTGCGAGAGAAGGGAGGTGTAAGAGGAGAGTGCTTCTTCGCCCAGAACGGATGGCAGCGCTCGTAGTGCCTCTTCGTCTGTCCACTCGAGAGCGTGGAAGGCAGCCTCGAATCGGCGGACAAACCCCTCCCAATCTTCTTCCTCAGCTACGAACTTGTCGACGGGCCCCAGCCGACGCGGCCATCCTGCCACCTGCTCTCCGTGTTGGGTGTTTAGCCCTGGGGGTTTTGGCGGGAGCGGCGGCGGCTGGCGTGACGAGGTTGGTTGCGGCTCCTGCCCAGCCTCCGGGTCCCGTGGCCTCTCCTCCCGTAGTACGCGTGGGGGTGGGGGTCCCGGTGCTAGCGGGCCCCCCATAGGGAGCCTCTGCAATAGCTCCTGGAGTGCCCTCTCCACGCGGCCCATGCAGTCCTCCATGGGGTCCTCCAGGCGATCCGGGCCCCCTGCTGCTGCTTCTGATAACAGGCCCCCTTGTTGCCCGGGATGGGAAGGATCCCCGGCCCCTGCTTCCTCTTCCCTTGGCTCTTTTCCGCGGGGATTCTTCTTTGTAGCCATTGAAATCCCACCGCTGCCACCAGATGTAAAGGAGAGCCGACACAAGATTGCAGGGGTTTCGTCCTTTAATCCTTTTCTTCCATCCACACCTGTCCCCAGCCGTCCCAATATCGTTCCCGCCAAAGGGCCCTTCTTCCCGCCCGTTCTCTCCTTATATCTCCTCGATCACCCCTCCCACTAACCCACCTATTGGGGGGAATCCTTCCCCCGACACCCCTACAGCAGTATTAGTTCAGTTCATTCCGGTTTTGTTTTTAAATTGTTCGTTTTTAGTAGGGAATTGTTTATTATGAAGTCTAGAAATGTATTCATTTGGCTAGTTTTTGTTAGATTAAACACATTATCAGCCGATTGTTGTTATAGTATCAATTATATTCCAATAATGCATGGATACACTATTGCTTATATCTAAGTGAAAATTGCCTTAGAGATTCCGAAATATATGACAATTCACTCCTGTTGTGCTGTATTCTCCCTATTTATAATAATTCGATAGCTTTGTGTAGTAGTTGGTTAGCTTTAGCATACTTTGTGTGATGTTATTTTAACTGCGTTTGGTATTACCTTCGAATCTCTGCACCTTTTGAGGAACGCCAGTGAATATATCAATTTCATCCGCTTGATGCGGAGCTTCTCCAATTTCTGGTTTTAAGAAAAGTATCCTCCCCATAGAAGTTAGTCAGTTTAACACGTAGGCTTTTGCGACCAATATTATTCATAACACTGGTCAACACACTTTTTCTGGCATAAGGTATTCCAACGGTTTTAATGTAATTTTGGGGTGCTAATCCAAACCTGGCATCAGTTTTGTCTATCACATCAGGTTTTTGAGATATCAAATATTGCATTTTAAATAAAAACAGCAAATTTATGCTCATATACGAATAGCTAAACAGACATCCATACAAGATAAGATACAATATACAATAATAATGAAACAAACATTTAATGAGCCGTAGCACAAAGTTGTGAGAGTGACTGCATATCAATGTGAGTGAATGCATATTACCATGTAAGAATTGAATTGTGAAGATACGAAAAATATGTACAAAAAGGTCATTCACAATAGTGATGTTACATCTGAAAAAACGACCTCTTTGTTGACGATCTCCGATGTACAGCTTGTGGAATGTCTCTCATCAATGACCAGCAGTAATCTGCCATCATGAGTCCCGTCGGCCTTGGTAACGTTCTTTCATAACTTTAATGTCTTGATGAAAGCATTCACCTTGCTCTTCGCTCACGTGACCCATGTTCTCTTGAAACTGGGTCAAATGACTATGTAAGTAGTGAACCTTGATGCTCATTCTACACCCAAGTGCTTGGAAACTCAAGAGCAGCTCCTCCACAATCTCTCGATAGTTGTCCACTTTCCTGTTCCCAAGGAAATTCCGCACCACATCAGAGAATTCATTCCAAGCTCTAGCCTCTGCCGCAGTCATTGTTGTAACAAAGTGTGGATCCCTGATGAGTGTTCTTATTTGAGGGCCATCAAATATTCCTGCCTTTTTCTTCTCGGCACTGAGACTTGAAAAGGGTGAACATATATAGCTGAAGCAGTCTCCAGTGTGATCAAGAGCTTTGACGAATTGCTTCATTAACCCAAGTTTTATGTGCAGTGGGGGAAATACAATTTTATTCCTATCAACCAGAGGCTCATTCTTGATGTTCTTGTCACCAGGCGTCAAACTGATTCTTGGTGGCCAGTTCTTTTTAACCCAGTGTTTTCATGTAGCCCTACTGTCCCAGTAGCACAGGAAACAAGGGTATTTGGTGTGACCTCCTTGCTGATGTTGTGTCCTAAGCCTTCTTCCATCATTGATATATAATGAATGAAAACACACCAAAGCGCAGCAAACTGCAAAACACCAGGTGTTGTCAAGTAATGAACGGGAGGAGGGCTAGGATGGCAGAATTTGCAACCTTGCTTCAAGGAAAGATAAGGCCTGATAAACGGCACCTGTCACCCGTGCAGGCGGCGGAGACAGTGGGAGAGTCAGCCAGACATAGCTAAGGCAAAAAGCCCAACCATCTATGACCTCAGCACATGGGCGAATAATGGGGCAGTGTCAACTCGAATGCAATGGAAGGAAGCAGAGGCGCCTTTGTCTGGATCACGGCCACAGAAGGCCGGGGGGGGTCATCACTGATTGTGTGTTAGGGATTTCGAGCTAATTGGAACACGTGCACACAGAGAGGAGAAATACGCCTTGTTCTCTGCAGCTGAGGGAGCCAAGATAAACTCAGCTCAAGGTTGTGTACACAGGAGAGGGGGCTGATTAACAACCACTGCACGTCTGAACGTGAGGGGGCCTTGTCCTGGAATTAATCACCCTCCCAGAGAAGAAGGTTGGATGACCACAGTGAGACGAGAATAGGGTGTTGTGTTACTCTCAAGGTTGCAGGCTCAGCTGAACAGCGAGGCTGCGGGGGCCGCCGGGAGTTCGTGTTCGCCTAGTTAAGTAAAAAAGCTCAATTATTTTGTATTGCTATTAAAGTCACGTTAAAGTCGGAATTTAACAACAGGGTAGGCTAAAGTTATTGATACAACTCGACCCGAAGCATAACGGGATGAATCACCACCAGGTCGAATATAAAATACATAATAAAAGAGCGATGTTAAACCCAGGGTCGGAGAGAAAGGGAGATCCCGGCCGTCTTTGTATCCCCGCAGCGCGGGATAGGAGTGTATACGCTCGGGGAAACACCTCCACTTGAGTCAAGCACCACGATGGGAAATGACAGACCTTAGGCTACATACAGAATCATAACTGTGAAATGGTAAGGGACAAATGTTAAAACTTTTAATCATTTCTTCGTGCGTCAGCGAGGGTCGGAGGGAGTGTGCCCCTCCCTCCAGGTCGTGCAACACGGACAGAGGCGCCTGTGAGACGATTTGTAACGTCTGTGTTTTGGTTCATGAAGAAGGCCAGACAAGAGATAATATTGCACCCAGACAGAGAGACGATTTCGAGGCAATTTGTAACATCTGATTGTTTGCTCATGGATTTTATGGAGGGAGTATGACAACGGAATATACCGTGGGTGATGCACACAAGGACACGGACGTACGGACACACACATGGACACACCTACCTACGGACAGATCCTGACACAGCAAAAATCGAAAGAAACCCCGCCTTGTGGGCAGGACCCAAAGGGATTTTTCGGCATAAAAGAAAGGACCCTGAGCATTGGAAATCAGTTCGACCAGGAGTGTCAACTCATCACGAGTTCGACCAGAAGGGTCAACTCACCAGCCGAGCTCGACCAGTGGGTCGGCTCAGGAGTTGACCGAGCGGGTCGACTCAAGGGCGAGCTGCGACCAACGGGTCGGCTCGACTCTTCAGCTTCTGGGACTCAGCCGAGTTCAGCCGGCTCTCGGGGCTCGACTCAAGCGGCTCCCCGTCTCCTCTGCAGGCGGGCAAGACCCGCTTGACAGCTCAACCTCTGCCGAGTCGGAGGTCCCTGCTGCAGCTGACAATCGCGGTTTGGCGACGAGGCGACGACCCAGCACTGCGCGCTGCGAGCGAGCTGTGGGCGCCACCTACCGACCGGGTTCCGAACTACGACAGCGTATCAACAGGCATCCAACCAATTCCCCACGGCGACAGAGGAGCGACTAATACGCGGGCAAGACCCGCTTGACAGCTCAACCTCTGCCGAGTCGGAGGTCCCTGCTGCAGCTGACAATCGCGGTTTGGCGACGAGGCGACGACCCAGCACTGCGCGCTGCGAGCGAGCTGTGGGCGCCACCTACCGACCGGGTTCCGAACTACGACAGCGTATCAACAGGCATCAAACCAATTCCCCACGGCGACAGAGGAGCGACTAATACGTATGACGCGCACCGCCCCCTCACCACACGACCACCAGGCGTCTGCTTGACATAAAGAACCGACTCCGAACACTGACTATTGAAGACAACTATTACCACTCAAACCCACTCGAACCCATAAGCTGCCCGTGGCTGTGAAGGCATCCCAACGACCGAGTGATGGCCATCCGTCGTTTATAAGAGTATTCGTAATTTTATCTTTAATATTTAGTGGGCTGTACTCTTAATCGCATAAATTCCCAACAGATCCATCAATACGAATTGATTCTTGGCACCTCCTTCCGCCGAGCCACGCTCACGTGGGGAGTGGTGGCCCACCAGATCCTTAACAGGTGATCTGGTCCCCAATTAGTAAACTTGATAAGATAACGATCTTCGGAAAAGGAGCACCGTCGCAGGCCCTTACTCCGAGCCATTCTGTTGTCAGATAACCTGCCGATGTATCTGTTGAGATTGGTGCCTTTAAGAATAATAACTGTTTTTGATTGTTTTTTTTTATCGCCGTATAATCTTTCAAGTATCTTTCAGTCATAATCGCCGCACGTACTCGCATCCTATCAATAAGGAGTACGGTACTGCGTGAATAATATTGAGTAATCATTCATTAACGTTAAGGTTTTCTTAGCATAGTATTTGCATGTTTTAACGACTCTCTCTCACTAACAACCATCGCGTTACGCGGGATCCATGTGCCGTTGTCAAGTGAAATCAGACAATCATTGATGATACTGTATTGATGCCGTGTTGACGTTCCGGGATTGAGAGTTCGCATACTATATCATAGTTGAGGTTGAATTAGTAATAAATTGATTAATACAGAAGTGGTTGTGTGATTCTTTCCTGAAGTCTATGCATAAGATCTGCTTCTGCGTTGAGATCTGAACTTGGTGACCTTAATAAACACACTAACACATACTCAGTAAATGTTAAAGCGATAACGGGGTGAACCGGGGACCTAAAGATAAGCGAGAATGAGACGAACCTAGACAACGATGCCGAGTTAATCTAAGTTAATCTTGCATACTTACACCACACCTGCATAACTGCATACAATTAATTGCCTTATTCCGATCGATAACCCACCCTCGTCACCGAGGCGGGGTCTGGTTATCATAACGACTTGCATCATCATAATTACACCCACTCGCATAATTACTACAATTACCTCTCGAATTGGCATAATTAAATGTGCATAATTACATAAAATTAACATATTTCCGGATAATTACACATTTGGCCAAATTTCATTTGATTACTATTATTTTCACTGAATATTCATAACCCACATATACAACATAATAATTTCACCCACGCACGCATACAACACATCAAAATTTTCATACCCAACATATACAACATAATGGGGGCTCTTGTCCGGGATCTCTCGCAGACAGTTTATGCATGAATTCAGGAACGAATCACTGTTGTGTTAATCTAAGTGTTGTGAACTAACGTTGCCTTGTGATTGTAAACGGGCGTAAAACAAAACAAAACGCGCTCTGAAGGGAAATACCAGAGTAGCAGAGTATAACAAAGACAACTGGGCTGAGATTATTTGCTCGAGTTGAACTGACGCATCCTGTGATACAATTGTTTATAAGTACTCTGAAAAGGAATGTCAAGTAACTCCTGCCGCTTGAGATGATAGGATTAAGAATAATTTTTCAATGGGTGACGGGGTACGGGGAACTCGTATTAAAACGTACCGACCAATCTGTTACAAAGCAGTACAGTCAGAGAGACATATGGGAAGGGAGCTGTATCGATAACACGAACACACCTCGGGGGAAACTAATTGACTGGATAAAATGTAACAAAGGCGAACACGATGCAAAAACTACAGGAAAGGCAGGACAGGACTCATTCCTTTTCACACAGGCATACAGACAGGGATTGTGGAATGAAGGAAAATTCGGAAAGGAAACAGGAGAGAAATCGTCTCTAATAAACGAGGAAAAATGTCCTCACACCATCGTAAGGGAGGAGAAATCAGGGCTCGCGACACCAGCGGAACTCACAGACGGGGATCCACAGAATAAATATGGAAGTAACATTAAATCACACTCATTCGAGAGAAGGGATGGAGAGATACATATGCAAACAAAAACATGTGAGATTGACAACTTCACAGATAGAGGGAAGCAAAATGTTAAAGTAAAGTCGACAGGACGTGCTCCGCTAAGGGCAGAGGCAAAAACTGAAGGGAAATGGCAACACGAGCGACACGGCACTGGGCGCGCACACAGAAAATGCACACCGCTTAATCACGCCCCACACAGAACAGATAAAAGTGACAGATTGCCTGATGATAACTTGTTTGATGATGACGCTGACGGCGATCAACTTTCGGAATACTTATTCAACAGTAAAACCCTTAAATTGATGGACAAGGCTCTAGTCAGAATTCCCGATTTTGACCCCCACAATAAGACTATGGATATCCACACACATATCGCGACAGTGGAAGAGGAGGCAATGATTAGAGGGTTGATGAGACGGGATGAAAAAGCGAGTTTGTTGAAACGAAGCTTAAGTAAAGATTCTATCCCATGGGTAAAGTCACTACCACACAAGGTTAGAAATGATTTTAAACAACTGAGCCTGGCAGTGATTCGGAAGTTTGGAGAATATTCGACACTCACTGAGGGGTTTTATGCTGTAAAATCGATGACCCAGGGCATGGACCAAGATCCACGTGACTACCTCGTACAATTTAAAAGAGCGTATTACGCAGGCGATGTGAATCGATACCACGAAGGAGATAAAATGTTCAAAATTATGTTTTTTGAATCCTTGAGCCCAGAGATCACAGAAAGGGTGAGAATGGTTTTGAATCCAGAAACCGCATCCTTACGCCGCATCGAGAGCAAGGCGTACATGGCATGGTTATACAGAGCTAAGAATCATAATTCGGATCCAGAACACAGGGAGAGGGATAAAGAACCCAGCCTCTCAGAGAGGAATAAAAATCACCGAGCAGTCCCACAATGCAGGACGGAGCAAACACGCACGCACACATGGCAAAATAACCCAGAGAGAGGTTGGCACGAGAATGAGAGCGACATAAAGCCGAACATTCAGAGGAATCGCAGGAGGGGGAGGTTCAGAACAGAACCATACCAACACCCCATGCCACGACACACGCAAGGCCAAAGTTGCACACTAAGATGGCGAGATAACCATCCAGCGGGAAGGTACACAGACTGCGGAGGTATGGATGCGAACATGCAGGAGAATCGTAGGAGGGAGAGGTTCAGAGCAGAACCATATCAACACCCCATCCCACGACACACGCCAGGTTCAAATTACGCAGAGAGATGGCAAGATAACCACCTAGCGGGAAGGTGTTACACAGACCGCGGAGGTATGGATGCGAACATTCAGAGGAATCGCAGGATGGGAGGTCAAACACAATCGATCCAATTCCGACCAATTCCTCCACCGGCTATACCAGGAGGGAATAGAGGAATAACACAGAATGCGGTCCAAAGACATGATGAACAACCCACAGTGAGCGCGAGCGAGCGGCCAACACGCGCCCCACCCGCCGAGGTATTAAACCCGAAACTCAATGAGGAATACAGGCAGGCTACAAGTGACAGGGCGGGCAAAGACGTGGACAGTACTCCCGTAAATGACGCGCGGATCGAATACAAGGACAGGGTTGCATTGAAGCGTGATCGGACAGTACAAAAACCGACAGCAGGGACACGCCCTGAGGAGCGCAGGCATCAGCCTTTGAATGGAAAATATCCAAGGGAAACCAAAATTTATGTGGATCGGAGTGCTAAAATGGAGACGAATGTCCATGACGTATCGGGAATGGTGTTGGAATCCAACACACTCGTAAAAACAAAGAGGGCAACATTACGAGGGACAGAATTAAACCGACACACTGACTCGGCAAATGTGCATGTAATCGCAGAGAGAGCGAATGCCAGTGATGACGGAGTACAAAAGTTGGTTGTGTGCGCGAATTCTGATTATGTGCAGCACAATTTTACACCACACACTCCCACGACGCGAGAGAGTGAGAGGGGAAATTACAAAAACGAACCGGAAAACCGTGATCGAATGATCAAAGTGATAAGTGGTAAACCAGACACTCAGAACTTGGTAAAAAGATTGCAAGGATGTAACAGGAGGGAATTAACGCAAAAATGCGTTCGAAACCGCTACCTAGCGTTTCCCAGGATTTAGCAAAAACAAAAAAAAATTAATATCCGTCGGAGTTATGAGGGATGAGAACCATGTAACTGGTGATACCGATGTTTAACGTTGTGTTTTATTTCTTTTGCTTATTTCAAATGTAATTATGTTACGATTGTGATACATATGCGCGCGTCGTAAGAAATAACCGCCGAGAGTGAGGGTGGCTTATAGATTCATAACACAAAAAAAGGGGCATTTACTTGGTTTGGAAATTCGCCAGTGGCCAAATCGACCCCTGATAATTTTCAAACGGCCGGATTGTTGTGTCTATCTTTTTTTAATCAAGAACAATTCAAAAAAATAATATTTTTTAATCTATATATATACCTTTTTTTATTAATTAATGAAAACAACTCACTTCTCCTCACAAGAACACCAGGAATCCATGAAACATGGAGGGCGGTTAAAATGTTGAGAGTTCGGTCACAAAGAGGTCATGGACATCCGAATGGACAAAAGATGTATGGACTAGCCTCCCAAGACATCTGGAGATACAGATAAGGGCAGAATAAATAACGGTTGAAACTTCGCGTTTTCTTAACGTTTTCCTTACCGAAAAGTAGAAACTTAACAAAGATAATTAACCAACAAACAATAATTTTTATTATTATATGTTTCCTACCTACACGACCAAAATAATAAATAAAAACTAAAGACTACGAATTCCAGAAAGCTTAAGAACATAACGCTTAACCTTAGGACATAAAAAAATTAACTCAGAATAAAACACCAATCTCTGGGGAACTAAACTAATGGGCATATCACACTACGATAATATGTAACATGTTTTCCAGGAAATGGCAGCCCTCCTGCTCACGCTCCTGCTAACGTACTTTGCCAAGCTAGATAGAGCCAAGGCCTGATGATGCCACCCAAGAATAACCGTAGAAACTATCTTTTTAACGATATCTCCTATAACACGTAGTCAATAGAATAATTTCTCCCTCCCTTATCGTTTTACCTTCCTTTAGAATATTTTTTTTTGTCACATATAACCATGTTAAGTTGTGACACGTACGCGCGCGTTGTAAGGAAATAGCAGCAAAACTTGAGGACAATTGATGGTTCATGATGGAAGAAGGGTATACATTTTTTTAAAAATAACCCGTGGCCATTTGACCACTGGCCATTTTTAAAAGGGCGGAATGTTGTGTCCTAAGCCTTCTTCCATCATTGATATATAATGAATGAAAACACACCAAAGCGCAGCAAACTGCAAAACACCAGGTGTTGTCAAGTAATGAACGGGAGGAGGGCTAGGATGGCAGAATTTGCAACCTTGCTTCAAGGAAAGATAAGGCCTGATAAACGGCACCTGTCACCCGTGCAGGCGGCGGAGACAGTGGGAGAGTCAGCCAGACATAGCTAAGGCAAAAAGCCCAACCATCTATGACCTCAGCACATGGGCGAATAATGGGGCAGTGTCAACTCGAATGCAATGGAAGGAAGCAGAGGCGCCTTTGTCTGGATCACGGCCACAGAAGGCCGGGGGGGTCATCACTGATTGTGTGTTAGGGATTTCGAGCTAATTGGAACACGTGCACACAGAGAGGAGAAATACGCCTTGTTCTCTGCAGCTGAGGGAGCCAAGATAAACTCAGCTCAAGGTTGTGTACACAGGAGAGGGGGCTGATTAACAACCACTGCACGTCTGAACGTGAGGGGGCCTTGTCCTGGAATTAATCACCCTCCCAGAGAAGAAGGTTGGATGACCACAGTGAGACGAGAATAGGGTGTTGTGTTACTCTCAAGGTTGCAGGCTCAGCTGAACAGCGAGGCTGCGGGGGCCGCCGGGAGTTCGTGTTCGCCTAGTTAAGTAAAAAAGCTCAATTATTTTGTATTGCTATTAAAGTCACGTTGAAGTCGGAATTTAACAACAGGGTAGGCTAAAGTTATTGATACAACTCGACCAGAAGCATAACGGGATGAATCACCACCAGGTCGAATATAAAATACATAATAAAAGAGCGATGTTAAACCCAGGGTCGGAGAGAAAGGGAGATCCCGGCCGTCTTTGTATCCCCGCAGCGCGGGATAGGAGTGTATACGCTCGGGGAAACACCTCCACTTGAGTCAAGCACCACGATGGGAAATGACAGACCTTAGGCTACATACAGAATCATAACTGTGAAATGGTAAGGGACAAATGTTAAAACTTTTAATCATTTCTTCGTGCGTCAGCGAGGGTCGGAGGGAGTGTGCCCCTCCCTCCAGGTCGTGCAACACGGACAGAGGCGCCTGTGAGACGATTTGTAACGTCTGTGTTTTGGTTCATGAAGAAGGCCAGACAAGAGATAATATTGCACCTAGACAGAGAGACGATTTCGAGGCAATTTGTAACATCTGATTGTTTGCTCATGGATTTTATGGAGGGAGTATGACAACGGAATATACCGTGGGTGATGCACACAAGGACACGGACGTACGGACACACACATGGACACACTTACCTACGGACAGATCCTGACACAGCAAAAATCGAAAGAAACCCCGCCTTGTGGGCAGGACCCAAAGGGATTTTTCGGCATAAAAGAAAGGACCCTGAGCATTGGAAATCAGTTCGACCAGGAGTGTCAACTCATCACGAGTTCGACCAGAAGGGTCAACTCACCAGCCGAGCTCGACCAGTGGGTCGGCTCAGGAGTTGACCGAGCGGGTCGACTCAAGGGCGAGCTGCGACCAACGGGTCGGCTCGACTCTTCAGCTTCTGGGACTCAGCCGAGTTCAGCCGGCTCTCGGGGCTCGACTCAAGCGGCTCCCCGTCTCCTCTGCAGGCGGGCAAGACCCGCTTGACAGCTCAACCTCTGCCGAGTCGGAGGTCCCTGCTGCAGCTGACAATCGCGGTTTGGCGACGAGGCGACGACCCAGCACTGCGCGCTGCGAGCGAGCTGTGGGCGCCACCTACCGACCGGGTTCCGAACTACGACAGCGTATCAACAGGCATCCAACCAATTCCCCACGGCGACAGAGGAGCGACTAATACGCGGGCAAGACCCGCTTGACAGCTCAACCTCTGCCGAGTCGGAGGTCCCTGCTGCAGCTGACAATCGCGGTTTGGCGACGAGGCGACGACCCAGCACTGCGCGCTGCGAGCGAGCTGTGGGCGCCACCTACCGACCGGGTTCCGAACTACGACAGCGTATCAACAGGCATCAAACCAATTCCCCACGGCGACAGAGGAGCGACTAATACGTATGACGCGCACCGCCCCCTCACCACACGACCACCAGGCGTCTGCTTGACATAAAGAACCGACTCCGAACACTGACTATTGAAGACAACTCTTACCACTCAAACCCACTCGAACCCATAAGCTGCCCGTGGCTGTGAAGGCATCCCAACGACCGAGTGATGGCCATCCGTCGTTTATAAGAGTATTCGTAATTTTATCTTTAATATTTAGTGGGCTGTACTCTTAATCGCATAAATTCCCAACAGATCCATCAATACGAATTGATTCTTGGCACCTCCTTCCGCCGAGCCACGCTCACGTGGGGAGTGGTGGCCCACCAGATCCTTAACAGGTGATCTGGTCCCCAATTAGTAAACTTGATAAGATAACGATCTTCGGAAAAGGAGCACCGTCGCAGGCCCTTACTCCGAGCCATTCTGTTGTCAGATAACCTGCCGATGTATCTGTTGAGATTGGTGCCTTTAAGAATAATAACTGTTTTTGATTGTTTTTTTTTATCGCCGTATAATCTTTCAAGTATCTTTCAGTCATAATCGCCGCACGTACTCGCATCCTATCAATAAGGAGTACGGTACTGCGTGAATAATATTGAGTAATCATTCATTAACGTTAAGGTTTTCTTAGCATAGTATTTGCATGTTTTAACGACTCTCTCTCACTAACAACCATCGCGTTACGCGGGATCCATGTGCCGTTGTCAAGTGAAATCAGACAATCATTGATGATACTGTATTGATGCCGTGTTGACGTTCCGGGATTGAGAGTTCGCATACTATATCATAGTTGAGGTTGAATTAGTAATAAATTGATTAATACAGAAGTGGTTGTGTGATTCTTTCCTGAAGTCTATGCATAAGATCTGCTTCTGCGTTGAGATCTGAACTTGGTGACCTTAATAAACACACTAACACATACTCAGTAAATGTTAAAGCGATAACGGGGTGAACCGGGGACCTAAAGATAAGCGAGAATGAGACGAACCTAGACAACGATGCCGAGTTAATCTAAGTTAATCTTGCATACTTACACCACACCTGCATAACTGCATACAATTAATTGCCTTATTCCGATCGATAACCCACCCTCGTCACCGAGGCGGGGTCTGGTTATCATAACGACTTGCATCATCATAATTACACCCACTCGCATAATTACTACAATTACCTCTCGAATTGGCATAATTAAATGTGCATAATTACATAAAATTAACATATTTCCGGATAATTACACATTTGGCCAAATTTCATTTGATTACTATTATTTTCACTGAATATTCATAACCCACATATACAACATAATAATTTCACCCACGCACGCATACAACACATCAAAATTTTCATACATATACAACACTGACCCAGCAGAAAATTAACCATTTTTAAATCAACACAAATTAGCCATCCATGAACATGGTATTCCAATCTATCCAGAACAATCTTGATGTTGGCATACTCTTCATTCATTTTTACAGAGTGTCTTATTGGGATTGGACCATATATATTTCTGTTGTAAAGTAACACACATTTCAAACTCCTTTAACTACTGTCAATAAAAAGTCTCCATTCACTTGAATCATATGCGGGCAGTCCCATATTGAGAAGAAGCCCTTCAACATCATTACAATAAACAAGTTGATCATCTGAATGGAAGTACTTTCGCAGTGCTGCTTCTCTGTTACGATAAAAGGAGACACTAGTGCCAGGTCTGAGTAGTCCCTTTCTCTTGCAGCCTGGAAGCCAACAATTCAGCAGACTGCTTTGGCAAATACAAATCTCTTACAAGATCATTCAATTCAGGCTGACTAAACAGAGAAATTTTATCACAATCTGCATCAGATAGCGTATATTCGATCTGAGCATCATCATCATCTGTAGAAGCAGGTAAACTGAGGGATTCAACATCAATCTCTGGTAGCTCAGTAAATACAGGCACAGGTATTTCCTCAGTGCTCAACTGGTCGTCTGGCAGATGGGATATCTGGGTATTGTAAGTGTTGTTTGTTTTTCTTATTGAAACCTTTTACATTGACAAGGCAGAAGTAGCAGTTATCCAAATGGTTTGTAGGTTCTCTTCAAACCATTGGCACACCAAACTTCAGCTTAGCATTCTTTCCTTTAGACCATGATCGCAAAGTTTCAACACAGGTTTTACACACTTTGTGAGGAGCCCAATTTTTGTCTTGGTCTCCAAGTCGTACTTTAAAGTAGGCAAGATAAACCTTCTTGACAAAGGTATTGATGTTGCGCCTTTGATCCTGCAAAGTGAAGCTGCCACAGATGTAGCAGAAGATATCTGGGCCATTACTGCATTTCCTTCTTTCGGATGCTGTAGCCGTTGTTAGATCACGCCCTGCAGAAGAAAACATAAATGTGGATATCTACATAAAATTATATTATAAACACACTATCCTAAAAATACAGCACCATATTTTAACACTAAAGCAGTCACTGACTCGCAACAACTTGCAATCATAAGTGACAGAGTTAATTTCGGGTAAAATCAATGAAAATGGGGTATGCCGATAGCATAAAATGAGATGTGATAGAGCAAATCTGAGATCAGATTTGGAATCAGCACCCTTAAATTAGTCTAAAATAGCTGCAAAAGTCCAGGCCAGAAAATAAATAGTTGACCAGTGTAATAAAGTGTTTTTTGGGTTAGGTCGCGCTATTTACAAATGTGTCGTAACCCTCCAACCCTAGCCGACACGGCCAAACAGTAAAAAAAATGTGTCACGTTTACTAAAGACAAATAGTTCACTACCGAATAATGATGCTGACTGGTTTGAATAATGGATGACCAATTGCATGTAGGATGATTACTATGTGGTAGAAAAGGATAGTGACGGGTTGAATAAAGGATGGATACTATGTGGTTGAACAAAGTATTAGTGACCGTGTGGTTGATTAAAGGATGGTGGTGTTTGCGTGGTTGAATAAAGGATAGGGAGTTTGGTTGGCTAAAATATGACCGGTTGCATAAAGGATGGAGACTGGGTTGTTGAATAAAGGATGGTAAAGGATGGTGGTGTTTGCGTGGTTGAAGAAAGGATGGCTGCGGTTGATTAAAGGATGGCGACTTTGGTTTAGGTCGAATAAGGGACGGTGGCTGTGTTGAACCAAGGCAGCGCACTGCTGAAACGACGAATGCGGTGGGACGGAGGGGGACGATGCGAAATGTTCCACCTGTAAAGTTGTCACCTGTAGGGGGGTGGGGGGTTGAGGTTGCGGGGGGTGGGGAGTTGAGGGGTTGGCGGGTGGTTGGGGGGCGTTTGGGTTGTTTGGGGGGGGGGGGTGTTGGGGTTGGGGGTGGTTGGGGAGGTTGGAGGGTGGGGGGCGTTGGGGTGGTGGGTTGGGGGGTGAGTGGGTGAGGGGGTGGGGGGAGTTGAGGTGAGGGGCGTTGGGGGGTTGAGGTGGGGGGTTAGGGGCGTTGGGGTGGGGGGTTGGGGGGCTTGGGGGTAAGGGGTAAGGGGGTGGGGAGCGTTGGGGGGGTTGAGGTGGGGGGCGTTGGGGTAGGGGGGGTGGGAGGCCACGTGACCGCGCTCCGCCAATCGGGACGCGCGCGCGGGCGTGTGGCTGTGCGGACGTGGCGCTCGTTTGCTGGCGCGGGAAAACTGACAGTCGACGAAGCAGAGAACGCGACAGTCCACAGAGAGGGTACACACAGTCTACAGAGATACCACACACAGTCCACAAACATTCTACAGAGAGTCTACACACAGTCTACAGAGAGTCTGCAGAGAGGGTACGCCTAACGACACGTGCGCTGCGGTCTGTACGGTATGTGAGCAGTGCACACACCACCACCAAACCACCACACCGCACCACGCCACCACCACCACGCCACCACACCAACACGCCAACACACCACCACGCCACACCACACGCGTGCACGCCGCGTACACACAGAGACTTGACGCGAGTTTCAAACGCCGTGCGCGTAACTTTGTATGGAGTTTTTGTGTTGTGCGTGCAGTCTATATACATACAGTCTATACACAGTCTATATATGTAGACTGTATTGGTCTGTGCGGAGTTTCACAGCGGCACACGTGCAGTCGATGTTGGACTGTGTGCAGTGGGCACGCACCTCTAGTACAGTCTATACACAGTATATATATAGTCTATACATACAGTCTATATATATATACAGACTGCATTGGTGTATAACCCCGCTACATTACGGTACTTGCCATGATATTACACGCAGTGGGTATGAAGGATACACACGCAAAGTCTTGACTGCATTGCAGTTTACACGCCTCTTGCAGTATCTATACGGACTGCATGTCGTACACAGTACTTCTACAGTATTTCTACAGTACTTCTACAGGACAAAGATCCCCCGTGTAGCCTTAACATTGTAGGGGCAAGTGCTTTCAGCGAGTAGCAGCGGCACACGTGGGGGTGGGTGGCCAGCACCACGCACGACCGCCTTTGTCTCCCCAGCAGTGATGTTTACGCACCGGGTACTTATTTGAGGCTGAGTCGACCTAGGGGAGGCCCAAGGACCGGTTCAGATAATCGTCACTTGGTGTTGTTAGCCGTGAGCGGGAGTCGAACTCGGGGTCGCCGGGTTCGTAGCGCTAACCGCTGCACCACCACTCCATACACACAGTACACACACACAGACACACAGTACACACACACACTTGCACACACACAGTACACACACACACACACTTGCACACACACAGTACACACACAGTACACACAGTGCACACAGTACACACACAGTACACACAGTGCACACAGTACACACACAGTACACACACACACAGTACACACACAGTACACACATAGTACACACACACAGTACACACACAGTACACACACACAGTACACACACAGTACACACGCTTGACAAACCTGAGTGCAGCAATGAAGCAAATGGACAGTGGTGAGATGTATGGATATAGAACAAGTGGCCATCATTTGATATCTTACAGAGAGAGGGTCCTTGCAGACATCTGACATTTGCGCCAGCATTGATTGAAAAGTTTTTAAAATATTTTCAGAATGGGAATATTTGTTTATGCCGGAGGAATCTGATGAGTTATACAGCTAATTTTTTCACAGATGTCTGGGAATGTAAACTTAATCTTTTTTTAAATGTTACCAGGTAAGGCCCCCCCCACTGAGCTCTTTTTCAGAAGCGACCTGGCTATCACAAATGATTGCAAGCTCACTGAAGTGGCTTATCACTTGGAGATTTACGGCAGCCAAATAACTCTAAACGCCTGACGCTGATCCTAAATGTGGAGGGAATAACCGGAGGATCCGGAGAAAAATCCACGCGACCACGGGAAGAGAGTGACACACAAATATACAGCAGCAGGCGTCAGGGTCGGGATCGAAGCCACGACCTCCTGTATACCAGGCGAGGTAGTTAACATCTCCTTGTCACCGTGATGATGATGGCGAGAGAGAGACACGCAAACTCCCAATATACAGTAGGCGTCAGGGTCGGGGTTGAAGCCATGACCTCCTGCATACCAGACGAGGTAGTTAACATTCTAGCCACAGTGGCACGATATTAATTCCCCCTGAGGGCACAAATATTTTACTGAAACACCTCTGCTACTGGTGGAACAGGTAATTTGGGGAAACCATACCTGTCAACAACTAATCAGTGCCCTACCTTATTACATACCAATTCAGACCTTATTGGTCACCCCGTGCCCTTATACATCTCAACATTCATCTTACAAAGTCCCATCGCAAGGGAGAAAAATTAACAAATAGACTTTTTTTTTGCTCATCATTGAAACGGCTGTACGCCGTATGGACCTGAAAACTCTATTTCTCTGAAACAAGAATACGGGGTAAACCGTGTGGGTTGACACGGTATGATTATTCATCCTTGATTCAACCACAGTCACCATCTTTTATTGGACCACAATAAACAACCTTTATTCAGCCCCACAGTCTCGATCCTTTATTCAACTTATGAGTCGGCTGTGCCGCGCTTGTGCGTAGGCGCCGTGGTGATGGAACACACATACACCATCCTTTATTCAACCCCACAGTCATTATCCTTTATTCAAACACAGTATTCATGCTTTATTCGACCACAGCCACCCTTTATTCAAGCCCACAGTCCCTATTCTTTACTCGACGCGCGAGTCGGCTCTGCGTGTGTGCATAGGCCCCACTGCGGTGGTGATGGGCCGATGGATCTGGAGGAAGCTTTCGTGGTCGTTGGCGCCTGCGGTCCCTACCAGCGCCGTCGCTGTGGCCTGCTGCTGCTCGTGCAGGTGCCAGGACGACAGCGGCGTGGCTCCCACAATCATCGCCGTCGTCATCGTTATCATTATCGTTGTCATCGCCATTATTGTCATCAACGGCATCGTCATCATCGTTATCGTCATCATCGGCATCATCGTTATCATCGTCATCATCGTCGTCATCATCATCGTTGTCATTGCCGTCGTCATCGTCATCATCGTCATCATCGTCATCGTTATCATCGTAATCGTCATCATCGTCGTCATCGTTATCGTCATCATCGGCATCGTCATCATCGTTATCATCGTCATCATTGTCATCGTCGTCATCGTTGTCGTCGTCATCGTCATCATCGTTATCATCATCATCGTTAGTATCGTTATCATCACCCTCACTGTCATTATCCGTCGTGATCATCTTGATACACCTTTATATTTTACACCTCCAAACTCTACCCCACCTCCATCAGGTTAATCATCAAAGAAACAAACGATTTATTTTTTCTTTTACCAGGTAAGGTCCGGCTGAGCTCTTTTGTAGTTCTTTTTCAGAAGCGGACCCGGCCATCACAAACGATAGCTCAACAGAGAGTGACTTGTCATCATCACGTGGAAATTTATAGCAGCAGCCAAACACTCTAAACACGTGGTGACGTTGATTCTAAATGTGGAGGGGAAAAACCGGAGGACCCGCAGAAAAATCCACGCGACCAATGAGGAGAAAGACGCAGCAAACTCCAAATATACAGCAGCAGGCGTCAGGGTCTAGATCGAACCCACGACCTCCTGTATAGCAGGTGAGGTAGTTAACATCTCGCCACTTCGGCACCCAGTTTCTAACTCGCTGTGCCGGATGGAATTCAGCATAAAGCAGCAATTGATTTAAGTGGTGAGCCCAGCAGTCACCGATTCACCCTCCAGTCTCTCGCTCACTCACCGGCGGTCAATCACCTTGTCACTCTTCTATCGCTACTACTGCTACTACCGTGATTAGCTTTCCTGTGAGCTTCAATCACCGATTCACTCCACCCATGGTGAGCCGAGGACTGGGATGAGCGAGTCGGTGAGTTGCTGTGACCTGCAGCGTGACGGTTGAACACGGTGTTGATGAGATAAAAAAACAGCCAGTGTCTGGACGTCCCGAGTCCTCCACACAGGGTGGAAGAAATGAACGAGCGAAGTTGTCGGGACCGGTTACTTCGTGGCGAGATGTTAACTCCGTTGCCTGGTACGCAGGAGGTCATGGGTTCGATCCCAACCCTGTGTGTGTCTCTTCTCCCCCTCTGGTCGCGTGGATTTTTCTGCGGGTCTGCCGGATATTCCCTCCACATTTAGAAGCGTGCGTTTAGAGTGTTTGGCTGCGATAAATCTCCACGTGAGAAACTACTTCGTTGAGCTATCGTTTGTGGCCAGGTCGCTTCTGAAAAAAAATTGTTGATAGCATTGGCACTTCCAATAAGCACGGTTTTGCGATGTACAGTGCGAAATAATTTCAACATACATACATACAGAATGAGAGCTCTATGGCCACAGAGCAATAACACGAGAACCATTGTCCCAAGCTATTGTAAATACGTATGTATGTTGAACGTCTTTCGCACCGTACGTAGCCAATCGTGATAATCGGAGGTGTGGGAGATGAACAAGAAACTAAACACTCTAAGCAGTTCTAAAGAAATGAATTTGTGAATTTAGATTTAAAAGTGCATACCTCCCTTAATTCTAGATTTGAAGCATACCTCCCAGCGGCTTCCTAAGGGGCCGTTCATAAATGACGTCACGCACCTGGGGGGGGGGGGTCAGACATTTGTGACGATGTGTAACGAGGGGGGGGGGGGGTTGAGGAATGTTCTACTTAATTAAATAGACTTTTTAATAAATGTTTTCTCCTACAACATCAGAGTGCAGCGGCACATTAAATACGCACTAAAATGACAATAGTTTAGAGCGATTTGAAGAATGTTTACATTTTTCGGGGGGGCAGAGCTTTGTGACGTCATATTTGAGAGGGGGGGGTCTGACTTTTTGCCGTGTGACGAGGGGGGGGGGGAAATCGTCCAAAATCGCGTGACGTCATTTATGAACGGCCCCTAGTATTGGCAGGAAGAGTGTTCCAGACGGCCGCCGATGCGCTTCTGAAAGCGTGCGACGAATGTGTCTTTGTTTCACGGCCAGTCAAAAGAACCGCCGTCGCTGCGAGTGATGACCGGAGTTCGCGTGGCGATGGTTCAACGCCCTTCGACGAGACCAGCGGGCGAGGTAACGCGGTGTTGGGAATCTCCGTGTCCCTCCGCAGGTGTACTTGGCGTTCCAGGCTGTGCTGATTATCCTCATTGGACAAATCCCGTCCGCTGGCCCCACGCACCCACGCGCCGTCTCCCCGGAGACCTCCCGCAGGACCTCGCCTCCCTTACCAGCCGCCAACGGCTCTTCTGTAGTCACAGAGGTAATGCGGCACGTCTCAGCGGCAAGCCTCAGGGACACGCCTCAGCGGCACGCCTCAGGGACACGCCTGTTGTGGATCTGTAAATGTTGTGGATTTGCTCTCCAACATACCCCGGGATTAGCACGCACGGTTGGCTACGTATGATGTGAAAGAAGTTCAACATGTGTAGATGCTGCACCGGTCGTCCGTGGTTCCTCCTCCTGGCGCCTCTTGAGTCGTCATCTCTCGCGCAGAGCGAGTGAATCCTGTGCGGCGGTGGTGGCGGCAGCGCAGTGTTGCGAGTTAAGAATCAGAATCTTTATTTAGACTGCAGATGTCCAGCAGGGGCATGGGGGTCAGAGGGTTACAAAAACAGTTTAGTTAAGGTAAACGCATCGCTTCACAAATATATACAAATACAGTTATACCTCGGTATACGACCGCTTTGGAATACGTCGAATTTGGTATACGTCGTGTTTTGACGAGAAAAACACATCTTGGGATACGACGTCTTGCTTGGGATACGACGTGCTTGCTAGAACTTGTATGGGTCGGGATGAGTCACCGCGTACCCGTGTAGACCCCGTTCACCACTCCTCCCCTCCCTCACCACCATCCTCGTAGGCTATCAACTCCTCTCAGCAAGGTAAAGTGATGTTACTTTTTATTTCAATTTATTTTAATTTATGCATTTATTTTATGTATGTATGCATTTTAATAATAATTAGTGTCTAAATTATTTTAAACAACACCATTAATGTATAATATGTCATACAAAATATCATTTCTTATACTCTGGAACGGATTATTTCCTTTCCGTTTATTTCTTATGGGAAAAATTTGTTTGTATACGTCATTTTCGGTATAAGTCCTACCTTCTGGAACGAATTAACGACGTATACCGAGGTACCACTGTGAAACTAAACCATCTTTTGTTTTACAATATATAAAGGAAACAAAACAATTGTCTTTATTCTTAACAATCCACGGAGATTGCATGAGAGATGTTTTTTATCTTATTGCATCGTGTGTGTGTGGGGAGCGGAAGTGAAGCGGTTAGCGTGCTGCCCTATGAACCCAAGTTCGATTCGCGCTCACAGCCAACACCATTGACGATTATCCGTATCGGTCCTGGGCTTCCCCTAGGTCGACTCGGCCTCAAATGAGTACCCGGTGCTATGTGTAAACATCGCCGCTAGAGACGTAAAGGCGGCCGTGCGTGGTGCTGGCCAACCACACAGTAGGAGGCACAGGTGGTGCATCAGCCAGTCATCTCAGTAAATCGACCTGTGGCACCTGGGTCTGCCCCGTGACCTCCTGCCAGCGGGCGTTCGACACTTCACGTGGCCTCAAGGTGCACATGGCCTGGCACAAGCGTTGTGGTGAGGTCGCCGCCACTTAGTGGCGAATGGCGGTTGGTTGGTTGGTGTTTATAGAGGTGGTGTGTATATGTGCGTGTGTGTGTGTGTGTTTATAGAGGTGTGGGGAGCGATAGTGTAGTGGTTAGTGGGCTGCGCTATGAACCCGGCGACACGGGTTCGATTCCCGCTCACGGCCAACACCAGTGACGATTATCTGAACCGGTTCTGGGCCTCCCCTAGGTCGACTCGGCTTCAAATGAGTACCTGGTGCGGTGTGTAAACATCGTCACTAGGGAGACAAAGGCGGTCGGGCGTGGTGCTGGCCACCCACCCCCTCGTGTACCGTTCCGGCCTTCATAGGTGCTCGATAACAGCACTTGCCCCTAAAGTCTGTTAAGGCTATATGGGGGATCTTTGTTGTTTATAGAGGTGGTGTGAATATGTGTGTGTGTGTGTTTATATAGAGGTGGTGTGTGTATGTACGTGTGTGTGTGTTTATAGAGGTGGTGTGTATATTTACGTGTGTGTGTGTTTATAGAGGTGGTGTGTATATGTACGTGTGTGTGTGTTTATAGAGGTGGTGTGTGTATGTGTACGTGCGTGCGTGCGTATGTGTTTGTGTGCAGTGGGCTCTGGGAGATGACGCTGCCCTCCTGGTGGGGCTGGCGTCCTCGCTCTACTTCTGCGGGGTGTTGCTCGGCTCCCTCGTCTTTGGCCAGTGCTCCGACCTGTACGGCAGGAGGCGCGTCTACCTCATCGGTACAGAATACGCACAGAGACGTCGTGTGCTGCTCGCTAACAGCTCCCCCCCCCCACAGTCTGTTAAGGCTATGCGGGGGATCTTTGTCTTTGTCACGGTGGATGAGATGTTAGCTACCTCGCCTGACGATGCGTGTTTATTTGGAGTTTGCGTGTCGCTCTGTAAACTATGAACTGAACTCTTTTCATTTTAGCAGGTAAGGCCCACTGAGCTACCAGGATCTCTTTCAGAAGCGACCTGGCCACAAATGGCGGCTCAACAAAGTTGGTTATTGTCGTGTGTATATTTATAGCAGCCAAAGATAATTGGTTTTTTACCCTTCTATCTGGCAACAAAACTGACACCTTTTTCATGTTTGCATAGACCACAATACCTGCAGCCATAATGCAAACAAAAAACATAACTCTGATAATCTATGCAAATATGACTCCTTGTAAAAAAAGGTGTCAGTTTTGTTGCCAGATAGAAGGGTAAAAAAACAATTATATTTTTTACTGGCAAATGAGGTTCCAATGGAGCAGCCATAGACTCGATTAATGTATGTTTCTAAACATGGAGGGGAAAAACTGGAGGAGCCGGACAAAAATCCACGCGATCACGGGGAGAGAGAAATTAAATCTACAAATATGCAGGAGTCAGGGTTGAGATCGAACCCATGACCTCCCGTATACCGGGTAATAGAGTTAACATCTCGCCACCACGAGATAAACGTACCCCCGGATAGCCTTTAACCCTTTAAGGCTACACGGGGTATCTTCATCTTTTTTTGTCCTGCCAGCCTTCGTAGTTGCTACTCTCTCACAGCACTTGACCCAAACAGTCTGTTAAGGCTACACGGAGGATGTTTGTGGTTTTTTTTGCCGTGCCAGCCCTCCTAGGTTCTGCTTGCTAAACAGCACTTGACCCCAACCGTCTGTTAAGGCTACACGGGGTATCTTTGTATTTGCCATGCCGGCCTTCGTAGTTGCTACTCGCTTACAGCAATTGCCCCCAACAGTCTGTTAAAGCTACACGGGGTAGCTTTGTCTTTGTATTTGCCATGCCGGCCTTCGTAGTTGCTACTCGCTTACAGCACTTGCCCCCAACAGTCTGTTAAAGCTACACGGGGTATATTTGTATTTGCCATGCCGGCCTTCGTAGTTGCTACTCGCTTACAGCACTTGCCCCCAACAGTCTGCTAAGGGGATCTTCGTCTTTGTGGGGGCGTCGTGGGCGCAGGGCTGCTGGTGGATGTCTTGGGCGGCCTCGCGTCGGCGCTGTCCCCCACATGGCGCTGGTTCTGCGCGTCGCGACTCGTCGTCGGCGTCGCCAACGGCGGCACCGCCCTCGTCTCCTTCGTCCTCCTCCAGGAGTACGTGGGCTCCGCCTACTGGGGTAGCACCGGTAAGTCGAGCCAACGCGCGCTCGCCACCCCCCCCCCACGACACACAAATTTGTAATGGCGTCGCGGCTGTAAAACGAGCCCGCGAAAACGTTCGCCAAGGGGACCGCATCGTGTGCAAAACTTTTCTGTGGTGCGCTGCCGTGACAGGAGACTATGAGATCCGGCCGTGTGCCGCGCGGTGGTGAGTGAACGTTCATTTGTACACGGAGGCTTCCATGGCCAAATATTACGATTCGCAATTGGTTACTTTTTTGTTTACTTTGGTAACTTTCGAGGTTAGTTTGGTTACTTTTTTTGTAACTTTTTTGGTTACTTTGGTAACTTTAGAGGTAACCTTTTTGGTAATTTTTTGGTTACTTTTTGGTTACTTTAGTTGCTTTTTTGTTACTTTGGTTAAAAAAATTGGTTACTTCGGTTACTTTTTTGGTAATTTTTGGGTTACTTTTTTCGTTACTTAGTAAACTTTTTTAGTCACTTTTGAGTAACTTTTTGGTTACTTTGGTAACTTTTTGGTTTACTTTTGCCGAGTTTACATTGGCTTCCGGTTGCCGAACGAAAACGTGTTGAGGTCGCGCTCATCACACGCACGCAAAGTGCTCGCCACGAATGAACCACGATACCTCGCTGATCTTGTCAAGGAGGACACACCCATCACCATGCGAACTCCGGTCATCCTCGCAGCAGCAGCAACAGCGGCTTTTGGTTGACCGTCGAATAAAGACGGTGACCGCATCGCACGGCGCTTTCAGATGTGCTTCTGGGGCTGTCTTGAGCGCTCTTCCTTCCTATAACACATTCTGCTCGGTCAATGGCCAGGGTTAACGGCGGCGTGGTGTATTCCGCAAATATGCCCGACTGTGAGGGTGGGCACAAGCCGGCGTGAGTAGGTTAAACGTTGAGTTTTATAAGGGCACCACGGGGTGACCAGCCCCTCCCCACCCAGCCCCTCCCCACCCTCCCCTCCCCACCCAGCCCCTCCCTCCCCACCCAGCCCCTCCCTGCACGACGGACACAATAATCCCCTGTGGGCTGGTGTAACCAGGAGGTTCCTACCAGTATTATCTGTTCTCTGTCAGATGAAGCATTCCCGTCAGGAATATGGAGAAAAGAGTTGGTGCAATAACGCAGCCTTGCTTCACACCTTAACTTCGATTGGCTCTGAGGTTTCACCATCAGAGAGGATGACAGCCTTCGTACCGTCACGCAACAGACGGAGGAGGTTAACACATTTT
Source organism: Lampetra fluviatilis (assembly GCF_964198595.1). NCBI lineage: Eukaryota > Metazoa > Chordata > Hyperoartia > Petromyzontiformes > Petromyzontidae > Lampetra > Lampetra fluviatilis. The sequence goes on from NC_136339.1 coordinate 1,938,532, forward strand.
GTTGGGCAGCCATGTCTCAGAAGGATTCTCGATAGTGCATCACGATTAACAGTGTCAAAAGCTTTAGTCAAATCAAAGAAGGCCATGTACAATGGTAGTCTCCGCTCCTGGCACTTCTCTTGGAGTTGACGGGCTGAGAAGATCATGTCCGAGGTTCCCCTGCCAAGTCGAAAGCCAGTCTGCGACTCAGCAAGGAGTTTTTCAGCAAGTGGTAGAAGTCTGTTTAGTCGGATTCTTGCCAGTATTTTTCCAGCAGTGGCACGAAGAGAGATTCCTCTGTAGTTGTCAAAGTCTAACTTATCACCTTTTTTGAAGACGGTGACAATGATGGTTGCATGTTGGTCTTTTGCGAGTTTCAGGCGTAGAGTCATAAAACGCTCATTGATACCAATTGGAAGCTCACTTCAGCTGTCGATGAGCACGATGTCTATTGCAAATCCTACGCCATGCAGGTGTCATTCATGCGCTGGTTTACCCTTCCACAAGAAGGTGTAGCCTCCACTTAGCTCAGTCAGTTGGCCTTCATCCGCCAGACGGGTTTCGCTGAGGGCGGCAATTTGGATATTAAATCGTCTCGGCTCGCGTGCCACAAGAGCTGTTTGGCGCTCTGGACGTTGCGAGTTTGGGTTGTCTGTGAGGGTCCTGACATTCCAGGATCCAATGTTCAGGTTATTTTTCTTGTTGTTTCGACCGCAATTATTGATGCTCCCTCTGGTCGCGGTAAGCCAGACAGGATGTTGCTCAGCAGGCTACGTTTAGGGCACCTTTTCTCACCCCCTCCCCATTTGGGGTGAGCAGAGTGGATCCTCGTGGGCTGTTCAGTCACAGCTACAGCTGCCGGGATGCAATCCTGCCTAATCCGAGTGCATGGCGACATTCTAATAGCTGCCGCCTTTGTGCTGTGTTGTGACTAGGAGATTCTAGCTGCATAGGCCTGCCCAGCTCACCACTTGCCAATCGCCCAAGGGCTTTGGGTGCGTAGTGTGGTGGTGCGATGGCACAGTTTCCCTGGAGGGTGCCAGTGCGTGAATTAATTTACGTGCAGTGTCTGTTGCACACCAGCTACCGCACGGGGCTTAACCAGGAACCAAGCCTGGGTCCAATGGCGAGGCAGAAAACCAAGACGACTGCAAGGCTTGTCCTGAAGCACCAGACATCCAGTGGCTCCTCCGCCATGTGGCTCCACCGTCAAGTGGCCAACGCCCCACCGAGGTGGGCCGTTGGCCACTTGGTATCCACCCGGGATTTTGTCGGGGTTTACTCCCTTAGCCTAAGTGGCTAACCAGAGCCCCGTTAGGCTGCGCGTTTCAAGGTGAGTCCAGACAGGCCTTGTTGGTTACCGAAGCGGCCCCGGTGGTCGAACCACCCACCATACTTCGCCCTGTCTGGCAATCCTGTACTTTACCTGTTACCACCTCCCACGACGTGGACGAGGGGTTGGTTTTTGGGAGGCATACATACACCACTACTATAGTACACTACACTATACACTACTATAGTACACTACACTGCTATACGCCACACTATACACTACATTACTATACACGACACTACTTTGTACTACAATACACTACTGTGGTGGGTCCCACGGAGGCAGACACTGGTAACGTGGAGGCAACACGTTTATTATACACCCCAACAGGGTAACTACATAAACTACATAAACACCCGGGATAACTAACTATGTCGTAACTACCACGGAGCTAGACCCCAACAAGGCCACTATATAAACGCGGCAGGTCAGTAAATTACGACCCACGATGTCGAATGTGACGACCGAAGCCCGAAGAACATAAACTGAAGAGCGTAGCACGGCGGGTTGATTCCAGAAGACAGCCCACAACGCTCCCGGGACTGCCTTTTATCCTCCTGAGCGTGGCCTCGCTCCGCCCCCGGCCACGCCCCCTTCGGGATCTTCCCAGAAGGTTCTGCAACCTTACTTAACGTATCCCCCTTCTGGCCCCCGTCCTTATCCTCTGCTGGTCACGTGCCCTCTTGGGTTCACCGAGACTGTCCCGTATGTCATACGTGACAGAGAGAGGCTCTGAGACGCACAGTTACACTCTTCTCTCTGGCGCTAACGCCATAGTGATTCAATATACATCACTACACTACCATACACAACGCTACGATACACTACGTTACTATTTGCATGGTTGGCAACGTACGGTGCAAAAGAAGTTGAACATACACACATATAAATGAGTACCTGGTCCCTGTGTGTAGTAAACTTCACCATTTTGGAGTTTGTCCGACCTTCAGAGGTGCTCACGAACAGAACTTGCCCCATCAGTCTCTTAAAGGTTATACGGGTGGTCTTTGTCTTGTGTGTGCGTACGGGGAGCGGTGGCGCAGCGGTTAGCGCTACGTCACTAACCGGGCGACCCGAGTTCGATTCCCGCTCACGGCCACCAACACCCAGTGACGAATATCTGAACCGGTCCTGGCTCTCCCCTAGGTCGACTCGGCCTCAAATGAGTAGCCGGTGTGATGTGTAGTAAACATCGCCACTGGGGAGACAAAGGCGGCCGGGCGTGGTGCTGGCAACTCACCCCCTCGTGTGCCACAGTGCCGGCCTTCGTAGGCGCTGCTGCTCGCTACTAACAGCACTCGCCCCAACGGTCTGTTGAAGGTTACACGGGGGATCTTTGTGTTTGTGTGCGTGCGTGCTCAGGGTCCCTGTACAGCGCGTTCTTTGCGCTGGGCCTGGTGGTGTTTGCGGCGCTGGGGGTGGCCGTGAGGCCCTGGCGCTGGCTCACGCTGACGGCCAACGTCCCCGGGGTGCTGCTGCTCCTCGCCTCGCTGTAACCACCCCCACTACACGCCGCCCCGAAAACACAATCCTTTAACACAATTCTATAACACAATCCTATAACACATTCCCTATTACACAATCCTATAACAATTCTATAACACGGGTGTGCATGTGTGTGCGCGTGTGTATGCGTGTGCGCGTGTCCGTGTGTGTGCGCGTGTATGTGTGTGTGCGCGTTTTTGTGTGTGTGCACGTGTTTGTGTGTGTGCGCATGTATGCGTGTACGTGTGTGTATGTCTATGTGTGTGTGTGTGCGTGTGTGTCTGTGTGTGTGTGCGCGTGTCTGTGTGTGCGTGCGTGTATGTGTGTGCGCGCGTGTTTGTGTGTGTGCGCGTGTATGCATGTACGTGTGTGTATGTCTGTGTGTGCGTGTGTGCGTGCGTCCGTGTGCGTGCGTGTGCGTGCGTGTGTCTGTGTGTGTGTGTGCGTGTGTCTGTGTGTGCGCGTGTCTGTGTGTGTGTGCGTGTATGTCTATGTGTGTGTGCGTGTGTCTGTGTGTGCGCGTGTCTCTGTGTGTGTGTGCGTGTATGTCTATGTGTGTGTGCGCGTGTCTGTGTGTGTATGCGTGTCTGTGTGTGCGCTCGCCCCCCCCCCAGGTGGCTGCTGCCCGAGTCCCCGCGGTGGCTGCATTCCCGTGGTCGTATCGTGGAGGCAGAGAAGACGCTGTCCCTCATCGCCAGGGGCAACGTCGGAGCCACGGCGACCGGCTCCCTCCCCCCGCCCCAAGTGCAGCTGCGCCCGCTGCGAGGCTCGGGGGAGGTGGGGGCGGCGAGGGGGGGGGGGCGCGGCGGGGGGATCGCTGATGGATGTGGGGACTCACCCGGTTCTGCGCACGCGCACGCTCGTCATGATGTACACGTGGTGAGAGAGAGAGAGCGACACGCGGCCGGAGAGCTTCGCTCGCACACACGTGACGTATGTATGTACTCCTCTGCTTATGAACATTCGACTTACGAACTTTCAGAGATACGAACAAACCCCGTCCGTATGTCCAGTTGCCCGTTCGGACCGAGAGTCGTAAGTTCGACCGCCGCGCAATAGATGGCGGTGGTGGCATCTACATCTGCAGAACGTGAAGAATCAGTGGCATCTACATCTGCAGAATGTGAACAACCAGTGGCATCTATATCTGCAGAACATGAAGAACCAGTGGCGTCTACATCTGCAGAACGTGAACATCCAGTGGCATCTACATCTCCAGAACGTGAAGAACCAATGGCATCTATATCTGCAGAACGTGAAGATCCAGTGGCATCTACATCTGCAGAACGTGAAGAACCAGTGGCATCTACATCTGCAGAACGTGAAGAACCAGTGGCATCTATATCTGCAGAACGTGAAGAACCAGTGGCATCTACAGAACGTGAAGAACCAGTGGCATCTACATCTGCAGAACGTGAAGAACCAGTGGCATCTACAGAACGTGAAGAACCAGTGGCATCTACATCTGCAGAACGTGAAGAACCAATGGCATCTACATCTGCAGAATGTGAATAACCAGTGGCATCTAAATCTGCAGAACGTGAAGAACCAGTGGTATCTACATCTGCAGAATGTGAATAACTGGTGGCATCTACATCTGCAGAACGTGAAGAACCAGTGGTATCTACATCTGCAGAACGTGAAGAACCGGTGGCATCTACATCTGCAGAATGTGAAGAACCAGTGGCATCTACGTCTGCAGAATGTGAAGAACCAGTGGCATCTACATCTACAGAACGTGAAGAACCAGTGGTATCTACATCTGCAGAATGTGAAGAACCAGTGGCATCTACGTCTGCAGAAGGAATGAAACAGGGGGATTTATCCACAAATATGGCTGTCGCCTGATGAAGCTAGTTGTATTTACGCGATCTAACCCAAAAAAAACCTGTATTATGGATATTGGCCACGAAAGCCTACGTGTTAAGCTGTGTGTACTGTGTGCCATGTGCACTGTGTCGTGTGTACTGTGTGTACTGTGTGTGCAGGTTTCTTGTGCAACCTCGTGTACTCCAGGCTGCGTGTACGATGTGTCGTGTGTAGTATGTGCCGTGTGTACGATGTGTCGTGTGTGCGGTGTGTGCAGGTTTGTGTGCAGCCTCGTGTACTCCAGGCTGTGTGTACTACGGGCTGTGTGTAGTATGTGCCGTGTGTACGATGTGCTGTGTGTGCTGTGTGTGCTGTGTGTGCTGTGTGTATTGTGTGTGATGTGTGTGCTGTGTGTGCAGGTTTGTGTGCAGCCTCGTGTACTACGGGCTGTGTGTACTATGTGTCGTGTGTACTGTGTGTGCTGTGTGCGCTGTGTGTGATGTGTGTGCTGTGTGTGCTGTGTGTGCTGTGTGTGCTGTGTGTGCAGGTTTGTGTGCAGCCTCGTGTACTACGGCCTCACGCTGGGCGTGGGAGACCTCAGCCGTGACGTCCACATGGGGCTGGCGCTCTCCGGGCTGGCGGAGCTGCCCTCGTACCCCCTGTCCCTGTTTCTCATCAACGCCTCCTGGTACCCACCTAGTGCATCGTGCACACAGTACACACCGCGCACAGTACACACAGTACACACAGTACACAGTACACACAGTACACACAGTACACAGTACACATGGCACACGGCACACCGTACACACGGCACACAGTACACACAGTACACACAGTGCACGCAGTACACACAATACACACGGTGCATAGTACACACAGTACACACGGCACACAGTACACACAGTACACACAGTACACGGCACACAGTACACACAGCACACAGTACACACGGCACACAGTACACACAGTACACGGCACACAGTACACACAGTACACAGTACACATAGTACACACAAGCACATAGTACACACGGCTCATAGTACACACGACACCCATCTACGCACGTCTATAAAGGTACAGTGGTACCTCGGTATACGTCGTTAATTCGTTTCAGAAGGTGGTAGGACTTATACCGAAAATGACGTGTACCAAACAATTTTTTCCCGTAAGAAATAAAGGGAAAGGAAATAATCCGTTCCAGAGTGTAAGAAATTATATTTTATATGGCATATTATACGTTAATGGGGTTGTATAAAACAATTTAGACACTACTTATTACTAAAATGCATATGAAGAGAATATTTTGAAGCACTTCTTTAGTTCACTAATGCACAGCTACACTCGTTCCACAACCAACCCCGGTCCCACAGCGCCCTTTAACCCATCCCCAATACACATTCCCGTCTGGCACGCCTTGGTCCGGGTGACGTCACTGCCCTTTGACCCCTGACCCCTGTCCAGCGCATTCCGCCCTTTAACCCATCCCCAATACACATTCCCGTCTGGCACGCTTTGGTCCGGGTGACGTCACTGCCCTTTGACCCCTGTCCAGCGCATTCCGCCCTTTAACCCATCTCCAATACACATTCTCGTCTGGCACGCCTTGGTCCGGGTGACGTCGTGTTTGCGTGGTGCGTGTCCGTGAGGGTGGCTCGCAGATCCCCTACACATACATAAATTAAAATAAATGTAGAAATTAAAATAAATACTTAAATAAATTAAAATAAATGCATAAATAAATTAAAATAAATGCATAAGTACATTACAATAAATTTAAATAAAAAGTAACATCACTTTGCCTTGCTGAGAGGAGTTGATAGCCTACGAGGATGGTGGTGAGGAAGGGGACGAGATGTTATTTTTTTTGAAGGAGAGTCCCCTTCCATTAAAACTTTAGGAAGCTGAAATTCTGGGGTTTTTTCTCTTTCTCTTTTCTGTCTTTTTTCTTGACTTGGACCTGGTTGAGGCTCACCGGGTTTGAGTTTTACTAAAAACCTGTCCATTGAAGTTTGTTTTTGCCTTCTTCTAAGAATGTTCCTGAAGTGTGACATTGTCTGGTCATTCCACACAATACTGTTATGGCTCGTTAGAGCTTTATTGCGGGTGGGGTATACGCGGGCACGCGGTGACTCATTCCGACCCATACAAGTTCTAGCAAGCGCGTCGTATCCCAAGCAAGCGCGTCGTATCCCAAGACATTTTTTTCACGTCAAAACACGACGTATACCAAATTCGACGTATTCCAAAGCGGTCGTATGCCGAGGTATGACTGTACAGACGGAGGATCCTCTGTTTCGCCTTAAGAGGCTGTTGGAGCAAGTGTTGTTAGCGAGCACCTGGCCGCCTTTGTCTCCCCAGCGGCGATGTTCACACACCGGACCAGGTATTCATTTGAGGCGGAGTCGATTTAGGGGAGGCCAGGACCAATTCAGATAATTGTCACTTGTGTTGGCCGTAAGCGGTGGTTTGCCGGATTCTTAGCACGGCGCGCTAATTGCTGCACTGCCACTCCCCACACACACACGTACATATACACACGCACCGCTATACGCACACACACACAAGTACAGATATGTTGTGCCGCAGAATCACACGGGGACGAGGAATGCTGTAAGGGCTGTTGCCGTTTATTAAACACTGTTGAAGTCAACACTCTAACTCACACCAGAGGTAGGTGCTCTCTATCGGGTTCCTTTACCCCGGACTCTGAACAGTACCTGGTCCTGCCTTCGGCTATCCTTTAGGGCTCTCCAACTCGTCTGCCCGGAGCGGGGGTTTATCTAACACTGCCCGGCGACGAGGAGGGAGAGACACCTTGCAGCCGATTCTTGCCCTGGCTCCCCAGGGGGTCCCACTTAAGTTCCCCTTTGGCGGCATCTCCCCCTAGCTCGGATCCGCCTTTGTTCCCGTAGGTACCTCTTCCACCATGACGTGATCCCTAACTGTCAACTCGCTCGCAGTTCCCTCTGTTCGCCCCCTCGTGGTTGCTCACAATACTCCTCTACATATACATATCCACCACTATAACCACGCACATACACACACAAGACAAATATCTCCTGTATAGCCTGAACAGACTGTTGGAGCAAGTGCTGTTAGCGAGGACCTACGAAGGCCAGAGCTGCACACGAGGGGGTGGGTAGCCAGCACCACGTCCCTGCCGCCTTTGCCTCCCCAATGATGGTGATCTTTACACAAACTGCACCAGACACACATTTAAGGCTGAGTCGTCCTAGAGGAGGCCCACGACTGGTTTAGATATTCGCTGTAACTGTTCCTGGCCATGAGCGGAAATTTAACTCGGTTCGCAGAACAGCGCGCGAAGCACCGCACCACATTGGTACACATACGCAATGGAAAATAGATCCCCCAATTGGTCCACTTGGGCTGTTTAGACACGTGCTGTTAGTGTGCACCACATTGGAACCCAGGCTTCTCAGTGTCTCTGACTTGGCCATTCTAATCTCGGGCACCACGGTGGTGAGACATTAACTACCTCGCCTGGTATATAGGAGTTCGTGGGTATGATCCTGACCCTGACACCTGCTGTAATTTTGGTGTTTGCATATTCTTCCTGTGGTCATGTGGATTTTTCTCCGGGTCCTCCGGTGTTTCGCTCCACGTTTAAAATCACATCTTTAGAATATTTGGCTGCAATACATTTCCACATGATGATAAGCCACTTCGTTGAGCAATCACTTGTGACCAGGTCGCTTCTGAAAAAGAGCTACGTAGTAAAGTGGGCCTTTCCTAGTTAAATACAAAATAATTTTGTTTGTGAACCCACAAGGCTGGGATTGGCTGAGCCTGCAGGGCTGGGATTGGCTGAGCCTGTGTGGTTGGGAGTGGCTGAGCCTGCGTGGTTCGGAGTGGCCGAGCTTGCCGCTCATTTTGTGTCTCCCCCCCCCTCCCCCCCCTCAGGTGCGGGCGCAGACGCGGTCTCTCGGGATTCCTGAGTTGCGGGGGTATCGCGTGCATCGTCGTTGCGGCGCTGGTGACGCAGGCTGGTGAGCGCGAGGGTGAGTTGGTCTCGTGTGTGTGGTGGTGCGGGCTGCACTACGAAGCCGGTAATATCCCGAGTTCGATTCACGTTCACGGCTGACACCGGTGATGATTATCTGAACCAGTCCTGGTTCTCCCCTAGATCGACTCGGCCTCAAATTGAGTACAGTAAAACCTTAGATTGCGAGTAACTTGGTCTGCGAGTGTTTTGCAAGACGAGCAATTTTTTTTGATAAATATTAATTTGATAAACGAGCGAGGTCTTGCAATACGAGCAGTACGTACAGTATACGCTTTGTCTGCCGAGCGTCACGTGATCACAACTGAGCCGATGGTTCTTCTCTTTCTCTCGCTGCGGGATTGTGGGTAATCGTCTCCCATGCTCGGTCGAGTCAACATCCGTGCGAGCGTAGACTGTTCACTATAGTGTTGTGATCACGTGTGTGGGCGTAAAGCATTTTTTATTTTGTGTCCAAGTGTAGTGACTGTTCTTTAGTAACTGTACTGCAACAATGGCCCGCTCCTCTCCTCTCTCTCGTCTCCCTCACACCAGCCACGATTAAATGTAATGAATACATTTTATTACTTTATATTAAATGTAAATAATAAAAATATAAAAAGGTATTTTGTATTAATCATTTTTATATGAATACAGTATTTTTGGGTTGTGGAACGAATCATCTGAGTTTCCATTATTTCTTATGGGGAAATTGATATGCGAGTGCTTTGGATTACACAAAAGCGGCCGGGCGTGGTGCTGGCCACCCTCCCCCTCGTGTGCCGTGCCGGCATTCATAGGTGTCCGCTAACAGCAATTGTTCATACGGTCTGTTCAGGCGATACGTGGGATTTTTGTCTTTTTGTGGTGCGCAGTGGCGCGCCAGTACCTGGCCCTAGCAGGGAAGCTGTGCATCAGCGCTGCCTTCAGCATCGTCTACATCTACACCTCCGAACTCTACCCCACCTCCATCAGGTTAACCATCATAAAAACTAAAATATGTTTTTTTTTTATCAGGTAAGGCCCCACCGAGCTACGTAGCTGTTTCAGAAGCAACCTTGCCAACGCAAGTGATAGCTCAACGAAGTGGCTCATCATCATCATCGTGTGGAAATTTATAGCAGCCAAACACTTTAAACGCGTGATGACGATTCTAAATGTGGAGGGAAAAACCGGAGGACCCGGAGAAAACTCCACGGGGAGAGAGACATGCAAACCCAAAATATAACAGGTGTCATGGTTGGGATCGAACCCACGACCTCCCGTATACCAGGCGAGGGAGCTAACATTTCCCTACCGTGGTGCCGTAATAACGATTTAATAATTTGACAAATGTATCCAGGAGAGTTGCACTCGGGGTTTTTAATTAAAAAATGTTTTTCAGACAACTGGTGAGCAATTACACGGCTGGGAGGCAATCGGATGCGCTTTTGTGGCCGTCTGGAACGCTCCTCCTTCCATTGTTAGATTGAAAAACTAATTTATTTAGCACTGACAAGCTGCATTATAACACCTGCATTGTAACGAGCTGTGTTATAGCGAGTTCATAAGCAGCTGCGTGATAACAAGCTTGTTATAACGATCCTTCTCGCTCCCCCGCCCCCCCCCAGGAATGTCGCCCTGGGCTTGAGCTCCACGTCCTCCCGTCTGGGCGGGATCCTCGCTCCATTTATCCCCAGTCTGGTGAGGCGGGGTCACGTGGGGTCACGTGGGGTCACGCGGGGTCACACGAGGTCACGTGGGCCTTGCCTCGGCAAAATAAGAAATAGTAAATAGTAAACAAAAAGTAATGGCAGGGTCACTCGGGGTCATGAGTTCACACGAGGTGATGCAGAGTCATACCCTGGTGACGTTATTGTTGTACGTGTGTGTGTGATTGAGTGTGTATGTGTGTATAGGTGCGCAGTGGCACAGTGGTTAGCGCCCTGCACGGCCCGAGTTCGATTCCCGCTCACGGCCAACACCAGTGACGATTATCTGAACTGGTCCTGGGCCTTCCCTAGGTCGACTCAGCCGTAAATTAAGTACCTGGTGCGATGTGTATAAAACATCTTCACTGGGGAGACAAAGGTTGCCGTGCATGGCTGTGCTGGCAACCCACGCCCTCGTGTGCCGTGCCGGCCTTCGTAGGTGCTACTCGCTAACAGCACTTGCCCCAGCAGTCTGGTTAGGCCAGGGGTCGGCAACCTACGGCTCCGGAGCCGCATGCGGCTCTTTACGGGCTGCTTCTTGACGATATGTACGTATGTACAGTATGTACTCAGATGCATTGCGGCTCTTGAAATACTGAATTTTGTACCGAATTGGAAAGAAATGGCTCTTCTTGTTATTTTGGTTGCCGACCCCTGGGTTAGGCGATACGGGAGATATTTGTATTTGTGACGCACATTGTATGCGAGCACGCGCACGTGTGTGTGCGTGTGTGAATGCACATGTGTGGGTGTGTGTGAATGCACATATGTGGATGTGTGCGAATGCATATTTGTGTGTGAATGTTGTCTGGCAAAAACAACCCCCTACCTCCTCGTTGGTGCCGGATGGCAACGCTGTGGTGGGAAGTGCCGTGGGGGGAGGGCCAATTAGATTGGTCATTGCCCTCATGGCGTTTGTAACCACCACAGCGGCCAAATGGAGGCTCTGGACGGGTGCAAGGGGCTGGTAACACCTCCACCTTCAATTAATTACCACAAAACCACAATTATTTTTTTCTACTAAGCTTGTGCTGGAGGCCCCGGGGGGACATGTGTCTATGATGTCTCCTGGCCAAACCCCATTTGGCAAAGCCAGGAGACTGAATCCTTACCCTCGGGGCTCCTCCAGAAACAACAAAAAACCACCACGGGTGGCCATGTGGAATGTTCAAACGCTCACTGCGGAGGAGAGGCTGCCACTCCTCTGTCGGACCGGTACTGCCTGGATCTCTGTGGTATTCAGGAGGTCCGGTGGACCAGCTCTGGCTCCTGCCACCATGAAGGGTGGACATTCCTCTATACAGTGAGGGAAAAAAGTATTTGATCCCTTGATGATTTTGTACGTTTGCCCACTGACAAAGAAATGATCAGTCTATAATTTTAATGGTAGGTTTATTTGAACAGTGAGACAGAATAACAACAACAAAATCCAGAAAAACTTATGTCAAAAATGTTATAAATTGATTTGCATTTTAATGAGAGAAATAAGTATTTGACCCCTCTGCAAAACATGACCTAGTACTTGGTGGCAAAACCCTTGTTGGCAATCACAGAGGTCAGACGTTTCTTGTAGTTGGCCACCAGGTTTGCATACATCTCAGGAGGGATTTTGTCCCACTCCTCTTTGCAGATCTTCTCCAAGTCATTACGGTTTCGAGGCTGACGTTTGGCAACTCGAACCTTCAGCTCCCTCCACAGATTTTCTATGGGATTAAGGGCTGGAGACTGGCTAGGCCACTCCAGGACCTTAATGTGCTTCTTCTTGAGCCACTCCTTTGTTGCCTTGGCCATGTGTTTTGGGTCATTGTCATGCTTGAATACCCATCCACGACCCATTTTCAATGCCCTGGCTGAGGGAAGAAGGTTCTCACCCAAGATTTGACGGGACATGGCCCCGTCCATCGTCTCTTTGATGCAGTGAAGTTGTCCTGTCCCCTTAGCAGAAAAACACCCCCAAAGCATAATGTTTCCACCTCCATGTTTGACGGTGGGGATGGTGTTCTTAGGCAGCATTCCTCCTCCTCCAAACACGGCGAGTTGAGTTGATGCCAAAGAGCTCCATTTTGGTCTCATCTGACCAAAACACTTTCACCCAGTTGTCCTCTGAATCATTCAGATGTTCATTGGCAAACTTCAGACGGGCATGTATATGTGCTTTCTTGAGCAGGGGGACCTTGCGGGCGCTGCAGAATTTCAGTCCTTCACGGCGTAGTGTGTTACCAACTGTTTTCTTGGTGACTATGGTCCCAGCTGCCTTGAGATCATTGACAAGATCCTCCCGTGTAGCTCTGGGCTGATTCCTCACCGTTTTCATGATCATTGCAACTCCACGAGGTGAGATCTTGCATGGAGCCCCAGGCCAAGGGAGATTGATAGATCTTTTGTGTTTCTTCCATTTGCGAATAATCGCACCAACTGTTATCACCTTCTCACCAAGCTGCTTGGCGATGGTCTTGTAGCCCATTCCAGCCTTTTGTAGGTCTACAATCTTGTCCCTGACATCCTTGGAGAGCTCTTTGGTCTTGGCCATGGTGGAGAGTTTGGAATCTGATTGATTGCTTCTGTGAACAGGTGTCTTTTATACAGGTAACGAGCTGAGATTAAGAGCACTCCCTTTAGGAGTGTGCTCCTAATCTCAGCTCGTTACCTGTTTAAAAGACACCTGGGAGCCAGACATTTTTCTGATTGAGAGGGGGTCAAATACTTATTTCCCTCATTAAAATGCAAATTAATTTATAACATTTTTGATATGCGTTTTTCTGAATTTTGTTGTTGTTATTCTGTCTCTCACTGTTCAAATAAACCTACCATTAAAATTATAGACTGATCATTTCTTTGTCAGTGGGCAAACGTACAAAATCAGCAGGGGATCAAATGTTTTTTTCCCTCACTGTACCTGGGCAGTGTGCTCATGACCGGTTTGACAGCAGAGGTCTCACTCCGAATCAGTCGAGCGGCATTATCTTTTCATCCGTTGCGTAACCCTGTGTGGAAGCTACCTGGTCTGTCGCTCTGCACGAAGCTTCAAGTCTTCTCGGCCACAGTCATTCCCTCCCTTCTCTACGCTTGTGAAACGTGGACCCCCCTAATGGAACATCTTCACCGGTTAGAAACATTTAGGCTGGCCTGCCGACGATCCATTCTGGGTTTAACTAGGCTGGATTGTGTGAGGAGCTCACAAATCCTTGAAAGATCTGTGCAAGGTCCCATCGGTGAGCTCCTCCGGCAGGCAAGTCTGCGTTGGCTGGGTCATGTAGCCCGCATGCCCAGCCACCGCATGCCTAAACAGCTTTTGTTCGGCCGGATCGAGGGGGCTGAACGGGCGCGGCACAGGCTAGAGAAGAGATGGAGTGACGTGGTACAGGAGGACGTAGAGCTGAGTGGACTTGCCGATGGCTGGTACCAGCGGTGTCAAGATTGGCCTCTGTGGAGGAGGCTCGTGAAGGACCCTACTGGGCAGTTGGAGGCAGTCACACCATCCAACAACAACAGAGGGCGGAGGAGCAACGTTCATAACAACGAGCGGAGCGCCGTGTGGCTAAAGCACAGCAAGATGGCACAGTAGGGGGCACAGGTGGTGCATCAGCCAGTCATCTCGGTCATCTCAGTTAATCGACCCGTGGCACCTGGGTCTGCCCCGTGACCTCCTGCCAGCGGGCGTTCGACACTTCACATGGCCTCAACGTGCACATAGCCTGGCACAAGCGTCATGGTGATGTCACCGCCTCTTAGTGGCGAATGGCGTTTGTTGTGTGAATGCACGTGTGTGTGAATGTACGTGTGCGTGTGTGTGAATGCACGTGTGCGTGTGAATGTACGTGTGTGTGTGTAAGGCTCTGTGTGTACGCGTGTGTAGGGAGCGGTGGCACGGTGATTAGCGCCTACTGCAGCTATGGACCCAGCCAATGAACAGCGGCAAATATCTGAACCAGTTTTGGACCTACCCCTAGGTCGACTCGGCCCTAAGTTAAGCACCCGGCACAATGTCTCAAACGTCACTGCTTGGGGGGACAAAAGCGGTCTGTGAAAGGCTACGCGGTGGGGGCCGGTGGGGCACCCCCTTTTATATTTTTAAATCCTTTATATTAAGTTCAATTGCTTGCTTAGGACCGTGCAAATCTTTCGGTCGTTTTTTAACCCACTTCCCGTGATCCAATCGAGCTGACATTTTCCACACAGACTTTTTTTCCAAAATTTTACACTTTTTAGGACAAAAATATTATATTTAATTACCAATTGCTTAATGGTGCAATGCAATCATCTGACCCATAGGTGGCAGCCATCTCAAGCCAGAGGACGAGAGGACTCTAGCCACCACGCATATAAAGGATTTATAGTGAAAAACTTTGTTTTTACGGGTTATACTTATTCTTTGCGTGCACAGAGCTGGGTGATGCCCTCTCTTCCCTTCATGGTGCTGGGTCTGGCCGGGGTCTCCGCCGGGTGCCTCTGCCTCCTGCTGCCCGAGACGCTGAGGCAGCCGCTCATGGAGACGCTGCACGACCTGCCGGGCCCCACGGCCACACGCAAGGTGCTCTACAATACAGGGACGTGCGGTCAGGGGAGGCAGGGGAGGCAGAGAGGACTCTAGCCACCACCACCTGCCATACTCCAATGAAAACACTGGTCAACAAAAAACTTTTTTTTCTGGCCTGGACTTTTGCAGCTGTTTTAGACTAATTTCAGGGTGCTGATTCCAAACCAGATTTGCTCTATCACATCTCATTTTTATGCTATCGGTATACCCCATTTTCATTGATTTTACCCGAAATTAACTCTGTCACTTATGATTGCAAGTTGTTGCGAGTCAGTGACTGCTTTAGTGTTAAAATATGGTGCTGTATTTTTAGGATAGTGCGTTTATAATATCATTTTATGTAGATATCCACATTTATTTAATATTTTTCTTCTGCAGTTTTTATTGAAAATGCAATATTTGACATCTCAAAAACTTGATGTGATAGACAAAAATTCCAAATTTGGAATCAGCACCCCAAAATTACCTTAAAACCGTTGGAATACCTCATGCCAGAAAAAGTGTGTTGACCAGTGAAATAGCTGTTACTAAAAAATGTTTTATCAAATAAACAAAATATTAAGATTTTTCCACTGATCTGCGTTATAAATGTCATTTCTGTACGATTCCAATCATTTTTTAATTCAAAATCGCCAAATTTGCGGAGCTCCCCTGCAAATACAGGAAGAGACGAGAGGTGAGGCAGCAACGAGCTCAGCCTCCCCTCTGATTGCGCAACCCCTCAGTAACTGGATGGAGCACGGGCAATAAGCGCGTGCCTGTTACTATCTCAGTATGTCACCAATGTAATGTTTGTAGACCCCTTCATTTCATGTCCTCGCCTTCCATACTCCAGGTAACTTATTTCACGTATGTGTATAAAGATATGTAGGCTCGCTGGTCTCGTCATGAAACTGCAATGAAAAAGCACCAGGGGAGGCAGCTATCACACCTGCCTCCCTGAGGGGGACGTGTCTAACACGCCCCCCTCAGTGAGGCCACGCCCCCCTCAGTGAGGCCACGCCCCTCTCAGTGTGTGAATCTGGCTCTGACACTTGCCAGTGCCTCCCCAGCCATTGATCTCACCGCACATCACTGCTACAATACATAATACACTGTCCAATATGCTACACACTACGCTATACACTACACTCTACATTACACTATACACTACATTATACACTATACACAACAATATACGCGTCACTATACACTACTCTAAACTACACTATACAATACACTACTATACACTACACCAAACACTAGACTCTAAACTACACTATACACTACACTACTATACACTACGATACACTACACTATACACTACACTATACACTACACTACTATACACTACACTATACACTACACTATACACTACTATACACTACGATACACTATACACTACACTATACACTAAGATACACTACACTATACACTACACTATACACTAAGATACACTACACTATACACTACACTATACACTACAATACGCCGAGGCATCCACTCATGGAGACGCTGCACGACCTGCCGGGCCCCACGTCCACGTGCAAGTTATAGAGTGGGGGGGGGGTGGGGGGGGTGCAGTGTCTCCTCCACCCGGTGGTTGGCTGCTCTAAATTCCCACCGGTGACGATTATCTGAACCGGTCCTGGGCCTCCCCTAGGTCGACTCAGCCCCAACCCAGTAGTTGGTGTGGTGCAAGGGAAGAAGCAGAGAGAGAGAGAGAAGCGAGGTGGTGACCTGCAGTGGTTGAGTGGGTGAGCGAGTGGGGAGTCGTCGCTTAGTCGTCGCGTGGTGCTCGTTGGCGCACTGATGTCACTCGAGTTCGATTTCTGCTCACGGCCAACAACAGTTGCAAACATTTGAGCCGGTTCTGGGTCTCCCCTTGATCAACTCAGCACTGGGGAGACAAAGGCGGCCGGGCGTGGTGCTGGCCACCCACCTCCTCTTGTGCCGTGCCGGCCTTCATAGGCGCCGATCGTGAACAGCACTTGCCCCAACAGTCTGTTAAGGCTACACGGGGGTGGGGGGGGAGGTCTTTGCCTTTGAATCAGAATCTTTATTCAGAATCCGATGAGCTAGAAAGCTCTTTTTCACCGACGTCTTCAACAGTGCGTACGGCATTTGTCTGCCCCAACAGTCTGTTTAAGGCTACACGGCGGCGCGGTTTCCGTGTGTTTTCGTCCTCAGAGCTACACGCTGCTCGAAGCCGGGCACCCCAACCGCTCCTTCCACGGCGACAGCGAGGACGAAGAGGATGACGAGGGGGTCCGGGAGACGAGCGGCAAGCCCATCTAGCGCGGCACGGCAGGGCCCCTGAGCCCCGATGCCTGAACTCTTGAACGACGCTTGAACTCTCGAACCCTTACGTGCCGTCCACACGCCACGAGCAAACGGTGGCGACACGGTGGCTAGAAGATGTTAATTACCTCGCCTGGTATACAGGAGGATAGTGGGTTGGATCCCGACCCTGACGCATGCTGCCTATTCGAAATTCGCGTGTCTCTCTCTCTCTCTCCCCGTGGTCGCGTGGAATTTTCTCCGGGCCCTGCGGTTTTTCCCTCCACATTTAGAATCGACGTCGGGCGTTCAGAGTATTTGTGGCTGCTATGAATTTCCACGCGACGGTGAGCCACTTAGTCGAGCTGTCATTTGTGGCCAGGTCGCTTCTGAAACAGTGCTACGTCGCTCAGTGTGCCTTAAACTGGTCAAATAAAACAAAGTTTGTAGTTGACTAGTTGACTGGCGTGTCGTAGTTTTTACGATGCCCATGGATTTGCATAAATCCTCGGGATTCGTAGAGCCCAGGGGACAAGGCACCTTTGGATTTTCTTGGGCTGTTACTCTCAAGTCGACATTCGGGCTCCGGCTTGAGCCACTGCCGCTCCCCTCAGTTGCTTCTAACGCCACGACTCGCGATGCGGCTCAGCCGAGGCGCAAGGTGTTGCTACTCAGGACCCGTCTTTGTTCGATGCTTAGCCAAAGGCTGCTGCAGCGGGGATGAACCGGGAGTTTTGCGATGGGAGCGACGCAATCGTACTTGCATGTTGAACTTCTTTCGCGCCGTACGTAAACTACCTATGCAAAGTGACTGAGGCCTTGGGCGCCACGGTGGCGAGGAGATGTTAACTACCTCGCTCGGTATACAGGTCGTGGGTTTGATCCCGACTGGCGCCTGATGTATATTTGGAGTTTGCGGTGTCTTGCTCTCTCCCCGTGGTTGCGTGGTTTTTTCCCCCCCTCCACCTAACTAAGCTATAATTTTTTTTTAAAAAGAGTGTTACATAGCTCGGTGGGCCTTTACTCGGTAAAAAAAAAAAAGTTGGTAAATAGTTTTGCATGTATCGAACGAACCCATGGCTATGCTGCTGGTAATATGCACGGCCAGTGAGGCTCGTGCGGTCGATGGGATGAACATTAATCTACTTTTGTTGGGAGAGGCAAATATGTTGGTAAATCGTGGGCGGGCGGTGTCGGACGATTTCGACAGACTCCAAATCTGAATGCTGTGACGTTTTCCTTTTGTTCACTTCCGCACAACAGACAACATCTTTGTCAACAACAACCAAAGAGAAAGGCTTTTATTGATAAATATAAAAAGTGCCATGCACAGTCCGCTCGCGTGAACGCTTGTGAGCGAAATAAAGTCGCCGCGCTTCGCTGCGATGATTACCCCGGCGATTTCAGACTCCTGCTCTTTGTCCACGCTGGACAGCCCTCACTCAGAGACCCAGAACAATCACCCTCCCCCTACTCCACCTCCATCCTCCTACTCATATTCCCTCCCTCATCCTTTCCTCTTTCCTCCCTCCCTCCCTCCTCCTTCCCTCCCTCATCCTCCTTTCCTCCCTCCTCCTTCCCTCCCCCCCCGCTCTCCACCACACAGTTCGGGTTTGGAACTCGCTTCTGTCCATTTGTCCTCGTGTGGCCCAACTCTGGCCAGCAACGATTTTGCATCTCACTCGGCGGTGAATTGGGGGTGAGGGCGGTGGATTGGAGGTCAGGGCGGTGGATTGGAGGTCACGGCGGTGGATTGGAGGTCACGGCGATGGATTGGAGGTCACGGCGGTGGATTGGAGGTCAGGGCAGTGGATTGGAGGTCAGGGCGGTGGATTGGAGGTCAGGGCGGTGGATTGGAGGTCACGGCGATGGATTGGAGGTCACGGCGATGGATTGGAGGTCACGGTGGATTGGAGGTCACGGCGGTGGATTGGAGGTCAGGGCGGTGGATTGGAGGTCAGGGCGGTGGATTGGAGGTCAGGGCGATGGATTGGCAGTCAGCACGAGAAGCCGAGCAGGGACACAGAACGGGTTGAGGGGCAACGCGGGCGGCGACGAGAGCCGCGGATCAACAAGAACCGTCGCGCCGCCCCTAGTGGCCACACCACCCACACTGGGCACACCACCCACACTGGGCACGCCACTGCCAAGGGAGGTTTTCTTGTCCGTGATCTTCATGGTGTCCCGTGTCTCTGTGTCTCTCGTACCAGCGTCTACCCCTATCCCTGCATCTCCTCCCCGTGTTTCCGCATCTCCCCGTGTTTCCGCATCTCCCCGTGTCTCCGCATCTCCTCCCCGTGTCTCCGCATCTCCTCCCCGTGTCTCCGCATCTCCTCCCCGTTTCTCCGCATCTCCTCCTCGTGTCTCCACATCCGACTCCGCAGGCCCCGTGAGGTGGTGCTGAGCACGCCGGAGGAACCGGCGCAGCGGCGTGGAGCTCAGGCGCCGCACCTCCTCCTCCAGGTCGTCCAGCAGCTGAAGCACCAGTGCACTCTCTGCCACACACGCACCACCGCAACAACAACAAGACCCGCCGTTCGCCACCAATAAGTGGCGGTGACGTCGCCGCCACAGCGCTCGTGCCAGGCTCTGTACACTTTACGGCCACGTGAAGTGTCGAACACTCGCTGGCAGGAGGTCACAGTACAGACGCAGAGGTGCCATGGGTTGACCGACTGAGATGCCTGGCGAATGCACCACCTGTGCCCCCCCCACCCCCCACTGTGCCAACTCGCTACGTTGCTGGAGGGCGACTGCCTCTAACTGCCCCAGCAGCATCGTTCATGTGCCTCCACAGAGGCCGATCTTGACACCGCTGGTACCAGTCATTGGCAAGTCCACTCAGCTCCATATCCACTCGTACCACATCATTCCACGTAGCCGGCACGTATAGCACATACGTACATACATACAGCAACAACCACAACAGCTGCCATTCGCCACTAATGTGCACATCGCTCTCGTAGACGATTTTAGGTGCGAAGAGAAACCACAGACAAGAGGGGAAGGCAGCAGCGGTCACGTAATTAACCGGCGCTGCCTCGCCTGGTGTACAGGAGGTCGTGGGTTCGATCCCGACCCTGACGCCTGCTGCTGTATATTTGGAGTTTGCGTCTCTCTCATCATCATCACGGTGGCTAGGAGATGTTAACTACCTCGCCTGGTATACAGGAGGTCGTGGGTTCGATCCCGACCCTGACGATGCCTGCTGCTGTATATTTGGAGCTTGCGTGTCGTGTGGATTTTTCTCCGGGTCCTCCGGGTTTTCCCTCCGCATTTAGAATCGGCATCTCGCGTTCAGAGGACTTCGCTGCCACGAAACATTTTCACGTGAGAAGGCACTTGGTTGAGCGATCATTTGTGACAGCCGGACTGTCGCTTCTGAAAAGGAGCTGGAGTACATATCGCTCAGTGTGGGCCCTGACATGGTAAAAATAAAAAGTTTAAAGTTTTAATTTTCGATTTAAAGCTTTCGTGATTGCAGGTATTCATATTCTTGCTTCTTTCGGTAAAGTCACGTAGAAGGGAAATAATAAAATAAAATTATAAAATTCTCACGACGTTTCGATTGCAACACAAATAATCATCATCAGGTGTGAAAACCACAGCAAGAAATGTTTTGAAAAAAGTGGCGGTGAGAAGAAAAAATTTATTGCTGTGGTTTTCACACCTGATGATGATTGCTCGTGTTGCAATCGAAACGTCGTGAGAATTTTATTGTTTAATTTTTATTTTTAAAGTTTTAGTTTTTATCTCTCTGCACCCACCTTTGGCGTTGATGGGGGGCGGTGGTCCCGCCTTGAAGGCCGACGCCAGGTACTTGTAGACACAGCCCAGGCTCAGGGTCTCACCCCTCTCCTGCTCCTCCTGCTGCGCTCCCCGCGGGGAGCGGTCGGGGGGGTGCAGCAGCGGCTCGGCCGTAGCGGGGGTCGGGGAGACCCCGGGGGAGCGGGGGTTGAGGGAGGGAGACCCCAGTTGGTGAGTTTCAAGATCGCCGATCGTGAAAACCTGGAGAACACACGCACAGAGAGAGAGACGTGAAAGGTCCTTGGTAAGGGCGCGCCTCAATATGCATCTGGAGTTGTGTCGTTTAAAAAACTCCAGAACTCACCAACTGCAGGGATTCATATTCTTGGTTCTTTTGGTAAAGTCACGTAGAAGGGAAATAATTAAATAAAAAATATATAAAACAATAAAAATATTAAAGAATCATTTTTTTATTTTTGTTATTTTATAATTTCCCTTCTACGTGACTTTACCAAAAGAACCAAGAATATCTCCCTAGCCACCTTGATGATGATGGTGAGAGAGAGAGACACACAAACTACACATATACAGCAGGCGTCAGGGTCGGGATCGAACCCACGACCTCCTGCATACCAGACGAGGTAGTTAACATCTCCTAGCCACAGTGGCACGATATTAATTCCCCCTGAGGGCACAAATATTTTACTGAAACACTGCTGCTACTGGTGGAACAGGTAATTTGGAGTACCCATACCTGTCAACCTCTAATCAGTGCCCTACCTTATTACAGACCAATTCAGACCTTATTGGTCACCCCGTGCTCCTTATAAATCTCAACGTTCATCTTACAAAGTCCCATCGCAAGGGAGAAACACAAACAAATAGACAATTTTTGGTTGCCCGTATTGAAACGGCTGTACGCTGAGTGGACCCAAAAACTCGATTTCCCTGTTCAAGAATACGGGTAAACCGTATGGGTTGACAGGGATTTGAAATCAGCGATATTCATTTCTCAGTTCAGCTCACGAAGGAGAGCTGAAGCTTCTGTCGACACACCTGATGACGCTGCCTGTAGTATGCAGTGAAACGTTGTACATCATCATCAAAATGTTGCCTGCTTTGAAACATCCCGGTCTGCCGGGAAACCAAATCGGTTGGCCCATTTACCCACGTGACCGCACCTTGGCTACGTACGGTGCCAAAGACGTTCAACGTACAATTCATGCAGGTGTAGGGGATCTGCGAGCCATCATCACGCACCACGCAGACATGAACTCTCCGCACTCGGCGTAGCGCACACCAATCGCACGCACGGGAATACACTGGACGAGGGTCAAGGGTTAAAGGGTGCTGACGTCACACGGACTCGGCGTGCGAGACGGAGATGTGTGTAGGGAACGAGGGCGGAAATGGAGGGTTTCAAATGGCTGTGAGACATACTCTTTGGTTCTTTCGGTAAAGTCACGTAGGTATAAAATACAGCAGCCTTCTTGCCCACTTCAGCAGTTGTTTCCTGCTGTGGTTGTCCCACCTGATGACGGACGCTTGTGTTGCACCCGAAACGTGATTTAATTTATTTTATACCCACGTGACTTTACCGAAAGAACCAAAGAGTATGGATCCCTGCAGTCACGGAAACTTCAAATCTCGATTGGGCT
This sequence comes from Lampetra fluviatilis, assembly GCF_964198595.1. Lineage (NCBI taxonomy): Eukaryota > Metazoa > Chordata > Hyperoartia > Petromyzontiformes > Petromyzontidae > Lampetra > Lampetra fluviatilis. The sequence continues at coordinate 1,961,033 of NC_136339.1, forward strand.
GTGAGGGGTTGGTATTAGGAACGAGTGTGGCTGTGGTTTAAAGAATAAAGAAGCCCTTAACCAGTCTCCGACGCCTCTTCACAGGTACTCATTCAAGGCTTAATCGACCTTGGGGAAGACCCAGCACCAGGGTTCTGATGTTCGCTGTCACCGATGTTGGCCGTGAGAGGCAATTGAACTTGGGTCGTCAGGTTCGTGGCGCTGTTTGCTAACCACCCGCGTCTACCCGCGTCCCCCCATGTCTCCCCGTGTCTCCCCGTGTCTCCCCGTGTCTCCCCGTGTCCCCCCGTGTCTCCCCGTGTCTCCCCGTGTCTCCCCGCGTGTCTCCCCGCGTGTCTCCCCGTGTCCCCCCGTGTCTCCCCGCGTGTCTCCCATGTCTCCCCATATCTTCTGTGTCCCCTCCGTGTCTCCCGGCATCTCCCCACAAACCACTCCCCCCTCCTGCGTCTCACCACGTCCTCCCGCGTCTCCCCACACGTCCCCCCACGTGTCTCACAGTGGAGGGTTCCTCACCTGCGTGAACGCGGTCGAAGTGGTGTTCATCACGGTGCCCGAGGCCCGCTCAGCCACCTCGATCCACCGCTGCAACGGGACACGGAGACCGCACCCTGTGGCAACCGGAAGCTAAACGCTCGACCGATGACAATGACGACTGAAATAATTTAATACATTTCAGTATTCGTGCCATCTTCAACTTTATCGCTCATCGGATTCCTCCAGTATAAATATTATGTTGATGCTGCTGTTAATGATGATGACGAGGATGATGCTGCTACTGATAAACTCTTTCATTTTTATTTTTACAGGTAATGCTCACTAAGCTATCGAGTTCTTTTTTCAGAAGTGACCTGGCCACAAATGATAGCTCAACTAAACGGCTTATCATGGTGTGGAAGTTTATATCGGCCAAATACTCAAAACGCGTGTTGTTGATTCGACATGTGGAGGGAAAATCCAGAGGTCCCGGTGAAATATCCACTCGACCACAGGAAGAGAAAGAGACACGCAAACTCCAAATATACAGCAGCAGGCATCAGAGTCGGGATCGAACCCACGACCTCCTGTATACCAGGCGAGGGAGATGACATCTCCTCGCCACCACGGCGTCATAGGTGGGAAACTCGCTACGATTGTGGGCTAAAAGGGGGGCTATCCGAATGGATGCGACTGGGCAGGGTGGACGCTCAACGTTAGAGTGGGGTGCCTTGTGGGATCGTGTTTGGGCGATTTGTTGACCTTTCTTGAACTTTGCACTCCTATCGTGTTTTGTGTTGTGTTTGTCGTTGTGACATTCTTACCCCGTGCCCCCGACTGGACATCTGTGAAAAGAGAGCTCCGTAGCTGACCGGATTCCTCCTCCAGTTTTAATAAATACAGTAAAACCTTGGATTGCGAGTAACTTGGTCTGCGAGTGTTTTGCAAGACGAGCAAAAATGAAAAACAAATATTAATTTGATAAACGAGCAAGGTCTTGCAATACGAGTAGTACGTGTAGTATACGCTTTGTCTGCCGAGCGTCACGTGATCACAACTGATATACGAGTGCTTTGGATTACAAACACGTTTCCGGAACGAATTATGCTCGCAATCCAAGGTGTTACCGAATTCTGATTCTCTGATCCTGAACCCACGACCTCCAGCATACCGGGGCGAGCCACTTCACACCTCGCCACCGTGTCGATCTGCTCTCCCCTCACTCACATCCAGTGGCGATCTTCTCTCCTCATCCACCTCCTCCTCCTCGTCGTGGTCATCACCGCCCCCTCCACACCACTGCCACCACCGCGACCCCGGTCCGCGCTTGAGTAGGAAGGCCTCCAGCTGGGCGTGGGTGCGGCCGGGCAGGGAGCAGCCGATCGCGGCTGCGAGGCTCCCGGGGCTGGCGGGGGCCCCGCCGCGGCGCTGGCGTAGAGCCCGCAGGATGTCGCGCTTCTCCCGGCGGAGCCACGCTCGGGGACGGGAGACGCCGCCGCCGCTGCGCCCTCGCGCCCCGCTGTCGATGATGAATCGCGAAGGGGCCGAACGCTGCCGGCTTGGGGGCTTCATGGCTGCGGCACCGAACCCACGATCCACAACACAATTCACAGCAAACCCTACAACAACCAACACCACACACTACAACAACCAACACCACACACCACACCCTACAGGCCTACAACAACCAACACCACACACCACACCCTACAACAACCAACACCACACATCAAGGCCGTAATTATAATATATATTTGGAGAAAGTGCTGTTAGCGAGCACCTATTAAGGCCGGTACGGCACACGAGGGGGTGGGTGGCCAGCACCACGCCCGGACGCCTTTGTCTCCCCAGTGGAGATGTTTACACACCGCACCAGGTACATATTTGAGGCTGAGTCGACCTAGGGGAGACCCAGGACCGGTACAGATAATCGTCACTGGTGTTCACCGTGAGCGAGAATGGAACTCGGCTCGCCGGGTTCGTAGTGCAGCGTAACGCGAACCACTACAACGACACACACACCCACAACTACACACACACAACTACACACCCCCACAACTACACACACACAACTACACACACACCCCCACACAACTACACACACCCACACACAACTACACACACACTCCCACACACACCCACAACTACACACGCACACACCCACAACTATACATCCCCACAACTACACACCCCCACACACAACTACACACACAACTACACACACACCCCCACAACTACACACACACCCACAACTACACAACAACAACAACCGCCATTCGCCACTAAGTGGCGGTGACGTCACCACGACGCTTGTGCCAGGCCATGTGCACCTTGAGGCCACGTGAAGTGTCGAACGCCCGCTGGCAGGTCACGGGGCAGACCCAGGTGCCACAGGTCGACTGACTGAGATGACCGAGATGACTGGCTGATGCACCACCTGTGCCCCCTACTTGCTGTGCTTTAGCCACCCGGCGCTCCGCTCGTTGTTGTGAGCGTCGCTCCTTCGCCCTCCGTTGTTGTTGGGCGACTGCCTCCAACTGCCCAGTGGCAGCGTCCCTTCACGAGCCTCCTCCACAGAGGCCGATCTTGACACCGCTGGTACGAGTCATCGGCAAGTCCACTCAGCTCCACGTCCTCCTGTACCACATCAATCCATCTCTTCTCTAGTCCGTGCCGCGCCCGTTTGGCCCCCTCGATCCGGCCGAACAGAAGCTGTTTAGGCATGCGGTGGCTGGGCATGCGGGCTACATGACCCAGCCACCGCAGCCTTGCCTGCCGGAGGAGCTCACCGATGGGACTTTTCCCAGATCTTTCAAGGATTTGTGAGCTCCTCACACAATCCAGCCTGGTTAAACCCAGGATGGATTGTAGACAGGCCAGCCTAAATGTTTCCAACCGGCGAAGATGCTCCATTAGGGGGGTCCACGTTTCGCAAGCATAGAGAAGGGAGGGAATGACCGTGGCCGAGAAGACCTGAAGCTTCGTGCGGAGCGACAGACCAGGTAGCTTCCACACAGCGTTACGCAACCGATGAAAAGATATTGCCGCTCGACTGATTCGGAGTGAGACCTCTGCTGTCAAACCGGAGCCGGTCATGAGCACACTGCCCAGGTATGGTAAACTCTCCACTCTCTCCACTACTGCCCCATCACCGATTGGGAGTTGTGGGGGTGGAGTGTCCGATGGTACAAAATACCCAGGCAGGTGCTTAGTTTTGGTGGGGCTGATGGTAAGGCCCCACCTCTTAGTGGCACGCTCCAGTCTCAGCAGCGGCGTCTCCAACTCCTCCTCTGAATGAGCAGCAATTACCAGATTATCGGCATACATAACGTGGTTGACCAATAGGGAGCCATCCCTTGATCGCACCCGGGCATCGATCAGCCTCCCATTATATCTGTACCAAATGGAAATTCCCCCGGTACAGCTATTGAAGGCTTCACGAACTACGTGGCCAAAATAGATGTTAAATAATGTGGGAGCCAGAGGACATCCCTGTCGCACCCCAAGGTGTACAGGGAAAGGCTCTGACTCCCGGCCACGTAGTTTTACCCGGGCCTGCTCACCATCATGAAGGTCCTTAATGATCGTGAGCAGAGGGTCAGGGACTCCGAAAACACGAAGAACAACCCAGAGCCCAGGCCTACTGATGGTACACACACCCACAACTACACAATCACACACACCCACACACCCGCATACACGCCCCCACACACACCCACAACTACACAATCACACATACCCACAACTACACTCCCCAACACACACCCACAACTACACAATCACACACACCCACAACTACACACCCCAACACACACCCACAACTACCCACAACTACACACCCCCACACACCCACAACTACACAATCACACACACCCACAACCACACACCCGCATACACACCCCCACACACACGCACAACTACACTCCCCCACACACCCACAACTACACACCCCAACACACACCCACAACTACACAATCACACACAACCACACACACCCACAACTACACACCCCAACACACACCCACAACTACACACCCCAACACACACCCACAACTACACAATCACACACAACCACACACACCCACAACTACACACCCCAACACACACCCACAACTACACAATCACACACACCCACAACTACACACCCACAACTACACAACCACAAAAAGATCCCCCATATAGCCCTAACAGACTTGAGGCAAGTGCTGTTACCAACAGTCACCCCCCACGTGACCCACTCACCCCCCACGTGACCCACACTCACCTCCACGTGACCCTCGCACGTTAAAGACCTCGGCTCGTTTCACGTCTCCACGCACCACCACGCCGCGTTGAGCCGCTTGGGGAATCGAATCGATGCTTGGACTCGATGGTCGTGTACGAGCGGGGAATAATCGATTCGTTTTAACGCACTGCGGGCTATGGGATTGGAAATCGATTCAATTAATTAGAAGTTTCGATTCCGATTTCTACGCTCGCGTCTCTTCCGAGGCCGGGCGAAAGGCGACCGATGACGTCACTCCGTAAGGGTGACATGACGTCATCGCCCGATGCGTGTCTGACGCAATTACGTCACTCACTAAATTATAAACTAAAACTATCTATAGTTTTCTGGTTAGATTTTTGTTGCTATTTATTTTATACCTGATGATTATTGCTTGTGTTGCAATCGAAACGTCGTATTATGCTATTATTTTATTTATTATTTTATCTTTATACGTGACTTTACCGAAAGAATAAAACTAATTTTTTAAATCTTTTTTTAATCTTACCATTGAGCTGCGGAGATTTTTCTCAGAAGCGACCTGGCTATCAAGTTCAAGTTCAAGTTCATTTATTAGGTATAGCCCTGTGAGCCATTCAGCTCTTGAATCGGGTGCAACCGCAACAAACAAAAAACAAAAACATGAACAAAAAAACATCTTAAAGTGAATATGTGACTAAGTGCAAACAGAAAATCCAAGAAAAGACAGCAAAATATTGCAGAAAAAACACCGTACACCAACGCTGTGTGCAAAAATCCCAGTGGGATGCAAGTCAAACAACAACAACAACAACCACAAGACAGCTTAAATTAAGGTCATCAGTCTAACTCTGTACTACAACAAACAAACATGGCTAAATCAATAAACTTTTCGAAATCACCAAAATAAAGCCATGAAAGCAATGAAAAAGCAATCATAGGAACTGTGACAGAATTTTCACAATAAATGGCATAAACAACATGTACTACCAAAACCCTGCAGCCATAGCTGGCTGCATGAGTCACTCCACCTTTAAGATCAGCACACTAAATCAAAACACAGGTCATACTTTGTAGCGATCATCCGGAGCGAAACATTTTATTTTAGGTCACTGAATAGCACTGGCAGCTAGGGGTGTACAACTCCTCTAGAGCAGTTTTGAGTGAAGATCTCATAGGTAGTGACTCAAGTTTCAATTTATTGGCAACAGCATTCCAGACCCTGGGGGCATCAATAGCAAAGGCCCTTCCTCCAGTATATGTACGGCAATAGGGAATATTAAGCTGGTAAATGAGTGTAGACCTTAGGTCAAATTTGTTCTTTGAAACAGAGATGAGATCCAGCAGGTAATCTGCAGATTCTTTTGCAAGTACATCATGAATAAATAAGATCTGGTGCACAAGCCGTCGAACATTCAGAGATGTTAAGTTTGACCCAATGTAGAGGTCACAGTGGTGAGTCCTATATGGGCAGTTCAATGCAAATCTTAAGGCCGAGTGATACATTGAGTCAAGCTTCTTCAGTACAGTACTTGGGGCTGATTTATAAACAATGTCACAGTAATCAAGTAGAGGCAGTATGGTAGCTTTAATCAATTTCAAACGGAACATAGGGGGGAAGCAGTGCTTGTGTCGATATAGAAAACCAATTTTAATTTTTGTCTTTTTCCCAATATAATCAATGTGATCTTCAAAATTCAGTTTTGAATCCAGGATGATCCCAAGATACTTATAGATCTTAACTTGCTCTATTTGATCATTATTTAAGGAATGTAATTTGGGGAAAATAACTTCCCGCTTTAGTCCTGGTGAGAAGCATAGCACCTTGGTTTTGGCAGGATTTAGGACTAGTTTAAGAGCAACTAGCTGATGTTGTAGTTTGTTGAAATCACTCTGGAGCTTAGCAATCACGTCATCCGGAGAGCGGCCAGCAGTAATTAGTACCGTGTCATCTGCAAAAAGATTTACCCTGGAATAATCCAGTTCAGTGCCCAAGTCATTTACATAAAGAGAGAACAAGAGGGGGCCGAGAATGGAACCCTGTGGAACCCCTTTTGTTATCTTAACACTGTTTGACCTCCAACCATCTGTGAATACAGTTTGGGTGCGAGAAAAGAGGTAATTTTTTAACCATTTTACTGTGTTTTCGGAAAAACCGAGGCAACTTATTTTACTAAGCAGGATGTTGTGGTCTACTGTATCAAAAGCTTTGGACAAGTCAAGAAAAAGACAGGCGCAGTACTGCTTATTATCAAGGCTACTGTAAATGTGATTCATAGAGTCTAATGCAGCAGATGTGGTGCTGTATTTTTTTCGGAACCCAGATTGTTTTAGATGTAATAGATTGTTGGCGGACAGGAAACTGATAATTTGGTAGTTCAATAATTTTTCAAAAATTTTCATCAACGGGGACAAAATTGAGATAGGTCGGTAGTTATTTGGATCATCTTTAGGGCCCCCTTTGTGAAGTGGACGAACATAGGAATGTTTCCATTCTAGAGGAACTGATGCTTCTTTGATGGACAGGTTGAAAATATGGGCTATAGGTTTGTATATTAGGTGACCAACACTTAGTAGAGCAAAGACGGGAATACTATCTGCTCCGGTAGAGGAGGACCCTTTGAGGAAGGACAGTTGTTTCAGAACATTACTTTCGTGGATTGGCTGAAAACTAAATTCGCTTAATGTTTGGATAGGGGTGTAGGAATTTGCATGAGCAGGGGTGACTCCCAATAGATTATCAAATAGGGTACCAGCTTCAGAAAAATGAAGGTTAAAATTGTCAACTATTTTTTGGGGATCTGAAAAATATTCCCCATTTCGGTTAAGCTGAACGGGCAGATGATCTGTTTTGGATGCTTTTTCGATACATTTGATTGTTTTCCAGAAAATCCTGGCATTTCCATGAGATTCAAGGAGAGTAGAAGAGAAGTAGTCATTTTTTGCATGCCGTATTTTTTTGACGCATCTATTCCTTAAAATCCTGTATTCTAGCCAGTCATTAACCAAATTACTTTTCTGAGCACATGCCCAAGCCTTGTCTCTAGTTTTCATGAGTTTTGTAATCAAAGGATCAAACCATGGTGGACGATTGCCTTTAGTTTTAAATTTAACCAACGGAGCATGTTTGTTAAGAATTTGTAGAAACGTGTACCTGAAGGTCTCCCAAGCCGTAGTCAGGTTTGGAATATCACAGACCTTGTCAATATCCGAGTGAAGCACATCATTAGTAAATGCCTGTATGCTGAAGTGTCTCATGGAGTGCTTCTCAACCAATTTAGGGGGGGCTTTGTGTCTGGCTGATGATCTCACCCCAAAAATGAAGGAGTGATCACTAAGGTTATTACCTAGAACACCAGTCAGTGCGAAATTGTGAGGGGCATTTGTCAATAGGACGTCAAGCAGAGATGACTGTCCCGGATTTTTTAGGTTGGGTCTTGTGGGGACATTTATTAATTGAAACAGGTTAAATTCATCTGCAAAATTTGTGGCCACGGCCGGCGGGTTTAGCCAATTCCAATTTAGATCACCCACTAAAACTATTTCACCTTTAGGGAGGCCCCCAAGAAGCTCTCTCAGTGCAGATGCAGCTTCAACATCCTTACCACTAGGCGGTCTATAGCAGCACACTACCAATATGTGTTGATTATTAGGGAGAGTTATTCTGAGAGCCAGACCTTCAAAGCAACATTTTTTAAACAAGGAGTGAGCTGGTGAACATGCAATAGTATTACGAACATAGATGGCAATTCCACCTCCTTTAGATCCTCGGTCAAGCCGAAAAAGGTTGTAGTTGTCAATCGTAATCTGCAAGTCATTGACGGCAGGAGTGAGAAATGTTTCTGTTAGGCAAAATATGTCCGGGTCAAGATTTGCTACTTCTAGTTTTAGTTGACTTAATTTAATCAAAAGCCCTCTGATGTTGACATGTAGAACACCAACACCTTTTCTGCCAGAAAAATCTACAGAATTATATGAGTTCTTTACATTTGGGCCAGGATGAAGCTCAATACCACCCAGAAATAAGAAAAGTAGAATTAATAGTTTGCACAGGTATTTTCTGTGAAAGGATGAAGAGCGACGAACCTTGGACGAATAGCAGCAGCTCACAGATGGTGTTATTTTTAAGAGCAGAATGAAGTTTGGAAGGAGTGCTGGTGAAGTAATGGGACAAAGATAGGGTTTAAAAGGATACAATGATGGAGTGTAGAAGTGTCTATAAGTTGTTTCATTAGCAGGTGTAGTGGCAAATTTAGCAATAAGTATTGACGCGAAGTAACGCGGGTAGCCGTTTGTAGAGTTGAGTGTGGCACTAGATATGGCCGGGAGGGACAGTAGTAAGATACACAGCAGGTGAATTGACATCTTTAAAACACTAAATTTAAACACACACACAGCTCACTCACACGCAGCTCACCCTCACCCACTCTCACGCACAGCCCACACCCATGCAGCACAACGCACACACGGCCGCACACGCCGCCGCCATCTTGCTGCTGTTGTTGTTGCAGCTGCTGTTGTTGTTGCAGCTGCTGTTGTTGTTGCAGCTGCTGTTGTTGTTGCAGCTGCTGTTGTTGTTGCAGCTGCTGTTGTTGTTGCAGCTGCTGTTGTTGTTGCAGCTGCTGTTGTTGTTGCAGCTGCTGTTGTTGTTGCAGCTGCTGTTGTTGTTGCAGCTGCTGTTGTTGTTGCAGCTGCTGTTGTTGTTGCAGCTGCTGTTGTTGCAGCTGCTGTTGTTGCTGCTGCTGTTGTTGTTGCAGCTGCTGTTGTTGTTGCAGCTGCTGTTGTTGTTGCAGCTGCTGTTGTTGTTGCAGCTGCTGTTGTTGTTGTTGCAGCTGCTGTTGTTGTTGTTGCAGCTGCTGTTGTTGTTGCAGCTGCTGTTGTTGTTGTTGCAGCTGCTGTTGTTGTTGTTGCAGCTGCTGTTGTTGTTGTTGCAGCTGCTGTTGCTGCAGCTGCTGTTGTTGTTGCTGCAGCTGCTGTTGTTGTTGCTGCAGCTGCTGTTGTTGTTGCTGCAGCTGCTGTTGTTGTTGTAGCTGCTGTTGTTGTTGCAGCTGCTGTTGTTGTTGCAGCTGCTGTTGTTGTTGCAGCTGCTGTTGTTGTTGCAGCTGATGTTGTTGTTGCAGCTGCTGTTGCAGCTGCTGTTGTTGTTGCAGCTGCTGTTGTTGTTGCAGCTGCTATTGTTGTTGCAGCTGCTGTTGTTGTTGCAGCTGCTGTTGTTGTTGTAGCTGCTGTAGCAGCTGCAGCCGACCCAACTGCAGTTGCAGGAGTCATACACGAAGCAGCCGCAGCTGTGTGTACTACAGCAGAGCAGCAGCGGGCGTGCGGCCTGGAGGCGCCGAGGCCGAATAGTTGCGTGATGTGGACGTGGAGAGGCGAGATGTTTGGCCCATCAGCTTCATTGTTCTGCTTCCATTGACGAGCACCCTCCACGTAGGCCTCGACGTAGGCCCCCACGTAGGCCCCCACGTGGGCCCCGACGTAGGCCTCGAAGTAGGCCTCGACGTAGGCCCCGACGTAGGCCTCGAAGTAGGCCTCGACGTAGGCCCCGACGTAGGCTTCTATGTAGGCCCCCACGTGGGCCTCGACGTGGGCCCCGACGTAGGCCTCTATGTAGGCCTCCACGTAGGCCTCTATGTAGGCCTCCACGTGGGCCTCGACGTAGGCCCCGACGTAGGCCTCTATGTAGGCCCCCACGTGGGCCTCGACGTGGGCCCCGACGTAGGCCTCTATGTAGGCCTCCACGTGGGCCCCGACGTAGGCCTCTATGTAGGCCTCCACGTAGGCCTCGACGTAGGCCCCGACGTAGGCCTCTATGTAGGCCCCCACGTGGGCCCCGACGTAGGCCTCTATGTAGGCCTCGACGTAGGCCCCGACGTAGGCCCCCACGTAGGCACCCACGTGGGCCCCGACGTAGGCCTCGAAGTAGCCTCGACGTAGGCCCCGACGTAGGCCACGAAGTAGGCCTCGACGTAGGCTTCTATGTAGGCCCCCACGTGGGCCTCGACGTAGGCCCCGACGTAGGCCTCTCGGATCCGATCAATGGCGTCGATGGAAGCAGCTCCACACTGCACTGTTTCAATTCAAGTATGTCCCAACGAAGTGAACTTATCATCATCATCATCACGTAGAAACGTATAGCAGCTCTAAGGGGCCGTCCATAAATGACGTCACGCGATTTTGGACGATTTTTGATCCCCCCCCCTTCGTCACATGGCGTCACAAAAAGTCAGACACTCCTCAAATATGACGTCACAGAGCTCTGCCCCCCCCCCTCAAAATAACACGTTTCTTCGGAGTGGGCAGGTAGGAACTTGGTTGGACAGCGCATTCGTGCACGACAGACAGACAAATAATCCCTGGTGGGGAGTGTGGAACCTGTTGTTCCTACCTGTGTACAAGATAACTTGACTTGAGGTAGCCAGGCAGACAGCCAGGTAGCCAGCCCCCTTAACTATCGGCCCCTCACCCTTGCTTAAGCACCTCCCCTTACCCCCCTCCCTTAGGCCCCTCCCCTGACCACCCCCCATATCCTTAGGCCCCTCCCCTGACCCTCCTCCCTTAGGCACCTCCCCTCTCCGTACCCGGCAGTAGGTCTCCACCAATCAAAGAGCTGTTTGTAAGGTCTCCACCAATCAAAGAGCTGTGTGTATTATATATTTATTTATTCACGACAAACAGACAGACAGACAGCTAAAAAATAATCCCTGGTGGGCAGTGTGGAACATTGTTCCTCCCTGTAAAACATGCTTCAAATCGCTTTAAACTATTGTCATTGTAGTGCGTATTTAATGTGGCGCTGCACTCTGATGTTGTAGGAGAAAACATTTATTAAAACGTCTATTTAATTAAGTATTGGAGGGGGGGTTGGTGGAGGGGTGGTGGAGGGGGTGGAGGGGGGGGGTGGTGGAGGGGGTGGAGGGGGGGGTGGAGGGGGGGGTGGAGGGGAGGGGGTGGAGGGGGTGGGGAGGGGGTGGAGGGGGGGGTGGTGGAGGGGTGAAGGGGCGGGGTGGTGGGGGGGGTGAAGGGGCGGGGTGGTGGGGGGTGAAGGGGCGGGGTGGTGGGGGGGGTGAAGGGGAGGGGGGGTGGAGGGGCGGGTTTCCTGTCTCCTCCTACATCACTTCCGGCCCGCACGGCAAACCCGGAAGAGACTCCCCGTCATGGCTGCCTGGTGGTTGTCGCTGCTTCCGCTGCTGCTGCTGCTGGCGGGTGAGGGAGCAAGGCAGTGGCCGCGTGTCTCTTGAGACCCTCTCTCCCCTCTCTCTCGTTGTCTCTCCCACACCCCGTGTCTCTCAGGCTTCCCCTGTTGTCCATTACCGTGTGTCGACCCACACGGTTTCTCCCCCCCCCCCCCCGTGTTATTGCACGGGTTTGCAGCTCCATGCCGGCGTGCAGCGTCTTGTTTGTTTGTGTTTCTCCCTCGTCACGGGACTTCGTGGGGTGAACGTTGAGATGTATAACGGGCACGGGGTGCATACTCTTTGGTTGTTTCGGTAAAGTCACGTGGGTTAAAAACAAAGTGAATTAAATCACGACGTTTCGGGCGCAACACAAGCAAAGGGGCTATATAGGTAAGAGAGGGGGGGCTCCCCCCCCCGTCTCTTACCTATATGGCCTCTTGTTGCAGCAGCCCCTTTTGCCCACTTCAGCAATTGTTTCTTGCTGTGGTTGTCCCACCTGATGACGGACGCTTGTGTTGCGCCCGAAACGTCGTGATTTAATTTAATTGGTTTTATTTTCTACCCACGTGACTTTACCGAAAGAACCAAAGAGAATGGATCCCTGCCGTCACGAAAACTTCAAATCAAGATTGTGCACGGGGTGACCAATGAGGTCTGAATTGGTCTGTAATAGATAGGGCACTGATCAGGAATTGACAGATCTATAGTGGTGAGTGTAGTGGTGATTGTCTATTGTGTTTCCCCTTGTGATGGCACTCTGTAGGATAAACTTGAGATTTCTAAGTGCAAGGAGTGACCAATACGGTCTGAATTGGTCTGTAATACGACAGGGCATTGATAAGGGTTTGACAGGTTTGTGTATCTCCCCCCCTGGTGGCGAGATGTGAACTACCTCGCCTGGTACACGGAAGGTCGTGGGTTCGATGCCACGGCCCGGCCCACTACCCAGCCCAGCCGCATCCATTCCATTAGCAACCCTCCTCCCTCCCTGCCTTAGCCCCCAATCGTAACGAGTCTCACCAAGGGCGGTTTGTCACACGATGCGACGCAAGGAAGCACGGAAGACACGGGGAGACGCGGTGAGAGCCAGGGAAAAGGCCCGCGAGACATGTGGGGAGACAGGCGATAGGACAGCAGGACACGGTGATGGTAAGACACGGGGAGAAGGGAGACGCTGGATGCTTGGGTGATGCACGGCGAGAGACGGTGAGACACGGGAGATAAGGGGGAACAGTCATTAAGACACGGCGAGACTTGGGGGAGACAGGGCGCTCGGACAGCGAGACACGGTGAGACACGGGACACAGACACGGTGATAGACATCAAAATACGTGTAAGCCACGGTCAGACACAGGGAGACGGGGGATGCAGGAAAAGACTTGGTGATGTGCAGTGATAGACGGTGAGGCAGTGAGAGGCCACACTATTTCAGTTTCATGTATTTGGTATAGCCCTGTGAGCCATTCGGCTCTTAAATCGGGCGCAACCGCAACAAACAAAAACATGAACAAGAAAACATCTTAAAGTGACTATGCGCAAACAGAAAAATCCAGAAAAAAACAGCAAAAGTCTTCCAGAAAAAGCACCGTATATCAACGCTGTGTGCAAAAATCCCAGTGGGATGCAAGTCAAACAATAACAACCATAAGACAATTTAGATTAAAGTTATCAGTCTGAGCTATGTAGCTCCTTTTCAGAAGCGACCTGGCCACACATGATGGCTCAGCGAAGTGGCTTTTCATCATCGTGTGGAAATGTATAGCAGCAGGCAAACACTCCCAAACCCGTGACCTTGATTCTAAATGTGGAGGGGAAATACTGGAGGAACCGGAGAAAACGCGACCACAGGGAAAGGGACATGCAAACTACAACTATACAGCAGGTGTCAGGGTCAGGATCGAACCCACGACCTGCATACCAGGCGAGGGAGTTAACATCTAGCAAATTCGGTGCCCTCCCCCCAACTCATATCAGCCTTTCCCCTCCAGTGCCATTGTTTGACGGCACGCCGCAGTGTTTCGCGTTTGACACCACGTGGAGGGGAGAGGTTAATTGTACAAGTTGGCAGAGTGTGTGTGGAGCGCGGGGCCGCCGGGTGCCTCTTCTGTCCGGCATCCCAGTTAACCCGGAGCATCTGCGGGTCTGTCTCATGACCTCCCGGTAAGACTAGGCTCTAAGAAAAGCTGTCTCGGGTGTGGACCAATCAATTTCAAGGACAGTGCATACATTATCAGAGTTGTGTTTTTTGTTTACATTCCGACCGCAGGTATTGTGGTCAATGCAAACATGACTCCTTGTAAAAAAGGTGTCAGTTTTCTTGCCAGATAAAAGGGTAGAAAACCTATTATCATATTTTGCTACTGGCAAAGGAGGTTCCAATGATGTTACAGTAATCAAGTCGAGGAAGTATGGTGGCTTTTATCAGTTCCAAATGGAACATAGGGGGGAGGCAATGGTTGTGTTGATACAGAAAACCAATATTGAATTTTGTCTTTTTACCAATATAATCAATGTGATCTTGAAAATTCAGTTTTGAATCAAAGATGACCCCAAGATACTTATATATCTTGACTTGCTCTATTAGACAAAAAAACACGTCTTGCCCGTCATTGAAACGGCTGTACGCCGTATAGACGGCGTATAGACCTGAAAACTCAATTTCCCTGTGCAAGCATACGGGGTAAACCGCATGGGTTGACAGATATGTAATTGGCACGTTTGTAACGAGTTGGCCACGTTTTGCTTATGTAACAAACCTTTATTGTTCCTGATGACGACCGCTTGTGTTGCGATCGAAACGTCGTGATATTTGTATTATTTTTTTATTCACTTTATTTCTTTTTTTTAATAGTTATAATTTTTTATTTCTATCTACATGACTTTACCGAAAGAACCATATAATATAAACCTTTACTAATTGGCCGTGCCCGGGTGGTGGCGGGTTTAACGACACATTTATATTCACGCTATCCGGCCCAAGAACAAACCTCTATTGTGGATCTTTAAGGACTCCATTGGCGGCCTTTGAAATATTGTGTTTTTTCACCGAATGCGAAAAATATGAACCTCCCTGTTATTTTGGTTGCCGACCCCTGACCATGGAAGCCCAGTTTACCCTGCGCAGGGGTCCGACAACGTACGCTCCGGAGCGGCCCCAGCGGCTCTTCAAGGGACCGCTCCGTGACATTTTTAAAAGCAGCGTCACCGTCCCGTATTCACGGTGCATTGCAGCTCTTGAAATATATAGGGTATTTTAGTGTTTTACCGAATTCGAAAACAAAAATGTGGCTCTTCCTGTTATTTTTTGTTTGCCGTGCCAGTGCCCTAGGTCGACTCGGCCTAAAATGAGTACCTGGTGCGATGTGTAAACGTGAGCACGAGGGAGATGGAGGCGGCCTGGCACGGTGCTTGCCGCCCCCTTGTGCGCTTTTGCCGCGGCCTGCATAGGCGCTGCCCGCTAACGGCACTTTCCCCAACAGCCTGCTAAGGATACACTTGGGGATGTTTGTCTTCGCAGCATGGGCGCACGGGAACTCTGTGGAGCAGAAGATTTACGTGGAGCTGAAGGACACGGCGGCGTGCGTGAGGCTCATGAACGGCACTCACCAGATCGGCTGCCAGTGTGAGTCCTGGGCCCAGCCCATTGTGTGTGTTTGTCTCTTAATGTGTGTATGTTAATGTGTGTGTGTGGGGAGCGGTAGTGTAGCGGTTAGCGCGCTGCGCTATGAACCCGGCGCCACGAGTTCGATTCTCGCATACGGCCAACACCAGTGACGATTATCTGAACCGGTCCTGGGCCTCCCCTAGGTCGACTTCGCTTCAAATGAGTACCTGGTGCGATGTGTAAACATCGCCACTTGGCAGACAAAGGCGGCCGGGCGTGATGTTGGCCACCCACCCCCTTCGTGTGCCGTGCCGGCCTTCATAGGTGCTCACTAACAGCACTCAGACTATACAAGAGATCTTTGTCTTTGTGTGTGTGTATATATATGTGTGTGTGTGAACGAATGCGTGTGTGAGTGTGCGGGTGCGGAGGCACAGTGGTTAGCACACTGCGCTACGAACCCGGCGGCCCAAGTTAAATTCCTGCTCACAGCCAACAGTCACTGATATCTAAACCGATCCTGGGCCTCCCCTAGGTTGAATCAGCCTCAACAAATGAGTGCCTGGTGCGGTGTGTAGTAAACATCGGCACTGGGGAGACAAAGGTGGCTCGGCGGACGATGCAGTAGTGGCCACACCACCCCTTTCACTGGTGTGCCGTGCCGGCCCTGATTATAACAGGTGCTACTCGCTAACAGCTACTTTCCCCAGTAGTCTATTAACCTCTGCCGTTCCGAGGTATCTGCAAGTTGCAGGGTGGTGGGTCGTCCCGTTCACCGCCGAATCTTGGAACGCACAAACGGTTCGGCGTTCGTGTCTGTTTAGAGAGAAGAGGCCTCGTAGTAGTAGTAGTGGCTGAGCCGCTGTTTTTAAAAACGCCGTTACTCACATCGCGGAGAACCACAGCGGCACGGCCGCCGCCACTCCACAATAGCCGGCGCCAAACTGGTGCCACACGCGCCCCCCCCACCCCGCACAGCCTTGTGGGAGCCTCGGTACCGATGAAGTTATTTGATTTCAGTTTTTCTTCCGGTTCCGTTTCGATGAGACACGCGGTACGCACGTGTACGTCCCAAGAAAAACTGATGATGTACAAGTCCGTCATCGGAACACGAAGGTGTTAATTTGACAGGTGCTGCTCATGAACATCACTTGCTTGGACGGTCTTTTAAAGGTTGTGGGGGTTGTGGGGATTATCTTTGTCATTGTCAGCGTCTGTGGGCGGTGACACGGGCGTGCTGCACCTGGTGTCGGGCGCGGAAGACCTGGCGTGGGTTCTGAAGGACGGACCCCACTCGCCCTACATGGCTCTGCTGGACAACTACATGTTCTCCAGGTTCGCTGTCCTTCCCGTTCGCTCGCTCGTTGTCATCATCGCAGCATCGCCCCCTTGTCGTCGCGTCTCGGAAGCTAAAACCAAGCAGGGTTGAGCCTGGACAGCGTGACGGGAAGAGGGAAAGAAGATGGAAAGGGAACTGATCGATGATTTGGTGGGACGCTGCTAAACAGTTGGAACTGACGCCATGAAAGAGACAAGGGAGAATGGAAAGCTTCTGTCAGGGGCGTCAACCTTCAAGTCTAAAGGATGACAACAACAACGCCAACAACTTTGTATGTTGAACTTCTTTCGCACCATACGTAGCCAACCACGCTAATTGGACGTACGGGGAGGACAACAAACGCAACACAAGAAGAAGTTCTAAAGAAATGACTTTGTCAATCTAGATCAGGGGTGGGGAACCTTTTTTCTGCCAAGGGCCATTTGGATATTTATAACATCATTCGCGGGCCACACAATTATCAACTTAAAAATTTGCCTGTTATATTTGGTCAAACATTTAATTAACTCACCCCTAATGTGATGGCTGGAACTGCTTCTTTTTGGCGAGGTGTGTGACGTTAGCTGGTATTGATGATGTTGCGATGAAAAAAGCTCCTAGATTTATTGAATTTCGAGTCCCGCCTGCGCTTGCCTTGGCAGGGCCAGACCAAATGATTTTGCGGGCCTTGTACGGCCCGCGGGCCGGACGTTCCCCACCCCTGATCTAGATGATAATTTAAAAGCGCATAGCTGCAGTGGCTTCCTAATATTGCAAGAAGAGCATTCCAGACGGCCGCAGAAGCGCATCTGAATTAAGCTTTTTTTGATTTTACCAGGTAGCCCACTGAGCTCTATAGCTTTTTTTCAGAAGTGACCTGGCCACAAATGATAGCTCAACGAAGTGTCTTATCATCGTCATCATGTGGACATTTATAACAGTAGCCAAAAACTCTAAACGCATGTCTCTAAATGTGGAGTGAAAACTGGAGGACCCGGAGAAAAATCCAAACGCCACTGGGAGAGAGACACACAATCTCTAAATATTTGGGAGTCAGGGTTGGGGTTGAACCCACGATTTCCTGTATACCAGGCGAGAGAGTTAACATCTCCCCATCGTGGCACTCCCTTGGAGAGGAGGGAGTGGCTGGGATGCGAGGTTGGAGGATTAGGGGCAACGCCATGGATGGCTTTGAAGGGGAGGATAAAGGATCCTGTACATGAATCCGTGTGTGCGTCTCTGTAGATTTTTAATGTAACAGCTCCAGACATGCCACTGTAGAGGCTTTTTTTTTCCTTGCGCACACAAAACTACGACTCGGTAGCACAGGAGATAACGCAGACTGTCTAGCGACGACGCCTGCCTAGATAGCCGGTTGACTATCCAGCGATGACGACAGAGATGACAGCCAGGACCCCGATCCCCCACGACAGCCCAGAACCCCGCTTGTTTATTCCCCCAGCTTGGCCATGCCCTGCGCCTGGCCACGCCCCTCTTCTCGAACTCTCTCGCGGGTTCTAGGAGCTTCCAGATAGATCCCCTCTGACCCTTAGCCTAGTTATCCCCCCTTGTGGTTGCTCGTCCTGTACACTGTCTTCTGTTGTTCCTATACTGTTCCCACCCCCGTAATTACCACTTGTGGCCCCTAGTGGGCGCACTCTCTACGTGTTGTAGAGTGAAGGAGGACGCGGAGGCAGGCTTGAGGTCAGGGCTCGCGTTGAAGGTTTATTAGGGTTAATAAGGAGGGGTAGACACTTCACCAGGGATCCGGGGGTCCTTCCACAGTGACCCTGTACTCTGTCTGTTCCTAGCCCCGCTAGCTGCCGGCTCTCTCCAGACTCTCTACCCTACCCCTGGTTCCTGCCTCAACCGTCTACCGTCCCGGGCTTCTACAGTGACCCCGTATTTCTCACCGGGTCGTCTCTAAGCATCTCCCCACGACATTACGTCACTGCCCCGGAAGGCGCGCATGATGTCACTTCCTGTGACATCACTGCCCCGGAAGGCGCGCATGACGTCACTTCCTGTGATGTCATCGCCCCGGAAGGCGCGCATGACGTCACTTCCTGTGACGTCATTGTCCCGGAAGGTGCGCATGACGTCACTTCCTGTGACGTCATCGCATAGGAAGGCGCGCATGGCCTGATGTCCCTGTACTACTCCTCTACATATTTATAAAGGTGGGGAGCGGGACTGCTCCTGAGCTTCTCCTTGGTCGACTCAGCCTTCAATGAGTACCTGGTGCGGTCTCTGATTCATTGCCACTGGGGAGACAAAGGAGGCCGGCTGGGCGTGGTGCTGGCCACCCACCCCGTCGTGTGTCGTAGGCGCTACTCGCTAACAGCACTTGCACCAACAGTCCTTTACTGTCTTTGTGTGTATCTCTGGAGGAGGCTCGTGAAGGATGCTACTGGGGAGTTGGAGGCAGTCGCCCTCCAATAACAGCAGAGTGCAGAGGAGTGACGCTCAAAACAACGAGCGGAGGGCCAGGCGGCTTAAACACAGCAAGTTGGCATGGGAGGGGGCACAGTCGGTGTGCATCTGCCAGTCGTCTCGGTTCATCAACCCACGGCACCTGGGTCTGTCCTGTGACCTTCTGCCATTAGTGAGCCTTCGTCACTTCACGTGGCCTCGGATTGCACCTGGCCTGGCACAAGCACCGTGGTGACGTCGCCGCTATAAGTTGGGATCTTTGTGATCTCCGTGTCCGCAGGGAGACCATGATGCAGCTGAAGGTGGCGCGTGGCCGTGTGGCCGGCGTCGTGGTGATGCTGCACCAGCAGGAGGTGCCGCCCATGGCTCCCGTCAACTTCTCCCACGACCTCTCCTGCCCCAACGACAAATTCGGTGAGGAGTTGGTGGGGGGGTGGAGGTCTTACGTCAGCAGTGTGCCAGTCACGATCGCCATATGTCAGCGATGTGCCAGTGTCTGTGTCTCTATAGGAGTGTACAGGGATTCTGTGTCTCCCTGTGTCTCCCTGTGTCTCTGTAGGACTGTACAGGGACTCTGTGTTTCCCTGTGTCTCTGTGTCCGTAGGAGTGTCTCTGTGTCTCTGTGTCTCTAGGAGTGTCTCTGTGTCTCTGTCTCCCTGTGTCTCTAGGAGTGTACATGGACTGTGTCTCTGTGTCTCTGTGTCTCTGTGTCTCTGTGTCTCTGTGTCTCCGTGTCTCTGTAGAAGTGTACAGGGATTCTTTGTCTCTGTGTCTCTGTGTCTCCCTGTGTAGGAGTGTATGAGGACACGGATTACGCCCACTGCCGCCGCGCCGTGTGGAACCCGTCCGGTTCCGGCCTGGCTCTCGAGGACTTTGGCTTCCCGGTCTTCTTGCTGCGCGACGCCAACGAGACCAGCGCCGTCCTGCAGGTGTCCGCAACGCACGGCCCTCCACCCCCCCACCCCGGAGGATTCTGACCACCACCACCACCACCCCACCACCACCCCACCACCACCACCCCCACCACCACCCCACCACCACCACCACCCCACCACCACCCCACCACCACACCACCACCACCGGTTGCGGCGGCGCACTCTGCACGTCGCCTGTAATCCCCCTCGCGCTGTGGGGGCGGCGAGGG
The DNA here is from genome assembly GCF_964198595.1 of Lampetra fluviatilis. Lineage (NCBI taxonomy): Eukaryota > Metazoa > Chordata > Hyperoartia > Petromyzontiformes > Petromyzontidae > Lampetra > Lampetra fluviatilis. The sequence continues at coordinate 1,981,424 of NC_136339.1, forward strand.
TTGGCAGATCACGCAAATGTCGTGGAAACCTCCCTTCTCGCCCGTGGGCGGTGGGCGTTGAGGAGGAGTCTCTCCCTCCCGCCCCCCCCCCGTAACCCCCCTGGCTCGCCAGGAGAAGTCGTCGTGCTCCAAGTGTGCGTGGACTAATCTCACGCGTCACCTACGGCTCCTGTTGATCCCCTTCTCTCCCCGTGTCCTCCCCCCCCATGTGGTTCCGCACTCATTCTCATGCGCGTCTCCACGTGCCTGCCCCACCGTCTACTCCTATTCCTCCTCCCCGGGTCTCCCGTCTCGTCCCCGGGTCTCACCGCTCCTTCTCCCCCCCCCGCCCCCCCCTCACCTCCCCTCTCTTCCCGATGCCCCCCCCCTCCCCTACCCCGCCCCAGTGCGTGAGGGATCACAATGTGCCAATCAACGCGACGTCGAAGGTGGTGGAGTACCCTCTGTGCGCGATTCAGCTCAAGTCTCACATGCACGGGGTGCGCGACACCGTGACCTGCATGCGCCGCTCTAATCTCTTCAACAACCTCAACCCTGGTGGGCGACGCGAGTGGAGCGAGCGGATAGAGCGAGTGGAATGAGGGACCCATGGGCTTACTTAGAAACCAACGCACTCACTTAGAGACCCATAGACTTGTTTAGAGACCCATAGACTCATGATGTAGAGACTAACATAGTCACGTAGATACCCCGAGACTCTAGTACAAATGTAGACACATAGAGACCCATAGACTATCATAGAGACCCATAGACTATCATAGAGACCCATAGACTATCATAGAGACCCATAGACTATCATAGAGACCCATAGACTATCATAGAGACCCATAGACTATCATAGAGACCCATAGACTATCATAGAGACCCATAGACTATCATAGAGACCCATAGACTATCATATAGACCCATAGACTATCATAGAGACCCATAGACTATCATAGAGACCCATAGACTATCATAGAGACCCATAGACTATCATAGAGACCCATAGACTATCATAGAGACCCATAGACTATCATAGAGACCCATAGACTTGTTTAGAGACCCATAGACTCATGATGTAGAGACTAACATAGTCACGTAGATACCACGAGACTCTAGTACAAATGTAGACACATAGCGACCTATAGACTCATTTAGAGACCCATAGACTTATCATAAAGACCCGTAGACTAATGTTCAGATTCACAGACACACACAGAGACCCATCGACTCATGTCTAGACTTACAGAGTCACCGAAAGATGCATAGACTCATGTACAGACCCACAGATTCACATGAAGATCCATATACTCATTTAGAGACCCACAGACTCGCATGGAGATGCACAGACTCGTGTACAAATGTACAGACTCAAATGGAGACTCGTAGACTTATGTCAATGCTAACAGTTACCGGGAGATGCAGAGACACGTTTACAGATGCACAGTCTCACATGGAGACCCGTAGACTCGTGCAGACACCCACAGACTCGCAGAGACGCATAGACTCATGTACAATTGTACAAACACACATAGAGATCCAGAGACTCATTTAGAAACCCACGGACTCGCATAGTGACCCATAGACTCACATAGTGACCCATAGACTCGTGTACAATTGTACAGACTCGCATAGAGATCCAGAGACTCGTTTAGAAACCCACCGACTCGCATAGTGACCCATAGACTCATGTACAACTTTACAGACTTGTATAGAGACCCAAAGACTCATTTAGAGATGCGCGGACTCATATAGTGACTCATAGACTCATGTACAACTTTACAGACTTGCATAGAGACCCAAAGACTCATTTAGAGACCCACGGAATCACATAGTGACCCCCATAGACTTATGTGCAAATGTACAGACTCATAGACTCATTTAGAGACCCACGGACTCGCATATAGACCCAGAGACTCATTTTGAGACCCACGGACTCACATAGTGACCAATAAAACTCATGTACAGATGCATAGACTCACATTGAGACCCATAGACTCATATAGAGACCCACGGACTCGCATAGAGACCCAGAGACTAATTTAGAGACCCACGGACTCGCATAGAGACCGACAGACTCGCATAGACCCACAGTTTCACACCATCCGTGAGTGATCCACCGACCCTCGTTGCTGCTGCTGCTGCTGCTGCGCTGGATCACAGCTGCCACGTGCAGCAGCGTAGCCACCACAGATGCCGCCCATGGGATGATGGCCCCCGCACCTCCGATTGACACAACGGCAACGGAAAGTGAGAGCCCTTCCAAGTTGTGACGTCTACCTTGGAGATGGAGCGATGGGTCATGAGCTTCTGTGGCTTGAGCGAGATTGAGCGTGGCATCGCAGGGCCGTTGAGAAGACGCTCATGGCGTGGGAATGAAGTGATTGGGCAGTTGATGGAATGTGGATGATGCACGTGTGTGTGTTGAACTTCTTTCACGCCATACGTAGCCAAACCACGGGGAAGGACAACAGACTAAACACAAAAAGCAGTTCTAAGGAAGTTGGTTTTCAATTTCGTTTCGTGGTGTAATGTAATGGATAGCAATGTAGTGTAGTGTATGTTGAACTTATTTTGCACCGTACGTGGCAAACCATACTAATCAATGGTACGGGGAAAGGACAACAAACTAAATACGAAAAGCAGTTCTTAGGAAGTGAGTTTTCAATCGAGATGATTCCAATGTGCGTAGCGCCAGTGGCTTTCTAATATCGGAAGGAAGAGCATTCCAGACGGCCGCAGAAGCACACCTGAAAGCACGAGATGCGATACGTTGATGTTGCTTATGATAATGCTGATGATGCTTGTGGTAGTGATGATGATTATGATGCTGCTGATGATGATGATGATGATGCTGCTGCTGATGATTCTGATGATGATTCTGCTGCTGATGATGATGATTCTGCTGCTGATGATGATGATTCTGCTGCTGATGATAATGATTCTGCTGCTGCTGATGAAGATGCTGATGAAGATGCTGCTGATGCTTGTGGTGGTGGTGATGATGAAGATGCTGCTGCTGATGATGATGAAGATGCTGCTGCTGATGAAGATGCTGCTGATGCTTGTGGTGCTGATGATGATGAAGATGCTGATGATGCTTGTGGTGGTGGTGATGATAATGCTGCTGATGAAGATGCTGCTGATGTTTTGTGTGGCGTGTAGAGTTGGTGTGTGATTCACTGGGCGACTATAACGTGCTGGGGGTTCTGCAACCGATCAACCAATCGATGAAGGGCAAACCGGACAAGGATATCATCATAGCAGCTGCACGGGTGAGATGCGGCACCCCAATATACACACCGCTATGTTTACACACCACTACAAAGACATGAATCCATTATAGCCATCAACAGACTGTTGGGGCAAGGGCTGTTAGTGAGTAGCAGCACCTATGAAGGGCGGCACAGCACACGAGGGGGTGGGTGGCCAGCACCACGCCTGGCCACCTTTGTCTCCCCAGTGCTAGCGATGTTCACTACACACCGCTATGTTTACACCCTACTACACACACCGCTATGTTTACACACTACTACACACCGCTATGTTTACACTACTACTACACACACCGCTATGTTTACACACTACTGCACACCGCTATGTTTACACTACTACTACACACACCGCTATGTTTACACACTACTACACACCGCTATGTTTACACTACTACTACACACACCGCTATGTTTACACACTACTACACACACCGCTACACCAGGTACTCAGTTGAGGCTCGGGGAGGCCCAAGGACCGATTCAGATAATCATCGCTGGTGCTACACCACGTGCTACACTCACTGCTGCACCCGCACTCGACGCTCACCGCCTGTGGACCTCGTGCTGGTGTGCAGCTGGACAGCCGCTCGTTCTTCTGGAACGTGACGTCGGGCGCCGACAGCGCCGCCTCCGGCTTCGTCACGCTGCTGGCGGCCGCGGAGGCCCTCGCCGCGCTGGGCAACGCGTCGCGCTCACTGCCACGCAACGTCCTGTTCCTGTTCCTGCAGGGGGTGCGGCACCACCACCACCATCATCACCACCACACACACACAGCCACATCGCCACCATCATCACCACCACACGCACACAGTCACATCGCCACCACCGCCACAACCACACGCACACAGTCACATCACCACTGTCACCACCACCGCCACAACCACACGCACACAGTCACATCACCACTGTCACCACCACCGCCGCAACCACACGCACACTCCACCACCGCCGTCACCATCACCTCAACCACACGCACACTCCGTCGTCGTCACCGCCGCCGCCACCACACGCACACAGTCACATCGCCACCGTCATCACCACACGCACACAATCACATCACCACCGCTGTCACCACTGTCATCGCAACAACGCGCACAGTCGCACCGCCGCTGTCGTCACCGCAACCGCACGATATACACACGGTCTGTGCGTGTGTGTGTTTCGGTGTGTGTGTATTTCCGTGTGTGTGTGTTTCGGTGTGTGTGTGTCGACGTGTGGAGTGGCTGTTGTGACCACGTGCCCCCCCTTCCGCCCCCCCCCCCCGCCCCCCTACCGTGTACAGGAGGCGTTTGATTACATTGGCAGCTCGCGTTTTGTGTACGACATCATGCGCAACAAGTCGTTCCTGTCCCTGGACAGCATCCACTCCTTCCTCGAGATCAGCCAGGTGCAGCAGACTCCCACACGCAGCAGACGAAGGTCCCACACGCAGCAGGCGAAGGTCCCACGTGCAGCCTCCGGCAGGCTGTGTGGGTTATCAACGTGCGGCGATTCGTAGCGAATTCTCTAAACGCAACGTTTAACGACATCGCAGCGATACGCTTCAGGCAGGCCGCCATCGTTTCAATGGGTAGCAAGTGGTAGTAGTGGTGGTAGTTGTTGACGTGGTTGTTGTTGCGGTTGACGTGGTGGTTGTGGTTGACGTGGTTATGGTGGTGGTTGTTGTTGTGGTTGTTGTTGTTAACGTGGTTGTTGCGGTTGACGTGGTGGTTGTGGTTGACGTGGTTATGGTGGTGGTTGTTGTTGTGGTTGTTGTTGTGGTTGTTGTTGACGTGGTTGTTGTGGTTATGGTTGTTGTGGTTGTTGTGGTTGTTGTTGACGTGGTTTTTGTGGTTATGATGGTTCTGGTTGTTGTGGTGGTTGTTGACGTGGTTGTTGTGGTTATGGTGGTTATGATGGTTGTGGTTGTTGTGGTGGTTGTTGACGTGGTTGTTGTGGTTATGGTGGTTATGATGCTTTTGGTTGTTGTGGTGGTTGTTGACGTGGTTGTTGTGGTGGTTGTTGACGTGGTAGTTGTGGCTGTGGTGGTTGTTGACGTGGTTGTTGTGGTGGTAGTTGATGTGGTTGTTGTAGTGGTTGTGGTTGTTGACGTGCTTGTTTTGGTTGTGGTGGTTGTTGACGTGGTTGTTGTGGTGGTTGTTGACGTGGTTGTTGTGGTTGACGTGGTAGTTGTGGCTGTGGTGGTTGTTGACGTGGTTGTTTTGGTTATGGTGGTTGTTGACGTGGTTGTTGTGGTGGTTGTTGACGTGGTTGTTGTGGTGGTTGTGGTGGTTGTTGTGGTGGTTGTTGACGTGGTTGTGGTGGTTGTGGTTGTCTAGGTGGGGCTGCGTGACGGAGCCACGGTGTGGGCGCACAGCGACCCCATCTCTCGGCAGGTTCCCCAAGTCAACGAATCCGTACGAGCAACTCACCACTCACTCACTCACCACTCACTCATTCACCACTCACTCATTCACCACTCACTCACTCACCACTCACTCATTCATCACTCACCACTCACTCACTCACTACTCACTACTCTCACCACTCACTCAACACTCACTCACTCACTCGCCAATCACTCACTCACTCACTCGCCACTCACTCACCACTCGCTCACTCACTCACCACTCATTCACCCACCCACTCACCACTCACTCTCACCACTCACTCACTACTCTCACCACTCTCACCACTCACTCAACACTCACCACTCACTCACCTCTCACTCTCACCACTCACTCACTCACCACTTACTCTCACCACTCTCACCACTCATTCACCACTAACCACTCGCTCACCACTCACTCTCACCACTCGCTCTCACCACTCGCTCTCACCACTCGCTCTCACCACTCGCTCTCACCACTCGCTCACTACTGTCACCACTCACTCAACAATCGCTCAACACTCACTCACCACTAACCGCTCGCTCACCATTCACTTACTCGCCACTCATTCACTCACTCGCCACTCACTCTCACCACTCACTCTCACCACTCACTCATCATTCACTCACCACTCATCCACACTCACCATTCACTCTCATCACTCACTCACCACTCGCTCACTCACCACGTGCCCATTTGCTCATTCGCTCACTCTCACACCACTCGCCAATCACTCACCACTCACTCACCACTCGTTCACTCAACCGCTCGCTCACCACTCACTCTCACCACTAATTTTCTCTTAACACTCACTCACCACTCGCTCACTCACCACTCACTCACTTCATCACTCACACCAATCACTCACTCTCACCACTCACTCTCACCTCTCACTCTCACCACTCACTCACGACTCACTCACCACTTACTCACTCACCACTCACTCGCACCAATCACTCACCACTCACTCACTCTCACCACTCACTCTCACCACTCACGCGCACCACTGACTCACATCACTCACGCATACTCACTCACACTCACTCACACTCTCTCTTGCCACTCCTTCACTCACTCACACCCCAGGTGCCATGGGTGGACTGACTGAGATGACTGGCAGATGCAACACCTGTGCCAGGCTAGGTGCAGGAGGTTACAGTACAGACCCAAGTGCCATGGGTGGACTGACTGAGATGGCTGGCAGATGCAACACCTGTGCCAGGCTAGGTGCAGGAGGTTACAGTACAGACCCAGGTGCCATGGGTTGACTGACTGAGATGACTGGCTGATGCACCACCTGTGCCACCCACTGTGTCAACTTGCTGCATTTTAGCCGCCTGGCACTCTGCTCGTTGTTGTGAGCGTCGCTCCTTCGCCCTCCGTTGTTGTTGGATGGGCGACTGTCCCAGTGTCGCGTCCTTCACGAGCCTCCTCCACAGAGGCCGATGTTGTTGATGTTGTCGTTGTTGATGTTATCGATGATGTTGATGTTATCGTCGATGTTGATGTTATCGTCGATGTTGATGGGATCGATGTTGATGTTATCGTTGATGATGATGACGTTGCTGTTATCGTTAATGATGACGTTATCAAAGTTGATGTTTTCGTTGACGACGTTGATGTTGATGACGTCGATGTTGGCGTTGTTGTGGCTGTAGGTGTGGTCCATGGTGGAGGCCCTGCGAGCGGGCGGCCTCACCGTGGCGACCCCTGACCCCGAGCAGCCGCTGCCGCCCTCGTCGCTGCAGCGCTTCCTGCGGCACAGGAACCTGAGCGGGGTGGTGCTGGCAGAGCACCGCACCGCCTTCCACAACCAGTACGCACCACAACAATACCACCACCACACCACCACCACACCACCACTACACCACCACCACCACACCACTAGTAGCACCGCACAGCCTTCCACAACCAGTACGCACCACACCGACACCACCACCACTACACCACCACCACTACACTACTAGTAGCACCAACACCACCACCACCACCACACTACCAGTAGCACCGTCACCACCACCACTACCACACTGCTAGTAGTACCGCACCGTCACCACCATACTACTACTACACTACTGCTACTACTGAACTGCTACTACTACGCCACATCTCCTACACTACTCCCACTGCTAAAAGCAGTGTGTGTGTGTATTGTTACACGTGTGTCATCTGTGCGGCATGTGCGTGTGTATCACCCGTGTGTTCTTGCGCGTGTGTGTGTCGTTTGCACGTGTGTGTGTGTCTCGTTTGCGCGTGTGTGTGTGTGTGTCGTTTGCGCGTGTGTGTGTGTGTCGTTTGCGCGCGCGTGGCATGCGTGCGTGCCGCGCATCACGCGTGTGTTGTGTTTGTGTCACGTGTGGTGCGTGTGTCACGTGTGTCACGTGTGCGTGCAGGTACTACCACAGCGTGTACGATGTGGCGCCCAACATCAAGCTGAGCTTCCCAGAGGGGCTCACGCCAGAGGAGGAGCTCACCTACCCCAGCGACATCGCCAAGGTGAGACACGCGTGGACAACCGAGGGACACAGTTACGGGTGGACAGGGGTGGGACACGGGGATGTGGGGGTGGGACACGGGGACGGAGGAGAGACACGGGGATGTGGGGGTGGGACACGGGGACGGGGGTGGGACAAGGGAGAGACAGAGACACGGGACTAAGGGAGACACGGGACTAAGGGAGACACGGGGACAGAGGAGAGACACGGGGACAGAGGAGAGACACGGGGTCAGGGGAGAGACACGGGGTCAGGGGAGAGACACGGGGATGTGGGAGAGAGACGGGGACGTGGGAGAGATCTCCGCGGTTGGGGGAGATTCAGACGTGTGACGGGGATGGCCGTGCCGGCCTTCTTAGGTGCCACTCGCTAACAGCACTTGCCCCAACAGTCTGCTGAAGGCTACATGGGTGATCTTTTTCTTTGTGTGCTCTAGAACCTGACGGAGCTGGCCACAGGCGTGGCGAGGGCGCTGTACCTGCAAGCAGGCGGAGACAACGAGACAATGATGGACATTCAGGCCAACACCACCACTGTGTGTACATACGCACGCACACACACACAGTCAACATACACACACACAGTCATCATACACACACACAGTCATCATACACACACAGTCAACACACATACACACACACAGTCAACACATACACACACACAGTCATCATACATACACACAGTCAACACACACACAGTGAACACACACAGTCAACATACACACACACAATCATCATACATACACACAGTCAACATACACACACAGTGAACACACACACAGTCAACATACACACACAGTCAACATACACACACACAGTCAACATACACACAGTGAACACACACACACACAGTCAACATACACACAGTCAACATACACACACAGTCAACGCACACACACACAGTCAACATATACATACACACAGTCAACACATACATACACACAGTCAACACATACACACACACAGTCAACACATGCATACACACAGTCAACACATGCACACACACAGTCAACACATACACACACACAGTCAACACATACACACACACAGTCAACACATACACACACACAGTCAACACATACACACACACAGTCAACACATACACACACACAGTCAACACATACATACACACAGTCATCATACACACGCAGTCATCATACACACGCAGTCAACATACACACACGCAGTCAACATACACACACACGCAGTCAACACACACACACACACGCAGTCAACACACACACACACGCAGTCAACACACACACGCAGTCAACATACACACACACGCAGTCAACATACACACACACGCAGTCAACATACACACACACACGCAGTCAACATACACACACACGCAGTCAACATACACACACACGCAGTCAACATACACACACATGCAGTCAACATACACACACACACAGTCAACACACACACAGTCAACACACACACAGTCAACACACACACAGTCAACACACACACACACACAGTCCCATGTACATACACACAGTCAATATACACACACAGTCAACACACACACACAGTCAACACACACACAGTCAACACACACACAGTCAACATACACACACACACAAAGTCAGCATACACACATTTACGTAATATTCACTGGTGGTGGCCATGAGCAGAAATCAAACTCATATCGCCGGGTTTGTAGTGCAGCGCGGTAATTGCTACAGTACCGCTCCCCACACACACACATCTATAGACACACACACACAACAACCGCCATTCGCCACTAAGTGGCGGTGACGTCACCACGACGCTTGTGCCAGGCCATGTGCACCCTGAGGCCACGTGAAGTGTCGAACGCCCGCTGGCAGGAGGTCACGGGGCAGACCCAGGTGCCACGGGTCGACTGACCGAGATGACCGAGACGACTGGCTGATGCACCACCTGTGCCCCCTACTGTGCCAACTTGCTGTGCTTTAGCCACCCGGCGCTCCGCTCGTTGTTGTGAGCGTCGCTCCTCCGCCCTCCGTTGTTGTTGGAGGGCGACTGCCTCCAACTGCCCAGTAGCGTCCTTCACGAGCCTCCTCCACTGAGGCCGATATTGACACCGCTGGTACCAGTCATCGGCAAGTCCACTCAGCTCCACGTCCTCCTGTACCACATCACTCCATCTCTTCTCTAGCCCGTGCCGCGCCCGTTTAGCCCCCTCGATCCGGCCGAACAAAAGCTGTTTAGGCATGCGGTGGCTGGGCATGCGGGCTACATGACCCAGCCAACGCAGCCTTGCCTGCCGGAGGAGCTCACTGATGGGACTTTGCCCAGATCTTTCAAGGACTTGTGAGCTCCTCACACAATCCAGCCTGGTTAAACCCAGGATGGATCGTAGGCAGGCCAGCCTAAATGTTTCCAACCGGCGAAGATGCTCCACTAGGGGGGTCCACGTTTCGCAAGCGTAGAGAAGGGAGGGAATGACCGTGGCCGAGAAGACCTGAAGCTTCGTGCGGAGCGACAGACCAGGTAGCTTCCACACAGCGTTACGCAACCGACGAAAAGATATTGCCGCTCGACTGATTCGGAGTGAGACCTCTGCTGATAAACTGGAGCCGGTCATAAGCACACTGCCCAGGTATGGGAAACTCTCCACTCTCTCCACAACTGCCCCATCACCGATTGGGAGTTGTGGGGGTGGAGTGCCCGATGGTACAAAATACCCAGGCAGGTGCTTAGTTTTGGTGGGGCTGATGGTAAGGCCCCACCTCTTAGTGGCACGCTCCAGTCTCAGCAGCAGCGTCTCCAACTCCTCTTCTGAATGAGCAGCTATTACCAAATCATCGGCATACATAACGTGGTTGACCAATAGGGAGCCATCCCTTGATCGCACCCGGGCGTCGATCAGCCTCCCATTATATCTGTACCAAATGGTAATTCCCCCGGTACAGCTATTGAAGGCTTCACGAACTACGCAGTCGAAATAGATGTTAAATAATGTGGGAGCCAGAGGACATCCCTGTCGCACCCCAAGGTGTACAGGGAAAGGCTCCGACTCCCGGCCACGTAGTTTTACCCGGGCCCGCTCACCATCATGAAGGTCCTTAATGATCGTGAGCAGAGGGTCAGGGACTCCGAACGCACGAAGAACAACCCAGAGCCCAGTCCGACTGATGGTATCATAGGCCTTGACCAGGTCAATAAAGCAGAGATGTAGGTCTTTTTGGAATTCCCTACACCTCTGCTGTAGCAGACGGACAGAAAATATGGCATCTGTGCAGGACCGCCCTTTCCTGAAACCGCATTGGGGCTCCGCAAGCCTCTCCTCAGCGTGCCTAGCAAGGCGATGTTGAATAATCCTTGCCAGGACCTTACCCGGCACACTGAGGAGTGAGATGCCCCTGTAGTTGTTACAGTCGGTACGGTCCCCCTTCTTAAAGAGGTGGACCACCAGGGCATCCTTCCAGTCCTGCGGAACCCGTCCAGTGGTCCATACTGTTGTTATGATGTCATATAGGGCAGTCTGTGCACAAACGCCACCCTCCCTCAGCATTTCGCTTGGGAGATCATCTCTGCCCGGTGCCTTCCCTGGTCTCAGACTCCGGATCGCCCTCAGTACTTCCTCAACAGCTGGTACCTCAGCCAGCCACTCACAGGGGGTGACCTCTTCCAATATTTGAGGCACCGCAGCCTCAGCAGGGTTATCCCCACTTTGTGCCATGATGTTTTCCTGGCGGAGAGATTTTCCCTCCCCCAGGACCTCACAGAAATGCTCAGCAAATCTGCAAACCAGTTCCTGGGGGTCGGAGATTGGATCACCGTTTTTTCCTCTAATGATGGTAATAGGTGTGGCGCTGTAGGTTACTTTTTTTGATGGAGTTAAATAGTGATTTGTGATCGCGGGCCACTGAGGCAGACTCCATCTCCTCAGCAACCCGCGACCACCACCCATCCTTACAGCGCCTTACGGCTCTCCGAACCTCCGAGCGAAGGCTGCGGTAAACCTCCTCATTCTCTGACGTGCGATGCTGTAGGCGATGAGAGTGGGCCTGTCGCTTTTTCTCAATTAACCTGAACACCTCCTCCGTCAGCCAGGGTTCCCGGGGAGGTCTGGACCGCGTACCCAAAGCAGCCATTGCAGCTGCATGAGTCACAGTCTTAAACCTCGCCCATTTACCCTCGACATCAGGTGGAGTGGGGGACGATGCCAACCCCAGCTGCAAGCGATGATGAAATTCTCGCTTGCAACTTTCATCAGCTAACTTAGACCAGGCCACTTTTGGTTGGAATGGGATCCTGGGTGTACACCCACCACCGGAGTGGAAGAATGGCAGGCGCATCTTACAGATGACTAGTCGATGGTCAGAGGGCAGATCAGCTCCACGGTAGGTCCTGGTGTCAAGGACATGGGCTCGCATCCGCTGGTCCGTCACTATGTAGTCCAGCAGATGTTCTTGCTTGGACCCGGCATGCATCCATGATGTTGTGTGGATGCGCCGATGCCGGAAGAGCGTGTTGGTAATTACAAGCCCATGGGCTGCACAAAAATCTAGCAGCCTCCTACCGTTATTATTGAGCTGATCTGGCCCATGCCTTCCAATCACTCCAGACCAGGTGCCAGCATCATGACCAACTCGGGCATTGAAGTCACCCAACAAGATGACTCTGTCCCGAGTGGCCACTTTAGCCAGCACCTGTGACAGGAGGTCATAGAAAGCGTCCGACTCATCGGCTTTGCCTGCATCCCTCCACGGATGTTCGTCTTCGGTGGGGGCATAAGTAACCACGACCACCACTCCTCGCCTCTGGTTGATGGGAAGGCGAGCCCAAAGTATCCTGGGGCTTACAGCTTCCCACACCTCACCGCCACGCTCCCACGCCCCCTTCATTCTTTTGTTCAGAAGAAGAGCCACACCCTGTTGTTTGGCAGTCTCCTGCCCCGAGTAGAGGACTGTCCACCCCTCATAGTGGCAGGAGCCAGAACCGGTCCACCGGACCTCCTGTAGACACACACACACATCTATAGACACACACACACACATCTATAGACACACACACATTTATAGACACACACACATCTATAGACACACACACACATCTATAGACACACCCACATCTATAGACACACACACACATCTATAGATACACACACATCTATACACACACACACATTTATAGACACACCCACATCTATAGACACACACACACATCTATAGACACACACACACACGTACATTTCATTCTCAGCGGTGGTAATGTGAATGAGTGCCTGGTGCTGTGCATAAGCATTAGCAGCACTGGGGAGACAAAGACGGCTGCGTGGTATGTATGCAAGTTGAACTTCTAATATTGGAAGATAGAGCGTTCCAGGCGGCCGCAGAAGCGCATCTGAAAGCACGCGATGTAGTTGCCGCTGCTGTTGCTGCGAGGATGACGGGAGTTCACGTGATGGTTCATGCTCCTCGACGAGGTTGGCAAGCTGTTGTGGTTAATTTGTGGAAAGCACTTTGTGTGTGGTGAGTGCGACCTTGTAATGGTTTGGTTCGAAAGAAGTTCATCACACGTACGTACAGTAGCGTCCTTCATGAACCTTCTAAACAGAGGCCGATCTTGACAGGAGGTCTTGGGACAGACCCAGCAGGTGCCATGGGTTGGCTGACTGAGACGACCGGTAGAGGCACTAGTTGTACCCCCACTGTGTTAACTTGCTGCATTTTAGCCGACCGGCGCTCCGCTCGTTGTTGTGAGCGTCGCTTCTCTGCCCTCCATTGTTGCTGCAGGGCAACTGCCTCCAAATGCCCAGCAGTGTCCTTCACGAACCTCCTCCGCTGGTACCGGTCATCGGCAAGTCCACTCAGATACCTTCCAACCCATGCCGCGCCCGTTTAGCCCTCTCTGTCCAGCCAAACAGAAGCTGCTTGTGCATGCTGTTAGCTGAGCATGCCGGGATACCCAAGCACACCAACAACAACAACTGCCATTCGCCACTAAGTGGCGGTGACGTCACCATGACGCTTGTGCCAGGCCATGTGCACCTTGAGGCCACGTGAAGTGTCGAACACCCGCTGGCAGGAGGTCACGGGGCAGACCCAGGTGCCATGGGTCGACTGACTGAGATGACTGAGATGACTGGCTGATGCACCACCTGTGCCCCCTACTGTACCAACTTGCTGTGCTTTTGCCACCCGGCGCTCCGCTCGTTGTGAGCGTCGCTCCTCCGCTCTCTGTTGTTGTTGGAGGGCGACTGCCTCCAACTGTCCAGTAGCGTCCTTCACGAGCCTCCTCAACTGAGGCCGATCTTGACTCCGCTGGTACCAGTCATCGGCAAGTCCACTCAGCTCCACGTCCTCCTGTACCATATCACTCCATCTCTTCTCTAGCCCATGCCGCGCCCGTTTAGCCCCCTCGATCCGGCCGAACAAAAGCTGTTTAGGAATGCGGTGGCTGGGCATGCGGGCTACATGACCCAGCCAACGCAGCCTTGCCTGCCGGAGAAGCTCACCGATGGGACTTTGCCCAGATCTTTCACATGCACACAAACCCACGCAAGCACATGGGTGTGTATGTATGTCGAACTTATTTCGCACCGTACGTAGCCAACCGTGCTAATCGGAGGTGTGCACGCTACGGGAGCGTCGTGGTTAGCCCACCGAGTTGTGAGCCTGGCAACTTCCGTTTGATTCTAACTCCTCACGGCCAACATCGGTGGCAATTCTTTTCACCTGGCCTAGGCCTCCCCGAGGTGGACTTGGGCTTCACATAAAATGCCTGGTGCGGGGTGTGAATAAACGTCGCCGCTGGGGATACAAAGGCGGCGTGGTGCTGGTCACCCCCCACCTCTTCCGTGTGCCGTGCCGGCCTCCATGGGTGCTACTCGCTAACAGCACTTGCACCTACAGTATGTGCAGGTTACGCGGGGGAGGGGGATGATGTCTTTGTGTGCTTGCGTAGGGAGCGGTTAGCGCACCGGGCTTCAAACCCAACGACCCGAGTACGATTCCCGCTCACGGCCAACACCAGTGACGATTATCTGAACCGATCCCGGGCTTCTCCTAGGTCGACTCGACCTCAACTGCGTACCTGGTGCGATGCGTAAAAATCGCCACTTGGGGAGACGAAGGCTGCCCGGGCGTGGTGCTGTCTAATCCACCCCCTCGTGCGCGACAGTGCCGGCCTCCATCGGTGCTGCTCGCTACGAACAGCACTTGCCCCAACAGTCTGTGAACCTTTGTCTTTGTCTTGTAGGTGGCGCGTCTTCTCTACACGCTGCTCGTTCGGGCCAACAACTCGTGGCTGCGCAGCATCATGGACAAGGAGAACAAGGGCATTCTGGGTAATCGTCACTCCCTACTGCCCCCCCCTCCCCAACCACTTCCTCTGCGCGCGAGCAGATGCAGGGGAATGGTTCTGTAGGAACGGCTTTTTGTGTGTTTAGTTTCTTGTCCTTCCCCCGCACCTCCAATTGGCACATGGTTGGCTACGTATGGTGTGAAATAAGTTGTACATAAACTACACCACTATGCACTACACTACTATGCACTACACTACTATACACTACACTATACACTACTTTTCACTACACTACTATACTTTACACTATATACTACACTATACACTACACAACTATACACTACACTACATCAAATTGAAAACTAATTTTTTTAGAACTTCTTTTTCTGTTTAGTTTATTGTCCTTCCCCCACACCTCCGATTAGCGTGGTTCGCTACGTACAGTGCGAAAGAAGTTCAACATACACACCCCACAGCCGAATTTAGTCTCCCCAGTGCTGCTAATGTTTGTACACAGCACCAGGCACTCATTTAAGGTTAAGTTGACCTAGGGGAGGCCCAGGAACCGTTCGCATTGCCACCGCTGATGTTAGCCGTTGTAGAGAATGAAATGTGTGTGTGTGTGTCTTATCGATGTGTGTGTGTCTATCGATGTGTGCGTGTGTGTCTATCGATGTGTGTGTGTGTGTGTCTATCGATGTGCGTGTGGGGAGTGGTAGTGGTAGCGGTTTGCGCGCTGTGCTACGAACCCGGCGACCCAAGTTCGATTCCCGCTCATGGCCAACACCAGTGACGATTATCTGAACCGGTCCTGGGCCTCCCCTAGTTCGACTCGGCCTCAAATGAGTACCTGGTGCGGTGTGTAGTAAACATCACCACTGGGGAGACAAAGGCGGCCGGGCATGGTGCTGGCCACCCACCCCCTCGTGTGCGGTGCTGGTCTTCATAGGTGCTCGCTAACAGCAGGGGGCGGCTTTGTGTATATCTGTGTATATCGGCGTATATATGTGTGTGTGTATATCAGCGTATATGTGTGTGTGTATATCGGCATGTGTGTGTATCTGCGTGTGCGTGCGTGCCTGTATTTCTTTATGTATATATCTGCGTGTGTATAACTGTGTGTGTGTATATATATCGGCATGTGTATCTGTGTGTGGATTTGTGTGCGTGTATATATATCTGCGTGTGTATTTCGGCGGGTGCGTGCGTGTATATCTGCGTGTGTGTATCTGCGTGTGTGTATCTGCACGTGTATACTGTGTGTATCTGCGTGTGTGTATCTGCGCGTGTATACTGTGTGTATCTGCGTGTGTGTATCTGCGCCTGTATACTGTGTGTGTGTATCTGCGTGTGTGTGTCTGCGCGTGTATACTGTGTGTGTATCTGCGCGTGTATACTGTGTGTGTATCTGCGTGTGTGTGTATATCTGTGTGTGTGTATCTGCGCGTGTTTACTGTGTGTATATCTGCGTGTGTGTATCTGCGTGTATACTGTGTGTGTATCTGTGTGTGTATCTGCGTGTGTGTATCTGCGCGTGTATACTGTGTGTGTATCTGTGTGTGTATCTGCGTGTGTGTATCTGCGCGTGTATACTGTGTGTGTATCTGCGTGTGTGTATCTGCGCGTGTATACTGTGTGTGTATCTGCGTGTGTGTATCTGCGCGTGTATACTGTGTGTGTATCTGCGTGTGTGTATCTGCGCGTGTATACTGTGTGTGTATCTGCGTGTGTGTATCTGCGCGTGTATACTGTGTGTGTATCTGCGTGTGTGTATCTGCGTGTGTGTATCTGCGTGTGTGTATCTGTGTGTGTGTATCTGCGTGTGTGTATCTGCGTGTGTGTATCTGTGTGTGTGTATCTGCGTGTGTGTATCTGCGTGTGTGTATCTGCGCGTGTGTATCTGTGTGTGTATCTGCGTGTGTGTATACTGTGTGTGTATCTGCGTGTGTGTATCTGCGCGTGTGTATCTGTGCGTGTGTATCTGCGCGTGTGTATCTGCGCGTGTGTATCTGCGTGTGTGTATCTGCGCGTGTGTATACTGTGTGTGTATCTGCGTGTGTGTATACTGTGTGTGTATCTGCGTGTGTGTATACTGTGTGTGTATCTGCGTGTGTGTATCTGCGCGTGTGTGTTTGCGTGTGTGTATCTGCGCGTGTGTATCTGCGTGTGTGTATCTGCGCGTGTATACTGTGTGTATCTGCGTGTGTGTATACTGTGTGTATCTGCGTGTGTGTATACTGTGTGTATCTGCGTGTGTGTATACTGTGTGTATCTGCGTGTGTGTATCTGCGTGTGTGTATCTGCGCGTGTATCTGCGCATGTATACTGTGTGTATCTGCGTGTGTGTATCTGCGCGTGTATACTGTGTGTATCTGCGTGTGTGTATCTGCGCGTGTATACTGTGTGTATCTGCGTGTGTGTATACCGGCGCGTGCGTGCGTGTGTGCGTGCGTGTGCCCAGGCCGCCACGCGCTCAGCTTCTACGTGGGCGTGAGCGACAACTGGAGTCACAACGACATCACGCAGGTGGTGCTCCACGCGCTCGCCAACCTCACGGGCACCGCGGTGCCCCTCAACGAGACGGCTTGCCGCGACCCCAAGAAGCACGGCGTCGCCGACGAGGAGGTGACCGCACGACAACAACAACAACTACGACGACGATGACATCACAGCAGCGCCACCACCACACAGACAACAGTCCCCCCCCGCCCGGCGTAGCCTTCCGCAGGCCGCTGGGGTCAAGTGCTGTTAGTGAGGAGCACCTGCGACGGCAAAACTCTGAAACCCGTGAACAGTTTCGATTTAAAGCTTTCGTGACTGCAGGGATTCATATTCTTGGTTCTTTCTGTAAAGCCATCCGGCTACCATGAGAGATTCGTTCATGAGGCTATCCACATATACAAACACAGAGACAATTTCAACCGAGAAGATGGATTCTGGCTTAGCAATCATTGGAAGGATTTGATAAACCATTTCGAGTCTTAGTTAGTTGTGTTCACGCTTACGGTGACTTTCAGACCGCTCTCCATTCTCTTCCTCTCCCCCCTCCTCCGTTCCGAGCATAGATGGACTCGTCCATCTGAACAACCGCCAGTCGCTGTCCGTGGTGCTGACTTGTGTTGCAATCTAAACGTCGTGAGAATTTTATTGTTTTATTTTTATTATTTTATTTCTTCCCTTCTACGTGACTTTACCGAAAGAACCAAGAACCATAAACAATTGTTTTTTTTAAACCGGGTAAAGGCCCCACTGAGCTGTATAGGTGTTTTTTTTGTCATAAGTGACCATCGCAAATGATAGGTCGAACCAAGTGGAGAGAGAGACGCGCCAACTCCAGTTGTACAGCAGACGTCAGAGTCAGAACCCACGACCTCCTGTATACCAGGCGAGGTAGTTAACATCTTCTAGCCACCGTGATAATGATCATGAGAGAGAGAGACACGCAAACTCCGTATATGCAGCAGACGTCAGGGTTGGGATCGAACCGACAACCTCCTGTATACCTGGCGGGTTAACATCTCTCCACCATGACGCACTACCGCTCCCCAAAGACAAAGATCCT
The DNA here is from genome assembly GCF_964198595.1 of Lampetra fluviatilis. Classification (NCBI taxonomy): domain Eukaryota; kingdom Metazoa; phylum Chordata; class Hyperoartia; order Petromyzontiformes; family Petromyzontidae; genus Lampetra; species Lampetra fluviatilis. The sequence continues at coordinate 2,000,348 of NC_136339.1, forward strand.
CCGTGTAGCCTTAACAGGTTGTTCGTGAGTAGCACCTATGACAGCCAGTGGTGATGTTCACACATTGCACCAGATGCTCATTGTTTTAGGCTGAGTAGACCTGGGGGAGGGGGCGGCCAGGAGCGGCTCAGACAATCGTCGCTGGTGTTGGTCGCAAGCGGGAATCGACCTCGGGCCGCCGGGTTCGTAGCGCAGCGTGCCAATCGCGGCACTATTCTATTTGACCAGGTAAGGCCCACGCCGAGCGGTGGAGATATTTTTTCGGAAGCGAACTGGCTCTCACGAAGGGTAGCTCAACAAAGTGGCTTACCATCATCACGTGGTAAATTTATAGCAGCAACCAACGTATGATGTTGATTCTAAATGTGGAGGTAAAAACCAGAGGGACCCAGAGGAGAATCCACGCGACCACGGGGAGAGAGACACGCAAACTCCAAATATAACGAGGGTCATCAGTTTCGGGATCGAACCCACGACCTCCTGCATACCAGGCGAGGTAGTTAACGTCTCACTACCGTGGTGCCCAAGCCCCACACACTCTGCAGAACAGGGCAGAGACGGTGCAAACCGCACACGGAAAGTCTGGAATCGAACCCATGCCCATCTTGCCACCCTGTGCCTTTGACAATGTGAGTGGTCCAGCCGCAGCGGAGTGAGCGTGGTGGAGATGGGGGCAGGGGGTTGAAGGGAGAGCGTTCATCTCTTTAGCGGCTGCCACAAGGCTAAGAGGGGAGGGTGGAGCCGGCTTGACAGGACCGTGACTCAAGTACAACGAGCCCAACTGGCTTAACCCCCCCCCCTTTCCTCCACCCTGTGTGTCACCTGCCTCTTCTCCCCCCCCTCCTCTTCCCCCCCTCCTCTTCTCCCCCCCTCCTCTTCCCCCCCCCCTCCTCTTCCCCCCCCTCGTCTTACCCCCCCTCCTCTTCCCCCCCCTCGTCTTACCCCCCCTCTTCCCCCCCTCCTCTTCCCCCCCTCGTCTTACCCCCCCCCTCTTCCCCCCCCTCCTCTTCCCCCCCTCCTCTTCTCCCCCCCTCCTCTTCCCCCCCCCCCCCTCTTCCCCCCCCCCCCCTCTTCCCCCCCCCCCCTCTTCCCCCCCCCTCCTCTTCCCCCCCCTCGTCTTACCCCCCCTCTTCCCCCCCCTCCTCTTCCCCCTCTCCCCCCCCCTCGTCTTACCCCCCCTCTTCACCCCCCTCCTATTCCCCCCTCCTCCTCCCCCCCCCTCCTCTTCCCCCCCCCCTCCTCCTCTTCCCCCCCCCTCCTCTTCCCCCCCCCCCTCTTCCCCCCCCCCCTCCTCCTCTTCCCCCCCCCCTCTTGCCCCCCCCCTCTTCCCCCCCCTCCTCTTCCCCCCCCTCTTCTTCCCCCCCTCCTCTTCTCCCCCCTCCTCTTCCCCCCCTCGTCTTCCCCCCCCCCTCCTCCCCCCTCCTCTTCTCCCCCCCTCCTCTTCCCCCCCCCTCTTCTTCCCCCCCCTCCTCTTCCTCCTCTTCTTCCGCTTATTCTTCCTCCTCCATGTCGCCTCCCACCATTACCACCTAACACTCTCTCCACCCCCTTCGTGTCGCCCTCCTCATCCTCCTCATCCTCCACTTCCTCCCCATACCACCACCACCACCTCCTCTCCACCAGATGTACAAGTACATCTGGGTCATGGGCTCCCCGCCGGGCAAGGGGGCCGAGGCTGGGGACAAGGAGGGCGCTGGCTTCTGCACGCGCAGCACGGCGCACCTGTCGCCCGCCGTGTCGCCCGCCTTCGAGCTGCGGGACTTCGACTCGGGGGAGTACTCCACGTGGACCGAGTCGCGCTGGAAGCAGCTGCGGGCGCGCCTCTTCTTGGTAGCCAGCCCCCAACTCGAGGTGAGTGGCGCTCGCTGGCGCGGCCAGACAGAGACGCACGCGGCGAGACACACACACGGATAGACACACACACGGATAGACACACACACGGATAGACACACACGGACAGACATACAACTACACACACAGCTACACACACGGATATGTAACATGGCTACACACACGGCCAGTCAGCTATACGCACGACCAGCCAGAGACACAGCTACACACACAGCCAGTGGTACACTCACACAGCCACACACACAGCCAGTCGTGACACCCACACAGCTACACACACAGCCTGCCAGTCGTGACACCCACACAGCTACACACACAGCCAGTGGTACACACACACAGCCACACACACAGCCAGTGGTACACTCACACAGCCACACACACAGCCAGTGGTACACCCACACAGCTACACAGCCAGTGGTACACCCACACAGCTACACACACAGCCAGTCGTTGTTGTGGCACTGTGGTCGTGACCACCGTGGTCGTGACGTCGTGGTCTTGATGCCCTTCGTGTGCGTCGTGCAGCACGTGACGCTGGCCGTGGGCTGCCTGGTGCTGGCGCTCTCTCTGTGCTCCGTCTACCTCGTTAACTCCAAGGCCGACGTCCTCTTCACCCCGACGCGCGATGCCCACTCACCCGCTTACTGATGCACTCACCACACTCGCCAGCTTACTGATGTTGCACTCGCCAGCTTACTGATGTTGCACTCACCAGCTTACTGATGCACTCACCACACTCACCGGCTTATTGATGCTGTCACCACACTCACCGGCTTACTGATGCACTCACCACACTCACCGGCTTATTGATGCTGTCACCACACTCAACAGCTTACTGATGCACTTACCACACTCGCCATATTACTGATGCACACACCAAACTCACCGGCTTACTGATGCACACACCAAACTCACCGGCTTACTGATGCACTCACAAGGCTTACTGATGTTGCACTCACCGGCTTACTGATGCACTTATAGGCTTATTGGTGTTGCACTCACGGGCTTACTGATGCTGTCACCACACTCACCAGCTTACTGATGCGCTCCCCACTCATCCACACTCACCACTCTCACCGGCTTACTAATGCGCTCACCACTCACCAGATTACTGATGCGCTCACCACACTCGCCAGCTTATTGATGCACTCACCACTCATCCACACTCACCACTCACAATGCTCGGCTGCATACTAACCACGCACCCTCTTAAGAATACTCACCACTTCACTAAACACTCCCACACACACTCACCCTCTCTCTCATACAGACTCACCCTCTCTCACACACACTCACCCTCCACACACACACTCACCCTCCACACACACACTCACCCTCTCACACACACGCACACTCACCCTCTCCCCCACACACTCACCCTCTCTCTCACACTCACCCTCTCATACACACACACTCACCCTCTCTCACACACATTCACCCTCTCCCCCACACACACTCACCCTCTCCCCCACACACTCACCCTCTCCCCCACACACACTCACCCTCTCGCACACACTCACCCTCTCTCTCACACACACTCACCCTCTCTCCCACACTCACCTCTCACATACATACATACAAACACACTCACCCTCACCTGTGTCAGACACTGGGCAGCGACCTCCCCTCCGAGTCAGCTCACCGCCACAGGGGGGGGGGTTAGGTTCGACTCCCGCTAGCGGTGACCACCTGTGTTGTGTTGCGGCTGGTTAAACAATCCTCCACAGGCATGCAGGCAGGAAGGGCTGCTACGTGGACCTTAAAGATCTTTCGATGGGTCCAGGGGGGGAGGAGAGTTGGGGGTAGGGTCGGGGATGGGGGGAGGGGGGGCGGGGCGTGGGGGTAGGGGCGGGGGGGCGGGGAGTGGGGGGGGGGCCGCCACGGCCATTGCTTGCCGGCGTTAAAAAAACCCAATGTCTGTGGGCTTCTAAAATTGTCCACAGCCGAATCCTTTTGTAAATAAACACTCGGCCACCCACCGTCCCTGTGTCGTCGACGCGGTGTCGTCACCCACACACACCGAGACACGCCATTTGCCACGAAGTGCCCGGTGACATCACCACGGCACCTGTGCCAGGCTATGTGCACGTTAAGGCCACGTGAAGTGTCGAACACCCGCTGGCAGGAGGTCTCGGGACAGACCCAGCAGGTGCCGTGGGTTGACCGACTGAGATGACCGGCAGATGCACCACCTATGCCCCTTACCGTGCCAACTTGCTGTGTTTTATCCGCCTGGCGCTCCGCTCGTTGTTGTGAGCGTCGCTCCTCTGCCCTCCGTTGTTGCTGGAGGGCGACTGCCTCCGACTGCCCAGTAGCAGCGTCCTTCACGAGCCTCCTCCAAAGAGGCCGATCTTGACACTGTTGGTACCAGTCATTGGCAAGTCCACTCGGCGCCATCCTCCTGTACCGCATCAGCTCCATCTCTTCTCCAGGCCATGTCGTTCACGTAAAGCCCCCTCTATGCAGCCAAACGGAAGCTGTTGGGCATGCGTTGGCAGGGCATGCGGTGCTGCATGACCCAGCCAATGTAGCCTTGCCGGCGGAGGAGCTCACTGATGGGAATGTGTCCAGATCGCACACGCACGCGCAAAAAATATCCCTCGTGTAGCCTTAACAGACTGTTGGGGCAAGTGCTGTTAGCGAACACCTATGAAGGCCGGCACGGGCACACGAGGGGGTGGGTGGCCAGCAACCACGCCCAGCCGCCTTTGTCTCCCCAGTGGCAATTTTACACCACACCGGTTACTCATTTTAGGCTGAGTCGATCTAGGGGAGGCTCCGGACCGGTTCAGATAATCATCACTGTGTGTTGGCCATGAGCGGGAATCGAACTCGGGTCACCGGGTTCGTAGCGCAGCGCGCTCACCGCTCCGCGCCGCACACACAGGCACACACACACCACATACATACATACACACACCACACAGGCACACACACATGCACGCGCGTTGGGCTCGCGATCTTAGCACTCCAAAGGAATCGCCGTGGGCCCGGGTGGGGCAGTTGAGAGGGCCGGTGATGGGGGCTGACGGGTAGCTGCTCCTACGGCTGAGCATGGGGCGCAGCGGTGGCTTGGAGATGTTAACTTCAAATGAAGATTGATTTTAACTACCTCACCTGGTTTACAGGAGGGCATGGGTTCGATCCTGACCCTGACGTCTGCTGTATACGCTTTGGTTCTTTCTGTAAAGTCAAGTGGGTATAAAAATAAACCACGTTTCGGGCGCAACACAAGCGTCCGTCATCAGGTGGGACAGCGTGGTCTGCTGCTGAGGCAGACTGTTTTAAAAGGTTTGAAATTGGTGTAGCTCAAGGGTTATAACGTGGCCGGGGCTGGTGATGTTAATGTGAGAGATTAGCATGTAACTGTAAGATAGGAGGAGAGCGGCCTCCTAGACGAGGACACGCAAGTGTCTATGTTAATGGCAGAGATTAGCATGATGTTAACGTGAGAGATTAGAGGGCACGGAAGTGGCTATGTTAATGCGAGGGATGTTAATGTGAGAAATTAGGACATGGAAGTGGCTATGTTAATGTGAGGGATGTTAATGTGAGAAATTAGAGGACACGGAAGTGGCTATGTTAATGTGAGGGATTAGCATGTAACTGTAGAAAAGGGGAAGAAGAGCCTCCTCGTATATTTGGAGTTTGTGTGTCTCTCTCTCTCCCCATGGTAGCGTGGATTTTGCTCCGGGCCCTCCGACTTTTTCCTCCACGTTGAGAATCAACATCGCGCATTTCGAGTATTTGGCTGCTTCAGATTTCCACACGACGACGATGAGCCGCTTCGTCGAGCTGTCAAATTGTGGTGGCCATGTTGCTTCTGAAAAAGAGCTACGCAGCTGATTGGTCCACACCAGAGACAGCTTTTCTTAGAGCCGAGTCTCATGGTGTTCGACCAGATGACGCCAAAAGGTGCACAGTTCAAAGACAACGCACTATCAGAGTAATGAGAGCTCGGGGTAAGTATCTAACATCATGAGGCCTCCTTTGCCAGTGTTGAGTTCCCAGGATGCAGTTGGAGACGGAGGTAAGTTGAGGGGCTTTCGCCAAAGGTTTATTACAGACTTTACAACTTAACAAACAAGGGTGTAACAACTCCCAGGGGTTAGGGGTCCTACACTGAGTCCTGGTCGCTGCCTGGCTAGCTCCAGTCTCTCTCTCCGTGTCGGATCGGGGACTCTGCCAACTCCACCGACCGGAGGGAGAAGCACCTCTATCAGCTACCACCGGCGTCCTTCCAGACTCACAACTTCGTCCCTCTATACCCTGGTTCCCTCTCTACCCTTCTCGTTCTACTCGTTACCACAGTGACCCCGCTTTCGTCACGGGGTCTCCCTTAAATACTCTGAGACATGACGTCATCGAGCCACCCAGCGCGCATGATGTCTCGTTACGTGACGTCATCACACTGGACGGCACACACGACGTCACGTCCGCCAATTTACTCCTCTACACCAGTACCAAAATATACTAATAGGGTTTTTCCCCTTTTTTCTGGCAACAAAACTGACACCTTTTGCAAGGACTCATGTTAACGTTAACCACAATACTTGCAGTTAAATGCAAACAAAAACAATACTCCGTCTCTGGTGTGGACCAATCAGTTTCAAGGACAATGCATAAATTATCAGAGTATTGTTTTTTTGTTTGCATTTGACTGCAAGTATTGTGGTTAATGTTAACATGATTCCTTGCAGAAGGTGTCAGTTTTGTTGCCAGAAAAAATGGGAAACCCTATTAGTTTAGTTTTTGTTCAACATGCACGACCAACGGCAGGGGGCGCGGTGGTGGTGCTGTGCGTTGGATCGGCCGCCGAACGGCACGGCAAACTTGTTTCCGTCCTAAGCCAGCCAGCGTGTCGCTCCAACGAAGAGGTTCCATCCCGTCCTTCCGAAAACGACCACGGCAACGCCTCCTGGTTGCGAGCTGTCGAGGGGGGTTGATGGATCTTGGAAGCTGTTGCGAGCAGGCAACTTGGCCCATCACCCCCACCCCCTGCTGGAGTTCACTGAACACGGTGCAGTTCCATAGGAAGATGGGGTGGGGGGGTAGCTGGGTCAGGCCACGTGGCTAAGGGCTGTGAGCGAGTAGCGTCGATGAGGAGTCATGGGTGGGTCGGTTGACAACAAAACGCACGCGGCCCGCCGTGTTTGTCTCCCACAGTGCTGATGTGTTTTTGTACTCTGGTTTTTTCGGTAAAGTCACACCTATGACGGTTCCACCTGAAGACGGAAGCTTGTGTTGCCTCCGAAACGTCGTGATTTAATTTATTTGAATTTTTTACCTACGTGACTTTACCGAAAAAACCAAAGAGTATGAATCCTTGCAGTCACGGAAACTTAGTCTAGAATTAATGGATGTGTTTTGGTTCATGCACCAGGTGCTCATTGCAGGCAGAGTCTGCCCATAACAGAGGGTGTTTTTTTTTTGGGATTACATCGCGTAAATACAATTGTGTGTCGTTAAACCCGCCACCACCCGACAGGGCCAATGAGTGAGGTTGGTCACGTAAACGGAACGTGCCAATTCGTTACGAGCTCAGTGGGGGCCTTACCTGGTGACAAGTTTAACGACGCCTTCATATTGACGCGATCTAACCCTAAAAACCCCTCTGTTATGGATGATATTTGGCCGTGAAAGCCCTACCACGTGTTAAACCGAGTCTACCAAGAAGGGGGGCCCAATGGCCGGCTCGTATATCCCCTGCCCGCTGTGCTTATTGGTCGTGGGCGGCCGCACGAATTTCACGTCGCCGGGCGTTCGTTTAGGCAGCGCGGTGCGGGTGCGCTAACCGCTGCGCCACCGCTCCTCCTGCTGGCGGAGGCTATGGCCGGCTTGGAAACGGGAGCGGTGGCCTGGCGCTCTGTGAATACGCGAATGCCAAATGAACCTCATGGCGGGACCCCGGGTTCCCGAATAAACTGAAGTCAAAATCGCAATTAATAAATTTTTGGCGACTCCGTCCCACCGCGCACACAAACACCGCGACCCACCTGGCGCGGATCATTCTGTTGTCGTGTCGTCCAAGCGCAACGAGAACGAATGCGCAGAAGAAACAAAACTTTGAAACTTTGATGAGCGCATCGTGTAGAGATCGTCGAGAGGAACAGATCGCCGTGTCGTTCGCCTTCAACAGACATACAATGACGTCGCAACGCAGTTTAGGGACCGTCCATAAATGGCGTCACGCACCTGGGGGCGGGGGGGGATTTCAGACATTTGTGACGATGTGTGACGAGGGGAGAGGGGGTTTAGAAATGTGACATCACATCAAAATGCGCAACTTTAAATCAATATAGACAACACGTTCTACTTAATAAAATATACTTTTTAATAATTGTTTTCTCCTACAACATCAGAGTACAGCGCCACATTAACTACGCACTACAATGAAAATAGTTTAAAGCGATTTGAAGCATGTTATATTTTTTTTTTTTGGGGGGGGGGCAGAGCTTTGTGACGTCATATTTGAGGGGGATGGGGTCTGACTTTTTGTGACGATGGGGGGGGGGGGTCAAAAATCGTCCAAAATCGCGTGACGTCATTTATGGACGGCCCCTTATGCGAGAGCCCCGGGGGCTTATGGAAGCCTGGGGTCCCGCCATGAGGTTCAAATGTCCACTTATACATTGATGGGACGATATAGCCCACTGCTACTGACCCAGATACAAATCTCCTTTATAAGCAATGCCTTTATATGGTGGTCGTCGTGTATGTAAAAACGCTTTCGTTAGTTCAATTAGTTGAAGCAGCGAGTCGAGGTGCGTGCGTTGTTTGGCTCGGCATTGGGACAGAGCGAGCAGGGCTCGCAGCGATCGGAAAAGGTCGCGAGTTGAATTTCTGGTGAGGCGCGGTCACTGGCTGGTGACCGGGCAGAGACCATCAACTGACTGCACTTTAGAAGCCGGTTTTAATCACAATTCAGTCTACGCGTGAGTCTATGGATCTCTATGCGCGAGTCTATGGATCTCTAAGTAAGTCACTGGTGATCGGGCAGAGATCACCAACTCACTCCACTTTAGAAGCCGGTTTTAATCACAAATTCAGTCTGTGCGCGAGTCTATGGATCTCTAAGTAAGTCACTGGTGATCGGGCAGAGACCATCAACTCACTCCACTTTAGAACCCGGTTTAATTGACCGAGGGGGGGAGGGGTGGATAAAATAGGTACCACTTTGTGTGTATGGGGGGCAGGGGGGGGGAGTTAACAGTGGTTTGTCTTACGGACACACTCGCCACCGAACCCGCCTGTGCTGCTGTCACGAACCCCGCAATGCTTTCAAATGTGTGGCAGCCCCCCACCACTCACACGCACACACTGGCGATGTCTTACAGGTGAAAGTGCACCTCACCCGCTGAAAATGAGTGAAGCCCAATGCGAATTAGCCGGGCTCTGATCAGGGATTATTATTAGGCGCACGTGGTGCGTGTTGCGGTGTAAAGTCATTTTCGGCATTTAGTAATTTATTTTTGGCAGTAAAGTAGCGCAATTGCTTCATTGGCTCGTTGGACTGATTTATTAAAATATAGCATGCATTGTATGTTAATAATAATAATAGGACATTTTGTACATTTTGACTGGTAACTTTTGTAAAATAATATTAATATAAAACAATAAAAATTCTCACGACGTTTCGATTGCAACACAAGCAATCATCATCAGGTGTGAAATCCACAAATTTGATTTCTTCATTAATGGTGTAAATGCTTACCCCGAGCTCTCATACTCTGATGGCGCATTGTCTTTGAGTTGTGCGCCTTTTGGCGTCATCTGGTCCAACCCATGTGAGACTAGGCTCTAAGGAAAGCTGTCTCGGGTGTGGACCAATCAACTTCAAGGACAGTGCATACATTATCAGAGTTATGTTTTTTGTTTGCATTATGGCTGCAAGTATTGTGGTCTATGCAAATGTAGTGTGGTTCAAGGAGGCTTGGACGACGTAGTCGGAGGCACACTTATTTATTCAACACAGTTGTATCTACAGGCCGAGATATACAACACTCGGAGGGGTATCGGCCCCTCCACCCGTCTAACTGGGAGATCGACAACCTATGTTACAGCTAGCCTATTCCTAGGTCCTCCACTATCGGGCTAGGGGAGGCTAGCTAACCCAGCCTGGTTAAGCTGGGATTACGGCACCCTGAGTTCCCAGACCGGCTCTTACAAGGGCATCGGCTCTGGGCTCTTGGGGCCACGCCACTGGCTGGCCTTGGTCGGTCCTGAGAAGGACAGCGATCCAAGGGAGTCCCAGGGCTTATCTAGCAGGTCTTCTTGCTTCTCTGGTTAAAGCTGAACACTGAACCCCGAGCCCACCGGCTCACCGCCTTATATAGCCACGCCCCCCTGAGGGGTGGGGCCGCGGGGGATCCCAGCGCCGTGTTAGCCCCCCAGGCTAAACGGCGCGGACGTCGATGTAAGCACCTGCTCGTGTACAGACATAGCCACGCCCAGTGTGTTTGTTTCCCATTCGTATCAACTCTATAACACTCCCTCCGTAACACCTCTACACAAACATGACTCCTTGTAAAAAAGGTGTCAGTTTTGTTGCCAGATAGAAGGGTAAAAAAACAATTATCAAAACAGGAGGTGTTAAGATGTTCAAACCACCAACTAGATACCTTTTGCAAGGAAAAATATTAGAGAGAGAAATAGGAAGTTTGACAATAAATTTAGTCAAATTAGAGAGTGTAATGCAATGCAACACAGAGAGTCGGCTAACACAGTTAACGCATAGCCTGGTGGATTACGTTCTTCCAAAGATTGCTAAATTATAAGTTAAGTGTGAAACAGAAGGAATCAACTACTGCATCAACGACACATAGTCCTTGTGAACATGCAAACACATATGCTCTGATAATTCTAATATATGCACTGTCGTTGAAACTGTTGGGCCTACACCGGTTGTATTAAGAGAAAAGGTAAAACCAATTCTTATTTTTCAGATATATTCAATTTAACACGTAGGCTTTCTTGCGAATTGCCGGATGATGCTGGATGTAATTACCAGCGAAACGTCGTACTAAAAAAACTTTAAATGTTGTGGATTCACTCTTCAACACATCGGTGGGCTAAAGTAGTGAACTATTTGTCTTTTGTCAACGTGACACTTTTTTACTGATTGGCCGTGTCGGGTGGTGGAGGGTTACGACACATTTATAAATAACGCGATCTAACCCAAAAACGTTTATTATGAAGATATATTCAAGTCTGCTTTGAAACCCCATCTCTTTAAAGCGGCCTTCCCTCGGTTTGCTCGGTTGCCCCTGGGTTCTGTTGTTGTTTCCTGCTTTTCGTGCATTGGTGCATCGAGCTCCTAGGATGGAATGAGAAATAAATTAACCTTATGGCGGGACCTCGGATCCCATAAGCCCCCGGCTCTCGCATGAACTGCGTTGCGACGTCATTTTATGTCTGTTGGAGGCGAACGACGCGGCAATCTATTCCTCTCGACGAGCTCCACACGAAGAGCTAATGAAAGTTTCAAAGTTTTGTTTATGACTATGGCAATTTTGGCAACGACGGGGGCTTGGTGAAGAACGAGAGGATTGATTTCTGGTGGGTCGCGGCATTTGTGCGAGGTGGGATGGAGTCGCCAAAAACAAATAAATTAATTACGATTTTGCATTCTGTTTATTCGGGACCCCGGGGGTCCCACCATGAGGTTCAATTATACATTTGAATTATTTTGTCAGACGACTTCGCGCGACTCGGGCCAATGAGGAGACGGGCGATGTTTCATTCACAAAATGGAACTGGGGGAGGGTGGCTCCATTCATAAAATGGAAGCCTTGAAAAGAAAAAAGCGGATCTTTTTGCCTCGTGTTTCTTTCAACATTCCCAGCCTTAAAAGGTGTTTCAGTTGGGGGTGGGAAGGGTGGGGCGTGGGAGATGTGGGGCTGGGTGGGGTGGGGCTGGTCACCCCGTGGTTCCCTTATAAAACTCGTTTAACCTACACACTACACTTATACAGGTAGGAACAACAGCTTCCACACTGCCAACCAGGGATTATTTGTCTGTGTCGTGCACGAATGCGCTGTCCAACCAAGTTCCTACCTGCCCACTCCGAAGGAACGTGTTTCCATGGCCCCTCTCCTATTCTATCCCCTTGTTCCGGTCTCCTGATTCTTAGCCACCAATTCCCCGTCTTCACATCAGGGTAACTCAGTCATCTCCGTACAGGGATTGACATCAATTTCATTTATAATCAACCTCAATAGAAATGTTAGGTCCCTTTTTCAGTTGAGAGCCAAGTTGCCACTAAATTGCAGCAAGCACAACCGTGGGATTGACAGTGTAACCAATGTGGTTGTTAAATGAATAAATGGTGCATACAGTAAAACCTTGGATTGCGAGTAACTTGGTCTGCGAGTGTTTTGCAAGACGAGCAAAATTTTAAATAAATATTAATATGATAAACGAGCGAGGTCTTGCAATACGAGCAGTACGTGTACGCTGTCTGCCAAGCGTCACGTTATCACGACTGATATTTGGATTATTAAAAAACACGTTTCCAGAACGAATTATGCTCGCAATCCAAGGTTTTACTGTATTTGCACTGCAATATAGTTTGTAATTTTTAAACCTTAAAAAATGCTATGCAATTGGGTAATCGAGCATTTGAAGCTTAGGGGGCAGCTTTTAAAGTCCTGTCTACAGCCACAAAAGGGGGGGGGGGGGTAGTACCTTTAAACTGGAGGGGGCAAAAGGAAAATGCAATACATGCAATGAAAGATCGAAAGAGAAAATTGCAGTGCAGAAGGCTTTTATTCAGTCGGCCACAATTATTCTTTCAGAACATTCTCAAAAATGCTGCTCATTTCTCAGTAGCACGGGCGGTCATTTTGGTGTAGGTGAGCCCCTTGTAGACGCCACTCAGGGGAACGTCAAAGAGAGCGCCGTTCGTGCAGGTGATGCGCAGCAGGGCCGTGTACGGGAGGTCGATGTTTGCACGCCCGATGCTGGCGACAACGGTGACGGTCTTGTGTGGAGGAACAGAGACGGGGAACGTGAGAGTTTCCGTCCGCTCCTCAGATTCCTCCAACGAGTGCGTGGTCTCAGAGCTCAAGGTGAAGCTGAACCCGGTCTCCACCTCCATAATTAAGGGAATGCCTGCAGACACCTTCAGGCTGAAGGTAGACTCGATTTTGTTGGTCGTAGACCACGACGACTTTTTGGTTATCGTCTTGGAGCTCTCGAAGGTGTGAGACTGCACGACGCTGGTGTCGTTGATGTACTCCATGTCTTTAATCTCCTCCATCTGCACGTTCGGCAGAACCTGGTGCATAGTTGGGTACTTCATGTTCTGGATCACCGACGACTTTACAGCATTGATGAAAAGGAAGCCCATGGAGTCGATGTCAGCCCCCGCTCGGCCCTGAACGCCCAAGCAGATGCCGGAGCCCACGTCGATCTTGTACTCGGTCTTGAGCCCCCAGTCCGTCATCTTGGCAAAGAACTCGCGGTTGCGGCTCGTTCTGAACTTGATGGCACCCAGACGCGTGCCGGCCCCATTGCCCCACAGGGAGAGCTGCGACATGAACTCGCCCGACTGGAATTCAAACTGCTGAGCAGAGGAGTCCACGGTGCCGAATTTCTGCCTTCGCCCGTCAGTCAGCCACACCTCCACACCCCTCACTTGCCAGCCTCCGACGCTCACGGAGAGTTTCTGCAGCGTGGCTGCATTGCTCCTCCCATCAAACGAGAACGCATTTCCACCTTGGCCTCCAATGATGTGCAGCGTAAGTGGGTACGACATTGTCTACCTGGAAGAGACAGAAGCAAGGGAGAGCGTGGCACGCAAGTTTAAATGGAAGGCACCTTCTAGAAGTAAATCGTGATAAATGTGGTTTTACACTTTAAGTATGCAAAAATAAACTCCACGCCAAGATTGTACAAATCAAATGCCTTTTAGGATTTGGCAATATCTTTATAGCAATATTTGAAAAAAAGTGCACACGTCACAACCCACCACTCAACAAATAGCAATTAAGCTTTAGGCGCAAGTGCGCACATGCTCTTGGAACTGCGAGGCAGAGGAGCAGCAAAACGCAGCTTCAGTTTTTGCTTTCGCTCCCCATTTGAAATGCCGCAACAAGTGGGATATGAAGCATGGTGCATTCCACAACACCTCAGTAGGTCATCATTCAGTAGCGGCAGAACGAGAGTGCAACACGCTAAATTTGTGACAAGCAGGACAAATACCTCTGTTCTTCGAAAAAGCAAAGCTCCGACAGGCAATCCAGGCACTCGGCTGCAGTCGACCTACACGGATCATAGGAACAGAAGCAGACGGATGAAGGTGGTATGGGGAAACGAGATTAAACCCTACAAGCCAAGAAAACCAAGTTTGCAGATACCCATGCAGGATCCACCCTGATGAAAAATGCCTCACAGAAGTCTGTTAGAGAGCCAGCACAATCCAGATAGCCAGGCGTTGAATAGTATTAGGCTTGGGGCAATACATGATAGGACGGTTTGCAAAACGTGTCAAATTAGACAAGTTTTACAATAATCTTAAATAGATTTCGGACAATTGCCATGAAATACCACATCAAACTTTGAAGCGTAGTCGGCTTCCTGCACACACCCCTCAAATTTCAGGTCAATAAAAAAAAGTAGTTTCCCCATTTCTTAGAAACTATGCTACGAACCCAAATACAACATTCTTAAAATGTGGTAACTAGCCGGAGCAAGTGCGAATATGGAACGGTCGCGCTGGGACCGGTTCAAGTAAAATGTGGGAGACCAAGTCAATATAAAAAAAAACTTTAATTGCATTACTGAAAACCAATACACAACGGCAGAAGCCCATAGTTAACGCAGGTTAGGAAAAAATTAACCCGTAAAAACAAAGTTTGTCACTATAAATCCTTTATATGCGTGGCATCGGTTTTATTCATTTCTGTTTTTCTTGAGTAAGAGTTTCATTTTTATAGTGCGTTGACACATATGCAGAATAATTTTCTGTGTTTAGGAAAAAAATGTATGATTGTGTTAGTGAAAATTTTTTTCTCTTCTATAAAGTGGAAAAAAAAAAATTCTCACGAACATTAATTGTTACGCACGAGTGTGTGGAAAATGTCAGCTCGATTGGATCACGGGAAGTGGGTTAAAAAACGACAGAAAATTTGCACGGTCGTAAGCGCGCAAGCAAACTTAATATAAAGGATTTAAAAAACGCAACCAAAACGTACCCAACTACATCCAACAGAGTCTGAAAAGAGCACAACTGCAAATCCTTACGAAACCACTGCACCCACCACCCACCACCCACCACCCACCACCCACCACCCACCACCCACCACCCACCACCCACCACCCACCACCCACCACCCACCACCCACCACCCACCACCCACCACCCACCACCCACCACCCACCACCCACCACCGCTTACCTAGGCAGTCACCTCCGTAAAGAGTAGACGTTTTGTGCCGGTCGCGCCCTCCTTTATATACACGCGAGCACACGCCACGTGGTACAATAAAGCGATCGTTCATTCCCATCCGCGGACAATCATGGGGGAGGGGCAATCATCGTGAGCCACTCAGAACGCTGACTCACTAATTGGATGATGCGTGGCACTTCCTTTGCGCGTGCCCATTTTACGTGAGACGCCGCTAATTACACTGGTCAACAAAAAAAAAAACTTTTTTTTCTGGCCTGGACTTTTGCAGCTGTTTTAGACTAATTTCAGGGTGCTGATCCCAAACCTGATCTCAGATTTGCTCTATCACATCTCATTTTATGCTATCGGCATACCCCATTTTCATAGATTTTACCCGAAATTAACTCTGTCACTTATGATTGCAAGTTGTTGCGAGTCAGTGACTGCTTTAGTGTTAAAATATGGTGCTGTAGTTTTAGGATAGTGTGTTTATAATATAATTTTATGTAGATATCCACATTGATTTAATATTTATCTTCTGCAGTTTTTATTGAAAATGCAATATTTGATATCTCAAAAACCTGATGTGATAGACAAAAATTGATGCCACATTTGGAATCAGCACCCCAAAATTACCTTACAACCGTTGGAATACCTTATGCCAGAAAAAGTGTGTTGACCAGTGTAATCCAAGCCACGGGTTTTGGCGCCGAATGAATGCAATCACGGTTCCGATACAAGTCTGTTGAGAGTTAATTCAGGGAGTTCACGTCACCTGGCATAATTACGCGCTTGTTCCTCCGTCCATCTTCACCTCCAGGCCAATCACTGCGAGCCAATTACCGCGAGGATTCGCTAATTGCATGGGTGGTCGTTCGGCGCACGCGTGCTCATTGTGTGACCCGCCGTTCATCAGCCGAGCTACAGGCACGCGCCTCGTTAACGCAATCACGGTCCCGATACGAGACCTTGAGAGTCAATTGAGTGGCGGATTCAAGTGATTTCAGAGTTTTTGTTTAAACTTTTTAACATGGCCCCAACGTAAAAGGTCAAATTTATAGTGTTGATGAGTGCCATATTAATTAATGACCTTTGAACTGTACGTGCTTCTGGTCAATTTCTAAGGTTACTATTTTAACACCGTAGGCTTTCGTGACCAATACCATCCATAATACAGGTTTATTTTTTTAGATTGCGTAAATATATAAATGCGTCGTGAAACCCGCGACCAACTTACAAAGCAAATTAGTAAGTTTTGTTACGTAAACAGAACATGCCATTTCGTTCATAGTACAGCACTAGTGTATAGTGTAGTGTATAGTAGTGTATAGTGTAGTATAGTGTAGTATAGTGTAGTGTATAATGTAGTGTATAGTGTAGTGTATAGTGTAGTGTATAGTGTAGTGTATAGTAGTGTATAGTGTAGTGTATAGTATAGTGTATAGTGTAGTGTGTAGTGTATAGTAGTGTATAGTGTAGTGTATAGTGTAGTGTATTGTGTAGTGTATAGTGTAGTGTATAGTGTAGTGTATAGTGTAGTGTGTAGTGTATAGTGTAGTGTATAGTGTAGTATAGTGTAGTGTATAATGTAGTGTATAGTAGTGTATAGTGTAGTGTATAGTGTAGTGTATAGTGTAGTGTATAGTAGTGTATAGTGTAGTGTATAGTGTAGTGTATAGCGTAGTGTATTGTGTAGTGTATAGTAGTGTATAGTGTAGTGTATAGTGTAGTGTATAGTGTAGTATAGTGTAGTGTATAATGTAGTGTATAGTGTAGTGTAGTGTATAGTGCAGTGTATAGTGTAGTGTATATTAGTGTATAGTGTAGTGTATAGTGTATAGTGTAGTGTATAGTAGTGTATAGTGTAGTATACGAGTAAAGCACACCGGTGGATTGGAGAGCAACGCCACAACATTTACAATCTGAGTACGACGTTTCGCCAATCATTACAACTAGCTGCATCACGCGCCAGCCAGATTTGTGGATACATCTTCCTGTTACGTTCCTTAAATAGATAGGTAGATGTGATAACATCACTTGTGAGGCCTTCTTACGCGAATTGAGGGGGGGGGGAGGTGGTTAAGGAATTCGTATAAATGACTATGGGTATCCATTGCAGGTTGGGTTATTTAAATGGTACTCAACGTACATTAATAATGCTATCTATGTAAGCTAATTGTTCTTGTTCTTCCTGTCGATTGTGTGCACTAAAATAGACGTCCCTGTTATTGCTCAACGGTGATCCCCGTTGAAGTATTGCGACCTGTATAGGCTTGCATTTATACAATGTGTTATTTGGCAATTCGCTTCCAAGAAGCACTAAGGCGGTAGCTATCCGAACAGTTAAAAAAATTTAAATTTCTCTCAATTTCGATAGATTCTCGAATTTGTCTTGGCCAATAGAAACTAGTTTTGCACCCTTGGAACTAATTTGTTCAATTGTGGAATGCTTTGATGTTGTCTGCCGGCCGAGTCTCCCTTGAAAAATAACGTGTCACCTCAGGGTGTTTTACTCGGGAACTAACCAACTGAGTCTAATGTGTTTTTTTACATCAAATACATTCAAATGGAACGACATGATCCAAATCGACGTATTGAGGATGTGGGATAGGTGGGTCCCTATTGCACATAGTTAATCAACTAAACAGATGAAACATACTTTCATGTCTGGTCTCATTTCTTCATTATGTGACTTTCTAATGTCACTGTACAATTGCGAAACCATAATGCTTAATAATCGTTTCCAGTCTTAATGGGGTGGAGCGGATATTCTTCACACCAACACGCAGAGACAGCGAAGGGTTACAGTCCTTTTATTCCACGACCATCCCACACAGCTCCCTCCATTTACCATAACATCTTAATCCACAGATCTCTCCTCTATTCACTCTTGCCGACATCCCCTATCATCTCCATGGCCCCTCTCTCATTCCCTCCGCTCACACCTCTCAATTTTCTCAGCCACAATTCTCCGTCTTCACATCTCAGGGTTTAATATCGGTAAAACTCGGTACAGGGATTGACGTCGTCGATGCTATTTATAATGAACCACACCAACAACAAGTCGAATAGCGTCCCTTTCTTATTTGTGGGCTCAGTTGCAACTAAATGCAGCAAGCGCAGTGGTGGAATTTAAAGTGTAACCAGCGTGGTTGTCTTACAAAACACGTTCCTTCTGAGTGGACAGGTAGGAACTTGGTTGGACAGCGCATTCGTGCACGACAGACAAATAATCCCTGGTGGGCAGTGTGGATCCTGTTGTTCCTACCTGTATAATTGTAGCGTATCGTGTCGTGTATAGTGTAGTGTGTAGGTTAAACGTTGAGTTTTATAAGGGCACCACGGGGTGACCAGCCCCTCCCCACCCAGCCCCACCTCTCCCAGCCCCACCCTCCCCACCCAGCCCCTCCCCAATCTCCACACCCAGCCCCTCCACACCCAGCCCCTCCCCACCCTCCTCCCCACCCAGCCCCTCCCTGCCCTCCCAGCCCCTCCCCACCCTCCCCACCCAGCCCCTCCCTACCCTTTTTGACACTTTTTTACTGATTGGTCGTGTCGGGTGGTGGAGAGTTACGACACATTTATAAATAACGCGATCTAACCCAAAAAAGTTTATTATGAAGATATATTCAAGTCTGCTTTGAAAACCCATCTCTTTAAAGTGGCCTTCCCTCGGTTTGCTCGGTTGCCCCTGGGTTCTGTTGTTGTTTCCTGCTTTTCGTACATTGGCGCATCGGGCTCCTAACATGGAATGAGAAATAAATTAACCTTATGGCGGGACCCCGGGGTCCCATAAGCCCCCGGCTCTCGCATAAACTGCGTTGCGACGTCATTTTATGTCTGTTGGAGGCGAACGACGCGGCAATCTATTCCTCTCAATGAGCTCCACACGAAGCGCTAATCAAAATTGCAAAGTTTTGTTTATGACTATGGCAATTTTGGCAACGACGGGGGCTTGGTGAAGAACGAGAGGATTGATTTCTGGTGGGTCGCGGCATTTATGTGCGAGGTGGGACGGAGTCGCCAAAAACAAATAAATTAATTTCGATTTTGCATTCTGTTTATTCGGGACTCCGGGGGTCCCGCCTTGAGGTTCAATTATACATTTGAATTATTATGTCAGACGACTTCTCCCGTGTCCCTTTGCCACCCACACGCGATCTCCTCCCCCCCCCTAGAATGTCGGCAACTCTCCTGACCACTCTATCCACGCTCCCCCCTATAAACACAAGCTCCCACCTATCCCGAGCAATCCCTTTTACCCGCACTGAGACGCGTACCGCACCTTCCGAATTAGCATGGTTTATATACGGTGCGCGAAAGAAGTTCAACGTACCGTACGGTACGATTTCAAGCACCCCAAAAGTTCAAGCATCCCTATCTCAAGCATGCCCCTCCTATCTCTCTCCGACCCATTCGCATCTTTTTTTCGTTTCGATTTAAAGCTTTCGTGACTGCAGGGATTCATCTTCTTGGTTCTTTCGGTAAAGTCACGTAGAAGCGAAATAATAATAAAAATAATTGTATTATGTTAAATTTTTATTATTTTATTATTTCCCTTCTACGTGACTTTACCGAAAGAACCAAGACGATCTTTTTTTCGGTTTTCCCCCACCCCATCCCCAGAAACCATCGGCGCCGCATTGTTAGCGGGGGCTTGTGTGCGTCGCTTAGCCTCATTGGGAAAAAAACTAACATTTTAAGAACTAAAATGAGAAGGAAAAAAAACCAGAGCACTGAATGAACGACATTCGTCAGTAGCTCCTTTTGTAGTCGGTGGAGTCTTCTTCTTCGTGCCTTCAGGGATGCCCGATGGTCTGTGTGGCCTTCCACCCCGCTGGGATGATGGCGGACGCACGGATGTTCGTGGAAGTTCAACACGTAGGAGGCTTTCGCGACCAATGTCATCCATGATAGAGGTGTTTTGGGTTAGATCGCGCAAATATAAATGTGTCGTTAAACACATAAATGTGTCGCGTGATTTATATGTATACATTAACCGCCCTCCTCTGGCCGTCGCACCTGATTGGCTCACACGTGACGACATCACATTCCCCCGCTATTTAAGACCGAAACAGCAGGAGGATTTCTCCAACTCCGGCCGTTGCCTGATGATGCTGGTTGTTGTAATTACTGGCGAAACGTCACGGTGCTCAAATTGTAAACGTAGTGGATTTACTCTTTACGTGACAAACCTGGCTGTGTCAGGTGGTGACAGGCTTCACAACGCATTTATATTTACGCAATCTAACCCCAACCGCACTAATCGGAGGTAAGGATAGGGGAAGGACAACAAACTAAACACACATAATATTGGTCGCGAATGCCTACAGGTTAAACTAAACACGTGGTTGAACATCCCTGCCCCGCTGCTTTGCCTAGCCTTTTGTGTGGCAACGGTGTTAAGTCTGCCTCATCCACAAGAGGATGGGTGTCGGCAAGGGCAAGCAGTCCAGTTCTTTTTGGACTTTGTCACCTGATGTGTTTTTTTCCCCATCAGCGTGTTGCAGTTTGCGGACCAGCTGCACGTTGAGATTCCTTCGCGCTGTACAACCACAATAATCGGAGGTGCGGGGGGCGGAGGGAACAACGAACTAAAGACGACAATCAGTTAGAGAGAAATACGTTTTCACATCTAGATAATTTAAAGGTGCATAGCTCCGGCGGATTCCTAATATCGGAGGGAAGAGCGTTCCAGACGGCCGCAAAAGCGCATCTGAAAGCGCGCGATGCGGTGACCGTCTTTGTTCGACGACCAGCCAAAAGCCCCTGCTGCTGCGAGGACGACCGGTTAAACTACACACTATGAATTTTATTTTACCAGGTAAGGCCCACTGAGTTGTATAGCTCTTTTTCAAAAGCGAACTGGCTATCACAAATGATAACTCAACATAAGTGGCTTATCACGTGGAAATGTATGCACGTTTCTAAATGTGGAGTGGAAAACCAGAGGACCCGGATAAAAACCCACGTGACCACGGGGAGAACGCGCAAACTCCAAATATACAGCAGCAGGCATCAAGGTCGGGATCGAAACCACAATCTCCTGTATACCAGGTGAGGTAGTTTACATCTCTCCACCATGGCACTCTTTAAGAGGTTATTGAGCTATATCATGGACAACTAACAGGATATCCATTGTCTTTGAGAAAGATATGGTACGTTTTGACACATATATACAGTAGACTCGATTATCCGCTTGCGGTTTATCCGATTTGCATATTAACCATGCACCTGGAATTATGGCTCATGGATTTTCCCTGAAGCCCAAATTAATAATCTAAAAAGAGTGAAACATTGTTATTCTTGGAAATGTTTATTACAAGTCGCGTGCTTAAACCGAACAAGTATGTGCTCCAGTTCATCCGAAATCCACGTGATCGCATCTACAATACAGTCGTTGATTGATTTTGACTGATGTAGCTCTGCTCTCATCCAACGAGTGGGCGGGAGCCAGGAAAGTTAAATTATCACTGAGCAAACATAAATCGGTCGATCGTGAGCATTCATTCGAAATCGAAAGCGTAGCAATCGAAATCGTCAGTTGTGCTTAATTTTGAGTAATCTGAGCAGGATTTTTTTTTTATCTGTTTAAGTGAGTGCGTGTTTTTGTATGGACTTTTGTAAAAAAAAAAACAAGATAAAAACATCCTTTAATACAAATTGTCGATTTGCTCGTTAACAAACAAATTTTCTTAACTTAAACATCACATATATGAGTGTTTTTTTATCATAGAGATCTGCAGAAAAACAATATTTTGGGGTTATTCGCCGGGAGACTAAATCGAACCGGTAACTTCTTCATAACAAGTCCAGCGGTGTTACTAACCATCACACCCCTCTACATTCGACTCGTGACCTTCAGAACTTTCAGAGATACGGACAAAGCTGTCCGTATGTCCAGTTGTCCGTTCGGACCGAGAGCCGCAAAAATGGCGATGGTGGTATCTACATCTGCAGAACATCAAGAACCAGTGGCATCTACATCTACAGGAGATTATACAACTTTTAAAGCCATTCCCTGTGTTTAGTGTACATGCCGTACAGCATGTTTGGAATCGACAGGAGGAATGTTGGACTTATGAACAGACTTCTGGAACCTAACTCGTTTGTAAATAGAGGAGTTCCTGTATAAATACAGCAATCCCTCACCAACCGTGGTGGTTACAACCCTTAAAGACCCGCCGTGGTTAGCAAAACCTTGTCAGATATATTTGGGGTCATGGTAACCACGGTCACGCTCGTCAAAGTCTAACCAGGTTGCCCTTTCCTCACTTAAACACGAATAAAATACACAACGTTATACAATAAAAACAATAAACGTTCAAAGAACATAATTAAGGAAACAATTAAAATAATGTTACTTACCTTTAATACTGAGGGTTGAAGTCCATGGTGATGATGATGATGACGTTGATGAGTTGACGGGAGAGGTGGTTGTGAGAAGGAAGAAGAGGGTGGTGGGAGCTGGGAGATGAGACGATGATGGAGGGAGGGAACGCAGTTTGCGGGTGGATTTGAAATGACAAGCGCTGGGTTTGCCCGTGCTAAATCGCGGAAACACAAAATTCCAAACCGGCATGCCGAAGGAAAACCGTGGATACATAAATACCGCGGATGCAGGGAAAAGAAAGAAAAAAAAGCACGGCTGGCGAGGGATTTCTGTCCACACCGAGAAAACCGTCGTCACTTGCCACAGCTAACATTGTATGGAAGCATTCTTGAAGTCCACCCACATGTCCAGCATTTCCTGTGGTAGGAACCTGTGGAATATCATGGAGGACCTGTAGATGCACAGGGGGCTCTTCTTCTCCACCCCCTCCTCCAGGTTCTCCGCCTCGAGGCCGAAGGTGCGGAAGCCTTCGTGCTGCGTCACGGCGAGGCCCGCCTTCTCCAGGCACATCCCGATCCACACGTCGTCGATGGGGAACGGCTTGATGTCGCGCGACACCTCGTGGATCCTCACGGCGGCTGCCCGCGACATCACGAAGCCGCCGCCGCTCGCGTAATCCGGGTACGTCCACCGTCGGTACATCTCGCGCGGCACGAAGTACTTGCTCTCGGCGCTGCGTATCGGCGGCGCCTGCTGCTGCGTGCGCCCGACGAAGAGGGGGGCGGAGCCGTCGCGGCTGAACGTGGCGAGGTACGTCAGGAGGTTCTCCACGTTGACGAAGACGTCGTCGTCCCCCTTGTAGACGTAGGCGACGGCCGGGCAGTAGGCCTCGAACCAGCGCAGGAAGTTGATGTCCTTGAGCGTGAGGTTGTAGAAGGAGTCGTGGAAGTCCCACTGGAGCAGGTCGCCGTGCAGGCGCGCCTCCAGGTCCACCATCCTCTGGACGCGTGCACGTTTGCCGCGGTCGTCGTCGCGGCTGTCGGTGGGGGAAGGGGGCGAGGGCGGCCGCACGCCCAGCAGGAAGAGCGTGTGCACGACAAGGGGCCGCCCGTCGGCCGCCGTCGTCGTCGCCGCGCCGTTGCGACCCCACGTGCGGCGGATGGCGTCGCGCCGGTCAAAGTTCGAGGGGCTGCTCTTGATGACGAGCAGCAGGAAAGGACGCTGCGGCTGCTGCTGGTCCACGTCTGTGTCTGCGTCTCCGCCGCTGTTGTTACCGTCGCCATCACCACCATCTCTGTCATCGCCTTGACCGCCACACACCTCTGGGAAGTTGTGCAGCATCGGGAAGAGGCGGCAGTGGCGGTAGAGCACGTAGTCTATGGAGGGGAGACGGAAGGGGGGTGGGTGAGGGAATTGCGAGTGAGGAGGCAGGGTTGGAGGTTCAGGTGAATGCTGGGCGCCGTGGTGACTAAGAAATGTTACCTACCTCGCCTGGTATGCAGGAGGTCTTGAGTTCCATCCCAACCCTGACGATGCCTGTGTAGCCGGCATGGGCTTAATGTAATGAATCACACATGTAATTGTGAATGGAGATAATTATGACCATGGATTGGACCCATATATTCACGCGACTGCACAGTAGGGCATATCCGCCAGTGGAGTAATCAATTCAGGGTATAGGGCACCCATTCAGTTTTGGGTGGATACTACAGATAACAAACACAGATTTACAGCTCCGTTACACATTCTTGCGGAGGGAGCTGGTAGGAACGTTGGGTTGCTCGGTCAATAGCCAGGGTCAACGGTGGCGTGGTGTATTCTGCAAATATGCCCGACTGTGAGGGCGGGCACAAGCCGGCGTGTGTACAGTGAGGGAAAAAAGTATTTGATCCCCTGCTGATTTTGTACGTTTGCCCACTGACAAAAAAATGATCAGTCTATAATTTTAATGTTAGGTTTATTTGAAAAGTGAGAGACAGAATAACAACAAAAAAATCCAGAAAAACGCATGTCAAAAATGTTATACATTGATTTGCATTTTAATGAGGGAAATAAGTATTTGACCCCCTCTCAATCAGAAAGGTTTCTGGCTCCCAGGTGTCTTTTATACAGGTAACGAGCTGAGATTAGGAGCACACTCTTAAAGGGAGTGCTCCTAATCTCAGCTTGATACCTGTATAAAAGACACCTGTTCACAGAAACAATCAATCAGATTCCAAACTCTCCACCATGGCCAAGACCAAAGAGCTCTCTAAGGATGTCAGGGACAAGATTGTAGACCTACACAAGGCTGGAATGGGCTACACGACCATCGCCAAGCAGCTTGGTGAGAAGGTGACAACAGTTGGTGCGAATATTCGCAAATGGAAGAAACACAAAAGAACTGTCAATCTCCCTCGGCCTGGGGCTCCATGCAAGATCTCACCTCGTGGAGTTGCAATGATCATGAGAACGGTGAGGAATCAGCCCAGAACTACACGAGAGGATATTGTCAATGATCTCAAGGCAGCTGGGACCATAGTCACCAAGAAAACAGTTGGTAACACACTATGCAGTGAAGAACTTAAATCCTTCAGCACCCGCAAGGTCCCCCTGCTCAAGAAAGCACATTTACATGCCCGTCTGAAATTTGCCAATGCACATCTAAATGATTCAGAGGATAACTGGTCAGATGAGACCAAAATGGAGCTCTTTGGAAATCAACTCAACTCGCCGTGTTTGGAGGAGGAAGAATGCTGCCTATGACCCCAAGAACACCATCCCCACCGTCAAACATGGAGGTGGAAACATTATGCTTTGGGGGTGTTTTTCTGCTAAGGGGACAGGACAACTTCACCGCATCAAAGGGACGATGGACGGGGCCATGTACCGTCAAATCTTGACCCCTCTGTTTTGCAGAGGGGTCAAATACTTATTTCCCTCATTAACATGCAAATCAATTTATAACATTTTTGACATGCGTTTTTCTGGATTTTGTTGTTGTTATTCTGTCTCTCACTGTTCAAATAAACCTACCATTAAAATTATAGACTGATCATTTCTTTGTCAGTGGGCAAACGTACAAAATCAGCAAGGGATAAAATACTTTTTCCCCTCATTGTAGGTTAAACGTTGAGTTGTATAAGGGCACCACGGGGTGACCAGCCCCTCCCCACCCAGCCCCACCCCTCCCACCCCCACCCAGCCCCACCCCTCTCACCCCCCACCTAGCCCCACCCTCCCCACCCAGCCCCTCCCCACCCTCCCCACCGAGCCCCTCCCCTCCCCACTCAGACCCACCCTCTCCACCCAGCCCCTCCCCACCCTCCCCACCCAGCCCCTACCTCCCCACCCAGCCGCTCCCTGCACGACGGACGGACGGGCACAATAATCCCCTGTGGGCTGGTGTAACGAAGAGGTTCCTACCAGTAAAAACATAGCTCTTTACAGGGTGTAACAATACCACAATAAATACAGCGATACCTTGACCTTCGCCGCTTCGCTCTTTCGGACGTTTTCAATTATAACAACATTTCAAATTTCGTCCACGCGCTTTCCTCTTTGGTCCAATTTCCTCCAACCTTCCACGATGTTCGCGCCACGCGCCATCTTTTTCGTTCAGTCTTTGAATATAAGTCGTTCAGTGAGCATCTCTTATATTTGTGTTTATTCATATATTATTAATACTGTACTTATTTATGTGATTATACTGTAAACAATTCATAGTTATTTCTTGTGATAGCCTAATACTACAGTGTTCATAGTTATTTTCGTAAAACACGTGTACAGTATTCATACTGTGCTTATTTTTGTGATTAATGTAAAGTACCTATTTTTGTGCTTTAATAAATTCATAATGGGTCCTAAGTGTGATGATAGTAGAGCTAAAAGAACCCATAAGGTTCTCAATTTGCAAGAAAAGCTTGGCATAATCAAACTTAGTGGGTTTTAATATTTACTGTAATTATTTGCATGTACGTTTTTCGCCCGCCAAAATACATTTGCAAGCTAAATAAAGGCTCTGCTTTGACATTCGTCCATTTCTGACATTCCTCCATGCTCTGGTCCCTAACCAGACGAAAGTGTAAGGTATTCCTGTATGCCTTTGGGCTGCTCTGGAGACCACCTGGAGAAGATTCCATGCATGTGTTGATGGCGAACAAGTGGACACTCTTTGAAGCTATTAACATTACATTTGTTATCATGTTGCAGTGTATTATCTGTTCTCTTTCCATTAAAAAACGATAGTCCCATGTAAGTGTAAACATTTTTTTGAAGCACCCTGTGTAACTGTTTAATAATTAATTACTATTATTCTAATATTGATTAACTGATAGGGATTAAGTAATGTTAATTAGCTGCTGATTGTTTAATTCACAGTTAATATTTTGATCATTCAAGACGATTTGAGGAA
The DNA here is from genome assembly GCF_964198595.1 of Lampetra fluviatilis. Taxonomy (NCBI): domain Eukaryota; kingdom Metazoa; phylum Chordata; class Hyperoartia; order Petromyzontiformes; family Petromyzontidae; genus Lampetra; species Lampetra fluviatilis. Next base: position 2,027,311 of record NC_136339.1, read on the forward strand.
TTTAATCAATCTAGTTATTCAGGCGTGGTTGCAGAATGTTAACAATTGAACTAAATCCCATCATCATCATGGGACCTCCTTTGCCAGTACCAAAATATACTAATAGGGTTTTTCCCCTTTTTTCTGGCAACAAAACTGACATCTTTTGCAAGGAATCATGCTTACATTAACCACAATACTTGCAGTCAAATGCAAACAAACAAAAAACAATACTCTGAAAATGTATGCATTGTCTTTGAAACTGATTGGTCCACACCAGAGACAGCTTTCTTTAGAGCCAAGTCTCATATGGTGTTCGAGCAGATGACCCCATGCATTTGACTGCAAGTATTCTGGTCAATGTAAGCATGATTCCATACAAAAGGTGTCAGTTTTGTTGCCAGAAAAAAGGGGAAAACCCTATTAGTAAATCCCATCAGTACAGGGATTGAGCAGTGAGGTGCTGTGTAACGTGGGTCGATTTGTGTGCATCTGGTCATAATTAGAGGTATGATAAGTTAAATTATTTTGAGTTTTATTTTGTTTGTTTTTGCACGGGAAAGTTGAAAAACAAGATGGCACCATGGTACTTAGTTATATATATATACACGAGTGCTAAATAAGCTGTCAAGTTTGATAAATTCAAGTGATACGAATGTGATACGAATATTATAGTGGTTAAAATTAGGGGTTAATTGTGTAATGATTGATCAAATTTAGTGATATTTAGTTTTGTTGTTGGGAAAATAAACTCGCACAAAATGGCCGCCCTGCAGCTCTTTATGTAACATTGAGCTGATAGAGTGAGCCGAATTATCTTCGTATTTTGGTAGAAATTGTTCTGATTCAGATATGTATTAATACAATTGGATTGTAAAATGTTGTTTTATTATCATACAAGCAAATCTATTTAAATTTGTGCAGTATTATTACAGTGGCTGTGACTAGGGTAGGGTATTTCGAAGGCACTCAATGTGTTTCTTTAAGGTGCTTTTGTTAAATGTTAAATATTTCAGATGTTTTACGTTAAATTTGTATTTTATATGATAAGCAGGTGTTATCATTATTGAGATTTGGGTGCTGTGTAACGTGGAGATGATTGGTGTACATCTCGGTCATAATAATGCTCCTCAGAAGAACCCTTTGAAATAAAGAGTTGCCGTTCAACAACCCTCTGGGGTGCCACGGTGGTGGAGTCACTCGATCCTCAAGAGGAGGGCAGAAGACAGCGCAGAGTGTTCACTCGTCGCCTCCGAACTCGTCTATTTTTAAATCCTTTATATTAAGTTCACTTGCTTGCTTGCTTAGGACCGTGCAAATCTTTCGGCCATTTTTTAACCCACTTCCCGGGATCCAATCGAGCTGACATTTTCCACACAGACTCATTGTGCGTGACAATGCATTTTCGTGAAAAAAAATTCCAAAATTTTACACTTTTTAGGACAAAAATATTATATTGAATTACCAATTACTTAATGGTGCCATGCAATCATCTGACCCATAGGTGGCAGCCATCTCAAGCCAGAGGACGAGAGGACTCTAGCCGCCACGCATATAAAGGATTTATAGTGAAAAACTTTGTTTTTACGGGTTATCTTATTCGTGTCTGTATTAGCTGGCCTGTCCCCTCTTTACGATCACGAGAGGGTGAGCCGGTTACACCTGCTGTATATTTGGAGTTTGCATCTCTCTCTCTCTCCCCATCAGTGCCTACATTACTACAGACCAATTCAGACCTCATTGGTTACCCCGTGCCCCTTATAAATCTCAACGTTCATCCTACAAAGTATTATCACAAGGGAGAAACACAAATAGACAAAACATATGTTTTGCCCGTATTGCAACGGCTGTATGCCGTATGGACCTGAAAACTCTATTTCCCTTTCCAAGAATGTGAGGAAACCGTATGGGTTGACAGGTATGTCTCCCTGTGGTCGCTGGGTAAATTCAGGGCATATTGTTATTGTTGAATGTGATAGTGGTTAGCATTCGGATGTTAAATTGGTTGGAGTTTTGTTGCGGCTCCATTTTCACCGCATCACTGTTCAGAATCGCAATTGGAATATTTATACTGGAGGAATCCGATGAGCTGTGAAGCTCTTTTTCACAGATGTCCAATAGTTGGTTAATGAGCACAGGCCCCAATGTAAAAAAATCCATGTGGTCAGCAACAAACAGCACGAGCAGTGTGCCACGGTGGCTAGGAGGTCGTGGGTTCGATCCTGAACATGATGATGCTTGCTGTATATTTGGAGTTTGCATATCTCTCTTTACCTCGTGGTCGTGTGGATTTTTGCCTGGGTCCTCCGGTTTTTCCCTCCACAATTAGAATTAATGTAGCACGTTTAGAGTATTTGGCTGCTATAAATGTCCACACGATGATAAGCCACATTGTTGACCTATCATTTGTTGATAGCCAGTTCGCTTCTGAAAAAGAGCCATATAGCCGCTTAGTGGGCCTTACCTGGTAAAATACAAAATAGTTGGAGAAAGGCGCCCGAGTTAGGAATCGAACCCAGGCCCTGTTCTTGCCATGTGGCACCACTGCAGCCGCCACCACCCTGGCGCCCAGCCTCATGTTACACCATGAGTGGTCCCATTACAGAGGAGTGAGCGCGGAGTCCACGGGGTTAAAAGGGAGGATGTGTGTGCGGGTCAGCAGTGCTTGGAAGGGAATGGAGAGGAGCAGTGGCACAGCGGTTAGCGCGCCGTGCCACGAACTTGGCGGACCGAGTTCGACTCCCGATGGCGGCCAACCCCAGTGACTAAAATCTGAACCAGGCTTGGGCCTCATCGAGGTCGACTCAACCTCAAATGAGTACCTGGTGCAGTGCGTAAACGTTATCACGAGGGAGATGAAGGCGGCCGGGCATGGTGCTGGCCACCCACCCCCTCGTGTGCCGTGCCGGCCTTCATAGGTGCTCGCTAACAGCACTTGCCCAAACAGACTGTTGAGGCTATATGGGGGATCTTTGTTCAATCTTTGTCCATGTATTTGTTGGAAGAGTATGGGAAGAGCGGTAGCGCAGCGGTTGCCGTACCGGGTTACAGACCCGGTGGACCGAGTTCTATTCCCGCTCAACACTGGTCGGTCCTGGGTCTGGGCCTGCCGTAGGTCTACTCAGCCTCAAATGAGTACCTGGTGCGGTGTGTAGTAATTATCAGACAAAGGCAGCCGGGTGTAGTGTTCGCCATTCCCCCCATCACGTGACGTTCTTAGGCGCTCGCCAAGAGCACTTGCCCGTATTACAGTCTGTGGAAGGCTATATGGGGGAACTTTGTCTTTCTTGGAAAGGGTCACCGGTTTCTACAGAGACGCAGGATTACGACTGTACGCTAATGTACGACTGTACGCTAAGAGATCCTGGAGATGTCTCGAGATGACTCGAGACGGATGAGCGGATGTGAATTGGAAACGGAGCTCAGCTGGAACTGAAAATAACACACGCACCCTGTCAATATTGGACTACGCGCGACACACATTAGCGTCTGTTCGATGTCAAACACATCAGTCCAGACGTGTGATGTGGCGTGCTATGGAATGCAAGCCGTGCCCTAGCCATTCCTTCGTTTTCTCACTCGGTAAGATTCCAGACCGTTGGTTTGTTCGGCTGGCTGGGCTTGGAGTTGGGATTAATCGGCATAAGGCACTACCACTAGAGTACAATGTCCGTGCTCATGCATAGTAATCCAAAAGTATTGTTCACTATATTCGTATAATCCAGTGAGCAGATGTATATGTATGTACGTTGAACTTCTTTCGCACCGTACATAGCTAACCGCGTCAATCGGAGGTGCAGGAAGGAGTACAACAAACTAAACACAAAAAGCAGTTCGAAAGAAATTAGTTTTCAATTAAGTATAGTGGTGTAGTGAATAGTAGTATAGTGTATATAGTACAATAGTGCATATTAATGTGTACAGTTTAGTGTATAGTAGTGGAGTGTAAAGTAGTGTAGTGTACAGTAATGTAGTACACAAAAAGTAGTTCTAAAGAAATTCGTTTTCAATCGAGATTAATGAAAAATGCGTAGCTCCCAATGGCTTCCTAATATCAGAAGGAAGAGCTTTCCAGACGACTGCAAAAACGCATCTGAAAGCGCTGCGCGATGCCAGTGACCATCTTTGTTCGACGGCCAACCAAAAGCAAGCTGCTGTGAAGATGACCGGAGTTTGTGTGATCATGGTTTATGCTCCTTGACGAGACAACGAGACGTGACTTGCCAAGACAGCGTTATGGACTGTTCCAACTACAATTGTAGAGTAGGGATGTATGCAGTGCGCGCAGTCAAGAGGGTGCAATTGGGGACGAGCAGGTGTGCGCGTTGGGGCACGGAGTTTGCGCCGGAGAGACGTGAGATGGGGGCGATGATTATGGGTTAGCAAGTGCGGGAGGCGCCGTGGAGATGACAGCTTAAGTGGGGGCACCTGAGGACTTGGAAGGGGGAGGTGTATATAAAGAGGAGTGTGCGTGAGTAGCGGAGAGTTATTCGGGGACCAAGAGAGAAGACATCTCGCTGCTGCCACTTGGGCCGTCAGCGGGACCTTGCCCCTTATACCGTCGCCGGGCGGGTGTTGGCTGAACCCCCCGCCCGGGATAGACGGGTGAGTGGGTACGAGGCAGCGTGGGTAAGAGCAGGGGCAGCGGCGGGATAGGAGAGGGTAGGTGCAGTGTGGGATAGGTGAGAGCAGGTAGGAGGGGGAAGCGGCGTGTGTGATGACAGTGAGAGGCAGTCATAGGTGTGCCTACAACTGGCGCAAGAATAAGATTAATAAAGTGTAAGCAGGTGACCTGTTACTCTGTGTCAGTGTGATTAATTATATACGCTACTCAAGTAAACATTTCTATCACCTAACGATGTAAATTCGACTGTTACATTGATTTCAGAAATGCAGTAAACTATAGTTCATGTTTGTATTTGTTGTTTAACCACGATGATAACCCAAAAGCTCATTGTAATCGTGAACTTGGGTCATCATCTAAATAGAAATCATCTAAATAGAAATCAAAGCAGAGACAATGTAAATGAACTTCGACGAGAGACAACCAGATAGAGATCAGAGCATAGATCAGAGAAAAGTAGTTCTGCGATGTCATCTTTTGGGGGGTCGAGTGATGTCACGACGCTTGCTGAGACGACCGCTCTCGGAGGCGGAAACACCATGACCCCACGACCCCACAACCCCACGACCCTGTGACCCCACGACCCTGTGACCCCACGACCCTGCGACCCCACGACCCTGTGACCCCACGACCCTGTGACCCCACGATCCCGTGACCCCATGACCCACCACCCCACGACCCTGTGACCCCACGACCCTGTGACCCCATAACCCCACAGCCCCACAATCCCAACTCCACGATGACCCCGGGAGCGCACCGTCGCCCGTCACCTTTGAAGAGGGGGTCGAAGGACTTGAACCACCACCGCTTGAGGTACTTGGCCTTGGGCTCGCAGGTGTTGCTTGTGATGTCCCAGCCGCGGTGCCCCGGCATCCCGTTTGTCGCGTTCGTGGTGGCGGTCGCGTTCATCTGCACCGCCGCCTCGAACGCTTGCTGGCTGGTTGACAACGCGAGAGTATGCGGGGTCCATTCCTTCGCCTGTATCAACTTGATATCTGGGGGAGTGGTCGAGGGACGGGATACGTCTCGGATTTAAACATTTCGGATTACAATTTCAACAATGTTAAAACGAAACTTTTTTTTTCTTTTAGCATCTAAAGGCCCACTGAGCTATGTAGCCATTTTCTTAGAAGCGACCTGACCATCAAAGCTGGTGGCTCAACGAGGTGGCTTATCACCGTCCCGTGTAAATTCATAGCAGTAGTCAAATACTCTAAACCAGTGGTTTGTAATCTTTACTGATGCCTTGCACCCCTTTGGTTCTCAATCGTAAAATAACGTATAATATACTTTGATTCTTTCGGTAAAGTCACGTAGGTATAAAATACATCACGACGTTTCGATCGCAACACAAGCGGTCGTTCTCAGGTGAAAAAAATATAATCCAGCAGTGGAACTGCTGAACCAGTGAGAGAGTATGTCGTGATTTATTTTATTTTCTACCCACGTGACTTTACCAAAAGAAGCAAAGAGTATGGATTCCTGCAGTCACGAAAGCTTCAAATCAACAATGTACAATGTTAATACATAGGGTTTGATGAAACAAAGTACTTTGTACTTAAGTGACCTTGCTTCATTTGTGTTTTGATGATTTACCTTCTAAAAATATCTGGCCATGTCTCACACCCCCAGAAAGGGCATCTCGCACCCCCAGGGAGTGAGTGCAGCCCAGGTTAAGAACCACTGCTTTAAACCGTCTGAAAGAAGATATCTATGCGAGTCACTGGTGACTGGCCTAAGACAATCAACTCACTGCAGTTGAAGAACCCAGTTTAACTACAGGCAGCTGAAACCTGGATCTCAGTGATGTTGAGTGTTGTCAAATATGCCAGTGGGCCGCTTTCAACGCAGCAGCAGCATCATCACCATTGACTGGCTCTGGTATAAATGTCCACACGATGATGATCAGTCCCATTGTTGAGCTATCATTTGTGGCCAGTCCGTCTTCTAGCGTACGGCAAGTACAGGGAGTCTTCTACCTACGGATGAGTTAGGTTCTAGAGGTTTGTTCGTAAGTCGATTTGTTGTAAGTCCAACTTTACTCCTGTCGATTGCAAACACGTTGTACACTAAACACGGGGAATGGCTATAAAAGTTGTGCAATCTCCTGGAAGTGTAGATGCCACTGGTTCTTCACGTTCTGCAGATGTAGATACCACTGGTGCCTCACGTTCTGCAGATGTAGATGCCACTGGATCTTCACTTTCTGCAGATGTAAATGCCACTGGTTCTGAACGTTCTGCATATGTAGATGCCACTGGTTCTTCATGTTCTGCAGACGTAGATGCCACTGGTTCTTCACTTTCTGCAGACGTAGATGCCACTGGTTCTTCACGTTCTGCAGATGTAGATGCCACTGGTTCTTCACTTTCTGCAGATGTAAATGCCACTGGTTCTTAACGTTCTGCAGATGTAGATGCCACTGGTTCTTCACGTTCTGCAGATGTAGATGCCAGTGGTTCTTCACGTTCTGCAGATGTTGATGCTACTGGTTATTCATGTTCTGCAGATATAAATGTCACTGGTTCTGAACGTTCTGTAGATGTAGATGCCACTGGTTCTTCACGTTCTGCAGATGTAGATGCCACTGGTTCTTCACGTTCTGCAGATGTAGATTTCACTGGTTCTTCAAGTTCTGCAGATGTAGATGCCACCACCGCCATCTATTACGCGGTGGTTCAACTTACGACTCTCGGTCCGAACGGGCAACTGGACCATACAGACGGATTCGTTCGTATCTCTGAAAGTTCGTAAGTCGAATGTTTGCAAGTAGAGGAGTCCCTGTGTGTGCAAACCAGAGTGGCGCGTGGGGATGATGCAAGTTGTAAGCGACGCGGCGGTTCCCCATTGCCTGAATCGTGGGTGGTTTGGCAGGCACTCGCACTGCGGAACGGCCAGTCGCTGTTCTTAACTGGTCGCTGGAGAGCTGTTAAGTCTCTCCGTCGCGGATCAAAGCCGCGCGGAGCAAATTTGTGGCCAGGTCGCTGCCGGAAAATAAGTTTTCATACCTCAATGGGCCTCACCTGGTTTAGATAAAATTATAACGTCGTTTTATTTGTGTGTATATATTTTAAAAGCGATTCGCTTATCGTTCCTATACTCTTGTGGTTTCTACTGTTTGTTGTTGTAACGTTGCCCTCTTACCGGACACCTGTGCGACAGGGAGCTTTGGAGCTCATCGCATTCCTCCTGCAGTCTAAAATAAAGATTCCGATTCTGTCACGCACGCACGCACACCATCCTCACGACGACGACTTCACACACCCCGGGAGACGTAGTTTTTGAAGAACATGTGCGTCATGAACACCAGGATCGCCAGCATCGCAGGCATCAAGGTCCGCCAACACCTCCTCAGCTTCTGGATCATGAACATCCTTTCCTGGACGCACCGTCGCGGGCAACGAAGACAAAGACAAAGGTTAAACCCCGGTATAGCCTGTAACAGACTGTTGAGGCAAGTGCTGATAGCCAGTAGCAGCGTCTATGAAGGCCGGCACGGTGCATGAAGGGGGTGGGTGGGTATACCACGCCCGGCCGCCTTTTTCTTCCCCAGTGGCGATGTTTACTACACACCACACCAGGTACTCATTTGAGGCTGAGTCGACCTAGGGGAGACCCAGGACCGGTTCAGATAATCGTCACTGGTGGTGTTGGCCATGAGCGGGAATCAAACTACTGTAGGTTCACCGGGTCTTAGCGCAGCACTTTAACCGCTCCTCATACTACCATCACCACCATCATCATCGTCATCATCATGGACGCCATATTTGGAGTTTGCATCTTCTCCCCAAGGTCGCATGGAATTTTCTCAGAGTCCTCCGATTTTCCCCTCTGCATTTAGAATCAACATCACGCGTTTAGAGTATTTGGCTGCTACGCATTTCCACTTGATAAGCCACGTTGTTGAGCTATGATTTGTGGCCAGGACACTTCTGAGCTGTGGAGATTTACAGCAGCCAAACACTCGAAACGCGTGATGTTGATTATAAAAGTGGAGGGAAAAACCGGAGGACCCAGAGAAAAATTCACGCGACCGCGGGGAGAAAGAGAGACACGCAAACTCCAAATATCCAGCAGGTGTCAGGGTCGGGGTCGAACCCACGCACTCCTACATACCAGGCGAGGTATTTAACATCTTCGAGTGACCATGATGATGATGATGAGAGAGAAACACACAAACTCCAAATATACAGCAGGCGTCAGGTTTGGGACTGAACCCACGACCTCATGCAGACCAGGCGGGGTAGTTGACATCTCGTTACCATGCTGATGATGATGAGAGACACACAAACTCCAAATATACAGCAGCAGGCGTCCGGGTCGGGATAAAATCCACGACGTCCTGCAGACGAGGCGAGGTAGTTAACATCTCGCACGTCAACATCAATTTGCCTCCAAAGCCACGTCGGCTCTGTTCAAATACACATTGACAGCCGAGACTGCTGTGCACTCACAACGCTCGTGGAAAAACGACTGCAAAAACTCTTGAGAGAGAGAGAGCCATGCCATAGGTAAACAAAGCATAATAACAACTCGAAACATCTGTGTGTATGTTGAACTTCTTTCGCAAACCACACAGCCAGCCGCGCTAATCGGATGTGCGGGGTAATGACAACAAACTGAGGGTCTCTGTGGTGAGTTCCAAAGAAATTCGTTTTCAATCTAGCATTGCGGTGTAGTGTAGTGCGTGTATAATGTAGTGTATCGCGTAGTGTATAGTGTAGTGTATACTATTATAGTGTATAATGTAGTGTATAGTATTGCAGTGTATAGTGGACTATAAAGCAGTGTAGTATATAGTAGAGTATATCGTGTCGTGCATAGTTGCATAGTGTATAACAGTTCTATATTTTGAACTTCTTTCGCATCGTATGTAGCCAACCGCGCTAATCAAAGGGCCCAACAAATTCAGGGAGTCGCGCTCATCCTGCGATGGCGCCGACGTTACGCAGCGGTGCCGATGTCCATCGCAATCGCGGTCACGTCGGAGGTCGCGATGCAAATGGCGAGAGAATCGCTGCGAGCCCTCTTAACACGTCGCAGGAATCAGAAACCGGTCCCGATCCTACGGCCGCGAAACCTGGAGCCTGACGAAAAGGTCACGGGGCGCAAGCGACGGAGAAGGGCTTCCTGCCGCAGGGTGGCAGGGCTCTCGCTCGCTCGTCACCGTGGCGTGCGCGATGACCACCACCACGTGGCTTTGATTTCGTGTTGTGCGCACTGCATTTAGCGCCACAGCGCGTGGATTTATATAGGGATTATTTGTTTGCTGGTGACTTTGTGTATTTCATATCGGAATCGCCTCCAGTGCTGTTGCTACTGTCGGCAATAAAAGTTGTTTAAAAGTCAAAAGTCTCTCTTCGGGATCGGCTGAGAAGCGGCGGCCATCCGCCAGTCGGCAACTATTGAGCGTGGCAGTGAAGCCAGCCAGCTACGGTGGGTGGGGTCATCTGCTAAGGATGCCGAAGAAAAGACTCCCCCCATTTCCCCATTCCCCCACCCACCCCCGCGGGAAACTTTCAAAGCGACGTCCTCCAGGCAAAAGAGTCAGATGCCGCACGCGATCGCGCCGCAAAGACCGGGGTGGTGATGGCTTCTGGCCGAAGAGAGACCGGCGATCCCCGGGTGCCGTGGTTGATGCTGCTGGCGGAGGACAGGGCAGTGTTTGGACATTTTAACACAACTGTTTTGTTGCCAGAAAGGGTAAAACAAATTGTTATTGTTTCATACTTTGCTACTGGCAAAAAAGTCCCATTTTGCAGCTGCTCGCCCTGAGCTATGGATGCTCTGATACGCGTGGCATTGTCCTTGTCCTGTTCGCCTTTTGGCGTCGTTCTCCGGTCTGACACTCGTGGTGAGACTAGGCCCTCAAGAAGGCTGTCTCTGGTGTAGGCCAATCAGTTTCGAAGACAAGGCCTATATCATGTTTGTTTGTTTGCAACAAGGTTTTTATTTGGTGTTTGAACATCTTAACACCTAGATTTGAAGCTTTCGTGACTGCAAGGATACATACTCTTTGGTTTTTTCGGTAAAGTCACGTAGGTTAAAAAAAGAAGAAAACGAATAAATGTATTTATTTTCTTTTTTAACCTACGTGACTTTACCGAAAAAAATCAAAGAGTATCTCAACACCTCCTGCTTTGTTGCTTTATAAATGGTGAAACCTGTTCTTATTAGTTCATAGGATGGAAGGCCTTGGTGGAGTCACTGCCCCCGCGACCCGATTCAGTTGGGAAAAGTAGGCCGATGTCGATCGAGAGATAATTTTATATATACGAAGCATGACTACGTTCTTTTGCGAACAAAATATAAAGGAAGGAAAATGTTATTTTTTTTCTTTTTTTTACATAATTGCACCAAACACAACCGGTATCCGGGAACGGAAAGTGAGGTCCGCACGGAGACCCGAGTCTTGCACTCCTCTGCGGATTATTTACGACAGCTTACGTCAATGAAGGAACTTGGAATGTTTCGGGTGAATGGAGGTGACTTAATTCCAAAATCTGTTTACTGTTTTTACGATGTTTTATTTTCAGCAGTTAAGGCCCACGCTGAGCAGCGATGTAGCTCTTGTTATTACTTTCCACGCTTTTATTTAACTCACTCTGCCTGTTGTTGGCGTTGTATTCTCAAATCTTGTAACTCAATTTTAACCCACTTCCCAATGTGGCATCGACTGCAAACTTGGTATACTTATGTCATACTGATGACAATACTCTATTCTATCATAACAAAACAAAATTACATTATTTTTTACATGTTATGTTTCGGCTTGGGTCTAATTGTCCACGCTCAACTGACGTTGGCTGTAATTGGCCACGGTCCCTTACGTTATGGCAAGCTTCGGGGCCACTTCCTGGAGTCGTGGAGTTCTGCCATTACTCGTACAGTACATTTCATTAAAGCGTGTTTTTTTTAAAGTTTTTTTTAATATTACTTATTTTAGAAGCGACTTGGATATCACAAATGATTGCAGCTCAACGAATGTGGCTTATCATCATCTTGTGGAAATTTATAGCAGTAGCTAAATATTCTAAACGCGACTGTCGGTTCTAAATGTGGAGGGGGGAAAAAACGGGGGACCTGGAGGAAAATCTACGTGACCACGGGGCGAGAGAGAGACATGTAAACTCCAAATACACAGCAGGCGTCAGGGTCGGAATCGAACCCACTACCTCCTGGATACAAGGCGAGGTAGTTAACATCTCCTCGCCACCGTGATGATGATGATGAGAGGGACACGCAAACTCCAAATATACAGCAGCAAGTGTCAGGGTCGGGATCAGGAACCCACGACCTCCTGTATACCAGGCTAGGTAGTTAACATCTCCTAGTCACCGTGATGATGATGATGATGAGAGAGACACGCAAACTCCAAATATATTTTACCTTTGCGATGTCATCAACACGGGAGCGGACCACTTTAATTTCGGGTTGGGCGATGCCGATGAGAGGGGAAGGCAGTGGCAGCTCCAGCGGCCCGGCGCTACCAACGAATGTTCCCCCAAGCTCTGCTGTCTTCTACATCAGTGCCGGATTATCCAACTAGCAACAGTAGTTACACATGTAGTAATAGTAGCTACACATGTAGTAGTAGCTACACATGTAGTAGTAATAGTAGCAACAGTAGCATGTAGTAGTAGTAGCTACACATGTAGTAGTAGCTACACGTGTAGTAGTAGCTACATATGTAGTAGTAGCTACACGTGTAGTAGTAGCAACTACACATGTAGTAGTAGTAGCTACACGTGTAGTAGTAGTAGCTACACGTGTAGTAGTAGTAGCTACACGTGTAGTAGTAGCTACACGTGTAGTAGTAGTAGCTACACGTATAGTAGTAGCTACACGTGTAGTAGTAGTAGCTACACATGTAGTAGTAGCAGCAGCTACACATCTAGTAGTAGTAGCTACACGTGTAGTAGTAGTAGCTACCAGAGGTGGGACAAAGTCATTGTTATGCAAGTCCAAGTCGAGTCGCAAGTCATCAAATTCATGACTCGAGTCTGACTCGAGTCCAAGTCACATGACTCGAGTCCACACCTCTGGTAGCTACACATGTAGTAGTAGTAGCTACACATGTAGTAGTAGTAGCTACACATGTAGTAGTAGTAGCTACACATGTAGTTGTAGTAGCTACATATGTAGCTACGGGCTCCACACTTTCAAGGGCCCCGCGCTAAATGCTTTCAAGCTATCAATTCGGCTTCAGTGATTCTGCACTTGCTCTATTACTATAGTACGATACCGCATTCAACTTTTATGAACGACTGGGTGTTTAAGGTGAGCGATTTGTCGTATTATCTGGCTTTATAGCAAATGAGAGAATACAATTAAATCTAGATTTGAAGTTGTATAACCTCTTACCACGGCAACTCTCTCTCCCACTTCAGCAAAAACATTTCTTGCTGTGGTTTTCCCACCTGATGATGATTGCTCGTGTTGCAATCGAAACGTCGTGATTTAATTTATTTTATTTTATACCTACGTAACTTTACCGAAAGAACCAAAGAGTATAAAATACAATTACTTTACTATGCAAGTAAAAAAATGTGTTTTAATATTAGTTTTTTTCATTTAGGGTCTCTTTATAACATATGCTACAGACCCCGCATTAGCTTAAGCCGGCACTGTTCTACATATCAGCATTTTAAATCTTTATTTATCCGTGAGAAATCCGATCAGCTACGAAGCACTTTTTTCTCTCTCTCTCTCTCGCAGATGTGCAGCGAGGGGGTGAGAAAGTAACAACAGCGAATCGCTCACCATTAGATACGTTAAATAGATCAAGTACACACGAATGTGTAGAAGTTCAAATTGCGTAAGAACACCATTTCCGAAGCTTGGGAAAGGCGGCAAAACGACAGCAAGAACAGCCCCAGACCACATCAAGACAACCACACACAGTCCCTCAGTAACATTGCACATTAAAAAAAATGTTTTACTATCGATACATGGGTAAAGACGAAAGTTAAAATCGGTGTAGTCTAGTGGTAGCGCCTTACGCTGATATATTAAGTAATCGTCGCCCATCTTCTTGGTTCTTTCGGTAAAGTCACGTAGACGGGAAGTAATAAAATAATAAAAATAAAACATCATAAAATTATTCTCACGACGTTTCGGCCACAACGCAAGCAGCCGTCCTCAGGTGAAACCCAGGTCCGTCGAGGCGACAGAGTCTGAAATTCAGACTCTGTCGCCTATGCAAGTAAAAAAAACCTCTGAACTTCAGACTCTGTCGCCTCGATGGACCTGGTTTTCACCTGAGGACGGCTGCTTGCGTTGTGGCCGAAACGTCGTGAGAATAATTTTATTATGTTTTATTTTTATTATTTTATTACTTCCCTTCTACGTGACTTTACCGAAAGAACCAAGAAGATGAATCCCTGCAGTCACGAAAGCTTTAAATCAAAATTTAATCGTCGCCCAATTATGATGAAAAATAAGAATAGATTTCACCCTTTCTGGAAATAAAACGCGAGGTTTGTTAAAATGTTTAAACACCAAATATAAACCTCGTGCAAGTCTGCATTGACCACACACGGTGCTTGTGGCAAACATGCAAAACAAACATGCTCTGATAATGAAATGTGGGCATTGTCTTTGAAACTCATTGGCCCACACCAGAGATTTCTTCGTGGCCTCGTCTCAGCAGTGTTGGACCAGAGCACACCAAAAGGCGAACATAATAAAGACATTTAAATTTCGACTTAAAGCTTTCGCGACTGCAGAGATTCATATTCTTGATTCTTTCAGTAAAGTCACGTAGAAGGGAAATAATAAAATATTCTCACGACGTTGCGGCCACAATGCAAGCAGCCGTCCTCAGGTGAAGAAACAGAGCTGTCGGAAAGACAGCGTCCTAATAAAGACAATGCACGCATCAGAGCGTGTAGAGCTCGTGCCGAGCAGTTATATTCACGTTATCAGCATAATAGAGTCGTTTGGGATAGATTGCGTAAATATAAATGTGTCGTTCAATCCGATCTAACCCAAACAAAATCGATACTACGGCTAATATTGGTCGCGAAAGCCTAAGCGTTAAACTGATCTGTGTTATAGCTAAATCTGATATAGTTACATCTGATATAGTTATATCTGATATAGTTATATACTTTATATTTATATCTGTTATATTTATATCTGATATAGTTACATCTGATATAGTTATATCTGTTATAGTTAAATCTGATATAGTTAAATCTGGTATAATTATATATTTTATATTTATATATTTTATATTTATATCTGTTATATTTATATCTGTTAAAGTTATATCTGATATAGTTAAATCTGATATAGTTATATCTGTTATGGTTAAATCTGATATGGTTATATCTGATATGGTTATATCTGTTTTCGTTATATTAAAAAAGGGCCCCATAGAGATCGGCCAATTGATGAGTGTTGGTTACACGTGTGGGAGGAAACTGAAGTACCCGGAGAAACCCCACGCATGCGAGGGTGAACCACTCGATCCCGTACAGACGGAACAGGCGGAGTCCACGTTGGTTGCTGTACTGCCGCCTTCTCCCTGGCAAGCCCCGGGGGGCACGGCTCGTTCTCGAAGCCCACCACCCACGGGCCAAGAAGGGAGTTTCACACGGCTGGGATTTCAGGCCGAGTTAAAATTGACAATGAAAAAAATACGGAATTGTGCCAAGAATCTCCATGGAGCAAGACCCTGCTTGAAACGAGTATTGAGACCCCGTTGTGATGTTGTCTGTGCATACACACACACACAGCACGTGGCGAACCATCCAGCAAAGACGGTGGTCAGCGCATCGCACGCTTTCCGAGACCCTCCTGCGGCCGTCTGGAACGCTCTTCCTTCCAATATTAGGAAGCCATTGGGAGCTATGATGCACTTTTAAGTAATCATCTCGATTGAAAACGCATTTATGTTGAACTGCTTTTTGTGTTTAGTTCGTTGTCCTTCCCCCGGCACCTCCGATTGGCGCGGTTGGCTACGTACGGTGCGAAAGAAGTTCAACATAAATACACTACACGAAACACTACACTACTGTATGCTACACTATACACTGCATTACTCCACACTACTATACACTAAATTATATACCGCATTACTACACACGACTATACACTACACTATACACTACACTATACACTACACCACTATACCAAATTGAAAACTCATTTCTTTAGAACTTGCTTTTTGTGTTTAGTTTGTTGTCCGTCCCCCGGCACCTCCGATTGGCGCTGTTGGCTACGTATGGTGCAAAAGAAGTTCATCGTACACACATACTACATTATCAATGTTGCCCCTATTATAAACCACGCGAATAGAGGCAGGTTAGGGGAACCCACCTGGTAACGGCGTCTTCTCTGTGACTGCTGATTGATCGGTCGGTGGCTCTACCTTTAAACGTGGGACAAACCATTCGGGGGGGTTGTGGGGAGTTGATTTATGGGACAAACCATTCGGGGGGGGGGAGGTGCGGGGTCGAGACTGGGGTGGGGGGGTGACAACTCGAGTGGACTTGCCCCACAGTGTCTAACAAGTGCTGTTAGCGAGCACCTATGAAGGCTGGCACAGTGCACGAGGGGGTGGGTGGTCAACAGCACGCTCGGCCGCCTTTGTCTCCCTAGTAGAGATATTTACACATCGCACCAGGTACTCATTTTGGGCTGAGTTGACCTAGGGGAGGCCCAGGACCCGTTCAGATAATCTTCACTGGTGTTGGCCGTGAGCGAGAATCGAACTCGGGTCTCCAGGTTTGTAGCACAGCGCGCTAACCGCTACATACTCATTTAAGGCTGAGTCGACGTAGGGGAGGCCCAGGACCTGTTCAAATATTCGCCAATTATTTGATGTACCGATTTATGTGGAACTTCTTTCACACCGTACGCTAATCGGAGGTGCCGGGGGAAGGACGGCGAACTGATTGGAACTCAGGTCACCGGGTTGTGAGCGCAGTGCGTGGCTAACCACTGCGTCACCACTCCCCCCCCCACACCCAAATGCATCGTCACGCGCGCACGTACAGACGTCAACGCGGTCGGCATTTAATACAGAGCGTGAGTGGCACTGATACAGCGTCAATGCGGCAGCTATTGTTGTCAGTGAGCCCATTCAGCCTCTCACGTAGCCAAACGGAGTGTGTTGAGTTTGGGATTAGTGGGCCAGGTAATTGTCGAGTTTGGCATCGACCGCACGTCACCGTGAACCCGGTCAACGCGAGTTGGACATCAAGGGGTGGTTACAGCGCAGTTCTAAATCTTCGCCGTCTCTTTTCTGTTCCTCCTCCTCCTCCTCGTTTCGCTCGTTCCCTTCCCTAGCCCCCTCTTCCCTGGCATCAGCTGCCCCCGCACGTCAATCATCACTCTCTCTCTCTCGCTTATCTTCGGATCCTCTCTTAAACCCCACTCGTTCTCTCTTGCCCCACACACCCTTCCTTCTGCCATTGTTGTCCTCCCCAATTGCACTAACGCATACCGTGTCAACCCATAGGAGGGTTCACCCCGTATTCATGAAGAGGGAAATTGAGTTTTCAGGTCCATAGCGGTGTACAGCCGTTTCAATATTGGCAAAATTTCGTTTTGTCTATTTGTTTGTGTTTCTCCCTTGTGATGGGACTTTGAAGGATGAACGTTGACATTTATAAGGGCACGGGGTGATCAATAAGGTCTGAATTGATCTGTAATAAGGTAGGCGCTGACAAGGGGTTGACATCTTCTTGGTTCTTTCGGTAAAGTCACGTAGAAGGGAAGTAATAAAATAATAAAAATAAAACATAACAAAATAAAATAATTCTCACGACGTTTCGGCTACAACGCAAGCAGCCGTCTTCAGGTGAAGAATGAGACACTGCCAAGCTAGGAGCTTATATATAGGCTGGGTTGGAGGTGGAAGAAGAGCGCCTTAACAAAAATAATGTGCATATCAAGAGGAATTTAGCATATTCATGGGAAATGCGTAGGAGGTGGGCGGGGGGGTTTCAAAGTCATATTATGTCCATGCATTATGCAGGATCAGCAGCACCAAGGGAGGGTGCAGGGAGTAGCATTAACAAAGGAAAGGAATGTTAATAGTATGTAGCTGTAATTACTAAACAACCACGTAGAAAACTAAAGTATAAACTACATAAAAAACTAAAGTAAAAACTGCATAGCATCATCAGTATACTTACTATACTCTACAATAAGCTGAGTTACTAACAGCAAGTAATACATTACAATTCTACGTCGTAAAAATTATATAATATGCTTCCATCTAAACTTTATTCTCTTACATCACACGAGCATACACCGTACTATATACTGCCATAGATAAACCCAACATTAAATTACATACTGTATTGCTATAAACCAACCTATACCTTATACATTTTAATATAACACTATGTATTATTCTACCCACCCTAATGTGTATCACACTGCTATATGTTTACTATACAATTACGATACTATATATTACTTTGTACATTGTATTAAGCATATAAATGTTATACTATTTGTTATTATACACTGTACCATTGACCGTCGTGTCAATGGGTGAGTCGTGGGGGGAAAACTTGCAGCGGAGCAAAGAATCCTTTCCCTGCGGAGAATACAATGCCAGTGAGTGGAACGCGGTCTGAAAGTAACCGTAAACGTGAACACAATCAGTTAAGATCCGAAATGGTTTATTACGTCCTTCCAATGATTGCTAAGCCAGAATCCATCTTCTCGGTTGAAATTGTCTCTGTGTTTGTATATGTGGATCGCCTCATGAACGAATCTCTCATGATAGCCAGATGGCTTGCAGAGAACCTCTGTCTTGGAGAAGTCAATGTCATGTGAGCCCACTGAGTTGTAACAGTGATCTGCCACGGCTGAGGTGTTTGTCCTAGTTTATACTTTAGTTTTTTATGTAGTTTATACTTTAGTTTTCTACGTGGTTGATTAGTAACTGCAGCTACATACTATTAACATTCCTTTCCTTTGTTAATGCTACTCCCTGCACCCTCCCTTGGTGCTGCTGATCCTGCATAATGCATGGGCATAATATGACTTTGAACCCCCCCCCCGCCCACCTCCTACGCATTTCCCATGAATATGCTAAATTCCTCTTGATATGCACATTATTTTTGTTAAGGCGCTCTTCTTCCACCCCCAACCCAGCTTATATATCAGCTCCTAGCTTGGCAGTGTCTCATTCTTCACCTGAAGACGGCTGCTTGCGTTGTAGCCGAAACGTCGTGAGAATTATTTTATTTTGTTATGTTTTATTTTTATTATTTTATTACTTCCCTTCTACGTGACTACCGAAAGAACCAAGAAGATGAATCCCTGCAGTCACGAAAGCTTTAAAAGGGGTTGACAGGTAAGGGGTTGACAGGTAAGGGGTTGACAGGTAAGAGGTGACAGGTAAGGGGTTGACAGGTAAGGGGTTGACAGGTAAGGAGTTGACAGGTAAGGGGTTGACAGGTAAGGGGTTGACAGGGATGCTAACGCTGCCTTCCCTGTCCCCAACTCCCCACGGTCACCCACCATCAATCCACCACCCGTCTCATTTCCATCTTCGTTTGTTCCACGCATCGTCACCACCACCACTTCATTTTACATATATCCCATCCACACATCTCGCCAACCACCTTGCACCACATTTCGTTCACTGTGCAGCGCCTTCATTAAGGCGCTATGTACATCTATGATAAGATTAGATAACACTGGTGGCGCCTCGCAGCGACAAGGGGGGTGCTTGGTTTGATTCCTGACTCGTAATTATACTCACCGGCTGTGCTGCAGAAAGTGAGAGTGAGTGGAGTTTGTATGATCTACCCCTGTTCTACACAATGAGTGGAGTTTGTATGATCTACCCCTGTTCTACACAATGAGTGGAGTTTGTATGATCTCCCCCTGTTCTGTAGAGTGAGTGAGTGGAGTTTGTATGATCTCCCCCTGTTCTGTAGAGTGAGTGAGTGGAGTTTGTATGATTTCCGCCTGTTCTGTACAGTGAGTGAGTGGAGTTTGTGTGATCTCGCCCTGTTCTGTAGAGTGAGAGTGAGTGAGTGGAGTTTGTATGATCTCCCCCTGTTCTGTAGAGTGAGAGTGAGTGGAGTTTGTATGATCTCCCCCTGTTCTGTAGTGAGTGGAGTTTGTGTGATCTCTCCTTGTTCTGCAGAGTAAGAGTTAGTGAGTGGAGTTTGTATGATCTCTCCCTGTTCTTTAGGGTGAGAGTGCATGAGTGGAGTTTGTATGATCTCCCCCTGTTCTGTAGAGTGAGTGAGTGGAGTTTGTATAATCTCTCCCTGTTCTGTAGAGTGAGTGGAGTTTGTGTGATCTTCGCCTGTTCTGTAGAGTGAGAGTGAGTGAGTGGAGTTTGTATGATTTCTCCCTGTTCTTTAGGGTGAGAGTGAGTGAGTGGATTTGTATGACCTCCTCCCTGTTCTACAGAGTGAGTGAGTGAGTGGGGTTTGTATGATCTCTACCTGTTCTACAGAGTGAGTGGAGTTTGTATGTTCTCTCCCTGTTCTATAGAGTGAGTGTGAGTGAGTGGCGTTTGTATGATCTCCCCCTGTTCTGCAGAGTGAGAGTGAGTGAGTGGATTTGTATGACCTCCTCCCTGTTCTACAGAGTGAGTGTGAGTGAGTGGAGTTTGTATGATCTCCCCCTGTTCTGCAGAGTGAGTGTGAGTGGAGTTTGTATGATCTCCCCCTGTTCTGCAGTGTGAGTTTAAGTCTATGTGAGTAAAGCGAGCGGTCGCGTAGCGCTGAGCGCGCTGCGCTATGAACCCGGCCTCCAGAGTTCGACTCCCACTCAGGGTCAACACCAGCAACGATTATCTGAACCGGTCCCGGGCCTCCCCTGGATCAACTCAGCCTCAACTGAGTACCTGGTGTGTAAACATCGCCACTGGGGAGACAAAGGCGGCCAGGCGTGGTGCTGGCCACCCACCCCTTCGTGTGCCGTGCCGGCTTTCATAGGCGCTACTCGCTAACATCACTTGCCCTAACAATCTGTTAAGGCTATACGGGGGATCTTTGTCTTTGTGCACGGACCTTTCTGTACGTTCTCTGCCTCTCTTCCGCAATGGGGTTTCTCCAGGTTCTCGGCTTTCCTGCCACAGCTAAAGTTAAAAAAGAGACCACAGCCCATGCCACCCGCTATTGGCCAAAAACAACCCAATTCTGAAAATATACACACCGCAAGTTACTCTCCTGGGATCACACACAAGCCCCTCACGGTCCCACTCTAAACCCGCATCACCCACTCCAGAAACCATGGCAGATACTTCCTGATGATGCACATAAATTTAAAAAAACTCTCCAGTGGTATACTCTTTGGTTTTTTCGGTAAAGTCACGTAGGAAAAAAATTAAAATAAATAAAAAAAAATATTTTATTTTTTTACCTGCGTGACTTACCGAAAAAAAAAGAGTATGAATCCTTGCAGTCACGAAAACTTCAAATCTAGAATTAATTCTCTCCAGTGGTAGTAGTGAGATTGTGGTCATCCAGAACCAGACCGTAGTACAACGTGGAGTGACGCAATGCCCCGATCCACAAATACGAAGGAGACATCGAAGCGATGATGATCGTGATGATGCTACACCATCACTCCGCTACTGCTCCTGCTCACACGGATATCTGTGCTTGACCACCTGAATGTGAACGTGTAAGTCGTTGTCTCTGCATTATCTACATCATCAGCAACAAGAAGAAGACGACACATCATCATCATCAGCAGCAGCAGCGTCACCACATACCCCCACCGCCACCCCCTACTGCGACAACTCACCAGGACCCAACCCCCCTTGAGACTCAAGTCACGTTGCCCTTTGAGATCGTGACGCAAATGAGTCTTTTGCAGACCCCCACCCCCCCCAAAAAAAAATATCAGCACACGCACACAATTATATTTGCACTCAAAAGTAGATTTGTTTTATTCATGAGCCCAGAATCAGATTTGATGTGCTGAACAAAAAGTGGGTGAATTTCGATTTAAAGCTTTCGTGACTGCAGGGATTGATCTTCTTGGTTCTTTCGGTAAAGTCCCTTCTACGTGACTTTACCGAAAGAACCAAGAAGAAAAAGTGGGTGGCTTGCGGAAAGTAACATTAAACTTGAATTCAGCACGTCAAATTGGATTAATTTATGGGGTCAAAAGTAAGTTCATTTTCTACTTTTGAGTGCGAATAAAATAAAAGTTCATTTCTAACCGTGAAAACCATTTTAACCGTTTGACGACTATTTTTTTTTGGACCAGGTAAGGCTAACTAGGGCTGTGCAGTTATTTTATCAGAAGCGACCTGGCCACAAATGATAGCTCAGCGAAGTGGCTTATTATCATCACGTGGAAATTTATAGCAGCCAAAATACGCTAAACGCGTTGTGATGTTGATTTTAAATGTGCAGGGAAAAACCGGAGGACCCGGAAAAAGAAAAAAAACACGCGACCACGTGGAGAGAGAGAGAGAGAGACACCGCAAACTCCAAATATACAAGCACGGCCATGCTCGGGATCGAACCCACGACCTCCTGTGTACCGGGCGAGGTAGTTAACATCTCCTAGCCACCGTGATGAATATCAGAGAGAGACACGCAAACTCAAAATATACAGCAGCAGGCGTCAGGGTCGGGATCGAATCCACGACCTCCTGTGTACCGGGCGAGGTATTTAACATCTCCTAGCCCAACGTGGCGTATTAACCGTGGAAATGCCACGCACACCGTCCACGTGACAGCAAGCAGGGGTTGTTACAGAGACTCAAGTTTAGGTTGCCTTTAGAGATCGTGACACACGTGAAACTCGAGTCTCTTGCAGAACCCACTCACCCCAAACCCCACCCCCCACCCCCCACACTTTGTTGATGCCACGGGGTTTGTCACGGTCAAGCCGGGACCCGCGAAGAGAGCGCTGGATAACTGGGGCGCGACCGAGCAAATGTCAGATTACTCCGCGGCGTAATCCCCACCGCCACGACCCGCGGAACGACGCCGCCGCAAGCCTCGCAAAGCCTCGCCGGGTGGAGGGAGGGAGGGGGGGTCCTGGTTGCGGCAGTGGTGGTGGTGGTGGTGCAAGTGTGCGTGCGCGAGTGAGTTTATGAGTGTGAGTGAGTGTATGAGTGTGTGTGTGAGTGTGTGAGTGTGAGTGAGTGTGTGAGTGAGTGTACGAGTGTGAGTGAGTGTGTGTGTGAGTGTGTGTGTGAG